>NC_087246.1:33040000-34316250 GCF_037042905.1 Lytechinus pictus
AAACAGCAAAGTCTAACATGAGACTGGTTCGAGTCGCTCCCGCTCCTGTAAGCCAAACGCTAAACATTCCTGAGGTTTGTAATTAATCAACATGGGCAGAAAAACTGGACTTCAACCGTACCCTAGATATAGTCACCAATCATCGCTTCATTGAAAGTTAAGGGTTCGAGTCCTTCATGTCTTAGAAGTAGGCCTAATATCCTCGAAAAGGACATCACTCTAGATTCGGCACTCACTCCGAGATCCGGATGCAACGAGAGACAGCATCTAAACATTTTAAATTCAATTTAAATGTATACATTGTATAAATGTATAAATCGTAGAAGCTTATTCATTTTAATACACATGGAAGCATATCATATGAAGCTTTATGAAAGGATACTTATTCCAAATATGAATGAGCTATAATAGAACAGTATATTTGTAACATTCACTCAATGATAAAGATGGCTGCTAAAAAAAAAGAGAGTATAGACAATTGATACTGGAAAAACAGTAGGCATGATTGGTACGAAAAAAATATACTTGATTGATTAATTGATTGATTGATTGATTGATTGCTTAAATTACTGATTGATAAATTGATTGATTGATTGATTGATAAATTATTTGATTTATGTATTGATTGATTTCAGTAATTTGATATATTCAGATTACGCAAATAGATACACTATTTTTGTTCAAATCGTATTTCTATAGAATGCATTGTAAAAGCTTGATAAAATTTGAGTATATGGGATAATGAAGCATAGCTTGTGTGATGTAGATTCCCCGATTAATCTTATTCCATCGGGTAATAGAATATCATTTGCCATGAAACAACAAGGGTTTGAGAAGGTAGGAAAACAAGGAGGAGAGGATCGAGGAAATAAATGGAAAACATGATCTTAAAAAATACTGCAGTAAGCCTATATTCGAGTACTGGGTAAATTATAATCCTTTCTGGAAAATGCAGGTATTTTAGCAAACAGCTGGTCAAAAAATGGCCAGTCGTTTCTATCAAGAATGTAATATATATATGTATACATGTATATTGTACGTTAGAAGAGATGATCAGATGACGAAATCTTGGATCTCGTCATGTCTACATCTTTTAGAAGAGGTGATCAGATGGCATGATTTTGAATCCAAGATCTTGTCATCTGATCATCTCTCCCACAAGATGTAGACATGACGAGATCCGAGATTTTGCAATCTGATCATCTCTTCTATAAGATGTGGACATGACGAGATCCAAGATCTTGTCATCTGATCATCTCTCCCACGGGATGTAGACATGACGAGATCCGAGATCTCGTCATCTTATCCTTTTCCATAATAGATGTAGACATGACGAGATGATTTATGAATAGCTGGGTTGCACTTTTAAGCTTCCATACAAAAGATTCCGATTAAGTTAACCAAAAGAACCCAGAAGGTAGCCATAGACTGCCATAGTTAACAAATACTTACATGGGTACCTTCGAGGGGGGGTACCAAAACACTCAAAATCAAAGAAAAAAAAGAAGACATCATGCACCCACCTTATTTCTATGGATTAAGGTCTAACGGACTGCATGAATCCTGACATAGAGGCAATAGCCAGACCCTCAAAAAAAAGGGGGGGAAGGCCGCGTTCGTTCACTCACTTTCAAAATTGCAAACAAAACTGGCCGATCAATATACCGAGGGCGCTTGCGCAAAATAGACTCGGCCAACGAACACTCCGTCAGACTTCATCCATAGAAATGAGGTGGGTGCATGATTTCTCTTTTCTTTTCTTTTTCTTTAATTTTGAGTGTTTTTGGTACCCCAACCTCGAAGGTACCCTTGTTAGTATTTGTTAACTGTGGCAGCTTATGGCTACCTTCTGGGTTACGATTGAGTGGGCATCACTTACTGTAAAAAAAAAAGTTTGTGAAAAGTATAAATCATAAAGAGCCAATGCATGACATGGATTTTTTATTTCTGTTATTCCGTGAAGTCATGCTTGGGGAAAGGATGGTGAAATAAGGATGCACAGAAGTATGAACTGCCAACTCCTAATCAAAGGACAAATGTATATACGAAAGAGACTGCAATTACTTTTTTTTACCTCGATTTGCTTCATTTTATAACCTAAGCTCCAGCTGGCATAAGTAACATAGAAGTTGTGTTAACCTATAGGGTTAAACTGTTCATTTTTGTAGCAAAGTAGTTTCAATAAGTTGCGATATATCTGTTTTATTTTCATAGACTTACAGTGTCCTGCACTCAGATGTAGATACTGTGGGTTATGCCATCTGTTCAGTTTGAGTGTGTGGTTATATCTGTCTACTTTAATATTGAAATATTTCATTTCTTAGTTTAATTTTGTATATAATGATGTAGGCCTATAGCGCGATTGAAATGAGCGTGTAATTCTTGTTAACCAGATAATATAATTATAGAAACTGTTTGCTTATGACTTTTGAGATGATGATGCTGCTGGCCAGCATGATATCACGCACGTTTTACAAGAATGGACTCTTTCCTTTTCTCCATTTAGATATGTGACACACTTTTACAAGAATGAATACTATGGAACTAAGGTAATCTGTTCATAGTTGGAATGAATTGAAAAAATTGTTTATACAACGTGCATGCTCTACGTGCTTACATGGGTAAAAAATAAAAACTTAGACTGTATTTATTCCATATCAATATATATGTGTGTGTGTATAAAAGTGAATATTCAATTTTGGATAATTCTGAGGTATGATCTCGCTTTTCTGTCCACAACACTTCCTCTTTTTTTCTAAATTGATCGCAAAGTTAGCACGAGATGTAATCGATAACAATACAAATTGATCACATCCTAGAATAGGAGATATTTCTAGAGTAGGTCGGGTTAGTCCAATGCAGCATTGTTTTACCTAAATAAATCAATGATTACTGAGTTCAAAGTTCTCAAACTGTAATCATATTTTTTATGTCGAACGAACATGTCAGTGTATTAGTTTCGTCTGCAGCACAACTCATCTACATACCTCAAAATGTCTCGGTGCAAAATAATGTTCAATTACAATACGCAAGTTCGATGATTGCCAGGAAGGTTATGGCAAATGGAATGATATAGCTTTGCCTGTCTTAATTAGATATGAAATTCTCCAGTCTGCCCGTCTCAGGCCTATCCATTTATTTCATGTTAACAGTTGTTGCCTTGTTGTGCAATATTAAAGTTATGCATTTCGCGAGCGCTCTCTTAAGAACCAATACATTTTTAAGGCAAAGTATGAAAGTTTGCAGCAGCATACAATGAATGCAAACTTAAGTTCTACAAGCATAGTATTTTGCAGAACTGAATTGAAAAGTGTAAATTGAATCTCTGTTTACAGGACATTTAGGCGGATTATTATTTTTTGTACCTACTTTTTCCTTTACCCGTTCATTTTCCTTTTCTGCGCCCTTATTACTTAGCCTTTTCTCCTAATTTTTCTACCTTCCTATACGCCCCATGAAAGTGGCACCCGGGGCACGTGCCCCCCCCCCCTTAGATACGCCATTGTTCAAAAACTGTTATATTAGTATTTCTAACATTCAATTTGAAACTCAAATAAACATATACTTTGAAGCTAAAATAAAAATATGCTTTTCAGAAAATAACCATAATGCGATTTGTTCCAAAATAGGTTCGTTGACCAGTCGTTAGGTGTGCGGAGGGCTTTAAGATGATGATGGGTATAGATGAAGATATTTTAAGTTTTGTATAATTATACATTTGTTATCTGCCGTGGACGAGTGTTGTAGAGTTAAGTGGTCTTGACTACACACATGAAAATCTGTTCCTGGCCACATTACCTATATGCATTTGAGCAAGGCAACTGTGCTCTTGTAGTGAACAAGGGCAGACGACGACGTTGACTCGAACGATCAGACGACTACGACGCCGTTCTCGTTCACTGCTCCTAGAAAGGAAATACACTAAACATTGATGAAAATGTGTGCATGTGTTTGAAAAAAGTAGTATGTAAACGTATGTCTGCTTTGATGTGGATTTGCTTCGTATCTCGTGCAGCTGTGCTCTAATATTTGGAATTCTAGATTATTTTACGATTTCATGCTTCTAGTCACATTGAAAATTATCAATGTGAAAAAATAAACGTTTTGAGTAGTAATTATGTTTAGGAATAGAGAAATACAGAATGTACACATGAATGTGTTGTTAATTTCACAATATTCCAGGTCACGTAGGTAGCTTTATTAAGATGTAGTAATTTGTAAAGGTTGGAGATATAGCTACTTAAAAGAAAGCAAACGCACACGGAGATACATTATAAGCGGTACATACTACTTCAAAATTAGATGTGTCAATTTTAACTGAATATCATGTTTGTATAAATTGGTGTTGCGATTGTTCACATTATATTGTTAATAATAGATTTGTTGTTTGTAGCGCTGTGTTAATTGACCAGACGAAATAGCACTTCAAAAGAATCGTTTACTAACAAAATTTAGATTAGGTATTTCATGAACTTAGGTGTGTCTGTTTATATAAATAAATAAAGGTTACGAATATTTTCTCACTGTCACTATACTAATAATAATAATAATAACAACGGAAACAATGTTCATTGCAAAAGTGTATGTCAAAGTGTTATAAATATGAATTACTCTTAAAAACAATGGGGATACATAGAAAAGATTTTAGAGCATTAACAGTCTTGGTACTGTGATCAATCAAGAGAGCATTTTGACATTTTACCGAAAGTTTATTTTTTCTTTGATTTATGGATTTATGTCATCAAACTAGGCATGGTGTTTTTTAACTATTGAATTCGACATGGTAGGGCTCGATCACGCAATTCGTTTTCCATGACATTGGATATGCTGAGGAGTCTTCCATATTATTGAAATATTTTTTTTTCTAATCCTAATGTCAAATAAGAAATTGCTTAGAATCGTTTCTAATACAGAAATAATATACATTTATACCATACACACATACACCACCCTTACACGCATATATTTTGGCATTTATACACCGTGAAATGCAAAAAAAAAGTGTTCTGCTATACATAATGTATGTGTACAATAACAAAAGATGTCTGATTATACACAGGGGCCCCTGGACGGTTTTGAAACATGGGTTCCATGGTATTTGCCCAGGCGAATATTACTTCGCTATTATTCCACACACCGAATAACCAACATTAACCTTAGATTTAACGATATACCCTATACCCTAAACCTACTCCTAAACCTTACATAAAACCCTACAACACTACATTGTAAGCATGATCTTACAACTTGACGAAAAAAAAAACCCGCAGCAATAGTTGCAGGAGCAAGACTTATACCTCGGTCACATTTGCTCTACAGCGGCCGTACGGCGAGTCGAAAACAGCCGTTCTATTTATTTTTATTTAAATCGCCTATGTGTAGCTAGTACAAAAATGTTAAAACGTCTGTTTTCGACTCGCCGTACAGCCGCCGTAGAGCATATATGACCGAGGTATTAGTGTCGTGTCCGAGTCACCCGGAAATGAAGGGGGGGCTGCACTGATCCGAAAATGGGGTTTGGGCTGATCATAATCACAATCTGATGGTCACTTATGTCTCGCCTGCATAGCAGAAGCGAGGCTATGTGCGCCGGTTTCCGATGGCAGCGTCGTCAACTTTGAAGTTACAATCAAGGTTAAGTTTTTGAAAGGTCATAACTTTGAAAGTATAAAGAACTATTTCTTAAAACTTGTACATAAGATTAAACAGGTATCACTAATCATTTAGCTTAAAATCTCGGGTCACATCAAGATGAAAGGTCTTCCAAGGTCAATGACCTTTGACCATGTTGTTGTATCAACATCAAAAAGTTTACCAAGGTTCAGAATTTCAATGTTCGAGATGATTTTGAAACTATAAGTCCCTTCCATGAAACTTACATAATATATGTTTACCAATTATCGGCAGCATATCCATTTTATTTCAAGTCACTAGGATAAGGTAAAATGTCACCGGGGTTAAATAAATTGGAATCAACATTTAAAACAGAAATAACCGAGTGAAGGATTAAGATTTAAATTTTCAAGATGATTTAGAAATCTTAAGCATTTATTATCTTAAACTGGGATATCATGTTATGTATTTTGTATAATAATGTTTAGTCAACGGATCAAGGTCATAGGTCACTTCCGAACAATTTACGGTGAAATAAAACTATTTTCTTCACTGTCTCAAAAATATGATCAAATTTGATGTTTACCACATTTTGACCTAGTCGAGATCAAATGAACTTTGGGTTTTAAGTTATCAAATAGATGACCTTTTCTCTAATATTGAATAACATTCATTTACATTTTTCAATGAAGATCAAGAACCAGTGGTTATGTGAGTAAAGTTTCAGGTCGTGGGATAAAGATCAAATGTCATATCAGGTCAAAAACTTGAATGGAAATTGTTATATTGTTATATTGTCATACTTCCATACGTTGTTTTCACACCATTAGTCCTTAAAGATTGTGCAGTACACACAAATGATATGAAATGTCAAGTCAAGGTCAAAGGTCATTTGAGGTAGATTAATTTAGGATTTGGAAGTTTTTTTTTGTTTTGTCTCACCTGCGAAGCAGAGCGAGACTATAGGCGCAGCTTTTCCGACGGCGACGGCGGGGGCGTCAACACCAAATCTTAACCGAAGGTTAAGTTTTTGAAATGACAGCATAACTTAGAAAGTATATAGACCTAGTTCATGAAACTTGGCCATAAGATTGATCAAGTATTACTGAACATCCTGCCTTCGTTTGAGGTCACATGACTAAGGTCAAAGGTCATTTAGGGTCAATGAACTTCGGCCAAATTGGGGGTATCTGTTGAATTACCATCATAACTTAGAAAGTTTATGAATCTGATTCATGACACTTGGACATAATAGTAATTAAGTATCACTGAACATCCTGTGCGAATTTCAGGTCACATGACCAACGTCAAAGGTCAATGAACTTTGGCCATAATGGGGGTATCTGTTGAATTACCATCATAACTTCGAAAGTTTATGGATCTGATTCATAAAACTTGGACATAAGAATAATCAAGTATCTTTGAACATCCCGTCCGAGTTTCAGGTCACATGACCAAGGTCAAAGTTCATTTAAGGTCAATAAATTTTGGCCATGTTGGGGGTATTTGTTGAATTACCATCATATCCGTGTAAGTGTATTGGTCTAATTCATAAAACGTGGACATAAGAGTAACCAAGTATCACTCATAGAGATATATACTAATAACGTAATTAGTATACATCTCTATGGTATCACTGAACATCTTGTGCGAGTTTCAGGTCACATGACCAAGGTCAAAGGTCAATCGACTTTGGCCATGTTGGGGGTATTTGTTGAATTACCATCATAACTCTGTAAGTATATTGGTCTTGTTCATAAAACTTGGACATAAGAGTCATCCAGTATCACTGAACATCTCATGCGAGTTTCAGGTCACATGACTAAAGTCAAAGGTCACTTAAGGTCATTGAACTTTGGTCATTTTAGAGGTAATTATTAGATTGCCGTCATAACTTTCAAAGTCTATAGATATAGTGTATAAAATGTGGATATAGGGGTAATCAAGTATCACTGACAAGTTTTAGGTCACATGATCAAGGTCAAATATCAATTAACGTAGTATTGTATTATATGAATGGTGTTTTTTGTGAATAATTATTTTATAGTAGTTTTCAAAGTCAGCACTGCTGATGCAGGTGAGACCGCCAGAGGCATTCCACTTGTTTAATCTTGTTTAATATCCTTCGTCTTCGTTGGTTTCAAATGTGGTTTCTTTGTTTCGTGTGTGTGTGTGTGTGTGTGTGTGTCTTTAATAATGCATGTCGTCCCGTACTTCTGTCACCTTATTTTCATTTTATGCTATCATTTCTTTTTTTTTCTTTAAAACATTTTTCCTTTTATATTTCATCACATTTTACTTTCCCATTTTATAACATTGTATATTTGTACATTTGTACAATCGAATTAATTTCTACATTTCATTAACTGTTATTACTTAGCCTTTTATCAATTGCTTAAAGGGGAATCCAACCCAAATAAAAACTTAATTTTATAAGGAAAAGAAAAATCAGACAAGTTGATAGCTTAAAGTTTAAACAATATTGGACAAACAACAAGAAAGTTATGAATTTTTAAAAGTTGTAAATATTGGTAATCACTATCCCCATGGAGACTTCAAATTGGCCGCATATGGGATGTCAAAGTGATGTAAGGCAAGGACTACTCTTCCACGTACTCCAATACATATTATGGCTAAAATGTCATTTTTCCCAAAAGTTTTATTTCAAATTATATTTTTCTTTCATGAGGACATAAAACAATATACTACCTGGGTTATATTTAGATAACTGTCCCAGGGGAATGGGTACTTAGGAGAAAACCACAAATCCCTGATAATAAAGTACATGGCCTATGAGAAAGTTGTCCTTGCCCCTTGTCATAATTTACTTACCCAGTTGCCAATTTGAAATCTATATAGTATTAGTGATCTCAATTTTAAAGCAGCTATAACTTTCTTATTGCCTGTTCGATTTCTTTCAAACTTTCACCATTCTGTTTGATTTATTTTTCTCCTTCCCAACACAATATTTTATGGCCAAGGCTGGATTCCCCTTTAATAGAAATTATTTCTTGAACTCGATATAGGGGATCCACGCTCTACAAGCAATGCTTCTTAGTGGATCCCCTCATTTCCATACACACTTAATACTATTTTATACAAGCTTTTATTATATAATTATGCTGAGGTAAAATTGATCTTGTACTCATACTTTGATTTGTATCTGTAAAGCCCTGTATTTGATTTATATAATGAAATAAACTTCTTGAATCTTGAAAAAAATCTCAAATTACGTAATGTATGCGGGTCTGTCAGATGTGTTCCCATAGGCGGCGGAAGCGGGGGGACGGGGGACCTGTCCCCCCTAAATTTGAGGTGGGGGACGATCATGTTGATAAACTTTTTTTTTTTGCTTGTCAAAAAGTTTTGGTGTTCCTCTCTCCCTAAAATTAAGTTGATAACTTTTTTTTTTGCTTGTCACATTTTTTACCTGTGTCCATCCCAAAATTTCAGGTGGACCCCCCTAATTTTTTTGGCTTCCGCCGCCAATTTGTGTTCCACCTGTTACGCGTTTTTGCACGGTAAAAGTTGAGGGCTGAGGACGACCCCCGCGTCCGACTCCGCGGCCCCTGATATGGATGGTCACAGGTTCGGTTCCCTGGAGCACTCGCACTGCTGTTTTGTCATACAATAAATAAATGAAAATATTGTAGGCATTATTGTACATGGCTTTTGATATTCGTTATCTACGTGGCTATTGTGTGTAGTATTCGCAGCCGATGATCCATTACATTTCTGTTATGCATCAAGGTAATGGCTTTGAAATAAAGTATTTAGTCAAATCTCTAATTAATTAAACTTGCTCTATGCCCCCACGTACCCGTAATGAATATGTGACACTTGATAAAATGGGTTGCTTGACAACAGTTATCATGCTAAGTAAGATATAATATACTGCCATAATTTTTCATGATTAACTATTGATTAACAATAGAGCAGAAATGCAAAATGAGAGTCCAAAACTAGTGAGTTGTCGTTTTCAAAAATGCATATTTTGTAAGTTGAATTATATTTTCTAGCTAATGGTCTCTGTAAAGGTAAATGGTAGAAGTTTGGCTTTTTCTTGTACCTTTTTTTTCTGAAGTGTCATACTTTAACGATCCTTGTAAGGAATCTCCCCTCTTTAAATACGTATCTGTGAGATTATGAACACGCGCACTAATTAAACTATATACTTTCACATGCTATATTGACCTGACATGTTATGATTTAAACACTGATGATTTAGTGATGAATAGAGAAACCGTGGTTGGTAGAGGGAAAAGTCAGAGAAAAGGAGAAGAGCGAGAGAGATAGATAGATAGAGAGAGACAGAGAGAGAAAGGAGAGAGTGATGGAGAGGTGGAATGGCGTGACTCAGATGTCGTAAATTTTCAACAAAAAAAAGGTTTTGAGCAAAATCATTTTGAAAGAAGTCTGCCTTCATCTATTGACTTATTTCGGTGTAAAGAATTAAAATACGTCCATTCAGGTCAGGGGCTGCGGAACGGTTTTGAAAGTGGGGTGGGGAGGGGGACTGACCAGGCGCGGATCCATGGGGGACCGAGGGGGCCTTGCCCCCCCCCCCCCCTTCGGCTAAAAAAAAAAAGAAGAGAGGGAAAGAAAGAGAAAAAGAGGGGAAGAGGGGAAAGAAAAGAAGAAAAAGAAGAAAGGAAGAGGGGGAAGAAGGGAAGAAAAAAGAGAGAGGAAAAGGGGGGAAAGAAAAGAGGAAAGGAGAGAGGGGGAAAGGAAAAGGAGAAAAAAAGAGAGAGGAAGAAGGAGGAAAGAAGAGAAGA
Organism: Lytechinus pictus; assembly: GCF_037042905.1. NCBI lineage: Eukaryota > Metazoa > Echinodermata > Echinoidea > Temnopleuroida > Toxopneustidae > Lytechinus > Lytechinus pictus. Next base: position 33,050,389 of record NC_087246.1, read on the forward strand.
GAGAGAAAGGGGAAAAGAAGAGGGGAAAAGAGAGAGGAAGAGGGGAAAGGAAGAAGAGGAGAAAAAAAGAGAGAGGAAAGTGGGAAAGAAAAGAAGAAAAAGGGAAGAGGGGGAAGGAAGGAAAGGAAAAGGGGAAAGAAAGAGAAGGAAAAAGAGAGGGAAAGGAAAAGGAGACAAAAAGAGAGAGAGGGGAAGGGGGAAGGAAGAGAAGAAAGAGAGAGAGAGAGGAAAAAGAGGAAAGAAAAGGAGAAAAAAGAGGAAGAGAAGAAAAGGGAGGGGGGACATCCCGATAGACCGCGGGTCCGATAGTCCGCAGTGTGTGTAAAATTATGATCAGATATATCAAATGTCATCGAGAGGTCCAAAGGTCAAATGATACGAGGCCCCCCCCCCCCCCACCCCCAGCTCAAAAAAAGAGGGGGGAAGAGGGGAAAAGGGAGAAAATAAAAAAAGAAAGTGGAAGATGGGAAAAGAAGAGAATAGAAAAGAGAGTACGAAGGAGAAAGGAAGAGAAGAAAAAAAGAGAAGAAAAAGGGGGAAGGAAAGACAAAGAAAATGGGAGAAGAAAAGGGGAAGGAAGAGAAAAAAAGAGAGGAGGGAAAAGAAAGGAGAAAGGAAAAGGAGGAAAAAGAAGGAAAGAAGAGAAAAGTATTTAAATAGAGGAAGATGGGAAGAAAGATGAGAAAAAAGAGAGAGAGGAAGAGGGGAAAAGAAGAGAAGAAAGCGAGAGAGAGGGGAAGGGGGAGGGAGAGAAGAAAAAAAGATTAAAAGAAAAAAGGGGGAAAGGAAAGAAAAAGAAAAAGGGAAAAGTAAAGGGGGAAAGAGGAAGAGGGGAAAAGAAAGAAAAGAAAAGAACGGAGTAAGGAAAAGGAGGAAAAGAAGAAGAAAAAAGAGGAAGGAAGAGAATAATATCTAAAGAGAGAGGAAGATGGGAAAAGAGAAGAAAAAAAGAAAGAGTAAGGGGGGAGGAAGAGAAGAAAAACGAGAAAAGAGAGAGAGGGAAAGAAAAGACAGAAAAAAAGAGAAGAAAAGGGGGAAAGAAAAGATGGGGGAAAAGAGAGAAGAAAAGGGGGAAAGGAAGACAAGAAATGAGAGAAGAAAAGGGGAAAATAAAGAGAAGAAAAAAAGAGAGAGAGGAGGAAAAGAAGAGAAGAAGAAAGGGGGAGAGGAAGAGGGGGAAAGAAAGAGAGAAAGAAAGAGAAAGGAAGGAAGGGGAATGAGGATAAGAGAAAGAAAAAAAGAAAGAAAAGGAAATGGGAAACGGAAGAGGGAGATGTTGACCTGGACGTCGATTTGATGGCGCCAAAATGACGTTCAAACTATGGGGCGCCGAACTGATGTTTGAACTGGAGGGGGGCGCCAAATTGATGTTCGAACTAGAGGAGCGCTAATTTGAATTTTGACCATACGGCGACAAATACATGTTTCAGAGAGGGGGAGGGAGGGCAAAGTTATATTTCACATGGGGGCGCCAAGTTTATGTTCAACCGAGGGCGACAAATTGGCCTTAAACTTAGGGGGCTTAATGCAAATTCATTTTCGACCGAGGGCGCAACATTGCTCGTATTGCCTGTTTATAGTGAAATATATGTCCTGCCCAAAAAACTTAAATTAATGCGGCTGAATTAAAATATCCAGTTTTTACGATAACAGACAAAACCAATGTTTTCGAGTTTTAAGTTTGTTTAGCGAGATAGATACCCTGTTCAGGGTCACAAAAAAGGGTTATTATCAAATTCAGCTCGCGCTACGCGCTCGCAATATTTGATTAATGAGGTATGCATCCTCTGCATCAATCCCACATGTAAGTGTTAGTGTTTTTCAAGTCAACATACATAGGCCGATCCAGGGGGCAAAGATTCCCCCCCACCCCCATGGTGGCGCAAAAAAGGGGTAAGAAACAGAAAAAAAAAGAGAAAAAGGACAAGCAATTAGAATAGGAATTATACCTTAGTCTTTCTTAAGTCAGTATATAAAAAAATTGAGCTCGCGCTTCGCGCTGGCATCAATAAATTGTTTAGTTATATACGCATCCCGACCTTACAGTTTTTTATGCGAACGAGAAGCACAAGCTGAAAATATTTGATATTCTAACCTGACAACTGAAAATTTATTTTTCATTTCATCAAGTTTTCAGCTAGCGCTTCGCGGTCGCATTCATTTCTTAATAGATATGCATCGTGTTCATCATAACAACTACTAACATAGGCGGATCCAGGCGGCCCGAGGGCAACCTCCCCCCTATTGACAGAGCAAATAAATTGGGAAAAACGGGGAAAGAAAAAAAGGGGAGGAGAAAGGAGAAAAAAAGAAGACGAAACATAAAAGGAGGAAGACGAGTGAATAAAATAAGGTCAGGAGAAGACTTGGAAAACAATTTTTGAAAATATTTAATGTCACTTTTGTCATTTTTTTTGTTTAATGCACTTTTTGTTAAGAAAGGAGTCCGAGGACAATTTTTGTGTTTTTTATACATGACAATAAAACGAATTGAATTGAATTGAATTGAACTATATTAAAGTGTCGCTCGCGCATCGCGCTCGCATTGCCTGTTCGATGAGATACATATCTTGCTCAATATGCTGATATGTAGTTTAAAATATCAAGTTTTGATATCAATATACAAAACATAATTCAGCTCGGACATCGATCTTTCATTATTTTGTTTTATTTACCAATTTATGTTTTTAAGTGCTTTGGAAAATGTCCGTTTTATGGTTTGAATCAACATTTACAACATTTTGTACGCTCGCACTATTTGCCAAGTAGGCCTACCTATTGTCTTTTTGTATTTCATATAAGATTCTCTAAATATACCTTTTCAGGTGTCTCGATTGTAAAAAAAAATAATAATAAAGGCCTATGAGCTAGCGCTGTGCGCTCGCATTTTGATTGATGAGTTATGTATACCTATATATTAATTCTATAACAAACTACTTAAATCCCCCCATTAAAAAATTCCGGATCGCGATTTGCGCTCGCATTATTTGCTAAAAATATATCAACCAATGAATCCTATTCATGATTACAAAAATACTTAAGATATCCAGTTTTCAGGCCTCATGCACTGTCAACAAATTTCACACACTAGGCTTAACAGAGTAATAAATATTAAATAAAATTTGTATGAATTCATAATAACTAAATTGTCCCTTTTTCAGAAATAAATATCGACAAGTTTTAGGAAAAGAAATAGAAGACAGTCATCATTCTTATATGATGACAAAATGTCCTTAGGCCTAAAATGTCTCGATCCTAGATCAAAATAATGATAAAATATCAGCTCGCGCTTCGCGCTCGCATTATTTATATAGTGCTATCAAATTTCACTATAAACACAGTGCTGTAAACAGTGCTTAAATTGACCCTTTTCATATCGGAATTTCAAATATTATTTGCAGCTCGGGCTCTGCGCTCGCATTATTGATTTTTATGATGAAAAATGAAATGTATTCAGATTGCCAGGATTCTGTCGAACTCTAAAACACGCGCACGCATGTTTTTTTAGATACAAAGCTTGATCTTATTCAAAATGTGCTAAAATTATCCAGTTTCGGATCAGAATATTAAAAATTATCTGCTCGCGCTTTGCGCTCGCATTATTATTGTAGGAAGATACCAAAAATTACCCACGCTTTTTCATGATTGACAAACATGAATCGAACGTCCCATAGGGGGATTTGAAATCTCATCTTTTTAGGTTGGAATATCAAAAATGTTCAGCTCACGCTTCGCGCTGCATTATTTAATAGTTGAAATATGTATCGTCTTAATGGCTAACTGCAAAACTTCCTTAACAGGTCCCTTTTCGACCAGGCCAGAACGCACAATAAAAATTTATGTTCGCGCTTCGCGCTCGTAGTAATTATCTAGTTACATACGCATCTTGTTCTGGTTCACAAACATTGCCCAGAATGTTCAATTTTCAGGTCAAAATACATGAAATTTAATTATTTTTTATCTCGCATAGGGCTTATGAGATTATTGCACATGAATGTTGTTTATAAAGTAAAGCTAGGAAATGATTGTTAGGACATGGGCGTTTTGCCCCCCCCCCCCAAAAAAAAAAAAAATCACGACCAAGAAAAAAAGAGAGAAAAGGAGAAAGGGATTATGGTGAAATATAATATTATTTTCCAAATATGTCAAATATATCGCGCTTCGCGTTATCATTATTTATTTAGGCCTTGTGAGATTCCTCAATGTGTTTTCAAGAATAAAATTTCAGAATTTCTTTAACTTCTACCCCCCCCCCCATTTTATTCATTTTTTTATCTTGGTGCCCTCTACAAAAGTTCAACAAGCCCCCCCCCCCCCCCCCCCCCCCCCCATGCAACCCTGCTGAATAAATCACAGCTTCGCCACTGGTGAGGAGATTGAGTCGATTGCTTCGAGATTGCATTATTCCCAAGAGGTTATCATTGGTATTATTGAAGGCTATTCTAAACAACTAGTAAAGAAACTACAGCCTCCCGTTCACACAATATTCTAGTAGGGCCTACTCTGGTGAGAAGTTAAACCAAATTGAGACCCCCAAAAATCGCTCGCGCTTCGCGCTCCCATTGATAGATATTACATTATATATTCATGGATTTTTTTTTTCAAGAACACATTAAAAAAGTGGTCTTTAATTGCCTTTTTTTTAAATGTGATTATGTAATAAGATAATTCAAAATACATTTAAGGCATTTAAGTTAGCCTGGCCGGGAGGGAGGGGGCGCCATTTTTCGAAAAGTACACATGGGCGCCAAAAATCAGGTCAAATTTGGGCCCCCCTCCCCACGAAATCTTGGATCCGCGCCTGCCTGTTCATGATTACAAAAAGTGCTTAGAATGTCTATTTTGTAGGTCGGAATGTGAAAAATTTTCAGCTCGTGCTCGCTTTATTTGATTGTTGAAATATGTATCGTCTTCATGGCTAACTACAGTGCGTCCCAAAAAAAACTATACACTTTTGAAATGGCTGCCAAATAAAAAAATGTAGCACTTTGGGGGAAAAGACTTATAGATATGGAAAGCCAATAAAGTCAACTTTCAAATGACACCAAAAAGTTGGAAAACTATTCATGCTTGAGCGAGCACTGCCCACTGAAACAAAGGGTATGAAAATTAGGGTGGGCCGGAATTAGCCTTCCAATTTCTTTCAGGTTTTTGTGTTTGGTACTTGCAAAGTTGAGGGTTATTTGGTGAATTAAAGATCAGATGTGATCAGTTTGTTGTTTGTGAAAATTTAATGCGTTATTAAATTGAAATTTAATGCATGAGTGATCATGATTTGCAAATTTTAGTGCAGCATTTTGTCTTTATCATGTGGATCTCAACAATGTATTCATGAGAGTCAGGAGAAGAGGGGGGGGGGGTAATATGACTTAGGTAGGTGAAATACGTTGATGGGATAAAGGTCAACAGAACATTTAGCAACCCCTCCCTCCATCTCTACCCCTCCCCCCACTTCTCTCCTCCTGAGAGACTAAGCTTGGCTAGGCTGTACAGGAATTAGCCTTACAGTTTTTTTGAGAGGTTAGTCCTTCGGAACTTACAAAGCAAAGGGTGTTATGCTATTTATGAGTGAGATAAGTTATGATTTCTTAGGCAAATTTCATGAGTTACTAAATTGAAATGTAATGCATGAGTGAACAGTGAACAGGAACCTCAGAAGTGTGTTTGTGAGAGTCAGGGTAATGTGATGGTACCTGTTACAAGCAAGAGGGCAAGATATGCTAAGACTTGTTTAAAAGGGCATTCCTCTTCTTTTTGTCCTTTTACAAATTAAAAGTCATATGTACCCTCCCCTCTCCACCCCCCAGCCCCCCCCCCCCCTCTCTCTCTCTGTCTCACTTCCTGGATTGTAGCCTATTCAAAACTTAACTGCCAAGTGACCGGTGGCTGTTTTTTTTTTATTGAATGATTACCAAGAAATTTAATTATTATGATGATTAATGAAATAATTTATTGAAAAAAAAACTGAATGTTTGATTGATCACATTACACATTGAATGAGTTGATTAACTGATAAATTGTTGATTAAATGATTGATAGGAAAAAGTTGATGCCCCAATTCAGAATTAATCATTAAATCAACATTCTGCTCTGGACTTCACGCGTACATGACAATAGCCATCAGTCTCTCAACAGGAGGGGAGGGCGGGAAAGAGGGAGGGGACGGGGGCTGAATGTTCTGTTGACCCTTATTCCATCAACCTACTTCTCCCACTTAAGTCCTATCTCCCGACTCCCATGAAAACATGAACACCATGAACACATTGCTGAGATCCACATGATAAAGTTGAAATGCTGCCCAAAAAGAGATCCAAATGATAAAGTTGAAATGCTGCCCAAAAAGTGTAATTTATGTTCACTCATGCATTAAAGTTCAATTTAATAAAAAAAATTGCTTAAGTAACCAAAACTGGTAACGGTTGATCATTAATTTATCACAACGCCCTTAACTTTGCAAGTTCGAAAGGATTTGCCTCTCAAAAACTGACATACATTGGAAGGCTAATTCCAGCCCACCCTAATTTTCATACCCTTTGTTTCAGTGGGCAGTGCTCGCTCATGCATGAATACTTTTCCAACTTTTTGGTGTCATTTGAAAGTTGACTTTATTGGCTTTCCATATATGTAAGTCTTTTCCCCCAAAGTGCTACATTTTTTATTTGGCAGCCATTTCAAAAGTGTATAGTTTTTTTTGGGACGCACTGTACAAACAATCCTTAACAGGTCCCTATTCGATCAGTTACATACGCATCTTGTTCAGGATCACAAACATTGGCCAGAATGTTCGATTTTCAGGACAAAGTACATGAAATTTCAAAAAAAAATTAGCTCGTGTTTTGCGCTCGCACTATTTAAATAGGGCTTATGAGATTACTATAATTATGTATGATGTTTTACAAGAATATAGTTAAGAAGTGACTGTAACGAATACCCCTTCAAAGAAGCAAACAAAAATCAACTTTGAGCTAGTGGCCGATCGGGGAAAATATGGGTGAATTTTCGCCCCCCCCCCCCCCCCCATTGGCGAAAGCTGGATCCGCCCCTGAATTAAGGCCTACTTCAGCACCCCCAGCCAAAAAATCGTTCCCAGGGCCCTGGGCTCATAGACAAATAAACTGAGGGGTTATTATTGGGTGCGCAAAATGAAAAGTGAGGAGAATCGAGCGAGTGTTTTTGCTTGTAAATGTTCGCAATATACGGTCGCGTACGTTGGTTCGGAGAAAATAGTTTGGGGGATAGATAAGTGTCTATCAGAGGATGGATGCATGAGATAAGATGTCGAGAAAAGAGGCAAAAGGCTGAAACAGTTTAATGTGAGATCCTAATTGTTCTAGTTTTGCAGAATAATAAAATAAAAAGATAACTTGGGAGTTGGGGTATCCTAAAGACTAAAGTTAAAAAGATCAGCATCATAAGGACTAAATGGATAATGTAAGTGCGAAGCGCACGAGCTGATTCTTTTTAATGTTTTCGTATTCATATCGATCCTGAACACAGATTCCAATAAGACAGCGAAGCGCGGAGCTGTACTTCTGAAATATGGATAACTTCTAAATAATGCGTCCTGAATTTTTGGGGAGATTATAATATCCGAAATCATTTATGCACTTTTTTTTTTTTTTTTTTTTTTTTTTTTTTTTAAAACAAGTGCACACCTAGTTACCAATAATGCATATAGCATTTCCATTTATTTGAAAGCATGATAAAAGAGCATTGTAGATTAAATGCCTTGCTCACGGGCATAGATGCCGCGGCCGGGGGTCGAACCCGGACTTTTTATGTATAGCCAGGCGCCTTAGACCCCTCGACTACGGCACCTATTATTACTTTTTGTCTTTATGAATACGATACATAAATTATATCTCATTAAACAAAATGAAAACATGCTTAAAAAAGGAGTATCTCGGTAAAGCCGGACACTGGTAGCACGAGCAGAACATTTATTATCATTATTGTTATTATTATTATGATAGTGTATTATGATCTCGAGGCATTGTGTTACCTGCACATGAAGGTCATCAACATCTAATTTGCTATGCAATGCATTATTCAATCTATATCATCATGTTCCCACAAAAGTACTTTTCGTATCAACAATTTTCTAAGTAAAATAAATAGGCCGAGTCATCGTCTTATCATTGTCAGATTTCATCACGTGTTCTTGCCCAAAACTATTATCTTTTTCTTAGCTATATTGAAATGAATGCAGCATAATTTTAGTTGTTTTGGTACATATTTAGTGCTGATAATGGGGATGGGTTCGTCTTACCCAAGGGTCCCTTTTACCTTAATTTCCTCTATTATTATTCTTATTATTATTGTTATTATTATTATTATTATTATTATTATTATTATTATTATTATTATTATTATTATTATTATTATTATTATTATTATTATTATTATTATTATTATTATTATTACTATTATTATTATGACTATTATCATAGGCGGATCGAGGGAGGGGCCCGGGGCGCGCCCGCCCCCCCCCCCCCCCCCTATTGGCGGAGCAAAAAAAAAGAAAAAAAGGGAAAGAAAAAAAAAAGAAAAAGAAGGGATGAGAGAGGAGAAAAAGAAGGGGGAAACAAAAGAGGAAGAAGACGAGTGATTAAAATAAGATGAGGGTAAGACTTGTAAAATAATTAAGAAAATCTTTCATGTCACTAAATAAAATTTTCGCTCGCGCTTCGCGCTCGCATTGCATTTTAGGTGATTTACATATCTTGTTCAATATGGAGTTTAAATATCAACATATAATATACAAAACATATTTCATCTCGGAAATCGAACTTTCATCATTTTTTGCGATTTACAAATTGATTTTTAAAAAGTGCTCTGTAAAAATGTCATGGTCTGAATATTAACATTTTCTGCTCGCGCTGCGCGCTCGCAAATTTTGATTTATCAGGTACCTATTATTTTCGTGTATTCCATAAAGTTTTCAAAATATCCCTTTTCAGGTCTGATTGTCAAAACGTATCAGCTATAGCGCTGCAAGCTCGCATTTTGATTGGCGAGTTATGTATGTCTCAATATACAACAAACTACTAAAAATCCCCTTTTCATGACAGTGTATTATAAAAATTAGGCTCGCATCCTAGTTATAATTACAGAAATGATTGAAATGTCCAGTTTTCAGGCCATCATATCATCAGATTTAGCGCACTCATTTAGGCATTAATGAATAAGATATTGAATTTAATAATTGAATTGTCCCTTTGTTTCATATCGAGCTTAGCAAGAGGACTAGGAAGTCTTCATTTTCATATGATGACATGTCCTAAGGACATTATCATTATCCAGTTTCAGATCACAATATCAAAATTTTCTGCTCGCGCTTTGTGCTCTCATTATTAATGTAGAAAGACCCCCTATTACTCATTCTTTTCATGATTTACAAAACATAAATAGTGTCCCGTTTTTAGGTCTAAATCTCGATTTTTTTTCCGCTCGTGCTTCGCGCTCGCATCAATTGTTTAGTTATATTGCTATCTTGTTCACAATTATAAAAATTGATTAAAATTTTCCATTCTTAATGTAAAAATGTCTAAAATTTTCAGCTCGCGCTTCGCGCTCGCATGATTTGTTTGTTGAAATACGTAACGTCTCCATGGCTAAGTGCCAGTCCTTAACAGGTACCTTTTTAGATCAGTTCAAAACGCATATAAACATTTTCTGCTCGCGCTTTGCGCTCGGATTATTAATGTAAGGAAGATCCCCAATTACTCATCCTTTTCATGATTTACAAAACATGAATAGAGTGTCTCGTTCAGTAGGTCTAAATCTCAAAATTTTCCGCTCGCGCTTCGCGCTCGCATTAATTAGTTATATACCGTAGGCCTACCTATTCTGTTTAAGTTACAAAAAGTGCTTAGAATTTCCATTCTTCGGGTAAAAATGTCTAAAAATTCAGCTCGCGCTTGCATTATTTGATTTTTAAAATATGTAACATCTTCATGGCTAACTGAATGCAATCTTTAACAGGTACCTTTTTTTCCATCAGTTCATTTCTGCTCGCGCTTCGCGTTCGTAGTAATTATTTACTTGCATACACATCTTTTTCAGGATAACAAACATTGCCCAGAATGTTCAAATTTTAGGAAAAAATACATAAGATTTCCAAAAAATTTAGCTCGCGCTTTGCGCACGCATTATATAAATAACGATTATGATATTATATATTTATGTTGATTGATAAGAATAAAGGTAAAAAGTGAATCATCTTCGAGCGGCCGATCGGGAAAATATGGCTGAAAAAAAATCCGCCACCCCCCCCCCCCCCCCCCCCCCCCCCCATTGGCGAAGGCTGGATCCGCCCCTGTATTATTATTATTCCTCTCAACAGGATGAAGTCCGTATTTTTTTTAAATAACTTTTGCTCTAACAAAAAGCACCAAGTAATTATTACTATTATTGTTATTATTATCTTTATTATTATTATTATTGTTGTTGTTGTTGTTATTATTATTGTTATTATTATTGTAGTTGTTGTTGTTGTTGTTATTAGGCCTATTTTGTTGTTTTTTCTATTTTCCAAACGGCTTCCCTCCCCTTATTTTTTCTCCTTTTTTATCTTCCAATCCTTAAAAAATTATTATTGTGATTTCTTATCTCTCCCCCACCCCCCCCCCCCAATGTACCAACTAATTTTTTTTTTTTAGGAAAAAAAAGTCTGTCTGGTTTTAGTAGCACTTGTTACCGGAACGGCATTTAGCGTCGCTTGTTTTTTTTTTTTTTTTTTTAATTGTTTCACGGTAAAACAGGTCAAGGTACGATACCGTACATTTACGGTACTGGGTGCTTCCATAATTCATTCGAAATCTTACTAGCTTTTTCGTAATTTTCGTCGGACGTGGATCTTGTAGACTTGGACAGTGGTAAGATCAAAGATGTGGGCCGATATGTGTATGATATATGATATTCATGTGACATAATCTGCATTTCAAGTTGCATTTTCGTTGTTTGCCCTGGTCTGATACCGATACCATTCTCTTCTTTTTCCCCCCATCCGCTTTCATTCACGCGCTGTCGTGCCTCACTGGCATGGCGTGGGCAATAGCTCACCCTCGGCCTCGGCTTCAGCCTCGGGTTCTGGCCGGGTAACTGCGCCACACCGTTAGTGTGCAAGCTTGTGCCCTGCACCATTTGCTGACCAGGCAAGGTCAGGCCCACTCACACAACATACGAGGTTAGTATACTAACCTCGCACAACGCATGTGATTTCATAGACCAAAAGCTTCAGTCTCTGTATTTTGGTTGTTCCGCTGAACTACGTTGGCTCCACTCACCAATACATAGACTGAAGAGCTTGGAGGCCCGTACGTACAGCCAACGTATTAAGTGAACTAACGTTTTATAGGTCGCGATTTAAAACTGTTTTTAAGCGAAATTTACAGCTTCATGGTTTCAATTATCAGGGAAATATAAATAACTTAAGTAGTTGCGTACCTTGGACAGAAGTTATTGAAAAAAATCCTCTGGATGATTGAGAAATCTTTCATCTAAGACATTTTCACCTGAGCTGAGGGTTTTTCTTGCAAGTTGCCATCTTGAATGACGTCATTATTGTTATTAACTTTTTAATGTCTCGATATATCGAATGTCGTCTGCTACCTGTGATGGTAGCGGTGTTTTGGTACGCTCGCGTATGGAGCAGATAGTATAATATCGAAAGCAATATCGATATCATATTCGTGATTGTTGACGCCCTCTCCGTTCGTTTGTAAATATTTCATAGTTTGGCTGCCATTTTGACCATTTTTATCGTGTTCAACCCAATTAAACATCAGTAAAGTATCATTTTCATGCCTTTTCATCTATATCGTTTAAAGTATTTTGATAATGGAATATCAAGTTTTAAAAGTTTGTTGGTTATACATCCTTAGATTGTAAATTTGATGTGTAAAATTACATCAAACTTTGGACTGTGAATTGACAAAAGGGAGGGAATGAGAACACATGCGAGCCCACACGTACACCCTACCGTCGGTAAATGGGGATTACAGTAAAATGTCAGAAATTGTTGAATAAATCCCCAGAAACGACGGTTATTCCTGTCTAGTGATTTCATAGACATAGGCCTAGTGCATTTTGACGTTTTCATTCATCACACGAATGTCAGGGAATGAAACACGCCAAAAAGTTCAACATATTTCCTATACTACACTGCAGTAGAGGCGCACGGCCAATATTGGAAACTATCTCCAATGTGGGAGATTATCTCCAATATCAGAGACTTTTGTAAAGAATTTTGGTATCCAATTTTAGAGACAGTCATGACAGTCTCCAGTTTTGGAGTCCAATTTCCTTTGTTTACATTTGCTGCAAAAGGATTACCTTGGCGGCAAATAAAAATGTGATAAGCAGATTCCTCATGAAAAATTACCCCTTTTCACCGTCTACTTAAAAAATTCACCGTCTACTTTTGTTTTGATAAGGATTTTTGTTGTCAATCACACACAAAACAAATAGGCTTCTGACCTCAGTGAGACAAAATTTTGGGTGGAAAAAATCATGCTTTAACCTTTTGTTGGTGTTGTTTCTTTTGTCCTTTTGCAAAGCAAGTCTCCAATGTGGGAGATTGTCTCCCCTATTGGAGAGAGTCTCCCATATTGGCCGTGCGCCTCTACTGTATTATACTATAGTAAAACCACTCACACGTATTGCGAGGTTAGTATTAGTATACTAACCTCGCACCACGAACCGCGTTTGGCAGTGGATTTCTAACTTGTGGGTCGCGCGTGCTGGGATCTCACTTCTTGGGTCCACAACACATGACTTCTATGGCTTGAATTTTCTGTGCGCGGCGGCACGTAATGAACCCTTGGGTGAGTAAAACTATACTTTTGTATATGTAATGAATCATCTACTGATCTAGCTTAATTTTATAAATTTATTCGAAATTATTTGTAAAAATGATTTTTTAATGCTTACCTCCAAATTTCGGCCAAGATACTCCGTCTGTCCATCCAAGTACTGTGGTGGAAATCGCGCAAACAACAATTGAAATGCGATTTTTTCCTATCGAACAGTCTCGATTTAAGTCGTCGGCACATAGGAAATTTCCAAAAGAACGACACGATACTAAATTGAAGACAAAAATAAAGAATAGAACATAACCTTTTAATAAACGGAACATGTTTCGAGGTGTCGCACCTCATCATCAGCCTGAAAATTACAAACAGAGTATTGGTATTTATACAGTTAGGATGTCAAGTAAAATTTCAAGAATGTAGTTACACAAGATTACAAGGAATGAATTCAATTGTTAAATGGAGTGAAGCAAAAAAATTTACAATGTCTATAGATTTATCAGATAGGGGTGGGTTAAATTAAATGGATAACATTATTTGGTAATTGTACACCTGTTGGTTTAGTTGAGGTTGTTTCCATTTGATGAAAAGCCCTTCTTTTATTTTTAGTTGAAAATCTGTTTGAGCAGTATCGAGAATTTTGAAACAGTGGGTATTGCATTCTAACAAGCATTGGGGTGATGATTGCAGGTGTTTCCAGATAAGGGAGTTGAACCAATACCTTCAAAACATCCAAAACCCAAACAATGGTCAGGAAGAAAAAAAGACTACAAGATTTTTCAAGTTACCTTATATTGGTAAAGCATCAAAGGAACTTGAAAAGAGAATCAACATTATGGTTAAACAATATTGTCAAGATCTTCATATTACTCTTTCTTTCTCATCTTTCAAGCTCAGTTCTTTACTTTCTGTAAAAGATTCCATTCCCCAGGAGCTTCGTGCTCGTGTCATATACCAATTTACATGTGCGAGATGTAAAGCTCGCTATATTGGTCAAACCAAGCGTCATTATAAGACACGAGTACAGGAGCACCTGGGGAAGGACAAAAACTCCCATATCTGGAAACACCTGCAATCATCACCCCAATGCTTGTTAGAATGCAATACCCACTGTTTCAAAATTCTCGATACTGCTCAAACAGATTTTCAACTAAAAATAAAAGAAGGGCTTTTCATCAAATGGAAACAACCTCAACTAAACCAACAGGTGTACAATTACCAAATAATGTTATCCATTTAATTTAACCCACCCCTATCTGATATATCTATAGACACTGAAATTTTTTTTTGCTTCACTCCATTTAACAATTGAATTCATTCCTTGTAATCTTGTGTAACTACATTCTTGAAATTTTACTTCACATCCTAACTGTATAAATACCAATACTCTGTTTGTAATTTTCAGGCTGATGATGAGGTGCGACACCTCGAAACATGTTCCGTTTATTAAAATGTTATGTTCTATTCTTTATTTTTGTCTTCAACATAGGAAATTGTAGAAAAAAAATCAACAGGTTGCATTTCATGTAAAAAAAAAAAAAAGCTTGTGCCCTGCACCATTTGCTGACCAGGCAAGGTCAGGCCCACTCACACAACATGCGAGGTTAGTATACTAACCTCGCACAACGCATGTGATATCATAGTGCATTTTGACATTTTCATTCATCACACGAATGTCAGGGAATGAAACACGCCAAAAAGTTCAACATATTTCCTATACTTTTGTATATGTAATTTACAACAATCATCTAGCTTAATTTTATAAATTTATTCGAAATTATTTGTAAAAATGATTTTTTAATGCTTACCTCCAAATTACGGCCAAGATACTCCGTCTGTCCGTCCAAGTACTGCAGTGGAAATCACGCAAACAACAATTGAAATGCGATATTTCCTATCGAACAGTCTCGATTTAAGTCGTCGGCGCATTGGAAATTGTAGAAAAAAAATCAACAGGTTGCATTTCATGTTAAAAAAAAAAAGTTATAGGTAAAGTACGCCATCTTTTGACAGATGATGATGAAAGTGGATTGAACAAGCAAGAAAATAATGCTGAGCGCCTAGAATGCAGCTAGCAGTACAAGCTGCAGACAAACAGTACAAACCGGCATATGAATAATATCGCGCGCCCTCTATAGGCAAAAATTGATATCCACGCTGATCAGGAGGCATCTACGTGAAGTTCAAGCAAAAATGCTTTTTTTTTAATAAAAAAAAACAGCAAAGAGAATTCAACAAACGATCCATATGGTTCGGTAAGTGTCATAGCACAATTAGAAATCTTAGCTATAATGGTATGTCATAGTTATTTGAGCAAAAAGGGTGTGAAAGATTCGCGTGTACCAGGTGCATATGAATCCTGCGCACGCGAGATGAATTGAACCCATGGGTGGGTCAGGCCTAGACAGCTGGCAGCCGTCTGTTTCGAGGAGTTTTTTCAACATTTTTTATTTTTTTTAATTTCTCCTTGTACAGACGGCTCGCTATCGTGCAGCCACCATTAAGGGACTTACAATGCAAAATCCCCCCGTCGGGGCTCTTCAATTTTTGTCTTTAATGAATCAAACTTTTGAAAATTAATGCAACCAAAATGCAAATTAATATTCCCTCTTGGCATTAATTGCCGAAAAACGGAAAAAAAAATCAAGTTAAAAGGAACAAAAACAGTGACTTACCTCGGCTGTCGCGCAACTTCACTTTCCTGTTTTATCCGAACTTATACATAAACATATATATGGCCATTGAGTCCCTTGTACAGATCGCGCTAGAACTTCGGTCTCTGTATTTGGTGAGTGAAGACAACAGAGTTCAGCTGAACAACCAACATAACAGAGACTGAAGCTTTTGGTCTAGGTCAGGCCAGGGCGGCCTTCATTCACATTGGCCTTGGGGGACCCAAAGTCCCGAAGCTACGCACTTTGTTTTCCAACGTTAAAAAACTATGACAATTTTAAACACATTGACTTGACTTTGTCGTTAGAAATTTATATAAGTTTAGTTTGGGAAATATTCTAATGATCAAACTATTATAATTTTGCTAAGAAAGAAATCCTGCCAAATTTTCCAAAACCAAACACCTCGTCCTTATCTCGATTTCGTTGCACTCCTGACTGACCTCACTCACACGTATTGCGAGATTATAATAGTATTAGTTACCTCGGGCAAAGTTTGTGCAGGCTCCACTTCACTACCGGTACACTACGCTCCACCTACCCGAACTTCGGGACGGCAGGCGGTGAACTCGATCAGATATTCCGAGTGACAAAGGTGGGATCATAAATTGGTTTATTGTAAAAATTAAAGAAAAAAAATATAACGAGAAAGAAAAATAGCAAATTTCTTACTCTTAACCCTTATTTCACTCCGTGTCCATCCTCCGGTTATCCTCAAAGTTGGTGATTTTGGGCCAGTAGCAAAATCCTCAACCGTTTTATTCATGGCCGGGGTATTTTAGGAGTTCATATGGCCGGGGTGGGGGGCCTCCCAGGCCCCCCCTGAGATGCCGACCGCGCGATCGCGCCGAAAATTGGCACGCGGGTTGTCTGGGACATAATCTACAAAATCGTATACATAGTAATTTATTTTATGCGAATTGCAATTAAGTGATTATGCTAATTTATGCGTAATTAGTATGCGAAAACATACTTTTTCCTCTAACTCCCTAAATAAAGCTCAAAATTTTCTAATTTTTGGTATAGAAACTCTTTGTGGTGTTCTTAGCAAGTGTAAATGAACAAAATTGTGATATCAAATCATTTTCTTAAGTATTGTTTTTTGCAATTATGTATTTGGGTTTTTTACCTTTTGATTTTCATTGTTTTTTTCAATGAAATTTGTTGGGGACTCTTCTGAGATCATAAAAAGCATAAAATAAATACATTTAGACCAGCAAAACTAAAAATAATCATACATTTATGATTTTTGGTTGAAAACACAATTTGCATTGACTTTGTACACAAAATCACGTTTTTGAGCAATTTTTGGTCTAAAATGCACTGACATAATGTTGCATAATTTTTGAATCACGTACCCGGGTGACGCAAAATTGGTCTCAAAAGTTGCGCAAGACTTGAAAGTAAAAATTCAGCAAGCGGCGCGGTAAAAAAAAATTGCGCGGCTAAAATATTACGCGGATCGTTGAGGGGGGGCCTCCCAGGCCCCCCCCCCCCCCCCCCCCGGCCTAGATAGGGTTAAAGGATAATGAAACTTGAAACAAGATTACTTGTGCAAAAACAGAAAAATCAAAGAAACAGATAAACAAAGTTTGAGAAAAATAGAATAAATAATAAGAAAGTTATGAGCATTTTTATTGTATTATTGTAATGTAAATCCTCCCATTGGCAATATGACAAATATGTGTGATATCACATGTGAACAACTTTCCCATTTAATACTTTTCTATATATTTCACTAAAACCGCCTCTTTTCTCACATCTATCAGTAGATCTACTAGATCATGTATTCTTTCTTTACAAGGGCATGTAATACAGATTTTCAAAGAATACATTACGAATAAAGAGTTTGTATCACCCTAATAAAGCTCACTAATAGACATTTTCGTGGTATTTTATAGTCCATCAAAGGGAAAGTCGTTCACATGTGACATCACAAACAGTTGTCGCATTGCCAATGGGAGGATCTCCATAGCATTACTGATCGCAGTATTCAAATGCTCATAACTTTCTCATTTGTCAGATTTTTCTCAAACTTTCTTTGATCTTATTCTTTGATTTTTCTGTTTCCACAAAAGCCAACTTGTTCCAAAGGTTTCACTCCCCTTTAATGATTCACAATATGTCAATTTTAAACAAAAATTTGGAACTTTAATTGGCTTATCATGAACCTGTAGAAAGTCAGTGTACATGTATACATGGGCCAAAAAATGAAAATTAAGCTTTATTTATATTTTTTCTGCTTTTTTAATCAACTTTTAGTCAAATTAACACTGAATTATTTATTAGGTTTAACTTTCTCTTTCATTGAGGACCTACATCATTCACCACAGAATGCAATAGAAATTTCAAGAATGAGTAGATACATTATTTCATAATCATTATACCGAGGTTTTTTACCCAACTGCTAAGAAAGCACGAATGCTGTGATCAAGCAACCAGGGATAATCATGTGTGTGTAGCTTTTTGAAGACTGCCATCTTCTGTTCAAATATTGTCAATGTTGCATTTATAAACCGACCTCCTATACCTGACTTACATGTACAGGATACCAGGCTGAAAATGATGTCTACATTTTCATTGAGCGATATTTGATTAGCAAAATGCTGAAAAAATTTCATCAAATCATATATATATATACAAAATAATGAAGAATTTGTGAATACATGAATATTTTTTTATTTCATGTGTGTGTGTGAACCGGTAAACAGGTCTCCCTTGTCAAAAAAAAGAGTTTCAGCATTGATTATCTTTCACTGAAATCAGTAGCCAATCTTAATTTGCATTTTTGGAGGACAGAATTATAAAAACAAATATAATTTGATATAATTAAATACAAAAGAATAAGTGGAGAGACATCATTAGTTAGCTCATTGCATATTAAAGGTAAATGCTAGTTTTGGTAACGATTTCAAAATGAGTTCGTACAGAATCCAATGAAATGACCACCAAAGTGTCTGTTTGTATTAATAAAACGCATGTGCCAAAGGATTCTGGAAGAAATTGTGTAATTGCTGAGAAATCAGCAAATAAGCACAGGATTCGGGTAGAGCGTCGGGCCCGACGCTCAAAGCAATAATTATACACTGTCCCACGTGCGCTTATCTGTGTTGGGGAAGTTCAGTCTGAACATTTTTCAGCGTAGATTTCAAGATTTCACAAAGTTCAGTTTATGTAACTGAACCAGATCTAGATCCTCGATGATATACTGACAATTAAGCCTGGTTTTACAGACTTTCTCATGAAATCAGTGTTTACTGCAACTACTGGAATTTCTCTTTAATAAGGATGTGCAGAGAACTGGTTTTCTAAAAATAATGCAAATTTTTGGCAATGTCCAACTGTACATTACATGCATGTCAACCCAAAAATTGTCTGTTATGTAACATGATTTCTCCTACAAAATCACTACAGATCATAAATATATGATTGTTTTAAATTTTTCTGGCTTAAATGGATTCATTTTATGCTGTTTTGATCACAAAATGTTAATTCAAAAAGCTAAATTAAATCTTAGTATAGAATTTCACCCTTTTTCATTCATTTTTTTTCTTTGTCTATTTTTTTCCTTTTTTAACCTTTAGGGTCATGTCATTCCCCACCCTCCCCCCACCAAGCACACAGATTTTGGAGAGAAGCAATAATAATGGATGTTTGGATGAGAAATAAGAAAATAAACTGAAAATATTTTATAGATAATAAAGAAACAGGAAGAATAGAAATAGATTAATGGAATATACAAAATACAATTCTTAAAAAAAGATGCAGACTTACATCAGTTGACTTTCGAGAAGTCATTCATTCTTTACTCAATTAATGGAATCATTTGATTGATGTGATTTGACCTTGATGTATTGTATCTTATATGTTTTTAGAGATGTGAAATCCATGAATTTTGAAGTGAAATATTCACCAATGCCTTAGCTATTTATGATACTAGAAAAAGTTGAATTTCTTTTTAAAAACAAACAGATTTTTATGATCCGATGAGATTTGACTTGGACATACAGGTAGATTCGTTGTGCATGTATGTAGATATTATTGGAGAAGGTATTGAGAGGGGTGGAGAGATAGTAAAAAAAGAGAAGAATGAGAGAGAGTGCAACCATACACAACGGGGAGGCTAGATGAGATGGAATACATGCATGTCAGGGAGAGAAAGGGAATGATGACGGTAAAAAAAATACAAAGAAAAGAAAAATATGGGAGGTGTATGTAGTGGAATGCCCTATACTGAACATGAAATAATCTAGAAAATGTACTTCTAACGCAAAAGAAATACCTATGTACGGTTAGCAAACAAGGGCAAACTTAATATGTATGTCCTGTTACATGTAGGTAAAGGCAACACTAAACTCTACCAGGTTGTTTAAACAAATGGCTCAAATATTCCCCAGACATACATGTAGAAATATTCCGAGGTCTTGATTGACATGTTGAGTGTTGGTCATGACTCACCAAACCACATTTGTGTGCATCACTAAAAGAAGTAGGAGCACTCATGGAGTGTGCAAGTAATATCCCAAACCCTTCATCATGTGTCTCAGTCACATTCATTGCTTCCTAGAGTCGAGACGCGTTAGGCCTCCAAGCAAAGACGGCACCACAAGGAGGGCAGCGCTAATTATAGTCAACAATTAAGTTGTCAAGTTTACTCAAAGGGGGCCACAAAGAGGGACCCTCGTGTGGCGTGACGGAAATAACCCTTGTTAAGTAAAGAGAATCTAGGCCGCAGCAATTGTCGCGTAAGATGTATCATCATTACCCCTTCTCGCTTTACCCGCCACAGGATCAGCTAGAGCTCTTAGACTTGCAGCAACAACATCACCACCAGCAACAGCAGCAACACCTTCACCATCAGCAGCAGCAACAGAGTGGGGCACAGCATTTCATGACTGAGATTGACAAGAAGCCTGTCATCCTCGTGGTCCCCAGTATCCCCGGACCATCGTCGTCTTCCTCATCTACCTACTCGTCCAAGATGGCAGCAACTCCTATGAACGTGTCCTCAGCGGGAGCAGGGGCTGGTCGCATCTTGAGTGGACAGCCCATGCATATGGGCGGGGGCAGTGGCAGCGGAGGAGGGGGTAATCCTCAGATGATGCCGGGCCAGGAGATACCCACCAACTTGATGGTGAAGCAAGGTCATTCGTCTTCTGCTCAACCAGCATTTGCTGGAGGTAGGACACATGTGCATGCGTCAAAAACCAAAGGTATTTATGCTTTGCTTGTACACCCTGTTTTCATTTGCCTCCTATTCATTGTTGATCATTCAGTTTCCATTGTTCATTCATCTCTCCAAACCTATGAACTAAAGTAAGTATTAATGAATCTCAAGGATTGAACAAGAAATCAAGCTTCACTTGATTCATTGACTTCTTAATCTTTTGAATAAATCACCAAAATTTTCATTTTTATCAATTATGCAAAAGTCAATAATGCCCTTTTTTTTTTAAACATAAGTAGATCTAAATGTATATTCCTTATCTGGCCTCATTTGCAGAGCTCTATGAAAAAATCACTTTCCTCTGTCGAAAATGATTCATACCAAATAATCTCTTATGTACTATATTGTGAATTCTTATTGTCGTGTCTGGTCTTTTGCAAAAGTTTGATTCCAGTGTCTTTTTAAAATCAGTTTCCACCGTAAAAACCATTGGAGGAGTGAGTCAGATGGATTTTACAACCACCTCATTCTCATCAGCTACATGTATATCAAAATCAAATAATCCTTTTCCTGCAGTCTATTTGTGTTTGTTGATTTGTTTGTACATTGAGCATGGCAAGTTACATTTGCACACATAAAGGCATGAGTCTAAAATAATCTCACCATCCATGTATTTCTCATATATTTATTTATTTTTTGATGATTGACAAAATAATACTCCATAATACTTTTGAATGGTAATCATTCGTTTGTTACATGTAAGTGAGGTAGCGATGTACCAAAAAAAATCAATTACTTCATCTCCCTCCCAGTAAACAGGCATGTTAGCTATGTGGCTGTAATTTTATTTGGCATGTATTTCTAGATCCATAATTGTGAATGACAGTTGTTGCAGCATCCAAGATGTCACTGATTCGTCATAATTCAAAGAATGTTCTTTTAAGCAGGAATATATTGACTTCCAACCTTTTAAATCAAGAGGCGATGTTGTAAGCCTGTCTTTATAGTCACTTGTATTGCAAAGGGGTGGGGGACTTTTGTTTGGGGGTTGGGGACTGACTATTTCTTACTTCCTTTCTTTCCAAATTATATTTTGTTTCGAGTCCCATAAGGGGTAAAATATGATCTTGTTTTCAAATTAGAGTATTTTACATGGAAACTGCATTCCCTAAGACCTTATTGGAGGGGAGGGGGATATTTATCACAGAAAAAATTAAACAAATTAAATATGGATTTAAGTTTGTCTGTAAAATGTCATTACTGAGAAAGGCTTTATCTCAATTCATTCTTTCATCACATGATATTCCAATACACATCAAACCATTAAGAAATATATGATTTAATCAGTTAGGTTTGACTTTAGCTCATTTTCAGAAATCGATAAGTTGTGGCCATCCTTTTCAGTGAAATTGCAAAACAAGATCAGGATGATAGGTGTTGACAGAATCCATATATAATCCAGGATGTTCTTGGAAATTGCAGATATCCTGTTTCCTGTGTCTTAGCGTACTTTTCAAGAGGGTGAGGGGGTCGAGAGATAGAGAGGAGTTAGAGAGAGAGTAAGAAAAAGAGGAGGAATAAGAAATGGAGAAAGGATGATAAATAGAGAGAGAGAGAAGGTACATGTACAGCAAGGAAATGAAAAGATGAAATGTTTATTTTCACCTGGTAATATTTCATTCCATTATGCAAATTTATTTGGACTTTTGGAGATATTACTAAACCGATTTTGGATGTTGTTTGAAGGTTTGCATGGTGGCATGTACAATCGCTGATGTGGTTTACGGTACACCATGTGGAGTGTTATAAAAACAGTGGATAGAAGAAGAAAAAGGAATTGGATAGGCGAGAAAGTGGAGATTTGAGAGTAGAGTATTCTTTTCTTGAATGTAGTCCTGAAAAGGACTGTAAACCAGAAGAGATTGATGAGTTGAAAACAGCTTGAGTAGTAGGGTTGATGAGGAGATGCTGGCTTGGGTCGGCGAGTAGAGATGATGAGTAGAAGCAGTAGAGAGACTCGACGTTTCGGGCAGGTTGACTGTCCGTCTTCAGGAGTGATGAAGACCAACAATGACGACAATATACAGTAAGATGTGTGGATGAAGACGGACAGTCAACCTGCCCAAAACGTTGAGTCTCTCTACTGCTTCTACTCATCATCTCTACTCGCCAACTCAAGCCAGCATCTCCTCATCAACCCTACTACTCAAGCTGTTTTCAACTCTTCAATCTCTTATGGTTTACAGTCCTTTTCAGGACTACATTCAAGAAAAGAATACTCTACTCTCAAATCTTGACTTTTTCGCCTATCCAATTCCTTTTTCTTCTATCCACTGTTTCTATAACACTCCACGTGGTGTACCGTAAACCACATCAGCGATTGTAAACCAATTTGGTTTTGAAGAATATGGAGGATTCAAATGATAACGATTTGAAATCCTACCAAAGCTGATCCCCTTTAAAATGTATCAAGTCAACAACCACAGTTGCACTGATTACAAGTTTGGTGTTGATGTTGGCGTTGGAAGCACAATATGCATTGCCCTCCCTATCTCCAACTTATAATGGTAGTTACAGACAAAAATCCACATCATATAATTAACCCAGAAATAGTTGTCCTCCAGGACCAACTTCAGTTTAAGTTTGATGCTGTGCTTTAAATTGACCTAGCACCAACATCAAAAGGGTCAATAATGAATTAGAAATTTCCAAATTTCCATAGGGAAGCTAACCTCTGGTCAACTGGAAAACATAAAGGCCCGTATTCTGAAGTCAGGTTTAACTTAGACTGTGGTCTAACTCTGTGCTAAAATTATGGGAAGCAAAAAGTGTCAAAATTTTTATTAAGTTGTATGTTTCTTATGTTTACTGTGCTCTTTCCTGATTCATCGATGGTGCAGACAATAATCTATTTATACTTCCTACATAATTATGAATGATTTGAGAGCCAAATGAGGTGAAATATTATCTCTCTACTGTTAGTGATTTACGTAACAATTGGCTATCCATACTTAAACCACAACTTTAAACCTGAGTTTAAGTTAAACCCGACTTCAGAATACGGGCCAAAATCTTTGCATCATCTCTATTTATGAAGGACCCTTGAATGCCGCAGCAGTCATCCAGCAACTCCAGCAACAGAGACCTACAGCACCCCAGAGCAAGTACGCCGAGCTGCTGGCAGTCATCGAGGACATGGGGAGGGATATCAGACCAACCTATGCTGGTAGTAGGACAGCTACAGAGAGGTTAAGAAGAGGTAATGAGAATTTCATAAGGGTGATTCAGGACAGATTGGCCACATCTTGTGGTTTGGCCCAATAGTCTGTGATGCAAAGCTCTAAAAATCATACAAAATATATATAAGAAGAAAAAGAGGAAATAAGAATTGACATGTAATACTGAAATCTTTCTTTTTTTTTTGCATCAGTATATTTCATTCAAACTTAAAAAGAAATAAAGCAATCATTGAATTCTTTAAATTGGCATCCTGCTGGAAAATGAAAAATCACCTTTTCTACTAATATTATCTCAGATAAGGTGCCCATTTGGGCCCGTTATTGTTCACTATTATAGTAAATGACCCTCCAAATGTGGTATCCGAATGCCAAGTGATGCTATAGGCAGACGATGCTGTTCTGTTTTTTAGTAGTCAAAGCAGTGATGAAATTGAATCAGTCTTGAATTTTGATTTAAAACAAGTATACGAATGGGTAAAAGAGAACAATCTCACATTGAATGCAAAGAAAACTGAATTTATGTTATTTGGTTCACGAATGAAGTTGGCTAAACTTGAGAAAAGTATTTGCATTAGACTTTAATAACTGCAAATTTTACAGGTCTACACTTACAGATACTTAGGAGTTTGGCTAGATCCAACATTAAATTGGAAAGAACATGTGACAAAAACAAGTAAAAAAAATAGGATCGAGGATAGCATTACTTGGTCGTTCGAGAAGATACTTACCTCTGGAAGGATTGAAACTCCTTGCTAATGCATTAATTTAACTTCGTTTGAATACTGTAGTAATGCCTGGTCAAGTTGTGTTCAGAACACAAAAGATATTATGATTAAACAACACAAAAACATGGCCAGTGTAATTTTGGGAGCCAATTTAAGAACTCCTACCCAAATTAATTTAAACAAACTGAAATGGGTTCCCATCGAAGATAGATGGAAATATTTTAAGTGTAAAATTATATTTTCTGTTTTCCTTAATCAAAATCCAGCCTATTTGTTAAATATCTTTAAAAAATCTGAAACTTTACATAGTATTCGTACTCGTAGTGCACAAAGCACAGGTTTGACTTTGCCCAGAGTTCGAACGGAAATGGGCAAACAGTTTTTTTTCTTTTGCTGGTGCATTCATTTGGAATAATCTACCTAATTTTTTAAGAAATGCCCAATCCGGATCCTCATTTAGTCTTTTATTTTGGCGTTATAATAGTCTTAATTTATAAACTGGCCCTTTGTGTTGTTCTTTTCTTTACAGTTTGTTTCAACTTACATTGTACACTTTTTATACCCATGTTTGTTATGTTTGTATTTTTGTTGTAGGGCCTCCAAGGGCAACAGTATATCAATTACTGATGGAGCCAACCTACTAAAAAAGACTTATAAATAAATAAATAAAAATAAATAAATCTATAAATCTTTGTTCATGTCTGGATGATAAATCTGTTGTTACATACAGTTATGTACCACAGTAAAATATTGAGATGTTTGAAAATTTCTTAAGCATTTTCTTTTTATTTTCACGGTGATCACGGTGAACATGTGGTAAAGCTGTCTTATTGCATGTATAAAATGATTTCAGATTTAAAGTGGATATAAAAAAAGCAATACCTGATGATCGATGGTGAATGAGACAGGGAAGAAGATGATTAAAACATTGTCAATTTAATTTTAATGTCACATGAATGTATCTTTTTAAAATCATTCTCCCCAGGTATCACGCATGCGAAGGCCCTTGTGAGGGAGTGTTTAGCAGAGACTGAACGCAGTGCAAGAACATGATCATCCTTCCGTGTGAACATTCCATGCCAACTTGACGCAGCGCACCTCGGACCTTACCAAGGTTAAACCTTATCCTGCATGCAATATGAGCTGGTGCTATCTGAACATGGTACATTATATATATCTCGCCATGATACCCCATTAAAACTGAACATGTGGGACCGAACGTAAGCATGAAGGATAAAATAGGCACCCTCTTTGGTGGGTGTTAATGCATTTTTGTTAGTATATATACAGAGGTTGTAAATTATGCTCTGCTGTAAATGTAAAGGCACTTCCTGTCAGTTCTTATCAGCTTAGCTTTTCAGAATTTCAGTTGATAAACTTGCCAGTGTCGACTTGTTGAGGACCGGTCATGTCTGCGACAGTTTGTGTTTCAAGTCTGCTTGAATGTAGATTTGAATATTTCCCAGATGACTAAAATAAAATTAGATAAAATTGAATAGTTACTCTTCCATTCTGCACAGTGTTCATAAGTAAGCCCATCATCTATTAAAAGGTATTAAAGAAAAATAATGATTTTTTCCAAATCATGCAGCTAGCCTTGGACCAGAATGGTTGAATCCCCCAGTCTCTTATTGTTACCCAGATAATGTGTTTGAATGTAACTCTTTCTTGGCAAGAATTAGTCTGATGAACCTTGATCTACTTTTAGTTGATTCTGGGAAAAAGAGGTATTTAAAAAATAAGTTTGTACTGGAAAGGTAAAAAATTAAGACATAGCCATAGTGTGCTGGTATAGGGTTTTGAGGGTTTGACTTTTCCTAGATTCATACCAATACCTTAGGGCTCCCAATCCTTTCTTTGAATGGCATGCCGTCGTTTGACCGTATTTACATTGGAAATAGCTGCGCTCCATTGAATTCCACACCTGTGGGGGCTCTCTTCTCCAATTTTCTAGGGGAAAAGAGTTCTCTGGGACCAGAAAGATTATAAGATTAGAAGGGGAGATCTTGAAGGCGTAGGGAGTTCCCCTCCACCCCGCTGTCAGTGTGACTGTGAACAGCAAGATATTTATATTGGGTTATAATGCTGCATATATACAGGTTAATTGGCTGGAGACACAGGCTCATTAGATAATTGATACTTGTTGGTGTGTTGATGAATTTGAACACGCTGCGATGCGGAGCAATTGTCCGCTTTGGTTCCAAGCCAAGATGCACTCAGTAAGGCTGGCCGACTTGGCTGGAAAGTTGAGTTTAACCAGCCAGACCTCAGGTGCTGTGGAGCATTGCCAGTAAATGCTGCATGATAGAATGAAATGTGCTTCACTCGGAGGAAAGTGTCAGGATCGGGATGCTCTCCCTCAAAATTATGAATTCTTATTGCATTGTTTTTGGTTTGTTTTCAATGTACATTGCTAAAGCAAAAAAAAAATGGAATTAATGAGATGACATAATTGAAGGGATGTAGCAAGAAACTTTTGTAATTGATCGTAAATTTTGAAAGATATTTTGTAATTGATTTATACCTTCTTTTCCATGGAGACCAGCAATCAACTGGAAATTTGTAATTAATACACGGCAAGACTTTGCAGTTAGTCGCAAGTTTCTTGCTATGCCCCCTCAAGCTCTTTCTAATCTTGGTAGTAGTAAAACTTAAAAGCACGTCAAAAATTCAACTTTGAAATGTGATGCATTTGTTGTGATAGGCGAGTTTCATTAATTGTTAATTTTTTTTTAATCATCAACTGTTAATTACCTGATGATGTTACAGTATGCATCCCATGACTTGCTACAGAATGGTAGGATTGCACGAGATTCATGCTCATGAAATTACATAAGGAATGGATGTTAGTATCTTGTTCTTCGATGGGAACTGTTCCTTTTGCTACAGCCTCACCCACAAAGCGGACTCTTAACCGACCCATGGCATGTCACGGTAAGCGACATTCTAGCTTTGCTTGGTCCAGAGTTTGTTTCGTCAGTGTGACTGTGGTATGAGAGTGATGGTGATGATTAGGATCATTTACTCGAGGAGGAGACATTTTACTTATCTGTGAAGAGACTCAAGAGAGGAGGTTTGGAGAGTGTTTGAACCATGGGGCATGCATTCTGAACTCGGGGCTTGATTTAAACTCTGGGCCCCCGTAACACAAAGGTTCGCGATTAATCGCTAATAACACTGCCTAAAGATCAAGATCATCGTTGCATGCGCATTTTGCTCAGTAGACTGACGAGGAACCAATCAGAATTGTTCTTTCAAACTAGCGATTGATCGCTAACCTTTGTGTTACAGGGCCCCGATCTAAAATTGTGGTTTAAGATTAAGTATGGATAGCCAGTTGTTATACAAATTTGTAACAGAACAGGTTCAGTGTATCAGCTTATTTGACATTTAAATCATGAATGACTGTCTGGGAAAGAGAAAGGCCAGAGAAAACAAAAGCACCAGACAATGTTCACTAGCATATTCTCACATTTTCAGCTGCCCATAAATGTAGCACAGACAAACAGAGTGTTGCAAGAAACTTGCAGTTTATCGCAAGATCATTTTAGGAACACAAATCAATTGAATGGCACCCTTTTTTTTTGCGATTGACTGTCTGCTCATTGCATTAGTACCAGCTGGTTTGCTTTAGTTAAAATTGATCTGTCACTTGTAAATTCGCATCTGAAATTTGCATTTGATTGTAAATATTTTTTTGCAACACCCTTTAAAACCATTGTAATAAGGCTTCCTCTTTAGAATAACAATGTTTCTTTTAAAGACATCACCAGGTTTTGTTGATAGTTTTTTTTTTCTTTTTTACGAATTGCACTATTTCAAAACAGGTGTTGGCATGTTTTGGCAAATTCAACTTGTTATTTTGCTAGGTGCCAAGTTCATACATGTATTTCATAACTCTCCTTACCAGAGTTACGAGACCAAGTTCCTGAAATTTTGTGTTTTTAAGTTTCATACATCCCCCTAACAAGCTATAGATGTCATTAATTTCATCTGAATTTGTGAGTTATTTATTTATTGGAAAGAGTATGATGTCTTTTTTGATAAACTTCATAGTTTCTTAGTGTGGATATACCCCTAAATGTTTGGGGGTAAAGTAGAATGTAGCGCAGCACTTTTCTGTTTGTAGGTATGTGGATTCTCGTAAGTAGTGTTCAGAATAATAGTGTATACAGTAGTTAATTCATTATCATAAATGTTATTGATGAATGATCAGATAACTTTGTATTAAATAATTTCTTTTTCAATCAAGTAAAGTACTACTGTAATGGATGAATTTCTCTATTGCAAATAGAGATGATAATTGGTAGTATTTAGAAATGAGGCTTTTCATTTTTTGATTAATATTAATGTTGATTATGTGATTTCATAGCAGTCATTTGTTCTCATATATGATTAATATATGTGTTTGTGAATTCATCTTCGGAGGTATTTAATACAGGGGATGGAGTTCATGAGAAATGTGAATGTATCTCTTAATTTCTTAAATATACAATGTATGAGAAAATTTAAATGTATATTTCATTAATTTTGCAAGAGTAATTTTGACTTTGCAATTGTGTACACATTTAAATGTTGGGGGTAGTTGTCCTCCATCCACCCTCTCCTATTATAAACAACTCTTAAACTAAAGTACGCTCCAGATTGTTTTATGAAATAAGTGATTTATTAAAAGCATCACCGTTATCAAATGACATTCAACTCTTATGCGTATCGTTCTGCAGTGCAGAAAAGTGTGCACTAAAAATTGGCATTGCACGCTCCAGCATACAAGTGCTTATGTGACACAATCAGAGAGCACCAAAAATTGACCTTTACATAGACTTGTGTTTTCTGTACCCCTTTCTCATTGGAAAAAAAAAATGCATGCTCTTTTTTGCATAAAAGTTTCTTTAGTTGACTTGTGCACAGTGCGGCACCATTTTAAAGAAACCTCGTATGG
Source organism: Lytechinus pictus (assembly GCF_037042905.1). Classification (NCBI taxonomy): domain Eukaryota; kingdom Metazoa; phylum Echinodermata; class Echinoidea; order Temnopleuroida; family Toxopneustidae; genus Lytechinus; species Lytechinus pictus. The sequence goes on from NC_087246.1 coordinate 33,079,946, forward strand.
ACTGCATTTGTGTACAATTCCAATATGAAAACACCCTCTTTGCCTTTTTCTCCCCTTGTGTTCCACTGAATATATTGCATCCCCCTCCCCCTCCTGAAGAAATCCTTTCATCCTTGTTTGAATATCACTTTAACATTAGGTGGGCAAAATCCTGAAGAATACCAAGGTTATCGGGATTATAACAAATCCTTCAAACATTTGTCTTCCATGAAAACCATATCTAATTAAATCAATATATTCTACATTTCCAAGTAGTCACAACGCTGGAGATTTGCTTTGTCATCTGCATTCATTTCAAATCGCTTCTCATCGCAAGAAAGTCCCGGAGCTGACACGTGCGCTCGTGCTTTTATTTCCAGAGTTGCCAGATTGGTTGAATCGTCTGTTAACAAGATTACCGGATAGAAAGGAGAACCAAATTAGTCACTTGTAATTCTATAGAAATCTTGAGGCTTGAGAATTTAATGTGTCTTGGCATCCACCTGTTATTGAAAAAAAAGGTTGCGAACCTGAGTCACTGTTCGATAGATTTACCCATCTGTCTATCTTTCCCAAAACGTCCCCAAAGTTAAAGATAATTATACGTTGTTAAAAAGTATATTCTCACGTTGTTTCTTTCATGAATTTCAGGTTCTTTGTGGCCCAGTTCATCATGTGAACTTGTGAAGTGAAACTGGTGTTCTTATCATGGAGATATATATTAAGAATTCATCAAATGCAATTTAAATGTGTATTGCAGGTTTTGCTAGTTTTGTGAAAGACCCCACTTGTTATCAAAGGTTCAGTCAGGGTCTGTGCCTGCGAACTATGTGAATACTCCTCTTTTGATTGTAAAAAAAAGAAGAAGACAGAAAATCTCTTGTGAACAAAATGGGATCTATTAAGGGCTTCCTGCCGGGAGAGAGAGATACAACAAACCTTGTAAGTTGGCGTTTCCTCCCACCGAGCCAATTAAGCCGACAATGGGTTTTGACAACTGCGGTGGATGCAGACAATAGGCGGCATGAGATGCCACATCGGGGGAGGCGGCGTGACTCGTCACATTTTCCCTTCCCACAAGACGGGTTTGAGGACTGTTACAAAAAAGGACACCTCTCTTCTTTTTCTTCTCTATTGTGGCTTTTGGGAGGAGGGGCTTCAGGGGTTGGAGTTTACAGATCTTTTTAAGGTCCCATGACATGATAAAATCCCTCTCAAGCTTGGTTGCAAGCTGTAATATGAATGGAAAAGACAGAAGAAAAAGAAACAAGGAAGAAAGGAGAATGGAAGAACAGATAATTCAATCTGGAACAAAAAAAGGGGGAAGGACAAATAATACCGGTAGGCGAGGGCAGGCATGGAGGTACCTTTGACATTTGGTTTTACATGTAATGTTCTCTTATAATGGTTTATCTGTTTGATGAGGAAGTTAAAATTTTGTGGTGACAAAATTTAAAACATTAATATTAATCATAGACAACATCCTTAAGATTATTTAAGTTGAAACTTGTTTTTGTTTGATGTATTGTATTATAGATCTGTAAATATAAGTGTGCATTCTTCTACATGTGGGATAAATTGGGTATGTTGCTATTGTGTATTAAAGCTCTGTACAGTTACTATTAAAACATTATCAATATTTGATAGAACACCCGTTTCTAAAAATTGAATTTTGTACCTTGACTGTCTTTATCAGTGATTGTTTATTCTTAGAGGAAAGAAGAAATGGTAGCGATAAAAATAGAGGAGGTCGAATGAGGTGAGAGAGAGTGTGGAAAGAACGGTGAGAGATGATAATAATAACTAATAGGATAGATGGAGGGGGGCAAGTAAATAAAAAGAGAAACAGCAATGTAGTGGTATTGATATACTCAAAGGAGAGAAATAAACTTGACAGATAGAGAGAAAATATAAAAATATTGGGGTAAAGATTTTTTTTAAAAGATTGATATAGATATGAGAGGCAAAATATATGGGGAAAAGAAACCATTAGATGATTGTGAGAGAAAGACGAGGAGAGGACGGAAAATAGAGAAAGGTGGGGGAAGGGGAAAATAAAAGAAATATATGCAAGAGCCGGAGCAAAGAAGGTGGATAAAAGATGGAGATTAGGCAGTCTGCCGGCACAGACCCCGACTAAAACTTTGATAACAAGTTGATCTTCACACAAGACTAGCATAAATCGATCTTGCTGTTTCAAATCCTGAACAAGAGTGGCCTTCTGTACACAAGTCATTGGCAGGTAGTGATGTTTGGCTGCATATTCAGACCACTTTCATTGAGTGAAGAAGGTCTTACACAGCAGACTAGAGATAGGTGGTTAGAGCAAAGGAGAGGGCTTCAACAGATTTGTTAAAGGATGGAATGGTATGAGAAGAGAGAAAGAAAAGATGGGAGAGGAGAGAGATTGTGTAAGGCATGACATTGGAGGATTACGGATAGGAAAGTAGGAAAAAGTATGGAAACAATACATAAATATAAGACTGTTAAGGTGTAAAACCAAGGCAGAGAAGGAAGAGGGTGCTCATAATAGACAGCATCCTGATAAAATGGGTACCTTCAGATGTGAATGAGTGGGTATGTTTCTGAGGTTTCAAAAAAAATTGATTAAAGGTACAAATAATTAGAAATTATCAGAAGTTCCGAGTAAATGACCAGGGGGGTGTTTCACAAAAATTTAAGTATGACTTGGAGTCGCACTTAAGTGTCTAGTGGCGCGTGGTATAAAAGGCATGACAGTATTGGTCAGATCAAGCCAAGAGGACGCGCACTACTGCGTATTGATCAATAAGATTGCGCATTGCATATCGTGTACGCGTCAGCATTTAAGTGCGACCTAAGTCATACTTAAATCTTTGTGAAACACCCCCAGTTCATTTACCATTCCCAATGTAATTACATATGGAACATTATGAGCATATATGTTCTATACAAATTGTTGGGTTTCATCTTCAAATTGATTGGCTCAAATATTTCCCTACCAACGATTATCAACATTAGGCTTCGTCTTTCAGAATAGTATTTTGAATGACATCATATCCTTTTCTATTACCGATCTGAGCTTTTATTCATTAAACAGTTTAATGTTAATAGCTTTAATTCCAAACAGAGTTTTTCATGATTATCAAACTTAGGTTCACTGACCTGCGATTAAAATGTGTTTCAGTTCAATAGATTCAATAACGTGTACATTCTTTTGATTGTTCTGTATTATGACTTTAGAAAAATTTTCTCTGGGGCTTTTTTATCTGACACCAAATTATAATGCCCTTTCCATCATTTCTAAAAAATGATAATTACACTCAAATCTAACTGGTCTGCAAAAATGCCAGTTTAAATATAATCTTGAGCATTTGACTCAATTTTAGTTTTCAGAGTTTGTAATATAAAGCTATCTACATATGGTATATATCTTATCTTGACCTAGATTTTTTCTTTATTAAAATGCTCATGTTATATTAACATATGCCTTTTATAAAAACAAACATTGCACTCATTTTCCAGCTTAATCATTATTAAGGTGGGAAGTTATTTTTAATGAGACTCAAAATATACTGCAAGATTTGTGGAATGTCAGACTGTAGGCATGCTAAGAGCTATGACATGATTTAAGGCATGACAAATAATTTCATTAAAAATTGCAGTTATTAAACTGACAGCCTGTTCTCCAGAGGTTAAAAATAATAAATTTGTGACCCTCCACCCCAAAACCAACATTAAGTCACCATGGGAGGTTCTCTCAGAAAAAAAAATAACAGCCAAAGTGAAAATTTGGTCTTCAAAAAGCACAAATTAAAAAAAATAGCTTATCTGAAAAGGTAATTCCTTCTTCTTTAAAATTGTCAAAATTTCAAGATGAAGAGTTGAATAGAAAATGTAAATAGTTTCTTTGACACAAATGTTTTCAGATGCTTGGATGATTCATTGAGACTGCAGTGTGCAAATTTCATGATTAAATGAGCCTCTAATAACTTCAAATATTGTTTTTCCTTATTTTTTTAAGCTCTCGCTTAGTTTCTTTTGTATTCAATCAAATACTTGTGTGGTTTACTTCTTAACAATTTTGACAAGTTATATACATCATTGGGATATGCTCATATGGGCGACTTATTGCTGGTTTTGGGGTGGGCTGGTCACATTTATGAATAAAGATAGTAAAGTATAATGAAAAAGAAATGCTGAGTTTAATATTAAAAATATATTCATTTATTCAAATTAAATATATTTTTTCAAATGCATTTTATCTTGAATATTATTTTACTGTACACAAATGTTAGACATGTGTACCCAGCCATATTAGTGTGCATAAAAGAAGCATTATCAAAATTTCTTGGTGCTTGGTGACTGCTTCATGAACCTATTCGATAATTTACACATGACACTGAGAATGACTGAACTATGCAGCACCTTAAGGGGAACCATATTTTTTTATTTACTTTTTATTAAAGAACCAGTATAACTGTAATACAAATGATTTTATTTGGATTTTTTTTATAATTACTATGCTTTATACTAAAAAGGTGCATCAACAGCATGTGTTACTCAACATCTGTAAACATCAACTTTAATTTGATTACGGTTATAAAGGGTAGAACTAGAAACCCACTTGACTTTAGCATACAGAATATTTATTAAAGGAAACCAAAACCCAAGAAGAGAAGAAATCTTATTGGAAAGAGTAAAATGAGAGGAACAATTTAAAACAAGTTTCATCAAAATCGGTTATGAAATAAGCAAGTTATGGACGTTTAAAAAGTCTTGTACTTTCTATGGGGATCCTCAAATTGGCAAACGTGCTTCAAAACGGCTGATTTTGTGGACAACTCTCCATTTGTTTTGTACACAAATTTTCAGATTTTCCGCTCTATTTTACATATTTCACATTATCTCCTACTGACCCTGACATATGTGCTGTGAATTATATTTTCCCATGACATATGTTAGGGTAAGAAAATGACGTCCCTACCATTGCAAATTAGGGTTTACAAGTATATCTTGATAGAAGATTTATTACATACATGTACCTGTATGTATCATCAGATTAGAAAAATATTACATGTACATGCTTGGTATTTCTCACAATTTATTGAAATGGAAATCTAAGCTTACTGGTAATGAGATGATTTGTATGAAAGGAGAAAAGTAAGAAAAACACAGTGGTGAAGTTTGGAATTAATTGGACACAGGAAGAAGAAAGTAGACACCGTTCTCATTACGCTTTCTAAAACTAGTTTACTGGAAACCGATTCAGGAAACCAGTTTGGAAGATCGCTTTGCTAGCGTTCCCACTTGATCATACGAAAGTGGTCTTCAAAATCACTTCACGTAAAGCGATCTTGTTGCTGTGGAAACGCTCTCAGTGGGGTGACACGTTTCGTGCCAAATTCGGAACTGCAGCGTAGGCATTCTACACCTTTCATGTTGAGTAGCGCACTCAAAATGTGCGAAGATCGCTTCCCGAAGAACGGTTGTGTCCTCACGCTTAAATCAGTTTAATGAGGCAAAGCGATCTTGAAAAGTACATCGCGAAGTGGTTTTCTGAACCGGTTTGGAAGATCGCTTTGACTGTCCTCACTACACGTTAAACTAGTTTCCAGAAAACTAGTTTTAGGAAGGTAGTGAGAACGGTGTCATAATGGCTGCAACTAGCACATCAATGATGTGGAGCTCATCCGGCATATCGCAACGAAATTTAACACAATTTTAATTTCAGCCCAGTTGACACTGTAGTAAATTATATTGGTGACATAAATTGAGGATATAGAATTGAAATTGATGAAGAAATGACATAGAAGCATTTTTTGTGATTTTTGAATAAATTTCATATAAATTAAGCATAAATAATTTTCTCGTCAAAATTTCTTAACTCTGTGTAGAACCTTGGTGAACCTCATGTAGCTCTCAGATGGAACAAAAATAATCAAAATCAAACAACAAATAAATAAGTATATTTTGTGAGTTTTGAAAATATATGAATAAATCAGCATATTTAATGAGTTTCAAAATTCTGTGTTGAAATTTTGTATCATCACCTCGAGCAAATGAAGAAGAAAAAACATTTTTGTAAATTATGAATAAATTTTGCATAAATTAGCATAATTTTCTAGACAAAATTTCAACATTTTGTGTACAAGTTTGGTGAACCTCATGCAGCTCTACCAGATTGAAGAAAAAAAATCAAAATTGGTCAACAAATAAAGAAGAGGCATTTACTGAGATTTATAAATAAATTTCACATAAATTAGCATTAATAATTTTCTACTGAGAATTTCAAAATTCTGTGTAGTAGTTTGGTGAACCTCATGAAGTTCTACCAGATGGAAGAAAAAAAATCAAAATCGGTCAACAATTAAAGAAGCATTTTATGTGAATTCTTAAAAATATGCATAAATTAGCATATTTAATGAGTTTCAAAATTCTGTGTAGAAGTTTTGAATCCCCACCTAATGCTATCATATGAAGCAAACAGAATTGAAATCAAACTTGAAATGACGAAGAAGAAGCATTTTGAAATTCAGTCAACAAATAAAGAGGCATTTTCTGTGATGTATGAATTTCGCATAAATTAGCATAAATAATTTTCAACTCCAAATTTAAAAATTCTGTGCAGAAGTTTGGTAAATCTCATGAAGCTCTACCAGATGGAAACAAAAAATTCAAAATCGGTCCACAAATAAAGAAGAAGCATTTTTTGTGAATTTTGAAAAATGCGCATAAATTAGCATATTTAATGAATTTCAAAATTCTGAGTAGAAGTTTTGAATCCCCCACCTAGTGCTATCATATAAAGCAAACAGAATTGAAATTGGACTTGAAATGGCGAAGAAGAAGCATTTTGAAATTGTGGACAGACGACGGACGCCACGCCACGGCATAAGCTAAAAATGAGATCTCAAAGACTCTGCAAATAGCATATTGGCAATCAGGTGAGATCATCACAATAAATGGTAGTGAGTGACCATTCTCTCTTATTCTCCCTATACTGAGCATAAGGAATTTTTTTTTCCTCAGCATCCTCTCGGAGCAGTTATAAAAATATCACAGGCTGCTTATTGTTATATGTCTTAATAGCAGAAAAATATCATTCTGATTAAACTTTGAAAGAAAGAAGACATATGTGACCTACCACCCCAAAACCACCAATAAGTCGCCAGGTGGGTGTTTCATAAAGCTGTTCGTAAGATAAGAGCAACTTTAAGAACGACTGGTGATCCTTTCTTTTGGTAAATGTTATACACCATTGGCGATGGTTTAGTGCGTAAGAAAGGTTCACCAGTCGTTCTTAAAGTCGCTCTTAACTTACGAACAGCTTTATGAAACGGCCCCCAGGTAAGGTTCTCTGTCAATAGCCAAAATAGTAATTTAGTCTCCAAAATCCGCTTACCTGAAAGAGCAATTCTTCTTCTTCATACTGTGAAAATTTGAAGTTGTGAAGTTGAATACAAGAAAAGATACAAGAGTTTCTTGGACACTACTTTTTCAGACTGCTTGGAAGTATCACTGAGATTACACAGTATGCACATCTCATGCTTGAGTGAACCCCAAACTTCAAACCTTGTTTTCTCCTTATTTTTTAAGCTCTTGCTGAATTTCCTCTGCATTCAATTAAGTACTTGTAATGGTTATTGTTGGTCAATTTTAACATATATCATTTTAAAGCTTAGGAAATGAAATTTCAAGCTCAATAAAAATCTCAATATTCATTTTGGTCGACTTATTGTTGGTTTTGGTGTGGCAGGTCACATATTTAGTCAAGATTATGTGTATTAGAGCCAAATCTCTAATCTAATGCTATAATATAATGTGGCCTAGTTGAAACCTAACTAGAGTTAATACAACTTTTAAGAACTTAAAAAACATTGTTTTTTATTGATCGTTTGATTTTTTTATTTTTTACTTTCACCGAACTGCTTCTCTGATTTTTTTTTCTACATCATAATGAAATCACCAATGTGGCAAAGTTCAAACCTCAATAACTGGAGAGATTACAACTTTTAAAATATGTTGAGTTTTTATTATTTGTGTGATTAGTGTTTCACAAAACTGCATCTCTGATTTTCATTTCTTCTTCTTCTTCTTTTAAACAAACTTTCCATCTGGGTTAGATTCCCCTTCAGTGTTTGAGGAAGCATCAAATGTAACTTTGTCCTTTACAGCATCTTGATTTCCCGAACCACCCGACTCCTCTTCATCTCCACTTGATCGTAGCACCTTCAGCTTTTCCAATTTCAGTCTGGTCTTTCGCTTCTTCTCCTCTCGTTTCTTGTGCATCGCCTGCTGATGTTGCGCGAGGGAGCTTTGGTTGCCATGGAGATGTTGATCCAGCTTCTCCTTCATCAAGAGACGGGCTATCTTCTGGTTTTCACTCTGAGATCGTGTCTGATGACACTTGAAAGACAATATGCAAGAAATTATAACAGTTAGATATACATCAAATGGTTTAAAACAACAACAAATATAAAGATAATTCAATTATACTGTTGGATGAAGAGTCACTTTTTTATGCAAATTCTGTGATTATCAAAAGAGGGAGATGGAAGAGATTAATTTTTCTCCATACCTCCATACCTTAAATGGCAAAATAATCGATCAATACCAAACATGCCATTTCACAAATTAAAAAATCATAAATACATGCAGGTGGAATTAAAGAAAATCTGAGAAAGATTAAGACATTCCTGCATTTCCATCAAATGAATACCTCACAGAGATTTTTACAAAAAGAAACAGATAAAACTTTACAAGTGGTAAAATTTGCATCTAATTTCCACTAAAACAGGGACAGTTTGTAGTCATTAAATATGGGCATTTTGGTAATATGTATATATGTAAAGGGGGTTAGGGTGTGCATGTGAGTATCTGGGGGAAAGGGGTTGGGTTCTTATATATGCGTGTTTGCAAGAGAAGGGAGATTGATAGAGAGACAGAGAGGGGTTGGAAGGTCCCTCAGCTGCTTGTCCTCACTGATTTTTATTATGCTCCTGCTCCTGTTGTCTTGTTTTTTTCGTAGGTCAGTTTTTTCCGTCTCAGAGCTTCTCTCTTGAAAACTGTCAGACAAATACATGTTAGTCCAATGCAAACATGTTAAAGTACAACAAACAGAGGTAGCACCATAAGGGGGAGGAGGATGGCAACAACTCCCTATGAATTTTCAAGTATTTTTTTTAACAAAAAGGGGGAAAAGTCACAAGAAAGAAGAAAGAAGGACATTGGTATTGTCTTGTCTTCCCGTTGATGGGCTGTGTAAATTACAAACTACTAAATGTAGTACCCCTTATTTTCATGAGGACAAATTATAACTAAGTTTAACTTGCCACCCCCCTCCATCCCTGTATCAAATACCCCTAGCAGTAGCACTGTCCATGGCTTCAGTGATGTAGTTTAGTGTAACTGATCCAATTACCTTGACAACAAGTCCAGTAGGGTTATGCTTGAGGACCACACAGTTACTGGTCTTGTTGGTCGCCTGACCTCCTGGTCCAGACCCCCTAACAAATTGCTCTTCTAACTCCTCCTCCTTAAGCTCTGGAAGCTTGCGCTGCAACCTTGCCCGGACCTTGTCTCTTGATGTCGTTGTAGATTTAAAGCATACTTGAACTGCTAATGCACCATTTGAAAGCTTTGTTAACGGCTGATGATCTTTCCATTCAGCTATACAAGGATGTTCTCCTGTCACTGAGAAGTTCATCCCAGCACATGGTTTCCATCTTGCTAGTAGCACTTGGTGATAGTTCCTGGTCAGAAACATATTAGAATCTAAAGCTTGTCTATACAATAATAATGTTTGTCCACCATTACCAAAGGCACATGTACTGTACCTTGCCAAAAGGTGTTTTCCACAATTTTGACTAATTGTGTATGTGGCAAGATGATACACATTTTTTAAATTGAGAATGCATCTATAATGGCCAGAATTTTTCATGAGTCCTGTAGATTTAGCAGAGACATTGAATTGCTCCTCTGAGAACTTTTTTGACTTTGTCTCCAGTTTCTTGTTGAAATATCTGCTTGTAACAGCATCTTCATGAACAAACTTTCTGAACACATTTTGGCGGCTAGTCAAAGACAATCTCCTTGCACAAAAAGTTGCACATGACATGATTTCCCAAATCCGGTATTTTTTAGAAATGGCCCACAAAAGTAAGCAACGTGTTGGGGTCTGGTGTAAGACCTCCAAATCAACAGATGACCATTTCGTATCGATGGTATCAGATCAATAGAGGCTGACGCCCAGCAGTCAGGTCAGCACAGTTTTTCCAATGATCAGAAATATTAGTCCAGTTTGCATCTGAAAGTGAGAGCATAAATATGTAAAATTGTGAGATACTGAAACTGGTACTCGTAGTAGAAAGGGAAGGAAATGCATTTTTCTAAACTGTTTGTTATTGTATATCATGATCACATGTCACCTTGTATCAATTTCCAAAATCAAATGGAGGACATGGCAGGGGGCAGGGGAGCATATGGCTCATTTAGCTTCACTTAGCACCCAAGAAATGTTTTAAAGGGGAGTGAACTGTGTGTGGTCTCTCATTGACTGTGTGTTAAAAATACATTGTCTTAAAATAAACGTTTTCAGATATCTTCTAATACTACAGAGAATAAATTGACCTATAATTGTATTTGTATAGAGAAACTAAAATGTTTTAAGAGGAAATATAATTGTTTTGCTACTTGGTAACATAATTATTGCAGTATACATTTATTAAGTAGTTAATTAGCATGTTATCATTCAAGTGGGTCTATTGCTAGACTACACTAGCATTATCGGTCAGGAAACTGGCCAGGTCTGAGTAGTTCAGGACTCGAGATGGCGCTATTGGTCTGTATCTGCTTTAACAGTTGTTCATATTCTATTTTGCAGTTTGCTTTCTGAAACATCCCCACAGGATGGTGTTTTAGAAAGCTACATTTGGGAATTTTACTCACAACTGTATGCATGACTGGTAGTCATGCCTGCAAGCATGTTTCCAAGAAGTGCAAGCATGCCATAAATGATCATGTGACACATTATACAAACATTCACATACCACCTAAAGATTGTATACTGGTAACTTAATATCAATGGAAGGAATAGAAATTTTTCATTATTTTGATAGATTTGATGAAAAAAATCTTACTGTCCATCTAAAAACCAACCAAATGTCTGACAAATAATGCAAAATGATGTCCACATGTAAGTATATGTGCGGGCATACATGTAGATGTGGATGTGCATGGTATATACAAGTCCTACTCTACATGTTCATTTTTCTACCTCCATGGTTGAAGTCATAGTAACAGATGTTTAATAGCACTTTATATTACTACTTAGATGTAAGAAATATGGCTAATATGACAAAATTTGAAGAAAACAAAAACTCACCTGCACCCAACCATCCACCACCAAAAATACAATGAGCAGTCCAAATCTTAGGGCTCTTTTTTTGTATGTCAATAACGCAATAATATTTATTATAGCAACTCTAATAAGGAATGACTGTAATTTTGATTATGTAAATTTGTAACGGCTATGATGTGGGCAATCTTTAGCCTTGAGGACTTTGTGGTGATATTTTTTTTAAATATTTTGTAATAATACTTATTTATAATCAAGTTGTAAATTTTATTATTTCTTAAATAGTTATTTTTATCTATAAATTGTTCTTCAAAACGGCATTTTGTAACATCGCTTATCGAAGCTACATACATGTACATCATAAAGAAGCGGTTCATGGGTCAAGCCTATTGTATGTGTGGTGTATACGAATGTATCGAGGGATCTACACGAGATCGGTCTGGTAAGAAACCTCTAATTTTTCACCTTTTTATTAACAGATTTTTTGCACCTTCATATGCATTAGGCGTATGAAGGTGTATAGATTAATAAAATGACACAAATTTACGGGATTTCTATCTTGAAAGATGGATTTCCTAGGGAAATCCATCTTACATGTGTCTCTTATATATGCCTATGGCAGGGGTTTCAAGGCTTCGTGATGAAGTATATGTCAAAATATTAAAAAATATCATCACAAAGTCCTCAAGGCTAGGCAATCTTATAAATCAATAAATTAGCAACCCCATTTATCATTCAATTGCACATTCTTATAAAAATAGGGTCTAAACAATTAGCTCACACTAATCTCTGATCTCCTTACTTTCAAATTACGTATGGTTTTGTCAGTCAAGGTTTTTTGTTGTACACTACTTTTCTTTTTCAATGTCATGTAATCTAGATTGTATGGTAAGGTCCCCAAAGTATGCGCAGTCCCCCTTGTTTGCGCACGCGCGTATCTGCGCTAGTAAAAGAAAATACACAATGACCACAAACTTTACACATACATACAAAGATAAAAAGTCTGACTCAAAATGGTACATGGTAAAATAATGAATTTGGGGCATTTTATGTAACACCCTCAAAATAGATCCAAGAATCGAGTGTAAAGTGAATGGTTGTGCTGTTGTTGTTGTTGTAAGGTGAATGGGTGTGCAGACCGCAGACATTCATGGGGCACTATATTATTGTTCAATCTGATTTTTTTTTTCAAAAAAAATCATATTTCTTTCAAATTTTTAATTTCATGAGATTTCAGGCACACTTGCTCATGAATATAATAATAGGAACATCGTCATTCGTCAACTGAATATTTTTGTGAAATAAAAAGGATTCATGTTAAATCTTTTAGTTAAATAGTTAGGTGCGCAGACATGCCGTGCTTCTCATTCCTTAACCCAGGGAGCTCCGGCCCGCGAAGCGGGTCGGAGCTTCGCGGGCCGGAACTCCCTGGGTTACTCATTCCTAGGACCCTAGTTTATGACTAGCATATTATACAAATATACAATGACACTCGAGGATCTGGCTAAAACCTGAGTGCGAATAGTTTTAGCCTGTTCCGAGAATGGGTCATTGTATATTTGTTTTATATCCCTTCCACTCATACCATTTTACAGCGAAACGATTTTTCATAAGTCGATATAGAACAGTCGTTGTTCAGCGAGCGCACCTGGCCCGGCACCTGGTTAGTGCAGCTCGCCGAAAGTTTCCCGTGGCATGCAGTGGAGAGTACCGTCTCGCTGAGCAGCGCTCTGCATGCATCGCGCCGCACAGCTCGCAAATCGCGAGGCAGGGGGGGGGGTAAAAAAAACGTATAGTTCACTTTTTCCCTAGGGAAAAATGGACTATGCGTGACATCAGCAAGGAAAATGAACTATTTCATGGCAAACGTTTATTGTATTAAAACTATTCCTTTTCTCCTTGTGTACACTCTCAATACAACAATCTTAAGTAAGGGATATAATATTAATTAGATCTAACTTTATTTTGTCATGAAATAGACTAATCTACTCAAGACATCAAGTCAATAATCTACCTGTACTTGCTGTCAATTTTATCAAATTTTGCAAATATTGATATAGACTGTAACTGTAAAACAATGAAACCTTTTTTAGTTGACGTGAATGCAAATCACTGAGAAGAATCTAATCTACAAATTAGCACAATTAAAAAGGGTCAGTCGATATCGATCGTGACTTGGCCAGCTATGCCTAGGCTAGGGCCTAGGCTATGCCTACATGTATGCCATGGACTGGTATCAATCTGGCGATAAAGTCCACAGTCCACACAAATATAAACGGATGGGACCAAGGTGACTAGACAGGCCAAAAACAATGATTCTTACTTTCATTTCAACACAGATGTTGGTTTATCTTAAGCATGTGGCATATATACTTGCATACTTACTAATTTCCCTGTAGATATTTGTGTCTTTCTTTCAAAACAGCGGTTCATTATTATCACGTACCAGTTACTCCATTTCAAAGCCAGAGGCAGAGGTTCGTCATCGGCGCGGTCTCAGCTGTTCAACGCATGTGTACGGTATACGTACCGTACGTACGTGTACGTGTGCGGTATCTGGCTGGGCGGATCTCATGTGATTGGTTGAAAGTTGGTTGTATCAAAAGAAGCGAGTAAATTAGACCATTACTAGTTTGCATTTAGTATATATCTCTATGTGTTAGAACATGGACTTCGTAATAGGTCCATGGTTAGACCTAAGTTTTTTTTTATATCGTAAAAAAATAAAAATAAAAATAAAATCAAACCCGATCGATCCCTTCTGGCGATCGAGCCTTTTCGAATTTCCGGGGGTAAATTAGATATAAGAAAAGATCAAAACAAATCAAATGTCCAGGCCTTTAGAGTGTGAACGGGGCAGGCGCGTAACCAAGGACGGTGGGGGCGTAGGCCCCCCCCCCCCAAAAAAAAAAGAGGGGAAAAGAGGAGAAAGGGAAAGACGAAGAGAGAAACAGGAAGAAAGTTAGCCGTAATTTTTATTTCGTATCCTCCCCGCCAAAAAAAATAAAAATAAAACATAAAGCGGGATGTTTTTCTCTAAAAATCAGCACGCGCTTGGCGCTTGCATACGATGACTATGGTGAGATGTATATGCTCTTCATGGATTCCTACAAAATAGGGTTGGGAAACAATGGAGAACTTCAGTATTGTCATTTAACCGCGCGCAGCGCGGAAGCAATATTCATATATAAGTTTAGAGCAAGAGTGAAGGAGTTTATCTTTTGAGAAAAAAAAATAAGGAATGAAAAGAAAAAAAACCACAAAGCTACCTTTCTTCCCTTTCCTCCCTTCCCTTTTCCTTTTCTTCTCTCTTTTTTCCCTTCTTTTTTTCTTTTAGGGGACGATTTTTTTTTGGGGGGGCGACCGCCCCCTGGCTACGCGCCTGAATGGGGGGGGGGCAGTGGCGTACCGTGGTTCACGGCATGGGGGGGCACCAGCAAAAAAAATAAGTCACCTAGCGGCGTGCAAAGCATGCTTAATAGCCATGTATACTGATCTAATACGTATCATGTTTACAAAAATATGCTTATAAGTAAAAATATCCACTTTTTAGGTCTGAATATCAAAAAAATTTGGCTCACGCTGTTTATCAGTGAGATACATATCCTTTTAATGGCACTGTCCTTAAAATGTCTCTATTAGATCAGTATACATGGCTATTAAGCACGCTTTGCACGCCGCTAGGTGACTTATTTTTTTTGCTGGTGCCCCCCCCCCCCCATGCCGTGAACCACGGTACGCCACTGCCCCCCCCCCCCCCCATTCAGGCGCGGTTAAATGACAATACTGAAGTTCTCCATTGTTTCCCAACCCTGTTTTCCGGCCATCTCAGCTATATGTGTTTCTTGCCAGTTAAAGTTCAAATGTATACATTAGGGCATGGAATTAAAGTAAGGTTAGGCCGAAGTACATGAAGTTATTTTTTTTTTTAATTGATCGCGCAACTTCTGGTCGGGTCGGCTCCGGGCGGGTAAAATCTTTATATCAATTTCTGCCGTCACCTCCATAAAGTCAACTTCTCCCGCTTTTCAGCTCATTACTAAACAACCATAATTTTGGGGCAAACAGGTTCCTAATTTTGAAAGAGGAATGTATAAAATTCGTGTCGTATTAAATAAAAAAGTACAATATTTTTTATCAAATTCTATTAAACTTCGTAATTTCCCTGCACATTCATCTCCTGTCCTGTTTTGCGCCCTCAGTTTGAAATTTTGAATGACGCTTAAGTTTCTTTATAATTCAAAATGAAGCGCTTCAGGATAAGTCAAAGAAATTAGGCATCCTTTTTTATATAATTTCAATAAATCACAGAAGTTTCAACTTTTTGCGCACTATTTTCCTTGTAATGAAGTTCAATAATCTTAGAAAATCAATTGAATTAGAGCCGATGGGGTATTAGAGATATCTGCAATTGATGAAACGTCCGCTCTTTGAAATTCCAGAGTTTAATTGCTCTGCGCGGGGAGAAATATCTTCCTCCCGGCATACACTCTTCTCCTCCTCTGTTTTGCGACTTAAAGATATGTACTGTCACTAAATTGTTTGTAATCAAATCTGATCTTTCCAAGGGAAGTATTCAATATATCATTGAGAATACCCTTTTCTCGGGACCCTTTTCATGGCGGGGTTATTATTATATTAATTTCCTCCATTGTATTCCTTTTTTGTGCGTTCACAATCACTTTTGAAAACAAGGTTCAAAATCACAATATAGTCAACTGAATTGGAGCTGATATAGGTACTAGAGACAAGAGAGACGGCTCCTTTTCATTTTAATTTATGAAACACCAAAAGCTTCGCGCGGGAGGGGTCCCCCTCCCTGCACCCAGCCCCCGCTCTGTAAGTGATGGCACGCTTCGCGGGCATGTACCGCCCCCTCCAAAATGAAATCCTGGCTACACAGTTGCATAGGCGGCGAAAGCGGGGGGGGGGGGGGACGGGGGGACCTGTCTCCCCCCTAAATTTGAGGTGGGGGACGCCCCCCCCCCTAAAATTTAGGTTGATGACCTTTTTTTTTTTTTTTTTTTTTGCTTGTCAAAAATTTTCGCGATCCCCTCCTAAAATTTAGGTTGATAACCTTTTTTTTTGGGGGGGGGCGGCTTGTCAAATTTTTTCCGTGTACATCGAAACTTTTCAGGTGGGCCCCCCCCCTAAATTTTTTGGCTTCCGCCGCCAATGCACAGTTGCCCCCATTGAGAGGCACAAAAATACACATATTTCTTTAATCCAAAAATTCCGTGCCTTGGTTAAGAAGGAAAACTTTATTTTTCTTGCATATTTCTCTTTCCAATTTTGAGCTCTATTTTCCTATGTAATCAATTTGTATAGCCTTTTAAAAAAATCAGTTGAATAAAAACGGATGAAGGTCCCTGAAGGTACTTGAAATCTGCATTTCGGGTTAAACTTGATGAAACAGCCGCCCTTTGAAAGTTGAGAGCCCCGTGAGGAGGAATAAACTCATCTCCGTCTTACTCCTCCATATACCCTTAAAACCGATTTTGCTTATAGAATGAGGGGTTAAGAACTGTTAAGAGCAAGACAGCCGTGAAATACAAACATAAATTTCATAACTTCAGCACTTCATATATAATTTTTTTTTAATCACCTCTAAACATAAAAAAAATATATAAACAAAGGTAATAAACATAATAAATACATTTTTTTTAATCACCTCTTTATTGATCAATCATAAAATAAATTATATAAACAAATGTAATAAACATAGAAGCCAGGCTATCGGTTTTTACCGAACACGATGCAGGGTGACACATAGACCTATCCACGGAGGATTATCAACAGTGCGTATCAAAAAAAAGTTTACACTTTGAAAAAGCCCTGGGAATTAAAAAAAATACAATATGTGGGTAATTTTTTCACATATATTGTTGGGTTTGGGTCTTATCTATCCAATGAAAGTAAAAATTTTTGACAGAATGTTACACTTGAGTGAGCACTGTCCATTTTTGTAAAGCTCGCAGGAATCTGTTTGCGCAGAAATGCTCGTTTTCACACTGTGTCAAGCGGGGTTGGCGAAATCAAACTTACCCTGCGAAACATTTCTCATACATTTCCCTCGCACTTTTAGTCAATTGAAATACAACGGATACATTTCAGCATTTTGTAACAATTTTGCCACCCAAATTGAAATTTCAACACTTAATAAGCACAACCTTTATCCTTTTTGTGCCAGCTGGATCTGAGGACATAACTAAATCTGAACAAAAGTTTATATCAGACATCTCCAGCATTTTTTTAACTTTAGTTTTTATCATTTAAAGTGGGTTTACATTTCATTTTTCATTTAATATTTGTTTCTCCACACTTTTCCCAAGCTTGACAATGATTAACAAAATGAAAATCAAGCCTAAGCCATTTCATGTAAATCACAGCTCAGTGTAAAGCAAATATCGTCACGATGGCCTCGGTGTGTGGGGAGTGGGGTGGGGCGCAATGCACTCTTTGAAGTGTTTTGGGCAAGGAAACAAGTTAAAAAAGGTAAAAGATATCTTCAAATCAATTTTACTAGTTATAAATTCCATGTGTTCTTCGTGATTACGGTCTACTTTTATTCGCATAACTATTTCAAAGTTCTGCGAAAAATTATTTTTCACTAACTTTTCAAAAGTAAGTGGTGCTCACTCAAGCAGAAATATTTTTCGACAGTTATATCGTCATTTGCTATAAATGGATCTGTACCAATGCTAAAATGTGGAAAAATCTTCAGGATATTACAAATGTATAATTTTACAGAATTTTTTCTAAGTGTAAACTTTTTTCGATACGCACTGTATTGTTACTGGGGGTGCTGTGACAATGCTCAGCACCACCAGTAACAATAAAATAATCCTCCGTGGATAGGTCCATGGGGTGACAATATACACCATTTGTGAACAAAAAAAAGGAATATGCAAAAATAAACGAACATAAGAATATACATGCAAATAAACAATGACATATATGATGTGCGTACTTGGAAACGAAAACTAATGGGAGTCTATATTCAATGCACAATTATAACCTTTGAAAAATGAATTGAATCAATTGATTAATCATAAATAGTAGCTAAATAAACGGTTCTTTGATTTGACCGAGTGACCGGTTGACATAGTAATATAGAGACTTGATCTTTGTTTTCTTTTGTTATCAGACCTCTCGACCCCTCATAACTCATTACTTCATGAATTTAATTAAAACATCAAGGTACCAGTAAATAAGTAATTCATAAACTTATTCATAAATTTATAAAGCAGTATGCCTGTAGGCCTGACTGCCCCCGGACTGCCCCTCAAGCTAACATTAGTTTGCCACAACGAAAAATTAAAGCGCATTCAAAATTTTCCTTTACATTTAATCATTTGACGATACACTACCGAACGAGATCGAGTTCACCAGATTTGAATCGACAACAGGATCATTTCATTGACTTTTTTAATCTGAACTTACCATATAAATTCAGAATCAAAACCGGTAAGTATGCATGAGTATGATCTTGAAAAAGAATTCTTTTCTTTGCTTTGTATCTGAGAAATCGCAAGCCAGGATGCTCGTCGCCTATACGGCTTCGTTAAATGACTTATTGAATGTGAGTCTTGCCGGAATTGCCGGGAGCCTTGCGAACAGCGAGCGCCAAAGTGGCCCAGGCGGAAAGCGCTGCCGCTGAGCAAGCGCTAGACCAAAAGCTTCGGTTTCTGTTATTTTGGCTGTTCCGCTGGGCCTAGCCAGGCGGCTTCTTGAGAGTAAAAATCATTTACTAACGTAGGCTTAAACGAAGCCAGGGAGTCCTTCCTATTCATCTGCGTGTACCGCAAAAAACCCTGAAACTTTCGCCCCGAGATTTCTACTTCTAAAAGATCTAGCTCTAATTCTATTTCTAAATCATGATGTATGGTAACCCAGAGAGCTCCCGCCCGCGCAGCGGGCGGGAGCCCAGAAGCTTACCGTGTATTTTACCATTGTCACCGGACTAGGGTGATTTATGGTCTAAATATTTCTCCAAATGAATTGTGAAAACAGAAAGTATACAATTACCACGATTATATGGATGAAGGTCTAACGAGTGGCAGATTCCTGACATCTGGGCACAGTCTGGAACCTCAAAAAAACGAAAAGTTCTCTCCTTCTACCCCGTCTCGATCGGCCATTTTTGTTAAAATTCGTAACAAAATGGCCGATCGAGACTGGGTAGAAGGAGAGAACTTTTCGTTTTTTAGAGGTTCCAGACTGTGCCCAGATGTCAGGAATCTGCCATTCGTTAGACCTTCATCCATATATAATCGTGGTAATTGTATACTTTCTGTTTTCACAATTCATTTGGAGAAATATTTAGACCATAAATCACCCTAGTCCGGTGACAATGGTAAAATACACGGTAAGCTTCTGGGCTCCCGCCCGCTGCGCGGGCGGGAGCTCTCTGGGTTAGATGTATGGTGAGACTACCACATATCGACCACCTCTTTTGAAACCGACCACCTTGCGCGCGTTGAAATTATTGCGTATTACAAACGATACGCGCGGGAGAGTAGGCGCAGTGTCCATAGAAACGGTAAGAATCGATTTTACGAGAAAAAAAGAAGCAACAAAAAGTAAAAATTTAGTAGAATTAATCTAAATTGTATTGACCAGACCCAAACCCCGCTGAAAAACCAAGAAATCCGATAGGAAACGGCTTTAGAACAAATATCCGTTGTCAATCGTCGAATCATGTGCCGGAGCTCGCAGTGGAAGTAGTGAGACGATCATTTAGCATGTTGACATCATAGAACTGATTTGGAAGAATAAAAATATTTCGCCACCGCGACAAGAATCGGCCGTAAACTTAGTGTATCGCGGGTGGTCGGTTTCAAAAGACGGGTGCAAATGAGCAAATGTAAAATCGTCGTATTCGCTGATCGTCGATACATACGCGGATTGAATCGGAGTCGCCGAGCGAAACATGGGAATCTGATCTGCTCAATTTTCTGCACAAATGAGACGAAAACTGGGTAAAATTGATGAATATTTTCGCAGATATGATGCTTAGAAGATTAGGTGGTCGATAAGGGGTAGTTCCAACCATACATGGCCTGGGATAAAACTTCATTTCCGACATTTCTACGCTCTCGTTGTTATTTTTAAACAAGAATTCATCGAAAAAATATTGTGAAAAGACGGAAGAGACTTGCCCGGCGGCGTAGACATCGGGCAAGTCTCTTCCGTGTTTTCACAATATTTTTTCATTTTTTGATGAATTCTTGTTTAAAAATAACAACGAGAGTGTAGAAATGTCGGAAATGAAGTTTTATCCCATGTACATGATTTAGAGCTAGATCTTTTAGAAGTAGAAATCTCGGGGGCGAAAGTTTCAGGGTTTTTTGCGGTACATGCAGATGAATAGGAAGGACTCCCTGGCTTCGTTTAGAGTAAGCCTACGTTAGTAAATGATTTTTACTCTCAAGAAGCCGCCTGGCTAGCTGGGCCTGGGGCCGATTGCACGAAAGGGTCTTTCCAAGGACCGTCTTTCGTGTAGCCCATCTTTTATAATGCGCTGTATGCGGGATTTTTCTGAAATGTATGATAAACAAATGAAATTTGTACTTAGACACTTCAGTCGGGCGGGCGATCGCGCGGACACAGCGCTAGACGTAGATTTTTGCATTGCAGTGAATGGCGAGCGCATATCTAACACACAGTTCGCTCCAACCAAAAAATTACTTTTTTTCTTTCCAGGGCTCTTTTTGGAGAAACTTAACAATTTTCCAGGGCTACTTTTTCATTTTCCAGGGCTCTTTTTCCACTTTCCAGGGCTACAATTTCTGGAGCTATTTCGCGGCTTTTTTGCGTTTGTGTGTGTCTGTGTGTGTGTGTGTGTGTGCCACATTGAAGGGATGCTGGTCAGCAGTGCAGGGCTGCTCTGCTGCAGGCTCTGCTTTAACAAGATGTACTGATTTATTCTAATAATTCTAGTGAATTTTGTCTACTACTCTACTGTCTCCTCTTCCAGTATAATTTAACATCAGTTACATTTTCATTATTTACAAACAAAATTGAGGGGGAGAGGGGGAGATTAAGGCCCTAAATTCAAAATTGATTACATGTTGATCAAATAATCTCCCTGATTTTATTATTGAGGTGAGTTGGTATCATGTTATTTGAATTTTATAATTTTCCAAAGGTGGCACCAACGTTAAGTGTTGATATCAACAAATTCTCAAGTTGAACAGTTTTTCCCCTACCCAGTTTCAAGAGAAAGAGGAAAAATACATTTCATACAAATAAAAAATGGTAGATCTAAATATTGTGTGTCGTTTAAAAAATAAAAATAAATAAATAATAACCTAATACTTTTTAATAGATCTAGATCTAGATCTAATAATTAAAACAAAATCATATTTGAATTTTTATTTAAAAGCGATCCCCAAAAATGACATTATTTAACTAGTTTCTACAATATGCGTACCATATGCTGCTCTGTGTCTGTCGCTCTGACCATGTCTCAGAACAGAATACTTCTTGGTATTCTTTGTTCCGACCAGGAACGGATCGGTGGTGACTGCGCCCCT
Source organism: Lytechinus pictus (assembly GCF_037042905.1). NCBI lineage: Eukaryota > Metazoa > Echinodermata > Echinoidea > Temnopleuroida > Toxopneustidae > Lytechinus > Lytechinus pictus. The sequence goes on from NC_087246.1 coordinate 33,101,801, forward strand.
GTTGTTGGCTGAAGTTTTTTCTTGATACTCACGACAGGCGACGCAGTACACCTGCAGAGCTCCCCCGGCGGGACGGGCCGTTCCAAGCCAATCGAGGCCCCACGACTTCACGGTCGATTCATGGATAACCGGCTTTATTTTCCTCTTAGCCTGCGGGGCATCAGCTGCAGCTGGCCTTTCTTTAGTTCTGGCAGGTGTTGTTGCCGTACCAGGCCGGATAAGAAATCTATCCATTCCGATTTCCAAAATGATTCAATCCAAAGTACCAAACGCGAATTCGAGCTAGTTACAATTACGAAATCTATCTATAGAGTAGTCTAACAGAGCTAGCTAAGAGCATGCAACACTACAGTATAGTACAGTACGTATATATATACACGGTAGCTAGCATATACGGTGTACTGTACATGCGATCGCGACGAAGCTTCGAAGCAGCGCGGCGCGAGCTAGCGAGAAGTACGTACCGGTACCATCTCGAATTCATAGGCACATGTACCACATGCACTATTCACGCCCGTAAACAGAGATTCACAGGTAAGTTCTCTTAGCTGACACGATCCTATGATAGACTCGCGTGCGCTGAAATGAGCAATGTTATTGTGCCACTGTATCTTGTATTTGCTTGTGTGACTCTGCGGGCAGCTCCACGGTGATTTACGTACATATATACGTGATGTTCGCAACTGCATTCGGGCAATGAGTTTGGGATTTTGTAGCACAATTGGTGTGCGCGTAGGAAACAGCTCAAGATTGTAATATAAGCGGTCACACGCAAATGCACACAAGTACACATTTAAATGCAATATAATGTATAATGTATAATTTAAATGCAATCACGTACGTATGCATGAAATGCTTCATAAATATACAGTGTTGACGGGGGCGATTATGAGTTTTGCAGTCGCCCTCGTGTGAATGTTTTTAGCCCTTTTCCGGGGCTCTTTTTGGACTTTCCGGGGCGAATTCGCCCGCCGCCCCCGTGTAATTTTTTGGTTGGTTCGCTCCGCTCGGCACTTTGGCCGAGCGCTGGAGTTGCATTCGGCATTGCTCGAAAAGACAGAGTCAGTTTCTTCCTTTATTCCGCTAATTTTGATTGGTCAAAAATTCCCGCGGTTGCTTCGTACATCTTCGGTAAACATCGGAAATATACAAGACGGAGTATCCATTACCTTCATGCGAGGGAAGGACCTAATATTCAGGTATTTATTTTTCTTTGCTTGAAATCACCTTGTAATCGTCGGATCCCTTGTATACTCGGTCAGTAATAAAATTGTATATTTGAGAACATTTTGTTAAATTCTGATCAAATTTGGTCCGTAGAGAGCCTGCGGATATGAGCTTCAGTTTTGAGTGTCATGAGGTGTTTGTGAATCTGACTCGGCTGATCGAGCAGGGTTGTTTTGAGCGTATACGAACAGCCGTGAGTGACGTCATCCCCATTGCGTTGGGCCTGAGATTAGTCTTGGTATTCAGACACAGTATGTTTCAGCCGTTGTATATTTTTTTAAATTACGATTTGAGCTCTGTTAATTATGAAAATCAAATTGTTATTTTGAAAATAATTTTGTAGAATTCGTGTGAAATAAGTATTACATGTAAGAGCAAAACTGCAAGTAAACTTCAAGAATTTTGTTTGATAAGTGATTTTTTTGTTGGAATGCGTCTGAATGTCTAGAATATGGTATTGTTAATGAAAGTCGTATTTTTGAATGGCACAGAAAGCTCCTTTCATAAATTTAATTTAGAAATAGGTTTACATACATGAGATGTGTTTCATGAATTTCATATCTGATTTATGGACCTTTGTTATGGTGTTAATTATTATTTTGAAGATATTATGAAAAAATAAGAGAAGACAATAATGAGGCAACAGTGGTGATGAGACATTAATAATATGAGACAATAAATATTGAGAAAATTATAATAATTATTATTACAATAATAATTATTATGATTATAATGATAACAATTATAATTATAATGATAATAATTATAATTGTAATAATTATTGAGACAATGTTAATGAGACATCAATTCTAGTATTTATTGACAATAATAATTATTACAGTAATCATTATTATAATAAAATAATTGTAATGATAACAATTATAATGATGTAATTTGAATTGTAATAATTACTGAGACAATAATATTAATGAGATATCAATAATAATCATTATAATAATAATACTTATTTATAATTAAAATAAATATAATTGTAGAAATAATTATAATTAAAGGCCTTATAATTATTGAGACAATAATAACTATTATTACAATAATATAATTATCATTGAAAATGAATAAAAGGGTATAAATGGTTTAACCACTGTAAAAAAAATGAAAGAAAATAATAAAATAAAATAAAGTTATAACGGCAAAAAAAAGTGAGAAAATTCCTTCCCTATATTTGCCAAAATGTTGGAAAAATTCACATTTCATATTAATGAAATGCCTTCCCAAAGTATTTACTTTCTCAAGAGTTGTTTAAGGACGTTCCACAGTTATGTTTGTGCGCATTATGATCTGCGCATAGTTTACACTCTGCGCGCTGACGTCACAATGGATGAACAGGTGATTAATTAGCTGCGGGTATGAGCTGATTTTTCTCATCTTCTGCACTTTAACTGCAGATCCGATGCGTTATTTCATGAAGATAAAAAATTGAATTATTCCATGGACCATTCAAAAAAATATTCTCTACAATTTCAAAATACTTTACTCTGCAGTGCTGCCAAGAATCACGAATATTACCCCGAGTTTGAATAAATGGTAGAGTGGTTTTGATTTTTTATTCACATAGATACTAAGCATTCGGCGTCAACATCAAATCTTAACCTAAGGTTAAGTTTTTGAAATGACATCATAACTTAGAAAGTATATGGACCTAGTTCATGAAACTTGGACATAAGGTTAATCAAGTATTACTGAACATCCTGCCTGAGTTTCAGGTCACATGACCAAGGTCAAAGGTCATTTAGGGTCAATGAACTTAGACCATGTTGGGAAAATTATTTTCAAAATCTTAACCGAAGGTTAAGTTTTTGAAATGACATCATAACTTAGAGAAAGTATATGGACCTAGTTCATGAAACTTGGGCATAAGGTTAATCAAGTATAAGTGAACATCCTGCTCGAGTTTCAGGTCACGTGACCAAGGTCAAAGGTCATTTAGGGTCAATGAACTTTGGTCAAGTTGGGGATATTTGTTGAATTACTATCATAACTTTGAAAATTTATGGATCTAGTCCATGAAACTTGGACATAAGGTTAATCAAGTATTAGTGAACATCCTGCCTGAGTTTCAGGTCACATGACCACGGTCAAAGGTCATTTAGGGTCAATGAACTTTGGCCAAGTTGGGGGTATTTGTTGAATTACCATCATAACTTTGAAAATTTATGGATTTAGTTCATGAAACTTGGACATTAGGTTAATCAATTACCACTGAATATACTGTGCGAGTTTCAGGTCACATGGTCATTTAAGGTCAATGAACTTTGGCCGTGTTGGGGGTATATGTTAAATTACCATCCTAACTCTGAAAGTTTATGGATCTAGTTCATAAAACTTGGACATAAGAGTAATCAAGTATCACTGAACGTCCTGTACGAGTTTCAGGTCACATGACCATGGTCAAAGGTCATTAAAGGTCAATGAACTTTGGCCGTGTTGGGGTAATTTGTTGAATTACCATCCTAACTCTGAAAGTTTATGGATCTAGTTCATAAAACTTGAGATATAAGAGTAATCAAGCATCACTGAACATCCCCTGTGAGTTTCAGGTCACAAAACCAAGTCAAAGGTCAGTTAAGGTCAATAAACTTAGGCCATGTTGGGGTTATTGTTGAAGTGCCATCATAACTTTAAAAGTTTATGGATAGAGTGAATGAAATGTGGACATGGGTGTAGTTGACAGTCTTAAGTCTCCGTTCAAATGTCATTTATGGTCAATGAACGTGGTATTATGTCATTATATGAATGATGTTTTTGTGAATGATTATTTTATAGTAGTTTTCAAAGTTAGCACTGCTGCTATATTAAATTGCGTAATGCAGGCGAGACTGCCAGAGGCGTTCCACTTGTTTAATGTTTGTACCTCTTAGGTATACCTTCCTCTACAACTCTGCAAATTTTGGTGAAAATGACATGGATTTTTAATAAAGTGCAGCATTTATTGTACGTTTGTAGTTTGTTACTGAAATTTTACATTTTTTAGATTGGGATTTTGTTATCTTTTACGCCATTTTTAAGAACTGACAGTGCTGTTAAACTTAAAATTGCAAACAAATAGCACTATAAATAGATTCTCCAATCTAAGGATACAATTATTAACTCTCTTGCAAAATTTGATGACTTTTTCATGTATTTTGACTGAGTAATAGATGTTTAAACTCATTGTAGTAATCTTGGGCGGTCTAAAAATGCCAAATTCTTTTGAATGCGCAATTCTTAAAAACATCAATTTGGGTGAACTTCGAAGCTCTATAGCAAAAAATCAAGCACATGGACCTATGTTAATTTTTGCATATTTCGAATATTAAGGTTCTAAAGTATCTATGTGCACAGTTTGGTGAAAATGACATGGATTTCACTTTAACTGTGGAACGTCCTTAAGAAGTCATTTATAAACAAGAAAGAAAGTAACTGTCTGTTTATGTTTGGCTAGAAAAGACCGGAAAAGACACAGCTTCGAAAGAAACCAAGTTACAACTTACATACAAATGCACACGTGGGACTGTAATGTACTCACCTATGTGTTTTTGTCTCACCTGCATAGCAGAGTGAGACTATAGGCGCCGCTTTTCCGACGGCAGCGGCGGCGGCGTCAACACCAAATCTTAACCTGAGGTTAAGTTTTTGAAATGACAGCATAACTTAGAAAGTCTATGGACCTAGTTCATGAAACTTGGCCATAAGGTTAATCAAGTATTACTGAACATCCTGCCTGAGTTTCATGTCACATGACCAAGGTCAAAGGTCATTTAGGGTCAATGAACTTAGACCATGTTGGGGGAATCAACATCAAAATCTTAACCTAAGGTTAAGTTTTTGAAATGTCATCATAACTTAGAAAATATATGGACCTAGTTCATGAAACTTATACATAAGGTTAATCAAGTATCACTGAACATCCTGCATGAGTTTCACATCACATGACCAAGGTCAAAGGTCATTTAGGGTCAATGAACTTTGGCCGAATTGGGGGTATCTGTTGAATTACCATCATAACTTTGAAAGTTTATGGATCTGATTCATGAAACTTGGACATAATAGTAATCAAGTATTACTGAACATCCTGTGCAAGTTTCAGGTCACATGATCAAGGTCAAAGGTCATTTAGGGTCAATGAACTTTGGCCAAATTGGGGTATTTGTTGAATTACAGCCATAAATTTGAAAGTGTGTTGGTCTAGTTCATAAAACTTGGACATAATAATAATCAAGTATCACTGAACATCCTGTGCGAGTTTCAGGTCACATGATCAAGGTCAAAGGTCATGTAACAGTGGCGGATCCAGGGGGGTGGCGCAGGGGGCGCGCGCCCCCCCTAATATTTGAGCGGCGCCGAAGGCGCCGCTCAAAAAAATAAAAGAAAAGTAAAAGAAAGAAAAGGCGCTGCTTGAAAAAATAAAGGAAAGAAAAGAAAAGGCGCCGCTTAAAAAAATTATACACTGATAGCAACAGTAAGGAAAGACTATCCTCCAGCAAAGCACAATCATATCATCTTCCTTATCTTTTCTTTTTAACTACCCTTTTCCCAACAACTTCGCCGGTTAAAAATAATCAGCAGTGCGCTGCTTGCATATAACTGGCGCCAATCAAGAATAATCAGCGCCACCTTAATCTAAATCGGTGCCGGACAAGAATAATCAGCGCCATTTGGTTATAATTCGGCGCCAGTCGAGAAAAATCGGCACTGCCAGAGTCTTAACCGGCGCCGATCAAGGATAATCTGTGCCACCTAAATCTAAATCGGCACCAGATTAAAATAATCGGCGCCATCTGGTTATAAATCGGCGCCGGTACAGAAAAATCGACGCTGCCTGAGTTCTTAACCGGCGCCGATCAAGGATAATCAGCGCCACCTAAATCTAAATCGGGGCTGGACAAGAATAATCAGCGCCATCTGGTTATAAATCGGCGCTGCCAGAGTCTTAACCGGCGCCGATCAAGAATAATCAGCTCCACCTAAATCTAAATCGGCGCCGGGCAAGAATAAACGGCGCCATCTGGTTATAAATCGGCGCCGGTAAAGAAAAATCGGCGCTGCCTGAGTTCGTAACCGGCGCCGATCAAGGATAATCAGCGCCACCTAAATCTAAATCGGGGCTGGTCAAGAATAATCAGCGCCATCTGGTTATAAATCGGCGCTGCCTGAGTCTTAACCGGCGCCGATCAAGAATAATCAGCTCCACCTAAATCTAAATCGGCGCCGGACAATAATAATCAGCACCACCTGGTTAAAAATCGGCGCCAGTCAAGAATAATCGGCGCCTCCTGGTTCTAAATCGGCGCCAGTCAATTATGAATTGCCGCTGCCTGAATCTTACGTGACGTCGGTAAAAATAATCAGCACTACTTGTTCTAAAAAAAATCGGCGCCGGTCAAGAATAATCAGCGTCCCTTGGTTCCAATAATGAGGCGCCGGTAGAATAATGAAGAAGGGCCTATTGCCAACCAAATCTAGATCGGCGCCGGTCAAGAATGATCAGCGGCACCTGGTTATACATTTTATTGTTGAATGGTCATAACAAAGCTTATCGCATGCCTTTACAGAGTAGACTGGGGCGGGGCAGTTGCCCACAGAATGACAGATGTCATGAAATCTTTAATTTATTTTAAAAATCCCAGAATCATACAAAAGCGTAGAGCAAATCCTTTAATTATGATCTTATTTTCCAATGCTTTAATAAAAAGAAGGTCAGTCACTTTTTTTCTTTACACATTCCACATTGTGCCACCTCTATGGCCTTTAGTTTAAGACAGCTACTATAGTGTTTTATGAAGATGATTCGATATTTTAGCCCAAAACTTTGCTAAAACCCGTTGCTAGTACCGGGAGTGTATAATTACGCAACCAGTCGTATATTGAGATTGAGCTACACAACTCGTTCTTTATTTAAAATCGTGCTTAAATTATCCGCTTCTCAGATTGGAATATAAAATTTTTCAGCTCGCGCTTTGCGCTCGCATCATTTCTGTAGCAAAACCCCATACTTTTCATGATTAAATAGGTGAATAGAATGTCCCTTTTTCAGGACTAAACGTCAAAAGAACTCCCGCTTCAATTTGCAATAATCTTTTGCTGGATATAATCTTGTTCTTTATTACAAACGTCCATTAAACTGTTATTTTTTCAGATCTAAATATCAAAATTTTAAGCTCGCGCTTCGCGCTCGCATCTACTGTTTTTTAGGTACCCATCTTAATCATTGGTACCAAAAATGCATAGAATATCAAGCTTTCTGGTCAGAATATAAAGAAATTTCAGCTCGCCCTTGGCAATCGCATTATCTGTGTAGTGAGATATGTATCCTCCAAATGAGTTACTACAAACAGTCCTAAACCGGCACCTTTTTCCTGTTTTCAGGTCAGTACACTAAAAAATTTCAGCTCGCGCTTCGCGCTCGCATTAATTTGTTGGTGAGATATGTGTTTCTATCTCATGAGTCATATAAATATATATATACATATGCATATGTGTGTGTGTGTGAGTTTGTTTGTTTTGTGTGATATCGAGCGCCTTTGGAAAGTTGATTCATGATTTTGCCCCCCAAATCTTAAAAAAGGATTGACGCCCCTGTGTATATATATATATACATATAGTAAAAAAAAACTTGTATCTCTATTAATATACAAAAGTATTGGCCTCATCGCAATAAAAGGGTTAATACACGAGATTTTGAAATCGCACATAACATGCATAATTTGTGTTACTTTTTGCTTGTTTCTTTCTTTAATAAGTTTTTCAGTCTCTCTCTATATATGTTTTAGAAAGATTATATGTTTAAATTGATGTATATTTTCTGTTATAATAACATATATGTTTAAGTGGACTTCAGGGAATGGTCGTACGCAGCAAGGGTCGAAGGGGGGGGGGCGCATTCGCGATCTGCTGTTGTGAAAAACAATTTTTTCCCCTTAACATTTCATGAAAACTATGAAAAGTGTGCAAATGTGAGATGTGCTCCAAATTTTCGAGTCTTGCCCCCCCCCCGGAAATATTATCTGCGTGTGGTCATGCAAAATGGCATGACTGGAAATCCTACATTTTGAAAAGAGCATTTGACAGGGTCAGACTTTACCCCTTTTTCAACATTTTCTTAATACGGCGCCGGTGAAGTGCAAAAATATGTGCGCCGCTCGGCAGTGCGCCCCCCCTTTCGCCAAAAGCTGGATCCGCCTATGTGTAAGGTCAAAGAACTTTGGCCACGTTGGGGGTATTTGTTGAATTGCCATCATATCTCTATAAGTGTATTGGTCTAGTTCATAAAACGTGGAAATAAGAGTAACCAAGTATCACTGAACATCTTGTGCGAGTTATAGTAGTTTTCAAAATCAGCACTGCTGCTATATTGAATCGCGTGATGCAGGTGAGACGGCCAGAGGCATTCCACTTGTTATGTGTATTATTTTCATTTGGAAATCGGTCTTTTTGAGTCATAAGAGAGGTCATGATTCCTCTTTTTAATGCTTGCAAATAATCAGGATACACCAGATTTTAGCAAAAAGGTCTGTAGAAGGGCGTTTCATTGGTGTAAAATGTGACTTTGACTTGGATTTTCACAGTTCTGTGGAAGATTTCTTAGCCGCAACATTTCGTATTGCAGCTCCCTAAGTCTGAATAGGCTGTTAAAGCACAGCTGCTTCAAGCATGCAAAGCTCACGCCAGCCGGCCGGCGCGGCCGGCTGGATAAAAGCTACTTAATGCTATAGCGGTAGGCCAACTTTGTGTGTGTGTAGATCAACAAAAAGGGCACATGACGAACTGGCTTGCAATTTGAACTGTAGAAAGTTGATAAATGCGTGCAAAATGGGGAGAAAAATTGCGCTATTTTGAAAATTATTGGTTGCCCGATTCGGGCCACCAAAACTTAATATTTTTTCAATAATGGTTGCCCGAGGTGAATTTCTGGTGGCCCCGGGCCACCGCTAATGTCGAGCCTTGCATAACATAGTACATGTACGTTGGCTCCACTCACCAAATACAGACACTGAAGTTCTAGCTCGATCTGTACAGGGGACTCAATGGCCATATGTTTAGTTTGGATAAAACAGGGAAGTGAAGTTGCGCGACAGCCGAATTAAGTCACTGTTTTTCCCCCTTTTAAGATTATTTTTTCCCGTTTTGGTGCATATCAGGCCAAAACGGATTATTAATAATCTTTATTTGGTACAGTTCTTTTTATTTATTTTTATGAAATAAAGACAAAAATCGATGAGCCCCGTCGGGGGGATTTTGCATTGTTAACCCCCTATAAGGCCAAGTAAAAAAGGTAGTAGTTGATCGACGCGTCCGGGTTTTTTTAGAGCAGTGATGAGGGAGGTCCTTAGTATTTGCTATCTTACTATTTTTTTTTTAAACAAGGAGGCATTTTCTCGGCCCGTTTTTTACATCAGTGATGAGGGAGGTCCTTAATATTAACTATTTTTTTGCTATTTTTTATTCAAATGATTGTCGGCCATGTCAAGCTCGAATTATGTGATCGATGCATGCTCAATACTATGAGTAGAAACACACACATATATATATATATATATATAATGTGATGACAAGTTTACTTGTACCAAACGCTCTTGAGGTGTGAGTATGAAACATATTGTGATGAGGCCAACTCAGTATATAAATATATATTTATACAATTGATTGGAAAATGTATTATGCGATAAAAATCTATTGATGTACATGTATTACTGATGTATTACCGGTACTGTATTGTTGTAAAACAAAATGTTCATGTCAATTGAATGATTTAAACATTATTCTATATTATTATATATATAAGGGTAAACAATATATGGGGGGGGGGGGCAGGGTGCTACATAACTTTTTTGAAGCACTTGCCCAGTCGGGCAAGTAAATTTTCAAATAGTTGGAAAATACTTGCCCGAATATAGATATCACTTGCCCGAAAAAATCCTTCAAAACAAAGTTTTATTGCTTCAAAACAAGTTATAGACTTATAGTTTTACATACCATACCATTGACGGCTTTAAAAATACATTTTTCAACATAACTACTGATGTACCTTGTAGTTGTATTTCTTTTTTTTATGATTTTTATCTTGAACATCATGACAAAATAAATGGTAAATATGCTCTTAAATTAATTTCCTAATCTCACATATTTTCCATATATTTTGGAGGGGACTAGGACACACAATAAAAAAAAGGGGAAATCACTGAAAATAACCAGAGAAAAAAAAAATTAAGAGAGGGGGAGAGAATGAAAGAAAAAAAGTAAGAAGAAACACAGAAAGGACAAAGAAATAAAGGAAGAAAGAAAAAAAAAGAATAAAGAAAGAGAGAGAGGGAATGGCTGCAGGGAAGAGAAAGATAGAAAGAAAGGAAGAAAGAAGGGAAAGGAGGATGGAAAGAAAAAAGAAAGAAAGAAAAAAAATAGAAGAACAAATGAGAGGAAGAGAAATGAAGGAAAGAAAGGAAAACAAGAAAGAAAAAGGTAAACAGAAAGGAAGGAAAAGGGAAAGAAAGAAAACGAGAGAAATGAAAGAAGGAAGAAAGAAAAGGTATAAGGATAGATGGAAGGAAGGAAAAAAAAGAAAAGAAAGATACAACGAAAGACAGAAAGAAATGAAGGAAGGCAGAAAGAGAAAATGAGGAAGAAAAGAAAGGATGGATGGAAAAAAAAAGAAGAACAAAATACCAAAAATAAGAAAATCAGAAGGAAAGAAAGAAGGAAGGAAAGAAAAAATATAAAAAAAACTGAGGGGAAGAGAAAGGAAAGAAAGGAACAAAAAAAAAGAAAAAGAAGGAAAAAAGAAAGAAAGGAAGAAAGAAAAGAGAAAAAGAAAAGGATTGATGGAAGGAAGGAAAAGAGAAAGAAAGAAAATGAGAGAAAGGAAAGAAGGAAGGTAGAAAGAAAGAAAAGGTATAAGGATAGATGGAAGGAAGGAAAAAAAAAGAAAGATACAACGAAAGACAGAAAGAAATGAAGGAAAGAGATGAAGGAAGGCAGAAAGAAAAAATAAGGAAGAAAAAGGATGGATGGAAAAAAGAAAGATCAAAAGAACGAAAGACAGAAATAAAGAAAAACAGAAAGAAGGAAAGAAAGGAAGGAAGGAGAAAGAAAGAATGAAAGACAAAAAGAAAGGAAGGAATGAAGGAAAGAAATAAAGAAAAGAAAGAATGAAAGGGATGAAGAAAGTAAGGAAGAAAAGGTAAAGAATGGATGGACAGAAGAAAGACAGAAAGAAAGAATGAAAGGAAGGGGAAAAAGAAGGAAGGATTAAAGAAAGAGGTAAACAAAGGTTGGATGGAAGGAAGAAAGAAAAGAATGACAAAAAGAAAGACAGCTATAGTAACAGAAAAAATGAACAAAAGAAGGAAGGAAATTTAAAGAATTAAAGCGAGATTCAAAAGAAGGAAAGATAGGCAGAAAGAATGAAAATAGAGAGGAAGAAAGCTCACACTATCCAGTCATAAATAAAGAAGAAAATTTATCAATTTCCTTGGCTAAAAAAAATAGTTACGAAAGAAACCACGTTTACCAACATACACACAAATGCATATGTGGGACTGTCAAACAATGTATTTCAGTGTGTGCAATACAGACGATCATTCCGCCCGATTCGAAACCCGATCTTTTTTAAGCATAACAGAAGTGAAATTTTCTCCTTTTACTGCTTACAAATGAGAGAGGTACCCCAATTTTTAGTAAATATGGACATTACAAGAATTTTCAATGCTAAGAAATGTGAATTTTGACAGTTCTGTGGGAGATTTCTTCCAGAGCAAACTTCGTTCGTGCAGCACCGTACTCCGTAGAAACTTAACTACATGCATCGGCTGCGTGGACTAGGCGCTAGCTAGCTAGGTATGCTAGACTGCCATTGATTCTGTGTGTGTGTGTACGTCTCTGAGCTGTGTGTTTACTGCAGAAAATGGCGCAAATTTGGCAATTCAAATTATAAACTTTTTTGTAAGCCTGAGTCGAATCGATTTTAAAATCGATGTTCGATCGATGTCATCGAACGCCGGTGCAGATTTTGCAAAATCGGTGCATCGAAAAAAAAAAAAAAATACGTCGGCCGGCCGATTCATTTGGTTCACACAATCAGACATCAAAATAAACAGTAATATCCAACTTGACTACTACTTACTTCATTTATATTGCCCCCAAAATGAAACCGATTGTGTAATTATGATGCCTATTCACCATTAATTTGAAGTTTATTTCGATCATAGTTCGAGTCTTACTCGTCTGCCCGGCTCGTCTGCTCGTGCCGAGATAATTTATGCACGATGAATTTATGAATGGAAGTCGCCATTCATCGTGCATGCGCAGTACCGTACTGTCAATCATATCAGAAAATGGCCGGAAAATTGATGCGATCAACGTAAAGTATATCTTGCTTTTCATGAACAATATTAATATCATGACCATAGAACATGATTTAATCGTAATATTTAACAATAATTTGCATATGATAATCATTAATATGAACTTAGAGCTTGATGTGAAACGTTTGTATTTCGTTTAATTTTTCAATGGCGGACATCACATGACGATCGTCTTGAGTGAGTGCACTTGTCTAAAAAAATAATTTTCACGTTAGGATTGATTATCGAACATTGTCAACATGTAGAAACTCTTTTGAAGATCGTAATATCACCATATAATAATATTTTACATGACAAAACAGAGAAAAATTACGTTTGATTTTTTTCCCATCAATATGAAGCTTGTTTGTGCCCAACTTTGGGCTCTGATTTCATGAATGGAAAATATGTCAGACGTCATCGAACGCGCATGCGCATTGTGCTTCTTTTCTCGGAGCCGGAGCTCGGAGACGTCCAGAGATGGAATAAAAAATAAAAATAATGCCAGTATAATACTATTAATTCTTCCATATGAACATAACATACTTTGCTGACATCGTCAATTCTTTTAGTATGGCCATAAAATCTTATTAAATCGTAGTTATTTAACATCCAATAATAATTTATATGAATTTAGAGCTCGATCCAAGAATTCGTATTTATTTCGATCACAAAGCTCTTGTGTAAAAAAAAAATGGATTATCATTATCAGGATTAAATCTCGAACATCGCCAGAACTCATATTCCACAATATTTCCTCACAATCGTTATATCAGCATTGAATACCAATTCAAATGACCATCCAGAGAAAATTACGTATTTATTCCCATCAATTTATTTGGAGCTAATTTTGGATCTAACTACCCCGCCAACTACACAATCTCAGGCAAGTTACAACGCTCTCCCCGCTGTTTGCACTTGTTAGATGGCGCTGGCAAGCACGCCTGTCGTTTCGGGAGAGTGAGTGTACGGGGCTGGTGTGTGCGAGTCTGGACTGCGAATGCTAGTTGACCGAAAATCATTCGGATCGACTCTGCGTGATTCATGTCTTTAATATTGTTTCATTTTAAACTTATATCTTATCATCTGCAAATATCATTGTTGAAGATATTTTGGGAAGAATTCTGCATTGCTCCCCGGCCTTTTTTGTGTTTTGTGATCATGGAAAATACAAACGAACTTTGCTCTGTCATTTGCTTTTGCAACGCTCACCCGGCCAGCGCAGACCGTCAGTGCATGTAGTGCATGCATAGCGCATGCATCGACGGCCGGCCGGAGCCAAAAAAAGACTTGATTTTTCCCGCCTTCAAATTTCGATGCATCGATGTTCGATCGAATTAAAGCTGTCGAACACCGGTTTTCAAAATAATCGATATGACTCAGGCTTACTTTTTTGAAAGAAGAAATTAATGATATTGCTTTTTTTTGTCTCTTTTTCTTTTCTATATTTTGATGGGGAATCTTTCTAAAATATAATTTCCATAGGAGAAATTTGCTTGCCCGATTCGGGCAAGCAGTTTTTGTCTCTGCTTCATAACACTTGCCCGACTCTAACTTTTACTTGCCCCGGGCAATCGGGCAAGCGCTTATGTCGCACCCTGGGGGGTCATTTTTATTACCATGGAGCCATGTTCAGTTTTCCAGAGCCAATCTCTTTTTCAGCTCTGGGCATGGTTTCACATTGCAGTTTCCAGCTGCTTGTATATTCGTTTACATAATGTTTAATACTGTTTATTCAATTGTAGTTCATTTTTTAATTGATATCAAATGTTAAATGATTATTGAATTAATTGTTAATTGTTCAAATAATGTTTATTATTTCAGTATTTGTAACTGTTAGTGTTAGATCTATTTACTAACTAATTTTTACAATTGTCCATCAAATTGAATAGCTCAAGAAAGAATGAAGTTTATCAAAATTGAACAGAATTATGGCACTTACTGGAATCCCATTAATGATTTTCAATCTTGATAATGAATAACTCACTTGAAATTATTTTTTTAATATTCAATGCATTGCCTGCTGACGTTAGAAAACTCGCCAGAAAATTCAATTCATTTCACACATGTCGCGCCAGCACAGTCAATCACATCACCCCAGCACACAGGCATTCACCCAACACAGCAACAAGCACAGTCAATCACCGCAACACACATCGAAGTACAGGTGCTATCACTCACCAAAAAACCCGCTGAAATACGTCATTAAAATTGATTTATCTGCGCCAGATTTCCAAAGCACGTGACGGATTAGTTCAGATTCAGGAAGCGGGGTCCCCGAAAATGCACTAAAAATGAAGAAATCCGTGATCTTTTCCGAGTTTGCAAACTTTATCTTCAAATTCCAATAAAAAACCAAATCAGAATTTTTTTCTTTCTTGCAGTTACGGCGATATCGGACTTTGGAATTGTTTTATGAAGTTGCGAGAGAGATCCCAGAGCACATGAGAGCAAATCGCTCACCAATCTTGTTATTTTTTTTCGCTCGTCAGCAGCCATAAAATAGTAAATGTCAAGAAAATTGATGCGGCATTCAAAAAGAGAAGCGGGCGCGGACGAGAAACATCACATTTTTTTTTTTTAGCCAATTTTTGAAAATAGTCAATAGTAAAAAATTTCATGCGGCGGCCAAAATAGATGCGTGCGAGGACGATCAACTACTTTCTTTTTACTTGGCCTAATGGCTAATGGTGGCTGCACGATAGCGAGCTGTCTGTTTACGAGGAGAAATTTAAAAATGTTTAAAAACTCCTCGAAACAGACGGCTGCCAGCTGTCTAAGCAAGCACTAACCCAGGGAGAAGCGGGCCGGAGCCCAGGACTCGTCCGTGTAATACTAGTCAAACATATACTCTCCAAAATGGGGTAGAATGGGGTCTCAATAGCACTCCAAATAAAAGGGGGGCTTAAGCAAGCGCTAGACCTAAGCTAAGGTCAGTCCAGGGGCGCGGCGGTATTCTGAAATGTTCTTATCTACGTCACGATCTCAAATTGGTATTCCGAAAACGTTCTTAACAACCTTAGACCAAAAGCTTCAGACTCCGCTCAGTCTGTTCTGTAATTTGCGTGGTTCCGCTGAACTGCGTTGGCCCCACTCACCGATACATAACTGTTAAAATGATAGTAAAATGTCAGAAGTGTTCAATAAATCCCCAGAAACGATGGTTATTCCTGTCTTCAACAACCTATGCATTTATCTTATCAAACGTGTCAAATTTTTCAGGCGATGGTTCGTGTCACTCCTACGAACGGGGTTATATAGCCAATATAACCTCGTTCTCGGCAGCATACCGTAGCACGGACAAAAAAAAAACATTGACTATTTTCCTCCCCATCCTTCGCCCCAAATATCACGACCTGATCGAAGTGGATCAAGTATGATACTTAACATAACTTTATATTAGAAAGATCACTCTAAGTGATGAAAATCATATGAAAAATGAATAAAAACTCACTGATTTTTCACCTCCGGTGACCGTCACTCCTCTTTACCCCTCTTGATTTGTTCAATGGTGTTTGATCGTGACAAATTGAAAAAGAAAAAAATATCACGAAAACCATAGAGGTTCATCCACCCGGATGGACGAAACACTACTCGTGACGCACTGGTAAACATGTCTCGATAGCCCCGACAGATTGGCAATTTTGTTTCGTCTAGACAAACGTGTTTAAAGAATAAAAAAATCCAAATTGTTTTTTTTTTTTGCTTATCTATAATATTTCTAGTATGAGTATATCCAGAGCATCATTTGTCTGCTTTCCTCTTCCCTTACCCTTTCTCTTTCTTTTTTTCTTCCATGTGTAATTGAGTTTCTTATGATTTTTTTTATTTCTTCCTTTTTTCTCATTCTTTGTTCTTTGTTCTTTATTTCTTTTATTCTTAATTTCTTTAGGGGAACTCACCCCTCCTGAAATTTAAGGGGTATTGTACGTGTACCCCCCCCCCCTCCGCCGCCTGTGACAACAATAATTCTAGTGTAAAAAAATAGTGAACAAAATATTGAGTGTCAGGTGAGAAAAAGACTAGTCGCTGGATCACGGAGCTTCCTAAAATTATGCTTCACCGGAAACAGGTAGAAGCTTATTTTATCCAGCTCTGTGGTCGCCACTGCTCAGTGGGTAGCTTTCTTTTATTCAGTGCAAGAGGGCGTGCTGCGGTACTTGCGTAGGAGGCTATGGGCCAGGCGAGAATAATGAAAAATTTCCTGATGATTTTACACGATTTTGAAAACAATCTTACAATCAAGGACGATATTTCACTCATTGGACATTGGAATCCTGTTTAAGTAAAACCAAAATCTACCTTTGGGTCAACATGAAAATTGGTATTACTCTTTTACTTCGTGCGTTCCTACTTAAAAAAGAGACTGGAAGCGGCACTGGTCTCAGAACAGTCCCACCCCATACCTTTCCCTGTATAGCGAATGGTCGGGGTGTACGAGTGGTTCGTGTAGGTTCCACTAAGTTACACTACCGCTACATCTTCATCATGGTCGAGGTGCTGGTCAGCAAATTGGGATTGTCCCACTTTTACAGGGAATGTCTCAGTTTTCAAAGATTTATCCACACAAGAAATCTAGGAAAGTTCATTCACCTGTCAAGTGCCGACATCCATTGAGTGCACTAGTCAGTGTAAACATATATCAGGTTTCATAACAAGATTATTGGAAGATGGCAAGTCGTGAAAAATAGACGGTGAACTGGGGGGGAATTGAGGTCACTGAATCTATTTTTAGCACTCTCAATACCCGTAACTGCCGTCCATGTCCCGCAGGTATAATGAAGAAAAACTGTCCCCATAAACATGGTCTATCTCAATTTATCAAGACATAATTTGTCTTGTTTTCTGAGACAATCCCAATTTCTGGACCCGCGCCTCTACTGCCTACCCGAACCATCGGCCGATAAATACTCGCTCTCAAAAACCAGTGACAAACTGTGTCACTTTATGGTAAAAAAGGCAACACGTCATGTAAAAAAAAGACATTAAGCGTAATCTACAGTGACTTAACTTACCATCAGACCCAGACTCACTCCTTGCCCTTTCTTGTAAACGTCTCAAAATCGGTGATTTGAAGCCAGTTCGCAGTACCCCACACGTATTAATTCACTGCCGAATCCAAAATGGCGAACGCAAATTGCGCATGACCCGGTAATATAAGCCTCATATGCATATCAGCGAAAATATTCGGCATTAGCATGATATTGGGAACCACTGTTCACTTATTCAGCTTAGTCCCTCACGCATGGTTCAAACCATGCTCAAACCATTATTTACTTACCGTACCAGATTTGTACTGCTCATGAAATTACCTTTCAAAATTCAAATGATTCTTTGTTGACTATCCGCTGGATTCCACAGTTCTCCAGGACTGGAGGAAATCAACAGAGGAAGAAAGAGATATAATTAGGGGATTTGATAATTTCATCAAGGTAATTTTGTTATGCAAATTTATGCTAATTTCAAATATCCAAAAGCAACATCTTTTTAGAGTTTTTACCAAAATTTTCTAAAAATTTTTGTAGTGTGTAAAGAGGTGTATTGTTAAACCTGTTATATTTAGCTGAAAAAAATGAGACAAAAATCAAAGGTCTAACCCCTTGAAAACCAAAAATGCCGAAAATTTCATCAAAATCGGATAACAAATAACAAAGTTATTGAATTTTCAAGTTTAGCAATATTTTTTGAAAACAGTCGTCATGAATATTCATTAGGTGGGCTGATGATGTCACATCTCCACTTCTTCTTTTGTATTTTATTATATGAAATTAGGTTTATTCAAATGTTTTCCTCCAAGAACTAGAAAAATTGAATTGACAACTGATTTAGTGCATTAGGTATTTATTGCTGCAACTTGTTTCATTATAAGGGAGACATATTATTCACACAAGTATGAAATAATGAAAAAATTATGATTTTATGTAATAACATATGAAAACGGAAAGTGGAGATGTGACATCATCAGCCCACCTAATGAATATTCATGATGACTGTTTTCACAAAATATTGCTAAACTTCAAACTTCAATAACTTTGTAATTTGTTATCCGATTTTGATGAAATTTTCAGCATTTGGCTCAGTGAATTCTACTCTATGTATTAAGATATAAATATTTTCAGCCCGGACCATCCCTTTAAAAATATGAAACATGACTCTCCCATAGACTTTGTGTGTACCGCTTCTCCCCCCCCCCCCCACCTCCTCCTCCACCTAGTCTGCAGGCACAGACCCTTGCTTTTCGAAGTTTGCATAGTGCATAATGCAGAGTCTGTGGCTGGCTCTACTCATTTGACACAGACAGAGCCTTTGGCGTCTGTTCTTTACTCTAGACCTGTTATTGGTTAAAGTGTCAAATATGAGTCTGTGCTTGCAGACTATCCTCCATCCATGTTGCATTCTATCAGTGTCGCAAATGTACATTGCGCTCATTTTTTCAGACATGATAGACTTAGCTTTTAATTGTAACTAATTCATGACAGTATCTCTCCGTTCAACTGAGTTATCGTATATGTTAAACCGAATGAAAATTGAAAAGCATAACAATACCACCATTTTATGGGGCGAGTTCAAGACGCATGGCCGAAAACAAAATGTGTGATGTAACACCAGTTTTGTGAGAGTTTATTGTGCCAAGCCCTATCAGGTGAAATGACTCATACCCTGAGTGCAAAGAATGTGCAGTACATGTATACTGCTATAACATGAAGTATTCGTCAACTGAATACTTCAGTAAATCAACATGGAGTCCATTACAATTTTGGCTTGGTTTGACGGGGGTGTTGCAAGAAAATATTTGCGATCAATTGCAAATATTCTGTTGCAATTTTACAACTGATAGATCAACATTAGCTGTAGCAAATCAGATTAAACTTCTTGTTTCAAGGAGCAGATTAGTATGAGGCGCCGAATGTACCAATATTATATAGAACAATTATTTGTTATATAATCATTATTTATTAAATAATAACTATTATTTATATATAATTTACATTTTATTTGTAAATAACTACTATTATATAAAATATCATTTCTAATTATTTATATATAATTCCAAGTAATGCTTCATTATTTGTAAATAATAATAGTTCGACATTCCATTATTTATAAATAATGATTATTTGTTTTTTATTATTTACAAATAATGATTATTTGTTTTTCATTATTTATAAATAATGATTATTTGTTTTTCATTATTTATAAATAATGATTATTTGTTTTTCATTATTTACAAATAATGATTATTTGTTTTTCATTATTTATAAATAATGATTATTTGTTTTTCATTATTTATAAATAATGATTATTTGTTTTTCATTATTTATAAATAATGATTATTTGTTTTTCATTATTTATAAATAATGATTATTTGTTTTTATATTATTTATAAATAATGACACTACATACTTCATTATTTATAAATAATGACACTACATACTTCATTATTTATAAATAATGCCAATTCGTTTTTCCGTTATTTATAAATAAGTTTTCTATTTATAAATAATAATTATTTATTATCAATGCCAGTGCACATTTCTTTATTTATAAATAATTTGTTGAGTTTTCCATTATTTATAAATAATTATTATTTGTTAAATAATGAAAACGTCTACTTCATTATTACTAAATAATTTTTTCGAGTGCACCATTATTCTCATTATTTATAAATAATCATTATTTAATGTTCGAGTTTTCCATTATTTATAAATAAAGATTATTTGTTAAATAATGAAATATCTACTTCATTATTTATAAATAATAATTTAGTTTCAATATCCCATTATTTATAAATAATCATTATTTATAAACAATTTTTACAGTTTGCCATTATATACAAATAATCTTTATTTATATACAAATAACCATTATTTATTAAATAATGGAAAACTCGCTATAACATGCAAATGTGGGACCGCCCATGGTATGAATATTCATGATGCGATTTCCTTTTTCGTGATTTTTCTTCACAAATTTTTGTCCATTTCCTCTTCATAATGACATTTCTTGAAGCAATTTTCTAGGGATATGGTCTGATTGTAATATTCTTCATTTTCTATATAACTTCGTCTTTGTAGAAATATCAAAAAGTGTAATTTTATACGATTTTTCCTACAGTTCACAATCCCCATAGGCGCGCGTGTATCGTAGGGACAACCGGTGAATCGACGGAGTGCTCTTCATCGAAATACTACGTTGGTTGGTCCCCGGAAGTGGCGGGCGGAATTTAGCCCGAATCCTCGATGGAAGTCGATCAAGTGCATATGAGCTGAGAGAGTGAAATATCAGTGTACTTGTACAGGCCCTTCTACTTTTTATAAATATTTCTTGTTGCTTTTTTTGTTAAGTTAATTTTTCCTGGTGTAGAGATAAGTTTCAGTTCTAATAATGCACTTCAAATACATTTTGGAGTGTCTGTTTGAGGCGTTTGGGGCGATTTCACCTTGGCCCCAAAATGCTCGCAACGACAATACGGGGGCATGATGACCCCTAAATTTTTAAAAACTTATTTTTCTATTGAAAATTATCACAAAATTCACCAAAAGTGTGCACGAAAGCCTTCGTATTTCACTTTTAAAACTCCAAAAAGTGCCCAAATGACAAGCTTGGTCGCTTCGCTGTGTCGCTTTCAACTTGAGAAAGTTTACGGGTCTGCTTCCCCCCCCCCCCCCTCCTCCGAAAGAAATTCTGTATACGGCCATGCTCTAAAGAGCCTGGCACATTGATTTATGTATACTTCATTTTCATTATTTTTATCTCATTATCATCATGGCCTTACGCAGAATTTTTTCCGGGGGGGGGGGGTGGGGGGAGCAGGACGCGCGTAAACTTTCTCATAAAAATCTTGAAAAAGCGAAGCGACCAAGCTTGTCATTTGAGCTTGGTCGCGTCACGTTCTCGCTTTCAAGATTTTTTTGAGAAACTTTACGCGCGTCCTAGCTCCGGCCCCGGCCCCCCTGGAAAAAATTATGCGTAAGGCCATGTTGATAATGAGATAAAAATAATGAAAATGAAAGTATACATAAATCAATGTGCCAGGCTCTTTAGAGCATGGCCGTATACAGAATTTCTTTCGGAGGAGGGGGGGGGGGGAGGCAGACGCGTAAACGTTCTCAAGTTGAAAGCGACACAGCGAAGCGACCAAGCTTGTCATTTGGGCACTTTTTGGAGTTTTAAAAGTGAAATACGAAGGCTTTCATGCACACTTTTGGTGAATTTTGTGATAATTTTCAATAGAAAAATAAGTTTTTAAAAATTTAGGGGTCATCATGCCCCCGTATTGTCGTTGCGAGCATTTTGGGGCCAGGGTGAAATCGCCCCAAACGCCTCAAACAGACACTCCAAAATGTATTTGAAGTGCATTATTAGAACTGAAACTTATCTCTACACCAGGAAAAATTAACTTAGAAAAAAAGCAACAAGAAATATTTATAAAAAGTAGAAGGGCCTGTACAAGTACACTGATATTTCACTCTCTCAGCTCATATGCACTTGATCGACTTCCATCGAGGATTCGGGCTAAATTCCGCCCGCCACTTCCGGGGACCAACCAACGTAGTATTTCGATGAAGAGCACTCCGTCGATTCACCGGTTGTCCCTACGATACACGCGCGCCTATGGGGATTGTGAACTGTAGGAAAAATCGTATAAAATTACACTTTTTGATATTTCTACAAAGACGAAGTTATATAGAAAATGAAGAATATTACAATCAGACCATATCCCTAGAAAATTGCTTCAAGAAATGTCATTATGAAGAGGAAATGGACAAAAATTTGTGAAGAAAAATCACGAAAAAGGAAATCGCATCATGAATATTCATATCATGGGCGGTCCCACATTTGCATGTTATAGCGAGTTTTCCATTATTTAATAAATAATGGCATTATTTAATAAATAATGATTATTTGTATATAATGGCAAACTGTAAAAATTGTTTATAAATAATGATTATTTATAAATAATGGGATATTGAAACTAAATTATTATTTATAAATAATGAAGTAGATATTTCATTATTTAACAAATAATCTTTATTTATAAATAATGGAAAACTCGAACATTAAATAATGATTATTTATAAATAATGAGAATAATGGTGCACTCGAAAAAATTATTTATAAATAATGAAGTAGACGTTTTCATTATTTAACAAATAATAATTATTTATAAGTAATGGAAAACTCAACAAATTATTTATAAATAAAGAAATGTGCACTGGCATTGATAATAAATAATTATTATTTATAAATAATAGAAAACTTATTTATAAATAACGGAAAAACGAATTGGCATTATTTATAAATAATGAAGTATGTAGTGTCATTATTTATAAATAATGAAGTATGTAGTGTCATTATTTATAAATAATATAAAAACAAATAATCATTATTTATAAATAATGAAAAACAAATAATCATTATTTATAAATAATGAAAAACAAATAATCATTATTTATAAATAATGAAAAACAAATAATCATTATTTATAAATAATGAAAAACAAATAATCATTATTTTTAAATAATGAAAAACAAATAATCATTTATAAATAATGAAAAACAAATAATCATTATTCATAAATAATGAAAAACAAATAATCATTATTTGTAAATAATAAAAAACAAATAATCATTATTTATAAATAATGGAATGTCAAACTATTATTATTTACAAATAATGAAGTATTACTTGGAATTATATATAAATAATTAGAAATGATATTTTATATAATAGTAGTTATTTACAAATAAAATGTAAATTATATATAAATAATAGTTATTATTTAATAAATAATGATTATATAACAAATAATTGTTCTATATAATATTGGTACATTCGGCGCCTCATAGATTAGCAATCAATCATGGATTTGCAATTAACTACAAGACATTTGATTTGACTTGCAATTGATCACAAGTTCCTTGCAACACCCCTTTAGTTGTACCTGTAGCATAATATTTGGCTTGAAACTTACCAACAAAGCACAACCAAGCAACATGTACCTGGGTACAACTTTCTCTCTCATTCCTGTATTACCGGAACTTTTGAAAATTCCCAACATTTCTTGAGAATTCCCAAAGTTTTCTGAAATTTGAACACTCCCAAATTCCAACAAATTTCCTGTTTATTCACACGGAAAGTTTGCACTGTGAAAACTCCCAGGAATTTTGCAACCCTTGAGTACACTATGTCGACTTGCAAGTGTAAAAGTTCCAAATGAATTTAATACAACAGATATTCTACTCTTTTCTTATACTGTAGGTCTAAAAATAATCATCGATTCAGAATGGATAACAGCCTTCCGGAGAGCCGGAGGCTTATGTTTGGACATACTGTGCCTGGCAGTGTAATGGCTTCATCTTCAAGAGCCGGAGTTGTGGTAGATCCGATGCCTTTGTCGGGCCAACCGGCATCTCTTAGAACGGGTGAGTGTTGGACCAAGGTAGCAATTATTTTGTTGCAGGGGAGGCATATCATACACACATGTATGAAAAAAATAATAATGATTGAGATTTCATGTAATAACATAAGAAAGGGAAAGTGGGGGCATGACATCATCAGCCCACCTAATGAATATTCATGACAGATAACTGTTTCACAAATATTACTTAACTTTAAAATGCAATAACTGCATTTTTTATTTGTTACCAGATTTTGATGAATTTTCAGCATTTGGCTCTGTGAATTTTACCCTATTTATTCAGATATAATTATTTTCAGTCCACAGTACCTAAAATATTTGGCTATTTTGATGCTGTAAGACCAGAGGAGCTTTTAGGCTTTTAGGATCCCTTAGCTAAATTTGTACTAAACTAAATAAGATAAGTATTCAAAGGACCGTGACAGGGGACTGAAGTCTTGTGATGAATTTCCATATCTTTGAACATTTAAAATGAGATGTTGTGTTTTTTAGATGGCTGTATTTCAAGTGCTGGTTTTTGCATTATGTGATTAAAATTCTGATGGTAATCCTTCATTAATCCCCTATAAGCTTGTTTTAACTAATCAATTTAGGGATTGTGTTGCCATTGATTACAATTTGTTCAGCCTCTAGAATCGATTGTAAATAATTAAAAAATGACGCCATTCTTCATTGAATTGATCTGCAGACATAAGCCAAGACCTGCTCGAGCAAAGAGGCACCCAGGAGCAGGCCAAACTCCTGGAAAGATTTAAGTTGCTACGGCAGTGGCAACAACAGCAACAAAATCAACTCGTGCTCCAACAGCAGCAACAATTGGAGCTGCTGAGGAACCAACAAGAGTCTGTGCAACAGGCTCTCATGCAACAGAGGCTCAAGCAGTGGGGAGGTAAGATGGCCCCTGTAACACAAGTCATAGCGATTGATGATAGGAATATTTTTACTCTTTTGATTTTTGCTGATCAATGTGTAATCAAGTATAAAAATCAGGCAAAGGCTAATGGGGCGTTGCAAGAAACTTGCGATCAATTGCAAGTCTATTTTCGTTCCCGAAATCAAGCATATATCGTGCAATTAATTGCAGATTTGCAATTAATTGCTAATCTGCTCCATGAAACAAGGAGTGTAATCTGATTTCCTATACTAGTAGTTCAAAGTGATCAGATAGTGATCAATCAATTGTAAAATTGCAACAGAATATTTGCGATTGATAGCAAATATTTTCTCGCAACACCCCCTAAGTCACTAATCATGTTAGTGTAGTAGGTTTCACGGTACACCATGTATCTTTCTTGGGCAAGTGTTGGTCCTGACATTTTGTTATTGGGGCAAGTTCAGGTGATGTAATTGTAATATAAGTTAATATGGTGTATCGATAGAAATATACGTTTGAAATGGCAGCTGAAGATATGTACAATTAAAACATTAACCCTAATGATAGATCCCAGGGTATTTTGAGACTTGTCAGTATCCCTCAGATCTTTGCTGCAGAGCACGACAAAAAATTGCATGATGGTAGAAAATGGCATATTCTGTAGTTACATGTTTGCATAGCCAAATATCACTAAATTCATTTATTTTATTTTATATAAATTATTGCATGAAATCATAATTTTGCTGTAAATCTGTAAACAAAGCCCTTGAAATGCTAATCCTTGGTTTAAACTAAAGACAGTGGGATTCTGATCAAATGCACATTTTTTTTGAAAATCAATAGAAAGTGTTTGAAAATATGTTTTATCTTTTTATAATTTCTTATGTTTTTGTCTCACCTGCATAGCAGAGTGAGACTATAGGCGCCGCTTTTCCGACGGCGGCGGCGGCGTCAACACCAAATCTTAACCTGAGGTTAAGTTTTTGAAATGTCATCATAACTTAGAAAATATATGGACCTAGTTCATGAAACTTATACATAAGGTTAATCAAGTATCACTGAACATCCTGCATGAGTTTCACATCACATGACCAAGGTCAAAGGTCATTTAGGGTCAATGAACTTTGGCCGAATTGGGGGGTATCTGTTGAATTACCATCATAACTTTGAAAGTTTATGGATCTGATTCATGAAACTTGAACATAATAGTAATCAAGTATTACTGAACATCCTGTGCAAGTTTCAGGTCACATGATCAAGGTCAAAGGTCATTTAGGGTCAATGAACTTTGGCCAAATTGGGGTGTTTGTTGAATTACAGCCATAAATTTGAAAGTGTGTTGGTCTAGTTCATAAGACTTGGACATAAGAGTAATCAAGTATCACTGAACATCCTGTGCACATTTTAGGTCACATGACCAAGGTCAAAGGTCAATGAACTTTGGCCATAATGGGGGTATCTGTTGAATTACCATCATAACTTTCAAAGTTGATGGATCTGACTCTTGAAACTTGGACATAAGACTAATCAAATATCACTGAACATCCTGTTTGAGTTTCAGGTAACATGATCAAGGTCAAAGGTCATGTAAGGTCAAAGAACTTTGGCCACGTTGGGGGTATTTGTTGAATTGCCATCATATCTCTATACAACGTTCTCGCCAGGTTCATTCTCACGCTTGGCGGCGCGAAGCGATGATACGCAAGCCGCGCAGCGGCCTTGGTGCGTGCAAAGCACGCACGGGGGGAGGGTTGCGGGAGGGGGGTGTCCCCCCTCCTTCGCGGAGCGCGGTAGCTATCGAAAATATCAATATCGACGAGCTTAGATTGCTGCTAAATGCACCACATTTTATGTCTATTTAATGCTTCTCCGGCCACACAGCCGTAACGGTTGCGCGAATTGCGATCGATTGAAGCAGAAAGGCAAGTACTGATGAAAAAGGTCAAAAGAAAAGATTTAAATTCAATCTCATTTTATACTTACAGTTTATAGATTTATTCACATCAATGACATCGATAATGTACTCCATACTTTCCAATGTCTAGATCGCTACGTCCTTAGAAAGTGCGATTCATTTTGTGAATGCGTGTCAATGACCGACTACATCTACGGACCGCATGCGCGCCGCGCCACGCCCTTACTCAATCCAAAGATTGTTCCGACTTTGTTTGGAAGCCTCGGAAGAAAACTTCCGAGGCTTCCAAATAATGGGCATCGGTATTCATGAGACGATATAATTTGCATGTTTGTTTTGTTTTCAGATACTCACTGAAACTATAACTCTCATAATTAAGACTTCTGCTGATGATGTTTATACTAATAATATCCAATCAAGATTCGTTTATCACTGTCAATTATTGCTATGTTCATTTGTATTGTTCTATACTCGCCTATAAAATAATGAACGTGTCCATCACGAGCGGGAGAAATATTTTTAGTCATTCATCATACTTTAATATTACGATTTTGTTCTTATTATAATTAATTGCGATTTAAAATGTTTTAAAAGTAAAGCTTAATTGACAGGAAAGTAGATTTATACTCACTGTCAATTATTGCTATATGTTCATTTGTATTGTTCTATACTCGCCTATAAAATAATGAATGTGTCCATCACGAGCGGGAGAAATATTTTTAGTCATTCATCATACTTTAATATTACGATTTTGTTCTTATTATAATTAATTGCGATTTAAAATGTTTTGAAAGTAAAGCTTAATTGACAGGAAAGCAGATTTGTATTTTTAAATAATGCACTATGTAGGCCTACAAATACAGCGTGTGTGAAAGAGAGGAAGAGGGGGGGGGGTTGTTGCTAGGATGGTCGAAGGGGGAGCGCGAAAGGGGAGGGGTCGTGGCGTGGACAATGACAAGGGGATGTTGAGATCGTACGTGTGTGTGGGATTGGTGAAGAAGTCAATATTCGAAGCGAATGCATATTTATAGACATGTCTATACTACTACTGATGATGACGGCTGAATAATCTTTCTTTACATGTATATTTTGGCGATTTTGAATTTTAAAAATATTTTCTTGCACCATGAGTGGGAAGATCGAGGTACGTGATTCAATAAATTGCATCAGTTTTCAAGTTACAGAAATTCACGAACAGATTATTAAAATTGAAAAAAAAAAGAGTCAGAAAGATCTTTTTATAGCCCCCATCCAGCGTAAACAACATGAAGAATATTTGAGGTCACGAAACCAGCTGATTCGCATTCATACAACAGGTTAACAGGTCACGCACATGGTACACAGTCATTCCAAGGGCGGGAATTCGGGGAAACCCGTTTTCAAGCACAATGATTGGCTCAACCCAGAAAGTGAATACTAATTAGATCACGTGCCATCGGCTTTGGGGCGTCTCGTTCACATTCCAACTCATTTCATAAATATAATCCACTCGCAGTAATTAGGCTAACGACGTTGTAAAGATAACTCTATATATAAAACACAATTCCGATATAAAACATATATAACGACATAAGTGAAATTGAAAAATTCATCCAGCGATATTCAAATTATACTAGCGACTCATGTGGGCGTGGGCAAACGAAAAACATATCCTCTAAAACGTTCACACATATCAACTTCAATAATTCGTACTTGAAATGCAGGGGCCGCGGAAAGGTCTTGAAAGTGGGGGGGGGGCTGACCATCATGCAAAAAACGCAATCAGGTGGTCCTGTTTTTGTACACGGTTTTGGAAAAAAAAGTGGGGGAGCTGAAGCCCACCCAGCCCCCCCCCCTGTTTCCGCGGCCCTGAAATGAATATCTGTGAATGAATTGTCAATTCCACTTTGTTGAATGTGTACTTTTATTGAAATCTATTGAATCATGTACCCCTCCCGACCAAGTCCAAGGGTTGATTTTCCACTCGCCATAAAGATTATGCAGCCACAATCACAGTAGACACATCCATAAAAGAATATTAATTTAATTCGCTCCGAACATTGACTTCTTTTCGCCAATCCCCTCCCCCACAAAGTCACAAACATCCCATCATTTTCATTTATATTGCCCACGACCACCTCCCATTATTCTCTTTCTCCTTTACACCAATTAATTTCAAATAATATTTTATTTTAAATCGTAATTGTTACGCAATTGTACAACAAATTCATGAAGCATTCACTGTAATGACTAAAAACATTTCTCAGGACGGTGACAGGTGCGTTCATTATTTAATTGGCAGGCAAAGAGTAATAAAGAACAATACAAATGAAAATACACTGTACGTATAACTCACATTAAAAAATGAGTCGTAATATGATAAAAAGCGTGAATAAAATTAATAAAGATTATTACTTATGAAAATTATAACAGATTCAATGAATATCTGAAGAAAAAAAAAACATTCAAATCGGTTTTGGATCCCATCTAATTTTGGAAGACTCGGATAGATTTTGATGCCATGTGCGATTTGTATTATGTACCGGTATGTGGCCATGGCGAGCGCTAGTGCAGTGACACAGAACTTGGTAGACACACCGTCGCGAAATTAATCAACACTTTCAAAAGATCGATGTAGAGATCAAGACTTTGGAAATTATGGAGTAAAATTGGAATATAAATGTGAATAATCATTTTGCTGTAAGTAAATGAGTTGGACATTATATCAATCCATTCCTGTGGCTGTGGCTTTGTCATTATTAACGTGATCTTTTAATAATTTTCTCAATTCGTTCTACGGCAGTGTCATCAGAAATGCATTCAATGAATTCATGTAGATGTAGCTATAATAAGGCTGGGGCCTGGGACGAGATGAAACTAAATTTCGATCGAATTTTTTTATTATTTTTTGACACACTTTACTTTTGACAAAATAAATGACAAAATCAACTGAAATTCGTAACATCTAAATTACATTGCCCAACCCAGTAACCCACGGTACCCCTCTCTTCTCACTTTATTTTTGAGCGTATTTTACTACCATTTTAAAGACGTAAATAATGAGAGCAATGCGATACGCAAATGCGAGGTAAACATCTTCGCACTTCCCACATAAGAGAGAGAGAGTTAAATTGGGCCTCGAGTCGAGGTCGTATCGTATACAGCATAGTAGCGAAGCAAAGAAATCCCGGGAAGAAATCGTGGAAGAAATAATCGACAAGTTTATTTTAGGATCTGAAAAGCAGATTGTTTTTATTTTAAATATATTATTCAGTTTTTTTTGTGTGGATCTAGGCCTGTTTTACAGTTGTCGGCCACGGTTGTCGGGGAAGTTCACGGTTGGCGGATTTGCCCTGAAAATTTTCAGGGTTGTCGGCGCCCGCCAACCGTGACGCGTGGTAGCGAGAACGTTGTCTCTATAAGTGTATTGGTCTAGTTCATAACACGTGGAAATAAGAGTAACCAAGTATCACTGAACAACTTGTGCGAGTTATAGTAGTTTTCAAAATCAGCACTGCTGCTATATTGAATCGCGTGATGCAGGTGAGACGGCCAGAGGCATTCCACTTGTTTCTTTTTCTAATGTAAAAAAAAGTTTTTACAATGAAAATTGTTAGCAATATTTTTCCTATCATTATCTTGGAAGTCAAATGATAAATTAGAATGACAAGGAATCTTATTATTCATGCAATGTATAGGCAAGTGACTGGAATCGCCCAATTATTTTTCCCTCACAGAATGCAGTGTTGCATATAATGGGTACCATAGAATCATATCATGAACGGTATGATTGATTGAATGATATTTTAATCTATAAATAACATGAGTTGTTAAACCTTCACATTGCTGGTTGCTTACGTATCCATCCAAGCAATAAACATAAGAATTTAAACAAATTATTCATTCATGCTTCAACAGAACCACTCACATGCACACCCTTCAACTTTTTTTTTTTGCCTTATCTATTATGTACAGGTGTGAAGGTCACAAATTCGCCGCCCAAGTCTCCGTCGCGCAGAGGTAGTCCAAAGAAATCACCAACACCAAGTCCTTCGCGTGGGACCAAAGTGTCAATTTCAGTACCCAAGGCTCTTGCACAGGCAGCCTTGACCCAGCCAGTGTCCTCTCCAAATGGGAACCTGGATCCTCCTGCAATGCTCTTTGAATCATCAATTCATCAGGTAGGGATGATAATAATTCATGAGGTGTTTATTGGATGATTTGAAGTTTTTAAAGTTCACTTTGTGATGATGAAGTTGGGCAGATTGTTCCACTAGCACAGTCACCTAACTTATAATGCAGAGCTCTAGTCCTGTAATTGATGTCACTAGATGCTGAGCTATCACTTAATTGTGATTTGTATTAAACTCACATCAGGGGCCCGGTGGGTGTTTCGTAAAGCTGTTTGTAAGATATATACGCACGGCTGGTAAACC
The DNA here is from genome assembly GCF_037042905.1 of Lytechinus pictus. Classification (NCBI taxonomy): domain Eukaryota; kingdom Metazoa; phylum Echinodermata; class Echinoidea; order Temnopleuroida; family Toxopneustidae; genus Lytechinus; species Lytechinus pictus. The sequence continues at coordinate 33,132,990 of NC_087246.1, forward strand.
TTTCTCATGCCACGTGGTGTATCCCTATGTAATTGAGTTAGGACCTAAGATCATGTTCCAGTCGTGCGTAAAGTTGTGCATAACTTTACGAACAGCTTTATGAAACACCCATCCGTTTCTTAAAACTTGTTACAAAAACAAGTTTGCAATAACAGTTTAAAGCTACTGACATCTGCCAATTTGATTGGCTGATAGTATATTTGTTATAGATATTGTGCATTTGTTATTACACCAAGCCTTTATGAAACGGATCCCAGGTTTTGAACTGGAGCTAGGGAAGGCAATTTGAATGATGTTTCCAGCACAGACACCATCACCAACACCTGACATGAACATGATATCACCCATTGTGTGTTAGTGAAAAACTTCTCAGCAGGAAGCCTACCCATTATACATGTAATATCTGATTTTGTGTGTGTATGTTTTTGGGGGAGGTGTTTGTTTGTTCAAAGGTATTTCTAGGTTGTAATGTCAGAAAAACAAGTTGCATCAGTCAGGCTCTAATGAAGTAAACAAGTCATACTCAGTTTAAGATTTTATCGGAATATGATTAATTACATTGTGTAGGAGGAAGGCGACATGGACTCTGAGATGGAACATCCCAGCTCCATGTCTGTAGAGGGCGTCTTTCCTCTCCCAGACACGGCATCCGAGACGAGTGAGGCAGGCAACGATGATCATCACCATGACGATCTGTTGGAAAGGAGAATCACAGATGCTGAGAGCAGAGATGATGAGATGTTCAGATCAGCATCAGATTTCTCTATGGTAGGTTGGAAGATTAATCCTAAAAGAAAAAGGAGCATGATTCCCTTTCTTTCTAGAAGTATTAGTTGAATGTGTTTGAAATTTATTTTGTTTTCCGCTTTTAACTGGGATTTATTTTCCCAATATTGCATTATTTTTCATGGAATTTGTTTTTCTCAACTTTTATTATGACATATCTCTATTGCAAGGATAAAAATATCCGTCCTTCAACCATATGTGTATTTTTAAACCACTAGAATTGCTCTTTAAAATTACTTTTTTACTGCCTGTCATAGTATGATATATCATGTACATGTAATTTATGTATGTGAAGTTAATATAAAGCTAATTTGCTGTATTGTAAAATATGAGCAAAAGTACTAGTGGACAATAAGATGAAATTGAAATGAATTGAATTAAAATGAATCAAGCTGATTTGACAAGCTGATTGTAAAGTTGATGAAGTTTATGAATGACTGGAAAAGGTTCTTGTGCTATAATGAGATACCCCCCAGATTTCTTTGTTTGAACAAATGTTACCGAACTTCCAATAACCCAAATAAATTTTTACAAATAGCAATGAAATTCTTATCAACAACAAAATGAAAAATACATATATTTCTTCTTTAGCAAGTGTGAATGGAATTGCTTGAGTATCTGATTAGCACAAGCTTGCTTTGAATCATTCATAAGTCCTGCTTAAATATATGAAGAGCCTGCAGGTTATTAATTATTTATTAACTAATTATTAATTTATCAATAAATTATTGCTAAAATTTTGTTTCTGAAAAGGATTTAATTTCTTTTCTTTTTTTAAATTATATTTTGATAATCATCCTTGTTCTTGATCAGACACCAACAAGCAGAAGTCCTCGGGAGACCCACCATCTTTCTATCCATCTTCCAGATACGGGCAGGACCGAAGAAAACCCGCCACTCCATTCTCCCGACAACTACCCCTCCTCCCCCGCCATCTCCCCTCGGCTATCGCCTTTCACGCCCACCACACCGTCCCACCGGGAGAATGATTGTAGCACCCTGGAGGAAAAGGAAGGAGGGCTTGGCAGGGAAGAGAGGGCTATCAATTCTCAACTCGGACTGGAATTTAAGTCATTCGAGGAGCTTGTCGAGATGCAGATTAAGGCTGATGATCGAACGGTATGAGTGATTATTCTCTTTAATGTGGCTAAATGTGTGTACAATGTCAGTTTCCAAATTTAGACAGCAACTTTTATCATGATTGAAAATACTATTACAAAACGCAAATATAATGAGAAACAAGGTATGTGTTCAATGTCCTCCATTCCCGGTAGTAAAAGTAAACGTCTTTCAAATCACGATTCAGAGGAAAACTTTGAAATAGATAACGATTGGAAACAAGATCAGCTCAGAGCTTACGTCTTTTAGCATCGCGAATGTGACATTGAACACAATTGAGTTTTGAAACCTTTTAAATTAGCTGCGCTAATGAGAGCGGGAAATTTTAAGATGATTGACAAACAATCAGCTTTCTGAATTTTTGACCTTGAACAGTGCACCACTGATCGTGTTTGTGTTCTGTGTTTAGTAATGGAGTTTTTAATCATGATTCATGCTGCTGATTAGATTTGAAAATCGACATTAAACACCGCCAAAGTGTATCTGAAACAATTCATGTGAGTTATTATTTATCTTATGGATTGTCTTGATTAACACACTATAAATCTCACCTCTCTCCCTTTTCATCTTCAATTATTTTTTCCTTATTTTTATTTTTTTTCCCTTATCATTTGTTTTTACAATGGTTCTTTTCCCCCTTGGCCACCCTATCCCCCTCTTCCACTTAATCTTTCTGTGACTATTAATCTTTATTTGGTCACTTGTGCCTTTCATTCGCTCATCACCCATTCTTCATTGATATATACTCTCTGTGGTCATTTGGTTTCTGTAAATGTTTTGACGAAGAATTCTTGTTCATCTTCATCATAAAAAAGTATTTATTTATTTATTCATTTATTTATTTATTATATCAAATGCAGCAGCCACAGCCTAGTCTGCAGGCACAGACCCTGATTGAATCTTTGATCAACAAGTGGGTGTTCACAGAAGACTAGCACATATAAAACTTGCTGTTTCATTTTCCTGAGCGAGAGGGCCTTGAGTACACGAGTCAATGTAGGCTGCGCATTCAGACCCTTTAACTCAAGTGAATGGTTTGCACAGCAGACTAGCAGCAGCTCTATTCTGTTGTATCATTCATTTGTAAGACCTGGGGAGTTGTTTGACAAATCAAATCATCAATCATCAGAAATGTTATTTCGTTGATTAATATGCGGTAGCCAACGTCCCCTGAGTATAGTCTGACCAATGTGATAATATGTAGTCCGGGGGGGGGGGGGCACTTCCATTGAAGAGTGGATGCCATGCGCGACCATGGGGTCTCAAAAAGCACCCTAAACAAGTATTTTCCATATTCTGAAAATGCACCCCGTAACAAGTATTGGCATGTGAAACCCTACCCTTAACAAGTAGAATCTATTGCAAACGATACCCTTGGCAAGTATTCCCTGAATTGAACCCCTAAACAAGTACAGCGATATTTAATTGTTATATGTCACTGACTTTGGTTTTTACCTTTACCTTCATGTACATCATGGGGTTTAGTACGGCAACACCTCACGCAAATCGGACTCTAAACACGTAATGTTGACTAGCTGTTGGGGCAAAAAGTAAATCCTTTATAAAACATTTTCTTTTTTATACCCTCGCAAATTTGAACCTAAACACGTAGCTTTCCTAACAAAATAGATACCCTTTTTCCTTAATTTTAATATTTTGACACCCTTATTACGTTACATACGTAACGTGCCCTATCTTGAAAAAGACATCCTTTTTACATGTTTTTTTGGTCGCGCATGGTATCCACTCGTCAATGTAAGTGGCCCCCCCCCCCTGGGAATTTAAGTGCAATGTTTAGTCATGCATGAATCTTTGTTTAAATGCAGCAGAATTTGTCCTTCTCTTCCAATACACAGCTACCTCCTCCTGCTGCTTCCTCTACTTCAGAACAGACTAGCGGTAGACCGCGGCATGCCTTCTTGAGGAGGGGTGAGGGGATCTCCAGATTCGGTATGAAACCAAGGAAACTGAAGCCTCGCAAGAAAACACCAGCACAGCCAGGTCAGGGCAGCGTTGAAGCAACGAAGGCAAAGGGAGGTGAAAGCAAAGTCAAGGGCGTGACGGAGAATCTTGGTGGAAAGCAGAGAATGAAACATCCAAAGAAAGAGGAGAATCCAAAGGTAGCTATGGTCCAACCTTTTTTATATTGGTTTATATTCACTTGGTCTAAAAGCAGTTGGTCTGCTGCTCAGATAGACTAATACCACATGGACTACATTTGGACACCGCTACTCCACACACTGTGTAGAATGGCTACGCTGCAGTTTCGAATTTCGTACGAAACGTGTCACCCCACTGAAAACGTCACATGGCAACAAGATCGCTTTGCGTGAAGTGATTTTGAAAACCACTTTCAGGTGATCAAATGGGAACACTAGCAAAGCGATCTTACAAACGGGTTTCCAGTAAACTAGTATTAGCAAGTGTAATGAGAATGGGGTCTTATACCAAATGGACTAAATATGGTCTATTATCAATTCGGTCTACACCACACCTGGTCGTATACCCACCTATTCCATTTTCTCATTTATTTTGCACGTGTCCGTCTTGTTTATATGAAACACCTCAGCATTGAATGGGCAGAAAATTTCAGCATTTGATATTGACCAGTTGCTTTCTGATATCAAATTATTTATTAAATATGCACAGCAAGTGCTCAAGTGGCTTTTAAAAATAAAGATAAAAACATTACCAAGAGAGTGTGCTAGATTTGAATTTAAATCCCAACTGCTGGAAATATGCCATATTTAAATTATAATGGGTAAAAAATGCATTTAATGATTACGTTTTGTAATGATCAATGTTATGAGAGTATTGTTCACCTCAGTGACCCTTTACCAAAGCTGTATACAGGTTTTACCTTTCGTGAACCCCCTCCCCCTATTAGATTTCCAGGAAGATCTCAAGCAAACTGCCATCACATTCTCAACCTGGAGTGCAGGCCCCCGAAAGTGTCTTCAAGATGCCCCTCCCAGCTCCTGGTCAAAAACACAAGACCAATAAACCGGTCATGTCACCCGTGGAGAGAGAGAAAGTGGGCGTGGCTCTCCAGCCCCGTCCTGTCGTACCCAGCCTGGACCTTCCGTACAGCAGCCAATCGGAGCTTGACGACACCTTGGAGGCTTCTTTCTTCAGACGCACCAAGATCTGGGAGAAAAAATCCAAGGTAGGTTGGTCAAGACGTTTCTTTTTCAAGTCTTATTTGAGTTTAGCCTTATCTGGTTTTTGTGAGTTTTCCCTGGCATGGTGTCAAGGATGAGATGAAATCACCTACTCGGTTTGTTGTAAGCGAGCCCATGGGATGTGAAACTTGCAACATTTTAAGTACCATTGCACACCCACACATACCATTGCATGGCCACATACATCACAGTTGAAATCGGGCAATTAGCTTTGTTGATGAAATTATGAGAAATTTTCAGAATCGGATGATGCATTTTGCCGTCAGATGGTTATATGATAGGTCCAATAGGTCCAAAAATTTAGTCAAGATTGTTGCACAGATGTAATTTTTAGTTGATGATAATAATAGGGCAGTTCCATAAAATATGAACGTCCGACCCCATGTATGTTGGACCCTCATGATTTTTTCTATTTCTAATTTCTGGTTCTTACGACAGTCTGTACGCCTAATGCTGTCAAATGACCATGACTTGGGTCAGTTTATGAAGTGAAGTAAGAATTGAGGAAAATGGGGGTCGGACGTACAAAAAGGTTGAATATTTTATGGAATAGCCCAATAGTTACATTTATATAGCGTGTAATACATCATGTTTTGAGCGTGTTAATTTAATATTTCCGCGATGCGAGCATGTTGCTGCAGTCTGATGCTGTTACGTCTGATCCGGCAAGACTACAAACAATGCTGTTTTGATACTTCTGTCTTGCTTTAGTCATTGTTTTCTCTTTAAGGACGGTCGTATAGTGGCAGTTTTTTCTCCAAAAAGCTCGCAACACATTGTACATGCAGTTTATAAAAAGAAAACAGTGATAATGCAAGTTGAGAGGGGTAAAGGTGGAGGTTGCTTCACACCCTCTGTAGTCTCGTCAGATCGGATGCATTGCTTTTGTTTTAGCGTAGCAGCAAAGGTATACCTGCAACCTCCGCCTAGATAATATAGGTAACAGTCACATTGGAGGTGTCCTAATAAAGATCAATATAAACATTCAGAAGAACAAAGAAAGAAACAGACACAAGGTAGCCATATTCAGCGGTGATCATACTATTGGTATCTTCAAATTTATTATTGTTATCAGATCATTTCCACCAAAACAAATTTAGAAAGTGCTTCTCTTGGAGAGACTCAACTGTGTGAAGAATTTACAAATTGTAAAGAAGTAGTTTTGTACTTTTCAAAAAGTGAATGTGTATAATCATAGCATACTTTGTGGAGATTTTCAGGTGATATTTAAAAGGATGCATTAAATTAGTTTTAAAAGAAAGAAGAAAATCTCACTTTTGACAAAGTGACAGGTAATGTATAGTCAATAATACCTGAACTTCATTTTAAAATGTGACAAATAATCTTCTTCTAAGCACCCAATGGACAGACATCATGGGTGGTCCAGTGAATTTTGTTTACTATTCTATGTGAATTTATTTCTTTAATCTCAAGTGAAGATCTCTTTCTTGTAATCAATTCAACTTGTTTATTTTTTTCTTTCAGAAAACAATAAAAATGTACATTTATCATAGATAAAAATAGTTCCTATACATAAATACTCAGATGATGTAACAATTGTACCTACTGTGCATTGTCAAGCAACATTGTTTATACCATTCCTTTTAAGTTGTGATACATGACTTACCTCATACAAATAGTACAGAAGTATTGAATAAACAAATTATGAAGTAAATTACACCTAAAATCTGGATCTGGATGGTTTATGTACAGTACAAACGCCTGGTGTGGCTATCCCGTACACAATCAGGTATTCAGTTATCATCCATAGTAATGTCTTAGGACGTGTATGCATATCTAGTGGAGCATATTGTGAAGAGCTTTGTAACCACAAGGAAAAGGTGCTTAACACAATATTTGATGGGTTGGAATGGTATTATATGACACAGTGTGCATCTATACATATTGGCCCGTATTCTGAAGTCAGGTTTAATTTAGACCATGGTCTAACTCTGTGCTAAAATTATTGGAAGCCAAAAGTGTCAAAATTTTTAGTAAGTTGTATGTTTCTTATGTTTACTGTGCTCTTTCCTGATTCATCGATGGAGAAGACAATCATCTATTGATACTTCCTGGACAATTATGAATGATTTGAGAGCCAAATGAGCTGAAATAATGATATCTCTACCGTTAGTGATTTATGTAACAATTGGCTATCCATACTTAAACCACAACTTTAAACCCGACTGCACAATACGGGCCATTGGGTTTATATAATCACTAATTGTACAAGATAGGAAGTTAGTTACATTAACATGAGTATTGCCAAATTTGACGTACAATTGAGTACGTAGATTGATGAGTTAGGCAACTCAAATCTTCAAGCACCCTTTATTCTGTAATGGTAAGATAGTCTTACAAGATTACCAGCAATGCAAATTGTCAAGTTTCTGAGAGATACTTCGCAAAAGAATATACTATCACATTCTCCCTGCCTTACTATGATGGTTGCCTCCCGTCAAACCAATGCATATTTTATTTTTACAGCAAGTTTGAATTCTTAATTGATAAATATATTATTCAGACTTGGACCAAATGAATTAGATAAATTTATGTACACACTTCCTTTCTATTCTCATTCTTTACTTCTGGAAAAGTTTCTATAGTTACAGATTATAGAGGGATTGTTAAACTTTATTCAGGGTCTTTTTTCTCTTGAAGTTAATGCTCTAAGAAATAATAATATAGGATTTATATAGCCAGTCAGACCGCAGGTCCCTATGCTAATGAGCAAAAAGGCCAGATTCATCCAAATCATCTCGTGGCTGAATCCTCCTTGTAAAATCTCGTGATTCGTGAGATTTTCTTTCTCTAAGAATTTACCTGTTTTAACCTCAAGTTAAATGAAATATTATTGCACCATCAGATAGAGTAAAAGTTACTCTTTCATATTGGTCATTTATTTTGCTAAATAAGTAAATTTCTGGCCTGAAAATGTACCTCAAAACTGAATTTTCTTCCTCTGTTTTCTTTTGCAAATTGTGCAAAACTTTTTATTTTGAGCCTCAATGATATCTATATCACCATAAAGCTGAACTTCTGTACTTTCTCACAATGCCACTCTTGATATGCGGCACCTTTTAATCGGGTCAAGATCACACTTTTCCCACCAAGGTACAAGACGAGATTTCTGAAATTTTGTACTTGCATGAAACCCAGAGTTCTGATTGGCTGGATAAGGTTCACAGAACAACAGGCGCGAGGTATTTGAGGAGATTACCACATGGGAAGTGTGACCTTCCCACGAACCCAGGAACTGGAACCGTTGGAATTTGCCATTGTGTGGTCTCTTTGACCAATCAGAGTGCAGTATTCTTGTTTTCAAGCTGCTTTATGTACTTGGCAAATGAAAAGTGTGATCTTGACCCGATTAAACCAATTCTTATTTTGAAACCTATATCATTTCAAAGCATACATATTCAGCTTTATCATGATATAAAAATCATTTGGGCTCAAACAAAAATAAAATGTGAAAATAGCAGCTTTTATCAGGTGAAAATATTTATTTTGTAACATATTTTAGATCAAAATTTTAACCTAAATTACAAAATCTTTGAATAAATCCAAACACATGACCTGAAAGAATGATTCTTCTTCTTTACAATGGTACCAAATTCATGAAATTCGATGCACAATTAGAGCAGCAATGACCGAATGAAAAGAGGAGTTTTGGTCCGCATCAAGCTCATTAAATATGCAAAACATCTCAAGTCATGAATGTCACTTGGATGAAAGAAGCCACTTTCTTGGGACCTGCAGTCTGACTGTAGCGCGCATATCGGATCCACCTTATCAGGTGCCCAAGGCACTGATATATTACCCCATCTATAAAGCTGGTCTACAGATTCCGGTGCTCACATTTTTGCCCATTTACCTCATTTGGGTTATCTGCAGCATAGTATGGGTAAATTTCTTGCTGAAGGAAAAACACGGCATGGCAAGGAATAGAGCCCACGTCCTTCAGATTGAAAGACGAGCCTTAACCTTTAGACCACGACATCCCCACTTGTATCATGATTGCGAACCTTAATGAGAGACAGGAACTACTGAGATTTTTTTTTTTTTCATTTTAAGTGCTGAGATAATGATGACTACAGATTTAGTAATAATAATAATAAACAGTTCTTGTATACTGCCCAACTTTGGCAAAAGGAAGCAAGTGAGACATCAGTCAAATTTGAATTATTGTTGTTTCTGAAACACCCTTTGTATGTTGCACGTTCAGGCAAAATTTGGGGAAGAAATTATCATTCTATGGAAAGATATTGAAGAAAGTATGCTGTTAAATTGCATTGACGCCTATGTAAATGACGAACACACATTGCTCATTTACAACAAATGATACTTTTGTAACTTGCTTCCTTTTGCGAGCGAAAGTATGGCAGTATAGTGATATCAGATGAATATGATGTCTCTATGTGCTTCCAAAGGACTTTACCCCAGTTTTAGCTTAGCTGTAAGCATCATATGGACGCTGAGGTTAACACTGTATACTATGAAGGGAAAATTATTGCTTGTTGTATATAATGATATTATGAAATTAAAAAATAAATAGTTTCCTCTTGAAACACTATTACATGCATTGACAGCATGTAGGCGCAGTAGCTCAGATTTTTGCAAACCTCCACAAAGCTACTCAATCTCTTTAATGGTTGTTGCGAACATTATTAACAAAGACAAGGTAAAAATAGGAAAACATGATGATTTCTGACATTGTAGGATTTTGCCTGTTAAAATCACAGTAGCAATGACATTCTTTATAAATTGTGAACATTTGAAAATAGGTGAAACATCAATTTTGAAAGATTCCAATGCTACAATAACATGAACAAAAAGGGTCAAGCCTAAGCCCTTGAGGAACTCCATTAGTAACGTCATATACTCCCTGCCTTTGAAAAGGGGAATTTAGTATTTTGTTTAAATTGGAATAACACTATTGATAACCTTGTTTGCCCTCATTTCCTTTTCAAACTGAGCCCAAAACAACTCTTGACCATCTTCATCTTCTGTAACCAACAAATAAGGTTTGTTTTTACTTAGCAAGAGTCTTACAAGATATGGTAAATTGGCTTCATGGATGTCCTCTAAGAATATCAAGATGATCTTGTCTAACTTAGTGTCGTTCATATGCTCAACAGCCATTCTTAGCTTGGTCATGAACCAAGCATCATCCACCGACTTGTTTCCTATCAACAATGCTGTCTTGAAGCTATTATCAAGATTATAATATACAGCATTGACATAGTACATCCCTAGATGAAGATCTTCATCTCCGAAGGCTATGTTCTGCAGATGAGGCATCCTTTCTTCAAGTGCCGGCTTTAGGTTTTCATTTACCCACTCGGCATCATCATCATGGAACATGATGTTAAGCTGGTATTGATAGTCACTTGGATCAGCATCCTCTGTGATTTCATCATAGCCAAGGATAGCTAGTTTTAGAAGAAACATCTTGTGATTGAACCACCAGCGCTTATGGTATACCAGAAGAGAGAGGAATATCACTATGATGATTGCAATACTAACACCAGTAACTAAAATGATGTTGATTGCACAGTATTCTTCTGGATGAAATGACCAAATAGGTTTGTTTTGAAGTTCACTGAATGAATTATTGGAACAAAGAGTTTCATTCTGGGGTCCAAAGAAAACGTTGGTAGCAGTACGTGTCCAGTGTACAAACCAAACCAGCTCACAATTACAGATCAGTATGTTTTGTGATATATTCAGTCTTAGCAACCGAGGTGGGAATACTGTACCAGGTGCAATTGCAGTTATCTTGTTTTCTTGTAGGTACAACCGCTTAAGATTAGTTGTGCCCTTAAACAAATTTTTACCTATTGAATTTATTCTATTGTATTGCAGAAGTAAATGTGACAGTTTTTGCAAATTTTGGAATGCATGTTCTGATATGTACGCAATGTCATTAGAATTCAGTCGAAGCTGTTCAAGTCCAGTCAAATTCTTAAATACCTGTGACATAATTCTACGTAGGTGACACCTGACTAAATCAAGTGTTTTTATTTGCTTTAGAGGAGAAAACATGAAAGACACATCGGGCAGACCTTGGAGGTTATTTCCTTTTAATATAAGAGTGTGAAGTGATACCAGCCCATGAAATAATGATTCTTTTGTTTCCTCATTCACCAAATCTTTAGGAGAAATACGAGTGTAAGACATGTCTAATGTTTTTAATGCTGAGGTGTGCGTAAATTGGTATGGGGAGGTAATTGTTACCGCATGCATAACAGCAGAGGAGTTAAAGAAAGTAAGGTTCCTCATGTCAGCAAGAGTCCCATTCAAAACAATTTTTTCTATCTTATCCAGTGTAATAATTTCAAGAGCTTTCATGTCTTTGAAGGTATCATGAGCAATTATCTTTAGTTCTCGATTCCTTTCTAATCTCAGAATCCTTAAACGAGATAGACCAGTAAACATGAATCTTTCAATGGACTCAAAGTTATTAGCAGATAGGTTAAGTACATGCAAGTTTGTCGTGTTCCACGAAGCATGATAAATATGATTGATGTTGTTTCTGGAAACGTCCAGAATTTTCAGTGATTTGCAACCAGTAAGAAATGCAGGGTAAAATTTATACAATCTGTTTTGTGCCAAGTTGATGTACTCCAGATTTCTGAGACATGCGAAAGCACCGTACAAAAGACCATTGATTTTGTTTTGAGAAAGATTCAATTCATTCTGCATTGTCATGTTACAAAAAGATTTGTTTGAAATATAATTTATTCTGTTCACACTTAAATCAAGAACTTGCAGGTATTCAAACGCCAGGAAGGCATAGCGAGGGACTTTTTTTATTTCATTTTTTCTTAACTGTAGTTTTTTTATTTTAGGAAGTTGGTCTCCGAGGATACGAGTGGAATCATTCAGTGGAACAAGACACTTGATTTGTGATCCTTCCATCGTCATCTCTACCATACTCTTAATTCCTAAAAAGGAAGAAACCTCAAATTTGCTGAGGGTTACATGTCTCCCATCAAATGTCCCAACTGAAGAAAATTTAGTGAAGACTCTCTTTGGAAGACTTGTCAATTCATTATATCCCAGTCTGAATTTGTGAATAAAGCAGTTACTGAAAGATGCAAAGTCTTTTTCTTCAACCGATGTCAAATCGTTGTATGAGAAATCAATCAAAGTTAGATTTCTCAACTCTGAAATTCCACTAAATCCTTTTAGTGTCTTGTTGAGACAAAGTCCATTAAGATGTGGAATTCTTCTGATATTGTTATGAGCCAGAATCAAAGTTGAAATATTTGGATTATTAATGAACAAAGATGGGGGCACTTCACTTATAACGTTGTTCTCAAGAATGACCGTCTCAAGTCTGTGGAGATTTCCAAAAGTGTTGCCCTCGATGACATTGATGGAATTGTGAGCAATATTCAGAACCCGAAGCAGATGGTACTTTTGAAATGATTCATTGTGGAGTACTGTTATCTTGTTATACGACAGGTCCAATGCCTCCAGTGTGTTTGGTAGAGATTGGTTAATGGATGGGAGGTGCAGATGAGTGCATATAACTCCAGTGGCTCCTTTGCATCTGTTGTTATTGCTGAATCCATAAAGATGTGGAATTTTCCAGAGTTTGTTGTGAGACAGAATCAAAGTTAAAATGTTTGGATTGTTCATGAACAAATTTTCAGATATTTCATTTATGGCATTATTTTTCAATACAAGTTTCTCTAGTCTGCAGAGATTTCCAAAGGAGCCGCTCTCAATGGCATGAATGAAATTGTGAGAGATGTTCAGAATCCGAATCAGGTTGTACGTCTCAAATGATTCATTATGAAGTATTGTGAGGTTGTTATACGAGAGGTCCAATACTTCCACGGTGTTTGGTAGAGATTGTGGTACAAAGGTGAGGTTCAGACCAGTGCACTTTGCTGCGGTCTCTGTAATGGAATCACATCGAAATTTTCCTGAGGCATCAACGCCAAGACGAACATTCCACAGAACAAGGAAAAGAATCAAACACAAGGTAGCCATTTTCAGCATTGAATTCATCATTCACGTCTTCAAAATGATCACTTCTATCAGAACGATTCTGCAGAATGAAATCCTGAAAATGCCGCTCTCAGCTATGGAAAAGAGTATTCAAAGTGTGAAGAAGGAGTTTGAAATCGATTTTGCATAATGAAGAATTTTCAGAAGAACGTTCTTATTTATAGTACACTTTTTATAAGATTGTCATGCAACTACATCCATCAGATTTTGTTTTGATTAAAATGATGATAACCAGGTGATTCTTGCTTTTGGTTTCATAAAAAACGTTCTGAATTAAGGGAAGTAGTATTAATGTATTGTAAATGGGGCTACCATGGCATAAGTTAATGACATTTATCATAATTATGTATAAATTTTTAAATTTGTTTCTATTCAGAGAGATAGGACATTATCAATTGATTGTTAATGATTCCAACTCGGTTTTATAATATATTATTAATAATATTCAGAGGCATTTTCAGTTGGGATAATCTAATGATGCACGCAACATTATTTAAATGCAGCTCATTCAGGATATAAAGAGGCAGTCAACTTTTGAAACATATAAACTGTAATGATTTTCTTTCTTGTATTATTGGCCCAATAATTTTCTGGTGGGATACACTAACTTTTGAGCACCACTGTAGAAGTGATATTGAGTTTCATATTTTAAGGCACAAGGTCTTCAGTAGATCAAAGGTTAAGGAGGTAAGTTTGGGTCATGTGTATGATATGATATTTTTGTCTCACCTGCATAGCAGAGTGAGACTATAGGCGCCGCTTTTCCGACGGCGGCGGCGGCGTCAACACCAAATCTTAACCTAAGGTTAAGTTTTTTAAATGACAGCATAACTTAGAAAGTATATGGACCTAGTTCATGAAACGTGACCATGAGGTTAATCAAGTATTACTGAACATCCTGCCTGAGTTTCATGTCACATGACCAAGGTCAAAGGTCATTTAGGGTCAATGAACTTAGACCATGTTGGGGGAATCAACATCAAAATCTTAACCTAAGGTTAAGTTTTTGAAATGTCATCATAACTTAGAAAATATATGGACCTAGCTCATGAAACTTGGACATAAGGTCAATCAAGTATCACTGAACATCCTGCATGAGTTTCACGTCACATGACCAAGGTCAAAGGTCATTTAGGGTCAATGAACTTTGGCCGAATTGGGGGTATCTGTTGAATTACCATCATAACTTTGAAAGTTTATGGATCTGGTTCATGAAACTTGGACATAATAGTAATCAAGTATTACTGAACATCCTGTGCAAGTTTCAGGTCACATGATCAAGGTCAAAGGTTATTTAGGGTCAATGAACTTTGGCCAAATTGGAGGTATTTGTTGAATTACCATCATAACTTTGAAAGTATGTTGGTCTAGTTCATAAAACTTGGACATAAGAGTAATCAATTATCACTGAACATCCTGAGCACATTTTAGGTCACATGACCAAGGTCAAAGGTCAATGAACTTTGGCCATAATGGGGGTATCTGTTGAATTACCATCATAACTTTGAAAGTTTATGGATCTGACTCATGAAACTTGGATATAAGAGTTATCAAGTATCACTGAACATCCTGTGCGAGTTTCAGGTAACATGATCAAGGTCAAAGGTCATGTAAGGTCAAAGAACTTTGGCCACGTTGGGGGTATTTGTTGAATTACCATCATATCTCTGTATAAAGTGTATTGGTCTAGTTCATAAAACGTGGAAATAAGAGTAACCAAGTATCACTGAACATCTTGTGCGAGTTATAGTAGCTTTCAAAGTCAGCACTGCTGCTATATTGAATTGTGTGATGCAGGTGAGACTGCCAGAGGCATTCCACTTGTTAGAATTAAAAACTCACCAAATCGTGTCTACACGAACTTGGCTACTGGTTGGTGTTTCATAAAGCCGTTCGTAAAGATACGCACATCTTAACGCACGACTGAAACATGTTCTTAGGTCACACTCGTAAATCAATGACATAGGGCTATCATCACATAGCACAAGAAAGGATCACCAGTCGTGTGTAAAGTCATTCGTATCTTACGAACAGCTTTATGAAACACCCACCAGGTATATGTTGCTCATTGAATGGTTAGTCAGTTCATGAGTCTCTGGCTGATTATTCAACTCCATAAATTTTCCAGCATTTATTCAAATCAAATAAGTCAAGGATCTGGATGACTTGCTGCAAAGCAGAATGGTGGGCATATTCTATCTTCATCAGAAAATCAAGTAGTAAGATTTTTTTATGGGACTGGAAATTGAAAGCTTTCTAGAACTTCAGGCTACGATTTGGTTAACACAAAGCCTGACATAAGCCGTGTATTCTAATGCCAAAGGCGTCACATGCGTAAAACATTCCCCATAGACTTGTGTGTTAAAATGGCACTTTTGACAAATTCATAAAAAATAAACATGAAATTAGAGGGTCGAATGTTTATTACCATTGGATAGGATATATGTCTGACATTCCATATCTGCAAGCCTTGAAATAAGCGGGTGCTGAATTTAATTCGCGCTCATAAAGCCATCAATTGCGCCCATAAAGCCCCAAAATCATCAAAATTTTGACGACCGGGCGCAAATATTTTTTCCAGGTAATTGCGCCCGCCGTGAGTGAGCAGTGAAGCCATATTATACATGTAATTTAAATATCTGAAAAGCCAAAATCAAGTAACTTTCAATTTACGATAAGCACATGCAGTTTAAAATTGCCAAGTGCGTCTTTTTTTCTGTACCATAAAAAGTGAGCTACGTCCGTCTTTTTTTCTGTAATACATGTCCGCGCGTGCTTCCGGTAGCGGTAACAGTTTTTCCATACTGCACCATGTGCAATTTCTAATGCACACATTTCCAGTTGGGATATCACAATTCTGCGATATAGTAATTCGAATTGCACAGGAGATAAATCCCTGTTCACAGCACATACGATGTGCGAGTCTTTTATCCTCAATGTCGCCGACTTTGCTTGTCAAAATGGAGCCTTAATAATCCTTAATTGTTGTGAATTATAGCTTTTTAATTTCTTTCATGGAGAGGGGTAAATATCAGACAATAAATCATCAAACAAGGCTCCATCTAGTAAAAATAGGAGGACGCCGTGCACTTGAGTGTGGTGTTAGCTAGCTAGTTTGAGCTCATGTTCTCTGCCAGAGCTCTGGGTGAGAATTCTATCAGTAATGGCCTAAGTGATGGTGATTTTCCGTTTCAGATAGAGTTTAGATTTCATGTTAATTTTTGAAAACCGTCAAAAAACTTTATGATTTCTTCATTGTGATGAATATTTAAGTTATTAATGAATACATTTTCACCGAATTTAGACTCTCCCAGAATGAAAGGCAGTTTCTGTGGAGATCTGCGTTTTCAAATAACTTGTGAAAAACTTAAGCCAGGTACATTAACCTACAATACATGTACTTAGCCTGTGGCTATGTGCCGGAATTTGAATAGACTGAGTTAGATATTGATTTCATTTCTTCATTTCTTCATTTCTTTAACATAATTTATATGCAATCCAAGTGCACCTCACAGTCACAATCACACACAAACACTCACCCACACCCGTGATTCTAACCATGAAAAAAAACCTTAAAAATTATTTATTTTTTTCTAAATTTATTATTATTTGATCTGAATTCTCTCTTTCTCCATCTCTCTCTTCTTTTTTTTTTTTGGGGGGGTTCATTGTTCGTGGTTCATTAAAGATGAAAAATAAATAAGCCCATGTGTGTGTGGTTGTAAAGGGGATGTGGAGTGAGGGTGTCAAAACACACTTAAACATTTAAATCTGATTTTTTAAATACGTTTGAATAAGCCTAATACTTAGCATGCTATTCATGTACTAATTAAAAAATTGCAGGAGCTGCGCTTACTATAAACAAATTTGCGGTGTGGTTCACCGTTATATATATATTTTTTTAATTGCCCCTGGTTCCAGAAAATTGCCCCCGGTTCCTGTAAAAAGCCTGTGAGCCGGGGGCAATTTTTTTTGAAAAATTGCCCCTGGTCTGCAGCTGCTTATTTCAAGGCTTGCATATCTGACCAGAGAAGGGTATCGTAGCCAGCTCATTTTAAAAATAAATCGCAATTTATGAAGATAACTATGATGGGATCAAATTTATCAACTGAAACAGTAAAATAGCCCTAATTCTTTCGCTAGCCAAAAAATAGTTCCAAAGTCATTTTATATCTTCCCAATTTGGACAAAGGAACTTCAATAGTTACCGTTTCTAGAATCAGTGTTAGATTTTCAATTATATCCATACACTTTTGTCAATCAGCAATATCAAATTGAAAAAAAATTGAATGTGTTGGGTCGAACGAATATCTGTAGCCCTCCTGTTGTAATTAGGCTCATGGAACCCAAAGTCATGGCATTTTTGCCACTTCTCTCTTTTCCAGTAATTTTTCATGAATAACTCATATCTTCTCTCTCTCTGTCTCTCTCTCTCTCTCTCTCTCACACCCACACACAAATGTTCATGAGGGCAATTTTTTTCAGAAATATGTTCTAGTTTATAACCAATGGATGGCTTTGGTGTCGGAAGGAATGTGGTCAACCAAGATTATTATAAAATCTAACTATGCTCTCTACATCAGAGGACACCTTGTTTGATTCTGAATCAAGGACCCTTTTTTTTTAACTCTACCCATATCAACAGATGATAAGGGACCATCTGCAATGGATCGCAAACTACATGTAAGGATGTGTGAGGTAAACTTTTATTTGTGTCTTTGTGTTAAATGTGGAGATTGTGTGTAAGTCCTTGGTTGCCAGTGTGGGTACATAAAAGTGCAGACTCATGCACTCACACATGCACACCCACACATACACACCTCAGCATTCTAAGGTCTATTTGTGATCAAATGGCAACTTTCCATGTTGCATCCCCGAGAGAAAAAGATAAATATTTTTAAAGTTGTTAACTTCCCATTACGTTAAACCCCCGTTTGAGAACGTACCGCAGTTCAGATTGCAAACTGCGGTATTTCACCCCATTTTGCATTTGAAAATCTAAAACATCATTTCCAAGCCCAGGGGGCCGTTTCATAAAGCTGTTCGTAAGTTAAGAGCGACTTAAAGAGCGACTGGTGATTATCGCCAATGGTGTGTACCATTTACCGCAAGACAGGATCACCAGTCGCTCTTAACTTACGAACAGCTTTATGAAACACCCGCCTGATCAACCCCGCTTGGCCAGGTAATCCCCGCTGTCTCAATTTCACCTCCACAGGCCAGATTATGAGCGTTGAGCCAAGGACGAAATGATAAACAACAGCTGTGCTATTACGTAAGACTTCTCTGCCTGTAGTAGGACCTTCTGAATGAAATTATTGTATTCGATATTTAATCACGTTTTCAAAGGCATATTGTATTCAGAAATTTAATGTTAGTTCATTTTTAATTTCGAACGAAAAAAAATCGACCTCGAAATAAAGAAAGTAAGCGAATAGAAATGACGTCATGCTCCGGGTCTGCACTCAGCGCTGCGCATGCATCCCATCGTGTGTGGCCCCCTGCTGTGACTGTATATGCCGGGCTGTTGTGTTATCTTCGGACCGAGGTCAAGAAACAGGTGTTTTGATACTTACATTGCATGCTTGGGGCAGTAGGGTTTGTCGTACTTGGAGAAAAGAATTTATTGCAAGGGAAACTGGGGTATAGTGTTCTCAAATGGAGGTTTTTCGTCATGCTTTTATGATCAAGTGCTTGATTTTTTTTATTATTGTGTGAAAAGGAAATGAGTATTAAGCTCTGGACGAGGGACACTTGAAATTCAATCTAACTCAGTCACTTGACAAAATGTATGATAAAAGTGAATTGTGTTCCATTGTCTCAAGCTTTATTATCAAATACAACTCGTGTTGCATCATCATTTATCATACATTTCCTGTAACAGATGGCAGCATTTTGGAAGTATCACATGAACTGAGTATATTATGCTGATCATTTTTCAGATTTTGGTGATGTTCAAAATGGCAGGTTGTAGATTGTGTTTGGTCATTTGCCTTGCTATGTGGAATATAGGACTTGGAGTGAATAATTTAGGAGACAAAAGATGTACTTTCGACATCCATATTTCGACAGCCATATGTTCCCATCTGAACCTCACATCCGTACCACATTCTCTACCGAAAACTTTGGAGGTATTGGACCTGTCATATAACAACATAACAGTACTCCGCAATGAATCATTTGATAAGTACAACCTGATTCGGATTCTGAACATCTCTCACAATTTCATCCATGTCATCGAGAGCGGCTCCTTTGGAAATCTCTGCAGACTAGAGACACTTAAATTGAAACACAATGCAATAAATGAAACAGCTGAAAATTTGTTTATTAACAATCCAAACATTTCAACTTTGATCCTGTCTTACAACAAACTCTGGAAAATTCCACATCTTAATGGATTCAGTAATAACAACAAATGCAAAGGAGTCGCTGGAGTTATATGCACTCATCTGCACCTCACATCCATTAACCAATCTCTACCAAACACACTGGAGGTATTGGACCTGTCATATAACAAGATAACAGTACTCCACAATGAATCATTTCAAAAGTACCATCTGCTTCGGATCCTGAATATTACTCACAATTCCATCAATGTCATCGAGGGCAACACTTTTGGAAATCTCCCAAGACTTGAAAAGGTCATTCTTGATAACAACGTCATAAGTGAAGTGCCCCCATCTTTGTTCATTAATAATCCAAATATTTCAACTTTGATTCTGGCTCATAACAATATCAGGAGAATTCCACATCTTAATGGACTTTGTCTCAACAAGACACCAAAAGGATTTACTGGAATTTCAGAGCTGAGAAATCTAACTTTGATTGATTTTTCATACAATAATTTGACATCCGTTGAAGGAAAAGACTTTGCATCTTTCAGTAACTGCTCTATTCACGAATTCAAACTGGGATATAATGAATTGACAAGTCTTCCAAAGAGAGTTTTCAATAAATTTTCTTCAGTTGGGACATTTGATGGGAGACATGTAAACCTCAGCAAATTTGAGGTTTCTTCCTTTTTAGGAATTAAGAGTATGATAGAGATGACACTGGAACGATCACAAATCAATTGTCTTGTTCCACTGAATGATTCCACTCGTATCCACAGAGACCAACTTCCTAAAATAAAAAAACTGCAATTAAGACTAAATAAAATAGAAGAAGTCCCTCACTATGCCTTCTTGGCATTTGAATACCTGCAAGTTCTTGATTTAAGTGTGAACAGAATAAATTATATTTCAAACAAATCTTTTTGTAACATGACAATGCAGAATGAATTGAATCTTTCTCAAAACAAACTCATTGGTCTTTTGTACGGTGCTTTCTCATGTCTCAGAAATCTGGAATATGTCAACTTGGCACAAAACAGATTGAATGAATTTGACCCTGCATGGTTTACTGGTTGCAAATCACTGAAAATTCTGAACGTTTCCAGAAACAACATCGTCAATATTAAATATGGTTCCTGGAACACCACTAACTTGCAGATACTTGACTTTTCTTCAAATAATCTTAAGTCCATTGGAAGATCCATGTTTACTGGTCTATCTCGTTTAAGGATTCTGAGATTAGGAAGGAATCGAGAACTAAAGATAATTGCTCAGGATCCCTTCAAAGGAATGACAGCTCTTGAGAATCTTACATTGAATAACATAGGTAGATTTGTTCTGAATGGTACTCTTGCTGACTTGAGGAATCTGACTTTCTTTGACTGCTCCTTCCTTATTCGTGAGGTAAAGGTTGCCTCCATTCACCAGTTTACACACACCTCAGCATTAAAAACATTAGACATGTCTTTCACTCATATTTCTCCTGATGATTTGGTGAATAAGGAAATAAAAGAATCATTATTTCATGGGCTGGTATCGCTTCACACTCTTAAATTAAGAGGAAATAACCTCCAAGATTTGCCCGAGGTGTCTTTCATGTTTTCTCCTCTACAACAAATGAAAAAACTTGATTTGGTTCGCTGTAACCTGCAAAGGATTACGTCACAGGTTTTTAAGAATTTGGGAGGCCTTGAAGAGCTTCTACTGAATACTAACAGCATTGTGTACATATCTGAATATGCATTCCAAAATTTGCAAAATTTGTCTAGTTTACTTCTGCAATACAACAGAATATATTCAATAGGGAAAAATTTGTTCAAAGGCACAACTAATCTTAAGCGGTTGTACCTACAAGAAAACAAGATAACTACAATTGAACCTGGTACAGTATTTCCACCTCGGTTGCTAAGACTGAATATATCAGGAAACATACTGATCTGTAATTGTGAACTAGCTTGGTTTGTCCACTGGACACGTACTGCTACCAATGTTTCCTTCGGACCCCAGAATGAAACTCTTTGTTCCAATAATTCATTCAGTGAACTTCAAAACAAACCTATTTGGTCATTTCATCCAGAAGAATACTGTGGAATCAACATCATTCTAGTTACTGGTGTAAGTATTGCAATCATCATAGTGATGTTCCTCTCTCTTCTGGTATACCATAAGCGCTGGTGGTTCAATCACAAGATGTTCCTTCTAAAACTAGCCATCCTTGGCTATGATGAAATCACAGAGGATGCTGATCCAAGTGACTATCAATACCAGCTTAACATCATGTTCCATGACGATGATGCAGAGTGGGTAAATGAAAACCTAAAGCCGGCACTTGAAGAAAGGATGCCTCATCTGCAGAACATAGCCTTTGGAGACGAAGATCTTCATTTGGGGATGTACTATCTAAATGCTTTACATCATAACATTGATAATAGCTTCAAGACAGTTTTGTTGATAAGTAACAAGTCAGAGGATGATGCTTGGTTCATGACCAAGCTAAGAATGGCTGTTGAGCATGTGAACGACACCAAGTTAGACAAGATCATCTTGATATTCTTAGAGGACATCCATGAAGCCAGTTTACCATATCTTGTAAGACTCTTGCTAAGTAGAAACAAACCTTATTTGTTGGTTACAGAAGATGAAGACGGTCAAGAGTTGTTTTGGGCTCAGTTTGAAAAAGAAATGAGAGTAAACAAGGTTATTAATAGTGTAATTCCCATATAAATAAGTTTTTGATAAAAAATGATTTTTTAATTCCTCAAGGTGTGTGCATCTTGATTTTTGTTTGGTCTCGCCTGCATAGCTGAGCAAGACTATAGGCGCCGCTTTTCCGACGGTGGCATCGTCAACATTGAAATCTTAACCAAGGTTAAGTTTCTTAAATGTCACCATAACTTGGGAAATTATCTTGATCTAGTTCATGGAACTTGGACTTAAGGGTAATTAAGTTTTACTGAACATCCTGCTGAGTTTCGGGTCACACGACCAGGGGCCGTATTCTGAAAATTGTCTTAAGAGAAATATTCTTCTATCTTTAGAGTTACAATAAAATCCGTATTCCAAATATTCTTGTATCTTTTCTTGTAATTTTTTATGTATGATGTCAGAGTTAGAATTATGCGTGAAGTTAAAAACAGAGCATAAATATCCCTTTGCGCAAGATAACATATCGAGATAAAAGGTATTCTGAAAAATCTTTGCGTTCTGTTAACTTTCTTGCAAAATACAATAAAATTTACAAGAGGTAGGGGGCTATTGTAACTTATTGTTGCATGCGATATTTGTCCGTCTGCAATGATTATTTCTTGCTGCATCCCACAAGAACATCATGTTTTACAATTAGGAGACATTCCAAAGACATAAAGACGGATTGGAAGACTTTTCAGCAATTAAAAATTGGTGTTCGAGACGATGAATCTTTTCAGAGAAAATATGTCTTTGAGAAGAGCCACATGTATTTTTAGCACAGAAGCGCACAAGCATATGTGTCAGGGGCGCAAGGAAATTATGCCTTATCTCACCAATACGCTTCATTTTTTCAGAAGAGCTGCTTCTATTGGTTTAACCTAAGCATATAACAAGCTTAATGATTGGTTGATGATGAAATATTGGGCGTGTCAGAGATAAAATAGGGGATGTCCTTACAGAGATAAGACAATTTTCAGAATATGAATTTAAGAGAATTTTAGCTTTTATCTTGCTGACTTACAAGAAAAGTAAAGACAATTTTTAGAATACCACCCCAGTGTCAAATGTAATAGGGTCAATGAATGTAGACCATGTTTTGGGAATCAACATAAAAAAGACTTAATCAAGGTTAGTATTTGAAATGTCATAACTTTAAAAGTTTATGAAACTTGGACATAAGGGCTTGGTGTATCACTGGACATCCTCCCAGAGCTTTGGATTACATGACCAAGGTCAAAGGTCATTCAGGGTCAATGAACTTTGGCCATGTTGGGGGTAATTGTTGAATTGCCATTTTAACTTTGAAACTATGGATCTAGTTGATGAAACTTGAACATAAGAGCCATCAAGTATCATTGAACATCCTGTGCAAGTTTTAGGCCACATGATTAAGGTCAAAGGTCATTAAGGGTCAATGAAAATAGTATTTTGTTATCATATGAATGATGTTTTTTGTGAATGATTATTTGATAGTTGTATTTGAAGTCAGCACTGCTGTTATATTGAATCGTATAATTCAGGCGAGACTGCCAGAGGCGTTCCACACTTATAATTGAATAAGCACAAAATGTAGAAATGTACATATTGCTTGTTAATCTTCAAAATGAATCTCATACTGTCTTTTCAAACTGGTCATCACAGAATAAGAGACCTTCCATGCTTTGAATTGCCGAGAACTATAGTTCCCTGACTTGATAATAGGGACTTTTTAATTTACACATAAACAAGTGAACGTCTGCCTACACTTCCACATTATTAAAGGACAACAAGTCCATCCCAACAAGAAATTAATTTGAGTAAAAAGAGAAAAATCCAACAAGCATAACACTGAAAATTTCATCAAAATCGGATGTAAAATAAGGAAGTTATGACATTTTTAAGTTTCGCTTAATATCACAAAACAGTTATATGCACATTCTGGCTGGTATGCAAATGAAGAGACTATGATGTCATCCACTCACTATTTCTTTTGTATTTTATTATATGGAATATGAAATATTCTAATTTTCTTCCCAATGTCAAGTGAAACAACGAGCATTCAGTTCAGTTCAGTTCAGTTTGGTTTATTTTCATATCTCATAAAATATCAAATACAATGTAACGTTGATCAAAAGACAGTAAATTATTGATAATAAAATAATACAATACATCACCATAATTCATAATAAATCAGACAAATGTTATACAATTGAACGTTTGGATTGGAGACAGATATATCAATAAAATGAGACTATGAAGGGCAAACTATTTAAAAAGCATGTGGAATTGGCATTGTTTAATACTATATGGTTCAGTCAAGTTGGTCCTTATTGTCAAATCTGTAAAAATTGAAAAATTGTATAATTCAAAAAATAAAAAATAAAAGAAATAGTGAGTGTGGGACATCATCGACTGTCTCATTTGCATCCCATTGAAATGTGCATATCACCGTTTTATGAAAAAATATGCGAAACTTCAAAATGTCATAACTTTCTTATTTTACATCCAATTTTAATGAAACTTCAGTGTTATGCTAGTTTGATTTTTCTCTTTTTATTCAAATCAACATTGTTCTGGGGTGAACTCGACCTTTAAGAACATCATGTGGCCTGCTTTGGGTTCATGGTATAAAAAGTCAGTGGAGTGAAGCAATGTGAGATACTGAGCTTGCCCAAGCTTGTATCTTGGAACTTGACATATCACCTGTTTGTGACAAATGACATGGATTTTCCTAATTTGCCATTATAGTGGACTTGCAGTGTATGCTTGCGCATGCTCTATGTATCATGGTGCTCAGGGGAAAAAATGACATGGCAGTTAGGGGCAATTTTGCCCCTGAAGTGCTCAAAAACAGCACTTAATTAAGGAAAGAGCCCCAGAATATCCCCATTCATTGTAGTGTTAAAGTTTATCCAATGTAGCAGATTTAGGCGGGATAAGTAGCCCCAGGAAATAAAAAAATAATTTTTTTGCCTGATGGTGCTTCACTTCATTGACTTTGTATGATATAAATGTAATGATTATATCAGGCATCTATTTTGAAAATAAAGGACACTGTTATTATAACCCCGGCTATAGCTTGAGCTGCCATTTCCAGCTCTTTGCATTCAAGGAATTACTTTTGCCGTGTACCCTTTCACCTCGCTTTGGTTGAGTGCAGGACAATGATTCATATCTGGCTGAAGGAAATTACACCTAGGTTTGGGATTTGAACCTATGCCCCTTTGTTACAAAGTTGGGAAGACTAGTCCCACTAGACCACAGTGTTCTACTTATATGAACTCACGAGTATTCAAAAAGTCCCTATTAAATTGAAGGTGACCACAGATTATCGTACATGTATGTTCATAATTTTGTACAAATATGGAGTAGCAGTAATGACTTGGTCTGAGTGACTTAGATTCATTTGTAGATTGTTATTTGTTTACATCCTAAATTTGTACTATTACTAGGAGTGGGCTATAAATGGGTGATTTTTAGTTTTACTGTGACAACAGTCTTTTTGTGTTCCTTTTACCTTATCTCAACATGAAATGACAATATTTTTTGTCTCGGGTCCGAGAAAAAAGTGTGCCGGGCCAAAATCCAAAATGGCCGCCAAAACCCCCCAAAATCACATTTTGGGCCACAACTTTTTTATTTGATGGTCTTTTTCTCTGGTTTTTATGTCTATTCATATGTTTCTGGGGGCAGGGAATATGTTTTTCCTAAACTTAGTACTTTTAAATCATTATTTGTAGTTATAAGGTGATTTTACTTAAATTTACCACTTTTTAAAGCCATTTTTTCAGCCAAAAAGTAGATTTCTTTATTATGTGGTTCTTGAATATTAGACGATACCAGTTGAACAGTAGCAGGCAGCTTTATATAGCTTAATTGCTTTTATTCCTCTACTTTGGGTTTTTACGGATATTTGCAAAATATATCTTATCAAATAAAAGAAAATGTCATTTATCCATAGGGGCTATACGGTATACAATGCACTGTATTGTACATACTACACTGCATATATCCATGCATTAACCACCATGACATATGAAAAGGACTGTATATAAACTAGTGTCATAGAAATGAGCCCCTAATGTTTAGAATTAGATTGTGAATTGTGAATTTGATTGCTTGTCAGCTGATGTATAATACATGATAAAACCAGCAATGTAAATTGCACAAAAATATCACATATACATGTATATCATATACGTACATCACATTTTTAACCATATCTTCTCCATTTGGAGGCTTTTTTTACCTGGTTGTGGTGTCTAAACTGGCCTATATTTATGGGGTCAGTTAAATATCATGGTAATGCTGATCAACAGCAAATCAGAATCAAGGATTCAATGCAAGTTACCATTAAGTTAAGTTAACATAATGGTAAATTTTTATGCAACGGGGACCAGAATAGCTACAGTGTAAATGCCATGATGTGGGGTTAATTACCTCTCTCCGCCCCCTGAATTAGCATATTTGACAAAACGTCCTCAATTTCTGAGACAAAACATATCTTCAATTTCTGAGGCATCTAATTCTAAACCTGAGAGCTCATTTCTATGACACTATAGTTTGTACAGGCGTTGTTAGCTGTCATGGTGGCCAATGCATTTATGCAGTGCAGTATGTACAGTACATTGTATATATGTACTGTATAGGCCCAATGGATAATTGACATTTTTATTTAATAAGATATATATTTCACAAATATCCGTAAAACCCAAAGTAGAGGAATAAAAGCAATATAGCTATATGAAGCTGCTTTCTATTGTTGACCTCGTACAATCTAATATCCAAGAACCCCAGGACGATAAAACCTACTTTTTGGCTGAAAAAAAACTATAAAAAATTGAAAATTTAGGTATCATTACCTTTTAACTCTACAAGTAATGGTTTAAAAGTACTAATTATAGGAAAAACATATTGCCTGCCCCCAAAAACATATGAATAGACACCAAAACCAGAGAAAAAGACCACCAAATAAAGAAGTTGTGGCCAAAACTGTAATTTTGGTGGCTTTTGGCGGCCATTTTGGATTTTGGCCCGGCACACTTTTTTCTCGGACCCGAGACAAAAATTATTGTCATTAAATGTTGAGATACATTACAAGGAATAAAAAAAAACTGTTGTCATATTAAAATTACAAAAAAAGTATTTTTGACCCATGTATAGCCCACTCCTACTATTACATACATGTACATCCAGCAAGACCAGCATTCTTTTGTACATATTTATTTTCACAACTTTTAATGAATTGTATTATAACAACAATGGTGTATTGCTAAAGTATACATAAAATTGTTAACTGTGCACGTGCCACAAATTCAAATCATCAACATTGTGAGAGGTCAAGATCTTTTCTTCTTGTGGGTTGACAATTTTCTTTTTTTTTCTATACAGTGTAGATAGCTCATGTCATAAGTCAAGTGAGAATGGACAAATTAAAGGTAAAAGATAGTGGCATCAAACAATTATTTCATGAGAAAGACTTTAAAATCAAGGTTAATTGTCACTATATTATTTTATATCTAGTTCTGGTAAATAATGTAAACTTATTTTTGTGAAATCATGAAATCTTAGCTCAAAACCGATAATTCTGATGATCACTAACACAGAAACGCATATGTGGGACAGTGTATTGATATTGCTTGGTAAAATACCCGATATTTGATGGAATTCTATGCTTATTTTGCTCATTTCTCAACAATTACGCATTTTTTTCCAGAGCCACTTTGCAAATATTTTTTTTAATTTTTTTTATTAATACACTATATACAAACACTTGGGTGGTAATTTTATTGGATTCTGTTCGAGCTCATTTTGAGATGGTTACCACAACTGGTATTTATCTTCAAGTTCAATATGAAACGACAAGTCCACCCCAACAAAATGTTGATTTGAATAAAAAGAGAAAAATCCAACAAGTGTAACACTGAAAATTTCATCAAAATCAGATGTAAAATAAGAAAGTTATCACATTATAAAGTTTTGCTTAATTTCACAAAACAGTTACATGCACATCCTGGTTGGTATGCAAATGGGAGACTGATGACATCATCCACTCACTAATTCTTTTGTATTTTAATATATGAAATGTGAAATATTCTAATTTTCTCCTAATTGTCAAGGGAAACAACGGTTAATTCCTCCCTTAACATGTGGAATTAGCATTGTTTAAACTATATGGTTCAGTTAAGTTGGTCCTTATTGTCAAATCTGTAAAAAAATGAAATAATGTATAATTCAAACAATAAAAAAACAAAGGAAATAGTGAGTGGATGACATCATAGTCTCCTCATTTGCATACCAGCCAGGATGTGCATATAACTGTTTTGTGAAATTAAGTGAAACTTTAAAATGTCATAACTTTCTTATTTTACATCCGATTTTGATGAAATTTTCAGTGTTACACTTGTTGGATTTTTCTCTTTTTATTCAAATAAACATTTTGTTGGGGTGGACTTGTCCTTCAAGTTAAATATTAAAATGGGACAAGGAAACACAAGCAGAAGGAAGAATAAGGATAAATCAGTAGAACGAGCAGTAGGATCCCTGAAAAAGTTTAATGTTTGATGGTTTGTAATCATTTTGAATAGGAGAGAGATATAGTGACTAGTTAAGAGTGGTGTTGTTGACCAATCTGTCATGATCAGGAGTCAGATCACGATAAAGAAACAAAGAGGATGAAGTACACTTTACTTGAGTATAAAGGCAGGACTTTGTTTGAGATTGATAATGGTATATTAACAATTTGAACAGCAAGTTGATTTTATAATAGTTGGTTTTGTACAAAAATGCACATCAATTTTTTTAATAAGATGTTTACGATTGATATACATGTAATAAATCATAGTTCTACAAAAAGCTGGCACATTTTATTCTGGGTAGCTTTATCTTAAAAGTTGTATATTTTCAGAATCGATATCCTAGTTCTGTCCCACGTGCCCCAAGCCTATAATCTTGGTATTGTCTTTGCTTGTAAGAGTCTGACACTGTTACGCAAAACATTATAAGTCATTAATGTGTAGTAGAACCCAACCAACACCTATCTTTTCTTGCTTTAGTCCTCGTTTTCTCTTTATAGACTATACAGTGCGTATCAAAAAAAAGTTTACACTTAGAAAAAATCCTGTAAAATTATATATTTGTAATATCCTGAAGATTTTTACACATTTTAATATTGGTACAGGTCCATTTAAGCAAATGACGATATAACTGTCGAAAAATATTTCCGCTTGAGTGAGCACCACTTACTTTTGAAAAGTTAGTGAAAAATGATTTGCGCAGAACTTTGAAATAGTTATGCGAATAAAAGTAGACCTTAATCACGAAGAACACGTGGAATTTGGCTAGTAAGTTAATTTCAAGATATCTTCTACTTTTTTAACTTGTTTCCTTGCCCAAAACACTTCGAAGAGTGCATTGCGCCCCACTCCACTCCCTCACACACCTAGGCCATCGTGACGATATTTGCTTTACACTGAGCTGTGATTTACACGAAATGGCTTAGGCTTGATTTCCATTTTGTTAATCATTGTCAAGCTTGGGAAAAGTGTGGAGAAACAAGTATTAAATGAAAAATGAAATGTAAACCCATTTTAAATGATAAAAACTTAGTGAAAAAATGCTGAGATGTCTTAAATAAACTTTTGTTCAGATTCAGTCATGTCCTCAGATCCAGCTGGCACAAAAAGGGTAAAGGTTGTGCTTACTAAGTGTTGAAATTTCAATTTGGTGGCAAAATTGTTACAAAATGCTTGTATGTATCCGTTTTACTTCAATTGACTAAAAGTGCAAGGTAAATGTATGAGAAATGTTTCGCAGGGTAAGTTTGATTTTGCCCTTTCCCCTTGACACAACGTGAAAACGAGCATTTCTGCGCAAACAGATTTCTGCGAGCTTTACAAAAATGGACAGTGCTCACTCAAGTGTAACATTCTGTCAAAACTTTTACTTTCATTGGATAGATGAGACCCAAACCCAAGTTTATATGTGAAAAAATTACCCACATGTTGTATATTTTTTAATTCCCAGGGCTTTTTCAAAGTGTAAACTTTTTTTTGATACGCACTGTATATGTTTTGCTGCAAGTTTTATGTACAAAAAGCTACCACTGAACTTTCATCGATAAATAAAAATGACAACTATAAAAGCAAGACTGAAGGAAATAGATGGCAGTTGTGTCACACCCACTGTTTGTAGTCCTGCCCCAGGGCCCCGTCTTACAAAGAGTTACGATTGATCCGACCAACCTCAACTGCATGGAAATCCATCAATCTCATAATTTTTTCTCCAGGAAATTTGCACAATGCCCTTGGTAAAAAAAAAGAAGCCCACAAATTTTTCAAGAAAAATAATGAATATACAGCATATATCTAGGTAATATTTTGAACAAAAGTGCACTTTAGATATATACGTTGCTGGCTTTCCATAGTCGTGGTTGATCAAATCAATCGCAACTCTTTGTAAGACGGGGGACCTGATGTATTGCTTACATTCCGCAGCATCATACTTGTAAAAGCATAGACAATAGCTGCAGCCTGTGTCTAGATTGTGGGCCAAGATGCCCCTGGCTGAAAGCGTCCAATCAATGACCTGATTTGCATAACACAAACAACTAATTGTACTCTTGATTTTCACGTTTACTTGAACACTGTAGTCGATGCAATCAATCGCAAAAAAAGAATGTTCTCTGATGATTACGAAGCTTTGTGTCACGGGTCCCTGGAGTAATCTTTAATTTATATCGATCTGTGAATTAATACACTTCATTATTTAATTGCGATGTCTCAGAAAAAATCTGACACAAGACGATCAGTACTTTTTTTTATAGCGTCACAATTAGTCACTCGGTTATCTGCTGCAGAAGAACCAGATGAGAAAAAAAATCACCTGGGGACTTTGCTTGCTAGGGTAAGCAGCGTAAAAGCAGAATGAACGTTTTCATTTCGAAAAAAATAAATAAACATGGAGTGTCAGAGATACTAAAACAATATCAGAGACTAGGAAGTGGAACTAGGGGAAGATATGAAATTCAAAGATATACATGTAGACAAAATTAGCAAGACATGCACAGGGGGGGGGGGAGAAAAAAAATGGAAATAAACAGAACCTAGAAGGATATCCTAATTCTGAAGTATTATAGCTCAAAGAAATGACTGATTGAAAATTCTCATATTTTCTTGAGTGCATTTCTTTCAATTATCTCTCAAAGAAAGAAAATAGTGTTACAAAGTGGACAGGAAATTGTGAGAGATGGGGGAGGTGTGCGTGTATGGGTGGGTGAGTGTGTATGAGAAAGAGAGAGATGAGGTGTGAGGGTGTGTGTGTGTGTGTGCGTTTAAGTGTAAGTTTGCTTTTAAGTTTTACATAATATTGAGAAGTTCCAGGGGACCACAAACGAGACTATGCCCATGAACCAAATAATAATCTACACAATGTAGATATTTACTTTAATTCGCGAAAGTGGTTTTTAAAGTCCTGGGGAACCTTTCATCGACATTTTTGTCCAACAAGTTGTCCGATCTGACATCTTTCCTTGATTCTGATTGGCTGAGAAGCACTCTTTCTATGGTAACTGTCGAATAAATTGGACCTGTCGGATAAAACGTCCGACAAGTCCTTTCATGATGAAATGCCCACCTGGAAGGACTGAGATGAAAGTGGATAGAGATAGAAGAGAATTGGAAAGGCAAGAAAGTGGAGGTTGGGAAGTAGAGTATTCTTTCCAGAATCAGGGTTCCCAGCCCATCAGGGAAAATTATCTTACTTTTTTCCAGTGAGGGAAAAATCAGGGAATTTGATAAAGAATACCTCAAATCAGGGGAAATGCCTCAAATGAGGGAAAAATCAGGGAATTTTGATCGGCCCAGAAGTTGAAAGCATGGTAGTCAGTCAGACTCTCTTATATTTTGTTGCGTATCACAACAACATCCATTGAGTGACTGGTTATGGTGGTACTAATTAGTTTTACATTATTGTTTTTATACTGAAAATAAAAGTAATTCACTGCAACAACTTAGGAAACATGTAAAACTGGGAATGGGTTTAAATAATTATCAGGGAATTTTTTAACTTCATCAGGGAAAAATCAGGGAATTTTGTTTTCTTGAAAAGCTGGGAACCCTGTGAAATAATAGGACTGTAAACCAGAGGGAGTGGAAAGCTGGGTAGTAGGCAGGGTGAGATGCTTGAGTAGATGAGAGAAGGCTGGCTTGAGTTGGTGAATGGAGTTGTAGAGCAGGAGAGAAGACTTGACGTTTCGGGCAGGTTTGACTGTCCGTCTTCCTGAATATGTCAAGTCTTCTCTCCGTACACTCACCCTGCCCGAAACATTGAGATTTCTCTCCTGCTCCTACTGTACAACTCCACTCAAGCCAGCCTTCTCTCTTCTACTCAAGCCTTTCTCACCTCTCCAACCCAACCAGCCTCCTAGTCCTACAGTCAAGCCTCTCACCCTGCCTACTACTCGGCTTTCCACTCCCTCTGGTTTACAGTCCTTTCAAGGACTGCATATGTACACTCATTCTGGAAAGAATGCTCTTCCCAATCTCCACTTTCTCGCATTTCCATTTCACTTCTATCTCTATCCACTCTCATCTCGTCCTTCCAGGGGAGCATGTCATGAAAGGACTTGTCAGACATTACCATGGTAATAGTGCCTCTCAGCCAATCATTCCCAAGGAAAGTTGTGTCAGACCTGACAACTTGTCAGATGAAAATGTTCATGAAATGTTCCCCAGGACTTTACACATGGTGTACCGTACACCACTTTCGAAATTGTCCATACCACCATGCAAACATCATCTTTCTTTAATTCAGTACCCAGTCTAGAGCTATACCCCAGTAGGCAAACAATTATTAGATCTCCAACATACTGTACTGTAGAACAGCTATCGTTAACTAGGCCAATATCAATAATTTTTGCTGCTGGTGCCCAAAGGTGAATTTTCAGCGAAGACATTGTGCAGCAATGGTAATAATTTGCGTAGATTATATGTACAACCAAGTGTAACTCTAGAAATGAAACTACGGAGCAGGATTTCTCCATTTTCGCGCTTAAATTAATCGGTGCTTAATGTTATGATATTTGATTATGTGGGGGCATGGCCACATTTATTCAATTTGTTTGCAAATGGCAATTACTCCTCTGGAATGCAACAGATATAGTGAAAAGGGTAGTTGTACACAATTATGACAGCATGAATGCAATGATGTTACTAGCTGACACGTTCAAGCAAAACAATTTAGACATCCTGCATGGTAATCTTACATGTATTTCCGTAGTCCCACTTGGTTGACATTAACACCATACAACTTAAAGAAATTTAGTTCCTTAACTAGAAATTTCAGTCTTTGCCTCTTTGAATTTCTCCTGTAATCTTTCACTTATATCTTCGGTTCCCTGATCTGCAGAAAAATTGTAATGGTGAGCAGCAGCATTGGCCTTAGGGGCAAGCTTTCAATTACAGATCGCCCCTAAACATGTATTTTTCATTTTACAAAATAATACCCTATTCACATATTTTCACATGTTTTTGTGAATATATTGTCCCTGAAGAACTGTAATCGTTATACGGCAAACTTCTAGTCAAGGAATCCACTTATAGACCAGCGTGAATAAACTCCAAAACACACCTCACTCAGGGTTCCCAGCCCATCATGGAAAATTATTTTACTTTTTTTCCAGTCGGGGAAAAATCAGGGAATTTGATTTAGAAATACCTAAAATCAGGGGAAAATGCCTGAAATGAGGGAAAAATCAGGGAATTTTGATCAGCCCAAAAGTCAAAAGCACGGTAGTCAGTCAGACTCTGTTATATTTTGTTGCATATCAAAACAACATCGATTGAATGACTGGTTTTGGTGGTACTAATTAGTTTTACATCATTGTTTTTATACTGAAAATACATGTAATTCACTGCAACAACTTAGAAAACATGCAAAACTGGGAATGGGTTTTAATGATTATCAGGGAATTTTCAAACTTCATCAGGGAAAATCAGAGAAAAATCAGGGAATTTGTTTTCTTGAAAAGCTGGGAACCCTGTTACTTTATCATATAAAGGATGTTACTTGATCATATTCAGCAATTATTTGTTAACAATGTGCTACATGTATATCGCATCTTAATCTGAAAAAAGGCAACATTTGTGGATGATTCGTCTTATCACACGTATGTATACATCGGTAGCCATTGACAAAGCCTCGCAATTTGGCTATTTTCCTCATCAAGTAGTGGCTGAGACTAGACTAACAGCCAACGAAGAGAGTTGGCAAGACCTTTGTGAGCAATCAAATTCACTTTCACCCAGCCTTTAGCCTAGAGTCTTTTTTCCAGTCGGTAAGCATTTGATATGAATATCATAATAGACACTTCTTTTTATTTGGCAACCAGTCAATTTGACTATTTTCGCCTTTTTATAGTGTTAGCCTTGTTTAAGGGCTAATACTTCAATAAAGTTGAGCCCCCCCCCCCCCCCATTTCTCTAGCAAATTTTTAGTTATGAATTATGTAAGGGTGATTGAGCTTCTGTTTGTTTATCCATTTCTTACCTTTTTCAAACAGATAGAGCAAGAAGATCTAGACGAGTTTGAGATGTTAGAAGAGGCGGCTGATGATAATGCTTCGTTCTGTAGTGAGGCATCCTTGGTTATCAATGTTCTGCAGAGAGCTCAGAGAAGAAAACAGGTCGGTTTCAAAATTGTGCTCTTTCCATCTTTCGTGTTTGCTTCTCATTCTTAACGATGAGGTGTATGTTTGTGTCTGTCTGTCTGTGCTTGTCATTTATCTCCTCCCCCCCCCCCTCCGATATTATTTTTCACTTAATCATATTATCCCTCTCTCTCTTTCTTTCTTTGTCTCTTTCTGTCAGTTTGTTTATTTATCTGTGCCTTTCTATTTCTCTCGCTATCTGGCATTATCATTTATGTGGCAATTTCTATTTACATTTTATCTGCTAATGTTCTCCCAATTTCATCTTTATACTTTGGTGCCACTCCCCTCTTCAATTAAATTTCCTGTACGAGAAATAAAAATGCATGATTTTTTGTCAACTTTGTTTTGAACCCCCCCCCCCCCTGATTTCAGGAGCTCTTTGGTCTGTCCCCACTGCTCAAGAAAACTCCTCTTGCTACTCTCCAGTCTGTGGATGCTACAGAGGAAAATAATCACGAGTCACATGATGCACCACCTGATCAGTCACATGACTCAACCCTTATGAATAGAGACCCTATGAAAAATATACAAAGGTCGAATGAGAGAGAGAATGGGTTTTCTGGGGAACATTACAACGAGTCGATTGGTGGGAAAGTGTCCGACAATAGACCATCAGCGGTGTTTAAGGAAATGATTGCTGGTGGACAGCTGATCTTGAATGGCGGAGAGGCGGCTGAGATACAAGATGACTTCTACTCCTCGGGGGAAGATTCGGATGAGGAGATGGTCAACGATTCCGATGATGTTGTGGTAGGGAGGGCTCTGATGAGGAAGGTGTCCAAAAGATCTTCAGAAAAGAATTTCTTGGTGGAAAATGAAGTGGATACACAGGAAAGTGAGGATGAGGCTGGCTCAGGAGAGGGACAAGAAGTCATAGGAAGGTTGGATAGTAGTGGTGATGATGATGGTGAGGAGGAGGAAGATTTTGATATTTACAGAACAGGAATGAATGAAAACAGAAACAATAATAGCAATATCAATGTAAAACATGAAATGCTGCTGGCTGATGAAAGGAAACCAAGAACTTCTAGTAGCGCAAAAGCTAAGAACCTTCACTTTGAGGACAGTGGAGAAGTCCATAATGGAGACGTTGAAGAAAAACTCACCACTCAAGATACTTTTGGGGAAGATTTTGAGGGAACGCCGAGGAAGAGTGCTGCCTCCCCAGAGGCTGTGGATCAGGCTGAGTTCGAGGATGAGGAAACTTGGGGTGACTTTACAGCGCAGCTAAGTGACAGCAGTGATGAGGATAGCATCGTTGCTTTGGCACCTAACCTCAAATCAACCCCAGCAAAAGGTATGTTCGAGTGATAACCTCGTAAAGTTTGATTGGGTTTGAACAGATTTCTATAAATTATATATATTATATATTTCCTTTAAGGATTG
Source organism: Lytechinus pictus (assembly GCF_037042905.1). NCBI lineage: Eukaryota > Metazoa > Echinodermata > Echinoidea > Temnopleuroida > Toxopneustidae > Lytechinus > Lytechinus pictus. Next base: position 33,169,193 of record NC_087246.1, read on the forward strand.
AGTTAAAGCTCAACTTTGAAGGTCAGAGTATGTTTATATAATTATGTAGCTGGATAAAAGATGCATGCCACAATGCCCAGAGCATAGTATGCAAAATCTACTTTATGTTTAGCCATAACCTCATTCAAATTTTTCATGTGTTCATGTAATAGACCAGTTCGTAGTTACTTCATGGACAATTTTGGTCAAATGACCTTTCATTTCTTTCAAAGCAAGATATTAGGTAAGAATGCCTTACATAGCAGGATGAAGAAATTGAATAGACGAGGTGACTAAAATAGCCCACCAATAAACACTCTATTGCATTTCTACTTTGAATGCACTAGCATGTTGTTATAACAATGTACTTGGCCAACTGTGAAATACCAGTCACTAGTGGACGTATTCTTGGTTTTTTTGTGTGGATGTAATGAAAAACACAGTTCAAAAGAATATATGAATAATCAAGTCATAAAAGTTGGTGCTTATCTCATTAAATATTACACCACCAGGTCACTTTAGTACCAATGACCTTCTTCTGATCACGCGCAAAATCTTCTGATCATGCGCAGAATGGAACCACAAACTGGCTTAATATTACTTCCCCCAAGTACTGCAATATATGTTAATTTTACTACCAACATAGCCACTGGCTTTCTGTCTTTCAGGAAGGCAATTTGGTAATAAACTAAGAAATTTTTAGAATGATGTGCAGGTTTTGGACACATCAGGGCAGTTCTAAGCAAAAGTGGACATTTTCCAAAAATTTATATTGGCTCTATTTCAAATCTTGATCAAAATTCATATGGAATTTCATAAATACAAAGGGGAACATAATTAGCCAAAATTCTTTTTCTTACGCATCTCCTTATAGGAGAATCCAAATACAAGAAATTCTATACATGGGACTACATATATTGTTTTTTACTTAATTTCAATTTAACAGAAAATCATTGCTTGTTTTGTAAATTTTCTTTTCGATAATTAAGGGTATCATTTTACATCATATCAAACAAAAATTTTAAAATAGAAGTTCATTTTACGTTGCACGTGAATGGATATTTCTGATGTCACTCCGTAACCGGGTATGGGTTTACGTTTTAAGTCATGATTAATGAAAAAATACAGCAATCTTTTAATGTAATGCAGCATATTAATACTAGAACAACATAGAATCCAATCAATAAATCAAAATTATAATAGCAATTCAAAATTCACAGAGTTTTGAGCAATATGTTTTCTCCTCAAATATGCATGTCCATTTTGCATCACTCAGTAACCATGTTTATGAATATTCATATCTCATTAATTCAGTGGATCAAAATAACAAATGTTATTATTTTGAAAAGGGGGTTTCAGCAACTACTGTCAGGTACCATTTCTGTGCAAATAACTCTTCAAATATGGGTGATATTTTTGTTTGAATGCAAAAAAATTGTTTCTGAATGTCACTCCGTAACCGTGGAACTGCCCATCACAAGATTTCTAAAGATTTGCATATTAGGAAACAAAAAAATTCTGATTTGATAGATAAATTCAATTTTAATTCTTGCTTTTAGATTTTGTTTTTACCAGCATTGTACTAAACATATCCGGGTTCCCAGCCCATCAGGGAAAATTATTTTTACCTTTTTCAAGTCGGGGAAAAATCAGGGAATTTGATTTTTTAAAGATACCTCAAATCAGGGGAAAATGCCTCAAATGAGGGATAAATTGGGGAATTTTGATCAGCCCAAAAGTCGAAAGCATGGTAGTCAGTCAGACTCTGTTATATTTTGTCGCATATCAAAACAACATCCATTGAATGGCTGGTTATGGTGGTACTAATTGGTTTTACATTATTGTTTTTATCCTGAAAATACATGTAATTCACTGCAACAACTTTTTAAAAATGCGATATTGGGAATGGGTTTAAATAATTATCAGGGAATTTTTAAACTTCATCAGGGAAAAATCAGGGAATTTGGTTTTCTTGAAAAGCTGGGAACCCTGATATATATGAGAATTCAAATCAATTATGATGTTGAACACTATAGTACACAGATTTAACGAAAAATAATTAGATCTTTTTATAATGGGATTGGGTGTGCCAGCCCACTGAAAACCCTGAACAGTCACACTTGTGCCGTAGTGAAATTCATAAAGATCATTTTGCAATGAAGCTTTTTCTTACTTCATTTCAGTTTGTTTATTTAATTTTATTCAGAAGAAGAGAAGGCTGGGATGAAAAGGAAGAAAAGTGAGAAAACAACTGGCGAACAAGTCCATCTGTCTCCCCCTCCGACTTCGGCCCTTGTTGCTAAGCTCTTTCCAAAACTCCGGCAGCCTGATGATAAACATAAGCAGCAAATCGTAAGTGACATGTTCCTCTTCTCCCCATTCTCAATCCTGTATATGTGTGCTGGGTAATACCTTATATCACTTTGGAATGACCCTTGACATTCCACCATTTATATTGAAATATGGATAGGATCATTAGCACTGTAGGGTCTACCGATATGGTTATATATAGCTATCTTGCGCTCATGATGCAACCAAAGTGCACACGTGCTCCGTGAAAGTCTAATCATTACGCGCAAAAGGTGATCGCTTACTTGACCCTGTCCGTCTCAGGACTCTGCATATGTATGCGCACTACGCGACCTGAGACTTTCCCAGTGTATAAAGATCTACACGTTTCATTTCCTTTATTTATGATAAGTAATGTCATGTATTTGAAACACGATCAGAATTATTTTTTTGTGTTGGTATATACCATGAAACCCCACCAAGTAATTAAGTTGATAGATGATGCTGAGAGAAATAATCTGGTTCAAGAATGGCTTAGGTAGATTATGGTCTTGCCAAGCGATCCTTGATAGATGGTAGGAAAAAAAAAGAATCTCGGGCTGGTTTCAAGGACTTGCAATTGTGGTAACTTTATGGTGATGGTAACTTCTAATAATAACTTCTAGTAACTTTTAATAACATTTCTGCTTTATACATGATCAGAGTATTGTTTCTAAGTGCTTTATAGATATTTATTTCCCCAGTTAGTTGACTCTTGCATCCTGGTACACAATGTATGCACTTTTTTTTACTCTCTGGGGAGCTTCTCATGCTTACCGAGCATAGCAACCAGTGAAAATTACGGTTTCATAGTAGTTATCATAATCCTAAAGCTCTTTATTCATGAACCTGATCTTACTGCAAAATTGATTTAGATTGATTTAACAATCGGATAAATGTGTGAGCGCTCTTCTTTTGTAGAAAATTATGAAAAGTGTATGACCTGTAAAACCCTATCTTCCTATTATTATTTGACAATGATTAGGAGGAGAATGTTATTCAGAGTTAACACCTTTCGCATCTTTTGTAAAGAGAGCATAACCTCCCGGGGGGGGGCAGTCAAATGTATTGCTGTATACATGCATGACCAAATTATTTCCAAACACCCCCTAAACGAGTGTTTCTCTGTGAGCAAAATCACCACCTAAACAAGTTTTTCGCGGGCGTCATTTACACATTTTGATCCCTAAACAGATTGTCGCTATACGACCTAGGGAAAAAAGCTTGGGGAAAAAACATACCCTAAACACGTCTAGCTAGTCTTAAAAAAAAAAGCTTTGGAAAAAAGCGTACCCTAAATACGTTTGACCTAGCGATTGATCATTGACCAATCTTTCAAAACCACCCTTTTTTTTAAATAGGTATTTTTGATACCCTTAACGAGTGCACGTGCAGCCCGCGTTCAAAACTGAAAAAACACCCCTTTAAATGCATTTTCTTGGTCACACATGTGTACAACAATATATTTGACTGCCCCCCCCCCCCCCCCCCCCCCCGGGCATAACCTCTTGATCACCATAATTTTCTTTCTCCAGGAGGAGGAGGAGAAGGTCCTCCATGCGAAGGCCGAGAGGCCTGCAGGAGACGGCTCCCAGGCAAGGCTCCTGAGGGATCGGCTCTCCCAGCTGGAGAATGAAATTGAGCGATTTAGGAAGGAGAACCTCCTCCTCGCAAAGCTCAGGGAAGAAAGAGAAAAGGTGAGTTATTTCCTGCAGATTTTCTTAATTTTTATAATGATAATAATATGTCTATTTATACAGTGCGTATAAAAAAAAAACATATTTGATAAGTCTAAAGCACAATTGGTGATTCTTTCTTGTGTTAAATGAGGTACCCCAAATATTCCTATCACCATTATCATACTCATGAATATGGCACTGTTCATTGTCACCCTCATCATCATCACTACCACCACCATCATCATCAACATCGTTACCGTAATCATTATCATCACCATCATCACTATCATCATAACCACCACCATCTTCATAATCATCATCTTTATTATCACTGTTATCATCATCATCAATGTTACTTTATCAACATCATCCTCAACAACATCATCATCAACATCGTTACCATTATCACCGTCATCACCACTATCACCATCACTATCATCACTGACATCATCAACATTGTCATCATCATCAACATGATGATCATCATCATAATCAACATCATCCTCTTCTTCTTCATCTCGCAGGGACTAGAATCCATGAAGAAGGAAATGGAAGAGTTTCAGAAACAGAAAGCCGAGGACTTGCAGAGACTTCAAGAATACAAGGAAGAGGAAACAAAAAAGCTGAAGTAAGTGTCCTTAAAGGTATAATTGTCTGGACATGAAATGATTAAATGATGGTTGTCAAAAATCGTTATTGCATTTCTAATGATGTATTATGAATTGTTTCAAACACATACATATGTTAGCTGGATGAATGCCAAGGAGAAGTACTCCATGACACAATAAACAGTATATGGGACCATACCAACGCATAAAGTACTCCACATATGCACACGCAATAGAAATAAGTATGGAACTGTGTGCGCGTTTGACCTTTTGGGGTACTTTTTGGGGGCCTTTAAAAGAGTGTGTTAAGCTCTATTGATTTTGATGGTTTTATGCTGATTTTATCGATTTTTTTATGTCCAGGCCTTGAACCAATGATACAGGCAAGATGGCCAGAGGCATTCTACTTATTTTTCTTCATTATTTTCCTTTAATTTATTTAAATTTATTTCTTTTTATTCATTCTATTATCTTGGAGGCAGGGTCCTCGTTTATTTTCAAGATTCTTTCTAACAGTACTGAGTGTGATGATTATTTCACTCCCTAGTACTTGGTCTTGTTGTAAGCAAAAAAGAAAGTGCAGGGGGCTTTTCATAAAGCTTTTCGTAAGTTAAGAGCAACTTTAAGAATGACTGGTGATCCTTTCTTCTGGTAAATGATTTTCACTATTAAATGTTCATTGGTGATTATGAAGCATATAAGAAGGGTTCACCAGTCGTTCTTAAAGTTGCTTTTAACTTACAAACAGCTTTATGAAACACCCAAAAGGTCAGTGTGACATTTGAACAGAGTCTGCTTTTAGACAAATATTTAAAGAGAGTTGGTATAGATATCTATCCTCATTAATTTCATACCTCCTGCCCAAAGTATATGAATGGCATGAATCAAGTATAAATAAAGTGCAGGTTCTCAACGTTACTTGGGTATTATTACTTCCTCGACTACAAGTGGTACTACAATTTGAAATGGTTTTCTAAGTACTCTCCAGATGCTATAAAAGTTATAAGTATTGATTATAAGTAGAATAACCATTGTTTGAGTATCTGAGTACTAATTGCATCAACCATATTTTTATCCATTTGGGATGAAGGTATCACAAATAAATCTCTAACTAAAGTACTATATCATTTTCAAACTCGGTTCATAGATGCGTATTGGAAGGACATTGGTCTGATTAGATTTTGTGGTCATGAGGCCAAAGGTCAAAGATATAATTTTTCGAAAATTACAGATGTTAGGTGTTTCATATATTTGTGATCTTGCAATGGCAGAGACATTTTTTTTTTTCAATGCACACAATCGACAAGTCATTCTAGTTTTTAGCTCATCCGGCCCGAAGGGCCAGATGAGCTTATGTCATGGCGTGGCATCCGTCCACAATTTCAAAATGCTTCTTCGTCATTTCAAGTCCAATTTCAATTCTGTTTGCTTTATATGATAGCACTAGGTGAGGGATTCAAAACTTCTACACAGAATTTTGAAACTCATTAAATATGCTAGTTTATGCTCATTTTTCAAAATTCACAAAAAAATTGTTGACCGATTTTGATTTTTTTTTTTGGTTCTATCTGAGGGCTTCATGAGGTTCACCAAGGTTCTACACAGAAATTAGACATTTTGACTAGAATATTATTTATGCTAATATATATGAAATTTATTCATAAATCACAAAAATTGCTTCTTCTCTGTCATTTCTTCATCAATTTCAATTCCATTTCCTCAATTTATGTCACCAATTTAACTCACTACAGTGTCAACTAGGCTGAAATTAAAAATTGTGTTAAATTTCGTTGCAAGATGCGGAATGAGCACCACATCATTGATGTGCTAGTTATTATTTTGCTCTCATGAAGTCTAATACTTTTGTCTAAATCATTGAACAGATTCGTTTTTCCTTCTGCTTATTGTTGACATGGTTCATAGCAGAAGAGGAAAAGTATTATATATTATGGTAGATATTTTACAATAATCTTCAATCCATTTTGAAGGCTTAAATCAGAGAATGTGAAAAAAGAAACATCACGTAGCATCATTCCACCTCATTAGCATGAGGCAGTGAGATAGTCTGCATGCACAGGCTCAAAGTTGATACTGTTAAAGAGGGAGTGAACTGTGTATGGTCTCTCATTGACTGTGTGCTAAAAATACATAGTCTTAAAATATACGTTTTCAGATATCTACTAATACTACAGAGAATAAATTGACCTATAATTGTATTTCTATAGAGAAACTAAAATGTTTTGAGAGGAAAAGTAATTGTTTTGCTACTTGGTAACAAAGTTATTGCGGTATAAATGTATTGAGTAGTTTATTAGCTTGTTATCATTCAAGTGGGTCTATATTATTAGACTACACTAGCATAATGGGTCAGGAAACTGACCAGGTATGAGAAGTTGAGGACTTGAGATGGCGCTATTGGTTTGTATATGCTTTAATAAATAGTACCATATCCAGGGTTCAGACCAGACTCCAAACCTATGTGGGTGTTAAAAGCAGCCACAGTGCATAGGGAACCTAGTCTCCAACTTCAGAATCTGCAATATGCACTTTGCAAAAAGCAAGGGTCTGTGCCTGCAGACTAGCTGGGAGACATCATTTTGCCCCCCCCCCCCCATGCAGTCTGCCTGCTGAGAAGGCTGGGTGTATGTCCATCCTCATTTACTTGGAACCATTTAAGAAAGTTAGAGGGTCCTCTGGGCTGAAAATAATATATATAGTAAAATTCACTGAGCAGATTACTCAAAATTGTATCAAATTCTGATAAAAAGAAATAAAGTATTCTGTTTTTTTTTAATATACTTTTGACTGTGGTAACTCGTCCCTTTAAGATACATGTATATTACAAGTGTGTCTATTTTATTGCGAAACATATACTTTGTGCTAGTTTACAGTAAAGTTGTTACTTAAAATCTGCATATTCCAACTTAAAAGGTCAAGTCCACCCAAGTAAAATGTTGATTTGAATAAATAGAGAAAAATCAAACTAGCATAACGCTGAAAATTTCATCAAAATCGGATGTAAAATAAGAAAGTAATGACATTTCAAAGTTTCGCTTATTTTCACAAAACAGTGATATGCACAACTCGGTGACATGCAAATGAGACGGTCGATGATGTCCCTCACTCACTATTTCTTTTGTTTTCTATTGTTTGAATTATACAATATTTCATTTTTTACAGATTTGAAAATTAGGACCAACTTGACTGAACCATATAGTATTAAACAATGCTAATTCCACATGTTCATGGAGGAAATACCCGTTGTTTCACTTGACAATAAGGAGAAAATTAGAATATTTCATATTTCATATAATAAAGTACAAAATAGATAGTGAATGGATGACGTCATTAGTCTCCTCATTTGCATACCGACCAGGATGTGAATATAACTGTTTTGTGAAATTAAGCGAAACTTTAAAATGTCATAACTTTTTTATTTCACATCCGATTATGATGAAATTTTCAGTGTTATGCTGGTTGGATTTTTCTCTTTTTATTCAAATCATCTTTTTGTTGGGGTGGACTTGTCCTTTAAGCAAAGTAACTTTGGATGATTGAAAATCCTCTTCTGTCTGTGAATATTCCTGTTATGAAGTCATTCGTAACTCAATGAAAAGCTCTATGAAAAACCTGCAGTCGCTCTATCTCACACAACCTTGGAATATGATGGCATTATACTTTATAGCGCAGGAAAAGGACGAAACCTCTGACCCTGTCTAACCTCTCCAGTAATGGATCAAATCCTCGTTTATGCAAGAATGAAAACAATTCCATTAAAACCGTGACTCACAGATTTCCCCGAAATGCACACCTATCCCGCCCAAGTGCAAGGCTAGCATCATCAGCCTTGAGGATATTTTGAATTACTGAAACCATTAACCCGGGAGGAGATGTTAACGAGCTGTTGTTGTGCCCTGATGCAGCCGTAGAGCCTTAATGACTTCCTAGATTAACCCTTTCCTCCCATCCCTGATAATGTCCTGCACTATACACTGTAGAGGTAAGTACTGTTCTTATGAATGCCTTGGTTAATGCATTCGGGTTAATTATACATGTATGATAGACATAGGGGTGCCTGTACCTGTTTGTGAAGGGGATGTGGTGTTTGGAAGAAAGAGAAGATGATATGTGGATGTTTCAAGCTTGAAGTAAAGAAGTGTTTCTGAGGTTGGATTATTGGGAATAACTTTTGCTGAAGCTCACCTGTGTGATATGTGTTATTTACATGTAGGTAAGCTGCATTATTTTAGCTCATGTTTTAAGCTCTTAATGGGTATATTTTAATATGCTTTCATGTTTTAATATTTGTACAGTGATATATTGAGTTGCTAATTTTTGTAACTTTTGTATATTGATTTGATGTTTGTTTGTCTTTAGCTTTTTATTATTTTTCCATATGTTTATTTTGGTCATTTAATCATCAATATTCATTTATGTATTCAATGTTCATTCATCCACGTACTCATTTATTTCTGTAGGTATTACTATTATAGAAAGTATTAGAAACCGACATTATATGAGCTTTTTAATGTATAATGCAGTTTTGTTGATGTGATTGTGCTTGTGTTTTAATCATTTTTCATATCATAATAAAGACCATAATAGTATGGTTCTTAGTAAGATCTCTACGCCTACCAAATTAGGGGAAAACAGTAGAAAGATTGATACATTAAAAATAAGTCATTGAAAAAAAAAGGTATTTGTTTTTCGTTCTACTTTGTAATGGATCAATGTTTGGTCATATTTCTGAAAGTTGGTGAGTGAAAATTCCAAAGTGCAGGTGCATTGGAAACCCGATCTCCATAATATGATCAAGACCCCTATTACACCTGATTTCCTACCCGAGACCAGTCTCGGGGCGCCCCGAGACAGGTTTCCAAAAAGGCGCCCCGAGACAGGTTTCCAAAAAGTTTTCATTGACTTACCAAACCTGTCCGAGATAGGTTTGGCAGGGCGCCAAGCACGCGCTTTGTTTGTTGTTTGGATAATCATTCCACGTGTAGGGCATCGAACCAGTCTTGGGCAGGTTTGCGTTTTACACCGAATCCAAAGCAGTCTCGGGGTGCCCCGAGACCGGTCTCAGAACACATCGTGAGGTGGTCCGGATAGGTTTACTCAGAAGGGGTCTTGGGTAGGTTTGTTCGTTTACACCGGATGAGAAATCTGCCCGAGACTGGTCTCGAGGGGCCCCGAGACTACGTAGTAAATCCGGTGTAACAGGGGTCTTAGTCTCTCTTTCTCTATCCCGTCCCCCATCTTTCTATCTTGATTGTTATGATGTTATTGATTTCAGTATTATCATCTTTGATACATCTTTATTTGTTTGATAATTTTGCTTCAAATTGTTGTATTTTTCTTTGCTCAGACGTGAAAGGAAGATGTTTGAAAAGCACCAGAAGAATTTAAGAACCATGCCTGATAAACGAGACCGGGAAGAGATTGAAATGCTCAAACACCAGGTAAAGATCATAGTATTCCTCCTTTGGTGCCATAAGAAAATTCTGGGTCCAAAAAAAAAAAAAAAGGAAATATGTTTTTAGTCATTTGTTTGTCATGTACTATGTAAGAGAGGAAAAATCAGTATTGGTCAGTTGGATGTATTTTTAATGGTACGATATGAAAGTTCCCAGTTCGATTGTTCTTATGTATGTAGTGGGAACTCCTCAAAGGTCATTGCTCTGTTCAAAATATGAACCGTATGTTCTTTTCATGTGTATATGTCCACACAATCTTATATACGTATAAGAGAATACTGTACATCAATTGGCAGTGTGTATACTAAATTTCTGTCAAATACAGATTAAAAAAGTACTAGAAGGTTGACATTTAAGGCCTGTAGCATGCATAAACTAAGGAAATTCACTCATCTTCTTTCTGTTTACAGTTGAGTGAGCTTCAGACGGAACTCAAGCAGCGCGAGTCAAGATGGAACGCATCAACGCGGAGGCTCAGAGATCGGACCGTTGCCTTGGAAACAGAAAATACAGAGCTTCGGGAGGAGATCCGTCTCCTAGAGCAAAGGAGGCTAGCTTCATGGAAGAAGGAGGAGACGAACAAGGTACAGGTTGTTGGTTTTCAACTTAAAGGGGATAGAGTGATAGTGATAATGGCAAATTAATCCCGCTGAAAGTCGTATTGTATCACTCAGCATTCATGAAAATGTAGGTGTGACAATCCTTCCATGAATTCTGCCTACTGGTAATTTAGTTTTGTGTGTGTGTTTTTTTTTTTGTCCTGAGGGGTATGCAGTGTCACGGTCAAATGCAAATGCAGTGCCTACAGCTTGGCATTAAATGACACAGCACTTGCATTATGTATGCTGGACTGCTGGTACTTTAATCCGGATTGACAACGCCATCATCAGAAGAGAGACGTTGTTTTTCAGCCATTTCTCAGTCAAATTTGCTCAAATGTACAGTGAATATTCTAATTCAGTAATTGAAGAACGTATTATGAACTCTATTTCATTTAAGCTGGGAAGTAGTTGAATAACCAAAGCACCCTCTCTCTCTCTCAGTACTAGACGTCTCTATAAAAAGATTCTCAGTATTGAAGCAATTGCCCACAAGTCGGTGCCACTGAGGGAAGGAGGAGGGGAGGCTAACCTTTGAGCCACATTCCCCCCCCCCCCTCCTTCATCAGCATGCCCTGGTGCCACCCCAGAAATTCTAGTTTCTCTAAAGTGTACTAAGTTAAAGTATTGTTAAAAATCACATTGACAGGCGCATGTTTGTTTTATTTCATCATTAAATCAGAAGACTCTTTGAATACATGAAGGAAATTGTAAATGTACCTAAAAGATAAAATCAGGTGTCATTTTTGTCTCGCCTGAACGAATTTCGGCAGAGACCTAATAATTACTTTTCCTGTTAGTCCACTTGGTATACATGATCCTTGGGTAATAACACATGTGATTCCATGAGAATAATGGGGTCAAAGGTCATCTAGGTGTCAAAAGGTCAAATGATATGAGGTAATGTTCATCCTTTTTTAAATTATTTTTTTCAATTTGCTCTCATTTCTTTATTTCTGCATCAATCTAATCACACTAAGTTAAAAAGATCCTCAAGTTGATGAGGATGGTGAGGTCAAAGGCCATCGGGGTCAAAAGGTCAAGTTTTTGCTCTACTTGGAATTAGTTTTCAAAGAATAACCAGTTTCATTAATTTTATTTTTTTGAAAAATTGGTTGTACATTTTTAGAAATATCTATATTGCTTTTTCTCTTGTTAGGGGAAGCCTATTTATGCCCAACCCTCAAGCACAAATGCTAGGACCCCCAAAGCAGCTGAAAATCAAACTATAGAACAGTCCAATAACAACAACATCAATAGGAAGAGGCCAGAAAGTGAGGACCGTCCCATTATCAGAAATGGGGATAGCCAGCATCACAGAGGAAGTGGAAAGTCAAGGACTATGTCAGAGAGCTCGGATGATGATGATGACAGTGAAAATGAATACCTTCAGGCATACCCAGCACCAAGAATGGAACCTTCCAAACAGGATGATGCTATGTGAGTTTGGTTTATATATTGGTTATGTTGGCTCATTATAGATATTTTTTCTCCTTCTCCTTCTTTATTTTATAATTCTATTCCCTTTTCAGCTCTTGTTCTGCTCTTTCTCCTCCTACTCTTCTTTCTTCTGTTCTTTCTTTCTCCTTCTCCTTCTCCCCCTCCTACTCTTTCATCTCCCTCTCCCCTTCCTCTCCTCATTCTTCTCATCCTCTTTCTTTTTCTTCATTTTATTTTTCTTCTTCACCCTTTTTCCTACTTTTTCTCTTTCTTTCTTATCTCTTTCTTGTTCTTTGTTTTCTTCTTCCTATACTTATTTTGTTGTTACCCTCTTTCCCTTCTCATTCTTCCATTCCTTCCCTTCTTCCTCCTTCTTCCTGGTACATTTCACTCAATGAAGCATTGTAATTATAATTGATTCTGAATTTTAAATGACATATACTTCATGCCTTTTATTTTGCATCTGTTTTCTTACAAATATATTTATGGAGGATATTTCACTAAGCATTTTTTATTTTGTATTTATTTTTTATTTGTTTATTTTATTTTATTTTATTTATTTATTTATTTATTTTTTTTTTTTTTTTTTTTGGGGGGGGCAGAAATTCTTCCTATTTTCATGTATCCAGGCATACATGTAGAAGATAATGCTCTGCCCCATGTCTGTATCCCTATAGATTAAGTACATGAACTACAGATGGGGACTAGTCCTGTAGTATATATGTAGATGCATTTAACATTTAATAACAATGTATTTATAATCTATTATCATTCCATCTCATTCGGGACTATATTTACACAGGGTAAGTATACAGGCGGTCGAAATTGAACTGGCCTTTATTGATGTAGGTTGTTTGATGTACTGTTTACTAGTTTTTACAGTATCCATGTGAATCTGTGTCCCTCTGTATTGCAGTCAATTCAAACCATTTCACTCTTTACTGAATATTTTGTAATGGCCAGTATCAATAAAAACTAGCTATGATTTAATACCAGCAAAGGAATTTCCGTATCAAGGAACAGCTTTAGCTATTAAAATGGGTGCTTCCATGACTACATTTTGTTACTTCAAATACCATTTTTCATCGTATTTCCTTCCCCGGGAACACAAACAATGATAGATACTTTGTACATAAGTAGAAGGTATCTGTTAGAAGATATGTTTCAAGTGTCAAGTAGCAAGAAACAATCAAATTGCTTTTACTGAGATATATTTTCTTTGTTACATCAATAGGTTTCTTTAAAGCATTTGCTAGATTTTATTCATGAAATGGTCATTCACTGTTTCATTAAGCTTTTTTTTGCATTGCCTACACTATCGATCAAAACAAATGATTGGTTAAAGATAGTCATATATCTTGATCTACTGACACAATCCCATATGGGCATTTTCACCACAGATGGACACAGAGGCAAAAAAATCAAGTTGATATTCATGTCAAATGCTTTATGTTATTTAATAAAACAAGACCTGAAGTTTCTGCGACAAAATTTTTTTCCGACTCTGGCAGCCATTTTTTATTTCAAAATGGCTGCCAAAGTATGGATACAAATTAGTGTTGAAAATAGTATATTGATACATATTTTGTTTTGACAGATTTTTAAAGAACAGGTTTGATCATGTTGTTTTTGCCTGTGATTTAGCTTGCTATTATAACACTTTTTAAAATCCCACAGAAAGAAACACCAGTAATTCATTCATCTGATAAAAAAACATTGATGAAGTATGTGATATGGTATGTAATGTCAGTTACCGAAAACATGAACTTTTTTTTCTGATTTCCTGGAAAAGAGGATATATTATATGAAACTTGGTAGATTTCCTCTCTAGGTAACACCCCTCCCTTCTACACCAAAATTAAAGATTACCAATTAACAATGAAGCCATAGGGTACCATTAAATATATGTAATGTCAGTTACCAAGTGGAAAATGTAATGTCAGTTACCGAGATGTAATGTCAGTTACCATGATAAAACGTTGGTTACCAATATTGAAATGCAAATATGTGGTCAATTTTATGGTGAAGAAATATTGTATACTTGTTAATTAAGTCTTTCACTTTAAAAGTCACACCAGAAGGAGCTTGCTATTGACTTTTAAAAGGTATAGTAGTTCACAAGGAATACTATATGAAATTATGAATTAAGTTGCATTCCCATCGTGCAAAAAAAAATTACTATGAAAAGAAATTGTTTTGTACATACACTTACCAAGTACCTAATTGTTTGTATCAGACAATTTTTTGTTTGGTTTTCGGGGGGGGGGGTAGGGGGTACTTTTCCCAACCTATTGCCTAAATCTGCAACATTTTTTAAGCTTAACATTGTGATGAAGGGGATTTCCAGGGTCCCTTTTTTAGTTTCTAGGATTCTTTTGAGCATTGCCTCACTAAAAGTAAATTCCTGGTTTTTATACCTGTTAGTAGTGTGGATGTGTGATACAATTTTGTTTTGGTTTACAAGTATAGATGAAAAGTGAAATTTGACAGTTCTGATCAATGTTGCATGGATCTACTAAAACTGTGATTTTTTTCTAATTTACAAATAGTTCAGTTTCAGTTTAGAAGCTGGAGTTTATTTTTTGTTGACAGCTTAAAAAAGAAATTAGCAAAGAAAATGATTAAACAAATTATGAAGAGAATTGAAATCCGACAGATATGAACAAGCATTGCTTGCACTGACCAGAATAGAAATCAATAAAACTACATGGCTGCATGAGATTCGGGGGAGGGGTACGTGTAGCCTAGGGGAGGGGACCCTTATTCATTTTGCCTTTCTTTAGGGGAGGGGAGGTTGGAGAAGGAAAAGGTTTAAAAAGTCAATATAAAACTGATGAATATATTATGGGTGTATAGTCAGAAAAATCCATGTGTACAGTCCATGCAATATTAAATTACTATAGGAAAACATGTAGCTGCTATCTTTTGATAATTAAAAATGTGAAGTATTATGAAACTTTTATGATTTTAAAAAGCCTTACATATAAGTACCAAGAAAATTATGCCTTTGAAAATCATATAGCACTGGTAAATGTTAATGTGTATTTTCAGTTACCGACAAGTAATGATAAAAATGTTCAAATCAAAGAAAGGAATTAAGAAAAAGAAGAAAAAATTTCATTGAAATGTTCCTAGAAACTCGGGTATACTTCCACATCAAGCTCACTTTCATACAAAGCCCTGCACAGAAGATACAATGCAATGATTCCACACATTTGACTTCCATGTGTTATCTCTATGGCAAATTAAGTGTAATGTCAGTTACCGTAATGTCAGTTGCCAGCATGGTTGTGGAAAAATTATCATAGCCCCCAAAAGACAAAAACAAATTGTTTAATATTTTGACACATCTTAACCTAGTAACGGAGGTATATCTACATATTCAAATTATTACTCTATCTACTCAGGGACATGAGATATTTCAATTTTAATGAACACCCTGAAATTGCATTGTCCTTTTGCGTAATGTCAATTACCGACACATTTTTGCTTGCTGATTCGTAAAAAAATGTGGTTACATAGGCAAACTTAGTATCAGAGTATACAGCAAGGTTCACTTTATTAAATCTATCAAAAACAAACTCCCATCATTTGTTGTTTTAGAGATACACACAATGAAAGGTGTGAAAACATTGTGCCGTGTAATGTCAGTTACCGTGAAAATGCCCCCATGTTTTTATGGAGGAGTGTGTGATATATTTACAATTATTCAATGAATTTGAAGCATGTTGAACATCAGTGAAGGTTTGCATGTTTATGTTTGCCTCCATGCCTTCGATCACATGGCCCTTAGTGTTTGATATTTTGTTTATACATGTATCATGTCCGTTCTTTTCTGTGGCAACATATATCTTGTATTGCAAATGATAAGAGGTAAAATTTTGCAGTTCTGCCGTTTTGGTATTGCCTTTATCAACGTCATCACTGTATAAGAAGTTGCTTTTATATAGTATGGATCTTCATCACTCTCTTTTTTTCATTTGGTATTTTTCTCTATTTCCCTAAGACTTTTTTTAGTACATGTATGAACAAATCCAAGCCCTGTTAAAATACAATTACGGGTATTGCGTTTTGTTGATATGAGTGAAGTTGCTTGCATTGTTATTACATATTAAAAGGGACAATATAACTTGTCATAATTTCTCTCATAAGAGGGTTACCATATTTTTTTCCAGCAAATGCAGTTTTCCATTGAACACTGCAGGGAAGTGTTCACTTCTTAAATTGATTAGCCATATTGCATCCATCAAACTTAATGGCCCGAATTCACAAAGGTGGTTTTAAAAACCCACGATTGAATCCATGGATTATGCAGATTTCCTGTGTAAATTACGCTTAATTTAGCGCGTATCGGGCGCGTGTATAAAAATGTCCAATGCCGATGCGCGCTTTTGTCACAATCTGCCAAATTGACGCCTGTTACCATGGTAAGATACGCTATTTTATTTATGAGTCCACTGTTTGTAGAGTGGACTCATGAATAAAATAGCGTGGATAACCATGGCAACAGGCGTCAATTTGGCGCACTGTGACAAAAGCGTGCATCAGCATTGGACATTTTTTATACACGCACCCGATACGCGCTCAATTAAGCGTAATTTATACAGGAAATCTGCATAAACCATGGACTCAACCGCGGGTTTTAAAATCCACCTTTGTGAATTCGGGCCAATATGTTAAATAGTAATATTTAGAATGTTTACTAAATGTTAATGTTGCCCAGGGCTTGAAATTATTCCCTCCACTTGCTTAAATTTTAACATTGTTGCTCAAAAATTAGTAGTTTTCTGGATGAGCATAATTGAAGGAGCTTTTTATTAAGCATGCGTGCATGAATGAAGGTAGTACCAATGAAATTCCTCTGTATCATTTTGAATGGCAATATCTCATTTAGCATCAGGTGATGAAGTAGGTACTTTAAACTGACTACTGTACCATATATGATACTTTCGTTGACAGAATCTATGAAAGCCAAATTGCCAACCCCAGACGGAGTCGATCTCCGTCCGACCGGGAGCGACCTCCCATCCCCGTACCAAATGAGAGGACCCCGCCCCCAACCAGGACCAAACCGTCATCTCTGTCCCCATCTTCACCTTCTACCGCTCAGCCCAGTCCCCAGCACCTTCCCCATCCCAGGCCAAGGGCATCGCCACTCAGAAATGGGTTCAACCATGCAGGTGCAGGGGTGGTCGGCATACACCAGGATGGAGGGGACGAGGAAGAGGATGATTACGAGGATGTCGTGCATGGAGATGGCAAGGTAAGTTCCTATTTTTATATTCCAAAATATTTGAAGTGATGGCCCAGCCGAAACCCAAGTCACCAAGAATTTCATATTTTATAGAGTCTTGAAGAAGCAGCTCCCAAATGATAACTTGATGAAATAGCCATTTTTTTTTGTTTACTGACAAGGTTCCTGGAATGAATTTAAACTGAGAATAACGAAAATATATCAATATTTTCCGGGAATATTACAGGTTGAGCAGGTCAAGCCAGACGGGTCAAGAGTACTAACGTTCTCTAACGGGACGAAGAAAGAGATAAGTGCCGACGGTCGGACCATCATTATCTCATTCTTTAACGGAGATGTCAAACAGATTCTTCCTGACCAGCGTGTGGTGAGTCTTGGTTCAGTATCAATATCTTCAGGGATGGCATTTTTTTTAAGTAGGGCCCCTGTTTTCAACGTAGTTCAGGCCATTTTCTTTTTCTTTTTTGTAATTTTTTTTTTTCCATTTTAGATGATTTGCTGATTAATAAGTATGAGGAGCATCGATAATTATGTAATACAAGCATTTTTTTAGGGGGGGGTTACATTTTATTTCTCAAGAAATTCCTTTGTAGTCTTGCCACTATTTACACGTTTTTGCCTCTATTTATCTTGACTTAGTTGACACCTTTATTGATTTGCTGCTTCTATTTGAATATTCACATTTTAAAGCTAATCTTAATTAGTTGCAGCGAACAAGGATTTTAGGAGAATGTCTTTAAAAACTAAGGTTTATTGTCGGGAAATAATGGTAGATCTGCATTACATCTGGTACTTTTAAGTAAATCTAACTTTGTGAAATAATAAAATCAAAGCTGAAAAGGGATCAAACTGACGGTTGCCATCACAGATTAGCACATGTCAAACAGTGTATTTGTTAATGTTGTGTGGCAAAAGACATGTCATTTAGCAGGTTTCCCATGCTTATTTTGCTATTTTGGGGGAATATTCTACATTTGATCATTTGCCACATAATTTTTATTCATACATGTACATGTACCTTCGAATACTTGAGTGGATATTTTACTAGATTCTGTTCAAATTCATTTTGAGATTGTTTAACCCGATAATTTATGTCCATCCACTTTTCCTCTAGGTTCCCTCCTCCAACAAAATGTTTTCTTGTTTTTTTTTAGATCATTCCAACAGGCTTTAATACTGATTAAATAATTTATTGGTTATTTCTCACTACATTTCACTTAGATTGATGAAAATTCTATACAACATCTAACGAATCCCAGTTCACTGTGTAAGCTTTGTATTTGTTTCTTATCAGGTATACTACTACTCAGAAACCAAGACAACCCACACAACATACCAAGACGGCTTAGAAATCCTTCAGTTCTCGAAGTAAGTACATTATATGATTCTTAAACTTTTTATCAAATTTATTGTGAGTTATTGTCTTGAATTCAGAAAGGTAGTTTTGAAACTTTAATAATTGCATTTTATTCATTACATACATATTTATTAAGAAAGTGTCCTATGTGAATTGCGCACTTTTTGACACAAGAGGCGAAATTGATGCCTCTCAGCTTTTCAGGTTAACTATATTAATGAGCCCACTGTCTATGTAAATTATTCAACACAAACAGTAATCACATTCATTCAAAACAGCATGCATTCGTTATTGAGCGCTTTCTCAATATAAGCACTGATTGAAGCATAAATAATGCAAGAAATCTGCATAAACCATGGTTTCAAACTATGGACCATTCAAATCCACCTTTATGAATTTGTGCCATCAAGTTTGGGATATCTCACATACCGCAAGAAATGGTCACCAGTCCTGCCTAAAAAACATGTGTAACTTACAACCAGGACGATGACAGGGTCCCCTGGGTGAATTAATCAGGGGGAGCATTTTATGAACATATTTGTCTGACAAGTTGTCAGACCTGACAACCTTCCTTGATTTTGATTGGCTTAGAAGCACTGTTATGATGGAAACTATCGAATAAAACGGCTGACAAGTCCTTTCATGAAACGCTCCCCAGAGCTGTCAAGAATGCTCTTGTCACCAAAGTATGGGAGGTATCTTCTTGAAAGATGGATGGTACAGCATGGTGTTTTAAAAGGAACATTGGGAGATCAAAAATGCAAAATGTGTGGCTCACTATTTATTTAACAAACTTACTTAGATTTTTGCTTTCACCTACATGGTATCATTGTTATTGAAGATGCTAATGTTATAGGTTTTGGTTTTTTTTTTAGTTGTGGAAGTTGCACATTGATATAAAGACCACAAATGGGAGATATGAGAAGCAGTCTTTACAAGTAGGTGGTCTTTATGGACAGACCCCTGTTATCCATCTTGAAATTAGAATAGTACTCGAGGGAAACCAAACCTGTGGGGTGTTCATAAAGCTCTTAGTAAGCTATGAATGATTTTACAAACGACTGGTGATACCTTCTTGGGTGCTATAATCAGTTTCTCATTCAATTACATGTTGCACAAGAAGGCATCTCCAATTGTGCATAAAGTCATTCATAACTCATGAACAGCTTTATGAAACACCTACCAGGGACCCATTGCATAAAACTTTTGCCATGAAAAACTCTGGCAAACAAAATTATGCCATTGAAAATTAAACTTTAGAAAACTCAGGCAAAAAATTTGCCAGAGTTGCCAGAGTTTTTAGGGCAAAGGTTTTATGGAACGGGCCCCGTTTGTCTTCATAGCCAGGTGGTCCTTCTGTACAGGTGGTTGCTAAAGCAGGTTTGACTGTATCTTGCCTTTATATCACACAGTAATCAAACCGAGAAGCACTACCCTGACGGCACGAAGGAGATCACCTTCCCAGACCAAACCATCAAGTATCTCTTCCCGAACGGCGGAGAGGAGAGTGTGTTTGCGGACGGCACCGTCCTGAGAGTGGACCCCAACGGCCGGCGCGTCATGGAATTCCCCAACGGTCAACGGGAGATCCACACCGACCAGTACAAGGTAGGTCAGACTTCTAATGGTAAATTTCCACTTGGTCTTAACCCACTTTGTCTACTTTCCATTTGGTCTCATCCCAGATGGTCTAATCGAAGTCCGACTACGACCAGTTAGTCTACTAACCCACTTAGTGCTACTACTCAAACCATCACTACTCAAGCCATTTTCAGCTCATCTCATCTGGTTTACAGTCCTTTTCAGGATTTCACTCACTTTCAAGAAAAGAATACCTCTAATTTCCTCTTTTGCATCCTTTCTCGTCTTTCCATTCCAATTTTTCTGCCTGTATTTCCTTTCCCTTCTTTATATTACACATGGTGAACCGTAAACCTTCTCCATGTTATAAACTCCACCATGCAAACCTACGAAGATCATCTAACCCACTTAGACCATTTACCGTATTGTTTAGTTTGCAGTTAGGTTATACCCGTTCTGGCTAATATCCTCTTGGTTTAGTACCACTTCTACAGATGAACTTTTTATGAACCAAATTTTCATATGACAAAGTACTAATATGAAAGAACAGATGGAGTGGAAATCAGACCATCTGGGCATTAGACTTAATTACTGTTAGACCAAGTGAGTATTAGACTAAGTGATGTTTAGACCAAGTGGCAATGAGACCAAATAAATATTTGTAGATCAAGTGGGTTTAAGAGATGATGTGAGAATTAGACCATATGCTAGTACACCAAATGAAAACAAAGCGATCTGTCTTAGAAGGTTTTCTATTCTATCAAATATAAATTGTATGTGGCATTCCTGAATATTTCATAATTGGTTATGAATTGGTCTTTAGCACCAAAATTGTATCAACCATTCAAACTTATGGATTGCATGCATGGAAGCTCATTTGATGCAAAAAATTGTTGAACATTATTTGGTGTTGCTTATTGGTATTAAGGAGTTGCTTTTTCAAATATCAAGTAGACTTGTAGGCTGTTTCATAAAGCTGTTTGTTAAGTCGCGCGTGACTTTACAGATGACTGGTATATGTTCTCACGCTATTAACATTTCATACGCCAAGTTAATTGACCTCTAACAGCAGAGCTGCCAAGTAGTATGGATTTTCCGTATTCAGTACTGAAAAATATGAGAAGAATACTGATGGTTTCATGCAAAATACTGATTTCTAAAGTTCCAGTTTTTGTGTGGTCTATGGTATTTCTTTGAAAATACTTATTTCCACACCAAAATACTGATTTTTAGCTTTTGTGATATTGAAATGTTGTTGTTCAGGTTGTGCCCAGCTCTGTAATATTAATTAGAATGAATCTGATTGAGCTCCGAAAGAATATGTTTCTGTTCTTCATAAAGTCATACTAACAAACAGATTTCTAAATATGTTTTCAAGCATTTCATAAGCTCTTAATTACAGCGCAGTAGAATATATGCACATAGTTTCTGCGCTATACAAAGTATATATATTATTATTTTTATTATTGGTATTATTATTGTTATTATTATTATTATTATTACTACTACTATTATTATTATTATTTTTCTTATTATTATTATTATCATCATCATCATCATCATCATCATCATCATCATCATCATCATCATCATCATCATCATCATCATCATCATCATCATCATCATCATCATCATCATCATCATCATCATCATCATCATCATCATCATCATCATCATCATCATCATCATCATCATCATCATCATCATCATCATCATCATCATCATCATCATCATCATCATCATCATCATTATTATACAGCCCCCAGTTAGAATTGTTTTTGGATTCGTGACAGTAGCTTCTCTGTTTTTTCCTCTCACAGAGAAGAGAATATCCTGATGGCACGGTGAAGACAGTCTTCCCCGATGGTCGGCAAGAGACCAGGTACTCTAGCGGTAGGATCAGGATCAAGGATAAGACTGGAAACATTGTCGTTGACAGAAAGGGATGAGGTATCAGGTATCCATGTCAAATCATATCGGGGTAGACTCTACAGTATTATTTGCCTTTAATATACCACTTTTTACGTTTTGAAGAGCGTCTGTAAGTGCGAATCAGAAGTGACCCCAGTCTTTAGATTTTGACTTGACAAGCAATGTTAATTTTGTACTTTGTGTTAGCCGAGCCTTGGGCGCAAACGAAAGTGAACAGAATAATTCCAACAGGCTCTCCTCCCTGTGTAAAAGGTATTCATGGCAAGAATTCACAGAACCATTCTTGGACACCATCATTTTTTTTTCTATAGAGAAATTGAAAAGGGAGAGATTAGGATTCCTGATGAAAGGGCAGTTGTTGTTTTTTCTTAATGAACTGAACTATTTGGATGTTTGCTGGTGGTCTTTTACATCCTTGCTCTTACACATCATATGTACTGTCATATATTTCTTCTCATGGTCAGTATATTTGTATTTCCATTGCCAGTCATACATTTTGTGTCAGTTTCATTTTAAGTTTCTTGCCATATTTGTAACTTCATGTAAAAAAATATCTGATTTTCACTATCGGAATTTGTATTCTTTAACTGATGATGTTTTTAATTTGTGCGTTTGCATGATGTTTAATTATGAATTGTGTGCTTGATTTTGCTAGATGTGTGAGGCAAAAATAAACTGCTTGCCTGCCTGCCTTCTAATGAGGACATTATCGTTTTGTTTCAAATCATCAGACAAAAATTGTGTTTCTGATAGGTTTTCTTATTATTTTGAATTATTCATTTCCAGTAAACAGCAGTAATTGTAATATTTCTAACATGGTGTTTTAAAACTACTTCTTGGCTTTTCTCAGAAGGTAGTTGGTAATTTGGTAAAAGCTTTCACTTTTGCCTCTCCCAATGAATATTTTTGAGATACTGATTTTACTTTCCCACTGATGGTAGGCCTACTGCTAGCCTGACTTGAATTCTTCATCAATTGACTTTCTCTTAAAATGACATGACAAGTACCAGTCATTCCAAGATGAGAAAAAAGTCAGCTTTAGATTGGCTATGCTGCTTGGTAGTATGAATTACATTCTCCTCTTTATATCACATCGTGTTTACAAACTCCTTTAGATTTTTTAAAGATACCATTTTGTATAGCAGAGCCATAAAATTCTGGTGTGCAGGAGAACACTGTTGTTTGTCTGCACTTCTAAAGGCGCATGTATTACACTTCGCAGTATTGTCATGAGGTAGAAATCATCCAGCATGTGCATCTCAGAGGAATGCTTCATAGATTTTTAGAGGATGATAAATTGGCCCAGAACCATTGTGAGATATGAGTAGACGCTTGAAGGATTTAGAGCAGCTGTACTAGCAATTAAATGAGACACAAAAGTTGCATCGCATATGTAAAGCTCTTTATTGAAAATCTAGATAAGAAAACTCCTGGCATTGGGTGGATTCACAATATGGTGCACCATCTATCGGTTGTAGCAAACAGGCCAATTGTCGCAGTCTACATCACACGTAGGTGCAGGCAGCGCAGTGCTAGTTTACTGTTATGTGACTGTGATGCTTCAAAAATGAAAACATGGCAAGAGTTCACCAAAAAACGGTTTAAATTTCGCACAGAAATATGCATAAATAAGTGTTTGGTAACGCAAATCGTAAAATAGCCTTAAAAATGGACATACTGAAGCTGTTCGACATGCACTCATCGGAGTAAAAACGCATGAATGACTAAAATGCTAGAGCAAAACAATATATAATAGAATCAAAACTAGACATTGGACACGCTAAATGTCGAGCCGAGATTTGCTGTCAATTTAACAAGTTAGGCTTGGTACCAGCCGTATATTTAAGCGAAGCAACTAAAATAACGCAAGGGTTCTTACGAACTCCTTCTGGCGGCATAGAATCGGGTATGTTAGCTGGATATATGCTGCCTCGAGCATGCACAAATGAGTGAAACTCCTTGCTCGGCTGAGCACCTTAAACAGAAATACTCGCGCAAATTTCTCTCCCACCTCATGGACCCTAGTAGTAAATAGCATATCCGTTTGAGCCGCATCAGCCAGCGCTGAATAAACGCATGCATGCATGCACTTTATTATTAGTGCATGCACCAGATGTCAACTTTTCCTCATGAGGCATTGCGAATTCTGGCCTGTTCGCTGCAACCTATAGATGGCGCACCGTATAGTGAATCCACCGAATGGAATGCAAGGATTATTTTACTCAACTGTAGTTATACTGAATTCATTTGAATATGCCTTTTGCAGAAGACAGTACCAATTTCTGAAGTAATGAAGTACACATTTAGCCTACCTCTCTTTACATGAGCTTTTTCATAGCTGAATGACTTTTGTAGAAATTTTCTGAGCATGACCTATGCAACTTTTATAGATTAAATGTGAATGAAGGAGATAAGTAATTTCTTGCATTAGGTAATTTTGATGATTGTGTTGTGGAAGCGATGTTTTTTTTACACACTGTAGAATTTATGTGAAGCTTTGGCAAATTTGCAAGGTGAAATTGTATTTGTATCAAGAATTGTACAAACACATTGTGATCTTAATTTGTTTGTTTAGTGCAAAAGGGGTGTTACTCCAATCATATAAAGGGTTTAAGACCATTATGAGTTACTCAAACCATGTCAGTTCATTTGTTTCAAAAGATAGTATAGCATGAACTGCTTCATATTATAAAAATATACAAAGATGATGTTAGTGGCAATGCTATTCACTCGAGGACTTAAAGCGACCTTTCATTGACAAATCATGGGGAAATCAAGGCTTATCTCAGAACAGAGAAGGGATTCAAGTCTTTCACTTAGCTGCATGCCTGGGGGTGTTATTTAATAGACGCCGGCATGTCTGGAGGTCTTTTGGAGAGCAATAGTTAGTAGACTAACCAACCAGAAGTAATCTGTGTGTTTTCACTTTGAAACATGTATTAACTTCGCAGAGATTATTTATTTTGGTTTAGCAATCAAGAGACCTGCTATGAGTCTAGGAATTGGGATTGTTGGAAACTGGAAATGCGATGATCCGAAGTAAATAACCATCACGAGTTCGGTCAAATTTGTGCTGTCCGAACTTTTATCGCATTAGTCTGACGTGCGCCCATGACGGATGGATTATATTATGCATGTCAATTGGCCTTTTGCAATTTCGTATTGAATCAATTTCCTCATGATTTGTCAGTGGCTGGGCCCTTTAATAATAATAATAAGCAGTTCTTGTATAGCGCATATCACATTGTGTTATAACGTCTCCATGTGCTTCCAAGGACTTGGATATGATAACCCCGGCTTTAGCTTGGTAGCTGTAATTACTTACAGCGCACACGCATTTTAAGGAATTAATACCTATCGGTACCCATTTACCTTACCTGGGTCGAGTGCAGCACACTGTGGATGAATTCCTTGCTGAAGGAAACAGTGTTATGGCTGGGATTTGAACCCACGACCCTCTGTTTTAAAGTCCAGAGACTAATCCACTGTGCCACAACGCTCCACAATTTTTATAATTGTGAAAGAATCACAAGAACCTGCTTGGTTATTTTGCAAAAACATTGTAGATACCTGCATCGCCACTAACATCGCAAACTTAAACCTGTGCATTTTTTATTTATGAATTGTTTCGACAATGTGATCATATACATGTAGGAGTAGCCAGTTGATCACGTTTTTTTCACACATGCTACTGGAGTATCCTATAAAAGATACCTCATAAGTTTCTTTTAACCAAAATGTGAGTTGATCATTAGGAGTGTTGTGCCCATGATAACCCCGCCCCCCCCCCCCCCATATTCCATTCTCTTATATCCAATTAATCAAATCCAATTGGAAATTTGTGGAGCAGTCATACAAGTTTATCAACTATAATTTTTGTAATGTGATACAGGTCCCTAATCATATGTGGGCCAGTTATTGAGAGCAATTACATATTTTTGTGAGGTTTTTACTTTTCTAATGTTTATGAAAGTTTACTGCACCATTATCAATAAAGTGTGGTCAAAATTGCTTCTTAAAGCAATACTTCTACAAAACGTTCAAAGATTAAGCATGCTATTGAATTTATTAAAGACAAATTGAATTTGGAGACCTGATATTTAATTCAATTATACTTATGTTGATTGATGATATTTAATCTAGTAGTTGTAACCGAGTTTATCTTGGAATGTCCTCTCTGCCCAGACAAGGTGTTTAGTTAATCATAAATTAGTAATTTAGCAAAATAATGACCCGCTTTTACCGTTATCTCAGTGGTAAATTAAAGCTGGACAATATATGCATCAGAAAAGTCATAAGCTTTTTAATTCATGTTGAAGAAGTTGCTTGAATGTATTCCAAATTTGTAAGTGATTGAAATGTATCAGGCAAACACATTTACCTTAATCTAAAATATATTTAATAATTTGTTCAAATTATATAGTAATTATGGAAGGTAATACATGCACTGAAATCATTAAAATTAATAGAAGACGCCTGAATATAAGATTGATTAAAAGGTGCACTCAACTATATATTTATGTGAATATGTATATATATATTAAAGATAGCATTTATCAAAATAATTTGTGCCTTATGTGGACATGCAGCTATGAATAAATACTTTGATAGAAAAGAAAAATACATCTTTAAGACGTTTCCTTGTGTGGTCGAGAATAGATACAAATAAGGCAACCTTATCCAGAGTTCAAATCTAGAAGCCGTTTCATCAGCATTAGTCATTTCACAAGTTTTTTCATCTGAGAACTTTCCTTTGTTTTCATTAGATGAGAAACAAAGATGTCTCACTGAAACTATGCTCACTGTTGGGTAACGACAACTTGTCAACAGGGACAACTTTCATGAAATGGTATCCCAATTTTGTCTCCATGGATGGGGGTGCCATATATTTACACATACCTGAAAATAGTGTATCTACTATTTTCCCTTGTGTGGTCAATGATATGTGTAGCTAAAGCAACTTTGCCAAAATCAGTAATCAAAGGTTTAATTCTAGTTCTGCCCCCAGGAAAGGGGAGTTTTAAATATACCTCACACTGATAGCAATAACCCTTATCCCCTCCTTTCTCTCTTCCTGATTCAATGCAACCTCCATCCCCACTCTTTCACTCTACTTGTTTCTTATTTGACATCTTTTTTGCAAATTCCATATTAGTCAAGACCTATTAATCTGGGCATGAATCCTGTTATTATTTTAATTGTCATTTTCAGGACTAACATTGAATTGACTTGATGGTCGTTATCAAAGCTGAGGAAAGTTTTGAGCTGGTATGGAGCCAGTACTGTTCAAAGTGGGTGCAGTATATTGTCATTGAAATCACTAGTAACACATATTTTCATATGAAATAAAAAATAATACATAGTTTATCACATATGATATCAAATATAATCAATAATTTCATATGAAATCAAAAGTAATACATAATTTCATGTGAAATCAATGTAGCGATAAATAGTTTCATATGAAACCAAAAGTTATACAGTTTCACATGAAATCAAAAGTAATACATAGTTTCATATTAACTCAGTGGTAGGATTTGGGGGCGGGTGTCCGGACACTTTGAAATTTTGAAACCTTCTTTTTCATGTCTTTGGATTGCACAAAAAATATGAATTCAGTAGTTGTAACTTTTTTTCAGTTTTGTTCTCTGTAATATTGCCTAAGACTTTGCACTAAAAATTGATGAAAATTAGCTTGTTTACTTTTTCAAATGGCTGTTTAAAATCGATTGTCCGGACACACAACAACTGGGTATAATACATGGTTTCTTAATAAATCAATAGCAATACATATTTTTTATTAAATCAATAGTAAAACATGGATTCATTATTCTATATGTTATGTATCAAATGGAACAATTTTGTAGGTTAGATGTCTTATGAACTGGTATATGTGATCTGTCTTACATACATATTTTTCTTCAACATGCACCATTCCATCTGCAGGAAACAATTGCATTATGGGTAAAGTACAAACATAGTAAATAAAGAGGCTTTTATAATAGGAGGTAATAATACTTTGTAAACACATAGGAGTAATGCTGAAAATATGTTTACAAATTAAAATACAAACATGTTGCAAAATAATGCAAAATTTGAATAATTGGTGAAAGACATTGCATTTAATAACTAGCTCTCAAGAAAGAAGAAACGTGAGAAGTTTGCTTTCACACAAATAAAGTCCACTTTAAATTTACTAGTACTCAAATAATGTCTTCCGAAGACATCGATCAGCCAAATCTATAAACATATTAGCCCATATTCTGAGGTCTGGTTTAACTTAGGCCATGGTATAACTCATTGCTAAACATATTAAATTTCTATACAGATTTTATGCAAGCAATTTCTATTTTTGTAGTGTTACACAGTATTTTTTGATAAAAATTCAACGAGCATAAAATTCACCCTAACATGTGAAAATGTATGAAAATAATGTAACAAGAGATTAATTGAAGTAGCAAATAAGTAGAAAAGGAATGTTCATATTGAATTATTGCACACAAAGATCAATGTAATTAGCTGACTCGTAAACTAACTTGATCTTATTTTCTCATCAAGACCAAGTAGAATTCTGCTTTAAACAATTCTGCATTTTACATTATTACTAAGTAGATTGACTTGAACTATATCACCAGTCATTAGCTAGTCAGCTTGACTCGAAATTGTATGATAGTTTGTATTAAAAGACTCACTTATCTTAACCTTCCTTTATATTTTATTCTATACGTCATATCTATTTTATTCACTTATTTTGTGTGTGGTCCCTTCCTCAGTGCAAGGTGATTTTTTGTTTATATCTCTGATGGTCTTGGTATATTCAGACTTTAAGCTCATAAATTTGTGAAGCTGTACCTATCTAAACATTACATTTGTGGACGAAGTATTAACGAGTAGAGCATTAAACGACTTGAAGAATTATTGTAGAATACCACAAATAACAATAAAAGTGTCATATTAAAACCACTATTAATCATATAAATACCAATAAATATGCCATGCATTGCGCAGCAAAATTTGGATAGCCCAATGAGAACTAATTTTCTTTCAAAATGACACATTTTAGCGCTGATATTCCGCCTATTAAGAATTCATACCAATAGATATGTAAACATTGTTAAGACACGGGTCAAACTGCGTACATCGATGTTTCCCATGTTTTATCTGATTCCTAGAGTATACATACACATGTACATATACTTACATAATTTTGGCCTTTATATACCACTATTCAAGAGGAGAATGCCCAAAGCACTTTGCATATAAACTAGCACATCTATGATGTGGAGCTCATTCTGCATCTTGCAACAACATTTAACACAATTTTTAATTTCAGCCCAGTTGACACTAGTGAATTATATTGGTGACATAAATTGAGGAAACAGAATTGCAATTGATGAAGAAATGACATAGAAGAAGCATCTTTTTGTGATTTATGAATAAATTTTGCATAAATTAGCATAAATAATTTTCTAGTCAAAATTCTGTGTACAAGTTTGGTGAACCTCATGCAGCTCTACCAGATACAAGAAAACAAATCAAAATCGGTCAACAAATAAAGAAGAAGCATTTTTTGTGATTTATGGATAAATTTTGCATAAATTAGCATAAATAATTTTCAACTCAAAATTTCAAAATTCTGTATGGAAGTTTGGTGAACCTACCAGATGGAAGAAAAAAATATCAAAATCGGTCAACAATGAAAGAAGAAGCATTTCATGTGAATTTTCAAAAATACGCATAAATTAGCATAAAAAATTTCTAGTCGAAATTTCAAAATTCTGTTTAGAAGTTTGGTGAACCTCATGAAGCTCTACCATAGGAAGCAAAAAAAAATCAAAATCGGTCAACAAATAAAGAAGCATTTTTTGTGAATTTTGAAAAATGTACATAAATTAGCACATTTAATGAGTTTCAAAATTCTGTGTTGAAGTTTTGAATCCCCAAGCTAGTGCTATCATACAAAGCAAACCGAATTGAAATTGGACTTGAAATGGCGAAGAAGAAGCATTTAGAAACTATGGACGGACGCCACGCCACGGCATAAGCTCATCTGGCCCTTCGGACGGATGAGCTAAAAAAACGAATACCATTATTCAGTTCTCAAAATGCTTAATATATCAGAAAGAAAGTGACTTTGATTTTTATATGTATATAATTTTGAACTAAACTGTGTGGCCTCTCAAACTTCACCTCTCTGGACTTTAAGCCCATAAAGTTATGAAGTTGTCCTTGTCCAAACCGGGGTCCAAACATTGCTTTGCCTAAATTAGTATCAATCATATCGAATATTGTGTATATCACAGATTGCAACCAAATATTGGTGACTGGTATGTTAATACCGGTATTATTCTTTTTCGTGCATCACATTACAATTCATACAAAAGTTGATAATTGATTGAAAAATATCCAATGAGGCATGATTGCTTTGTTAGAGAACTGCTACTGGTATTCCAAACAGAGGATTTGGGGTCTAAACTAGTTCTATGTGCCCTTCATAATCCTTGCCAAGACAATATAAACCGTCGGTCCCCTGGTTGATTCATAATAAGCATACCAGTGTACACAGATACTCATTAGCAAATATAATCATGCTGATCAACAGACTATTGTAAGATAGACACTGAAGAGCAAAATGACCGAGCATTTCATATAAGAACTACAAAATTATGCCTCGGATCTATTCACCAACCTACAAATTAGATTAATATATCCGGGAATAAAGTCTAAGTAATATCTAAATATAGCTATGTTACACTCGACAGCTCGTATAAACAACCGATCCTGGTAACATTCCCGATGGCTGAGATCTATAAGCTAGCGCGAAACATAATTGGGTGACTAAATAAAAGGTATGATTATCGTACCATTTATTTTTTCTAACCTTTCCCATCTCAATTTCTTTTCAAATTCAGCATGACAGAACGTGCTTCTCTGTTTCATCAGAATAGTATTTACATTCTGCTCAAACGCTTCCGGTATCATGCATCCTTTATATCTTCGATCCACTTCCTCACAAAACCATCTTCTCTCATAAAGTGTACCTCACTTTATTACTTCAATCTCTGAAATTTGGCCTCGAAACTGATTCACTCTGCCTCAATCACATAAGACTCCTGTCTTAGATTGGACATCTTTCTTTTTCTTCAATATTATCACCAGCAGACATGCG
The DNA here is from genome assembly GCF_037042905.1 of Lytechinus pictus. Classification (NCBI taxonomy): domain Eukaryota; kingdom Metazoa; phylum Echinodermata; class Echinoidea; order Temnopleuroida; family Toxopneustidae; genus Lytechinus; species Lytechinus pictus. Next base: position 33,200,593 of record NC_087246.1, read on the forward strand.
CCATGTCAAAATGGCGGGTACTTCTGAGAGTTCACGTTTCTAGTCCGACAGTCACATGTAGTCTTCCCGCCTTCAAAGCCTCTTCAAGCTTGATATCTCCTGTCCCGCTTGGTCGAAACACCTTCATCTTCAATCGTCCATTCTTCAGTTGCCCAGCGACCGGTGGTGATGGTTCACCTGCTATTTCAGTTGACTGAAGTCTCTTCTTCTCACCCTCTCTGCAAAGCATAGCTGTGAATCTTTGCTTGTCCCTAGTCGATGTCCCGTCACTTCCGTTCGGCAACGTTCGACGAGTCCGTTTCTCGCGCGACCTGTCAACATCCCCTCTTGCCTTTTGCAAAAAGAGCAGCATCGTCCGCGTGGCTTCTGCTTGATCCACCGACATCGCCATCCAGTCCGCCTTCGATTTCGTCGTTGACGACGTGCTCGTCGATAACGTGCTTGTTTTGGTTGAGAGATCATCAGGGCTGCGCGTTGACGTTGACGATGACGATGATTGGCGAGACGGGTTAGAATGTTCGTCGTTGATTCCTAGACGATCACGCATGGCCAAACGGCTTTGACCAAGCGCTGTCTCAAGTTTGTCACTTACAACTGCTTTGTCGTCTAACTTGTTTTGGCGGGAAACCAGCGATCGTTTGCTACTCGCTGTCGAGTTGTCGGGTCGGCGTTTCTTCGGCAGCGGTGAAGGTTTAAAGACGTCTTGCCCGACATGTCTCATTCCAGCGCACACGGAATCGACGTTAGTCGCGAAGATAGGCTGCGTGGTCAGACCTGGAAGGTGTTTGACTTCAGACGGACGCCATTGCTGACGTTCGTTGGTGGTTGGGCTTAGGTTAGGACACACATGACTGGACCGAGACCTAATACAAAAAAAAGGGTTATGGAAATTAAATTGGTATACTGATTAGTTAGTAAGAACATGAACAAGCTCTCGATTTTTGAAAACTGACGACGATGCGACAACATTTCTTCTGACTTGAATTTCGTTAAACATAAAGTCGGGGCAAAGGTACCGAATTACTTTGTGGTTCAGCATAGTGTAAGGTTTAGGATTAAGGATATGGTTTAGGTTAGAGGTTTAGTTTTACGTTTGTGCCGATTTTCTTTTTTTTCTTCTTTAAAAAATGTTATATTTTAATGTATGAGCAATGCTGCCAGATAAATCAATCCACAAAACCTGCGCTATACAAACAACTGGCAACTATGTCCCTTTTCAGCACCTTCCGGCATCCCCGCAGTCCAAAATAGAATAAGGGGGAATGAAAATTGCAAAGTATTTGAAACATAGATTAATAATAAATATTAAGGTCATCTCCTTACCCATTTTGGCCATTCGAAGTTTGTTTTCGTTCAGCCACTATTGCACTCTGAATGACCTCAAAAGCTCTCCTGAAACAAACAAATTTCAAAATTTTGTTATTACTATTATAGCATATATATTGTATTGGGGATATAATTATCATAGCATATATTGTGCTGAAAATCTGCAGAAGGGAATCCCATAAAGACCATTTTCATGCCATTTCAGGGCCCCGTCTTACAAAGAGATACGATTGATCCAATCAATCGTAACTCTATGGAAATCCAACAGTGTCATAACTTTCTACAGGAAATTTCAAAATGTCCTTTGAAAACAAAGGAAAACACACCAAATTATCAAGAAATCGATGAATTTATAAGTATCATATCTTGAATTTTTTTTAAAGAAACATGCATTTTATATGTTGACGTTGCTGGCAATCCATAGTTGTGATTAATCGGATCAATCGCAAACCTTTTTAAGACGGGGGCCCTGGTCGTTTAAAGACATTTTCGATCACTTCAAGTCACAAGCTGTTTCAGACAACTCGGGATTAAAAAGGGGGCTGTCCTCCTATAGGAGGTCATATAATTATGCAGTGGATAATTATTATCGGGGATGTTATCTCAATAAGTGACAACATTGTATTGTTATTCTTGATACAAAACCGTTTGGGAAACAGGACTGTCCGGTATCGTAGAGTACCCCTTTCATGTTTTAGCGTATTCATGTTTTAAGCCCCCATCACACTTATTCGGAATCAGCAGGAATCAAGCAGAAGCTGGAAAGAAAAAAATATTCAAAAAATCTAGACATTTTTGGGAGGAACTTATGAATTCACCAAACTGGAGTTGAAATTCAGTAAATTGGCCACGTGTATCATCATACACTAGTCAAAATGAACCGCAATGGAGTCAGATTGATAATTCGTGCTACGTTCTTGTACATTCTAGGGGCATTCTAAATATCCTGACTGCATTCTGAGTGCATTCGAAATATTTTTGTCATTTCTTTTGGCCGTCCCGAAGGTTTTGGTCATGTTCAAAACATTCGAGGGATATTTTCGAACGGTGTTCGAAGTAGATTTAAATGACCAACTGGTGGTCAAACAATAGTCCTTTCATTCAGGCCAATTCTGCTTGATTCGGAATAAGTGTGATGGGGGCTTTAACAGCGTATTATTGCATCCACTTCGCAGGCGCTTTCTGGAACGTTCAGAATCTATTGAAAATGCCCGTCAAATCACAGTGGAAAGATTAGAGGTCATTGTCGAAAGTTGGTGGAACGGGACAGCACATCGTCTTAAGCTTCGGACTGGACAATAAAAAAGGCAAATGAGATGTCGTTTGTCCAGAGTCCATGACGACACTGACGTTTTAATTGATTCACCGATTTTCGACAAAGGCTGCTTTGTTCCGAAGGGCTCTTGACAAAAGATTCTCTGTTAGAGAAAGCGTCAGCGAAGTATTGTTAAAATACCCTAATCATGTTAAAGCGGCGGAAAGTCTTTTGTTATCAAGACTTCTTGATCAAAACGTTGCATTCGTCCTACATTTTGTCACATCTGATAACTTTCCTTGAGGAAATGTTGGATATAAAACTTGATAGACAGAGAATCATAGTTCATATGTGTTTAGTACAACGTCTTTGTCCGACAAGTCATTTTACATTTGTAAAAGTGAACATATTCCCATTTAGAAGTTCTTGGTATCCACGTTAAACATATAGGCTAAACTCGAAATTGAACACAATTAAAAAAAGTGAGAGAATATGGTCACATAATGAAATATTCTATTGTTGTATTTGAAAAGTGGACAAAGTTGCATAACCGATAATTTTTAAATCCTTTCTAAGGATGCATATAATAAAATAAGCATCAAATTTAGTCTGTCACAAAAATAGTGCCTGTTTAATATACATCATTACATTATATAAAAAAAAATCAACAAATGTATCGCACGAATGCAGCTGAGAATAGAATCGGTGGATAAAACGGATCTATTTATAATTTGTCAAAGGGCCTACGAATTAATAATATACTTGTAGATATACTACAGTGCTATAGATGCTATTTACGTCATTTTAGTTAAGTATCATCACTAAACGTGTTGTTAATGGATTTGTAAAGAACGCAGATATCAAAACGAAATTTTCGTGAATGTCATTTTCGATGATCCTCGCATGTATAAATAGAATACGATATTTTCTCTAGCTATTTAGACAATCATGGCTCACAAAGATATGAATAACTCATAGCCAATATGAAGTTAATCAATCAATATACACTACTCGTTCATTCAATGTCGGATATTCGGGCAGGTGATTTCATCGTAACCTTCCGGGTAGACCCTCAACCTGTTCAATATTCCCGCCGACACTCATCTATAATAGTGGACACATGATACAAGGTTTTAAAAGAGTACTACGATGCTATATATAAATGTATTTGCAAGTCGAGAACAAATGAAAAATCGAACTGGTGGTTCTGGGCAAAGCCAACATTCAACACGTCATTATTAAACCGGTTAATGTTGTCATGGTGATGTCGCCTGGATGCTGTTCGCAGATCGAGGCCGAAAATTACGGTTCGTGAGTAGCACGGGTCTCCGTGAAGAATTCAACCGGTTTCAACGTGTTGGAAGTATCGGATTAAGAGCAAACTATCCTCGAGTCATGCATTTATTTCTATGTCATGAATGATTGCATCGTGTTTCAAAGGGTTAAGAGGTCAACAATAATGTATACTAATAATGCCATCAGCAAAACCGACTCGAGACAACCGTCTTACAAAGAGTTGCGATTGATCCGATCAACCACCGACAGCCAGCAACGTCAACATCTAACATGCAAATTTGTACAAAATATTTTCTAGACATGATGTATATTCATACATTCATCATTCTCTTGAAAATTCAGTGTGATTCTCTTTGTTTACTCAGGAGATTGTGCAAATTTCCTGTAAAAAAAGTTATGGAATGGATGCGATTTCCAACAGTTGAGATTGATTGGATCAATCGTAACTCTTTGTAAGACGTGGCCCAGATTAATCAAATATATCGCGTTATTCGATCGGTTATAGTTTTGTTGATGCGATTTTTTAACATCACTCATGCAGAAGAACCTTTTGAATTCCATTTCTTATAAATTTATTAGGGGAAATATTGAATTGTATTATGAATTCCAATCTATCAAATTTCTGAATCATACTCCTCTTCATTTATTTCAGTCAGTATTTCCCTCTTGCCAAGGGTTGCTGACTCGCACAATGACACTCCCACCACCTTTCACTTCTCGGGTAAGAGTTTTCTCCTCATTTAGACTAAATTTAATTTCGTTTAATTACATTTTCCTGATCTAAGTTTTGTCTCTTTCATTATCTTGTATAGTTAAATTGCCAATGGATTTACAACAAAAATATATTTTCCTCAAACGGCACTCAAACATAGGCGTATAGATGTAAAATGTCTCTCTATGTATAATTATGCTACATTACAATGTGACACAAAAAATGCTGCAAAAAATTATGGAACAAACATTTAGCCCCCTCAAAATATCGTCCAACTCAAGCTAGCTGTAATGTAAAATATTTGTTGTGTGCCCCTCAGTGGCTACTTTGACATTATACCAACAGTGAGAAGCTATTTTGAAGGAGAACAAACAATGAAATCGATCGTGATTTGTTTATGGGATGCTTTGCGTTTGAACAAGAAACTATTAATGGAAAATGAGAATAAAGGTGAGCGAAGTGTCAGACTTGTGTTTGATCAGAGCGGCTGTCGCATCCTTTCTAATTGCCAACTCACTCTCGTCTGTACACATAGCACCAGGTTGTGAGGGAGAGAGAATGGCTGGAAGTTTATGATTTGAGTTTGTAAAAAAATATACCGTTTCACTTTAAAATGGCCATATTTATACTCTCAGTCGGACAGAAATGGCCCTTCCTTATTTGAAAATATCCCATTTCGTGCGTGTACTTTCCAGGGAGCACAGTATGGTGTTAAAAAGGCTGGGCTGAGCTGAAAGTAGAGGGGGTTACCATACCCCCCAAAAAATATCACAATAAGCACCCCTTGGGCACCCACCCATTTCTTGTTTCCGGGAAGTTTTAGTTTTAAACGTGTCATCAGTAACATTGAAGATGTAAAATATTAAATTCAGAACTTGAATCAATTCTTATCAATTTGGTATGATTTATTACTATTATTTCCATGCAATTGCGGACCCCCCCCCCCCCCCACACACACACACTCACACTCACCCGCGCACACCCTCTCTCACATACACACACGCACACACACACACACATACAAAACGAATGTACGTTACTTTTTGCTGGGATAATACTTTTTCTTTGTAAGTTTTTCGAATGAAGAATATCTTATCGAGTATATGGGTTATATAGTGGGCTAAGAATCCCACCAAGTGCAGGGCACGGCAAGGCAAAAGAGATTATTTCCTTTGAAAAGTGTGTTTGATGAAGAATAGAAAGTGCATCTTGAGTGGAATGAAGGGTTAAAGTTGAAACCTTTAGCGGAAATGCAAATCTTAAGAAGGTTGGTTTATTGAAGCCGTCGCATTAGATACTCTCTTTGAAATGCAAACATAGCGCCTTTACACAAAACCTTAAAATAAACAAACGCAAATCATATTACATCCATATGAATATTACTTTCGCATGATGATATTTTAAGTGATAATTGTGGTATTCGTTTGATATGTTTACAATATGGAAATCGAAAATAGGGGTGCACTCAACGATTGCAACACCCATTTCGGTGCAATATCTCACCCTTTACTGTTAAAAAATATTGTTTGCGTCTAAAAGTTTTTTCTGGATCCTTCTAGTGCACGAGTGCAATCATGTCTATAAATCTAAAGTTGCAGAAAATAGTGATATCATGATTATACCGCTTCTAAAGAGGCTGATTTTGACTTATTCGATTGCAATTTATTGTATCAGGGTTTGTTGCATAACAAAGAGTGCAAACTGACCCCCAACCCCTCCCCCTATTATTTTATCCAATCTTATTTAAATTAATTTTCCATGTGGAGCACACAAAACTTGCCTTCTAGCTAAAGTTTTGGATGTTTAATGTCTCCTTCTGTCGAAGATTTTAATAAAAATGGCAACTCCTTAACCACAAAGTCTATTTGATACTCCGAATTGCTCTGTAATTGTCAACTTCAACAAAATAATCTCCTCCTTGAAAATGATTTACATTTTATTAAAACCAACCGGTGTCAGTTTCAACACCACAGTTCTTACATTGTACACTGTCAAATGACCTGAAGTCATGTTCAGGTATTATTGGCCTATCATTTTTTAAGACTACATTACGAGTGCTAGGAGGTCACTATGAATTGATTTTTAGGATTGTCAAGAGAGTATTCGACGTCTGACGCTTCAAAAAATCCAGATTAGAAATATTCCTATAATGTGTTCTAACATTTCATTTCAAAACCGAGTCACATAACAATCGTATATAAAGTTTCAGGTTTCCTCATCAGATATGCAGAAATAAGACCACATGCACTGATAAAGTGAAGGAAGTTATAATTGGTAATTGCATTTTAAAAAGTGTGTTTTATTTCACTCACTTAAACGGTGCCGTTTTGAAGACGTAAGGATCTGGAATGTTATCTCCGAATGTAAGATCTTCCAGGTCGCTGCTTCCGTCAAACCCAACCAGTCTCTGGACATGCCTTGCCCGATATTCCGCCATATATCGGCCGGTATCCTCGTAGAAACGGAATGGTTGACATTCCTTCTGATATTGCTTGTTGCTGTAGTGATAATATAATCCGAATTATATTGTTAACATTATTGTAAGGAAGACTATCGATAATGAGTATAAATTTGTGCACAACACTATATACCCTCAATTTTTTTCTTTCTTTCTTCCTTTTTTTATTTTTTTTTTGGGGGGGCAGTACTTCCGCCACAGAATCAAGTTGCACATTACTAGCAAATTACACGATAGTCTCACAGAGGACTTCCATTATTGGTCCGTTTGCAAAAGATACTTAAAACACTCAAACTTTTACAACAATCGGGTGAACAGGCGCGGATCGAAAGACGGTCATTTACAGAGTGCGAAATTGTCAACAAAAATAGACAAGCCCCCCCCCCCCCCCCCCACAAAAAAAAGTCTTCTAAAATGAAGGATATTTCGTCTCGTCTCCTGAAAAGCTTGACCAGTACAATGTTAACGTGGTGTGAAATGAAGGCATTCTATGGGGTCCACCATTATATTTACACATTTTAAAGGGTGCCCCCCCCCCCCCCCCATTCGTGCCTGAGGAAACCAACCAATGACAATATAGCCAGCCATGTTAACCCCCTGAACAAAGATTTCTTCAGAATAAAATCAATTTTGCAAGGAGCGAAAATCTACGCACCAGTCTGTGGACGAATCTCCCTGGATGTTAGGGGCATTGCGATCTGACTTTCTCCTGGTCGCACCCCTGGTCGTCGTCCGACCGTTCTGCTTCTTCGAGGTGCCGTGGTCGTGAGGAGACCATTCGTTGAAACCGATGTCGAGTAGGCTGGCGATTGACGCTAACCTGATAAACAATAAATGAATTATGTGTACCTCGTATTGCTTTTCAGGGGAATGTTATTTTCTTTATTGTCATTGTTAACATGGACAAATTAAACAAAGTGGCGCGAAAATGTGGTAGATCGGTGACTAATTTCCCGAACTTTGGAACCACAAGGCCCGCGCGGACCGGGATATAGTTTAGATTCAAGTTAATTCATTTCAATTTAGATTGCAGTGAAACAGAATCCAAATGCACATAGAAAATCACATTTAAAAAATCATTGACTCCATCTGATCTTGGATGGGTCTACAAGCACAATCTTAAAGTTTGATGTCCCAAGTAAACGCTCCATGCAGCCATACCAAGACTCCATGTAAACCAATGGCATGAATGGTGTGGAAATAACAGAGCCTACTAGATTTAGTTCATCTGGGTCCCGTCTTACAAAGGGTTGTAATTGATCTAATCAACATCAACTATAATGGAAATCCATCAACGCAATGGTTTTTCCTCCAGGAAATTTGCACAACTTCCTTTGTAACCATACAAAGAGGGGCTCACTGGCATTGTCAAGACAACGATGAAGGTATGAATATAGCCTACATCATCATCTAGAAAATATTTTGAATAAACACGAATTTTAGATGTTGGCGTTGTTGGCTTTCCATAGTTGTGGTTGATCAGATCAATCGTAACTCTTTGCAAGATTGATCCAATCAACGGCAACTCTATGGAAATCCATCAATGTCTTTTTTTCTATAGGAAATTTGCCAAATGTCCTCTGTAAGCAAAGAGAAGAATGTATGAATATATATTTAGAAAATATTTTCAAGCTGGCTTTCCGTAGTTTGAGTTTATCAGGGCCCGTCTTACAAAGAGTTGCGATTGATCCAATCAATTCGAAACTATATGGAAAGCCAGCAAAGTCAATATAAAATGCATGTTTAATGAAAAAAAATCTAGATATGAATGTATATCCATAAATTTATTAATTTCTTGACAATTTGGTGTGTTTGCATTTGTTTACAAAGGACATTTTGCAAATTTCCTGTAGAAAAAATTATGACACTGATGGATTTCCATAGAGTTACGATTGATTGGATCATTACTGTAACTCTTTGTAAGACGGGCCCCATGACTCGGGTTCACTAATGTGACTATAACATTAGATTTTCTTCTGTCTTTATGAAACGTCGTGACGCGGTGACGCATTCGATTTTTTTTCTTCCCGTTCAAACCAGACGTTTAATTGTTGCTTTATGATTGTGTTTAATAATGTCTAAAAAAAATCATTATCATTCCAAATTACTTGTGGGATCAACATTTTCCGACGCTTCTCACCGTTGCTGGCTGCAAACTCAAAAACAAATCCCCATCAATGCCCAAATTAAATAGAAAGGGGAATATGAATCGAGTGCATGTTTTCGGAAAATCAATAATCAAATTGAATTCAAGTCAGGTTCATTAAAGATGAAACAAAGAGAATGTGACACGTGACCGTATTGATCTGACACCCAGTATAAAGCAATTCGATGGGAGTGAACCAATTATCGATTGCAGTTTTATATACCTTTGGCATGAAACAAAAGGTTGTAGATAACGAGGAATAACAAAAATTGTATTCTTAAAATATACCATTGTAAAATTAATGCCCGATCGATGCTTAAAATAGTTATTGCTTTCTTAAACAAATCGATAAAGTGAGTCACTAGTGATTGAAATTTATCACGATTTAGATAACTGGTGCTAGGTGTTTCATAAAGCTGTTCGTAAAGTTATATACGCACGACTGGAACACATTCTTAGATCAAATCAATCATACGGGGATATCACATAGCACAAGAAATGATCACCAGTCGTGCGTAAAGTCGTGCGTAACTTTACGAACAACTTTATGAAACACCCACCAGCGGGCCCATCAGGACCATTAATGATAGTCTGTCCGAATATTCTCTGAGACAAAGTGATATTCCTTGGAATGTGTAAATTTGTTAGGAAAAGAGTGAAAATTACTCGTCCTTTTCAGAGAATAATAATTTTGTAAGGGACAAAAAGTAACCAGTGTGAAAGATTTGGCCATTTATTCTGAAAGAAAACACATCCACCCTTTCTTAACACGTGCACACGTTGGTCTCAATAATGCATGAAGCAATTTCATTCATTTGATGCAAGATAAAAGAGCAATGTAGATAAAATTGTCTTGGTCAAGGGTCGTGTTGGGAATCGAACCCCGGACTTTCATGGTGCATTCGGGCGCCTTAGACCAATCGGCCACGGCACCTCGCCTTGCATGAGTAGTGAATTCGATATTCACTCCGGCCCACCCCCCCCCCCCCCTTCTTCCCCCCTGACGTTACATCACTTCCGAGCAATTGAAATAACGGGGAGATTTGATATGAGTGTGATGCTTTATCTTCTCAGGTAATTTTTTTTTTTTTTTTTTTTATTAACATCGAATGTTAATTTTGCTTCGCGTTTTAATATTATCCAAACCATAACAGACCGAATCTATTGGCAATTTTAAAAAATTGTACAAACTTGATGTACATCAGGCTATTGGTTTGGTATTTTTAGCATTGAGTGCACAAGTCTCCGTTCCAGTAGGCCCCCTATATATTTTTCCTTGTGGTAGTTCGTCCATACCAGTCATTAAGATTCCATAATTAGGCAACAAAAAATGAGAAATACATTAACAATAACAATGATGTTCACCTTGGGTGACTGAGTTTGGTTTGGTTTGATTTTATTCACCGTATGAAACTAAAAAACAAAATACATAATTGTAGAAATATTAAAAATAAATACGAATATTCATATCATGATATATATATTATAAACACTTAAAGAGATATAAATGGATCGCCTTATTCAGAGCCGTTGGTAGAATGGCTCTGTTCTTCCAAAAATATGATCGACCGGTTAAGTTTTAACTCTTCAAAATAAGTATTTCTTATCTTCTACTATGATTCATAAAAAATGAATTCGACTGACCATAATGTACTCCATACATGCTGGTAGTTCAGTTTTTTTCTTTTAATGAGAGAAGTTATAGATACAAACCTTGCTCCTTTGAGCTTGTTTCCTCCCGATCTCCCCCTCATTGGCCTTTTCGATGTTGGCGGTCGCTTTGAAGGCGACGACGAGGAGGATGTCGGTGGTTGATGAGTTGGTAGATGATGTTGTTCACATATGCAGTGGTCTTTGAGCTGATCCAGAGGGTCGGAATCGAAGTAAGGAACGAAGGAGCAGCTCTTGAAGCATCGATAGACAGTCTTCCCGACCAGGGGCATGGTTGTGAGTTCGATCAATGCGTTGATATCGAAGACGATGATGGCACCTTTGACGACAACCCCATCATGGATGTAAAATACACTGCATCCTCGCTCATTGTATATCTAGTAATAACACACAATTTACATTTTGATACCACAATCACTGTCAATACATGTTTAGATATATCAGGCTCAGATTGAACATATTCCAATTGGGTATTGTATTCCAAGAACAAAATGGAAATTTGGGTTTTTAAAAACATACAGTCCAGGAGATACCTCGGCCTTGATTGTCGAGAATCCGTAGAAATGAAATCCAAGATAGGGAACGAAAGTTGAATCCTTGTATTGTAGGCCTTAATCTTCTGAGAAAGTTGTTATCATATTCCATGACGAGAAAAATCAAACAGACAGGTAATGCATCTTTTTGCTTTTAATGCCTCACCTATTATAATAGTGTACTTAATTAGAAGTCATCCCGCATATGCTGTCGGCGAAAACCTCCAAACCATCTCCTAATTAGTGTCTGTTTACACAATAATCATGCTTTACCCATTTACTGCATGCGTCGTGGTTGGTGTATATAGTAATAGTTAACAATGCTTTAGTTTCTCTCTATGAACACAGATTGATTGCTTTTACGAGACTGCCATGTACCTGCTCGTATACATGTCAGCCAAACACACCGCCTTGACAAGCAGACGACCAGCATTCAGAGAGTGACCGATTTTGTGTAGTTGCTAACTGGCGCCACACAAAGTTTGGTGCACGCCGCTCCGCAGTTCGATATGTTCGCTCGCGACCTTTTCACAGAGTGAGGGAAGCCAATGTAATGAATAGTTTTTATTTGGGCTGTGATTTGAAATTCATCACAAAAGCTGGAGCGGAGCCCTTCCTCTCTTCAGTTATAGTGCATATAAAGCTCTCAGTCGATCACTGAGATTAAAATCTTAGAAGAAACGTTCGCTATCAGATGTCTTTAGAATTTATCGTTCCTTGTCAAGTACACAAATGCATTAAAATGATGATACAGATCTCCTCTACCGGCCTCCCTGGTTAGAGCAATATCCTTCATGGAAACCAATAAGTTCCCTGAGACATAATCATCATACAGGAACAGAGCCGATTAACCGTAAGTCCCTTGGTTGCTCGAATAATTGTGCATGGCTTGATTCCAAATCGGGTGTGGAATCAACAAGAAACATTTCACCCAAACAATTCTTGTAACATCATCAAGCTTCTGAGGAACATTCCGGAATGTAAGGTCATAAAGGTGTATCAATCAAAACAGCCTTGATGCCCTTGAGGTTCAAATCAATTACAGTCGAATCCAATATAATAAAAAGATCATGCACCTGCCTTAGTTCCATCATGAACATCACAAAGGAAGAATAATATTTACTTAAGTTCTTTATTTTGAACATCAGATTCAGTGACAGAAAGTTAGATTATAACATGTGCTACAAAATTTATGATGACGTCCACTTCAATCCAAGCATTGTGAGGCCTAAGCATTGACTATTCTCGGGGCTATTTTCAATAATCAAACATCAACGTAGAAGTACGTGGCCTTTTCATCTTTCGCTTCGATGAATTCCGTCAACAATATTCACAAAAAGTGCCTGCTTTTCTTAAGGAGCGATGAAGCCTTCGTGCTACTTTCAAAGGGGACATCACAAAGAGTGTCAAACTAAACAATGAAGTCATTTGGGACCTTATTGAATAATGAATTATCTTGAAGATTTGCTGATTAATTCAGGTTTGGGAATGTGCGTCGTTCCGGGGTGCCATTCAAAAAACATCTAAGCGGTACATAAAAATCGATATCTGGGACAGGGTGGTGTATTGATTTTTCCAACCAAAGATCAACCTTGGCCAAACTTGAAAGGCCACAAAATGAAAAAGGAAAACAACACGAAAAGCCACGTTCATCGATCATCTGAGAAGCTGTCGGCATTTTTTTGGAATGAAACATTTATCTGATCCATGTAGTCGAGTCTGTGACCTATAGGCATCGTCATCACTTTGAAACATCATTAATATGTTTAATTTGAAATAATTAACCATGGAGCTATTAACACAGATAGCTCCATGAATTAACATTATCAAATCACGACCTAAAATAAGTGACCTTATAACGTGGTCCAATCATATCCAACCGGGGGTGTTTATATTACATTTCATACATTTTGTATAAGTTGTACTTCGCCACCTGTCAATATGTTAATAGGAGAGAATATAGGACTCAGTTATTCCAGGGTCACCTTGATTAATAATTCACTATCATGGTAATTTTTGCGACCCAGTTGGTAATTGCCATGGAAATCTTAATTGGATGTTCAGCATCGTATATCACTTTGATGGTAGGTTACATACAGGCAATGGCCCAGATCAACAAGTCAAATGGAGGAATAAACTAAAATATTATTACTGTTGAATTATAGGATAAACGGCCTGCATGGGGCCTTATAAGCCGGGACCTTAAGTTCCAGTAGGCCTATAGGACGATATTCAGAGCCTGATATTTCTGATTTGTACTTTAATAGACGTGAATAAAATAAAATCATTCGACAGACGATCATCTTAGTTGGATCAGGGAATTGTTATGGTTGCATCTTTCCTTTGATCAGCAACTCTCCCTCCACCCCCCCCCCTCTCTCTCTCCCTCTTATTGGCCAATATTTTCTCTCTTCCATTCCCATAATTTGTAGTTGTTCCCCCTATCTCCGGGTTCTATCTATCTGGAATGCAATAATATACTTGTCACTTTACTACTTTGCATCTAAATTTTGCGAACTCGTGCCAATTAATTTTATTCGTCATTTTTTACTAATTGTAGTATCGGATTCGATTAAAAATTAGGCTAACGCCAACGAAAACAATTATTTTGAGCAGATGGAATTGAAGCAGGGGAGGTTCCATACTGCTTGGGGCGGCAGGGAGCGACCATGCCAATGATTTTTCTTTTAAAAAAAATAAAAAAAATGCATGAAAATCCATATTTTATCGTTCGGAAATAGACATCAGAAATGAAATACTCCGAAAATTTGTTTTGCCCAACTGATCGTGGGCCGGCAGCCGCTGTGCAGCGCCAGATCGACGAGGCTCTATCCCTTTAATTGTTGAACGCCAAACAGGGTAGCAGCAACTCCCATCTTTTAACGCCTTTTGGTCTCAGTGACGCGACCGGAGACGGACGCTCTACCAACTGAGCCAACACACCGGTACTTTTTTGCAGCTAGTATATCGGTTGGTGGAGGCATGGGCGGAAATCCCAGGGGGGACAGGGGGGACGTGTCCCCCCTACTCAAAATAGTAGGGGGGACACAATATCAAATGTCCCCCCTACTATTTTTTGTCTTTTATGATGGTAAGAAATACATCATTCTAAATCATATAAAACATGTATTTTGGGACGAGTTGGGACGAGATAACCGTACTTTTGGGATGATAACCTTTTTTTCTGCTTGTCAAATTTTCCCCACCCCTTGTCCCCATAGGCGGATCCAGAGGGGCCGAGGGCCCCCCCCCCCTCTATTGGCGGAGCAAAAAAAGAAAAAATAAGGGAAAGAAAGAAGTAAATAGGAAAAAAGGAGGGAAAAGAGAGGAGAAAAAGAAGAGAATGACGACGAGCGCATAAAATAAGATGAGGGGAAGACTTGGAAAATAAAAAGAATCTTTCGTGCCACTATATAAAATTTTCGCTCGCGCTTCGCGCTCGCATTGCCTGTTAGATGATTTACATATCTTGTTCAATATGGAGCTCAAATATCAAGTTTGGAAGTCAATATACAAAACATATTTCACCTCGGAAATCGAACTTTCATTATTTTGTGTGATTTACAAATTAATTTTTTAAAGTGCTCTGTAAAAATGTAAGTTTTATGGTCTGAATAATTTTATCAACATTTGCTGCTTGCGCTGCGTGCTCGCAAATTTTGATTTATCAGGTACCTATTATTTTCGTGTATTCTATAAAGTTTTCAAAATATCCCTTTTCAGGTCTGATTGTCAAGACGTATCAGCTAGCGCTGCACACCGGCATTTTTATTGGCGAGTTATGTATGTTTCAATATTGATTATATAACAAACTACTTAAAATCCCCTTTTCATGACAGTTTATCAAAAATTTTAGCTCGCGATTTGCGCTCGCATTAATGGTTACAAATATATTAACTGATGCATCCTATTCATAGTTACAAAAGTGAAATGTCCAGTTTTTATGCCATAATATCATCAGATTTCGCGCCCTCATTAGGCATTAATAAATATATTAATTTAATAATTAAATTGTCCCCTTTGTTACATCTCGCGCTTAGCAAGAGGAATAGGAAGATAGTCATCATTTTCATGACATGTCGCTAGGATGTCCCGGTCCTATGTCAAAACTCAAAAGTAATAATAATGAAAATTTTAGCTCTTTTTTCAAGTGCGATCCATATCCACCTTACAATTTTCCTACAAAGTGCTTGAAATATAAAGCTGTAATTTACTATTTTTTCCGATCGGAATATCAAAGTTTCATGATTTTCATGATTAAAGATGTATTTAGAATGCCTAGATTCTAGGTCTAAATATGAAACACGAGCGCGCATGTTTATTCAAATACTCAACTTGTTCTCCATTTAAATCATTATCCAGTTTCAGATCACAATATCAAAATTTTTCTGCTCGCGCTTTGTGCTCGCATTATTAATGTAGGAAGACCCCCTATTACTCATCCTTTTCATGATTTACATAACATTGATTTTGATTGATTTATTTTATTTAAACACGGTAAAAAGCCCTCGATCAGCATATGGCTGTTTACAAAACATGAACAGAGTGGCCCATTTTAAGGTCTAAATCTTGATTTTTGTTCTGCTTGCGCTTTGCGCTCGCATCAATTGTTGAATTATATAGCTTTCCTGTTCACGATTACAAAAATTGATTAAAATTTTCAATTCTTTCTTAAGAAATTTTTCAGCTCGCGCTTCGCCCTCGCATTTTTTTTATTGTTGAAATATGCAACGCCTTCATGGCTAAGTGCAAGCAATCCTTAACAGGTACCAGTTCAAAACGTATATAAAAATTTTCTGCTCGCGCTTTGCGCTCGCATCAATTTTTTACATATATATCTATTCTGCTTGAGTTACAAAAAGTGCTTAGAATTTCCATTTTTAGGTAAAAATGTCCCCAAAAAATCAGCTCGCGCTTCGCGCTCGCATTATTTGATTGTTAAATGCTAACTGCACGCAGTCTTTAACAGGTATCTTTTCCATCAGTTCATTTCTGCTCGCGCTTTGCGTTCGTAGTAATTATTAAGCTGCATACACATTTTTTTCAGGATAACAAACATTGCCCAGAATGTTCAAGTTTTAGGAAAAAATACATAAAATTTCCAAAAAATTAGCTCGCGCTTCGCGCTCGCATCATATTAATAAGGATTATGATATTATATATGAATTTATAAGAATAAAGCTAAGAAGTGACTAATGAGGACTACCCCTTCAAAGAAACAAACACAAATCATCTTCGAGCTGCCGATCGGGGAAAATATGGCTGAAACAAATTTCCGCCCCCCCCCCTATTGGCGAAGGCTGGATCCACCCCTGTGTCCCCCCTACCTTTTGGGAGAGATTTCCGCCCCTGGGTGGAGGGGGGGGGGAGAAGGAAAAAGAGTGTACGAATTGGGGGGGGGTCTGAGTTGTGTAACTTTGTATAATCATGGACCTATTACAATAATTTACAAACCATGGTATAATTAACCCCTATTATTCAACTGAGAACAAAACCCCAAAAACGTTACAATTAGGTCGACCCCCGCCCCCCTCCACCAACCTACACTGCAAAAATACCGGTGTTAATTTAACACAAAGCGGCTGGGTATACCTACATCGGAAAACACTAGGGAGGTGTTGAAACAGCACCAGACTGGCGTTAGGCTAACACCAGATAGGCATTTGATCAACACTGTTTCAAACTAACATCGGTTTGATTCTTAACTGGTGTTTTCCGATATAGATACCGGGCTGGTGTTAAATCAACACCGATGTTTTTGCAGTGGAGTGGTGCAGTCCCCTTTATAAATGTTTTGAATTCACTTTATCAGCAATTCAGAAAGAGAAAGATGAGATGAAAATCCATATTTTATTGTTCGAAATAGACATGAAATGAAATACTCCGAAAATTTGCTTTGCCCAATATTGATCGTGGGCCCGGCAGCCGCTGTGCAGCGCCAGATCGACGAAGCTTTGATCATTGAACGCCAAACAGGGTAGCAGCAACCCCGGGTCAGCAACTCCCATCTACTAACGTCTTTTGGTCTGACGCGGCCGGGGTTTGAACCCTCGACCTCCCGGTTGTGAGACGGACGCTCTACCAACTGAGCCAGGCAAGAGACCAATGATGATCGTGAAAAATAACTCGAACAAAATTAACAACAACTAGTACATGTAGGCCTAGTTTTTTAACCAGCTAAAGGGGACGCTGTTTATATTATTTTGTTCAATGCATGGATCAAGGCAAGCGCTACTTTTCTTGGATTTATAAAAAAAAAAATCGAGGGGGGTTCGTCGGCTGTTGCCGTTTTTGCGTCTAACAATAATCGATGGCGACCCAATATTGGATAAAATAGGAATGCTTGCTGGGTAAAAATGTACAAATACTTTGTAAACTTTACGCAGTGTTGCGTTGGAATTTACCCTTTAAACTTACATTTTGCCCAATATGGGGAAAAACTTACACAGCAATCGTCCTTTTCCGACCTTTCTTCCCAATATTGGGTAAATTTTTACTCAATCTTTTTTTAGAGAGTTAAGTGACATCGAGATGTACACGTAATCATCTCGTCATGACGACCGATGACGAGATTATGGATATAATAATGTCATGAGAGGGGGACATTGCCTGATCTAAGATCTCGTCGTGCCAACATCCTTTTATAGACTAGACGAGAGGACTTCTGGTCACTATTTTGAAAAGTGACGGTTTTGTATCACACCGGCGCAATTGAAAGGTCTATACTCCATGCACCCCAGAAAAATGTTGATTGGAAAAGAATAGAGAAAATCAAACAAGCATAACATTGAAAATATAAAAAAAAAACGGATGTAAAATAAGAAAGTTATGACATTTTAAAGTTTCGCTTATATTTTTACAAAACAATTATTATGCACAACTCAGTAACATGTAAATGAGAAAGTCGATGGTGTCCATCACTCATTTTTTTTTTTTTTATTGTTTGAATCATACAATGTTTGACAGACTTTTACTGAACCATGAAATGTTAAAACAATGGAAATACCACATATTCAGGGAGGAATAACTTTGTTTCACAGAACAATGAGCTAGAGAAAGTTAGAATATTTCGTATCATAAAATAAAAAAAGAAATAGTGAGTGGATGACATCAGCAGTCCCCTCATTTGCATACTGACCAGGATGTGCATATAACTGTTTTGTGAAATTAAGCGAAACCTTAAAATGTCATAACTTTCTTATTTTAAATCCAATTTTTTTAATGAAATTTTCAGTGTTATGCTTGTTGGATTTCTTTCCTTTTATTCAAATAAACTTTTATTAGGGGTAGATTTGTCCCTTAAATACTACTCCATATAAAGGACCCCACTGGAAATAAGCTTTCGAGCTTTAGTGGGATCCTGTGCAAGCCTGTTGTTTTTAATGTTACTGTATATAATATATTACGATGACTTGCCAAATAAAATCAATCAATCAATCAATCAATCAATCAATTAATCCATCCATCCATCAATCAATCAATCAATCAATCAATCAATCAATCAATCAATCAAGCAATCAATCAAGCTTTTATCAATGGCAGATCAAAGGCGGGACCAGAGGTCGGTTTTGGTTTGGTGTGACTGTCGTATATCTTTCTATGGACTGTATAGGTAGGCATAGTTTAGTTTTGTCTGAGTGTAACCAGGCATGCTTCGGGAGAGCGGACCTGCAAGATGTTTAATCCGAAGGTTCGCACAGCAAGGAGATGTTTTCCTTGCGCCCGAAGTATACAACCAAGGAAAGTTGCCAGATCTGAACACTAACTTGCAGGATGACAATATGTTGACATCGGGGTTGACATCCTCCTCATCATATATATTTTTAAATCCTGTCCTTGAAAAGATACGATATTTGAATTTTAAAAAATGTGCAGTTTACCATTCTGTTTTTTTTTTTAACGATCATCATCATTAGGCCTCGATCTGTACTAGGCCTATGGATCTACCTATACAGTGGTGCTAAAGAGTTAGTGAAAGACCCCACAATGCTAAGTGTTGAGTGAAAACAATAGCATTACAAGCCCGGAGAAACAAACTTTTTTTATTGTAATATTTTATCACCTGACTTCTCAATTGAATATGTAAAAGGTGGTAAAACTTGAACACTTTGAAATATGTTCATTTTCTGGTGGAATTCACTTTTTTAGCACCGCTGTGTCCCTGTCATTTATAAAAAAAACTTTAGTTTACGCCCTCCAAAATATTGACGGTCTAGCGCCATCTATTGGTGCCCTTTATCGCAGTTTCTATGATCATTTCTTCAAAACGTCATTCTTGCTTGATCTCCGCCTTCAGCTGTGCGGATTACATACAGCATCATTCTGCAGTGCCCTGCAACTCTCAACACCATCCCCCGGAGTGTAGGCAGGCGACTCCTTGTCGTTCCGTATGCCAGCTGCTAGCGCGCGCTGGCAGAGTTCGATGTTGGTTGGAATTTTGGATAATTTGGATTAGTCAATTTCACGGTGCAAAATGTCGAATATGAGCGGTAAGTCTTGTTTTCTTTGACATGTTTACCACTTGTTGATGATATGATGTATCATTGACTATTTTTTTTAGGCCTGAATAAAAATGTTAGAATTAACAGGAATTTTAAACGTATTTTTTACCATGTTTTTCTTTTTAATTTTTGACAGATGAAGAGTCTCGGGACAAGCTCCTGAAGACGGTCAAAAAAGAGGTAAGATTTAAGTAATGATCTTTATATATATATATATGTTGTGACAATGAGAATCCTGTCTTGCAATAATTTTCCATGACTGTGGAAACTGTAAGCTTCAG
Source organism: Lytechinus pictus (assembly GCF_037042905.1). Lineage (NCBI taxonomy): Eukaryota > Metazoa > Echinodermata > Echinoidea > Temnopleuroida > Toxopneustidae > Lytechinus > Lytechinus pictus. The sequence continues at coordinate 33,220,772 of NC_087246.1, forward strand.
AGATAATAACATCAATGAACATGATAAACAAGCAAGCAAAAAATTATTTTAAAAAAAATAATTTTATGCCGGGCATAATGCCAGTTTTTGCAGATTTAGTTCAACTAATAGTTGTGAAAAGTAGCCCATTATTAGGATGGACAAAATAAAATCCAAGAAATTTTGTTTGACCGTTTTTACATTTAGAGAAAACCAAAACAAAACAAACATACCAAGCCGCTTAATTCTGTACCTCTCCCGTGGCCAATTGTCGCCGAACATTAATGGGCTACTTTTCACAACTAAATCTGCAATATCTCATTTCGACATTGTGATGAATGGGGATTTCTCGTGCCCCCTTTTTTATTAGTTTCCAGGGCTCTTACATTTAAGACTAAATCATCCCCAGCCCCGTGTAATATTTTCTCTGCTAACATTAATGGTCTACATAGACCAGTCTCTGTATTTTGGTTGTTCTGCTGAACTATGTTGGCCTGGGATGATAGTAAAATGTCAGAAATTGTTAAATAAGTCCCCAGAAACGAAGTTTACTCCTGTCTAGGGTCTGTAGTATGATGGTGGGCCCAAGTCTGCGCACCTAACAATTTGGGTTAAGATTTAACATGAATTTCTTCTTATTTCACAAAATCTTTCAGTTAATAATGTTCCTTATATTATTAAGAGTAAGTGTACCGAATTTCTCATTAAAAAATGAAAGAAAATATAGGATTGTCTTGAAAAAACCTCGGGCAGTCATTTTCAGATTGAAAAAAAAATGATACTCCATGTCTGCGCACTCATTCACTTTGCACACGATTCGGGGATTTTGATGAGAAAGGCTGCATTTTGAGGCCGTCACATGAAATGCCCTAAATTCATTATTTTTCCACCATTTTGAGTCAGATTTTTTTATGAATACCTGTCTGTATTGCATGATTAAAGTTCGTGCTCGTTGCGTATCTTCTTTTACTTGAATCGCGCAGATAAGCGTGTGCGCAGACAAGGGGGACTGCGCAGACTTGGGGGAACTTGCCATACAAGGTATAACCAATTCAGGGTTGAGGGAACTTTTACACCTTGAAGCCTTGGCAAAGTCTGGCGGCAGGCTCTCAGCCTCAGGTGCCTGGATGCATGTGCTCTAAAATTGTAGTGCTGTGCCTCAGGGATAAAATAAACAATAATGAAATAAAAATGTCCACTACATTGATTCTTTACTCAAAGTGATAAGTTTGTGATGAATTGAATGACTGACTTCAAAGCTGGATTTAACATATAGATAGCTAGCTCTAGATCTAGGCCTTCCCTACCCTAAACCTTAACCTACCTCTCAACTGATTCCCCTCTATTTGGAGATTCCTGGAATCCACTGAAAATAGATTTGCTCAAAGTGCATAATCGTACAGGTTTAGAACATCAGAATGGCATAAATCAATTTTGTAGAGAAAGAAGGGGGTTATTAGAAGTACTTACGCTAATTGTGTATTTCCTTTGGCAGATGAGTAAATGATCATTAAGGGCAGGTAAATTGCTGTTGACGTCAACATAGATCGGTACAAATGTATGGTTGTACCCAAGGCCATCCTTGACTTTGCCAATAAACTCTTTGACGAAGATGATCTAGTTTGGGACACTGTCCAAGAAAATGTTCCACAGTCTCATTGGTACATAAGGGGCAAGTACAACTGGATAATTTTAAAGTTTAAAGAGACGACACAGTGTTTAATAGGTGGCTGTTAGGAGTTGAGCTCTTACCACAGATGCTTTTTCGGATTACAGGAGAGGGTACTCTATTCAGAATCTTCGGGTACAGGGGTTTGGCGGAAGGCAGAATACTATCTTGCCAGAACTTAAGAGATGACTTGTCCAGAGAGAATTCTTTGTTGTGTGTTCTGTTTGTCCAGCAGGTTAACTTTGTAGTTGATCACAGGATTGGTTGATCATTCTTTTGAGGATTTGAACGAAGACTACATACATGAAGATCAGGAAGATTGCTTTCTCCTGTAAGAGCAGTATTGTGGGTGAGCCTATAAAGTTGAGTGCTTCTACATGTAGGAATGTTCTAAACTCGAAGCAGCTGTGTTTCCCCAACAGCTATTCCTGTAGAGGCTGGAATCAGGTCTGTGAGTAGGTAGACTATCTTGTCAGCCGCAGTCTTTAATCCGCAGTATTTGCTTAAAAAGATGAGACTGAGCCCGGTCTTTCTTCCCCTACAATGATTTTGTGAATTTATGGATGGATTTATGAGCATTCTTGGATGAGGATAGTTTTCCAGTACCAGTGAGAGCATAGAAAGTACTAAGAACAATACCAATGATATCGTCAGTTGGATCTCATCGCGTCCCAGACTTGAGGATACCAAGATGGGGATGACAGACTTTCTTTCCCTTCAATGGTAGATCCGTTGACTGCCCAGGATGAGCTAGACGATTGTTTTTTTTCTCTACTGGTCACAATCACTGCACTCTTGGAAGAGTTTGAATTCTGTATTGCCTCTGTCTGGCGTAATCAAAAGTGGTCTCTGGCATCTACTGAAACTCCAGCGATGAGTTACAGATGAGTGGGACATCGTCAGCCAGGATTTGATTCCAGAGAAGCGACCACCTATAGTACAACAAGTGTGGTGTACCAAGTACCATAAAACCCTATTAAAACCCTAACCCTAACCCTGGCTACATCTTACAGCCTGGAACAATTGTCGCAGGAGCAGATGTCCTGTCACCCTTTGAATACCCACCTATCTGTGATTCCAAGTTCTTTTTCATAAAAAAAAAATTGGTATCTGTTCAACACGACAAGTACAAGTAGGAGATCGTTGACATATTTGAGAGGGTTCTATATGAATGACCTAATTTCAAAGCTACATGTAATTAAACCCTAATCCTAATTCTCACAAATCAAATACTTCAAGTAAAACATCTAATATCAACATGCAATAATCAGGGGTGAGCAAAAAGGAAAATGTTAACCAGTATGTTTTTTTTTAATATTTCCTTTTTCCATTCAACCTGAAGAAGCACACTTCAATTGTATTTTGGATATTTCGTAATCTTCTTGATACCATTTTGTATTTTCATAACCAAGGCCCTTCAAACTTTGCAATTTATTGGAAAATGATTTGTAATATAATCTATCACATTTGTATTTATACAGTAGTATGCAGTCAGCTGTAAAACCATTCACATGATCAGTTGACAATTAAACAAAAAAAATTTACTAACTCTAGTATGACACGTTCATGGTTATAAATCACACAAATCTGTTGATAACATGCCCTCTTTTATGCATTTTAACAAGGTTAAGTGCAATTAAACTTTCTGGTGGTGGTCTTTACATTACACCGTCATTAACATTGTCTGACATTTCTGCCCCTTCTTGATATCAAGTTTCAATTTTTGAATCCATTTCTATTTGTGTGTACTCTTTTATAGGTGAAACAGATCATGGAGGAAGCTGTCACAAGGAAATTTGTTCATGAGGAAAGTGGAAGCATCATCTCTCTATGTGGTAAGTTTACATCCATTTGGTTGTCATGGAAACTGATTTAACTCTTCAGTGGAGAGGGGGGGGGGCAGATGGTGCTCATTTCGAGTACATGTAGGACTTTGAGGCCAATTGCAAAAAGAGAAATTTGTTATTCAGGGAATAATTTTCCTGGTATCACATTGCAATTTGCTCCACAATTTTGAAAGACTGCTAGTGCTATGCCTAAAGTCTTTTGTATAGCACATTTTTACATAGGACTGTACATTACTTACAATAGTTGAGAGCTTTTCTCTTATGACCAAAAGTGCTATTCAAATTTGTAAAGTAAAATTATTCCCTGTTATTGCATCTAAAAAAAAATGATAGTCCCAAATGTATTCTTCTAATTACCGGTACATCTGTGTTTTGAGTTCAATGGCAACTTCTTCAAAATGGGCTCTCTGTTGTGTTAATGTGAAACTTTAAAATTTATAAACACTGTACAAGGGAGACAAGAGAAGTACCGGTAGTCTTTATGCGTCGTGGTGTAGCGGTTTTGACTCTCGCCTTGTAATCAGAGGGTCGTGTGTTCGAATCCCACCATGGCCTAGCGTCCTTTGGCAAGGCGTTAATCCACACTTTGCCACTCTCCACCCAGGTGTTAAATGGGTACCCGGTAGGATGTGAAAGCCTATATGTATTATGCCTAGCAATTGAGTCTTGGAACTCTTGTTGGAATGCTCCCCAGGGAGTGGAGAAGGTGCATATATTGTATGCGGGCATGCAAGGATCCGATGACCGGGGTAATAATATGTCTGTAAAGCGCTTAGAGACGTCGTTCCGATGTATTAAGCGCTATATAAATGCGGAATATTATATTATTTATGGACAGGTGCCTTCACACTTTGTCAATGGGGATTTATACAATATAAATGAAACAAAACTTGTGATCTCTGACCACAGGGAGGTGACCCTTCTATACAGGTGGTTGCTGGTTGCGGACTAGACTGCAAAATCATTAGAGTTGTCAGATCTCCTAACATTCAAAGTATCACAAAAGTGCATGTTTTTCAAATTTGTGTGCACTGTAGTTACATGTAAAATGCATTACATTACATGTACATGTATGTATTTAGTCTTGTAAAATATTCTCCCAAGAAATCAACAACTGTACAAAAACCAACTTTAGTTTTAGAAAGGATGATCATTCAAAACTTAAAATAAGATCCATAATTTCATTTTAAAATCTTGAGTTTTATAAAGGATGATCATTCAAAACTTAAAATAAGATCCATAATTTCATTTCAAAATCTTTAGTTTTATAAAGGATGATCATTAAAAACTTAAAATAAGATGTTCAATAATCACATGTCATATTTACATACGTAGAAGTAGTTTAAACATTGAATATATTGTTATCTGACTATCATCATAACTTTATAGAGTGAGCAAATAGGTAACCTCCTTGGTATTATAAGCCAGTGACAAAGTTGTGGTCTATAGATGTCCATTCACTGACCTTGTGGCAATAATATAGCCTTTTGGAATTCTGTACAAGTATGATAATGTGTGTATACATGTACATGTGTATTGTGTCTAAGCTTATATTGTTTTTAATGCAAATTCACCAACATGAAGAAGGCCTGATGTATCTGGAGCAAAAATTTTGTTATTAATATTATTTTATACTGTTCTTTGGAAATTATGCATATAGGAAGAGCAGTTCTGCATGGGCTATTATGTAGGCCTTTCGCATGATAATTGAAATTTGTTTTCTCTGGAGCTGAAATAGGCTAGATAAAGAATGTACTATAGAGACCTTCATTGTGATGTCACAATAGCTTTTATGTGATGCATTGATTTAATTGATCTACAGTAATCTGGCTTGCACTGTGCATGTACATGTAAGGTCATGTGTAAACTGTAGATGGACTTAAGGAGTAATTATTATACCGTGTTTACACTTAATCGGCATTTGAATCGGCTTTTTCATAACGTGTAAACGCGAGTAACTTGAATCGGCTCGCGGTTCAGAACCGGCAATTTGCACCACCAAAGTAGTAGGTTCTGAACCGCGAGCCGATGCAGAATCGGCTTTTTTACTACGTGTAAACAGAAAGCCGATTCTGCATCGGCAATTTGTACGCATTTCATTTACTTTACCATTGTGACGTAATTGTACATTGTAAGCGCACTGATCCAGCGTTGTTTTTATTATGACGTAAATTGTTGGTGTGCGTATCATTTCAGGTTTTTGCATCGGCTCGCGGTTCTGAACCGCGAGCTGTAACAACGTGTAAACGCAAACCAAAAGCCGATTCTGCATCGGCTCGCTGTTCTGAACCAAAAGCCGATTAAGTGTAAACACGGTATTAGTTGCATGTTATTTACTACTACCCTATTAAGAGAAAATGGAATGCTCATGGTTTTAGTTCAAAGATGTCCCTAAAGGCGACCGCACACCTTACGATTGGTCTGCGACCCGTATCAGAATAAAGTGTAGTAGAATTTGATGCTAATATTGAGACTTGGAATATCTTACTATGTAATGTTCTAAGTCATTGTACGAATACTTATGTTCAAATCTGTGACTATGCTATCATCCTCCTTAGAATAAAAACGTATTTAATATCTACATGTAGTCGTAATGACATCATAGCAGTTGTATGATTGGCTACGATTTGAAACTAATTTGGCCTTTACTCCAAAATAAAGGCTTGCAATCTTTCAAAATGGTTATATCAGTATTCTTTCAATTAAAGGTAATTTTAACCTCAAATAAAATGATATGTTCCATTCACATTTGCAGAAAATAGGCAAAATGCGATTTGTTCCAAAATCGGATCGCGAACAGTCGTAAGGTGTGCAGTGGCCTTTAGATGTACATAATCAAATTAAGAAAGAGGTTGCAAGAGGGAGAATGGAAGAGAGAGTGGATGGAAAAGAAAGACGGAAAGACGGGTGATTTGAAATTGAGAAGTAGAATACAGTTTAGGAAGTAATAGAGGAGTAGTAGAGACAAGAGATAGAAAGACAGAGAGAGAGAGAGAGGGAAAGAGAAAGGGGCAAAGGGGGGGGGGGTGAGATGGGTGATTAACTAAGGAGAGGGCTAAGGGACTTTTAAGGAGAAGAGAAAGAGGATGACAAAGAGAAGAGTGAGAGATGAGAAGAAAGGAAGAAGGAGGGGAAAGAGGAAGAAAGGGGAAGGTATAGAGGAAGAAGGTGGAGGAAAGTATAGAGGAAGAAGGTGGAGGAAAAAGAGGAGAGGGATGATCAGGAGAAGTAGATGAGGAAAGGAGAGGAATACATGTAGGATGAAAATAGGTTGGAGAGGAGGACGAAGAAGCTACATGTATGTAACATTAACAGTTCGTTTTGAAAACAGAAAACAAAACACATATTTACTGGAAAATTAACCTCACAAAAACGAAACATGGAGAAAAAAAAACTAGATTGATGAAGAGGCAAGTTACATGTAATATCATGAGCCACAGTAGTCAGCCATGAAAATAAGACAGTAAAAGAGGAATGAATACTTGTTGAAAACCTCTCCATATGGTTGAAGAAGGTAAAAATCGATGGCTGCTATCGGATACATAATCTATTTTGTGTGCAGATCTTGTTGTTTCCCTGTTGATTTGGTTGCATTATCATTCCAAGCTCATTTCTTACCTTGTCTGCTAGCTGAATTCCAAATATCGTATGCCATATTATATACAATGTGGTTTTCCAATAGGCTGTGTTTTTCTTTCTTAAGATTTTAGCCCAATTAGCTGATATTAATTAAGCTCAAGAGAAAGAAACCCTCTTCCATCAGAGTGCGTGATTTTTTTAGCATCCAATGTGACCTTCATTACTGAGCATGCACGGTTTTGGTTCCTTGATAATAATTATCTTTTAGATGTAGGGTGGAATTAATTATGATAAGCAAAATAGTAAAAGTAAAAAACTAAGAGGATCTTCACTTGTAAACTAATGTAGCTGGATAATTTACCAAATAATGTGGGTTTGAAAACAAAATCCCAGGACCAAATCTACATGTATATTTACTAAGGATTGTAATCTAGAGATTAATCCAACTGAAAATTACAGAATTAATTTCAAAGCTCAAGATTGTTCTGATCGGGATGATTTTGTCGATTAGCGGAATGATATGAAAATTTGGGCTGTTGGTGATGGGCTCGCTGTCTTTGCTCTAAAGCCGTCCCTGATGCCTTTTCATCGACTTCTATATAATGACTCCTCCACCCACATTCTTGCCCTAAAGTTCTGCTTCCTTGTCAGCCAACATGCACTTGAATTTCAAAACCAAACATACATGTATCTAGTACCGTGTTTACACTTAATCGGCTTTTGCATCGGCTCGCGGTTCTGAACAGCGAGCCGATGCAGCATCGGCTTTTTCATAGCGTGTAAACGCGATTAACTTGCATCGGCTCGCGGTTCAGAACCGGCAATTTGCACCACCAAAGTAGTAGGTTCAGAACCGTGAGCCGATGCAGAATCGGCTTTTTTACTACGTGTAAACAGAAAGCCGATTCTGCATCGGCAATTGGTGCGCATTTCATTTACTTTTCCATTGTGAAGTAATTGTAAGCACACGGATCCAGCGTTGTCTTTATTATGACGTATATTGTTGTTGTGCGTATCATTTCAGGTTTTTGCATCGGCTTTTGGTTCTGAACCAAAAGCCGATTAAGTGTAAACACGGTATAGGTGAGCAACTTTTTTCCCTACATCTGCTTCCACTTCCTCAGCACTTTTTCCAGCTTTATCCCATTGCTCTAGTTAGTCCTCTTTTATAATTTTTGAACTGGATAGGATATAATCTTTATTTTAGGGGCCATCTTTGTTTGTACGTTCAAGCGATTGCAAAATTTTGGAGGCTATTTCTTTCATTTTAAGGGCTACGTTCTTTCATTTTAAGGGCTACGTTTTAAGGGTAACACTCAATTATGCAGTAAAAGCAATTATCATTATTCTGCCATAGATAGAATATTGATTTTCTATTAATTCATCATCTTGGATATTGTTTGTGACAGATATCTTGGGGCGACTCTGGGCTGTCATGAAGGCAACCTCATGTATTTCCTAAGCTGAAGCTTGCTCATACCCATCACATTTTGTAAATATTTGATGAAATTTTAATAATATGTTAATTGTTTATTTGATTTCTTTGCTAAAATATTAGAAGAAATATGATATTGGACTGCTATTCATGCCGGTTCAGATAAGGGAAACTAATGTACTGTACAAATTTATTGTGGTGGTCAGATGGATTCCAAACACAGTATTAGTCCAACTCCAAGCAGTAAAAACATGTATGTCATTCATTAGAAGTTTTCTGTTCTCTCTTTTTTTTGTCAATGCAAAGTTTCCTCTTCATTGTTATTGCAAACTGTGAACTGCTTTAAAAAAAAATCACATCTTATCAAAACTCAAAAGCCTTCAGGAGCATCATTTTAAAATCCCTAACGTGTCCTTTCTCATTTCCAGAGTAGTACTAAAATGTCTAAATACTTGAGAATGATGCTTAAATTCTTCTTATCAATCTTTTGAGTTCTTCAGATAAATCTCAAGACCTCTATAGCTTTAGTGCCTACTCATAATATGCTTTAATGATGCTTGCACATCTTTTTTATGGCTGCATCCAGATCAGATTGAATATCTCATCACTTTACTCACTATTAACCCTTTCCACGCGTACTTCGCACCAATGCACACTCGGTGCCGTGCGAACTTCGCATTTCACACTCAACAAACAATGCGTTGTTTCCCTCCCTGAAAATAATTCAGTACAGATGGGTTCATGGTCCAGCGCACAAAGAGTTAAACAATATCTTTTTCAGCAAACGATGAATCAGTAATAACCCTCCTGGTGATTTTCTATCTCTCGATCATTCTCTTTTCTTTTTATTTTCCATCAAGCACTGTATGCTGCTGTACAGTGTAATGCTTGAAGGTACACTGTATTGAACAGCGGTGAATTAAAGATAAAACTTTCACGTAGGCATCCCTGATTGAAAAATTGTCTGTTATTGTTTTAACTTTCATGAAAAGATCCCTGCTTGAGATCAATTCATATTCCATTTCCCCCTCTATCTATTTCTGACTTAAATTCTGTTTCATCATCCATTTTTCTTACCAAGGACCCAATCGCATCGGTATTCAAGTGAGGTTACAATTTCAAATGCACTCTCTGTCTTCATGGTGAATTCCAAAATGTTGAAGATTCTCTATTTTCTGTACCTTGGTCTGTATAACAGCACAGACCCTTATTGAATTTTTTTTCAAATTGGTGATTTCACCGACTAGAATTTAGAATATAGCTCTCAGCTAATCAGATACAAGGATATCAAGTAGATTATAACAGAAGTCAGCGAAAACGTGACTATTTTTTCCATGAAAGGAAAGGCTCCCATCTTTATCTTAAATTATCATTGTTATTGAACCCAATGGTAATTTATGGGCTGGGATATTTTGGAACTGTCAGAAGCAATATTAATAAAGCTTTCCTGACCAAGAAATCAGCTTATGTTTTGCATGGTCAGCCACTGGAACAGCATTAGGGAATATCACTCACTCTCAATCGTCACCATTTTTCATCTGGAAAATTATAGTGATAAAGGATGAGCTTCTCTTAATATTTTTTTTCATGAAAATATCATGCCCTTGGGTATTATCAGTCAATTAAATCAATATTATTTTTATGCATGTAAGAAGATTGAATTCAGTTGATTATCATGAGATTTATTTTCATGAATTCATAGAAACATATACCCCCCTCCCCCCAAAAAACAACAAAAACACAGGTGCTGAAACTTTTTCTCAAGGGTATAATATGAACGAGGTAAATTACATTTTTGCAGGTTAACTTACTATCTAAAAGCAGTAGTAGAATTTACCAGTATTTTTTTCATTTGCTGTCTTGTATACTGTAGAGATGAAGCGAAAGAATTATAACGGAAAACAGAAAAATCATAATTACTGATTCAATATGATGAAATAATTTACACATGCCTATGAGAAAAAAAAATTCATGAATAATTTAAAAGGATGAATTTTCAATTTGTACGTGCATGTAAGCCTATATAACATGACTGTGGGGCAGCTATTTGCATGACATTAACCCCCCCCCAAAAAAAAAGATGTAAAAATTAATTAATAGCTCGGTTGATCTTCAACAGATTTTTGTCAAACCTTGATACTTTCCCTCTTTCCCTTGCAGCCTCTACTTTGCATTATTTATGATGTTACGATCAAATCATTCAGGTTCTGTGATAGGTTAATTGAGAAGGCATATATATGTAATGGAGGAGGGTTTGAGGGGGTTGTTCCTGAGATACTGTACATGTAGGTGAAGGTATCAGAAAAAAACAAAGGCATGAATCTCTGGAGAAATCTACATCTTGGATAGCTTACTAATGAGCATGGGTCTCAAGGGAAATACATAGCCTGTAGCCCTACTCACACCCATCTGATCCAGGGAATAATTTTCCTGGTATCGCATCGCAATTTGCTCCATAATTTTGAAAGACTGCTATGCATAAAGTCTTTTGTGTAGCATATTTTTACATACATGTACTGTAAGACTGTACATTTATAGTTGAGAGCTTTTCTCTTAATATGACCAAAAATGCTATTCAAATTTGTAAAGCAACATTATTCCCTGTGATCATATGAATATGTGTATTATTATTGCAATACGTGGGACTTGTTGGAGCTTAAAAACTTGTTAATTCATTATTATTCTTCACGTTTATTATTATCTAAGGAAAGTGCCTCTAGTGGACTTTGGATGTTTTTAACCTGGCTTTAGCCTTTCAAACCTTTATACAACACACAATCTCACAAGTCGGCATGAAGCATAAAGTTCTCTTTATACATGTAGTTATGAGCATGCAACATGACTCTTTAATTCCTATATCAATTATCAGATAGGAGAATTTATAATTTGCTTTCACACTGACAGTATCCATGATACCTTTCAGATATCCATGTGAAGAAAAACCTAATTTTGAAAATTGTATTCCTATGTTATCTGTTTTTTTTTTTAATTTGGGGGGGGGGGTTGATATTACATGTCCTTTTCTCTCATACTGGCAAAATATTATCTGTTCGAGGTACACTACCCAGTAAAAAACAAGAGGTGTATTTTTTGCTCGAGCAGGTGTCAAAACACATCGATGAAATCTCAACAACCTACATGGAGCAGGGCAATATACACATACTGTACATGTACCTTCTCTACCTAGGAAAATAGCCTGATTTTAGGTCAAAACAACCCATGATTGGAAACTCGCTTTGTTTACACAGAATCGCTGTGTCCAACTCGAGCAAATAAGACAGAAAGAGTGAATGATCGATTATCCCTCTTAATGTCAGTGCAGAACAAATACCTGTACAATTATTAAAAGAGCAAAATGAAGTTAATATTAAATGCTTTCTGAAATTAGAGGTTGGTGTTTTAATTATGATTATATTCCCCTTTTTTATAGCCTCCTGGTATTAGATTTCAGAATATGAGCCATTTAATTGGAAAACTAGATAATTAATGTACAATGTATTTGTAATTATGAATTACTAGTATTGCTCTAGTTGACAGGTTCCTGTATGGCAGAGTGAGCTCATATTTGTATGTATGGAGTTCTCTGATTTATAAATATTTTATGAAGAAAAAAATATCCATCATTATATTCAGTGATTGCTAAAAGTCCTGTACATGAGCATTATTAAGTTGGTTTGAAAAAGTGAGTAATAATTCTCAAGCTTTTCCTCGATTGTTTAAAAAAATGGTACATTACTGTATGTACAGTAGTTTATCTATATAGGCCTATATGCTATTAGGCACATTGTTGTTATTGTGGATGGACATAAAAACAATTCAGCATTCAAAACTTAAATGTGTTTAAAGACATACATATCCCAGTAGATGTCAACCAATATTAATACTGTGTGTATACATCTGCTCAATTTCATGCTAGAATGTATAGGTAGGAGAAATTTATTCCATTTTCAGTTTATCTCAACTGTATAGAATAGATTGGTCATGAATCCTACGTTCATATCTAACTCTGATGTCTGGGTATATGTAGCTTTTTCAAGTACACATCTTTGAAATGTATGACTTTACTTTTTTTTTATAATCACCTAGACCTGATGATGATGATGATGATGATGATAATGATCACATGTGACAATAATGATGATAATGATAATAATAATGGTAATAAAAATGATATCAAGAATCATAACTAATACTAATCATACTGTGAATATAATACAAATAATAGTGATGATGGTGATAATGACTTTTTTCTAGATGATACAGACATTGTTATTAATGTACATGTATCTTTTCAAGTACATATACTTCATCAAATCAAATCAAATCAAAATCGCTTTTGATTTGCCTATGATAGTGGTGGTGACTTTGTTGTTGATGATGGGGAGTTAGTAATGATGACAGTGATTTTCATTACATGCTCGGTCGCAGTGTCTTGGTATGTAACTTTTTCAAGTACACATCTTTGGAATGTATGGCTTTGCTTTTTTAAAATAATAACCTAGGCCTGATGATAATTATGATGATGATAATGATCATGACAATAATAATGATGATAATAGTGATAATAATGGTAATAAAAGTACAAAAGTTTATATAAAACCCTGCATTATAAAAACAAGTTTTTACACAAACTCTTGAATAATAGAATTATATAGAATATATATCAACATAGTTAGTTTTTTAATTATGCATGTGTTGAAATGTCTATATTTGAATAAAAAAGAAGAGGCTTTTCTAAAATAGAGTACACTAATATTTATTTCTTCCATACAGTCATGTATGTAAACTGCCTTAAAGCTCATATTTAAATCACAATAAAAACAAAATGAAGACGAACTCAACAATTCCAATTTATCGAACAATGACAGCATATTTGCTGTCATTTGTAACCAAATGATAGGTTTTAGGATATATTTGATTGTATTTTGACGGCACCATATGGTAGAGTTTACACAATTCTTCCATAAACATGCCATAGATTTTTTCCCCTGCCTCCTCTCACTCGCTCACTTTCTCTCCCTCTCTCTCTGTTCCACGTCCAAATTGTGTCGCCCACACAAACACGCTGGCATGGACTCCCCCTATAGCCTACGAATGGTAACCCTCATCGTGTGCACGTTCTAATGCAACCCACCTTCGTGTTTACGTGTGTGTTCCTGTGTGTGGATGGTTTCTGCATGGAGGTGGTGGTGGTGGTGGTTCGCTTTCATTTTAATACACTGTACAGATGCTCCAAATAGGCATGAGAAGATGGTTTTTAAATTGCAAACATGCAGGGAGATATAGAAGATAGTGAGAAAGAGAGATGAAAATAATTAAAAGAATGAATGGAAAAAGAAACCAGTAGTCAGGACTCTACATACATTTAAGGTAGAGAACTACTAGAGATAGATGTAAAAACAATAGTTATGCCAGAAGGAATAAATTTATAGATACAGGTGATCATCTACCCAAATTGAATTTCTTGGTACCCCAGAATTCTGTTAGACAGGTCTGAGCAAAATGGTAGAAGATGCCAATTTAAGAGGAGAGAAAGAGAAAAGGAGTGGGTGTCTTGAGAAACAGCACTGCACCATGAATGTTTACTGTAAACAATGTGCCTCAGAATGGATTATTTCTAGATTGATGGAGCAAATGTAAATGCCTATTATAATTAAGTATTATTATTATTATGAAATGACATTTCTAAATGTTGAAATTTCCCAGCATTACATGCTTGACTTGGATTTTGTTATTTATTTTTATTATCTGTCTTCATTTATACAGGGTAGCTTAAAAAACTTATTTTTCCCCCTCTGGTATTAAGTGTGGTATTTTTGGCTGTTTGAGAAGTCGGTACATTGAGTTTCGTTTTCCTATTAATATTTCTAAACTTGAATGATAATATTAATGTTTACTTGTCTTTCAATGAATTCACAACCAAATAGTGCTTTGTTTGAAAGTGTCGTTGTGTGATCGTAAAGTGTGTGGTAGGCTTGGCTTGTATCGGGATCACATATTCCCCCCCCCCCCGGGCTGTTTTTTTCCACCCACCTGAGAATGTGACGAGTGAGAGAATTACATTGTGGACCAACTACACAAAGCTGAACTAACACACCATTCATCTAGTTTGCTTGGATTTGCTCCTCTTTTTCTTCCCCTGTCTCTTCGTGACTGAATGTCTGTCTGTACTGAATCCTACATGTATATTCATTCCAAACTTACATTATGATAAGTTTACTTATTTTCAAATTGAATTGATTACTGCGAAATAGCAGTTTTTGCTCAAATTTCATGAATATTTTGGACAGTACCATCTGAGAACATGATGTTATTTTTTTTCTTCATAGAGTGGCCAAATTGGGAAAGCAGTACCCTGTATAAAGAATAGAATAATTCTTGTATTTTTTTTGCTTGATTATCCTGAAATGTTCAGCTTATTCCATGCAAGTGAAGTGGTATTATTATATACAGGGTATGAAAAGAATATAATGCAGATGTTGATTGGGCAACGGATCACATAGATTTTCCTCTGAAATTACAAACTCTCTGCAATGAAAGTAAAACATATTTTATTTTATATCCTCTACATCATAACAGTTTTAGATATGTGATGCAATAATGAATTGGAATAGTGACATGCACTTTTGAGGGATTTACCAAAACTTAATGCTTTTACATGGGAAATCATTTCTTGAAATTATCGCTCAATACCGTACTTGAGTTTGGCTTCATAGATATTTACATCCATGAATAATTTTTTTGTAGAAATCGAAAGCGAGGTAGCGAAGTAAAGGAGTTTGCCATTGGGGTGTTTTTGCATTTTTATAAGTGATATTTAAGGATTTCTTGCACACTTTGGGTGCATTTTTGTAAAAATGTTTAGTTAAAAAAAAATGAAGATTTTAAACCCTGCCCCCCCTCCATGCTGTGTGCGGCCATGTATTGATAAATGTTGACACACCAGAAATATGATGTAGGGCCTCATGTGCGGTATTTCAATCAATGTGTGTATACATGTAAGACTGCGTGCATAATAGACTATGGAATAGAGCTGGCTGAATATAATACCGCATCCACCCTCCATATTGAAAAAAATTTAGACTGTCACTTCGGATAAACAAAATTGTATTGTTGCTGATGCTAATATGAACACCCAAAATGAATGAATGCATTATGATAGACATGTATGATCATGATGATAGGGGTTGATAGATAGAATAATGAGGTGTCGTATTTATTATCATTCCCTCTTTGCCTATTCATCAAGGCTGGGTTATAATAATCATCCTCATTAGCAGTTCAGTGAAAGAGACAGATTTGTTTATTGATTTTTGTAGTATGGATTTTAAACATAATTTCCTGGAATAGTTTGCTGTTGAATTGAATCATATTAGTCTGCACCGAAATATTACATTTTTTAACAATAAATATACATTTAGCTTCAATTAGAATCATATTCAAGTTTATGATATGAATCACTCTCTATTCATGTTTCTATGCTTTTCCTGCATATTTCAAATTCTGTCCAGTTGTTGTTTGTTTGTTTTTTATGGCGCTCTCAAGGTTCATGGCGTTGTCAAGGTTAATGGCGTTGTCAAGGTTAATATCATTCACCTCATTCTTGCCTGTAAAAACATTTTTTTTAATATTATATAAATTTATGATTTATTTAGTTTTGCTAAATGAATATAGCATGGAGCTATAGCTCTATGAATATAGTATACATTTTTTCTATGCAATAGTTCACAGATGAGTTTATGTTTGCCAATTTGCAAATCCATGACACTTATGTGTAAACATGCATTCATGTTTATCTTCTATTTATAGATAGTGTTTACCGAGTCAGTGAAGTATATGAATTGGGTTGAAATCGTGACCTATGGCTATGCTTGCAAATATCACAATGGGCATTCATGTATAAATCATATATTTTTATGATGAAATAAAAAACCTCTCCTGATTCTTGATAAATGTGGTTTTTTTTTAATTCAAGTTGTATGTAAATGGAGATTAGAAGTTACCCAAATTTCCAAATGTAAAATGTTATTGTGTAGGCTTGTGACTGCTTTGATGAATCAATAGCATACATTATGTAATAAAAGTTCCTTTATTTCTTTTTCAGTGTTGTGATTTTTTTGTAACCTGATTATTTTTATGTGATTTAGCTACATGTAATGTATGATGTTATATTTTGATCTAGATATGTAGGCCTACATAACAGGACTCCCAAGGGGTCATTTTTTTTTATTTGGTGTTCTAGCTGTTGAAATGTTTTTGATGTATAGAAAACCAAATACATCTAAAACAATATGAATGAATAAACAAACAAAATAAGTATCTAGATTATAGATAAATTGATAATAAATAAATAAAACGAATAAATAAATAGATAGATCCGGTAAATAAATAAATGAATAAATTAATAAATAGATGAATAAATAATATATATTCATGAACATACATGTAGAGCATCTATTGAATGTGTAAATTGAAGATTTCATCTGAATGAATCTTGTTTATACCCCCCTCCGCCCCCATGGAATCTTCTTTCTCCTTTTATTATGCTCTATACAGTGAAGATTCCAGTATTAGACACTGTTCTTATTTACCATCCTCAAACTAGTTTACCGTGTAATGAGAATGCTTGAAGCGGTCTTGGAAGCGATCTTCCAAACCAGTTCAGAAAACCACCTCGCGATGTAGTTTTCAAGATCACTTTGCCTTGTTGAACTGGTTTTAACGTAAGTGAGGACACAACCATTCTTCGGGTAGCGATCTTCGCACATTTTGAGCGCGCTGCTCCACACACTGCGTGTAGAATGCTTTTGCTGCAGTTTCAAACTTCGAGCGAAACGTGTCACCCCACTGAGAGCGTTCCCGTAGCAACAAGTCCACTTTACTTGAAGTGATTTTGAAAACCACTTTCGGGTGATCAAATGGGAGCACTAGCAAAGCGATCTTCCAAACTGGTTTCCTGAACCGGTTTCCAGTAAACAAGTTTTAGAAAGTGTAATGAGAACGGGGTCTTCGAGGCCCTAAATTGTACATGGTAGGCAGTAATGCAGAATGAAAATCTTCTAACAGCCATGATTGCGGTTATTATGTTGACATTCCTCGGCTAAATTTTGTTACATCCAATTTTCGTGGACTTGAGCTTGTTTCTTGGTCATCAGACGTCTGGTTTGGGGAGGAGAGAGACAAATTGTGTGTCGGGGCTAGATTAGTGTTGAGGCGGCAGAGATTGGAAGTTTAAAGGGAAGATAAACCCTGGAAAATACAGTTTTCATGGAAGTAGAGAATGACACACAACGTACAACAAGAAAATCATGACTTGAGATTTTGGTGAAAGCCCATCTAAAGCTTTGGTCATAATAATAATGGTATTTTATTTCAAGACTTCACAACATGACTTGTACAGAGCTTTTAAATATAAATTATACTTGAGTATCATGTAACATATGAAAAAAGTGTATTTATTGTTTTTTTTTCAGCCATTAGAATAAAAAAAATTTAGTTGTCAGAATTCAAATTTGGCATCTAGCACACTCTAATGGTAATGTTTTTTTTAATATTGTTTATTCCAAAGTAGTTCTTTTAGCACTTATTTTTTAGCACTTTTTTTACATATTTAGTAATTGGATATTAGAAAACTACAAACACAAACATAATTAATTTTTTTAAATCATATTTTAGTAGATATAGATTAATTCTGATATCAGAGAATTTTTTGATTGTGGACAAATTCCCGGCCCCTCATACCACGGGGGACTTTGTCACTTTGCGGACACGGTCACGGTCCATTGAAACCATGAGATAAGAACTGGAACATTTTCCAGCTACGCATTGCACATCATTTTCAGACCCCAATAAACACCATCGCAATCCACTGCCGCAACCCGCTGCCGCAACCCCATACATAGTGCCTGCCATGCCTGGTGGGTATTTCATAAAGCTGTTCGTATTAAGAGCGACTTTAAGAACGACTGGTGATCCTTTCTTGGGGTAAATGGTATATTCATTGGCCACTGCCCCTTCCCCGCTGACGGGGACGTCTGCCTTCACTAACCCCCGATGGTACACCAGAATCATGATGGAAGTGCCCGAAGGGCCATTTTATAAAGCTGTTTGTCAGTTTAGAGTGACTGGTGATCCTTTATGGTAAATGATATTCAACATTAAATGTTCATTGGTGATTTTTTTTAGCGCATAAGAAAGGTTCACCAGTCGTCACTATTACTGTATTACAATACATGTAACTTACGAACAGCTTTATGAAACAGCCACCAGACTGTACCTTGGGGCCCCAAGTTACTGGTGCCTTATATTTAGGCCTACATTGTATGATACTTAAATTCACATGGAGGAATATAACTCAGATGAGTTTGCCTCATCCATGAAAACACCATGCATTTTATTATTCACATACATGTATATATATGTTTTCTCTTACTGCCTTCAGAATTCTTAGAAACGGTGATATTAGTACGTGATTTGACTATTCCGAATCCATCTAGTCTCCTGGAAGGCTTTACTGGGTTGATTTCATTTGATGAAATTAGGGTTAATTTCCTTTGCAAAGGAGATAAGTAAAATAATGAGTTTTGAATTACAAAAGTGGGAATTGGACTTGGAAAAAGAAGATGGATGAAGATATTCAAAAAGGGATTGAGAAGAGAGCTTCAAGGGTGATGAAGAGCTGCTAATGGAGCAAGTGCTATATAGAGGATCAAATTACAGTCTCATGCAACAAAACATCTGAGTAAGAACTAGGAGTAAGGAGGGGGTGATAGCAGAATGAGAGTAGGGGGTGAGAGAGGATGAGAGTAGGGGGTGAGAGAGGATGAGAGGGGGTGAGAGAGGATGAGAGGGGGTGAGAGAGGGAGAGAGGGAAGGAGGAAGGGAGAGAGGGGAAGATGGGAGGGATGGAAGGAGGAAGATGGGAGGGATGGAAGGAGGGAGAGAGATAGAGGAACAAGAGAGATAGTGAAAGAGATAAAACAGGAGAGAGTGGCAGGAAGAGGGAGGATGGGGGGGAGAGAAGAGAAGACCATATGGGTAAAATCCATCTTCCTGCCTGCCGTCTTTATCTCTTGATGGTGGGGGGAGGAGAGATGCTTGTTGCCATGGTAGCAGTGATGTCAGCTAGTGGATGATGAGAGCATGGACCCGAGAGTACACAGTTTCTCATTCATTGCCCGTCCTAATTGTGCACTGCTTTACCGCCAAACCTGTGGCTTGATGATAAAAAGGAAGGAAACTTGTGTGCAGTCACATTTCCCTCTCCTTCTGACGTCATCAAATCTCCATCCAGAAATGCAGGATGATGGAGGCTTTTGTTCCGATCGAGGATGAGGCTGTGGGTAGGAGGGTACACTTGATGCACTTGTGAAGAGGATACATCAACCGTTGTCTTAGCTGTAAAGTGGCAATCGGTTGATGGAGGACAAATCAGACGTTCATCAGTCTAGTAGTTTGGAAGGTTGACAAATAGTGTTACATCTTCCCAGTAGAGTGATTTAGGTCTTTGACGATCCAAACAGACTTTGAGAAGACTCCATAGTGGTCTAGGGGTAGGAAAAGGGAATAATCTGAATTTGGAGACGAAATAAAAAGTGCTATATGACAATGCGACAGACAGGCGTTGTGGCATAACCATGTTCTTCTCATTGTGTAATGGCAATGCGTTTATAAGTAGCCTTGTAATATAATAATAATAATAATATACAGTGCGTATCAAAAAAAAGTTTAAACTTTGAAAAAATCCTGTAAAATTACACATTTGTAATATCCTGAAGATTTTTCCACATTTTAACATTGGTACAGATCCATTTGAGCAAATGACGATATAACTGTCGAAAAATATTTCCGCTTTAGTGAGCACCACTTACTTTTGAAAAGTTGGTGAAAATGATTTGCGCAGAACTTTGAAATAGTTATGCAAATAAAAGTAGACCTTAATCATGAAGAACACGTGGAATTTAGCTAGTAACATTGATTTGAAGATATCTTTTACCTTTTAAAACTTGTTTTCTTGCCCAATAAAAGTGCAAGGGAAATGTAATATGAGAAATGTTTTGCAGGGTAAGTTTGATTTCGCCCTTTTCCCTTGACACAGCGTGAAAACAAGCATTTCTGCGCAAACAGATTTCTGCGAGCTTTACAAAAATGGACAGTGCTCACTCAAGTGTAACATTCTGTCAAAACTTTTACTTCAGTGGATAGATGAGACCCAAACCCAAGATTATAAGTGAAAAAAATGCCCACATGTTGTATATTTTTTAATTCCCAGGGCTTTTTCAAAGTGTAAACTTTTTTTTGATACGCACTGTATAGCGCACAGGTACACCTTTTGGTGCTCATGGCGCTTCAAGAAAATAAACACACACACACAAACAATAATAGAAAAACGAAAAAGAACAGAATTTTGAATTCTCCTGAATAAACACACTATTAAACTGTTAATGGCAGATCAAATAAGTTTTCAGTTGGGACTTGAATGTTTCCGTTGATGAAATTTGGCGTAATTGGATAGGCAATACAAGTACATGTAGCAACAAACGTTGTAATACAATCCTATTTCCACTTGAGGGATTCAACATACACTCAAAAGTTTGCTATATTTTTTAATATACTGGTACAAAGATGTTATGAAACATCATAGTGATAGTACCCACCAGACTCAAAGATTAAGCGTAAAATTGAGATTCAGTTCCTGTCATTAACTTTGAAGTTGAAGAAGATTCACTTTATGAGATAAGTATACTTGACTTTATTCTTGTTGTACTTATGTTGCAAGCAGGCAATGCAACATAATCTTATCCTCTTGAATTATTAGATTCCCACTTGAATTGGTGAGATTAAAAAAAAAAAAAACTTTATGCAACATAGATTTGTATTTATTGAGTATTTATATATGCATTTCAAAACATGGAATTAAGACTGATATGCAATTATTAGAGTAACTATCATTAGAACAGAATTTTAACAAAGTTATTTCGGTCTATTATAAGAAGAAGTACAAATGATCTGCATTTTATTTAAAAACAAGCAGATAAAAGTGGAACACACATGTGAAATAATTATTTTGATTAGGATCTGTATTTTTTGCCATTTAAGCATGATTTCTTGCATGGCCACCTCCTCCTCTACTTTCGAAACAGTCCCGCGCCCGTGTAAAGGGGGTATTCCAACAGCAAAGAAACGTGTGTAGAATAGATCAGGATTGTAGGAAATTTAATTCAATTTCTCTTAATTTCTTTAAATGCAGGGATTATTGTTATTCCTGCAATTAAGAGCAGTTAAATTTGTTCGCGCTTGCCACAATATTCAATGTATGCTTTGAATTTCTTCAGAGTACCGACTCTTTGTTAATTAAAATGAATCTTTTATTTGAACATACAAATGAATCATTATACATTACATGTAGAGTAGAATACATTTGTTGAATGAGTAAGTTATTGTTGACTAACCAGTCAAGCGAATGCCCTATGTCAATAATTAGAGGGATGTCTAGTCACCTCAGTAAAATTCCTTTGTTGTTTGTTCAACAAACACACCATAGTTAAGATAACCTGGGATACATGTGAAATATTATTCCAAGAAGATTCAAATCAAGCTAGCTCGGAAGTCATTGGCCGTACTGTGCTGTGGACAGTATAAAACATCCAATGTAGTTATTGAGAAAAAAAAAGGAAACGGGTAATACCGTAATAGAAATTTATATCTAATGCATTTTACAAGAACAAGTAAAACTGCCATGTTGATGTAGGTTTTCCTGTCCAATTTCATGAGAATTGTGTGAATGGGTGTTATAATGTTCGAACAGTTTTTTTTGTAAACTCTCAGCACCCATGATTCACTGTCATTTATTTTTTAACATTCAATTCAGTTTTATGTCATTCCTTTATTTTTTTTTAAGAAATTCAATTTAGAAATAAATTCAAATCAATGACCCCAATTGTCATTTCATTTTGCTCATTGAATGATTCTTCAATTTTGCCCAAATACCATTTTCAATGTCATCTCTACATGTACTGGCAAACACATACACTTCCAAACGTCCAAATTAAAGCAGATACATGTACGAACCAATAGCGCCATCTCGAGTCCTCGACTACTCATAACTGACCAGTTTCCTGACCCATAATGCTAGTGTAGTCTAGTAATATAGACCCACTTTAATGAAAACATACTAATTAACTACTCAATACCTTTATACCGCAATAATTATGTCACCAAGTAGAACCAATAGCGCCATCTCAAGTCCTCGACTACTCATAACTGACCAGTTTCCTGACCCATAATGCTAGTGTAGTCTAGTAATATAGACCCACTTTTAATAATGAAAACATACTAATTAACTACTCAATACCTTTATACTGCAATAATTATGTTACCAAGTAGCAAAACAATTTTCCTCTCAAAACATTTTAGTTTCTCTATTCAAATACAATTAAAGATCAATTTATTTTTTATCATATATTTAGATATCTGAAAATGTATATATTTAAAAAATTTTAAGACTATGTATTTATAACACACAGCCAATGAGAGACCACACACATTTCACCCCCCCCCCTTATGATAAAATTTTGCTTATCTTTTATCACGTGAAATTCTTTATTTTTCCAAACTTTATCTCATCTTTTTATATTTTGTAATTGCTGCAATCAGATACAAATATTCTATTATCTGTTGACCTTACCTTCTCATTTCCATAATTGAAATAACACTTACTGGATATGTAACTTTTCATAATTTCATCAGTAAACCCTTTGTTGATAAAACATGGGAATAACCAAGTAAAGAAAAGGAGGAATGAAACTACAGTTTTGTGAGAAAAAAAAACTACCCTGGATCATTTTGCCATGGGTGAAAACTCTTTCATTGATTTTAGGCCTTTCCCCCAAATCAACGAAATTAGTTACTTTATAGCGGCGCCATTTCTAAAGCGAGTGGAAAGGAATGGAAATTGATTTTATCCAGAGTGGAAACTTGATGCTGGAGTATACTGACAGTAATTTTTGAGAGAAAAAAGTTTGCTCTCATTTTTTTAGAACAAATATATGAAATTATATTTAATGCATGCAATTTGGCACACATGTTAGTAGGACTACACATTGCAGTTATTTTGCAGTTTGTTTATTTGTAATATTGGTAGATATATTGGTCATTCAGAAAACATATAATGTAAAATTAATACAGATGATTTGGTTTATTTCCTGATGTTGGTAACGATACTAGATTAATTAGGAAATTGTTTTTTTTTATACATACAATGTAGCATGGAAATCTAAATGCAAATGAAAAAAATTTTCTCTTGTGTCTCTTTCAGGAGTAAATTTTTGTTTTTCTCTTTTTTCTTGACTTTGTAGTGGATTAAAAGTAAAATTATGCTTTTCATAATTTGTTACTTTACAAGTACAGTATGTGATCAAAGTATAAAAAACCTTCGTCAAGATTCTTGGATATTCAAGAGTCAGGACATTGGCTACATGTAATAACAAAGTGGTCTATTAGATTCCAAGTTTATCATCTGCAATATTAATATTCAGTTGGTGAATTTCTTTCATATGGAATCTTTCATAGACTGTATGAGATTTAGGAGAATTTTATTTTTTGCATTTTTTTAATTCATTTTCACCTGCACAGGGATTTTATGAATCGTTCATCAAGACAAAACATCTTTTCAATGACAAATCAGCTTTATAGCGATTAAAGGTATTGTTTAACTTTGTGAGCAGCCGATTTAAAAAATTATCAAACCAAGATGAAGCATGTGTACAAGTACATGTATTAGAACTAATAAACCCTGAAAACAACCATTATTTAGAATGAAAAGCTAAAACTACAAGGCAAACCCCGATTTTGTAAATAGGCGTCTTATAGACGCCTAAATAATACACATAAGTGTATGGGATGAAATTAAGATGGTGTTTTCGGTCACTTTATATTTCCATTTTTGAAGCACCAAACAATTATTTTCGAACGCAATTTTTTCTGGGCTTCATTTTCGTAACATATCACAGACACAGGTGACAAGTGTGACCTTCTAGCTCAGATTTTTAAAAAGTCAAACCAATGTTAACCAATCACTTTAAGTGATGTTGTACACCCCAAACAGTTGAATTTTTATCAGGGCGCATCACCCCTTATCCGACATTGGCCAGCATCTTATGATTGGAAATTGATTACCGGATTTATTCGTGAATAATGCATGATTGGAAGTGTGGCGGATGGATTAATGTGTCAAGTACCCTCCCTCAACACCCCCCCCTTCTAACCGCCACTGGGGTAGAAACCTCATCAGTCCTCCTCTCCCACGTCCTGCAAACGTCCTGATGTTGCCATGGCAACTGGTCTGGTTGCCATGACGACTGCTGGCGTGGACAAACCCAGGCCATATGCTTGCTTGACATTCTGATGAGGCGGGAGGTCCATGGACTTTAATACATGTACAGTTGGCAGACATGAAATTATTGCAACTGTAGGCATACCGCTCATCTCATGATGTTTCATTGGAATGATGTTAGAATTTTTATCAGTCTTTCCCCCATTATATTGATTGCTAAGATGATGTTGCAGCCCTATTTTTCTCCTTTCTTTGTCTGTTATGTTTCAGAATGCTCTTTTTCCAATTGATTTTTGGTTTGATATTGATTTGCAATGATGCATTATTAATTTTCTTTATAAATACTCTTCCCCCTTTTTGCGTTATATTATTTCCTCGATTGATCTACTGTATCGTGCTGGATTCTAGTCTGCCCAATATACCGGTGCTGAGTGATAACATTGATGATAATGATGATGATGATAATGATGATGATAATGATGATGGTGATGGTGATGGTGATGATGATGATGATGGTGATGATGATGATGATGATGATGATGATGATGATGATGGTGATGATGGTATGATGATGATTTTGATAATGATCATAGAGCTGGCTATGATGATGATCACTGTGATGATGTCAGTGGTAGTGGTAGTGATGGTGATGATGCTAGGGCCAGTGGCGATGATAGTGATTATTGATGGCAGTGATGATGATGATGATGATGATAATGATTATGATGATGATCATATTGGTGATGATGATAATGATAATGATTATGATGATGATCATGTTGGTGATGATGATGATGATAATGATTATGATCATGATCATGTTGGTGATAGTGATAATGGTGATGATGATGATGATGAATATATGATGATGATCATGTCGGTGACGATGATGATGATGGTGATGATGATGATAGTGATGATTATGATGATGATCATGTTGGTGATGATGATGATGATAGTGATGATGATAATGAATATGATGATGATCATGTTGGTGATGATGATGATGATGATGATGATGATGATGATAATGATAATGATTATGATGATGATCATGTTGGTGATAGTGATAATGGTGATGATGATGATGATGATGATGATAATGAATATGATGATGATCATGTTGGTGATGATGATGATGATGATGATGATAATGATTATGATGATCATGTTGGTGATGATGATGATGGTGATGATGATCATGTTGGTGATGATGATGATGATGATAGTGATGATGATTATGAAGATGATAGTGATGATGATTATGATGATGATAGTAATGATGATGGGATGGTTGTGGTGATGATGATAGGGGTACTTTTTGCATGAATATTCTTCTCTGAGAATGCTTGAGGCATTTTGCACCTATTATATGAGTATATGAGCACTATAGTAATACATGCAGGTTTTTTCATTAAAAATATGAAAATGAGATTTGTAATGTATGACATGTATTTTCCCTTTTCAATCTGTAAATTTATTGCAGTTTAACAAACATGTTTGCTGAACTTGTTAAAGGGATTGATGATCTATAAAAAGATTGTTCAAGTTCAACGTTTTCTTGTAGTAAACATCAAAATGATCTTTGAAGGTTGGGGATCCATAAACTCAGAGATATCTTTTTGGTAGAATTCAATGACTTGTATTGTAGTCGCTTTCATGACCCAGATAATAAAAGTTCAAGTCCTTAGAATTGTAGCACGTTTTCAATCAAAGGTAATTTGCGATAATTGAGGTGAAAAATGTGGCCTCTTACAATTTGTATTTAAAAAGAGTTTGCATTGTAGGGGGTGGGGTAGTCTTCCAAATAGGCAAGTCGGCAATTACTGGTAAAATAAATCATACATGTATTTTTTGTAAAGTTCTGTTCTATATCATGATTTTCTTTGCCATTGAACATCACCTTAAAGGGGAATCCAACCCAAATGAAAACTTGTTTTTATAAGGAAAATAAATATCAGACAAGTTGATAGGTGAAAGTTTGAACAATATTGGACAAACAACAAGAAAGTTATGAATTTTCAAAAGTTGTAAATATTGGTAATCACTATACCCATGGAGACTTCAAATTGGCCGCATATGGGATGTCATAGTGATGTAAGGCAAGGACTACTCTTCCATGTACTCCAATACATATTATGGCTAAAATGTTATTTTTCCCAAAAGTTTTATTTCAAATTATATTTTTCTTTCATGAGGACATAAAACAATATACTACCTGGGTTATATTTAGATTACTGCCCCAGGGGAATTGGTACTTAGGAGAATGCACAAATCCCTGATAATAAAGTACATGGCCTATGGGAAAGTTGTCCTTGCCCCTTGTCAGTCAGACTGCAGGTCCCTATGCTAATGAGTAAAAATGCCAGATTCATCCAAATCATCTCGTGGCTGAATCCTCCTTGCAAAATCTCGTGATTCGTGAGTTACTCTTTCATATTGGTCATTTATTTTGTATACAGTAAATTTCTGGCCTGAAAATGTGCCTCAAAACTGAATTTTCTTCCTCTGTTTTCTTTTGCAAATTGTGCAAAACTTTTTTATTTTGAGCCTCAATGATATCTATATCACCATAAAGCTGAACCTCTGTACTTTCTCACAATGCCACTCTTGATATGCGGCACCTTTTAATAGTGTCAAGATCACACTTTTCCCACCAAGGTACGAGACAAGATTTCTGAAATGTTGTACTTGCATGAAATCCAGAGTTCTGATTGGCTGGATAAGGCCCACAGAACAACAGGCGCGGGGTATTGGAGGAGATTACCACATGGGAAGTGTGACCTTCCCATGAACCCAGGCACTGGACCCGGTGGAATTTGCCAGTGTGTGGTCTCTTGACCAATCAGAGTGCAGTATTCTTGTTTTCAAGCTGCTTTATGTACTTGGCCAATGAAAAGTGTGATCTTGACCCGATTATTTAACAATTCTTATTTTGAAACCTAAACCATTTTAAAGCATACATATTCAGCTTTATCATGATCTAAAAATCATTTGGGCTCAAACAAAAATAAAGTGTGAAAATAGCAGCTTTTGTCAGGTGAAAATAATTATTTTGTAGCATATTTTAGATCAAAATTTTAACCTATATTACAAAATCTTTGAGTAAATTCAAACACAAGACCTGAAAGAATCATTTAAGAATGATTCTTCTTCTTTACAATGATACCAAATTCATGAACTTCGATGCACAATTAGAGCAGCAATGACCGAATGAAAAGAGGTGTTTTGGTCCGCATCAAGCTCATTAAATATGCAAAACATCTCAAGTCACGAATATCACTTGGATGAAAGAAGCCACTTTCTTGGGACCTGCCGTCTGACTGTTGTCATAATTTACTTACCCAGTTGCCAATTTGAAATCTACATAGTATTAGTGATCTCAATTTCAAAGCAGCTATAACTTTCTTATGGCTTGTCCGATTTCTTTCAAACTTTCACCATTCTGTTTAATTTATTTTTCTCATTCCCAACACATCATTCAATGGCCAAGGCTGGATTCCCCTTTAATGCCATTCAATCTCCAAAGTGTACAACAAAGTATTTTCTCCACTTCTAAATAAATGACTTTTCAAATTCTCTTCATGTTTCTAGGATACATTATTGCATTTATTGATTTGTTTGTACTCAACCATTACTTTTTGTTTTGATCTTTAAAAAGGGGTTATTCTAATTTGCATATTGAATTAAGTTTTAAGTGAAACATTTGGAAATGTGTCCAATTTGATAAATACAGTTCAACATAATTATGTATAAGTTCTTTTGACAGTTTTCCTTGTGTATACAGATTTTTTTTTAATCTACCCCTCCCCTTTTCCATAAAATAAAAATGAACAGCTTAGGTATAAAATGACTTGTATAGTCAAGTGGAATTAATTTCATTTTTTTCAGAGGCAGAATTAAAATTTAAAAGTATATTTGTTCTTCGTTCTCTTGGAGAACTAGTATAGAGATATATATACGAACAAACAAACAAACAAGTCAGGGTCCTGGAACACAGTGTTTAGCAACTGATTGATCTTCACTTATCACGAATAATTGTACAGTTTGGTCAATACAAATCAGTTGTAAACAGTTGTTCCTGATTCAATTTTTTTGTTTGTTATGGAGCCAGCACTAACAGTCTCAGAAATTCATAGAAAAAAGAGTATGTAGATGTCAGTTCTCTGTACCAAAAGAAAGTGAATTTGATAAAGAAAACTAAAAAAGTATTGCACTGAAAATTTTATCAAAATAGGATGGAAAGTGGAAAAAAAAATCATTTTCCAAATTTGTTTAATTTCACAAAACAGTGATATGCACATTACAACTTAAGTGAATGAGAGACCTATCACACGATCTATTTATGAAATATGAGATCTTTCAAATTTTCTAAATATGATGATAAAGAAATGCCTGAGTGAATATCAATGATTGAAAAGAGTAGAACAAATAGTGGCATAAATCCCTTCATTTGCATAACTTTTTTGTGAAAAAATTAGAAGGTTGCAACTTTCTCTTTTCTTTAATCTTATTTGATGAAATTTTCGGTGCGAAGCTTTTTTGGAATTTTTCTTTTTTAATGATAATAGGGTAGACTTGGTTGTCTTCATGTTTTTGTGTACTATACATGTAAATAAATTCTGGTATGAGAAGAAAGATGTGTTTGAAACGAGGCTATTGAAAACCTTGAATTGCATCTGCCTGTTTATAACATCACAAGAATCGCTCACAATGTGGTATAGGGATTAATCAATCACAGACAACCTTACGAAACGAACGATAAGCAGTCACTGAAGCGAATCTTAACAAATGTATATTGAAAATTCACATGCGTGATTTGGGATTCTTTATGTGGAGTAATTTACGTGGGATGTGATTAATGAGAAAATAAATACTTAATGTCACATCTCTCCAGAGGGACATTGTTTATTTAAAGAGAAATGAACATTAGTAGAAGCATTGTTTTCATTATTGAAAATAACATGACATGCAAGTTTTATAGAAGCCGTTTGTATCCCATTTCCACAAGAAAGATAGGTTGAATATTTTTGACTAATAAACAGAATCAATCTTTGCTGTCTTTAATTATCCCATTTCAAGAGTGGAAAGATAGGTTGAATAGTTTAGATTGATAGAAGCCGTTATATGTCACTGACAACAATGGTTTACTCAACTTGAATAAATTTTATGTATTTTTGAAAGATTCCAAAATCGGTTAAAACTATAAATAGTCTAAATAGTAGAAATAAATATGAATGCTCCATTCCTGTTATAGCATTTCCTTTCTCCCTCTATTTGTAGCTGCTGTTGATGCGTGCTTGTCTCAGGGACTGAAGCGAAGGGCAGTGGGACTCTTCAAGGGAAACAACACTACCTTCTCACTCCTTAAACAGCTATCCAAGAACTATCCACCCGCTCAAGAAGTCCTCCAGAAGGTCCATGAAATTGAACTCCGATTGGAGGCCAACAAGTAAGTCACCTACTAATTACCTTTCTTTTTAATAACTTTACAAAACTGAGTTTATTTTATATGTTTGTTGAGTGTATACCAGGTAATGAGTTCTCACCAGCCTATAATGTAAACTAAGCTTAGTCTTACAGCATTTTTGCTTTTACTCGCTGAAGGGCAAACTGCATTATTTCTTTAAGTACTCAGTAAAAAAATGCTGTTTGAAATTTGGATACGATGATGTTTACTATAGACCTTGCAGTAGTTGTTTGATAATTTAACCAACCATGCTTTATTTTTTAGAGTTAAGTGTTAAAGTAATTCTTTATTGTTTAAGATTTTATTCACTTGTTTAAACTATTTGAACAACTACCGTAAGGTTCATACATAGCAAACAACCTTTTACTGTACATACAATATCAAACACCATACATGAAAGTTTCTGAAAGTGGACATTCATTTCTAGTTAAGGAATCGATCATCACATCGCATTTTGTTCAGAAGGGCATTGCGGTAATAAAATTGAATCTTATAAATGTTTACATTTCTGACCAATCACAATGCCTAGAATAATACAGCTATTTATAATATTTCATAAGCAGAACATTGTTGGTAATCTTTCAAATAAATGGAGGGAGTGAATATTAATCATTACATCACAGATACCATGATGTATATAATTATTCATTGAAACCCATTTCTGTTTTATAGTGAAAGTGATGTTTTTTTCTAAACAGTACATACAATGAAGACATAAATTGCATTCTGAAAACATCTATAGCTAGATTGATTTGGAGACGGATGTGAAAATGAAGCAAGTAATTATGACCATATTCTAGGTAATTGTCAGCAACTGCTGGGTCTTTTCTGACCAGCATAGAGTACTGCCTCAAAGAGACATGTTTCTGAGTCAACTCTGACTGAAGAGATTTAGAGAATGTGGTCTATGGAACATCAAAAAATTGAAGGTGAATGTTTTGAGAGAAAGCCCGAGACTTTGTTCATTGAATCTTAAAGGTTTGCAACCAACTCCAAGACTAATGGCCAATCAAGATTACTTTTATGTGCTCATATTGTTCATTGTAGTATGTACTCTCAATCAACCCATCACAATCATATTTTTTAATTTGCAATTGATATATAGCTTTGTGTTACGTATCCCTTGACTTTGTACTGTGTCCTAAGTTCATATCTTCACAAGATATCAAAGCCATGTTTCACAAAACTTGTTATTGAGAGCAGATTACCAGACACCATTAAAAGCTAATGAAATTTGATGGCTCAAATGCTCGTTTGTCCTCAATTTTGAGCATTTAATAGGATTTATACAGTAGGTATGACTTAAAATTCAATGCAATTTAAAGGAGACATGTAATTTGTATTCTGGTTGTTATTACATGCATTGAAACAGCGTGCTCTCTCGATGAACAAATAAGTGAGCTAAGGATTAATTTCTTACTTGTTGTATGCATGAGAGAGTGGTGATGATTTGATAGATTTTGGAGTCATAGGTCAAAGGTCACAGAGTCATTATTAGAAATTTTAGAACACTGGTGTGTAATCTATTTCTAATCTGACAATGGCAGAGGCATGATGAATTTCAACTACATGCAATAGAAGGTCGATCTACTTTTCTACTGAAATGCTTCATATGTAATATATGCAAAGTTAAGAATTAGGCTAAATATAAGACATGATATAAAAATTAAATCTCTTTTCCTTACTTTTGTTCTGAATAAAAAAAATCCTATCACCAACTTTACACTCTTTTTTTTACTCAAATTTTACTTTCATAGTTGGATGTTAATATAGCTACATATTTGGATGAATAGATTAGTAATCAAGAGCTGAGTTATAGAGTCAAGATATCATTTGCAGAAGGTGGAATGGATGAAATGGAAAGGGGAACAGAGAAAGAGAGAGAGAGGGGGAGATTAACAGGGGGATAGACAGATAGTTATAGATTTTAAATAGATTAAGTTTTGTTGCTCTTCATGTTCATGTGTGAGGGAGACAAATAAAGATACCGATAGGGAAAACAAAAGAGAGGATGCTCTTCATAGGAAACATGGAGGGAGGAGAAGGTAAGAGTGAAGCATGCACATGTACTTTGATTACCAAATAAAAATTAAAATAGAAAGAGAATGATGGAGGGAGTGGGATTGAAAATGTATTCAATTAGATGACGTGATAAATCATGGAACTACTGCATACAATTTTTCCAAAAAGGGTATTACTGTCTGAATCTGGGCTTGAAACCTCTCGGGTGAAATTAATGAATTCATAATCTCCTTTCCGCTGATTGAATCGATTGATAGGGAACCTGTGAATATCATCTGCGGTCATAAACCTCTCCTTACACTCTGATTGATTGGTGGGGGGTAGGTGTATTATTGAAAGAAGGCACTTAGAAATCAAGAGCAAAATTCAGACACTTATACATGTACCTGAAAACCCTGAAGGAGGACTTGTTTTTTAAGGAGAACAAAATAATGAGTTGAGTTTGAAGCAAGTCAAACTAGATCAGAGATTTATTTACCACTCGTGTGCCCAGTGACAAGAAAGATACATCATGAATATTTACAATAAATTGCCATTGTTTGTACATGGTTGCCATTGACTTGACATTACAATTGATTTTAGAATTCTCGCTACCCCAAATAGGAACAAAAATCTCATAATGCGCGAGACGAGATAATTTTCACTCCGTCGGGTCGTCATCACCACTTCCGGTTCAGAGTCATGCTCACGTGAGTTTCGCGATACTGATTCCACCACGCTGAAATCGATGCCAATCAGCAGAAAAGGCCGTTAAACTGTATCGTGAAAGAGAGGGTTGTGATCACGAACTTTCCGAGCGAAAGCGACATTGTGTTGTTGTGGATGACGGCACTGTTGATCTGAATGGCAAAACAGTGCATTGGACTTCCGAACAGGAAATTGTAATACCGAAAAGCTATCCCATAATGCAATGCGCGTTACAGGGATTTTTCCCGGATCTCGGCGAAATCGCTATTTGGGGTAGCGAGAATTGATTGTAACAGACAGGGACTTGATTATGCAAAATTATTGTGGTATGTGGTAATGCATTGCATGAATACCAACAGACATCTATATTTCATTTTTGAATTGAAGACTGGTTGAATGCTGATACAAATTACAATTCAATTACCATTTAGAGTGTGGTTTTCTGTAATGCTTTTGTAAAAAGTTTTATGAATGAAGTGATATTATGATATTGGATGGTTAGGCAGTGACTGTATCAAGTATGAACAGGGTGTATTCAGTAGCTTTCCTATTCTGTGAAATGTACATGATATGTTCACATCAGCAGAAGATCCTTTGAATTGATGAATGGGTATATACATGTACCTGTATGCTCTAACTATCATTAATTGTTTATATCAATACTGGCTTTAATTATTCACCTTTCAATCGTAACTCCAGCACTGGGTAACCGATTACTAATTGGGACTGTGGCCCTTCTAAATCTAGGCTCATACGTTCATGTTCTGGGCTTGCGTTCAGCTGCATACTGCTCAAAACACAGACAATCGCAGCCAAAGGCAACGCAACACAATGAATCCAGCTAATTAATACAAGGACAAACATCCACAGCGTGGAGCGTTGTGGACCGGTGGATTAGTCTCCGGACTCTGAAACAGAGGGTCATAGGTTTGAATCCCAGCCATGGTGCAATTTCTTTCAGCAACAAATTGATCCACACTGATGATAATAGTTGCAATTTGTATCCTCTGGCAAAAGACAATATATAAATGTAGCTATTATTATTATCATTAAATGCGCCTTAAAATTCTTACGAACAAAGATGAATGACAATAAGTAAGGGTGAGCAATAAGCAGCTACAGCGAGCAGCTTACGTAAGCTCAAAATACCTAGATTTACCATGATTTAGCTTGCAGCATCTCCTTTTACTGCGTGCAACTCTATACAAGCTCTGAAGAGCTCGTACACAAAAGTTAGACTGCACGCTGCTGCTTTTGACTGATGTACACGTAGCAACATGCAGCTTTTAATGCAAAGATGTGAGCCAGGCTTAAGGTGACGAACCCTGCCAACTTCAACTTCCCCTCTGACTCCCCACCCCCAGGCAGGACATCTTCAGCTCCAGCTTACAGGGTTATTTGTCAAATTACAGACAAATTCATGGTCAATTGAGACCACAAGGCAAGAACCGAAACTCTGACGTTCCCAGCTACACGTTGCATATCAAATTCCTGGACAAAGTGAACACCATTGCTAGCCACTGCCAAAATCTGGACACCAGGTAGGCCGGGACTTGTGCTCGAGCCACTGCCACAACCCTTGTGGTATCCTTGTACATCGTTGAAAGTGATATATCAGTCTATGGGAAATTAAAAGAGGAATACAGAAAATTTGAGATTGTATCTTTTGTATTTGATAGAAGATGATTAAGAGTTTATGTAAATAATGACGGGGATAGGAGAGGGGAATGGGGCAGGGATGGTGGGGGATGGAATGGGGGAGGGATGGGGGAGAGTCTCCCGGAGAGAGAGGGGAGGGATTGACTCAACACTTTAGGGCCGTCTGCACCAGCCCGGGTTTTCCAATTAGCGCGCTATTTCTGATCCGGCAAATTATCCCGATATGAACAATCTCAAGATTATTTGTAATGGAGACGCAATTATCGAGCTAGTTCGTAGGATTAATCTCGAGATTGCAATCCCAAGTCAACTAGGGATTATTTGCAAAATAGCGCGCTATTTTACGAATTATCCCGCTAATACACAGGTGCAGACGCACTCGGGATTATTTATTCACGGCGTCAGACCATAATGCATCGATGCCTTGCTCAAGCAGGAATCGCTCTTATCGCGATGGTGGAGACGGGGTTTCTTGAATCTCGAGATTAATCGTGAAGAGGGCCGATCGGCTAAAATCTCTAGATTGAGCAAACTCGGGCTGGTGCAGGCGTGCAGCACCGTCTTTTGCGCCTGATATACATTATAGGGGCACTGACATACAAAGCTTCAGGAAATCGTGAGGATGGCAGGTGGGGGAGAGGTGGGGAAATGATATCATCAGATAATGCCATTATTAGGTTATTTATAGCAAATTGAAGAGGTGTAGTTGTAAAGGCCATTAAGATGCAGCGAGGAACCCGATCGGCCACGGTTTATAGATGGGCTGCCATGACGATTACCACCACTTGACATTTTCCAGGTCTACCTTAAGATGAACAAATTAGAGATGGAACGAGGAGAGACAGGTTAGAAGAGAATAAGGCAAAGAAGCCACTGCTCAGAGCTAATTTACATTGATCAAATATATTAGGATGGTTATAATACTAGCAGGTTTCTCAGCATTGACATGCAACTTACCTAGTTTTGGCTGGGGGTGGGGGGGGGGGCAGAGGATAAGTTTTATCTGAGAAAGAAGGTGTTGGGAGAGCTAGGCAACAAAATTGAACTGCAGTGTGAAAATGTAAATTATCAATGACATTACATGTTTTTCTTATTTTGTTTTGCTGTCATTTTCACAATAAGTGTGACTTTTACATCATTCCTGGTTCTATTAATCACAAGAATTATCATTCATTATTTCATACACACATGTATATGTGTATGTACCACTATAAAGTCAACTCAGAGCAAATTGTTCTTAAAATTTTAATAACTACATGTATTTGATTTATGAGACACCCCCTCATCTATATAACTTTTAATCACATGCATCAAATCTTATAACTTTCCCGGCTTGAGCGGACCTTTGGATAGCAAGCATGATAGCGTTTGTCCTACCTATTTTACTTGGCAAGTATTTTCTTAGGTGCAAAACAAATTTACCATGATGAAAAGCAATTTCCTGTCTCAAAGAAGGTTGCATTGTGTGCTCTCTCACTTTGATTCTGGACGTCCTATTCTTGTGCCTGCTTTCATATGGAAGGCTAGAACATGCATAGAATATTTAATCAGAGAGCTGTATGATAAAGCACAGCTTTATATAGGCATACATGTTGTATTACCGGTAACCTCTTAGAGCTGAGGTTGCCATTAAATTTTTATTCCAATTTTAATAGCTTAGGTTGAAATCTGATATTTGTCGATCAGAATTCTTGTTGTAATAAACAAACATTTGAATATAATTTTTAGGTCTATTTTTCAAAATTTGGTTGAAGTCATTAGGACAAATTTCAAATATCTCATCATTAGCAAAACACACAGATCATTGGTCGTGTTGTAAGTCGCCCCTTCTTTAGTACGACTGTCATACTCAACTATCTCATATAAAAACCTCATTTTCTACAAGATTTCAATACACTTCTGATCTAAAAAAATTGCTTTAAAAAAGTACATGATAGATCATCAATACATTTCACAAAGGAATATTCATAGAATTTTGATAATTATTGAAAAAAATGTTGTGGGTATGTTACACATGACTACTAAAGATAATCATAAGCCTATTCGATTTATTATGTACATCCAGTTGGATATGTATTTGTTTGCTCTGCATGCAGTAAAGGGTATTTCATGAGCTGCCAATGACCACAATGTCCAAAAATAATACCTGGAAGATTAGCACTCTGCTTACTCGCTGAGGAGCCGTGACAGGAATTATAAATATCTTGTCAGCTCTAGAACAGCTCCGCAGCTGAAGATGGGCAATCAATGTTTCACATGAAGTTTGATATGGTGTGCGTGCGAAATGGTGTAAGTTGAACAGGAATTAATGCATAATCTTTGTATACTGGGTTACTGGTTAAGAATCTTTGCCATAGCTGATACAGGGCTGGAACTCTTGATAGGGGGGGGGGGGAGGATGAAGAGAGAAAAGAAAAAAGAGAGAGAGAGAGAGAGTGATCCCCTTTCAGATATTATGGTAATTTGCCATTGTTCTTTTAAAAGGCAATCCAGCATTGGTCATTAAATATTGCGTTGGAAAGGAAAAAAATAGATAAAACAGAATGGCGAAAGTTCGAAAAAATCAGACAAGCAATAAAAAGGTTTTGGCTGCTTTAAAATTGAGGGCCCTAAATTTCAAATTGGTAACTGGGTAAGTAAATTGTTTGTCTAATATGGATCAAACTTTCACCTATCAACTTGTCTAATTTTTCCCTTTCCTCTAAAAACAAGTTTTCATTTGGGTTGGATTCCCCTTTAAGTGTTAAGTAGCCCTAACCGTATCCAGTGGCGACAGATCACTCATTGTCACAATATGTGAAGGCTTGAGTATTGCGAGTGGCGATCAACCTATACTTCAGACAACCATTAATGAGTGGCATTTTTAAACATGCTACTAATCGTAATCAGTGATTAGTTTTATGGAGCTAAGATTCTCTATTTGTTGAATTTGCGATCGGAAGATGTACCAAACACTTCCACTGTTCACAGCATTTCAGAAAAGCAAGAAATAGTGCAAAACATGTACTAAAATATGTTCCTCAAAGCCCCCATGCAGACGTGTATTTTGTACATAAATATGTTCCTGTAAAGAACAGTTTATAGAAAGTGTTAAAAAAGTGGCTTAAATTTCTCTATTTTTGCACCTTTAGATCTGAAAATTCATCTTGTCACAGTTTGATCTGTAAAAGCAATCTTTTAAAGTTGTGTTTTGTTAGATTAATTTTTTTAAACATTGGTTTAAGTGCAAAAATGTATAATTTTGTGAACAAAATCTTTTATGAATATTAATGAGTATGCAAACAGCTGCCAATGTACCTGTGTATAGAGTAAATCAGATGACAATAAAATCAAATTATGTCATGGAAAATAGATTGTAATATTACATTGAGTGAATATATATTGATAAAAATATGCTAGGAAATAATTTAGGCTCTGATTTTGTTTGAGAAATAAAAAAATGAAATGCTAGCTAACTTTAACTTAACTGTACTTATTCAACCTTATTTTTTGTACATATAGGTGCATATTTCATCTTTTGCATAACACAGCATGTTTGCAATAGAAAAGCTTTGCTGTTAGGGACATTGGCACTGTTTACTATTAAATGTGCCGATAACTTTGCGGCTGATCATCAATTCGTGAAATCCGCGAAAATAAAACACCTGCAAACATGACAGCTTCTACAGCACTTGTATGAACATCATGTGGAATTCTCAACACAAAATTTGTGTGTGTGTGTGATATACCAGGCAAGGCCCCATAACTATTGATTGGTTGAACTTTGAATTCCAGCAGCCTCCAAGGAAGTAAATTAACATCTTATTTGCAGCCAAGTCAATTTTGGATGAAATATTCATGGATATGTGCACCTGGTGATTTTAGATTTGTCTTGGATTCTTTTGCACATCAGTTTCATGTCAGCAAACTGTAGGAAGATTTATTATGTCCTTGTGTCCAAGATATGTATTGCTTTCTGTTAGAACTGAATTTGCTTAATTCATTTGTTTATCCAGTACACATATTTCCAGTCAGACTGTAGGAAATTAACAAAATTGCCTATAAAATGTTTATTAATATGGTAAAAAGTAGCTGGTTGAATGGTATACATATTTGTAAAACAGCAAATTATATGGTGATTGTCTTTCCATAGCCTAAAATGAAATATGTTCATCATCCTGGGGAATAAAACAGTATTGGAGGTGAAAAGGAATCATTCAACGTATCACTTTGTTTAAAAAGGACATGTACATGTATTAGTCACCATCTGCAGCAACCAGAAGTTTGTTATGTGATGAATCGTCGGAAATCATGTTTGTAATTAGAATCGACATTATGGATTGAGCATTGATGAAAAATTACCCTGATGAGATTGTTGCAATCATTGAGAGTCGGATCATGAATTTGTATCAGAGGTACCTAGCGGCAATTGTTTCTTTTACAACCTGCAACCCAGCCAGGTGAAGTAAATTACTGGCTGTACTTGGCAGGATTAATTCCTTGCATGCAGGAAGCGTTGGAAACTGCAGCTGGGCGAATCCATACGTGTCGTATGGGACATTTTGACAACAATTTCTAGTTTCCTAGCCGAATGCTTGGGCAATAAAATTTTTTTTTTTTTTCAGTGATAAAGCTATAGTTGGTAGTCATGTGAAAAACTAATAACCAACGCAAAAAAAAATTGATTATGGGTTAATTATAGGTGAAAATGTGTGTCCTATGGGACGCAGAAATGTCCTGTACGACACGCAACGTTTTAAGCTCTAATTCACCTATGGATGACATATTTTTATTGGTTGTCCGT
Source organism: Lytechinus pictus (assembly GCF_037042905.1). Taxonomy (NCBI): domain Eukaryota; kingdom Metazoa; phylum Echinodermata; class Echinoidea; order Temnopleuroida; family Toxopneustidae; genus Lytechinus; species Lytechinus pictus. Next base: position 33,260,235 of record NC_087246.1, read on the forward strand.
TTTTTGCATGTCTACCCAGTTAATATATTATTACCACAAAGCAAATTGAAGTTCTTCGTTTGTTTGAACAGTAGGTTGATAAATTATGTGAAAATGCTGATTTTTCTAGCATGGAATCGCCCAGCTGGGGATAAAGCCTGGGTAATATACAGTGCACCTCTGAATATTAATCAATTAGATACATGGTGCTATGTACGTTGTAAATGCTATCAGTACACAAATTACAAAGCTCTTCAGATTATTTCATAAGATTAATGAATTTTCCTCATTCGTTCCCTTTTTTTTTGCATTCAGGAAACACAGTAATGGTGACAGTCCAAGTAACCACACACCCCAGCAGAACATCAGGACAGCGCTGCAGCAGAAACATCTCTGGATCAGGGTTGCCCTCTTTGAAAAATATCTTGCCAAAATTTGTGAGAATGTCTCGCAGAATGGGAGGTTAGTCTTTAGTTCTGTCGTCAATCTTCTGTTTGGATGTTCAGGTTTTTATATTATTTTCAACTGGATGAAGAAATGATTTTAGTTTCTCTCTTCTTGTTTGATTTTCTTACTGTCAATGATGATGATCTATCAATTACTTGGAAAAGTACAGTTTCGTAGAGATAGCATACTGAATTCAAATCTTTTGTGTGCAAGTGCAATGGATTATTAGAAGTAGAAATAGTTGTCAAATTCTTAGAAGTAGTAAAAATGGAAGTACTAGTATGAGTACGAATAATTGTACATTATTATAGTAACTGTAGTAGCAGCAACAGTAATAGTAGAAGTAGCAGTGATGGTGGTGTTTTTTCTTTTTTTGTCAGGTGGTTTGTAATATGTTTACTACCATGGAAGCCCTTGATTTTCATTGGCTTCTGCGCATCGTTACTAAATTAAAAGTTACCGCAATATTGTATGTTCTTCGTGAAACAGATGAGTTCTGGATATTAAGAAGTAACAGTGTGATTAAAGAATCATATTCATTTCTTTTTCCTCTTCTTTTTTATTGTTTTGATTGCAGTAAATACTTTGACAAAGATAGTCTTATGTCAGACCCTGTTGATGGTCCTATACTCGCATCCCTACTTGGTAAGTGTAATGTACATCATGCAGACATTGTTTGTTGTTGGTTATTATTGGTCGAGTAGATATCGACACAAGCGGTGAACAGTACTGATGGAAACCTTAGGATCACAAATACTCTAACATGAATGACTCTGATTTATCTTTTCAGTATGCAATGAGCTAAGTTGTTAAAAATTGACAAAATTTGTTTTTGTTTTGTGGCCGTTTAATGTACTTATCCATATGGATCAATATTTTTGTACAAAAATTTCCCTATTTGATCCATTTTTCAAAAGGGCTACAAAACAGATATATCATGGCAAGTTGTTTACTAATGTACATGTACATTTCTCTTGCTCAATATATATGATAGATTTATCTGTGATATATTTTTGGGGGTGGGGAGGTTGTAGAGCCTTCATATACTGATATAGGGGGCTCCTCCTCTTTTGATTCCTATACATCATTAGAAAATTCCCACTGGGAGGAAAAGAGGATGTGTGGTGTGTTTTATCTAGAGCACCAATCACATTTGTCTTGCTCCAATACACTCATTGTAATTGTATAGGATATCTCTACATTTGCTCCTCCTCCTGTTTTCATGAAAGGCAATTGGGTCGATTTGAGATATTGATCACCGATCCGGCCATGTGTCCACCATGACAGTTAAATGGCACAGCAGCTGCTGGACAGAATATATTTTTTCTTTTTGGTGCATGAATGTGAAAGTGGCACAGCTGTTGTGGTTGTTTGTTTTTTGCTTCTTTTTTTTGTTTGGGGGGGGGGTTATTTTGTTTAGTTTTGTTTTTGATGCAGTGATGACTGAGTTCATATCTTCATAAGATATCTGAATTCAGAGTTTGTGTGTTTGTTACTCTATGACTTTTAAAAGAGCAAGTATAGTTCTAGAAAGATCAAAGTTCTAATTGTGAGCTATCAAATCATTTCCTTGATATTTAGGAAGAATATTATAAAGCGTACTCTAGAGGAAAATCATTAAATACTCATCAATTTGCAATTTAATTTCAATAGTCTAGATTTCAACAGTCTTGGTGATCTCATGGTTCAAACATTGACAACTTTTGTTCCTTGTATGATTTTAATTCATTGTGTTTCTCTTAATATGTTTCTTCTTCCAAACATTTGTTTTGCTACCAAGGCTGGGTTCCCCTTTTAATCTTTTAGTTAAGTTAGAAGCTTTGTGATAATGTGCAGTCGTTGTGAAGTGTCACTGAACAGTAGTAAATAGAAGTGATATTTTTTTCCCTCGTGAAATTATAGTTGGTCCATGCGCCCTGGACTACTCCAAGATGAAGACGGCCGATCATTACTGGACGGACCCTCCTGCAGACGAGCTAGTCCAGAGACATCGAATACACAGCGCTGGACCAGGGGTAACCTCTGGCAGTAATTCACCAAGAAGACCGGGTCTACAGGTACGTACACTCACTCCTGTGGCATGCTCTGTAGGTTCATCTACTCTTTTTACAGGTGGCTAATGGAAAAGGGTTGTGTTCAGTTGATTTTCAGATGCTAAAATCGCAAACATGAATCACAATCAAAATACAGACATAAGACACAATTACTATGGAGTGTTTCATTAATTTTTCCCCAAGGTTGATTCTCCCTCTTTTGACCCAGGAATAGAGTGTACATGTCTGAATAAGAAGGAGAGCACTGCAGAACCATGATTAAAATGTACAGCAACACATGAGCAACTAAAGAATGTTATCACTTCTCATGTCATTTTCAGGTCAAGAAAACAGCTACGGGTACAACACCAGAAGAGCACTGCAGAACACCAGTCTCGGCTAGGGACTACGTGGAATCATTACATCAGAATTCAAGGAGTACACTGCTCTATGGCAAGAACAACGTCTTAGTACAACCGGTAAGTCAATGCATCCTCTGCTTGTATGCTAGTAAGTAGGGAGCTTTCAAAAATATAATGGAAGGAGCGTAGGATGCAAGATTCAGATAAAAATTGATGTGCTCACGTTCAGTCTGTAGACATTTATGAATGATACCTGCAGATTTAAGGTGATTAAGATTAATTATCAAATTAAAATATTGATTTTCAAATTGAAAAGATTATCAAATCAAAAAGTTTGATGATCAAATCAAGAATATTTGTCAAATTACAATATTAATTATCAAATCACCAAAATTAATTGTTATGTTTTTCCCTTTCATTTTTGTTTTTTGAGTGCGCCCTATTACGATCATAGGCTATTGCTTTATTGGTAAGATTTTGTCTGTAAACATGTTAGTAATCTGCTTTTTTTATGCAGAATTTGATGTCAAAGATGATGCATTGAAGTTCTTTCCAAATACCAAGGAGTTTTGATTGGCTTGTCCACTATGTTAGCTTGACGAGATTAGGGGATATTTTTAAGCTGTGCGCATGCAAGAAGCAATCTGATCTGTTATGAGCACTTTTGTCCACTACCCAAATTAACGTTTTGATGTTCGATCTTGCTGTGCCCAAACAAGCGATAGATCGTACATGGTGACGTCCAGATTTGAGGTTTTACTTGCACCTTCACTCGAGTAAAGGGTCTGAATTGCAGCCTACTCATGCCTTGTGTACTGAAGGCCCTCTCGCTAAAAAAACAGCAAGTTTTGTATGTGCTAGTCTTTGCGTGGAGACACACTTGTTGATCAAAGTTTCAATCAGGGTCTGTGCAAGCCTCTTGTCGAGGCCCTGGCGGCTGCTTCCCGAGCGAAGCGAATTAGGCCTGGCGAGCGCAGCGAGCCAGGGCCTCTTGACATCTGAGCTGAATTATATATTCATGAGGAACGTCTTCTAATGAATATACACGAGTCATATTACCGGTCACCTAGTAAACCAATAAAATGTCAAAGCTGTTTCGTCCGGGGTTTGGAATACTAGTAGTCCACTATTCTGCAGGGGATTCATTTAATTGCGGGACACTAAAGGGGATGTAACCAGCAAAATGATACAAGTAGTGGTAATACTACTACTAGTAGTACTAGCTGTAACAGACACGTCACCACCCCGAAACTTCCCGGGAGATCGGCCTGGTCAGACTCGAGTCAAGGGGAAGCACCAACTGAACAACTCGACTCCAGCATTCCCTCACTGCACCGCAGAAATTGATAATCCACGCAAAGTGGAATCGCATGAAAGATATTACATTTTTTCCATATCCTGTGGGTAGATTTACAAACACATCTCGACCTTTCAGTGCAGATTTAATTTCATCGACTTGCAAATCCTTAAATGGGTCAATATTCAGCATTTTAGAGGCATATTCAATTCTTCGCCGCCATTCAAGATGAGCTCATGAATATTCAATATGACCTCATAGCAACCCGCGCTCTCATTGGATGATTTTCACCGGCCAGTCACCAACTCTGTCAAGTTGCACTCAATGTGATACTGGTAGGGGTTGACTGAAATCAAAGCTTATTTCATTAGTGGATGAACTTAAACAGTCAATGCGTTGACTGCATACTTACGGTCAACTAGAACTACGTTCATCCACACGATCGAAAACCCCCTTTTATTTTGTAGATAATTGAATCAATCAGTCTTGCTCACACTAAGATAATGCATGTTTCCACTCCTCAGAAATGCATTCCAGCAACAAATTAGCATCTTGAATAATATAATTTTCATATGAATAGCAACAGATTTGAATTTACTCACCCCAAGTTATATAATTTAAAGATCTCTTTCTCAGTTATTGTTATTTGTTTGCCTCCATAAACTAGTTTGTTTTATTGTATAGGTAAATGTTGGTGATTGAAGTCACCTGTGTCAAGTTTTCCAGAAATTGTAAATGGATTCCCTTTTATGCATGCAATCACCATTCGATGATATTATTTCCCGACAGAAATAGCTTACCACTAAATCATGTGTGGTGCAAATCGCAGCATGAGACGGCAAGTATTTATAGCCACAAGTCAGTTATGTCACCATTCTCCAAGAATGTAGGGTAATTCAATTTCATATCACTAATCAAATTCAAGATCCTGTATTGAGGGCAAGGCCAATATTATACAGCAGTTGTTACATTATTTGCTCAGTGAATTCAGTGACAGTGAATTCAAAGTGTCTTGAACAAAAGTGTTGTTTTTATGTTATCAAAAACTGAAAATCTTTTTTACCTGAAAATAGTAAATATTTAGGTCTAAAAAGTCTATTGAAATTTGGAAACCACTTTGTTTATGATGCAAGGACGAATACAAACAGAAAAAGTATCAATTCTATATGATATTGGTATTTTTCATATATTTCATCTTTAATATGGGAATTTCCTTCAATATTAAGGATAGGAGGGGGCGGGTAGATTAAAAATACCAGTTGGAGTCAATTTCTTTGAACACAAACACTGTCTTGTTTCCTGAATATGTATTTCTTTTTTCTGTTGTTTTGCTATTAAAAGCCTTTAATGTACTTTGAAAGTCTTTAATTCTATCTTGGAGAATCATGTTGAAATGAAATAGTTACATATCCAATGCTTCATTGCTAGTATGCCCAGAGTCTTTAAACCAATTACCACCAGATTTGCCAGGGGGGCTTGAACGCTCTACGATGCGGATAGTGGTGCTGCAGAGATCGTGATCTCCACATCCCAGCCCATATTCAGCGGAGGTGGTCGAGAGACGGGCACTCCGTGTTCAGCATCTGCATTTTAATTAATTCCTTCTTCTACCTTGCCCCGGGGTGAATACAAAGATGGAGCCAGGAATACGGCAGAATGGAAGTTGTTTTCCCCCAGAAGGTTTCTTGCATCTTGAAACATTATATTCTCAGCCATGTTTTCGGAATCCTCATGAGAAACCTTGTTTAGACGAGACGATATTGGCTCATATTTTCCTCCGCAGGAACAAAAGTGATGGTGAATTATTTGAGGGGATGAGTTTCAAATTTACGTCACGTGGGATTTCTGAAAGACTTTTAGTTCAATATTGCTCGGTCTTTGAAATGATCTTAGAGTTGTATCTCTTATATGCTATTGTATGCTCATTTCTTTTATCCCCCAAACACCTACACATGTTATTTTGGTTTCCATATGGAAAGCAGGTAGAGATTACTAAAATTCTCTGTTCGTATTCAGAAGTAACCCAACATTCTTCTTAATATGGAAATTGCCAGTAAATGTTTGTTTAAAACTAGTCAGAATCATTATTTTTCATTTGAGAGAAACAGATTTTTAGAAATCATATTTTGCCCTGCTTTTCATTAAAGTTTGTTAATGACTTCAGGTACATGTGAGAGGCAGTAGCAGTGATGCATTGTAGCTATTGCCAAAAAGAAATAATTTGTCCAGAGATCAACCGACCTTTAGGCACATATGTGCATATGACTGAGGAAAAATATTTACGTCTTTGTATGCATTGTACTCATGATGTTCTTGTTTACCACTGAATAACATGTTGTTACTCTTCCCTAATTATCTTTTTCACTTTATACTGAAATTTTATGAGCAACGTGGTATAAATAATGAAGTTCAGTCAGAAAAAAAAAAAAAATCGGAGAAAAACAATTCTGTGTAAAACCGCAATCAATGTGAAACTTTATATTTTGGATTTACACTATAGAGTGAATATATTCAAACACTTGTTACTAAATGAGGACGAATAGACTTGTTTGCACATATTGTAAAATTTAGGCATACTTAACAAACAAAGGTTGTGCTTGACAACCTTAATGCTTGCTTTGACTTAATAATAATAATAATATAGGATTTGTATAGCGCACGTGTCCACCTTGCTAGGTGCTTAAGGCGCTCCTATATTACCCCGTCGTGGTCTAATGGTTCTGACTCTCGCCTTTCAAACAGAGGTTCGTGGGTTCGAATCCTAGCCATGGCGTGTTTTCCTTCAGCAAGAAATTTATCCACACTGTGCTGCACTCGACCCAGGTGAGGTAAATGGGTCCCGGCAGGAAGTAATTCCTCAAAAAGCTGTGCGCACCAGAATCAGTAGGCAGCCGGGGTAATATACATAATTAAAAGTAAGTAAGTTATTTTTGTGGTTTCTTGATATAGTCTTGTGTTGACAGCAGGTAGTCATTAATTAGCTGAATATGATCGTTAACAAACTGAACAGACATTATCTGTTTGGCAGTGTGTACAGGTCCCCCCCCCCCCCCCCCCCACTGTTATCCATTGGCAAAGTTCTTATATGGGGGGTTAAAATTCTCATTTGCCTTGGAAAACAGCTGAAAATAGAACAAGAGTAGACATCGATTGCTTTACTTGATTTCAATGTGAGATGTAATCCCTTTACAGGCGATGAACCTTTTCTTGTCTCTCCATCTGAATTCACTTTCTCGGGTTTGCTGTTCAGGGTGTGTTCAATCATGTTCAATTCTTTATTAGCCTAGAAAATGTGGTTCAACAAAGTTAGTTATGTTCAAAGGATCTGAGTTCTGTTGGGAGGGAATAAACATAAATTGCTTAAGAGATGGTCTGATGTTTTATGTGCTAGTATCATTTATATTATTATTATAGTTTATGCATATTTTTTGTTGGCTGAATGAGCATTTTTTAGACGCATTGTGTTACCCAGAAGACACTGGTCACAACAGGGTCCTGTAACACAAAGGTTAGCAATTAATTGTATGCTTGATTTTTACGATTGATTGTACATTGTAGCCAATGGAATTAATCGTAGAAAAATGTTCTGCGATCGTTGCTAAGCTATGATTTACGGGCCACAAGACTGTTTGTGCTCCACTTCACGAGTCAAAGAGAGTGTAAGATGCCATTTTGTAAAAACTTTTTATAATAACAAATGCACAAAATCTATAACGACTTTAATTAGTATCAGCCAATCAAATTGAATGATTTCAGTAGCTTTGAACTGCTATTGCAAATTGTTATTTTAACAAGTTTTATAAAATAGATCCCAGGTCTACTGGGCTAGAAGCCCAAAGAGCTCTCTGCAATATTTTTTGGAGGCATGTATGTGATGTTAAAACATTTAAATGTCGTATAAACATGTTTGTAAGTGATGTTACACTTCAACCTAAAACATGATTTTGGGTTTGTTTTTATTTTTATTTCTATCTCAAATGCACCTTGGTGGGTTCAAGGATGCTATCATATATTCTGAGGAAAAAAAAAGAGAGTAAAGGGACTTCCATACAGTCTGAACATTTAGCCAGCATATGGTGACATACTGTATGTTGGCTATTGCAAGCCATTTTCTGAATCCCATTTCAGAATTCCCTTTTGTAAACGACACAAATGATTCTTCATATAGATAATTTCAATTCTTAATATTTTTGTGTTAATAGCATGCAATTGTTGATATAATGATTGGAATGCTTGATATCATGAAATGGGATTTAATAGAGGAAAAGCTGCTGGCTACATGTACAGTTGTTCGGCAAAAGCTGGCTAAATACGTTCAGGTGTGTCAGCCGTAAGACAGCTTGATTGTGAGAACACTCCCTTCCCTCCTTGTCAGACTGATTTATCCCTTCGAATGTTTTCTGTGCGGATTGGATGCCTCATTTGCTTCTGGAACGAGGTAGGGAACGGGATTGGATGTCATTCGATCCTCGGTGCGATAGCAAATGCTCACAGGCAACGAGCCGCAACGACAGAACTCGTCGCCGATCCATCTGTAATTCGGCTGAGCCGACATGTTCAGCATGTAAGAGAAGGTGTCGGATGTTGTTGTACTGAGTAATTGCCTTTACGATAGAAAATGATATAGTTTAAAATTGACTTCATGTACATGTAGCTCTACATTGTATATTTTGGTTATGAGTTCCTGTAGTGTTATACAATGTCACTACCTGAAGATTTTATTGCTTATCTTTATCTGCTTTTATTGAAAGCAGAGTAATAGTATTCTAGGAATGGGGCAACATAAAAGGGCGTTGAAAGTATTTTTGTGATAATGAGAACAACATAAATCTGTAATAGGCAGCCTTAGATGTTTAAATGAATAAAGTACACTATGCATTGTAGGATGCAGACCTGTAGTTAATGAATTAGGGGGCAGTTCTTTCTCAAAGTGGTCATGTCAGGTGTTGAAGAGAGTATGTATGAATACTCTTGTTACTAGGTAACGCTCTTATTATCAATCCATCATTTTTTTCCCTTCACGTCCTAAATCCTCTCTCAGTATCATTATAACTGCTTGTGTTAATATCGTATGCACAAAGTGCAGAACCGGCGTGCAGGGAAATGGGTGACCAATGACACAAGCATCAGCACTACTTCCCGGGGGGGGGGGGGGCAGTCATATGTCAACAAGTTTTTCTCCGTGTGCAAAATAACCCCCTAAACAAGTTTTTCTCGGGCTTTATTACACATTTTGGCCCCTAAACAAGTTGTTGCCAGAATATGACCTGGGAAAGGAGCTTGGGGAAAAAACATACCCTAAACACGTTTGGCTAGTCTTAAAAAAAAAGCTTTGGACAAAAACATACCCTAAATACATTTGACCCTGCAATTGACCATTGACCAGTCTTTCAAAACTACCCCTTTTTTTGAAAATCAGTGTTTTTGATACCATTAACGAGTGCACGTGCGGCCCGCGTCCAAAACTGAAAAAACACCCCTTTAAACGCGTTTTTTTGGTCACGCGTGTGTACAGCAATATATTTGACTGGCCCCTCGGCACTACTTGTGAAATCCCACATTAATTTCGAGACGAGATTGAGTGTACCTAGTGTGGACTATAGATGTACCAGCATGGACCTATAGTGCTGCCCAACTTTGACAAAAGGAAGCAAGTGACACATCAGTCAAACTTGAGTTCTTGTTGTTTCTGGAACACCCTTTGAATGTTGCACGTTTGGGCAAAATTTGGGGAAGAAATGATCGTGCTATGGAAAGATATTGAAGAAAATATGCTGTTAAATTGCATTGACGCCTCTGTAAATGACAAACACACATTGCTCATTTACAACAAATTATTCTTTTGTAACTTGCTTCCTTTTGCCAAAGTATGGCAGAGTAGCACTCATACTTTTATTAATTCCCTCTTTTCTTTTCTTTTTTTTGGAAATAGTTCTATAGTCAGCATCCATGAATTAATGAAGAGGGGTATTAATCTTCCTTGTCTTTTCAACTTTTATGCATCTCTGATTTCAGAATATTTTTCATTAGTACAAATTAATTGGAGAATTCAATTTATATATATGCTATAGAATCATTGTCTGACTTGTTATGATATACATCTCATATGGGGGAAGCTTGACATTGACTTAACAAAATTAAAAGTTAAATGATTCATGATTCTGACATCATTTGGTGGATTTTTGCCAAACCTTTTAATAGTGATATTCCTTTGTTATTTGTAACAGTCCTTCACATTTATAATTTCGTGGAGCTCAATAAATTGCTCTCCTTATTTTTTTCGAGGAGCTCAATTGGGCTCCTCAAAATCACTCTCCTAGATTAGCTCAATTTAATACAAAACATGTATGTCAAATTGTAGATTTTCTTAAAATTGTAAATGCAATAGCTGTGTAGCTATTAATTAATCTGTGGTGAAACTAGGCCTAGGTCATTACGTTTACAAAATATCGCGCTCCTCTTAGTTAGTGTTAACAAAAAAAAATTTACTAAAAATTGCTAAAATTTCACATTTTACATCTTTAAATCCATAAAATGGTCATCTAATTTCAATAATTCCTTGAAATTATTTTGATGTAGTTGGAAACTACTGAAAAGAATGAAGAATATTCACCTATTTCTTGACTGATTTATGGTGTTAAACTCGGTAAATATTGTAGTCCCACATGTAGATTTTCATGGTGTTGCAACATTAACTGAAAACGATTGTTGATCGTTTGATCGGTATTGATCGTTTTACACTTGGTCAACACTATGAAAATCTACATGTGGAACTACAATATTTACCGAGTTTAACACCATAAATCAGAGTCAAGAAAGAGGTTTATATTCTTCATTTTTTCGGTATTTTCCAACTAAATCAAAATAATTTCAAGGAATTATGGAAAATAAATGCCTATTTCATAAACATAAAGATGCAAAATGTTAAATTTCTGCAACTTTTGGTGAAGTTTGTATTTTTTTAAAATAAGGAGCTTGATATTTTGTTCTTATATTTTTAGGAGCGCTGTAGGAGCGCCGGCGCGATCGCGCTCCTCAAAAATGGAAGTTCTGTTATAACCACCTATCAGGGTGAATTTCCTTTTCAACTTATTTACATGCCCATGGGATTTTTGTGTATTATTTGGTGCCTATTTGCAGCAAAATCATGTTAAGAAGAATAATAAGGGATAGCCTAGTCCAAAATTTAAAGTAGGTTGAAATGAGGCTCTATCATAACTCTCAATCTCAATCTCATTGATATACATGGAAAGGAGAAAAAAAGACCCCCCCTTTATGAAGCATATTTTAAGAAAGTGTAAGAGAACAAACAGACAGAGGATGCTGCTATTTGTCTGATCTCAACCTTGATTGTTGCTAGGCAACGGGATGACATCACATGCTGATTTTGTAGTGGTAGAAAGATAGAGGGATGGCTAAAGAATGAGAGGGGGGCGCAGAAGCATCACAGAATGTGAAGACATCCATGATGTCGGCAAGTGGGTAGAGATGGCACAAGCAAGTCCCGGGTCCTGTAACACATAGGATAGCGATTAATCGTACGCTTGATTTTCATGATTGATTGTACATAGTAGTCAATGGAATCAATTGTAAAGATATTCTTCTTTGATGGTTGCTAAGCTATGCGTTATGGGCTCCTGGGGCCTGACATTAGACATGACATTTGGTTTGACCCCTTGAATGGTACTTATACCTTTAGTAAATGAAATTATTGTCATTCATTGGAAAGTGTTTTTAATATTGAGAGAGACAACAAACATTTTTGCACTATTGGTGTTTAATCTTATTCCATGTATTTATTCTACCTTCATGCAGTCTTGCAAGAACTTTTATTCAGTTTTGTTTATGAAACTGAATAAGAATAAAGGTGATTTGTTTGAATAATATCTTTCTTGCGGCTCACAGTTGTTTCCTTCCCCTGATGACTTAACTTATTTCATTTTTTTTTAAATTTCTACTTTCCCCCAATAAGAATTATCATATTTGCAAGGGCAAGGTTTTAAGTGAGATTGTCAAATGCCAATGTTCATCGGCTTTTCTGAAGTAACGTTAAATCCTTTGAGTGGTAAGGTTTTAATAGATCTCCCCCATAAGCTTTTTCTCCCCTCTCATTTATCAATAGGTGGTTTCAGATCGCCTCGAAGTTCGTCAGTTCCAGGTATTTTGGAAATGTGAAAGCAAATTACGCGTAATCTCTCCGAAAGAAAATACCCGCTAAATAGTAGGTACTTGTAAAAAATTACGAGATTTTTCGCGGGGATTTTTCCAACGTCGCAGGTATTTTGGCAATGTGAAAGCAAATTACGTAAACTTTTAGCACAGCATGTAGTAGGGCGCGGGCACCGTGGGTGGCAGCAGCTGAGCTGGCGATTTTGAATCTCGCGCCTTGCTTGCTTATCAGACCGTATACTGCGCATGCTCGTAACTTCAGGAACTTATCCCGAAGGGTATGTTTTCATGATTGTTTAAATGAGATATCCAACTTTTTTTCTCCCTTTTCATCTTACCCGGCTTTCACAGAAAGAAGATATTGCACTGATCCCTGGCTATTTATCGTTACATCAGACCGCCCTCCACCTCACCATCAAGTGGACACCTAACCAGCTTATGAATGGAGGAGGAGTGGAAGAGACGGAGACAGAGAGCGAAAAAAGGTAATCCATCTTTCTATCATTCCATCCCCTTTTCCCCCTGAATTTTTGTATACCAAAATCAAAGTTATCCCACTCTCTAAATTCCTTAAGATTGAAGTGGATTGCAATCAAAATTGGATTAGATTTATCAGACTGATCTTATAGTAAAGTGTTTTTTGCCTGAGGATACAAAGCGCTGCTATTTTTACCCTGGCTTTAGCTCGAGCTACCATCACGGGCGCTCAGTGCATGCAAGGAATTAATCCTGCCGGGTACCCATTCACCTCACCTGGGTCGATTGCAGCACAGTGTGGATAAATTTGTTGCTGAAGGAGAAAACACGCCATGACTAGGATTGGAACCCACGACCCTCTGTTTGAAAGGCGAGAGTCAGAACCATTATACCACGACGCGCCCACAAGATTTATTTGATTGAAACTTTTGATCGAATTTTGCATTGGTCCGTGACCACAGTTTATTAGATTGACTTTCAATCTACGGAATTTAGAGGGCATATCCAAATAAAATTAGGAAAAGAGAATATTAAACAAATCTGAATCAAATCAAATGAAAATTTTGGCAATTCATTCCAGGTGGGTGTTTTAATAAAGCTGTTCGTAAGTTAAGAGCGACTTTAAGAACGACTGGTGATCCTTTCTTGTGGTAAGTGGTATGCACCAAAATGTTCATTGACAATGGTTTAGCACGTAAGAAAGGTTCACCAGTCGTTCTTAAAGTCGCTCTTAACTTACGAACAGCTTTATGAAACGGCCCCCAGTACTAAAGTCAAGATTTTTTAATTGTAGCAGGAATTTCTATATTTGCTAATTAAGAAAGTAGCATTTAGGGGGGTGTATGTGTGTTTAAATCCCTGGGAAAGATGTTTAAAAATGAATTATTGCACTTGAATGAGGAATGATTTATAATGGGCTTTTTAAACAATGTATCAACACCCAGGAGGTTTGCTTGATGAAAGTAGGATGGTGTGTGGGCACTTGTGTGGGAATAAAGGCGTCGTTATTCACACTTCTTCTGATTATATGTTATAATGATGTTGGAGCTGTGACGTTTTTGCTCAGATCGGGTTTTTCCCTTATTGGAGCAGCATTGAGATGTTACCATCTGTCCTAGTTGCTTTTTGTTTCTTTTAAAAGTAAAATCCACCCCAATGATAAGTATATTTCAACAATTTGAAAAACACAAAAAATCATACAATCTGAACACGCAGTATTTCTTTAAAATTGGATGTAAAATGAGTAAGCTTTGACATTTCAAAGTTTGATTTTTTATCTTACAAAACAGTTTGTTTGCCTCTGTTTACAACAATGGTCTTATATGAAATGAATGAACTGATGGTGTCACTCGTTGACCTTTTCTTTTTAAATCCTTTTTTTTCAATATGATGAGAGATTCAAATGTTTCATTCTTTAAAAAAATGATAATGAAAAAGCCATCAACTGAACAATGATAAGTCGCAATAATGGTGATTTCACATGTTCAAGAAGGGGCAAATCTTGTTTTATAGAATTACCTGTTCTTCGAGCGTACTAGTACTTCAAGTTAAAGGAGAATGAAACCCTTGAAACCAGCTGAATCCATATCAAAGAGAAAAATCAAAGAAACATATTGTTGAAAGTTTGAGGAAGATTGAATGAATAATAAGAAAGTTATGAGCATTTGAATATTGAGATCACTATTGCCATGTAGATCCTCCCCTTGGCAATGCGACCAAGATCTGTGATGTCACACACGTACAACTCCCTCATTGCTTTAGTACTTATTTCACTTATATTCTCACTTTTATAGAATCTATCACAAGGTGAGGTGTTCTCTTTATGAGAGGACAAGTACAGAGGTTTCACAACATTATATCATTGATGAATCGTTTGTCATATGATTAGAATGAACAAAAAGAGATGTTTTGGGGTATATTTTCAGTGTCCAAAAGGGGAGAGTTGTTCATCTGTGATATCATAGATCTTGGTTGCGTTGCCAATGAGAGGATCTCCATAGCATTAGTGATCTCGACATTCAAATGCTCATAACTCTTCTATTGCTAGTCCTATTTTACTCGAACTTTTGTTGATCTTATTCTTTGATTTTTCTGCTTTCACAAAAGCTAACTTGCTCCAAGAGTTTCATTCTCCTTTAACTGTTTGGCCTCCAATGTAATGCAACCTCAATGAGTGAGTTCATATGCAGAGATTGAAAAATTACTAGACCGCAAGGACTGTCATTTAATTATCTTTTAGATATATTTTAGGATTAAATCACCATGATTAAAATGAAAAATATCAGCACAATTGTTTTATTATTGCCAGCACATTAAGAACATCACTTCCTCAGTATAGAAAACTAATTTGGTTTTATAAATGGGGGGGGGGGGGGGGGGGGATGGTATGAACTTAAACTCAAAAGTACAGAGATAGTAAATTCATGAATTAGATTGTGTGTGTTGTATACCAGCGCTTTCAGAATTGTTTTCCTCCTGTAATGAAATGACATACGTTGAAATGGCATGGATGTCTTATAGCATATCACTTCCCTCTCACATTTATGCATCCAGGCATAAATTGTAAGTTGGCTACATATTAAAGTCTGCTGTCAATCACAAGGTGAAAATGGCCAATTGCAATAATTTCTCCATGCACTTATTGTTTTATATAGCAACTGTCAATCAGACAATTAATTTTAAAATTTGTATTTGATCACAAATTTTTGTGTTGCTGGTCCCAGACATGGGTCAGGATAGTTTAGGAGGCAATCATTTCCATCAGATGTAATCTATAAAAATTTTGGCCACATAAAGCAATGGTTTGAAATCACTGAATTGCAAAATTGCCTTGAATGATCATGGTTGCATGTTCGTTTTGTGGGGAGAAAAAGAGCAGGTTTCTCAAATTTGTAACTGCTCTTGAAACTTTGTATCACAGGGCTGTGGTAGCTATCATAGTAGAAAAGGAGCTATATCATTAATTATTTCCTTTAGAAATATCCTACAAATGATTGTACAAATGTTTGCAATCATTCGCAAAATTACAATGATCAGTCGTTATCATTTCGTTAGTGATTTTACGATCCGACCCAACCCTAGTTTTTGGTCAAATTTTTGAAATTCATATTTTTGCATATTCTGAAAGCCCTTGATTCACTCTCTTGATTTGCCAAATTTCAGATCAAGATTCAAATTATATAACAAATTAGGGCATGTTTAAATGTTTTACGAACCGGCTCAACCCCCTCCTTTGATTTTACGCACTGGCTCTAGCCATTCTTTGTGTATTATAAAGTCTCTGGAATGACGCGCACAGGTCAAAGAACTGACCTAGATGCTGCGCATATGTGGTTTGCGCCTCTAAGAAAAATGCGCATGGCAGAAATGATTCTACAAAATGGCTCAAACTGCGATTTGTGATGCTACATGTACAAAACAGTGTGCATGGTGCACTTGATTTTACGAACTGGCTCAAACAACCCTATTTTGGGGGGAAAATAGCAGCTTCTGAAATGCATACATGCATTTCATTTCAAATGTTGAAAGAATGATATGAATTGCAGATAAAATTTTGTATATTACCAAAGAGTAGAATGTATGCTTTAAATCGGTATAAATAATTGATCCGGTTTCTTTCAACGCGCTAAGTTACGAGCGTCTGAAAAACATCCAAACCTTGAACACGATTATCTCGAAATCATGTTATGGAGACAAGCCGAGGCTTGATCCAGTTTGTAAAATCACTGACGATTTATGAATGCTCACTTTGTCAAAATATTAACCCTTGATTAATCTATGTTGATCACAAACATTTGTATCGAGGGCCAAGGTAACATTTAATCACTGGGGTCAGGGGGCGGGGGGAAAAAGTGCCATGCTGTATAGGGTCTGTGCTACATGTAGGCTCAGTAATAATGTTAGCAACTAGTTCGCAAAAGCCAATAATTATATTTAATGCAGTCATAATCATTGATTTAATAATGATTTTCAAGCACATGTTAAATTTAGAATTACAGTACAACATATATATTTGCTAATAAATGAGGTAGATCAAGAGAAAGATTAATTAAAAAGGCATGAAATTTCCCCTTCATTTTTCCTGATTCTTGCAAGTGTGCAATGTGTAATTGATTGTGCATGCATTACTTCTGAGCATTCATGCAGGGATAAAGATAAGAGGCTGAGAGAGAGAGACTTAGCATACAATGTATGTTATGCTATTTTAGACAATACATTCATGACTTTTTCCAATTACTTTGTGATTTGTATGAGCGAAGGACTCTTTTAAGAGTGACGTCAGAACATTCGTGCCATAAAGAGAGAGAAATAGAAAGAAAGACCTTGTTACGATCTATTTTTGAAAATTAATTTATGAATTGAACACTGGTGTAAAACACTGGATGTGTTGTCAACTGGTGCTATTTTTAACACAGAATTGTTAATAAAGCATGCATGAAACAATAAGAACATGATCATGAACAGTTTTTTTTAATGGAAGGGCTTGATACCACACATTAAAAAAAGAAGAAAACAGTCCTTGAAAAATGAAATATTATAATAGATGGTTTTCATTTCAACCTTATTGAATTTGCCTAAGGGATAAATTTGGAAGAGAAAGGGATACGTGCGAGGGGGAGTAAAATGGGAGAAGACTCATGACATTCAGCAAAGCAATAAATTTATTCGAAGAGGTAAAGGTGGGAGCCATAAAAGACACCTATTTTTAGACCGTAGCTGGTGAATTCTGTCAATATTTTTTTTTTGTCTGCACCAAAGAAACTCATTTGAATTTCACCATATGTTCAGGCTATTCTCAGTGCATATCCTGAACACGTTAAGGCAATCTTTATCAATTTCAAATCAATGGTATGTTGTTGCCTTTGTCAGAAAAGTAGGATTCACTCGAAGCAGGCGGTATCATTGTTGGCTTGATGATTATATTCATATTTCTGACATTATTTCCTTGCAGTTTGACAATCATATTATCATGGTTACATAATAATATATGTGTCTGATCTTTCAAAAAAAAAATCTGCTCATAAAAATTTAACGAGTCTATCTGGTAGAATATTTATCATTGTTTGTTATGGCTTATCAGCTAGACTGGAAGAAAATCACCATTGCAGGACAAGATAATGCAGGATAATGAGACTAGTTATGAAGGGTACAGAAGAAAAATAATAATGCAAATTGATTGATTTTCCATGGTTTTCAAATGTACTTACTGTTCCAATTAGAAAGTGAGGAACTTTATAAGCTTTGGATGGAGAAAAGCAAGATCTTGAGTGTCATCCTCGGTAAAGTGTCACTTATTTGGCAGCCACAGGGGAGCTTTAAGGTTTTCATGAGTTGGTAATGATTGTTCCGTATATGGAACGCTCTCTAAGGAGAAAATTAGGACAGCCTAATGAGCAAAGCATCCTGTGTCTCAACTCTGGATTGATCAGGGCAGAGTCACATTTCCAAAGCTTTAGTCTTTTTGTAGTGTACCAAACGGATATGTCATGTCTGTGCACAGTGCCCCTTATTTGCATAGACACAACGTGCACGATTAAAAAACGAGACACGGGGGGTGTAAGTATGACTAAGAGTCGCACTTAAATACCGAGTTGCGTATGGTATGAAAGGCTTGACCGCATTGGTCAGATCGTGTCATAAGGACGCGCACAACTGCGTATCAATAAAATCGCGCGTTGCATATCGTGTACGTGTCGGCATTTAAGTGCGACTTAAGTCATACTTAAATCTTTGTGAAACACCCCCAAGGTATTATGCAAACTTTCAATTTGAAATTAAAAGATGGATATGCATTCATCAATCCTTGTCTAAATAGAGAAAAGTAACTTTCAGGTATGTTGTGTACTGTGGAATAACCAGCGTGCAGTTGTATGGTACCACCGTTGCTTCATTTCGATTTGCAGAATGATTTTGTTTATTATAATCAGTGGTGAATCCAGGTAGGTGCACATGCGGCCTTTGCCCCCCCCCCCCCCTTTGAGAACCATAAAAAATATTTGTTGGTCAAAAACGTCATGCATATCGCAAGTGAGGACACCCTTTTTTGCTCGTCAAATTTTTCCTGACATAAATCAACATTAATTGGGAATGAAGGACCTCTGATTTGGCTTGCTAAATTTTTTCTCTTCTAAAATGCCCCCCCCCCTGGAAAATCCGGGATCCACCCTTGATTATAATCAAATAATTGTTAAAATATGATTTTATTTGCTTGGAAAACCGTATTGTGTGTTTTTCCCCCTCTTTTTCTGTGATTTGATGTGCTGTTTATAGTACATGTAGATGATAGTCATAAATATTTGAAGTGTGCTTGCATAGATCTATCAATAATTGCAAAATTGTCTCTGCAGCAATAGTGCAGAAACAATTGAAGATGTGCTTAAAAAAAAAAAAATTAGCGTATAAATAAGCCAATAATATTGGAGAATGTAGATAGGTCAAATGATAGAATAATGTGCCTTTTTTTTGTGCATTTTCAATATTTTGATCTATTCTATCACCATTAGATATGAACCCCTTGAACCATGCAGAGAGGGCTAGGGGGAGGGGGGCGGGGGGCGGGGGTGAGTTAATAACAATTGTCTCTTGACTTTGATTGGGTTATAATCTTTTAAACTCCTCCCCACCTCCTCAATACAAGTACCTGTTGCCTACTGGAATAGGGGTTCTGTACAATTACAGAATTCAGTACACCGGTAGGTGGTAGTCACTTGATGAAAATTATGTCAGCTACTGTATCTTAAAGTACGAGCAATTGATCATTTTCGAACATTGTTTGCCACTTACTTAAGTTGCATTCGATTGTGCGATTGAAATCATTTTTCTTTGCATGGATTTATCGGTCAGACAATCATTAATCGTTGACGAGTTTGGGTTACGTCCCTTTGAATAAATTCAATGTCAGTCTATCGGCAGAATTGATGGCATTATCAATAGGCGGCAACGGAGAGGGGGGGGGTGGATGGATACTGGTGGCAGGCATGCCCCTTGAAATTTTCAAAGTTTGTACAGCAGCTTGTGGGAAAGCGTCGTCTTTCCCCCTGGTGTGATAAAGAAAGCTAACGAAATCGCTGTGTCTGGCATTACTCCATCTTCATTCTCCCACTGAAGGAGAAGAAAAGCAAAAGTGCATCTTAGTTGAATGAATAATTATATTAACAATAATAATATATGTGAATTATAAAGCACCGGATTCTCTCTGTAGAGTACCCAAGGTGCATAAAGAATATCTATTTAGATGTACTGACATCCGACAGTTAAGATTTGAGGCTTGTACCAGATTATCCCTCCTCCTTCCTCTCCTTATCCCCCTCCCCCCCCTCTTTATCCCCCTCCCCATGCATGTTGTAGAAGGTGCCAATGCAATGAAGTGTTCTTATGGTTGTTGCCATTATTTTAAAATGTGCTATATATATATATCCCTTCACCCCTGCTTCCGTAACTTTATAGGCATTTTGATTCTCTCGTCATGAGATTAAGGAATGGAAGAAGAAAAATGTGAGTATGTCTGTAAAACAAACAACAAGGTTTGGGGTATATTATATCTTAGACTTTTAATATTCCATTAAGGGTGTTCAAATTTATTGTTTGGTGGAGGTACCTTACTCTTTGGGGAAAGTTTGGTGGTTTGGGGGTTCACTTCTTAACTTATCACAATATTCCTCCTGCACTCCAAAATGTCCCATTTTTCTCTGGTTAAGCTTTCTGCATGGTAGAAATTAAATTGGTGATGGGTATGAATGTCTAAAGCACCATTTTCTACATTTTCTGTAACTTTTGGAGTTGTTTTAATGGAGCCTATAGGGAGTGGTGAAAGGAAGTCTAACTCTAACTTTTTTATTAATACTCACTCAATGTTGATTTCTTCTCTGAAATTTTCTATTCAAATGAGATTTAGATAGATGGTATCCTATTCATCCTTCTGTTCAAAAGTAGTACGAGTATTTACTTATTTTCTCCCTAGTTTTATACCCCTTTCATAAACCCATCCTCCAATTAGCCGCCTAAGAGTAATGCGGATAATTCAATAAAAATTGCGTTCACAAACTCCGAAAATAATCCGCACTATTTTTACGAGCGCCCGTCCTGAAAAAGGCGGATAATCGTCATGACAACTGCACACGCCCCCTCCGATGCGGTTGTGTTGGAAAAGGGTGACCTTGTGACCGCACCATAGCAATTATCCGCATTATTTGGAAATGCGTTCATAAAGTCAAAATCTGGTCCCGATGCCGCTATTATGCGGATAATTGCAGCATCAAAATAATGCGGATAACTCTGGTCCTCCTCCGATTTTACGACCAAATTATGCTGCTATTAGCCGCATAATTGGGTTTATGAAAGGGGTATTAGAGTACATGTACATGTAGATAATTAGGAGACAATTACACTGTAAGTGTCTCCTAATTATAGTTCACAATACATTTTATTTTTTGTAGTTTTACGATACGTCTAGGCTCAATTTTTTGCATCATTAAAGGTGTTCTGAAACATTTGAAATGCGTTATCCTAATTTGTCTTGATCAATGTTTGAATGCTAATGGCAAATTCACACAGATCTTACATGACTTTAAATGCCATTCTGAATGACAATCATAGACCCGCAAACAGACCTATTTTTATGTACATGCACTATTACATTTGTTTGTTTTCAGCAAAAGTGCATGATAGTTCACTCGACAAATTATAATAATAATGATAATATAGGTATATTTACACAGGGTAGCCGCTTCAGTTCTGAAAACTGTTCTCCCAGTGGGCCCTGCTATTATTACCATGGCTTTAGCTGGGCTGCCCAGGCACTTAAGCATTCAAGGAATTTCTTCCTACCCATTCACCTCACCTGGGTTGAGTGCAGCACAATGTTGAAAGATTTCTTGCTGAAGGAAATTCCGCCTTGCACTTTTGATTATTATGCATTTCATAATATGGCTCCTTTTTCATATTCCTTAAAAGCTTAGCATTATTCATTCTTATCCTTACATGCTTTTACACTAGCCTTAAATACTAAAGTTGTGTATATTGCCACCACTAAGAAATAAAAGCAGTATATAAACATTGCAAGGTTATCATTAATCAATATGATAATTACCAATTGTATTCAAGCAGCATTAACATGAAGTGCATTTCCATTTAGCTATTTTTCAAATTATTCCTTGAGAAAATAAAGAATAAATCCAATGGACAGCAGTTAATATTCTTCTGACTCTTGCCTGACAACATTTCCTGCTTAATATTTGCACAAACCTAACAATTGACCACACGTATGTTTGCTTTCACTTTTATTCAGTGCGAGACAAATATTAACCAGATTATTCGTAATATATAGTCATAGTTATCACACTGCATTCAAAATATACTGAAACTGCACCTTAACCTGTATTTATATAATAGTGTTTGGGGAAAGTTTGGATATATTAACACTTAATAACATTAACACACTCTAATGTTTTAAGCTATTATGCATGATTTCACTAATACTCTGGAACTCTTTGGTTTTGCTTTATACAAATGTGTAGTTGTAGATAATAGTATAATGTTTAAAGCAACATATTACAACAACAAGTGAAGTATTAGCAACGGGGATATGGCATTATAATATTGAACAGTGAAAAGGTGCCATATGAATTAGATATCATGTTAATATCATATTGATATCTTTATTATGAGTACAATTATTATTCAACATGCTTATACTACCCTTTGAATAGAAAATCAGCTAGAAATTTTAAAACCATCCTCTCCCCTGCAGTATTCTTTTAGAATCATGGGTACTTGGCATATTTCTTGATTTATCATATTTTACAGCAATTGTGACATTACAGGCTATAAGAGGATGTAGTATCATTTCTGCTCTCTTGTTAGTGTCCTTAAATAGAATCCACTCTTGTAGTCGACTAATTAGATTCATTCATCTTGATGTGAAAATCCTTCAATGTAAGGTCATGACTTACTGATATCAAGCAAGGAAAGCCTTTCTTATTTATTTTTTTTAAATAAAGTTTGATTGTTCAATAGTGAGAGAGTTGGTGCTTTTGATGTTGAATTAGTTTGTCATCTAGAAGGAAATGACTACATTTATTGATGAAAGGTTGTAAATTTCCAATACAAGTAGTAATTTTTTTAAAGCAAAATTTATTTAGAGGTTGGTAAAATATGCAAAGTATAAACATTGAGTGTTGTGCATGTGGGTGTTGTATAAAGAACCAGTCGTGTGAGGAACCAATGACATTTAGTTTCATGCGTCTGAACTGTGTGTATCTATGTGGGTAGATGTGTACAGAAATGACAAGCATTGCATAGACTGTGGCGGTTGATGGGTGATCATTTGAATTATTTTACAAAAACAGGTCACTGGATAGCATGAGTGGGTTATCAAATCCTTTCTCGCATTGATATTTTCATAGAATTCATACAATTATAATACCATCTAAAGAAGAGCTAAAGAGCTTAATATCAAAGGCCATCCATGGTCTTGTAAGCTGTGTTGATCATGGCCACAATTCCACTTTTGTATTCCCTTTTTAATTTTTCCCATTTGAACTGAAATATAAATATGTGAAAAGTGTTTGCCCTAAAAATATCAAAATTTAAGGCCTGAAAGTTTTGAGTGAAAGAGAAATTAGATGAACGTCAATTTGAAAGTATACATCATTGAATAAACTGTTGAGCCATGAAACCGGGTGGTACTTTTGAAAGTGGATAGGAATAGCATAATTCAGTTTGCAATGGGTTAATAATGATAACAAGTTTCACTTTCAGTGGCATATCTTATTCAGTGTTAACATAACATTTTTTACTTCTAATTGATGTTTACTTTTAGAGGGTCTGAATGATTAAGAAATGACAGATTTCTTTAAATATGGATTTTCAAGAAGAGGTGATAGAGATGGTGAGAGAGAGAGAGAGAGTGGGAGTGAGAAAGAGGAAAGGTAGGCGGAGGGTGAGGAAACGGGATAAAGCGTAAGAGTGGAGCCAAATTTGCCAAAAAGATTGGTGTCATGCAACACTTGTTTCACATGTCTATTTATAATTGCCAATATTGTTCAAACGTTCTTCTTGCGATGATAATGTATTAATAATGTATTCTGATTTCTTATCTTTATGTAAATATGATGTATTTGACATCAATTCCATTAGCCGTTGTGCCTGTGTTTAAGAAGTCCTTGATGTATATGTACAATGTTATTATCGATTAGATCATGAAAACAAATGATGATTTTACATACTTACATGTATGTTTGATTGTCATCTTTTTCATTAAATTTCTCTTGTTTGTGCTACTCAGAATTGTTATGTCTTTAAAAAATCTATCCATCACGAAATGCCTCAGAATGTTATTGAAATGTACATCAGTGTCACTGTAGAACAGTTTATGTCAAGACATGACGGCTGTGTTTACGTCATACATTGTTGTCTGCAAGCCTGTATCTGTCATAATTGATACTCATCGTAATAAAGATGTACTTATAAAGAACTGTTGACGTATTGTACAATAAGTAAGATGTTTTGTGATAACATAAATGATAGATATCACAGACAGTTAATGAAGGATTTTTTAATTTATGAATGAAAACTTCCAGATGCATCATAGTATGGATGACGCAAGTTCAATCAGAAAATAATATTTGCACATAAACAAATGCTGATGCAATAACATAAATCATGTTGACTGATGCATGATTTCTATACAGTATTTGAAGTGTATCAATGTATGTTTAGGAGCACTGAAGTCACTTTTCATTTCATTTTTTTCCGATCCCATACATGTATGTCAGGGGAGCAAGATGTAAATTATCCACAACCCACATTTGGTTGGAAATGGTCCATGTTCAGATTCAGATTCTATTTATATCTATAAGTTTGTTAATTTAGCAGTTTTTATATGTTTTTCCTCCCCTGAAATTCAGTTTTCACCAAAGCTCTCCATTAAACCATATACCTTATTGACCTTTTATCACATCAAAGTAAAGTGCATGCTAAAAACTGTTCATATTTCTATCTCCATCATTGTCATTACCTCCTAACTTTTATGACTTTAACCTTTTCATTTAGAAAAAGCTCTAAAACCATAATGCACAGGTAGAGAGTGAGGGATATACAATATACCAGAGCACCCACTTTGAATGAATCGTGTTCTTTTTATTAAACACATGGTTACTTTGCCTTAATATGCCTTATAACATCAAAATGGGATGATTACAGTAAGATTAATGATTATGTATGATGATGATGATGATAATAATTATGATGATGATGATGGTGATGATAATGATGATGATGATGATGATGATGATGATGATTTATGATGATGATGATTGAAGATATTGATGATGATGCTGATGTTTGAAGATGATTGATGATGATGATGATGAGGATGATGATGAGGATGATGATGATGATGATGATGATGATTGATGGTGGTGATGATGATGATGATGATGAGGATGATGATGATGATGATGATGATGAGGATGATGATTGATGGTGGTGATGATGATGATGATGATGATGATTGAAGATATTGATGATGATGATGATTATGATGGTGGTGGTGATGTTTGAAGATGAATGATAATGGTGATGGTGATTGATGATGGTGATGTGACTGATCATAATGCAATTCTAACTGCAGTGTTTAATCAGGCTTGTGAAACACCCCTCCCCTAATGTATAATTACATTACTTGCACATTTTTATATTTGACTTTCATTGGAGTAGATATTATCGTACATTTCAAGTTGATTTTTGCTAACGTACATGTATTTTTTTCTTCCTTTTCATTCTCTTGTTATTCTTATCACTTCAGTATCTATTGGGATTACGCTGTCACAGTAAATGTAGAAGACATAGTTTATCTTCATTGTCATCAACAACGTAAGTTATGCTGCCTCTACGCCGGCTATACGGCGAGTCGAAATCAGCTGTTTTATTCAAAATACCTAAATGTCGCTGGTACAGAAAATGTTAAAACGGCAGTTTTCCATCGTAGGGGAAATATAATCTCAGTAAATCATTTCGGCTGACCAAAATGTTTTAGCCGGCCAAATTTTTTTTGCCAGGCAAAGAGGTTTTTTAGCTCCACTGAGGGGCTGACCTAAATCTGTTAGAAAAGGGTATGCATAGTGTTTGCCAACGGAAATCCAGTGTTACTTGCACCTGCATACTTGCATGGTTTCAGCACATTTTTGGTTGGTCCAAACCTATTTTTATACAGTGAAATATATGTCATTTTAACACTCCATGTGAACACCTTCATTCAAAAAAATGATATGAAATTGTGTCAAAAATTGAAGTTCTTCATTGTGAAAAAGAGCAGATATATTGAGCATTATTCATCATGAGGCTCTGTCATTTATTTGTTACATTTTAATTGTTAATGGTCATTGTTAATGGTAATGCTACTATTAAAGGGTTTTTTGTCAACCATTTGTCGGTGATTTCCATTGACATATTAGCTCCCAGCCAATCAGATAAAGGATTGCATTTGCTTTTAACTGTTCGCAAAAATCACTGGCAGAGCATGGCATGAAACGATCGCCAGGTTCCTGTCTGTCTGGGTTTGTTATCAGGATCATTAGATACTTAGGTAATTTATGTCTTTTTTCTTTCTTTTTTTTCCTCTTAACTCACACTTTTATTTTCTGCCCCCACCCATCACCATTTTACCTCTCTTCATGTTTCTCCCTTTCATTCCTACCCATCTTCCTATTTTCTTTCTCTCTTTCTCACTCCCTCTATTTATCATTAACTCTTCTTTTTTCCCCTCTTTCTTATTCTCTTTCTCTCTCTTCCATGCCTCTCATATACCACCCCCTCTCCCGACTATCCACTCCTTTTCACTCCCTCTATCTCCCTTCCCTTCTGTCTCTTGCCACCCTTTGTCCTTCTGTCCATCTATCTCTCTCCTTCACTCATTATATTCTGATCAACCTCACTCCTTCATCTGCTCTCCTATTCCGTTACCCCTCTTCTCCCGTTGTCTTTCCCACCCGTGTCTACAGCGGATAGTGGGGGTACCCTGGTCTTGGTGGGGCAGGATGGAGTCCAGTATCCACCCATCCACTTCCCCAAGGGGGGCCACCTCCTTGCGTTCCTCACCTGTCTCGAGAATGGTCTCCTACCCCGCGGTCAGCTGGACCCCCCTCTCTGGTCCCAGAGGGGCAAGGGCAAGGTCCTTCCCAAGCTGCGGAGGAAGAGCTCCAAGAGCTCGGGATTGGGCGTCGCCTCCTCCCAGGACGGCACCCAGATCTTCGAAGGGGACGAAGCCACGGACTACGTCTTCAGAATCATCACAAGCTTCAGGCCTGAATTCAGTAAGTGTCCTACAGCCTGGGGTCTGTGTCACAAAACTGAGCAATTGATCATACATTTAATTTGTATTCTCAATTGCATGTGATTATCAATGTGATCAAGCCTAATGATCATCATTGTAATCAAGCTCTAGGTTTTGTGTTACTAGACCCAGAAAGCAAGATGTATCCATGGAAAATTACAATCAAAGAAAATATGGCTTCTTGTTTAAATCTATGATGTTAATACTTATTCTAATAATCATGATGGTATCTCATTGATTGGTAATAGATGACAACTGCTCTCATTTTCAATGGATATAAACCAAATATTATTTGATTTAAATTCAATTCAAGTTATCTTACACTTGATATAACATATTCCTTTTGTAGATTATGTAGATGGTGCAAGACTCTTGCTTCTGTCCTGTGGAGAAGTACACTGAAATTTTTGATGGAAAATAAATTCTATTTTTGGTGTTAGTCATACTGAAGAACATAATAACATGTACCACTTTTAAGCTAAGTAACAAACTAGAATTCTTCTCATCTTCTATCACTCTACTCCTCCACTTTTTGACATCTTCACAGTTCCTGAGGAAGCAAGCATCCTGCCGATCCGCAACGGAGGCAGCAGGCACCACCACACGGCGTTCCCCTGGACGGCCCGGGATATGGGCCCCCGGCACGCCCTGATCCGGCAGCAGGAGGTGGCGCAGAGTCCCACCGGCTCCTCCCCGTCCCCTGTCCAGCTTCCCCCTGCCATCCCGTACTCCCCGGTCTCGCCCACCTCGGCTGAGCTGGCAGCCATTACCAGCAGGTGGGACCAGTATCAAGGGTTAGGACCGCTCCACACCACCAAGCTACCATTTATCTTGTCTTTGTCCAAACTGTGAAGAAAGCATGCTCAGAATCTGTTTATCTTTAATAGTTGTGTGTTTGTGTGTAGATATTCATTTACTGTTATAGTCATTATTACTACTATTTTGTTTGTATGTAGTAGAGCTATGTTGCATACCAGGGGGCCGTTTCATAAAGCTGTTCGTAAGTTAAGAGTGACTTTAAGAACGACTGGTGAACCTTTCTTATGCGCTTAACCATCGCCAATGAATATACCATTTTCCACAAGAAAGGATCACCCGTCGTTCTTAAAGTTGCTCTTAACTTACGAACAGCTTTATGAAACACCCACCAGGGGCCGTTTCATAAAGCTGTTTGTAAGTTTTGTGCAACTTTACTCACGACTGGTGACTCTTGTTATGCTAATTTATATACCCCAAAGACATGGTAGTTATAAGGGGCTGAATATGGTTTCACAAACAATACTGGCACTGAAATAGCATTGTAACCAACCTTGCTGGATCTGCCTCTGAACTTCTATTATCCTAATCAAATCTTGCCAAATAAATTTTGTAGTCAATTACTTGTTCATCACCAAATATTATCTCCAAAATATGGGATTTCAACTTTATCTGAAGGCAATGCAAATTATTGAGAAGCTGATATGGTACAAGAAATGGTTATAAGTCTTGTGTTAAATTGTGCATAACTTTAATATGAAACACCATTCTGGCCCTGTAACACAAAGGTATGTAATCAGTCACTTCGTAGCGATGGTCAATCAAGATTGCTGTTACACACACTTATTATACAAACGTATCCACTTTCAACCAGTCAGAATCGATATTTTAGATTTGCAATCGATCTTTGATATTTTTGTTGTTGATCTACAGAAGTCGCAGTACATAATTTGAGAGATTTAAACAATAAGATACAAATGGAACCTTTTCCGCATAACAATATCAAGAAATTATAAAATATTCATTGTATACTTTCAGCCAGCTAAAATCTTGTAGCTTGTCTGTAGGCATAGATATCTGACATAATGCTATCAATTTTCATTTATTTTAGCCATTTTCCAATTTCTACTGCACCCTCAAATACTTGAGAATACAAATTATGAAAATATGTACTGATGTCCCACATATTGACAAGCTCTTGTTGGAATAAGACATCATCTTCAAATTAAATTAAACTGAAGTAGTACACCTTTTCCCCTTCATTAATACAGTAACTAGATGAATAAATATTTTCAGCAAAATGCAACAATTAACATATAAAAGTATTGATTAACATAACCTAACAAATAAAAACAAGTTAACTTGGAAAAATAAACATTGTATTAGTAAATGAGAAGGGGAGATGGGTAAGTTGGAATGCGGGGTAAGTTGAAACATTGTAATTTTCTTTAACGCCTTTAAATAAATTTATTCAATACTGCCCTCAATTTATTGCCATTACCAACAGCTATCCACCATATTACAGACAACACATGTGCAACAAGCATGGTGAAGTTAGAAAGGAATAATTGTTTTTTCACCTTCTGAGTAATTTTTTTTCTCTTTTAGAAATGTTTTATTACCTCAGAGAAGTTTATAGATCAAGTTGGCCAGTTTTGGGGTATAATATACACTTGTACGAAGCTACAAAATAAGGTTATTAATATGCCATGGTGAAGTCCTTTTTTGTGTGCTGTAAGCTTATAAATGTCAAATGGGCCTCTGGGGTTAGTTGGAACAAAATTGAAGGGGCTAGTTGGAACATGTTCCAACTTACCTCAAACATAATTATGAATAAAATCATTGGATATGAGAAAAAAATGTATACAGTATTTCACACTCTTTTGAACATGTCTTTTAAGCCATGCTTGTTTTGTTTCTCAGTTAGGTCTGAGTGTGCATTTAAGGCCTATTGTATGCCCCCAATGCAATATTAACCCTTATCAAACTGCGGGGGGGGGGGGGGGAGGTGAATTTGAGCCCCCCCTTGACAAATTTTGCCACTACGCCGCCACGCAATTTTTTTTACCTCACTGCTCCCTGGCTTTTTACTTTCAAGTCCTGCGCATCATTTGAGATCAAATTTGCAATGCCCTGGTGCGCGATTTAGAAATTATGCAACATTTTGTACGTGCATGTCGGACCCAAAATCGCTCGAAAACGTGATTCCAAGTACAAGGTCAATGCACATTGTGTTTTTCAACCAAAAATCATACATGTATGACTATTTGTACTTTTGTTGGTTCAAATGGATTTATTTTATGCTACATGTATTTATATTCGCTAAAAGGTCCCAAACAAAGTTCATCAGAAAAAAACAATAAAAACAAAGGTTTGAGAAAACAAAGAAATACATATTAAAGAAACAAAAAAGACATAGGAAATTATATTTTTTGCCTATATTTTTGTAGATATTTGTTATAAATGTAAAATTGATACTCTCACCAAAAATTAGCATTCTACTAGTTAAATAAATTGAGTTAAAGGCAAAAACATTAAAAAAAAAAATTAGGGCAAATTTCATATGCTTATTTGTATAATTAATTAATCAAAAAATATAAACAATTAATTTTTGTCATGTAAATTCGATGCAGAACTACATGAAATTTGCTGATACTTAATTGCATGTAAAATCAAACACACACAAATACGCGGAATTCTACTACACAGTCGGCTTGCGTGAGTGGCCTTATTATAGAAAACAAAGTTTAACAAATCAGAATGTACACACCTATAATATTTTGAACTTGAAAAAAATAAAGCAAATAGGCTGAAATCATGTAATATTACGGTTGTAAAAAGTTTTGATATAATTCTTATTTGACCATGCAGTGTTCCAATTTACCCCATATCATGTATCAACTTACCCCATATATGGGGTAAGTTGGAACGCTTGCGATGGTCTTGTTCAGGTGGATTTTTTCAGTAACCATCATAGAGTTAAACATTTTATGGGGTACATTTGAAGCCCTTAGATATATGCTTTAAGCTGATATATTGATTGTTTCTCGAATAAAATCTACTTGGATTTTACAGCCATTTTTGTCAAAAATGTTCCAACTAACCCCGATCTCCCCTACCTGATATGAAGAATTTCCTTGAATTCTCGAGCACCTAATCAGGGTAGCAGTGCTAGAGCCGGGGTAGTAGTATGCAGCGCTTGGAAACAATGGCCCGTATTCTGAAGTCGGGTTTAACTTAAACTCAGGTTTAAAGTTGTGGTTTAAGTATGGATAGCCAAATGTTACATAAATCACTAACAGTAGAGATATCATATTTCAGCTCATTTGGTTCTCAAATCATCCATAATTGTCTAGAAAGTATACAAAGATGGTTGTCTTTACCATCGATGAATCAGGAAAGAGCACAGTAAACATAAGAAACATACAACTTAATAAAAATTTTGACACTTTTGGCTTCCCATAATTGTAGCACAGAGTTAGACCATGGTCTAAGTTAAACCTGACTTCAGAATACGGGCCATTGTGTTTATAAGCACGATATAAATGTTGCATATTAACATTATTATTATTATTGTATTTCAAAGTGTTTTGAAATGTATCCATCCATTTCAAAAGCAAAATGCGTAATAACTTTGCTTTTGTACGTTTGTTTTTTAGTAGATGTATGTGTTTTTGTTTAATGCTTATTGCATTGTGTATATCAGGAAAGTGTGATTCATTGAGCATGCTCTTTTCCAGTATGACTGGTTCACTTTGACATGCTCTGTTTGGGAAAATGAAACTATTTTTGACCTGCAAAGAGTCTTTTCAGGTTATTCAGTATCCAGATTAAAAATGTTCTTGTATAAGAATTTTTTTCTGATTCCCAAATATGATTTTCTTCTTCATGCGAATCAGTCCTTAAAAAAGAAGAATGAAATTATGACCATTTATTCACTTGAAATCATATCTCTAAGAAAATGTTGAAAATAAATACTGATCCTTTGACTCGAGAAATAAGAACATGGTTTGTCATCCAATATGCATGTTTCATTGAAGTAATGATTTGAAAATACATGCTAGTAAATTCACACTCCCAGTCCGTTCAGAGCATGTCATATTAATTAGGAAACGAGTTGATGGTAGTTTGTGTGATGTGAACAGTCCTGTCTTTGGTATATTATTGTGCTTATATAGTTTATAAGTAACTGTAGTTTAACCTTTTACTTGTTTTGTTTTTATTTAATTGGCAGATTAGCTAGCTTATGGATATCTAGCAGCGTTTGAAACATAATATGAAATGTATATAGTTAGTGGGCTGTTAAATATATTGAATCTCAATATTCTTAAATATTGGGGATAGCTCAGAAAATAAATGTATTTCAGGATTATGGCAATGATGACAACCGTTTATTGTCTGAAAACAGTCTCCTAATTCATGTAGAATAATCTATCTAGGTAAAGAATGTAAACATCAATATGTCATAACTCTGAAATGCAGTTTTCTCTTAGCTTTCCTCAAAATGTTATAATTTTGAGATACAAAATTTGTAACAACCCAACAACAATAGAATGATAGGAAATTAGTTAAATTAATTCCACATTTCATTAGTTTTGCATGCATTAATCTATTATTATTTTGTGTATTTAAAAAAAAAATCAGGTACTCATGCATTCAAGAAGCTGGATTTCAGTAGCTCGTAATAACATCTTTACCTTCTATTGATAACATTTTTTCTTTATGTAATGGGGCCCTGGTCGTAAAAAATTATTTAGAGGAAGGATGATGTTTTTCATTCACAAAATTATTTTTGATTATACAAATTCAAATTAATTCAAAGGTTTTATAGGCCTCAATGTTTTGTTAGGGAGGTGTTAAGTAAAAAATTGAAATTTTAATTTTGTTGTGAATTTTTGGTTTATCACGAATGAATTGATAGTCTTCTTATTCCAATGTAGTGGACAAATGCTTATGATTAATATCAGGCCTTAAATTTTAATATATTTTAAAGGCAATGACCCTTTTCTATAGGGCATATTTCAATAAGAGAACTTAAATGGGGGAAATGGGATAAAAGGGATAAAAGAGTGCAAAAATATCCAAGGTAAAAGGGATAGGCATTGATTCCGGTCAGTAGGGTATCCAAGTGAATAGCCTTCAATCGCCTTAGACTAATTTAAGCCCTGGGTTATGTGTGATAGGTTAAGTTAAACCATAAGAAAAATCGAATGCAAGATTCAAAATTTTATTTCATATATTTAAATTGTAAGGGTAAGAATAATTAGCATCCTCAGAAATATAACCCGAATCGTGGAGATTATTCTGAAACCAAATTCTTAGTACATTTTAGATAAAGTAGGCAGTTCAGAGTACATACATTTTTTTAAAAGAGATTTACTTTTTATTTCTTTGTATCTTCCTTTCTTGTATTATAAAAACCTAACAGATCATCGATCAGAATTCTTTGTGATACAATGAGAAGACAGATTATATCAAGAGCATTCTATGGCTGTAAGTATCCAAGGGTAGTTCTAGAATGGTACTAGGGAAACATATTTATTTCTTGCTTTAATGAAAGTATTTTGCTACTGGGTGGTATATCTTAGTTGTCTTTCAATGTTTATAGTCACCCACAAATTTATGCATGTCTGGTGGCCTTTTCTTGTGTTCAATAGATTCTCAATAATTTGTATTCCCCATCAGCCTAAGTTGATTTTTTATCTATGTTTGTAGTGAAACAGCCATGTGCGTGTATTGTGTGCTGAGATAATATCTTAAGTGGAATTAATTCAAAAGTTTCACTGGCTGCAAATGAAAAAAAAGGCTCTGAGATTGGCCAAATCATCGCCACTATCTATTTGATATGCATTGTTGTTGGACACGAAAGGGAAGACTTGATGAGTCAAATCTTCATTAGTTTAAGACTATGCTAGCCTTAAAGATGGAATCTTTTACATAAAATTCTTTGCCAAATGACCATTAAGTCTTGTTAGGAGTTTGAATAATTGATATTCTATGACTTCATTTTTTTTCATATTTTTTTTTCCCCTTTTAGGGTTGGCCCATTGCAGACACCTTCGTACCGTCCGAACCCATTTATCCGGCTTGGTTCATCCAGTCATTATGACCAAGGAGATGACAGAAGAAGCCTCGTTGGGACTGACCTGTGAGAAGTGGGCGGAGCTCTTCAACTCGGAGGAGGATATCGATGAGGCGGAAGTGATGAGGTTAATTTATTTTGGTGGTATGGACCATGAGATTAGGAGAGAGGTGAGTGTTTAGCCCCTTCTATTGTGAGCTCTGGTTGGTTTTTGGTGTTTCTCCTGAGACAAATTCTCCTAAATTAATATCTCTGAAGATATTTTTCCTACATTAATATCTCTGAAGAATTAGGATGAGAGTTAATAATCTGATATGGTCCTTTTTCAATTCAATTCAATTCAATTTGCATTTATTTCATTCTCGATAAAAACAATTATAAAGCAAGGTATGAGAAACAATATATTTACAAGCAAGAGTAAAAAATGAAAATGAAATGGGGAACTGCATAAATAAAGCCAAGTGGCCTTGTGTAAGCGCAGTTCCCAAAACATTAATAACATGACATGGTATAGAGAAACAATAAGATAAAGAATTAAACATGATATATAAACAAGAAAAAAATACATTAAAAAGAAACATGAAAAAAACATTTTATTTAGAATACTGAGAGAATTAGAATAATAGTTGGGGTTCGGATTAGGGTTAGATTTTATGTTTGACCTGATGTGTCACTTCGGCCATTTTTAACTGAAGGCGAAGTGGAGTTACTCTGGATTGAGTTGATACGCTTGTACTGCAGACCGACATTACACCCCTTTTCAAACTGGCAAGCTCTGCAGCGGTGTATCCGCAGTCGACATGGTTTTTAAGTGAGTTCGCGCCATATGTGTGGCCCGCGGAAACGAATGAAGTTACTCACGAGATAGGCGATACCGCACTTCCGGTGCGGACTAACTCCTTTTGTAACCCTCTTCTCAAAGTTGGTTGAGTGCTAACTTTGAATCCGGATCGAAATAATCCTAGAATTTTCATACTGCCCTCCAAACAGGGGTTTGAGAGATCAGATTTTTAGCTGATTTCAGGTTTTTTTTTTTTTTTTTTTTCAGCTTAATTTCAGCTTATTTTTGGCTTTCCTCTGTACAAAAAGTGTGGGAGCTCTTTCTATTTCAGATTTTTTCAACACTCTTCAGCTTTTTTCAGATCTTTTTATTTGTGATCACTCACTTTCCTGTCCAAAGTGGAGTAACTCCTTCTGGACTACAGAGTAACTCCACTTTGGCTGTCAGTAAAAAGTGGTTTAAATCAAATACCATAGAGTTGACTTGGCACAGTATTATTTGGCAAGACATTGATGTAAATTTACTACCCTCCAACCGGCTATGAAATGGGTAGCTGGTAGATGGTAGGATACGAAAATCAAGGTAGTTTGCTCAACATTTTTTATATCATAGGGACTGGCAGACTATTCACCAGGGAGTGGAAAATGTGCATGTGTAATATATGGTCTAGGGTGATTGAAAGAGATGACTTTATTGAGGGTCAGTGAATGAATTTTGAAGCTTAAGGACTGAACTTTAATGTCGGTAAGAGTATGGCTCGCACCTCAGATCTCTTGATTGGTTTATAACTTCCACATATAGCTGGATAACATATCCTGTGACCCAGAATTCATATATTTTTTGCATTTCTTTTCTCTGTTTCAAATGTGATTCTCTTCATTTCTTTTCAGGTCTGGCCCTACCTACTGGGTCACTACAAGTTAAACTCAACGGAAGAGGAGCGTGGCGGCGTCGATGAGGGCGTCAGGCTGAATTACGAGCAGATCTTGGCAGAGTGGATGGCTGTTGAAGCTATCATTAGACAGAGGGATAAAGATAACCAGCAGGCTAAACTGTCATCGGAAAATAGTTCAGAGGGGCAGATACCACTCACGGGTGAGTAGGTGGGACTGAAGTCAAATCAGAGTTCAGGGCGGTATTGCATAAAAGCTGCTGTTCTGTTGTCACTCTGCTACCAACGGTTATTTCTATGGAATCCTTGATTTTGATTGGCTATTGACGAGTGTTGAGAATGGTGGTTGTCTTTGGATGGTATACTCTTTTAGATTGGTCCCAGCAAAAATCAGTGAAAGTGTAAACGAAAATGGACAAAACACAATAAAGACAGATAAGGTAAGATAGACAGACCGATTCGTAGGCACCTGGCAGGAATTTATTCTTTGAAACACAGCGGATGTTATGGCTGCTCTGCCAAAGCCAGGGAAATCATTCTGCATTTTACTGTATAGCAATTACAGACTTTATCTGATAAAGCGAGTAAGTAAGCAAGTATGAAAATTATTATCATGATTGATTCTTTTACTGCAAATGCCAGTTCTCAGATACCTTGCAAACAACCTTTTACAATCGCATAGAGACAGATTAATCCAGTATTCAAAATCACTACCTGGGCCCCGTCTTACAAAGAGTTAGGATTGATCCAATCAATCTCAAGTATATGGAAATCAATCAATGTCGTAATTTTTCTTTAGGAAATTTGCTCAATGCCCTCGAAAACAAAGAGAAGCAAACTGAATTGTCAAGAAAACAGTGAATGTATGAATAAACATAATTTCTAGAAAATATTTTGAACAAACATGTAATTTTAGATGTTGACGTTGCTGGCTTTCCGTAGTTGCGATTGATCGGATCAACCGTCACTCTTTGTAAGACGGGGCCCTGATTTCCCTAACACAAAGATTTGCGATTGATTTTACAATTGATATGTACGCTTGATTACACATATTGATCAATGTAATGAAGCATAAATATCCACCCTACAATCAATCCCAAAGCATTTTTGTTACCGGACCCCAAAACCCTGTAATTCATATTAAAGGTGTCAATCACTCAACATGGTTGAAAATTTAGCTTCACTATGAATAGTGCACATTGGTACTCAGACATCTTGACCCCAAAATAGAATCTCATGTAGCCTACTGGTAGCCTGGCAGTTATGATTAATCTTGTTGCTGGGATTGAACAGCTCATGTTTCATTCCCCAGTTGGCCCGCAGCTTGTGCTGGTACCAAGTGGGAGTTTCTTATAGGCTTTCTGTATTGGAATTTTCAGGTAGACATGTGGGTGTATGAGTTACTATAATAATGGACAGAGAAAAATGTGAGAACTTTAAAGGGAAGGGGGTGGGAAGGAGTAGGAGCCATGTCTTAAATAAGGGAATGGAGTGAGGCAAGGTCTTGTGAGGGAAAAACATTATGTGAATAAAAGTAGATGAATTGGAGAGAGATCTACGAGGGGGTGGGGGCATGTCCCAAATTTCAATTTGTGTGTAGTATAAAGTTAATTCAGTGTTCTGAAAGGGAAGTTCACTTGACTTCCATCTGTGAATTGTCATCAAATTTGCATAAAATGTTTCATGTTAAGCATGATTAGTTTAATTATTTTACATCTCGATAGAAACATAGGGTGGTATTCTGATAATTAAACCTAGGTTTAACCCTAGTCTAAACTATAATTTTAAACCACAGTCATATGGGTTGCTGGACTTCATAATACTTCTTCCATATTTGTTGCAATCATGTAGCAAAGGATTCATAAAAAATTAAAATTATTTATATTTTTGTATTTTCTTTTCTTTTTGGAGCAGGAGAAGTGTGATTTTGAATTGGTGAATTAGTTGGCAACTGGCACTGTGTAAAAGCGTAGTCTGAGTTAACCCAGGTTCAACTAAAACCCTGACTATCACAATACCACCCATTGAGATTAATTTCAATGAGCCTGAGAGGGACAAATTTGTTGAAGTAATTTCTTACTCCTTGAACATCTTAATCCCTTTTCATCTTTTTCTTTTACTAGGTTGGCAAGTTTGGTACATTACAAATAAGGTATTATTACTTGAATGGTCTGTCATTTGAATGTGTTTGTAACCCCTTTGATTTTAGGCCATGATCCTAGCTTGGACAGCGAGGTGTTCGAGATCGACGACGACAACGACGAGTACGTTGAGAGCGGGGAGGTGATCCAGGAGGTAGACCAGGCTGATCTCACCAAAGAACAACAGGACTTTGTTCAGAAGGAAGACTATGTGGTCCTAAGGTACACTATCAATAGGAATTTTTTTCTCCATGACGCACGACAGGTTCAAGAACAGATATAATGTATTTTGATTTTATTTGATTTATGATTGGTGATTGGTGGGGATTTTTTTACCTGATTGCTAAGAAAGCATGAATGCTTGTAAGCAAGCAACCAGAGGACCGACGGCTTAAGGTCCTCTCCGAAGGACCTGGTAGTGAGGATTAATGCCTTACAAAAGGCCACTAGCGCACCAAGTAGGAATCAAACCCGGGTCACCGGAATACGAATCCCCCGCTCTACCGACTGAGCTAGCGCGCCTCCCTTTCTGCATTCATGATGAATATGCATGTACAAAGGGAATACATTATAATAAAACAATAAGCATTTCCGCGCATCACTTGAAAAAATATAATTTAAAAGAATGCAGGAGACTGCCATTGTGAATGATCAAGCTTGAAAATGATGGTGGCCTCGCAATATTTTTCCAATACCCTTCATGACAATGAACACCCAAGGAATCTTTGTCACAATTAGGGAATCAAAACCGCAGTTACGTCTTGGACTCTGGACAAACAACATATTTACAATATTTCGTAAGCTCCATAACTTAGGACGAAACAGCTGTTCAGTTTCACCAATTTTCGACAAAGATCTCCCAGCTGTTCATTGTCATTTGACGATTTTTCATTGCGTTTACTGTTTTCTCGAATCCATTGATCCTTCTGGATGCTTGGAAATACTTTTGTTACAGAATTGGTGGATCCAGGATTTCAAAATAGAGGGGGCCACACAGAGCAAATTTGAAAATGGAGCGGGTGCAGATGATAATTTTATTAGATTTAGCTATATTGATTTGTATGTTCAATGGTAGATTCTGAATTATAGAAATGCAGAATGCATCTCTGACTGGATTCACCACAGTTACAGAATGCCAATAATACCCACCATTTTGACTCAAGTTTTCACTCCTGATGAAGAGCAGAGTTAACATGCTCAAAACATTGTGATCAATAGTTCTTTTTAGAGTTATATTCCGAAAGATTAGCAAAAAGTCCTTTTCAGGACTATCTTTAATACATGGTGAAACCAAAAACCCTATTATCTATCCATGTTTTGTATGGTCACTCGATGTTATAGTTACCATTAACATACTCCAAAAGAAACTGTAAATGGTGATTTTACTGAGGATTTGATTTCAGATGTGTGTAATAGTTCTATATCAAACTCTAACTAAACAGAAAAATACCTTGCAAAGCAAATTTTGACATTCACAAGTATTTTTGTTATTGTTGTGACATCAAAACGTAAGGATACATAGATAAAGATGCTTGATTATCAAGAACAAGCTTGGAGTACACCTGGTGTGCATTAAATGGTTCATTGTTTTATGATAATTAATTGACCAATGACATTGCACTACCTTGTCATATTATTTAACAGGGTTCCCAGCCCATCAGGGAAAATTATTTTACTTTTTTCCAGTCAGGGAATAATCAGGAAATTTGATTTTAAAAATACCTCAAATCAGGGGAAAATGGCTCAAATGAGGGAAAATCAGGGAATTTTATCGGGTCAAAAGCATGGTAGTTAGTCAGACTCTATAATATTTTGTTGCCATTGAATAACTGGTTATGGTGTTTTTTAGTGTGTTTTTTACATGTAATTCACTGGAACAACTTAGAAAACTGGGAATGGGTTTAAATAATTCTCAGGGAATTTCTTAACTTCATCAGGGAAAAATCAGGGAATTTTGTTTTTTTGAAAAGCTGGGAACCCTGTTAAACATGTTTCTATCTCACTCTTATTCATTTATTTGTGGCTACTTGATGCTTCCTAGTAATTGCCAATATGTATACATATACATATGTTTTTTCTCTCCTTCTCTTTTCTTCCAATGCACCTTGAAGACTGCAGAATGGATTAGCCATCATAAATCATATCTCTTATTTTGTATTCCTGCAGTCGATGTAGGAGTCCACGCCAAGACACATTAGAGACCGAGACTGGGCGGAGCCTCGGCAGTGAGGTCAGCGGAGACGTGCCATGCGAGGTCATCGCCAGCGGTAAGATGTCACCGCCGGGTAGCGACGAAGGCTTTGGGGACGCATCCAGTATCACAGACAGTACTAGCAGACATAGCTCAAGATTGGCATCATCGTCATACTCGTATGACTCGAGAGAGGTAATAAATGTTTCAGTCAAACCTGTCTTAGCGGCTACCTGTCTATGGGGACCACCTGCTTATAGCAGGAATTTATAATTTCACCACAGGAAATTTATGTGTTTTAGACCCCTTCTATAGTGGCCACCTGTCTAAAACAGCCAGCAGCCTCTCATTTTACATCCCTCTGTCAATATAGGATCTTCTGCAGGTTCTACTGAAAATTAGCTTCACCAAAACTTTTGGCTGCGATGGTGGTTGAAGTTGTAGCCCTGGCACTTGCAGTTGCAGCTGAACATGAATACACCTTTCATCTTAACGTCTTGAATTAGGTATTCATTCAGCCAAAAATTGGGCCTCCATTAACCTATTCATGTCAATCTGGTGTGTGGAGGTTTTTATCATGCTATACCAAAAATGGTCATGAAACAATTGTTTAAAACAAAATATGGTTATGAAAATGCTTAAACAAACAAAAAGAAGATTGGTGACATCACAATATTGTACTCTATAGTGTTTGGGGAGAATGATAGAAAGATACAGAAATCTCAGTGAATATGATATCAAAGGAGATTTTTTTTCTTTGATCGAAACATTTTATGCCAAGGTCATCCACGAAGGTCACAACGGTGATATCTGCAGCGATGCGGAAGACATCGACGCCCTCAAGAAAGCCCACTTTCACGAAGCCGACGAGGAGGGGAGTGGCCCGGAGGTCATCGCCACGAACGGAGGCGGGAAGGCCATCACCGTCGAGCTCGTCAACGGCAAGTCCCACGAGAAGGAGGATGAAGAGGCAGGAGAGGACGAAAAGGAGGAAGAGGAAGATGAGGATGAGGGAGATGCAACGATCTGCTCCAGTCGGAGTAGCGCGGATCCAGTCCTGGAGATGAAGGGTCTGAACATCCCGGAGGCTTCAAGTCATCTGATGGCCGATATGGCAACCGCCTCACCTGCATCATCTAATGGAGGAGTCTATTCGGTAAGGATCTCTCTTGATCACACACCCCAATCCTCTCAATGTATAAATCACATTCTTGAATCGTTTGTTCATTCCGCTGTGTCCCTTGGGTGGAATGAAATGTTGATCATACACTGTAATTTGTAACTTCTGAAGGTTTCCATGGCAAAGAAGAATAGTGTAGTGAGTTTCACGGTACACCATGTATCTGTCTTGGGTTAGTGTTGGTCTTGAAAAGGACCACCCAAACAGTTTGGGTGGTCCTTATCAGGACCAACACTTGCCCAAGACAGATATATGGTGTACCGTGAAACCTACTACACTACACTGCAATTATATTTCTTCGTGGAAATGCTTTGTAATCTTATTGTCCAGATTTTAGGTCATGATTTGCCTTATACGCTAACTTGTGCCCCTTTGCACAATTTGCAAGAATTATCCCCCCCCTAGTGCCTCTGGATAGAAAGAAAATCTGGTCACTCACTATTGTATTTGTCAGTAGAATTTGTTGATTCTGAAATCAAGACTGATTGATTGATGGGATAATGCCGATTATAATGAATCTGAGAATTTGTATATACTGTATGACTTTTGTATCACACACATAAATGCATTGTACTATAACTATTTTCCGTGAGTGACAGGCACTGCACAGAAGGCCGTGCTGCACCAGCCCGAGTTTGCTCAATCTCTAGATTTTAGACCGATCAGCCCTCTTCGCGATTTATCTCGAGATTCAAGAAACCCCGTCTCCACCATCGCAAGAAGAGCGATTCGTGCTTGAGCGAGGCATCGATGCATTATGGTGTGACACCTTGAATAAATAATCCCGAGTGCACCTGCGAATAAGCGGGATAATTTGTAAAATAGCACGCTATTTTTCAAATAATCCCAAGTTGACTTGGGATTGCAAAGTCGTGATTGATCAAGCGAACTAGCACGATAATTGAGTCTCCATTACAAAAAATCTTGAGATTGTTGAGATTATTTGCCGGATCAGAAATATCGCGCTAATTTGAAAACTTGGGCTGGTGCAGATGGCCCAAAAGAAATGCATGTATGGAACGACAAACAAACATGATATTGTGAATGTTACATCATCTGAAGAGCAATCCTGTGCCTTTGATCCTTTTAGTTTAATTGTCTTCCTGAAAAATACTTGAAAATTTGTTTTGATTGTGTTCATCTTTTCCACAAAAGTTCCCTTGCACAGTGTTAATTAAAAGAAGATAATGATTACTGATGTGTAGTAAATGAT
This sequence comes from Lytechinus pictus, assembly GCF_037042905.1. Taxonomy (NCBI): domain Eukaryota; kingdom Metazoa; phylum Echinodermata; class Echinoidea; order Temnopleuroida; family Toxopneustidae; genus Lytechinus; species Lytechinus pictus. The sequence continues at coordinate 33,302,567 of NC_087246.1, forward strand.
TACCCCCTTTTCAGAATGAGCTGCTGGACTCCTTCAGTCTCAACCTCCATCGCATCGACAAAGACGTCCAACGCTGCGACCGCAATTACCACTACTTTACCTCATCCAACCTGGAGAAGCTGCGAAACGTCATGTGCACCTACGTCTGGGAGCATCTAGATGTTGGTTATGTGCAAGGGATGTGTGACCTTGTGGCCCCCCTCCTTGTTATTCTTGATGATGGTTAGTTGGACCATACCAGGGGGGTGTTTTATAAAGATGTTAATCGGGGGGGGGGGGGGTGTTTCAGAAAGAGTCAAGTATGACTTAAAGTCATGCTTAGTGCTTACTCGCACATGATATGTAACACACATTCTTATTAGATATTACCCAGTAGTGTGCTTCCTCTTAGCACGATTTGACCAATGCGATGATGCCTTTTATATGGCATGCAACTGGTCTTTTAAGTGCAACTCTAAGTCTTACTCAACTCTTTGTGAAACACCCCCACCCTTTTTATGCAGCATGCAACTGGACTTTTAAGTGTGAATCTAAGTCACACTTAACTCTTCGTGAACCCCCCCTCTCCTGCTTACGCTTGATTTTATGACTGGCTGTATACAGTAAAGCTAATTATTTCCTCAATCACATTTGATCACACAGGCCCCAAAATATTAGATTAAAAAAGTATTAAAAACTTCCATGTTTGGTGTTATACTAGGCTCATTGGTTGAGCCATTCCATAACTGGTTCCTCGGAGAGGACTGTAAATCTTTGGCTACGTACTAACAAGTGTTCATGCTCTCTTAGCAGTCTAGGAAAATACTCATCATTACCACCACCATAGTTGAAGTAACTTCCCTTGGTAGATGTTTCTTAAGGGAAATGTACACTCGGATGTCAAGCTTGTCTCAATTTAAAAAAAATAAATAAAAAAATAAATTAAAGAAACATATTAGCAAATAATAAGCAAAGAATAGAGGATTATGGATTTTTAATTTTTTTTAATTTTAGCTTCCCCATATGTCATGTGATAGAAATTCCATAAGGTGCATTTTTTTTCAGAAAATTGAAAATGGATTTCCCTGCGCATTCAATATATCTTCAGAAACATTTTATACCCACTTCAGTGAGAAAAAGAAGTTTTCATTAACCTGCAAATTGTGAATATCATATAGTTAATAATTTTTGTCTGAAATTATCTTTTTAATACTCTTTATTTATGATTCATGCCGAAAATGCTAGCATATTATGTTTATTATGTTATGAAAAATGTATTATACGAATGTTATGGATGCAGAAGAAAACAATAAATCAAATCAAATTATAAAGCAGGAGTTCAAGGAATTCATATTGTAGGGCAGCTGCTCGTATGATGTCATAAATGCAAAAGTGTAAAAAAATGACAACTCTCTTATTCTTTGACCACCAACTATTCTGCTTTTATTTAAAGTAACTTACCGTCAGGGTGATGGTCAGATGTGATTTTCATAAGACGGCATCGCAGTCTCTCACTCTTTGTGAATTTTCTCCTTCTAATCCTGATTTTATTTCAGGGAAAAAATTAATATTTTATTTTCGGGGGCTACTTTTCACAATCTACTGCCTAAATTTGCAACATTGGATGAGCTTTAACATTGCAGAGAATGGGGAATTTTCAGGGCTATTTTTTTTTTACTTTCCAGGGCTATTTTGAGCATTTCAGGGGCAAAATCACCCAGAGCCCCCGTGTAATTTTTTCCCTGTTTAATTTCATTTCAATTTTGTTGTTGTTGCAGAGGCCAAGTCATACAGCTGTTTCTGTGAGCTGATGAAACGCATGTCAAAGAACTTCCCACATGGTGGTGCTATGGACACGCATTTTGCAAACATGAGATCCCTTATTCAGGTGAGTTGCATTGTAAAAGGAATTAACAGAGCTGCAAACCATTACAAAAAAAAACGCACTCTTGCAGGCCAATGCGGGAACTATGCATGCCAGCTTGCGAATAGGTAAGTGGCAGTGCGTGGCAGTTCGTGAAATCCATGCCAACTTTGTCAACTTGTTGAAAATTTGGGCATGCATTACAAATTTGTGAACCATTGGCTATTTGCAACCTGTGCGCAACATAGCTGTGCTAGTGCGTGCCACTTCGTGGCATCGAAATAGAAATTTTGTCGTGCAAAAATAGTAGGCACACCCTCCGGGGTAGTGGCATGCATTTCAAGACTAGTGCCCGACAGGGCAGTCATACTTTGTGCATAGGCTAAGCATACTTAACGCATAGTTAGCGAAAGATATGTGCAAAATTGTGCGTGCAGACCATGTGATCAGTGTAAGCGGTCCTGATCAACGAGCGTTGAGGGCATCAACACCAGAACGTTTTAAGATTTGATTTTGCGCTAGATAGGTCACAGAATAGGGTGTCAAGAATATTTGCTGAAAGCACGTCGGGACATTTTGTGAACTATGCGCAAGCAATGCATGCACTGATTCAGGCAAGTTATGCCATAAAATGTCCCGCACTGGCACGCATCAATGCGGGCACCACAATGCATGCAAGTGTGAACCGGGCATTAACAGAAAAGCAAGATTCATTTACATATAATGAGAGAGTTATATTGAATTGAGCCATTACCATAGACTTTGTTCAAGAAATGCTTGTTTTCATTAGGGTTAACCTGTCAAATAAATGCTATTATTTCTGCTTTTTCAGATCTTGGATTGCGAGATGTTTGAGCTGATGCATCAGAATGGGGACTACACTCACTTCTACTTCTGCTATCGATGGTTCTTACTCGACTTCAAGAGAGGTCAGTTCTCACCATCAATCTTTATGTATCCATTGTTTTATTTTTTCACCAAGCAATTTAAGTGATTAAAAGCCCTTAAAAAATCAAAATTTTACCTCAAAATATGATATAAAGTAGGAACAATTTCAAACATTTAACACTTATTATTAAGAGAATATTTCAAGTTTAATTACCTAAAACATACTAATATGTATGATGTCTACTATTTGAGGTTTGTGTCATTTTCAAACATTAAATCATAGTTGAGTGGATAATTCCATAAAATGATGAACCTATATTGTCACAATTCTTACTTCAATTCATAAACCGCTCAAGCTATGATGGGTAAAAAGCATTACAAAATTTTAATATAAAAAAAAAAACAACGGAAGACAAAATTTCAGGAACAAGCCACATACAGTGTGTAGGACATGATTGCCCAATAGTGTATAGTTCAAGTTCAATGTTCATTTATTAAAACCAATATACAATATAAAATCAATTACAAAACATATATCATAAGATGGTTAGGACCAAAATGATGCTGAAGCTTGTTAATATCGGCCCTTTACATAAAATATAAAAAATACATTATAAAAACAATGTCAACAAAATAAATTGACAAGTAATCGATTAAGAAATACTTGCATACATACACAACCTAGAAACACCCATACACACACCCACACACTCACACACACACATACAAACAAGGATCCTATATTTCATTTATTACAGACATTTGTTATGAATCAGGAGGATGAACGTAAAGAGGGTAAGAAAAGGTGATGCATGGGTCTTTTATCAAGCAGAACATATATCAAGCAAGCATGTCCCTGCACACTTGAATAAAGTACTACTACTACTATCCTCATTCGTGCCCTGTGGCACATAAGGCCTCCACGCTTTCTTTCCATTTTTGGCGGTCTCTAGCACATCCCCTGGCCTCATTCCAACTCTTCCATCCGTAGGTATTTCTCTCCTCCTCTACAGTTCTCCTCCATGTTGTTTTTGGTCTGCCCCTTTTGCGTTTTCCTCCTGGATTCCATGTTAGAGCAGTGTAACAATGATGGTCATCTTGCATTCTGAGGACATGACCTATCCAATTCCAACGTCTTCTTTTGACTTCCTGACTCATCTTGTTGAGTTGAGTGAGATTATTGAGCTCCTCCATGCCGATAATGTTTGGCCAGAATATTTGAAGTGTTCTTTTAAGGCATTGATATTGAAGTACACGTAAGGTATTTATATGCGACCTTTGATCCCCTACTGCAGAGCTGGTGTACGACGATACATTTGCTGTGTGGGAGACCATCTGGGCAGCCAAGCACTGTGCATCGGGTCAGATGGTACTATTTATTGCCCTAGCTCTGGTGGAATATTACAGGGATATCATCCTGGATAATAACATGGACTTCACCGATATCATCAAGTTTTTCAATGGTAAGTCAGACGGTCAGGTCGGATGGTATACAAATAGCGAATAGGCATGAGTGCGATGGTGCGAGATTTCGCATGAGGTGAAAGAAAGATGCTATATTCAACGAGGCGTTAGCCGAGTTGAATAGAGCGTTTCTTTCTTTCACCGAATGTGAAATCTTGCACCATTGCACGAATAAGAATATTCGCTATTTGTGTTGTACAACGCCTCGGAATTTACCGAAAATATGAAAAAACAAAGAGTTTATCCCTATAGTAATCTATGAAAAGGGAGCAAAAATACCGAAAGAAGAAAGCAAAATCCCACAAGCGCACATGACCTTGGGCAGCCTTGCGCATTTAGCCAGCAGGCTTATACGCGTATTGTTCATTTTTACTGAGCGCAATGAATTAAATCGTATTGTGACGTCACCTCCTAAAGCCGTGCAACGGTACATTTTGGATGGTACGTCTTTTGTGCAACGGTACGAATGTTTGACATTCAGCCTCCCATTTGCTCGCGTACAACAAGCTAAGTAGGCATTGTACAATATTGTTTATTACCCTAGTTTTGGTGCAATATTACACGGATATCATCTTGGATAATAATATGGACTTTACAGATGATATAAAGTTTTTCAATGTTAAGTTAGTCTGTCAGGTAGATTATTTAAACTTGACTGATATTATCAAGTTTTTCATTTAGTAGATTTATATTCACCTGGTCTCCAATCAGTTGGTTTACTTCTCAGAAAGCCTTATACCATCTGGGCGAAACCGATTTGATCTATCAGGGGGGTTTTTCACAAAGATTTAAGTATGACTTAGAGTCGCACTTAAATGACTAGTTGCGTGCATTATAAAAGACATGACCGTATTGGTCAGATCTTGCCAAGAGGACGCGCACTACTGCGTATTAATCAGTAAGATTGCGCGTTGTATAACATATACGCGTCGGCATTTAAGTGCAACTCTAAGTCATACTTAAATCTTTGTGAAACACCCCCCCCCCCTCGCAGATCTTGCAAAGATGCTCACTTCATGCTTGACTGAGCTTCAATCTTAAAATAGTATCCTCACCTTGCCCCGTGAATTCCTCCCATAAATTCTTGATCGAAATAAGTTGGTATAATTTGATCAATAATCACTGTAAAGTTTTATACCATTTTAAAGGGAAGTTCACCCTGAAGAAAAGTTTGTTGTAAAAATAGCAGATAAAATAATGAAAAATATTGGTGAAGGTTTGAGGAAAATCTGTTAAAGATTAAGAAAGTTATTAGAATTAAAACTTTTGATTTGTGACGTCATGAACAAGCAGCTGCCCCATTTGTTATGTAATATAAAATGCATAAATTTCAATCTTTTAATGGTTTGTGGTGACTTATTTTTGTTTTCTTTTTAGAAACGGGTGTGAAATGATTTGTCTAATGATATACTGAAGGTACAGTAAGATCCATTTTCAATTTCCTGAGAAACTGACATTTCATTGATTTTTTTTTACCATACGATTATGCAAGAAAGCTGCATGCATATGACGTCACAAATCAAACAATTCAAATTCTAATAACTAATTTATTTTTTGATGGATTTTTCTCAAACCTGTGGCAATATTTTGTTATTTTTTCTGCTGTTTTTACAATAAACTTTTTGTCAGGGTGAACTTCCCCATTTAAAGTGCCTGATCTGCTTTTCAAACTGAATAAAAAAAGTGAATTAGATTTTTGCCGACTTCTTTTGCTTTTAGATCTGGATGGTCACAAACCTCTTGAGATGATACTTTTGTCTCATTGCTCAAATCTAGGATTAGATCCCTATTCCAATGAGGCTTTTGTCGAGCTTGAATGTTGGTTGAAAAGATGTTGGTCATGTTGACACCCCCTTTCTCGCCCTTCAATGTTTCATCCTGGGGGGTGTTTCATAAAGCTGATCGTAATTTTAGAGCGACTTCAAGAATGACTGGTGAAACTTTCTTACATGCTAAACCATCACCAATGAACATTTTGGTATATCATTTACCACAATAAAGGATCACCAGTCATTCTTAGATTCGCTCTTAGTTCACGAACAGCTTTATGAAACACCCCCCTGGAATGTCAAAGACATTACTTGATTTATGATGGATTTGTAAGAAAATTAAGAATAATTTGTTTATTAGATGGGTAGGTAAAAAGCCGATATCATAAGGTTCTGAAAAACATGATATGTACATAGAATGTCAAAGAGATTACTTGATTAAGAATGGATTTGAAAAAATAAATTAGTATTTTGATGCAGATTATGTTTTATGTGTTTGTAAAACGCCGGCATTATGATAAGGTTCTGAAATACATGATGTTATCAAGTACTGTGTCGATGTGCAAGATGAGGGCACATGCCAGTAGCTGCAGAATGGTGTATTCAGAGTACTCTACAGCACACTACACAACAGGAATTTGTTACTATAAAATGTTGATAAGGATCTTAAAGGACAAGTCCACCCCAACAAAAAGCTGTTTTGAATAAAAAGAGAAAAATCAAACCAGCATAAAAATGAAAATTTCATCAAAATCGGATGTAAAATAAGTAAGTTATGACATTTTTAAAGTCTCGCATAATTTCACTAAATAGTTATTTGCACATCCTGGTCGGTATGCAAATGAGGAGACTGATGATGTCATCCACTCACTATTTCTTTTGTATTTTAATTATATGAAATATGAAATATTCTAATTTTCTCCTAATTGTCAAGTGAAACAACGATTAATTCCTCCCTGAACATGTGGAATTAGCCTTGTTCAAGACAATACATGTATGGTTCAGCCAAATTGTGAAATCTATAACAAATGAAACATTGTATTATTCAAACAATAAAAAACAAATGAAATAGTGAGTGAGGGTCATCATCGACTGTCTCAGTTGCATGTCACTGAGTTGTGCATATCACTGTTTGTGAAAAATAAGCGAAACTTTAAAATGTTATAACTTATTTTACATCCGATTTTTATGAAATTTTCAGTGTTATACTAGTTTGATTTTTCTCTATGTATTCAAATCAACATTTTTTAAAGGTTGACTTGATCTTAAATTAAATAATTGGCTGATATGTATTAGGTGACCTGACATTTATTTTGACTAATAAGCAAAGTTGCTAATGACTTGTACTATTGACTAGTTATATTGACTGGCCATGGACTTGAGGTTAGGATGGACTATCAAATTAGAAGGATCCATGTCACTCTATCATAAAAAACAACATATTTTACTCATCATTTGCTCAGGTAATAGAATAATTTCCCACAAAATGTTATCTTTGAAACAGTTCGAATGCATTTGTCATATGCCTCGGCCATGTTAGAACATGTTAAGAATACCTCGTGAGTATAATTCATACCAAAGCCCCTGCTTATGTGTATTATTTTGTACACTATTCACAGGCCTGCCAACTACTCCTTTTTTCCAGGATTTAACTTGTTTGTAAGATGATGTCACATCCCCACTTTCCTTTTTCTAATGTTATTACATGAAATCACAAATGTTTTATGTTTTCATACATGTGTAAATGATGTGTCTCCGTTATGATGAAGTAGGTTGCGGCATTAAATAACTAATGCACATAATCAGTTGTCAATCCAATTGTTTTAGTTCTTGGTAGAAAAATTTTGAATAAACCTTATTTCATATAATAACACACAAAAGAACAAGTGGGGATATGACATCATCAGCCCTCCTAATGAATATTCATAAAGACATGCTTAGAACTGTTTCACCAGAATAAGGCAAATCTTTAAAATTCAATAACTTCATTATTTGTTATCTGATTTTGATCAAATTTTGAGCATTTTGCTTTGTCAATTTTACTCTATTTATTGAGATAGAAATATCTCCAGCCTAGACCATCCCTTTCAGATAAAAAATAATTCAGCCCGTATATGCATATGTGTGGTGGGGTATGGGTGTGTGTATGGGTGTAAGAGTAATATAGTTTTTCAACACTTTTAATTTCTCAATGTTTAAATATAAGAATGCTAAACATGTCTTAATTTAAAAAAAGTGAGGGAGACACACCTGACATCGAGCAGAAAAAATTTACGCTATGCGATTAGTATTCCTTTTTTCATTTTCAAATGTTGGTGGGCCTGTATTCAACAGCATTCTGCTATTCATCCTCTCGTTACAGAAATGGCGGAGCATCACGATGCCAAAGCTGTGCTGAAGATAGCGAGGGAGCTTGTATACCGAGTTCAGAGCCTCATAGAGAACCAGTGAACCCAGCTCGACGATTCCAGTTTTTCCTCCTACCATGGTCAGCTTAAGCTCTGCCTGGGTCATGGATAGTAGTACTTAACAAGAGCAGCACTAGGAACCGTAGCAGTGACAGCAGCAACAGTAGCAGTAGTTGCCTGTAGACCTGATGGCCTAGGGTTCGAACCAACATTCTGCTTTTTGTGTCTCAGTGTCCTTTCCAAACAACCAAATACTTGTCCAGACATCCATTTATTTTTGTCTGTGTTTTTATCTGTGCTATTGTGGAACGCATGTGAGGCAGCATCGGAGTTGAAATATTTGCGTTATGTGTCACCATTTGTTGTGTCTGGCCCAAGCCCTGTGAAAATCGCATGCTTTTGTGTGTTGTGTTTTTTATTTTTTCATAGAAGAAATGAAGGAGGGTATGAAAAGGAAAACTAAAATGTGAGAAAATCTGTCTAAGTTCCATTCAGTTGCATTGTAAAGGTAATCATTTGAAATGATGCATGAGAAATTTGTTATTAGTATTATTTTGAAAAAAATGTCTCATTTTTTATTGCAGTCTTGTGTTGGTGATCAAATGATCCAGCTTAATAGATTGTGTTTTCACTTCATTAAGTTGTTCAAAAGTTATGAATGACTTTTTAAAATGGCTGGACCATGAACTTGTTTTCTAAATCAGATTCTTAATACCTCGGTCACATTTGCTCTGTGGCGGCCGTACGGCAAGTCGAAAACAGCCGTTTTAACATTTTTCTACCATAGCTACATATAGGTGGTATGAATAATTATGAATAAAACGGCTGTTTTCGACTCGCCGTACGGCCGCCGTAGAGCAAGTGTGACTGAGGTATAAGTCATTTTCATTCACATGAGTCAAAGATGAAATAGGATTCAAATTTTTGTTGTTTTAGCCAAATTTAAGTAGTTGCAGTAATTAATAATTTCAAGAGAAAGTCTTTGAAATCAAGGTTTTATTATTACCACATAGATATAGATGTAGTAACTTTAGCTTTGTAAAGTAATGAAATATTAGCTCAAAAAGAAAGCGCTCTGAATGTCACCAACACAGAAAAGCAAGTGTGGGACTTGCTTAAAAAGACCCCTTTCACCCGGCAGAAATGCCATGATCATTTTCCTAATTTTTCAGCAACTGCATTTTCTACCAGAACCATTGGGGGATTTTTTTTTAGTTATTATTCTTACAGATGCTCTAGTGGTCATTTTATTTGATTTTGGGAAAACACATGGCATTTGGAATTTCTGTTTAACCTATAAAAAGAAATCAGATTGAATGTTTATTATTTGTCAATATATTTGAAGGGTTGTTTGATAATTAAGTTCCAAATACGAACACCGGGGAGAATATATCCAGTTAGCACAAGATCATGTTCCAGTTGTTTTTAAAATCATGCATAACCTTCAAATGGCTTTATAGAACGTTGCAAAGGATTGACATATTTTATTCTAAATATAGATTGTTTTGCAGCTTGTGAAGTGCTTGAGATCATGAGATTATGTAGACCTTATATTGAGCATGATAACTTCATGAGTCTGATTGCTTTAGGTTAGAAAAATAATTATATTTTATGTTTGAAATAATTATTTGAAGTTGTGATTTTTTTTTTAAATCACTCTTTATTCAGTAATTTATTTTGACGAAGAATAATCTTTATTCTCACGTTGAATAATTTGGTTGAAAGTAAGGGATATTTAACAAGTTAAAAGCATTGTATTCCAGAAAGTAATTTTGCTTGTATGTAATTATGGGTGTGTGCAATATATAGATAAATCTTATAAGATACAGCAGTTATTTAATACTTTTATTTAGTTTGGTTGTATTAGCTAATGGAAAAATACACCTGAAACATAATAATCAATGTTTACCAATACTTATGATTTATATTTTAGCAAAATATATCAGTGAGTTAATCCTTGGTTTAGACTCATTGGCTAGCTTTGGAAGAAAAAAGACAGGACAAAGACGACAAGACATTTAACAGTAACTTTCCTCAATCATATATCTCAGATTATATCATTCCATTTTGTTGGCAGTACTAAGACAGTATTCTCTCTTTTTTTGTGGGTTGATGGTCAAAAAGACTTGAATATCAAGACCATTTGAAACTCCACTTTGTTGGCAGTACTAAGATCATATTCTCTATTTATAGGGAGGGGATAGTGAAAAAGATTGGTTTATTATGAAATGATGTTCAAAGATCGATCATTTATTATTTGTGTCTTACACCATTCCATTGTACTTTGCTGTGCATCCATAATCAGTGGTAGAAGACTACTCTTCCAAAATACAAGGAGGAGCTTTTGAAACATATTGGAAAGGACGTGGTTGGATGATCCAGTGTAGTGTTTCATGGAGATCAAGTCATGTTAACGGACTAATTTGCTCTTAGCCAGTCAGATGCTCCTTTTTGCAGTAGCTTATCACAATAGTCAGTAGAAATGGCTAAATTCGTTTCATGAATTGCTCCTGAGATGACAATTAAGAGTTGGCTCAGTTGGTATTAAAAGTATCTGTCGATTCAAAGAAAGTGGGTTTGAAGTCACCCCAGGCAGATAACAGAAGCCTGCATTGTGTGGAAACATGCCCCACCCCTGTTTCATAGACCCAGGTCATGATACTGTCCCTTGGATAGGACATTAAAAAGGAGGCCCTGTGCAGAGAAGAGTCACCACCCTTGCACATTAAGATCCCTTTAAGCTACAGAGCGTTTCCAGAAGCAGACATTTTGGAGGACAAACGATAATCATTTGTGCATCAAACAGTGATGAATCATTGTTTTTATGGTCTAATGCACAGGGTTCCCATGGTTTTGCCCACCACTGTAACGTCATTTGAGAACACCATGGACCTATTACAAATGGACATTCAATGAGAGCATTTTATGGCCACCACCTGTTTCCAGCTGTCAAAATTGCTGTCACACACAGTTAACTCTCTCTTTGCGCTTTTTTACGACGGGCGCCCTAGGCGATTGTTTACTCAATCCCTTCTCGGACCATGACAGTCACCGCTCGATCTCTGGCCCTCTTTCGACCAGATGCGGTCATGTAAGCTCGATTGCTGCGATGAGGGAAAGTCCCTGCATTACCAATAATGCAATGCGCAATTTATTTTCGGTTTTCAATACATTATTTCACGCTGTCAATATTATGCAATTGTCGTCTGATCATCGGAAAAAAATTATATTAAAACTTCACCAATCTCTGGAATTTTACGCCCAAATGAAAATCAACTTCTGACCGAAGGTAAGCGTCCGAATACTGTCCGAAAAAGATGCATTTTTAATGTTTTTCCGCACATTTCTCTGTCGAATTTTAACTTCTTTTTTGCTGTAGATGTACTAATCTGCACGGTAATGTCAATGCATTTTGTGAGCGGTTGTTAGCGATGTACGTAAAAAAAATGTTTTTGCACGCCTGTTTTCTTGTTTCTGCAATCATTTTCATAGCGCTAACGTTCGCTGCTGTGTGTTGCTTTTGATAAAGTGAATGAACAACATCGCAATGTGTAGGAGCAGCGCACAATTCATTTCCGCTGTCCATCAGTGACAGCGTGTTTTACGACCGGCTTGATGGGCGTCAGCTGCCAGCGCTCTGTTTATAAAAGGATTAGCGGTGACGGTCTTCGGCCAAAAGGAGGGGATTCGTTGAATGTCCATTTGTAATAGGTCCATGAGAACACTCTATTTGTATACTAGTTGGGGGAAACCCTGGTGTAGTGGTCCACCTGCATTCCCCCAGTTAGTTATATCAGGAAGAGATACCTGTGGGTCATAGTGATTCAGTTTCTTTTTTATTTCGCTTCCTAGGCACAGGTAATACCAACAAAATGATAAATAATAAGTATTTAGTTAGGGTGACGAGCGTACGCTCAGTTGTAACTTTCCCTAACACAACTCTCCTGGGTATGCAATTAGTAGTCAGCCAATGAAAAGAGGGCGCAACATGAATGTCTACTGTAACTCACAAGTTTAATGTGCCGCCATGTGTTCAATTCACATGCACATTAACTTCACAACCTAATCAAGCTTTCACCATGGCAATGTAAGTAGGCATGTTACAGGTCCTTGACATTCGTCGAATGTAGACTTGCGTCGCCATCCTTTTTTCAGACATCGAAGTGATCAAAATCATTGCAGTGACACGAATACATGAACCTTCAAATTTGTTCAAACCTTTTTTACCTCTCATCTTCCGTTGTGCTTTTGAAAGCCCCATAGCCTGTTGCATACTGGAACTGGGGGATACATGTACCAAGCCTATAGGAATCGCAGAATTCAACATTCAGTGGGTTAACAACCCAGCTTATCGCCGCTGGGCTGAGAAAACCTTGTATCTCAAACTTTGAATATTTTGATGACTGCTCAGAATAAGCTAAATTTTAGAGTTATAACATGGATAGCAACCTTCTTTTGCCTCGAAAGAGTTCTTCACAGGCATCAGGAGACTGCTTTCAGACTGCCACCGTTGCTACATTTTTAAAATACAGCCTTTTCTAAGCTGCCCTCAAAATCTTTAAATTTTGAGATAAGTTTTTATCAGCCGATCCACGTTATGCTGATACATAGTGATTAGGCAGAACCTCTTGTTCATGTGGTCTTAAACTGTATGCTACCGTATGAACAACCGGACATGGTGGTTCAATGATAAAGGTTGCGGGTTCGCTTCTTTAAGAATGGGCCCTGCCTTATCGTCAGGGGTTCGACATATTACAATGGAGAAGGGCAGTAATAACATTATATTATGTGGGGCTCACTGGGAGAACATTTGATAAGAGCTAAAGTGGCCACTCACGTAAAATGAAATAGGAATGTTTATTTCACTATTCAATAGTTGTGGAAAAGTTATTCTGAAAATTCAACTATTTTAGTATTCATTCATAGTTCATTCTGTTTTCGCCAATGAATTGCAATACCAATTGCAGTTTCTTATAATGATAATAATTATTTTTATGAGATAAATTTATATAATACAGGTACTAAAATATATTTACTCTCCTCCACTGTCATGGCAGATATGCCCTTTCGTTGAATAAATTTTGCATTACATTGCAAAAATAATATCAATGTAACATTGGCACTTTTCTTTGATATATTGTCTGTTATATACCCTTTTTATTTTTGGTTTTTTGTTTGTTATGAATGTTAATCTTGCGATAGAGTTTACATATGTGAATGCTGAAATCACTTTTCACTTTTTTTTATATTTATACTAATCTGATCTAATAATCCCAGGCCTACTACTGACTACTATAAAATAACATGTCCTATAATCATGCTTTGAAGCAGAAGAATGTATAATCTGTAAATTTACCTAAAAATTGTTAATATGCACAAATTAGAACTGCAATGAGGTACATTGATTTGGAAATATTCAGAAAGAAATGCAGATCTTTAATTTTTACATTCATAAAATGGGGGTAAATTAACATGTGCTAATGCACTCCCCCCACTGTACGATGGAGCGTGAAATTCAATTACTCAAAGTGTGTTGATTTAAAAAAAAATATTTTCTGCTCCTACCGTACAAAAAAATGTTATCTTTTGGTATTATAATGAAGCATTGTTTAAGAACTCTTAGAGACTACTGATGAAGTAAGTGATGAGCGCTATTTATTGGCAATTAATAATAATAATAATAATGCATTGTATTTGTATAGCGCTTAATACATGGTGTTTCTAAGCGCTTACAAAACGATTAAGTAGCATACATTAATATAATTGAACAGTGTAAAGTATTTTCATATTACAAATTACAAATTAGCTAAGAAAACGGCCTACTCAAGTTGGGAAATACAAAATAATGATAATAATACCAGCAATGACGTTTATTAATCAAATAGTTTGAATACAATAATTTAGATTATTACTATTATTTGTCCCATTAATACAGACATGATATGAAAGGGACATATGCATTCAAGAGGATAATGTGACTGGCTAGCCACAGTTTAGGTTGATTGGATCATTCGTACTGCTTTGTAAGATGGGGATTTGGATCAATCTTCGTAAGATATGAACTCATTCTTAGCTGACCTTTCTGATTGTATCCCTTGAGCACATATAGGTTGTTTACCCCCCCCCCCCCTCCGCCTGATTCTCTCAAATCCCTTACAAAGCTAGATAGTGGAAGGCCAAGTACTTCCATTGTCATCTGGCTGTCTTAGCCTGTCTCTCTCTCTGTTACTCACCCATCCTCTCTCTTCCCTTCTCTCTCCCCTTTCTCTTTCTTTCTCTCCCATTTTTTCCTTTCTCTCTCTTGCTCTTACCCTCTCTCTTCCTTCCCCCTCTATCACTCATTCAGCATTGTGCTCTTTTTTTTTAAAGATTATTTTGGTTTTATTTTATCGATATCTGATGTATTTTCATTTTTTTTCTAAAATAGGTGTATTCTAAAGTAGACTTAGGCAAATTATGATATATATATTAGAATAGATAGGTGGGTGGGGGAAGGGACAAATGCATGTATTGCAAACTGGGAACTGTCATATGCTACCCTTTTAACAGATTATGTCTTTCTAACATAAATACTGTGATTGATATATCAGCAAATTTTCCAAAATTCATTCTGCTATACAAAAAAGATTACCTTGTATTAACAAGCTTCTTGCTGTCTCCAATTTCACTTTCAAATTTGGAGGAAATTCCTTTTTATAGATAATTTCGGAGATCGGATGCTTCATTGCTTGTGTTCTGTGTGTTAGCATCAATCTTATTTTGTAGACTGTTGAAACGTGAACTCATTTCGTTATCAGTCCATGGTTCGTCTCACCCGACTTACTTTCATGTCGGGGAAGCGTAGTCAAAAATTCAAACATTGAAAAAGGAATGAATCATAGGTCTTGGCATTCAGAGTCACGCATACTACCCCCTTCCAGGCAGTAACTTAATACTCGGCACATGGACAGAGTTGGTTTCTCTTGTTTCTTGTGAATTTTAAAGTTAAACCTCAACGCCGAGTGGTCGGTGAATTTTACGATTTGTTGCTCATGGTAATCAATGTCATCAAATGTTAAAATCACCCATGTGAAGGGGGTGTTTACCTAAAAAGTTTTTGAAATTACACAAATGATGATAAAACTTGATGCAACTCCTCCAAGAGTCCCATTCAATGCACACCAAAATAAATGCACGAAATGATTTCACTTCTCAAATTTGATTAGCAGTTTCACCTTTTTTGGGGGGTCAAGGCCGTACTCAGAAATTTTTCGCTGGGGGGACAGCACACGTAAACTTTTTCAAAAAAACAAACTCAAAAGCAAGGGACCGAAGTGACCAAGCTTTTCATTTGGGTGTTTTTGCATTTTGTCAAGTGAAATTGAAGGTTTTGGTGCATACTTTCGGTGAGTTTTATGAAAATTTTCAGTAAAAAATGTAAGATTTCAAAATGCGACTGCCCCCCAGCTGCGTACGGCCATGCTACAGATTTTAGAAAATGCATAGCAAATAGTGAAATTTGTACCTTAATACTGAAGAGGAATCCTTTGTACTGGATCATTTGATATGATATTCTCAAATATCATGGAAAGGATTTGAAAACAAACAATTTTTGTCATCTTTCCCACAATTTGGATATCGCTTTAACATGGTTATGATCGTACGTAAGTATCGGGTGACTGATGCAGATCGCTTTGTGATTTTGCTTGCATGTTCACTTGTCTTTGTCTTTTGTAGGAGAAATT
The DNA here is from genome assembly GCF_037042905.1 of Lytechinus pictus. NCBI lineage: Eukaryota > Metazoa > Echinodermata > Echinoidea > Temnopleuroida > Toxopneustidae > Lytechinus > Lytechinus pictus. The sequence goes on from NC_087246.1 coordinate 33,318,663, forward strand.
ATGTCAATTTCAAGTGTTAAAGTTACCTTTTCGCAATTTCTGAGAAATTCACTCATTGAATTATTTGACCTTAAGTTTGACCTGTTTCTCTGTTACACAGTCTCTGAATCATCTTGTGGGATCTTTATCTTTATCTTGACTTTCATCAACAGAATCATTCAAGTCCCAACTGAAAACTTATTTGCATCTCTCTCATTAACAATTGATAGGGTGCTGTGTTCAGGAGAATTTCAATTTCTAATCTATATCTTTTCATATTTCATTTCAATCATTGTTAATTTGTATATTTGTTTCCTTGAAGCCCCACGAGCACCAAAAGGTGGACCTGTACACTATATAAGCAGCCACTTTTATTATAATTATTATTATCATTATATTACTGTTATTATTTATCATGTAGGCTAAGCTTATTCCTTACATGTATTTGTCTTGCTTTCATAGCAAAAACAGCATGATTCATGCCAATCCCAATTTGAGTTCGATTTTAATCTAAAGCAACTCTATGGAACCCGGTTTAAATGGCAAGGGTGATATGAACATAAAACATATATTTTTATTAGTAGCATGTTTCAATTCCATAAAATTACCATGTATGTGAACAACATGGCTATTTAGTGTCAAAATACATAAGCTACATTTTTGGGGTAACAAAATTAGGATCAAAGGTCACCTTAGTTTAGTTAATCTAGGCAATACTAGAGCAAAGATTAAGTATTTGAATCATACCATTATATACATGTATGTATAAATTGTAAATAAGATAGAATAATTGATAAGCATTTGTTCAAATTAAAGGAAGTTCGAAGACAAATCAAGAGGGTTTTTTTTTCAAGCAAACATACAACCATGACAATTTATAACATACAGTTTTTCTGCATTTGCCTATAATTCTTTTTACATTTTTATGTTTTAGTTTCCCTCTTTCTCGCTGTATCGTATGTCTCTTTCTGTCTTCCTATTTGTTTCCCTCTCTGTTTGTCTGTCGCTTCCTCTGTCCTCTCACTCTCTCTGTCTCTTTCTCTTTTCTTCTCACTTCCTGCTGATGTGCTCTCAGACCTTGCCTTATATTTCCAAGTGGAAAAATTGATTAAAACGAATAACACTAAACAAATTTTATAAGAAACCTGTTATTTAGGTAATTTAGGGAACACGTTGATAGTGTCCTGTCTTACCATGCTGTTCCATTGCAAATGCACTCACATGGGCATCTGCGCCTGTCTGTGGTGGGAAATTATATCTAATTTCTGCAATTTGTAGATTCGGCCTTGGACCCTTCCACGTGGTGTTCCATACACGTGGCAACTGTTGTCATGCAGTGGAGATCCCACGAGATGCGCGATAACAGTTTGCTCCAAGGTAGTTTGAATCAAGACTGTCTGCAATATCCACCTGATCTGCATGGATTTTCCCTCATGTTTCGCTGAAAAAAAAATCCACCTTGTGGCTAATATTGATGCCCTACCCCCCCCCCCCCTCCTTCCATTTGATTCTTACTCTCCCTTCCCCTCCTTCCTTTCTTATACCCCCTCCCCTTCCCCTGTTTTTCACCCTGATCATAAAGAGGAATCCACCCCAACAAAAAGTTCATTTGAATAAGACATGAAAAATCAATCATGCTTAACCTTTATGCTGAAATTTTTTTCAGAACGAGATGCAAGATGAGAAAGTTGTGACATTTAGATTTTCCTTCTTTCCTTCATTGCACCCTTTCATTTGTTTAATATCAATTTATTTCTATCTGTCTATCTATCTATTAATCTATCTATATATATATATATATATATATCTGCCTGTCTATTAATTTATGTATTCATTCATTTATTTTTTCATTTATTTATTCATTTCATTTATTATTTCTCCTCCCCCATTTGATAACCTCTCTTATTCAACATCATCTCTGGAGCACTCATCATGCACTCTTTGTATCCAATGTATCCATCCATCCATCTATTCCAAATCCTTGCCCTTATTGCTTGATGACTTATTATACAATTTACATCCTTGCTGTTACCATGGCAATCAACACCATTTTCATCCATGCTTTTACATCAGAATGGAAAATGACTCGCCACTTTGATTTGTAGATGATATCAAGTGTCTTTTCATGTCTTTTAATGTAATTGAACCATTTTCTGATGGTCATTTTCAGTTTTTATTTTGTTAGAACCTGATAGATGTTCACTCGAGCGTACCTTCATGCAGAATTGAATAGCCTTGCCATGTTTAGGGGATTCTTGTGATATTCGATTGATATTTTTTATAATTATGGTCATCAAAGGGGGCTACAGAGCTTTCTGCAAGGGTGTATGTTTCCCTGCTTTTGGTATGTAAATGTCTTGGACCCTCTTACACAAACTTTGCAATTAATCTCAAGATGGAAATTTCTAATTATGATAATTGTGTTCATATCTGTTTTATTCATTCAAACATAAATTCTGATAAAACCATTTACAATATATCATCGTAGGAATAAAATAATACATGAAATTATGGTTGGGTTACCGAAATGCAACGTTTTTTATGAATAGTAGACCAGACGGATACCATCTGCTATCTCAAACATTTCACGTCTCTGTACCCCAACAATAATTTTATGTATAATTCTACAGTATTTAAAAAAATTTGGTTCAAAAGACTGATAAGTAAACCATGAGAATTGATGTCTCAAATTTGCAATCAAAAGCCAATATTTGTCTCAAAGTTGGGTTTACTGTATTTGAGGACACTACCAAAGGTCAAAGTTCATTATCTGAAATCTATGGGAGTGTTTGAAAAAAAATATATCAATATGAAGTCTGTAATGCTTGTTATTGTAATAGGCTAGTAACTGCCCTGCTGCTGCATGAAAATAAACTGATGATCAGTGTGTTGTCATGTACTTGAGGTTGTAGTCCAGTCATTTATCTGTGAAAGCCCTGCCAGCCAACTTTCCCAATTGAGTTTCTGTTCAAGTTTATGTGCAATACCATGGATGATATGGTTTCTGTAGCAACATGGATGGACGATGAGCTCTCGAAATCTGATGGAAAATCTAGAGATCTACCTCTCAATTTTCTATCAACTCAATTTTGTTCGGTTTTTGCTCATGAATACCACTACAAAAGATACACGATATATAGACGACAATATTTCTGATGTATGTATAGATGTGTATTGCATGGATATAGAATGTTCTTTTCTTGACCAAAATTCCTAAAATTTTGACCAAAATGTTCATATGTTGTCACATTCACAACTAGTTTGTGCATTTGTTTTCTTTTCATTATCAGAATAATATATTTATTTATTCATGACCAACATGTATTTTCTTCAAAGTGTTGTTTATAAGGATTTATATCATCGAGATGCAAGGATTAGATTTGTTTTCTTACTGAGTTACTTATATCGAAACAATATGAACTTAAGGGTATTTGTTTAGGGTGTTTTTATTATAAATGTAATGGGATAGATTGTAAACGATGAAAAAAAAATTACAACTAATAACAAGTACGTGCAAACTACTTTTTATCACAAGTTTTTTTTCTCTTGTTTATGATGTTGATATAGTTGCAGAGCCAAATATTAATAAGTATTTATTTACCTTTTGTAGCATATTTTGTAGGAGCCATTCAATTAGATTCCAGTGCGTGTGTACTATAAGAGGACATATTATCTTACTGTAAATAAACCATTAAAATGAATGTCTGTTCTTTTGTGTTGCCCGGAGTATAAGATTGTATATAGCATTATTAACTCAAAAGTACTATTGGTGTATAGAGATGGTGGTCATGTGCTTAAGCTGTAATGTACATATATGCTATACAAAATATGGTATTATATAAACAAAGATAAGTTTATTCAAAGATACTCCTATTTTCTAGTGATGCCATTAATCTTAAGTTTATTCTATTGTGTATTGATTAAGTCAGTGCAGACAGTTAAAGCTTAAGTTAGCTTGATCTTGTACCATAGGCATAGCTTTATGAGTGAATATGTCTGTCCGATGGTTTTGAGTCAATATTCCATGTATATCTGTATAAATGAATAACTAGTACATAAGAGTTGGATAATGGATTTATTTTTAGATACAAAGAATTTACTATTTCATTAAAATGATTGAGGGCTCTGTGAAAATCTTGGAAAGCTGATTCCTTTCCATTCAAAAGTTTTAGAAAATGGTTTCTAGTTTTGTTTTAATTTATTTATTGTTCATATCAGCCTTCTAATCAGGGAAAGAAATACATCCTATTGGGCTGCTTTCCCAATTCCTATCCAGTTCAAGTAAGATTTTGTATTTGTTCTTATATCAGTTTATGATGGCTCATTTGTAGCTTGCAACTGCTATTTTTCACTTTCAAGGAATATCATCCATTGCCCCTATATTTCTGATTCGGTAATTGAAATATATACAGTTGAGGCCAGAAGTTTACATACACCCAGGATATTCAAAGAAAAGTTGACACTTGCCAAACATCATAAAATTTACTGTATCTTATGAAATATTTGTGCTATCATGACGAATTTGATATCAAACAAATGAGTATGACATGCCCCTTCATCACATTGCTTTGTCATCGGGAGCTGAAAAATATTGAGGTGTCATTTTTTCCAAAAAAAAATCTTCATATTTGAGACAAATTAGAAATAAAAACTTGACAAAAACATTTCATATTTGTGCTAGTTACTTCTCAACACAAACATTTTAGATTACACTTGTTTGTTCAGTGGTAACATATGATAGAAAATGTAATATAGATCATAGATTTGACATAAACTTTTTTCTTCAAAGAAAATTCCACCTGAAATATACTTTAATCCCAACGGCATCCCAATCAAGTGAATGAGCTTGATATTCTTTCATTTGATACCAAATTTGTCATGGTAGTATTTATATTTCTGAAGATATAGTAAATTTTGCGATGTTTGACAAGCAAACAAATTTCACTGAATTCCATGGGTGTATGTAAACTTATGGCCTCAACTGTATGTGCCATAATGGTTTGACATTATGTATCACCCCTAAAAAACAAAACAAATGAGGAATGATATTTGTAATTTAGAAATCAAATTCAGAATACAGTTTATATTCGTCATTTGGCTTGCAAATATATTATTGATAATGAATTAACAGAGATTCTGATGAAGAATTACAGCATGGTCATAGTATTATTTTGCGAACATAATTGTACATATTTCGAAAACATTGTTAAGTTGTGTATTTGCTGAACGCCATTTATTTTCATGATTAAAACTATCCATAAAGAAAGTAAATTATTTTATCAAGTACTGTGCAAAAAGAGTGTTATGCTTTTAGTATGAATATATAATCTTATGTGTCTATTAAAATGAATTGGAAATAGTTTTTATTTAATACGTGTTTTGTTGCAAGAAATCAATATTTAAATGTAACTTTGCATTGTGGATTTTCAGTTCAGTGTCTCAGTGATGAAGATGACCTTTGTTTGTTAATTTGCATCTGATTGAAAACTCAATCTCCACTCTATTCCCCTCCCTCATCCTAACTTTGAAACCAACATTAATATAACAAAGGAGTTTGTTTTTGCATAAAGAGTTGATTTTTTAATTGATTACTTTGGGCATAATTTCCTTCATAGTTCATCCCAAACTTTATAAACATAGTTTGTTTTGAGAGGTTCTTGACAAATAATTTCTTGTGACCCATTCTTCATTTCTACTTGAAAACAAAAGAGTCTATCTTTTTTATTTGTTCCTTGATTAAGCATCATTGATACAATTGGGAATGAGAAAAAAAGGCATTTCCAATCATGTGATGATCGAAGTAAATGTCTGGGTGGGGTATTTCTAACCTCCACGTACCCCCTCCCATTCCCACATGCTTTGAACGTGGATAAAAGATGAGAAAAAAAACAAATCATTTTGGAAATCACACATTGTGAAGCAGAGGCAAGATTTGGTTTGGGATGGGTTTTTTTTCTCGACCCTCCCCCCCCCTCCCCACAAAAAAAAAGATCCTTCATACTTTTCAGATTGGATAACAACAATGGACAGAAATTCAATATTTGACTAATCACTAATCACACCACTCGGAAGAAGGTTAAAAGTGAGTTAGGTTCTCTTTCAGTTTCATCGCCCCGTCCGTATAATGATCGATCAAAATCCACAGAAAACCTCTTAAGCTGTAACCTATGAGTCAATGGAATAAAAACAAACTTGATGTTATAAACTAGGAAAGGTCCTGATTTCAATGACCGATTGCTTACACAACTCACGGTGGTACGGTAGAATTATTCATCGAAATGTGGGAAGCCTGCATGCCTTGAAGAGGTTACATCACCAAATGTAGGTTTCAACGGAGAGGTTTCCTACTCTAACAAGCTCTCTATAAGGGTTATAAAAGCTTGAAGCAGCTGGATTAAGAGATTTAACCATTTCTATAATTAATTAAGCAAGCTTAAGGATTTACTTGTATCCTGAAACTGCTGATTCTGTTCAAATGAGAGTTTCATGTTTAAATAATTATGACATGAAATGTAACAATTCACAAATAAATTGGGAAATAAGCTTGTGATTATGGAGGTGTATACATTTTTATAAAGTTACGCTTTTTTAAAAGGTCAGTCATCAACAATGTTTATAGGTTTGTGATCACTGTAAATGACATTCCAGTCTCTCTCATCTGGTAAATATATGCTTTGTGTGTTGAAGATTGAACGAGGCAAGAAACTTTATAAATATATTTTGCTTTTACAAAATGTTGATTGTAATGCACCAAAAAAAATGAAATTTCCCAGTGTCTACTAAGAATTATGTACACTCCATACGGAAATGAATGAGTGGAACTACATGAAATGGGTCATAGCTTGGATGTTCCCCTGTTTACTATTCGTCCTTAATATCATGAGAACAATTTGAATTCTCACGATTACCTTTTTTACTGCACCCACATCCAGAGCGTTCCTTTATTGACATAGGGAATTTTCTTCTTTTTTTTTCTTCTGCTGTAAAATCTTTTGAATAAGTGGTCAGATATTGATGTGATACTGCTATACATTGAATGTTTTGCATTGGTATTATTTTGCAACTAAACAAGAGCGAAAAAAATGTCCATATCTGATATACCTTAAGGAATTTAATAAATCTCTCTAAAAAATGAAATGTTAAATCAACAATTGAGAGGTTTCAGGAGTAACCGACTTTTCTAAATGTTACATTTACCACTTTAAATGGTTCGACCCATCACTAGAAGTGTTGGATTCAGCTTTATGAAAGGTTAGATATAACGTTTTGAAAAGGATGTCACTCCTCCACTCTTTCATTTGCTGGTGTAACATTTCAGTTTTTCATAAAATAGCCTTAAAAACGGACATACTGAAGCTTTTTGACGTACACTCATCGGAGTAAAATCGCATGAATGACGAGAACGCTAGAGTGAAACAATATTTAATAGAGCCAAAAGAGACAATGTACGCTAAACGGTGAGCTGTGATTGGCTGTCAAGGTAATTTAGGCTTAGTAACATCCGTAAATTGAAGTGAAGCAACTAAAATAATGCAAGGGTTCTTACGAACTCCTTCTGGCGGCACAGAATCGGGTCTGTGCCATCCATTATCTCTTTCGGTTCTGTAATATATCATTTTGCTCTAGCGTTCTAGACATTCATGCAATTTTACTCCGATGAGTGCATGTCGAAAAGCTTCAGTATGTCCTTTTTGAGGCTTTGTTACGAATTCATGGTACCAAACACTTATTTAATTCAGATTTTAGAATGATGGTCCATAATGATAATGCAAACATCTTGGATTTCCAGGCTTGAAAGAAACTGCAAAATATGCATGCACAATTATGGTGTATTGTCTATCATTCGCCACAACAATGCTAAAAATGTTATTTCTGACATGAATCAACAAGGGTGCTTGAACTGTTTAGTTCGAGCGGAACTAACATTAATTTTGTGATTTCTTATTAAATGAGGTGTGGCTTTGCTTCTGTTCAACTGGCTGGAAGTTATTGATTACTTTATTCTCTTCAAAATTGCGTCTAACCCAAGAAACGCTCTGTTGAGTTCAATTCAATCTCCCAGCATGTAAGCTTTGCAATATGTTTGGATCCATCCGGTTTCTTTTGTTTTTCAGAACTAAATAAATTCCTGATAGTTAAAAAAAAAAATATTGTGATTAAAATTATATCCAAACATGGTGGTATTTATCTGGAACTTGGGAGTTGTGGAAACCCCCAAACAAGAGTTTTTGTAATGCTTCTCTCAAAGATTGATTCATTCCATATTTTTTGCTTTCTTCCATGGCATAACCATGCTTACACATACTCCTATTGCATTCAACACAGTCATTGGATTATTGTTATAGAGGATTGTAAATAATTGTCTTGATATGATTAATTTGGTATCTAAGACTACCAGTGTGTAGTACCTAATGTAAAACAGAACCTGTTTTCATTGTAAAAAGTCATGTAGTGTATATGATTTGAGAATGAAATGAAGATTTTATTGTCCATTGTATGTTTTGAGATGGACTGTGAATTTGTGCAATACCATTAAATCCATTTGTGTGGACAAAAAATGCTTTGTATGTATTTTATTTGAACTCCTTATTTTTTCTTTCACTATGAATAAGTTGAGCACGAGATGATTAATGACATTTGATACATTAGGGTCTCAGTCAAAATGAATGTTTTCATGTTGGAATAAAAATGAAGACAAAAAAGTAACATGACTGGGTAGGTAAGTGAAAAGAGGGATCTATGACTAAATTATCTGTCTGTCTTGCTGGTCAATGTTGTTTCACAGCTTTATATTCCCGTCTGATTTTCAACAAGCTATGCGTACTTTCCATTTGTAAGGTATGAATCTACTTTTGTAACTCTCCACAGGTGTGTGCAAAGCCCCGTCAATTTCAAGATTTTTTTTTTTAAACTAAAAAAGGGAGATTCATTTTTTTCAAATCATAAATTTTTGTCGTTTTAAGTCCAAATTTTTCTTATTTGTTTTATTTTTCAAGCAAATTCATGAAAAATAATAAGTCTTACGCAAGGAAAAACTTCAATCTTCTCCCAATCTTAAATGATGTTTTTCCCCAGAGTCAATTAGTTACAAAGAACTAATAAAATATCAAATTATAGAATTCTGATACTATTACTAGAAACAGCATTAAACCTTCCCTTACTGAGAAGTGGGGGGGGGGGGGCTAAGTTTAGCACAGACCTTGAGAACTGTGTGTAAGGCCATCAATTTTTGTGTGTAAATTTTTCCCATTAGATTTCATTGTTAGTTTTTATTTCATGCAAATTGTATGAATACACATTTATTTTGCATGGTAATCGAGCATTTAAAAACAGGAATCCTTCAAATAAGACATGGAAAACATTTTATTTAAAATAAATCAAGATTTAGTGTCATATAATTTTTCATGTATTTCTGTAGTTTGCAGAGTTTATGTTTTTCAGAGATACATGTATGTGTTGTTCAAGGGTGTTATCTGGACCATTATTCATTTAGAATAAATGAAAATAACAACTTGAAAAACACATCACAAGTTATACTCTCTGAATCTCAATCTGAAAAAATCAATGGACAGAAATAAAAATCAAGCAGTGTGAACGGTACCGTTTTATATTGATTAATGTCCCAGTACCAATTATGCAGAGAATCTGCTAATTATACGTTAACCAAGGACTGCAAGACACATTTGAGAGCATTAGACCTCCAAAGAACATTTATATCCCTATCAAAGTTTTCCAGGACAGACGATTCAATCGATTTGAATCGATCGGAGCGTTTTAACAATTGTCATCTCGTAAACATCTTCTTACCCACTGCATTTTTGAGCAAGAGAATAACTGCAATGATCTGTCATTTAACATAAAGAAATACAAATTTCAGAAAAAAAACCTTATATGAACACAAAATCAAGTCATTGCTGGTCACATGTAGATCTTCAGTTTTGATGGAAACAGTTGATTATTGGGCTTGATTTTTAATTAAACAAGCAGAATATTTTCATTAAGTTGATTTTAGGTAGATTTATTTTTATGTTTATGTGTGTCTGTGGATTCAAACAACTAAAACATGTACTAACACTGACAATTTTTTGCACATGTTCCATTGGAAGTGCTTTAAATCAGCGATTTTAAACAAAAATACCCAGGCGATTGAAATTGCAATCAAAATTGATCAACCATGGTTGATATTTTTTCAATGAGAACCCCCCTCCCCCCCCCCCCCCTTTTAAACATCTACTGTTTATGTCTAACATCACACATGATTTTCCCTCTGATTTCTGAGGTAAAAATCCTTTCTAAAAACATTTAAAAATAAGCAAACAAGCAAACCTGGACAAAGATATCTAAGCACACAAAGTATCAATTTGATAGAAAAATTACATCCTTTTCTTTATTTTCAGGAGACGTGTATTACATACACACTAACATAATATAGATACTGTACAAGATAATCATACACTCTGTGAAGACCATGCAGCAATGTACAAATAAGTCTTGGAATGAGCCTACATCATTACATTCTACTTCCATTATCAAGAGAATAATGAATCAGTAAAAATGTTTATTCTTATACGTTGTGCAAAGTTTAATTTTGAGAAGCAACCTGGGCCTAATACCAATGAGGAAATATATCATTTTGAAATAGTCGATTCTATATCAACATATAGGATGAAATCTGTGTTACATGGCCAGACTTACCACATTGTTTAACTGGATCTGAATTTTAAGTACATTCAAAGAGATATAAAGGAAAATGAAAATTCATGTGTAATTTATCTAAATGATGAATAATCAGAAACGTTAAATAAGGGAAGATTATATCCTGGATTTTTTTATCAAATTCCATGTTTGAGAACTGATTTGATATCAACAGGGGGAAAATCAGCAAATTATCAGGGACCCGATTTTCATCTTTTATTAAATCAATTCAATTGTAGATTCACCAATAAAGATTGCATCTATCAATCCACATGCTTTATGATATGAATGTCCATATTATCTGGCAATGAATTGAATTTTGAAAATGATCAGTGAATTAAAAAAAAAAAAAATCAGTGCCCAGTTAGGGCTTTAACACATGGTATACCATTGCTAGGGTGTTAAAACATCTCAAGAATGTAAATATTTTTAGGACAACTCAAACAAGTTAGATTTTAGAGTTATGACATAGTATCAACCTTCTCTACAACAATTTTCAGACAATACGAGGTTGTCATATTTCTAAAATACAGCTTTTTTGAGCTGTTTTGCAATATCTTCAGATACAAGGTTTTTAACACATTAGCAATGATATGTAATAATCGGCTCTGTAGGTTTAATGTACAGTAACATGTGATACTAATTGGCACTTTGCGATGTGAGAATATTCAAACTAGATTCGGTGTATAAATATTTTCTACTCTTTAATAACAAACTGCAGCGACAACTTCATGACCCTGTTTATACATGTAATCCATTCAATCCTTCATCCTCCTATGCAATATATAGAATCTTTTAACCAATAACATAAGAACAATGTACTTTCCAAATTACCATACATTTTTCATGATTTTTGTGATGGAGTATTAAGGATATGAAAACCTTATTAAATCAACCAAACATGATTCATCAAGATGGAAGTCAAAATGAAAAACATCTAGAATTTAGAAATTCTTACGGGTCTAAAGGAACTCCCAAATAACTCAATTTTAAACTTGGATATAGAGAGGAAACATTTTAACAGAACAATTTTAACATCTTTGGAGAACCTAGTTTAAAGGTAAAAGAAAGTAGTTGCAGCAAGAAATTATTTCATGAGAAAGTCTTCAAATTCGAGGTTAAATGCCACAATATTATCATAGATCTAGATCTGGTACATTGGAATAAATTTATCTTTGTGAAATCATGGCTGAAAACTGATAATTATGATGATCACTAACACAAAAAGGCATATGTGGGACAATGTATAAATATTGTTTAGAAAAATACCCGACATTTTATGGAATTCCGTGCTTATTTTGCTTATTTCTCAGCAATTACACATTTTTTCCAGAATCATTTGGCATATATTTGTTATTCATACATATAAACACTTGGGTGGTCATTTCACTGGATTCTGTTCAAACTCATTTTGAGATCGTAACCACAACTGGGGCCCATTGCAAAAAGAGTTGCAATCAATCGCAACTCTAAAAATCATGTGTAACTTGATTTTCTACCAATCAACAGCGCTCATTTGGGACTTGCGATTGATTTTTTGACTTGCGTTTAAATGCAACTCTTTCTGCAACAGACCCCTGGTATTCATCTTTAATTGTGAACACATTTAAATCCAATTAGTGGTGTTGGTGTTCAGATTGTGAATCAGGCTCCTCATCTAGCTCTAAAAACAACAAAACTTGTAAGGGTTTTACAAGAATGACACCAATCAGCTCCACAACAACTTGTTCAATCCCAGCATCAGCTTTATATCAGCGCTGTAGCTAGTTTGTCTAAATTAACAACCACGGCTATGGAGCACAGAGCTCAGCATTGATCATACAGTTCATGTCTAAAAGATTGATTGAACTCAACTGATCAATGCGATCGACTGCAGGGCCCCGCTTTCAACAGCTCAAACGTGAAACCACTAATTGAACATACATGTAGAATTGAAGAGAATTTTTGACATGTGAAAACAAACCCCACTAAAAATCGCCATGAGCATGATTTACGACTTCCAATGATGTTCAAGTCTCAGTGGTAACCTTGTTGTATTCATAATCCCACACTGCATGGCCCACTTTTAGCACAGAGTTTGCTCAGTCCTCATTCTAAGCTAACCCTTCAACATGAATACACTCTCAACCATCCATGGATTATCAACTTGCATAAACTTGTGCCAGTAGTATGACTCTTTGACTTAGAAGCCTGCTTTCCTTCACACATCAAATAAAATTCTTACACATTACAGCATTTCAATATCTCTAATCAAATAATATTTAGTTTCAAAGAGGTAGGCAACTGGCATTATACTGGGAAAATTGATAACATTCTACAATTCAATTGTAACCAAACACAAATATAATACCTGTACATCATGAGTCATCAGATTTTTGTAAAAACTTCCAGAATGATTTTGGACTAACAACAAAACAGCTCACTCTGGGAGTTTCATAGAATAATCTAAATAAAGCAGTGACATGTCTACGGAGGCAGCAACCCACTCAAGTCATCAAAATTGGCCATGAAATTTACGGCAAGTAGAATTTGTAATTTGATTTCTGACACGGTTAATTTTGATTCATTAGATTTCACGTGGCTGCTTGTGAAGTGTGATGATGTGATTCAAAAGGAACAGAGGGCGTTACTGGGGAGCATATCGTGAAAGGACTTGTCAGATGTTTTATCCGACCTGTCCCGTTTTACCAAACAGTTACCATAGGAACTGTTACCATAAGACAACGACAGTTGTCAGATCTGACAACTTGTCGGACAAAAAAATGCTGATGAAATGCTCCACAAAAATCTGAATTATGTCATAACAATTGATACAACTGAAATCTAAATTCTGTGATAACTGATATTAATATTTATATTGCATGATCTACATGTACAAGAAATCACAAGCATTCATATCATATTACAAAATCATGATCAGGAACAAGAAAATGGGGTTCAATATTTTCATTTCAATTCTTTCTGGCAAGCCTCATTTATCACATTGATCAATTTCCATCCCAACCAGTGGCGTGGATTCAAGCAGCAAACGATTCTCAGACAACTATTATGGGAGGACAACTCCCAATACAAGGGAACTTTAATATTATTTGCCTTCAAGGAGTTGCCTGTTAGGTAAGATGAACTACGGAGAGACAAATTCTCCCGAGACATTTTCACGACGTGTGATGCGTCGTCCTACAATATCCGGCAATTTAAACTCTGGTCTTCTCAGGAGATTTCCAACTTCACTTGCAAAGAGGGGGTTTGGGGCACCCTCACACACACATCTATACCAATTAAGCTGATTGTGACATTAAGATTTTAAAAAAAAATCAAAAAATGGATGCGATGGGCATGTGATGATAACTATCACTTAGAATTAGATAGAATGAAATTGTATAATTCAAATATGGCAGAATATACATGAAGGTATGGTACACGGAAGAGTAAGTGGTATAATAGAGATCTATGTACAGGATAAAAAATTGTTGTTTGACTTGAACTGTCAAATTAATAAGTGAAAAGAAAATGAAAACAAGATGCCCGGGCTATGGAACAAGGAATAAGTTATTAAATAAATAAAATTAGATGATTCTAGCTGGATGCACAATACTTTCTACCGATAATTAACTCCACTTCACAACATGCGGTTTGTCAGGATTCCAGCTATCATATTCCTGCATATTCAATTCCCATTTGGAAATAGCAAAGATACTACAAAAGAAAGATCAGACAGTACATAGACTGCGTAATGAAACGCTTGGTATGAGCGCCCTACAGCGTTGAGTAACGACCTTTTTTTACCTTTGCGTATCGCAAATTGGTTGTGTACAAAACATATGAGAGAAATGGTGAAGGAATCAACGGTTTTTACATTTCATGATTTTTTTTCTTCAATTTTTTTCCCTTAAATTTGAGATGAATATATTTCAGAGCTTTCTGGGTAATAAAAATTGGAATTATTCCCATGCGCCGCCCTTGTGCCCTCTCCTAAATCCCCTCTCTCATTTGTGTGATGGTTTACTTACTCAACGCTAGTGGGCATCCTTCCCCATGAGCATTTATCGAGCGTTTCAAAAAATCGCCGAAGTGTCCGATCTTCCCCTTGTAGTATTTTTGGAAATAGCCACACCCTTGACAAAAGACCAACATATATTATGGCCATCATATTGGATGAGATGATGAGCTTATTACTGAATAGGCCAAACATTTTTTTCAGGTATTTCAAAGTTGAGTGATTTTCCATCAATACCCCCCCCCCCCCAAAAAAAAAAGAGAAAAAGTACATATTTTTTTGATATTTTGATATCAATATTGATATGAGAGGGATAAATTAAACAAAAAGGATGCATCTTAATACATTTAAGATTTCTTTTAGATGTTGGAATGCACAAATGTTAGGGGGTTTAATTAGAGGGCAGCAAATTATTGGAGTACTGTTTATACTATTGTTAGAATTTGTTATATTAGACGATTCCACTTATTGTAATTCATACGGAAGTCCATCCTAACATAAAAGTTATAACACAAGCAGAACAAGGTCAGAATCGTAATAATGAAGGCTAGCACAAAATCTATCATAGATTAGCAGAGACACTGATTTTTTACATTTAAATTTTGTGATGTAATATGCATGCAACCCCCCCCCCCCCCCCCCCGCCCACATTCCCACCAATGCACTATTAGCAGACACGTTATTCCATACACAGTTCCATGATAAAAATAATATCTTTTGTCATCATAAACCATGGAGTAATGTCAATTCATGGAATTTATATTGCATGTAAATGGGGCGACTGCTTGCTGTAACATCGCAAAATCAGAGTTTTGTAGTAGTTCAGAAGTATGCTATCATTTGATGGATTTCCATCAAACCTTCTTTAATATGACTTTATCATCTTTGTAATATATTTAATTTAAGATGATGCCAGGGTGGACTTCCCTTAGGTCATTTGCCATGCCAAGAGACAGATGTTCCAACAATAATGACCATTATTCCTGTTGATTACATTTAAGTGGGCTACAACCAACTCACTGGGGAAAATAGGACTGAGTTAGTGCAAGGGAACTATCCAGATCTCAGTCATTCAGTGAAAACTAATCACTTTTGACGAACTTCAATCGACGTACAATTAGCATGTGCATGTTACTCTTCTTGACTCCTGAGAAGTTCTTACGGTAAATTACATTTTAAACCATGATGATGATAAACAAAACAAAAAAATCAATTGCTAGAACTTCACGAGCATGATATAATGAAGGTCAATAGCAAGAACCTAGTCAACACCACAATCTTAAAAGTTTAATTCCAATTACAAAGTGCAATTATGATTACAAGGCGTTCAATTCTGGCAAATTATCTCTCACACACAAATTAGTATTCCATTCCTACGACCGGATGGACCCTCACTCCTCTGCATTATTTACATGCTATTTACAAATATAATATCCATTATGTACAAAGAAATGTTTAAATATATATTTATATATCTCTCTCTTGTATGAAAGTATCCTTTACATATCTACATTTGCATCATCAGTAATTACAAGAGAACCAAAAAGGCAATTATTAAAGGTCAAGTCCACCCCAGAATTTTTTTTTATTTGAAATAGAGAAAAATCAAACTAACATACAACTGAAAATTTCATCAAAATTGGATGTGAAATAAGATTATATTTTAAAGTTTCACGTATTTTCACAAAACAGTGATATAAAAAATTATGCACAACTCAGTGACATGCAAATGAGACAGTCAATAATGTCCCTCACTCACTTTTTCTTTTGTTTTTTATTGTTTCGATTAAACAATATTTCATTTTTTTACAGATTTGACAATAAGGACCAACTTGACTGAACCATATAGTATTAAAAAATGCTAATTCCACATGTTCATCGAGGAATTAATTGTAGTTTCACCTGACAATGAGAAAATTAGAATATTTCATATTTCTCACAATGAAATACAAAACAAATAGTGAGTGCATGACGTCATCAGTCTCCTCATTTGCATACCGACCAGGATGTGCATATAAATGTTTTGTGAATTTAAGCAAAACTTTAAAATGCCATAACTTTCTTATTTAACATTTTACGGATTTTGATGAAATTTTTTGTGTTATGCTTGTTGTATTTTTCTCTTTTTATTCAAATCAAATTTTTTGTTGGGGTGGACTTGTCCTTTAAGTAAGACTGAAGATATTTGGCACCCCATCACATCATTCACGATCCATATTGGACACAGGAAGCATTCAAACACAAAGATACAAAATAAAAGTCACATTTCAAGACATTGCCTTCAGTGAAAAAAAAAAAAAAAAAAAATAGCTGGATTTATATAGCGCTTTTTGCCCGAGGATACAAAGCACTTGCTATTATGACCCCGGATACCATCACCGGCGCTCAGTGCATGCAAGGAATTAATCCTACCGGGTACCCATTCACCTCACCTGGGTCGAGTGCAGCACAGTGTGGACAAATTTCTTGCTGAAGGAAAACACGCCGTGGCTAGGATTCGAACCAACGACCCTGTTGAAAGGCGAGAGTCAGAACCACTAGACCACGACACACCCACACCTAAAGGAAAGTTGTTTTTTTCTGAAATACAATATGAAGCCTAATGTAGGTGGTCACTGTGTGTATATCCAAATCATGTTTGTAACTAGAAAAGGAAAAACAATTAGGTTATAAATGGCCTGCTTTAAATTTGGAATATCAGGAATGATGCTACTTCAGAGAAGAACCAAATAATTGTGCAGGTGAAGGGGTGTACTTTTTATACATTGTACTACTGCTGATTCCAAACTGAACTTTGTTTTGGACCAAATACGAAGTTTGAAGTTTATAGGTTGGTGGCGTTTTTTGGGGGGTAACAAAAGGGATGTTGAATGAAAGGAGGGGGGGAGGGGACTTTGCCCTTAGCCCCTTTACTTTATTATCTACAGTGTAGGGGCACAAGATGAAATTAAGTTTTTTTTTCCATATGTTCTCTAATTGGCTTTCAAAGCAACAGGTATCTTCCTGACAGGGTCAAAACAACAATAAAGTATAAATATATCAAACATAAACCAGTACACTCCTGTAAAAAAATATATTGCAATTGAATGGGGTGAAAATATAAACAGTGATAGAACATCATTACATTACTGTATGCATTATCAGGCAATATCTAAGTTAATAATTGTCTGATCCAATCACGCAGAATAAAAACTAAGCCTGAGTCGAATCGATTTTAAAATCGGTGTTCGATCGATGTCATCGAACGCCGATGCAGATTTTGCAAAATCGGTGCATCGAAAAAAAAAAAAATACGTCGGCCGGCCGATTCATTTGGTTCACACAATCAAACATCAAAATAAACAGTAATATCCGTCTCGACTACTACTTACTTCATTTATATTGCCCCCAAAATGAAACGGATTGTGTAATTATGATGCCTATTCACCATTAATTTGAAGTTTATTTCGATCATAGTTCGAGTCTTACTCGTCTGCACGGCTCGTCTGCTCGTGCCGAGATAATTTATGCACGATGAATTTATGAATGGAAGTCGCCATTGTTCGTGCATGCGCAGTACTGTGCTTTAATCAAATCAGAAAATGGCCGGAAAATGGATGCGATCAACGTATAAAAGTAAATCTTGCTTTCATGAACAATATTAATATCATGACCATAGAACATGATTTAATCGTAATATTTAACAATAATTTGCATATGATAATCATTAATATGAATTTAGAGCTTGATGTGAAACGTTTGTATTTCGTTTCAATTTTCAATGGCGGACATCACATGACGATCGACTTGAGTTGAGTGGAATCGCACTTGTCTAAAAAAATAATTACACGTCAGGATTGATTATCGAACATTGTCAACATGTAGAAACTCTTTTGATGATCGTAATATCACCATATAATAATATTTTACATGACACAACAGAGAAAAATTACATTTGATATTTTTTCCCATCAATTTGAAGCTTGTTTGTGCCCAACTTTGGGCTCTGATTTCATGAATGGAAAATATGTCAGACGTCATCGAACGCGCATGCGCATTGTGCTTCTTTTCTCGGAGCTCGGAGACGTCCAGAGATGGAATAAAAAATAAAAATAATGCCAGTATAATACTATTAATTCTTCCATATGAACATAACATACTTTGCTGACATCGTCAATATTTTTAGTATGGCCATAAAATCTTATTAAATCGTAATTATTTTACATCCAATAATAATTTATATGAAGTTAGAGCTCGATCCGAGACATTCGTATTTATTTCGATCACAAGCTCTTGTGTTTAAAATAAATGGATTATCATTATCAGGATTAAGTCTCGAACATCGTCAGAACTCATATTTTCCAATCTTTCCTCACAATCGTTATATATCAGCATTGAATACCAATTCAAATGACCATCCAGAGAAATTACGTATTTATTTCCATCAATTTATTTGGAGCTAATTTTGGATCCAACTACCCCGCCAACTACACAATCTCAGGCAAGTTACAGCGCTCTCCCCGCTGTTTGCACTTGTTAGATGGTGCTGGCAAGCATGCCTGTCGTTTCGGGAGAGTGAGTGAACGGGGCTGCGGACGGGGCTGGTTTGTGCGAGGCTGGACTGCGAATGCTAGTTGACCGAAAATCATTCGGATCGACTCTGCGTGATTCATGTCTTTAATATTGTTTCATTTTAAACTTATATGTTATCATCTGCAAATATCATTGTTGAAGATATTTTGGGAAGAATTCTGCATTGCCCCCGGCCTTTTTTGTGTTTTGTGATCATGGAAAATACAAACGAACTTTGCTCTGTCATCTGCTTTTGCAACGCTCACCCGGCGCGGCCAGCGCAGACCGTCAGTGCATGTAGTGCATGCATAGCGCATGCATCGACGGCCGGCTGGAGCAAAAAAAAATGACTCGATTTTCCCCGCCTTCAAATTTCGATGCATCGATGTTCGATCGAATTAAAGCTGTCGAACACCGGTTTTCAAAATAATCGATATGACTCAGGCTTAATAAAAACATCGTTGACTGTTGGTGGTTTTAGAAGAAAAAAAATTATCAAGATACATGATATGTTGGAATAATTATGATATGGCTTTGGACTGTTTATGGCATGCTATTGCCTTTCAAAACTAACATCACTTTCACAATCAAAGCTCACACAAACAAATGGAGTCACTTGGATGTGCGACATGCCTGTAGCAACGATGCCAATATATATGTATATATCACCCAAGGCAACCAGCTTACCATCTCAATTGTATCTTGCACTGAAGTCTCAATAATAACAATAATAATAATAAGGCAGTCTACATCCGAGACTCATTCCCACAGGTAGGCATTATAACTTGACCACAACAGACTGCTGGCTAGTCCTGTTAGCAACTGTTGAGGCAGAATGTCCATTTTTAGCAATTACCTGGGTATTGCTGGTTAGAGTGGCCATTGTCTCGGCTATCTTTGACGTGGTAATTTGGATTTCAGTCTTACCATTAAGATTTTTGCCATGTTTGCTACGCGATCCCTTGCCCCCAGAGGACTTGGATCTTTTACTTGCATGGGATGCGGACACTGTGTTTTGGGCTGCAGTTACTGCAGTTGATGCCACAGTAGTGAATGGTCCATGTTTGACACCCGGTAGGTTCGTTGAGAGAAGTGCTCCCGAAGACGCTAGGTTACCAATGCTCAGTGCACTCGGGTATTGTGCAGGGGGCATTTGTTTGGGGAGTGCTTGTGCAAGAGCTAGTAAATTGGCAGAATCAAGGGACTGTGTGGACGGATGGACAAGAGGTTGTGTGGTTGCCAAGGAAGGGCTAACCTGTGTCGAGGTGGCGAGTTGTATGGGAGATGGTCTTGTAGCTGCAAATGATCCCAGGAAAGGCTGTGGCAACATGGAGTGAGGCAGGCCAATGTAGTTGGATGGATGGGTGAAGAGAAACGATGCACCAGGATTAGCTGGAGACTGTAGGGCAATAGGTGGGATTAACTGACTGTGACCAGTATGAGACATGACTGGGAGAGTCTGAGTGATAACTGAAGCAGTCATTAGACTTGAAGTGTTTGGAGCTCCTGCAATTGTTGTACTTAGAACACTTGAAGTAAGTGGACTGGTAACAGCAGAAGTTGTTAGCGGAGAGGCAGTTATAACTGATGACTTGGCAGTGAATGTCACTGTGCTTGGGTTTGGAACTGTTGTCCCTGGTCCGCTTGATATGATAGTCTTATGGGTGCTGGTAGTTTGAATGACTGAAGGTTGTGCAAGCAGAGAGTTAATTCCTACTGTAACAACTGGTTTATTAGGTCCCATCACACCTTGCGTGGACGGGTTGAATCCTAACCTGAGAGACGGGGTGCTCATGATCCGAGGCAGGAGCTGATGAGAAGTCTGTAGCGGAGACTGAATAACAGGAAGCTGAGACGAGAGCTGTCGTCTAACGGGTTGCCTGACAACCGGTTGCTTCCCCAAGAGTTGGCTCACTGTCTGCCTGGTCACACTTCCGGCCAGTGCTCCCGTAGAAGGACTAGCCCCAATTGTGGCAGGCGATATCTGACTAGCAACACTATGGAGCACTGTAGATTTAGCCTGTGACATTTGCATGTATGTGGTCCTTTGTGGTGGAATGGTACTGGTTCCTAAGGATGGGGCAGAGCCATGTCTGGACAGCATGGCCTCTGGATGTTTTTGCTTTGGCCTCGAGGGATCGGAGCCTGGAGGGGACTGCACATCTCTCATGGTAGTTAACCTCAACATGGCTTCATTGGCAGAGCGACTGAGTCCAATCGGGCGGGAAGTGGGATTGGGGTAAGGAAGTTTTTCTTTCATGGTTCCTTGGAAACTGGCAAAGGCTTGCTGGTATGAGCTGGAGACTCCAGGAAGAGGGAAAGGGAGATGAGAAGATGACACAGGTTGGTGGAGAGGAGACTGAGATCGGGACTGGGCACGAGATTTCCTCTCCTCTTCTTCAGCTTCTGTAAGAGAAACAGTAGCAAGAGCAATGACCATTAAGAATGTGAGAGCATCTAAAAAATATTTCATATCTGCACAATTGAAAAAAGGTACAACTCTTTCCAGTGATATATCTCAATTCTCTATTAAGGAGATTTACCCCTGGTAAAATACAATATTCTTTCACAAAGTATAGGATATCAATATAATCCTGGATTAAATAATCCCTCTTGCCATTCTGCAAATCTCAACTGGGATGGACTGATCAATGTGTCATGAAGAAGAGATCTTTCTCATCTAATGAAAATTAGATTTTTTATTATATTTTTGGTATTGAAATAATCAGAAACAGTTAGATGTTCTGAAAACCATATGCGCAACCCAATTCAACATCATATTGACTGTTTACCCTATATAGCCCAGGGTTAAGCAGAACTACACTACACAGCAGTCAAATAGATTTGCTCTGTATTTGGTATAAAATTATCTTGAAATCTCTATTTCTAAGTTAAGGCCTTCTGCCTGTCAACCGTCTACACATGAACATTAGAATCCTACCTGATGCAGTAGATGTTGACGCTTGGTCATCGTCAACTTCATTCTTCTTCTCATCATCCACTGTCACTTCCACATCCTTATCCTCAACGACAACCAGTCTCTCCTCCTCATCGTCATCCTCTTCCATCTCTTCCACCTCCCTGGCTGTTGGTAGTTTCAGAGGTTTGCCGATGGTTAGGCCGTTCTTGATCTTGAGAAGGTCCAATCTCTGTTGAGCTTCAATCTTCTGCCGTACCAGTCGGTCCAGTTCATGCTCAAGCTCTCGTTCTTTGCGTGTCAAGACCTAAGATGAGAACATTGCAAAATGGATGAGCGCGGGTGTGTGTACCCTTCATGAGTCACCCATTTAAAGTTACAACTTCTTTGGAAAAATGCAATCTTTTGTTGTGCAGGTAAAACTGGGTATCATTAAGAGAAACACAGGGAAGCCTTATAATAGCTTTAATGACCAAATAGACATTATAAATAGACAGTCCAGCCTCACTTATCCTGACAACTCTATAACAGACTATGTCTCCTGGCTAACTAATCTCTATACAAGTCATAAATGCTCTGTTTTTCTATTACTTTAATTTTGCACAGACAAAAGACAATAATTTAGAATCATCTACATCCCCAAAGAAATAGATACTCTACAAATAGGGATCCCCTCTACAAATATTTATTCAAATGTCCCACTACACTCAGTACATTTATTCTAAAATCGGGGCATTTACCTTGAAATAAATAGTGCTGTTACCGAGGCAGCCAAATAAACCAGGTCAGAATGTTCTTTGATATATGTTAACATGACATAGTTGAGAAAGACTACAAGACATACATTCCTAAAGTCTTTGATATAGATTCAACCAGCGCACAAGTTGTTCAACGGGATGATCTATTTTGGAAAGGGCGTTCAAGGGGATGATTTATTATGGAAAGGGCGTCACCACTTATTCACGCCCATGCTTGAAACAAAGTGATCTATTCGAAAATATAACACTGTAAAATTGGAAATCCCACATTACCATCATTTTAAATCAGGTATAGAAATACACTCTCTCATTTTTCTTTCATATTTAGATGTTTAGATAACCACTTTAATTTGTATGGAACCCTGGTGAATGTTTTAAATGGTTTCATTTCAGTGCAATTGTCTGCATAAATATTCCATAATATGAAGGTATTACTCTCTGACATACTGTACCTGAATAAATCTGAGGGCACCGCGTAGAATGCTAAGGTTTGATGTCTTTGCCTTCTTATCTTCCATGTTGGGTACTGCCTTTCTCAAGTTTTCAAAGCACTCTTTTAGATGTGCCCGCCTGAAAATGTACACAGAGAAATAAGAAAATTAATACAGTTCATCATGCACTTTCAACATCAGGAAGATGTATCAATTTTATCAAAGTTTTTTTATTTATTTTTTTTAACCTGAAATGGCCTTTGACATTGATCCAGTGACCTAAAACTTTATGCCCCATATATATTTGGTCTATGGTCATCATACAGAGTAATAATAGGGTGCTTTCTAAACATCTTCTTAGGGTATACGATGATCGTATGATTTTCGTTAGACTACTAGTAATCGACCATTAATTGACTGAAATGATCTTTTTCATGACTTTTCACCTCAAGTCAATTACCTGAAATTGAAGTCATCAATTGCTGATACTTGATAACCATAACATTACATCAAAGTGTCACAGAATGGGGAAAATAATTTCAAAATCATCCTGAAACTTCAGAATCTTAACCTTTCATTCTAGTTTCTTATGTTGACACCAAAACATTATCAAAATTAATTGAATTTAAATTACTCTGACCTTGATTTTGTTATCTAATATTAAAAGGATACTCCGAGCTGAAAATATTCATATCTAAATAAATAGGGTAAAAGTCACAAAGTGGGGATGTGACATCATCAGCCCACCTAATAAATATTCATGACTACATGTATGTGCATGTAACTGTTTTCACAAAATTCAATAACTTCATTATTTGTTATCCAATTTTGATGAAATTTTCAGCATTTTGCTCTGTGGATTTTACTCTATTTATTCAGATATAAATATTTTCAGCCCGGACCATCCCTTTGATAAAATGATTAGAATAACAATAAAAGCTGGATTTCTAGTGTTTTTTTTACTATTAAAGGATACGAAGGGCAACAACTATTATTACCCCAGCTTTACATGTACATGCAGCTTGAGCTCCCACTTTTTCAACGTCACTCAGTGCATGCAAGGAATTAATCCTGCAAGGTACCCATTCACCTCACCTGGGTGGAGTGCAGCATGTAGTGTGAATAAATTTCTTGCTGAAGGAAAAACACACCATAGCTACACGTACAATGTAGTACTCAAACCTACAGTACAACCCTGTTTCAAAGACAAGAGTCAGAACCACTAGACCATGACGCACCTGAAATTGAAGTCATCAATTGCTGATACTTGATAACCATGACATTATATCAAAGTGTCACGGAATGTGGAAAATAATTTCAAAATTATCCTGAAACTTCAGAATCTTAAATTTCATTTTAGTTTTTTATGTTGACACCAAAACATTATCAAAATTAATTGAATTTAAATTACCCTGACCTCAATTTTGTTATAAATCTAACATTAATGTTAATGTCATAATGATCAGTGAGACTTGAATACCCTTATGTCTAACTTCATGAAATGATTAGAATAACAATAATAGCTGGATTTCTAGTGTTTTTTGCCTAAGGATACAAACCTACAGTACAACCCCGTTTCAAAGACAAGAGTCAGAACCACTAGACCATGACGCACCCACAATAATATGTAAGACCTTTAACTTTTAAAGTTGTGGTGACATTTCAAAATCTTAATCTTAGATTCAGATTTTGAAGTTGAATCTGCCGACGTCCCAGTCAGAAAAGTGGCACCTACACATGTATGTCTTGCTTCTGCAAGGGACCTTAAGTTTGTTATGAAAAATGCTATTTAATGCCCTTAAAGGTTCAATAAACACAACATACAGAATAACAAGTTGAGGACTGACCTGTTTTTCTCCAGTTTATTATGCACCTCTCTGATTCCAGCCCTATGAGATAGAGGTAAGAAAACAAGTAATGGAATCAAACAAATATAAGAGTAGTTTTAGAGGGGATGTAGTATGAGAAGTGAAGGGGGAAAAAACTGTTCAAAACAAAATGATAGGTATAACACAATAGATATGACATCAATAGCAAGTCAGAAATAAAGTATGCATTTAGCTCTACCTGTATAATACCCAAGTAATTACAATATCAGTGAAAGTTAGTCAAAATCAGACAAGTGATGGAATGTAATCTTCAATTGCCAGAAATTGTACATGAAATGAAAACACATAAGACTATCTCGGGAGAACATAGTCATTGCACCTCAAGATGCAAAATCCAAATTACTACATACATGTATGAATTGTACTGTACATGTAATTCCAGGGAGTTCTACTCCCAACTGCCTGGTAATTCCAAAGTGAATTCCTCATGTATGTACATGTAGGCAAATCTCTAGAGCTTTTAGACTGGGTTGCATAATTTATGTATATGAACTCTACATCTAATATTGGAACAGGATAAGTGCATGTACATGTACATGTGGTTTTGCCAGGCAGAGTCCTAATTGTTACTCAACAATGTACTGGTAAATATGATTATTTTTATTTCATCACCAATTGTGAGAGAACAACAAACTTCTGTTTCTTATGTTAAAATATCAATTAAGTTTGAATTTAAATTAAACGCAGAAGATGTTTATACAGTCTGGCTGTGACCTGTTGGGTAATATTAACCAGTTCTCTTTTGTTAACAATCGGCCAGGCATATAACATGCAATTGCTATGGCAATAAGCAGTGAAAACATATTATTTAATGAAATGGTGAATATCATTTTAACCCACAAAAGTACACAGCTTTCATAAGGTCAGAATAAACTTTCATTTCCTCCTCAAATACTAAGGCAACAGAAAATGTATTTTCTATTCATTATCATACTTTAAAAAAAAACTACATGTAAGTGGAGCGCCTCTGGCAGTCTCGCCTGCATTACGCGATTCAATATAGCAGCAGTGCTGACTTTAAAAATGACTACATACATGTATAAAATAGATATTCACAAAAAACACCATTCATATATAATATGCTACTAAGTTCATTGACCCTTAATGACATTTGACCTTGATCAAGTGACCTACGACTTGTGCAAGATGAGCATTGATACTGGATTACCCCTATGTCCACATTTCAATAACTACATATGTATATCCATGAACTTTCAAAGTTATGATGGCAATTCAACAAACCTACAACATGGCCAAAGTTTATTGACCCTAAATGACCTTTGACCTTGGTCATGTGACCTGAAACTCACACAGGATGTTCAGCTGATACTTGATTACACTAATGTCCAAGTTTTATGAACTAGCTTTATAAACATTATTTATAAGTTATGATGGAAATTCAACAAATACCCCTGACATGCTCAAAGTTCATTGACGCTAAATGACCTTTGACCTTGGTCATGTGACCTGAAACTCGGGCAGGATGTTCAGTAATATTTGATTATCCTCATGGCCAAGTTTCATGAAGGTACATAAATTTTCTAAGTTATGATGACATTTCAAAGACTTAACCTTAAGTTAAGATTTTGATGTTGATTCCCAAACATGGTCCAAGTTCATTGACCCTAAATGACCTTTGACCTTGATCATGTGACCTGAAATTCGCACAGGATGTTTAGTGATACTTGATTACTCTTATGTGCAAGTTTCATGAATCAGATTCATAAACTTTCAGTTATGATGGTAATTCAACAGATACCCCCAACTTGGCCAAAGTTCATTGACCCTAAATGACCTTTGACCTTGTTCATGTGACCTGAAACTTAGGAGGGATGTTCAGTAATACTTGATTTTAAAACCTTATGTTCAAGTTTCATGAACTAGGTCCATATACTTTTTTTAAGTTATGCTGTCATTTCAAAAACTTAACGTTCGGTTAAAATTTGGTGTTCACGCCACCCCGTCGTCGGAAAAGCGGTGCCTATAGTCTCATTCTGCTATGCAGGCGAGACAAAAATCCAACAAACATAAAACTGAAAATTTCATCAATATATAATATTAAAAATTAAGAGTTACGTTTAATTTCACAAAACGATTATCCAGCAAATGAGGGGACTGATCACATCACTCACTCACTAGTTTTCTTCATTATTATTCATACATTATATGAAATTAAAATATTCAAATTTTCTCCTCTCTCCTGTAAAAAAGTTTTATTCCTCCCTGAACATGCAGAGTTACCAATGTTTTAACATTTTATGGTTAAGTCAAGTGGTCCTCAGGCCTATTTTTTTTCTTCCGGGGAAACCCGCCCGTCTCTGTAAAGAGGTGCCGACAGAAAAAAAGTTTCCTTTAAATACAAACCTTTTTGAGAATGAATGATTCCATTGAAAAAAAAAGAACTCCCATTATAATTTGTAAAAATTTAATAATTCGAACACTTTTTAATAATGGCCACTGGTGACGCAAGCACAGTTGCTGCATATTAATATTTTACTCAAAATAGGACAAAATACTGAGAATATCAATTGACTTTGTACAGGCGGCACCATTTCCCGTACTACCCCTGGTGCTCTTTCTTTAAAGGTATGTAACTCAAGAGCAACGTATCTTTGTAGATTATTAGCTAATAAATTCAGTTTTCAAATGATACCAAATTTGTTGGCATACATTAGCTCCTGTGGTTTTGAAAATATTTAGGAGTAACTCTAGATACAAGTTAACCAAAATAGGTAACAGCAGCATCCTTTTTGGTGGGAGACCTCATCACACATAGCCAAGCGAAAAATCGAAGCCTGTAACCACCTACAATGCCATCAAAATATTGCAGACTTATCCATTCTACAATGAACACAACAAACGTAAACGAGGCATACATGTAAGTGAGATCAGGCAAGTAATTTTGATAGACTATACAGGTAATGCTCACTATGCTGCATACATGTACAACCACATACTGAGCAGGAGTCCGTTTTAAGTGGGAATTGGTCTTGACAGGAAATATGATTTCCTCTGATTATTCCCAGCTACCACCTCGGCACTGGTGAGAATCACCATTAGACCATTATCTAGCCACATACATGTGTGAGTTAGAACCAAGAGGTGGTCCAGGGCTCCGGAACACAAAGGTTTGCGATGGATTGCAAATATGAAAGAACCGCACTGATTAGTCACTGGTCAGTATTTTAAAACTAATGCGCGTGTAACATTGACATTGATTGGTCAGTTCATTTTGCGATTGATCGCTAATCTTTGTGTTACAGAGCCCTGGTTGTGCTTCTACTTTTGACATCTTTGTATTTTCCCCCTCTTTCACATTCCAAAAGATTGACTTCTACATTGTACAATACAAGACAACTGCAAAAAAATTTACTCATAAATACATGTAGATCTCAGTATCTTCCGAGCTTGTTCATATCTGAAGAAAAACGCCAAATAAACAAAACAAAAGCAGAAACAGAAAAGAGTTTAAACAAAGGTAACACATACTATGTAAACATGTAGGCTAAACTAAATGTAAACTACATTTCCAGGATTTAGGCCATTTTAAAATAATCAATATTATACATGTTGGTTTCATTTACAGATTAAATTGCTACAGATTTGAATGCAAAAATGAGCTAGTTCATTTTCAAAAAATCAATACTTGAGTTTACCAAGTTTTTTAAAGGTCAAGTCCACCCTAGAAATCTTTCAATTGAAAGATATCACCCTTTTTTGTCTTTGAACCATTAGGCCCAGGCATGCTAAAAACAGGATTCGATTAGCTACTTGTAAAATGTAAAAGTGATCCTGAGTGACCAAACCTAACATAAACTAGATTTTAATTCGTCATGCGGACGAATTAGGTGGTCTGTCCTTATTCTCGCCATCATGATCACTATCACCATGTTCATGCAGATCAATATGATCATTATGATGAAAACTGAATGTTCATTATGGATAGAATACTTGTGAAAGACGGGAGATGATAAAGCGCTGTGAAAAGGTCTCTTTAATATATATATGACAATACATGTGATATGAAAAAAAGTAATTATAATCTGTTTTATCTTGCTAAATTTTAACTTTTATACCTTTTAATTGTCATAAAGGATCATGTACGAGGTGGTAAAAAAGAAAAAAAAAGAAAAAAAAATCATCTTGTTCACCCCAGGACTCAAACCTGGGACCCCAAAGACACTAGTCAAGTGCGTTATCCATTCAGCCACGCTATTCCCCATAGAGATTACACGTAAGCAAATTTGAGAAAAAATTTTACAAATCCAATTTTGCAAGCGAAAAAACGGGCATGATCCCGGCATCTGATCAGAAAATAGAGGGAACACTAGCGAAAGCTTAAAATCTCAGCTACAACATACTAAAAGCTCAGGGATAACTGACAAGAAAAAATGGAGATATAGCTCACAAAATAATGGAATGTAGAATCTAGTTTTGAGAAAAAGTCATGTCCCATAGAGATTACACGCAAAATGAGGAAAAATTACATGCCTCTTTTCATCGCTGTTTTACGCCATGATGCGTTTCTCAAAATGAAAATTCATGTGACTGAGGAGAAAGAGTACATTCTAAACTACAACATATCAAAATCTGGGCGAAAAATGATCAATATTTACGGAGTTATAATCAAATTTGCATAAATTTGATGACCTCATTTTTGAAAAAATGAAATTTCCAGTATAGGCGCGATTTTGATGACGTCATGATCAAATTGAGGGACAATGGTGACATGAAATCAAATCTACAACTCATACTCTATTGATATATGAAAAATAAAATTGGGGGTCAACGGACTATTTACAGAGCTACATGTATACTGAATTTTGTAAAGTCATGCCTATGGAAAGAGCTCGCGCACACGCGTGCTGCAAACTTTAATGGGTGCTCATTCCCTCATTAATGATCGTAGAGAGCTGATCGAGGTATCAATTTGATCAGAATTATATCAATAATAGATATGCATAGAAAAAAGAGCAAATTTATGCTGCGTAACGCTGTTACGCATGAAAACACGCGCAAAATTTTGAAATGCTTAAAATGACCTGCAACGTACAAAACAAATTTATAGGCCATTTTGAGAATTTTTAAAGCTTTGAAGCGCGTATGCGCGCCATGACCTTTACATGACCTTTGATGACATTGACAGACGACCTTTGACCTAAAGTTTATTTGATGTAAATCTGATTGATTATTGATGATCCGTTATGTTGATATGATCAAATTAAGAATTTTACAAAATGGCGCGTACATGTAGATGACGTCATCATGACCAAATGACCTTGAAAAGCTTAGTATGCTGTCTCTATGACAGACTCTATATATGACAGAAAAATCAGCCAAATTGATTCAGCCAATTCGGAGAAAAGTTGGCGACAAACATAGGTGCTAAAAATAAATAAATAAAGAAAATTCTTACGAAATTAAGAGGTGATCTGTCATAGACAGACCACCTAAAAAGAAACAATTACAAACCTCTTATCCTTGCCACTGCCATCATTTGCTGAATCATTGGAGTCGCTTTCACAAGATTGCTTCGGATTACCAGGTGACTGCTTTGGAGACACCGGTCTCTCGCCAGCGACCCACTGATTATGGCTGACAATTTGATGAACAAGTCTAGGGCTCATGCTACCATGGTGACTTCCAGGGCTACTACCCCTTGCCCTTGGACTTGTAACGTTGGTAAGTGTGGTGTACTTGTTTCTTTGAGATTCACCTAGCTGCAGAAGGTCCATGGCCTGACTTGGTCCTACCACGTGCGAGGCAACTGCAGATGATGTAGGAGGTGACAACAATGGTTGCGGTGGGGCTGGCGGAGGGGCAGGAGGCACGGGGCTGGCCGTAGAGTCCCCCAGGAAACATGGTTGTTTCTCACCTTGCTGATGGTGAGCCAGCACTTGCAGATGAGGATGCTGCTGTTGGATATGTTGTGGCAAAAGCTGCTGGTGCTGTGACGGATGAGGATGGTGTTGGTGTTGCTGCTGGGCAGGGTGTTGCTGCAGGTGTTGTGGAGGTACATGAGTATATAGGTGGTATGATACTGGAGGATTTGGGGCAGGATAACGTGGAGCATGCTGGATGATGGAAGATGATGACACTGGGATGGTTGCTACTGTTGTCGTAGGTGCTTGTGAATTTGATGGGATTCCATGTTGTGATGCTGGAGGTGGAACTTTCTGTTGACCTAGTGGTGCCTCTTGGTATCTTGGACCCGGGGACTTGGTCTGAGGAGGTGGTGAGCTGGTTAATTGCTTCTCAAGAATTGAAGGTGTGTAAGAAACCCCACTAGGTGGACCTCCAGAATCAACCTCATCTTTTCCTATGAACAACAAAAACACATCACTAATCAATTAAGGCAATGACGAAAGTCCTCCTCTGTCCCCACCTGACAAAATACATACTGTATATTCAAAGTCACATTTCATTAACCCACGAGGCCATGACATTAAAAAAAATACCTTATTTCCACAACAATCCAAACGAAAGAATACTCAAGGGTTTTTAAAAAGCAATTATGATTCTAACAGTAAAGTTAAATTTTAATGACAAGGAAAAAAAATCAAGATATTGAAAATCCAGGATCAGTAGGGAGAAGAAAAATTCCAAACCTGTATTTTCCATCCCTGTAACTATAGTATGTAGATCCTGGCTTATGTTTCGTACACCATATAAAGATGATCCTCATCACTACAATGTAGTTGCGTCAATATGAAAAATTTCTTTACTTGACTTAGCACTGACCTAGGCTGCATAGTCCACGTGCCCAAAAAAAAAACACCACAGTGACATACTGTAAGCCATCAAAACTGTGTTTATTAAAATCAGGAACACCCACGTAAATGTATTCAGATCAATATCATTATGCAAGGCATCGCCCAACTCATTTCCATTTTAGCTTTGGCTTGCAGAAAAGGCAGAAGAAAACAAGGGCAATACCTGGGGGGGGGGGGCACTCAATATATAATGCGTGGTGGGTATGTGCCACAGAGAGGAACCCCATTTTACTTTACACTCAAATTTCTGTTCCAAGGCATAGCATTTTTAAAAATCTTATTGAGAAAAAGAAAGCCAGCCGCTCCAAAGCATAGCATTTTCTTATCGAGAAGAAAGAAATATGTTCCAAAGCTTCGCATATTTTTTGTTACGCCACATTCCGGCCACATTGATCCGCTACAATGAGCTGCATTTTTTGTGAAAAGCAGCCAGCAGAGAGCTGTTCAAACCATCACCTCTGCGCGAGCCCACCCGATGCCCGTGCCGCCGGGCTAGCTGCATGCACGTATGCCCGTTCCATAGGGATGCATACAAACTCACACGTACACGCAGGCGACCCGTTCCCCGTTTTCACAAACATTTGTACATGTACTGTAGTTCCGAAGCCTGTTCCAAGGACCCTCCTTTTTACAATAAGCCCGCTCTAAAGCCCCCGTTTTTTGTCTCGCCCGCGGCACATACCTACCACTTTTGTGGTTGAATACCCCCCCCCCCCCTCCGGAGGCAAAACAATGTCAATGTTTCATCAAATCTTGTTCTAAAATTTGCCTGTTCACATTTTACAGTATGTACTTTATTTGTTAAGCAAAAGCCCAAGTCAACTTTTTAAAAACAAAGTACCTGTAGTAGGCCTACACTGTAGGAGGTATTCATAAATAAAGTAAACGCACCCTCTTCATTCAGAAGTCATCTGCACATGTACATGTACACATACACACATACATATATGATTAATCGGTTGACTGGGCACTCACTGCCTATACAATTATTAAACCAGAGCTCGGCATTAGCAGTGGCCCAGTAGCCGATGGCATACTAAATTGCCAGTCAGGCCACCTAAATTCTGTGAAAGCCCACAATTAGTTGTCTGGTTGGGCTACCAAAGTTTTGACAAATTGTAATGTTTTCTATTGTTTTAGGGCCACCAAATTTGCTTTGTGGGCCACCAAAAATATGAAACTTATGAGTTTGGTGGACTGATTGGGCCAGCAAGAAAAAAAGTTAGTGTGGAGCCTAAACTACATGTAAAATAGAGCTTTATTGAATTTGTATGATCCATCCTAAGAAATACATAAGTCATACCATGCATGTATCCAATGAGGCATATTTATTTACGATGTACACATGTACATGTACATGAAGGTACACAGTGCACATATCAGAATTTGAAACTTCTGATTTTTTGACATAACCAACACCATCAAGGAGATTCTTGAGGTGACCAGACTCAAATCCTGCCAGGTTATCGTCACAAATCACATACTTTTAGGCCTAACTCATTTATAGCCAATTGTAACTTCTTGATCAATGCATGTACAGTAGGCAAAGGGCTATTAGTCTGTACAGTATGTCAGTTCATAATTGTATCAAAATGAGAAGTGATAGTACATGTATCTTAAAGGTTAAGTCCACCCTAGAAAAATGTTGATTTGAATAAATAGAGAAAAATCATATAAGCATAATATTGAAAATTTGATCGAAATCGGATGTAAAATAAGAAAGTTATGACATTTTAAAGTTTTGCTTATTTTTCACAAAACAGTTACATGTATATGCACAACTGAGTGGCATGCAAATTAGCGAGTCGATGATGTCCACCACTCACTATTTCTTTTGGTTTTTTATTGTTTGAATTATACAATATTTCAATTTTTACAAATTTGACATCACGGACCAACTTAGCTGAACCATATAATGTTATAACAATGGTAATGTCACATGTTCAGGGAGGAATCAAACTTTGTTTCACAGGACAAGGAGGAGAAAATTAGAATATTTCATATTTCATATAATGAAATACAAAAGAAATAGTGAGTGAGTGATGTCATCAGTCTTCTCATTTGCATACCGACCAGGATGTGCATATAACTGTTTTGTGAAATTTTAAAAGCGAAACTTTACAATATATATCATAACTTTTGTATTTTACATCCGATTTTGATGAAATTTTCAGTGTTATGCTTGTTGGATTTTTCTCGTTTTATTCAAATCAACTTGATATTGGGGTGGACTTGTCCTTTAAAAACACAATAGTATCATATGATATAAGTGCAATATCTTTTATAACTCTTAGTCTAAATATGCCTATCGGTGCAATACATTTTACCACCAGTCTTTCACTTTAATCTATTTCAAATCTAACATGCTTTTTCTTTTAATAAGTATTATTATTAAATTTAACTGAAAGGAATTAGACCCAAGCTTTGTGATCTCCTTTGCCGAGTCTAACAATGGTCAGAGTTGGCAAGTAGACTGTGTGGTACATGTACTACATGTACAGGTAGACATAGTAGAAGTTAAACAAGTTTATAGTCAAACGAAAATGACAGATGTAAGACTACTATTTTACTACATTAAGTAAGACTGCAAAGCCAAAAGCCAAGGCTATAAAAAGTACTAAGTACGGAAAGTTAAAGGGGAAGTTCACCCTGTAGAAAAGTTTGCTGTAAAAACAGAAAAAAAATAATAAAAAATATGGTGCATTAAAGATTAAGAAATTTATTAGAATTTCAAGTTTTGGATTTGTGACATCCTAAACGAGCAGCTGCCCCATATGCACTTATGTATAAAATGCATTAATTTCAATTTTATAATGGTTCGTGTTAAGTTTTCTTTCTAGGGAAGGGTGCAAAATGATTTGTCTTTTGTACTGAAAGTACAGTAAAAAAACATTTTCTTAAAAAAATATATTTCATTGATTTTTTTTAAACACAAAAGCCCGTATTCTGATAGCAGGTTTAACTTAAACTCAGGTTTAAAGTTGTGGTTATGGATAGCAAATTGTTACATACATGTAAATCACTAACAGTAGAATTATAATATTTCAGCTCACTTGGCTCTCAAATCATTCATAATTGTCAAGGAAGTGTAAATAGACGATTGTCTTCACCATCGATGAATCAGGAAAGAGCGCAGTAAACATAAGAAACCCACAACTTAATAAAAATGTTGATACTTTTTGGCTTCCCATACTTAAACCACAACTTTTAACCTGAGTTTAAGTTAAACCCAACTTCAGAATACGGGCCAATATGTAGGAAAGCTGCTTGCATAGGATGTCACGAATGAAGATTCTAATATTTAACTTTTTGATTCTTTGATGGATTTTTCTGAAACCTTCAGCAATTTTGTTTAGTTTTGTTTTTTACAATAAACTTCAGGGTGAACTTCCCCTTTCAGGTAGGTAGGTTACATTTGATCATCTAATTTGTTTTCACTCGACCTAGATCTAGATCTATAGCTGTCTTACTCTTACTTTCTTAGGTCAAGATCTAGTAGGCCTACTTTACTTACAATTGATGGATTTCTCGACCTATTTCAAAGCAAGCATGTGGCATTGAACTTTGAAGAATAAATTCTCCACAATAAATCATGAATAAAGAATAAACTCACAGCCAAACTTTACAGAGAGAAAAGAACTAAGAAGATGAGTTGGAAATTATTCAAATATCCAGAACTTCATTTAGATCTAGTCTTATCAGTGTGACTGTGCTAGGCACTAGCGAACACTGTTTTGGTTGACCCGGGGGGCGAAATTATTTTTCCCACCGAGTTCTGGACCAACATATGAATATTCATGACCTGCGTCTTCGGATTGAGAGTACGCATGCGCGTGGACTTGGCCTCCACCAGTGCCGATCGTAAGCATTCACGTTGCTCAGAATGAATTAGCATCGTCAAATTACCGGTACCCTTACATAGTTACATAGGTCTTATAGGCTTAGATAGGCTTATATATATATCCAATTCTTAAACACTTAATAAACTAGCTGCCATTAATGGCAAGACATGTGCTAGGGTAGGGCTAGCTTAGGCTAGCGCATTAACTTTACCTCAAATCTGGACCTGTCTAATTAAAGGGATGGTCCGGGCTGAAAGACTTTATAGCTTAATAAATAGAGTAGAATTCACTGAGAAAAATGCAGAAAATTTCATCAAAATCGGATAACAAATAACAAAGTTATTGAATTTTAAAGTTTAACAATATTTTGTGAAAACAGTTGTCATGAATATTCATAAGGTGGGCTGATGATGTCACATCTCCACTTGTTCTTTTGTATTTTATTATATGAAATTAGGTTTATTTAAATTTTTTCCTCCAAGACCTAGAAAAATTGGATTGACAACTGATTTAGTGCATTAGATATTTATTGCTGCAACTTATTTCATTATAAGGGAGACATATTATTCACACAAGTATGAAATAATGAAAAAAATATGATTTTATGTAATAACATAAGAAAACAGAAAGTGGAGATGTGACATCATCAGCCCTCCTAATGAATATTCATGATGACTGTTTTCACAAAATATTGCTAAACTTTAAACTTCAATAACTTTATTATTTGTTATCCAATTTTGATGAAATTTTCGGCATTTTGCTCAGTGAATTCTGCTCTATGTATTAAGATCACTGGCGTAAATCCCGGGGGGGATGGGGGGGATATATCCCCCCCCCCACTTTTCGAGGAGGGGGGGATGGCCTGTACAAACATCCCCCCCACTTTTTACGAAAGAAATAAAAAAAAATCACAAGAGATAATTGTTTTATTGGTGAAAATTCTTCCTAAAATACCGCTTAACAAATAAAACAATATTATTGAATCATAAAATGCAAATAAAGAGCCAGTTCACCATTTCCAAACGAAATACTTATGTCCTTATTATAACATTGAAGAAAAATCCCTGTTTCTTCCAATTCATCAATGTTGGGGTCTTTGGGAGGGGATTAAGATGGAATGTCAATTTTTTTTTCAATGTAATCTCTAATAAATAATTAAACCATCATGGGGTAAAAAGATAATAATATTGGAGGGGTATTTGCCATATGGACATACAGTGGCATAACTACGGGGGGGGGGCATGGGGGGCACATGCTCCCCCCCCCCCCCCCCCCCATCGGCTGACCAAAACAAAAACGGGGAAATGGGGAAAAATAGAAAAGAGGGAGAAAGGAAGAGAAACGTAGTGGGAAAGAAGAAAATATTATTCATTATAATGTTGTATTATAATTATGTTATGTTACATTACATAAGAAATATTTTAATCATAACTTCATGAAACATAATTTGCCCAGGGCCTACGTCTTCATAGTTCCTGGTGCTCGCATTGTCTGTTCAACGAGATATATAATCCTGTTGTACTAAAACATCCCGTTTTCAAGTCAATATAAACTAAATATATTTCCTAGCACTTGAGTTATCATTGTTTTATGTAGTGACATGAGCTTCTTTTACATGATTAAAAAGGTGATTGCCCAATGTTAAGGTCTTCGTATATATAAAAACATTTCCTTCCGTGATTACGTTCGCATTAGTGGATTGGTGAGATATGTCTGCTCTTCATGAATTCCTAAAATCAGTCCTTGAAATGTCCCTTCTTCTGATCTGAATATCAAAAATTTTCAGCTCGCGCTTCGCGCTCGCATCATTTGGTTCATGAAATACGTATGGTCCTAGTTAATTCCTACAAAGAAACCTTAGAATGCCCCACTTCAGGTCTTAATTATCTAAATTATCTAAATTTTCAGCTCGCGCTTCACGCTCGCAATATTTGATTAGTGAGATGCGTATGATAATCATGATTGCAATGAGTACAAAAAGTGTTTCATGTGTTCAGATGTAATTCTAATAAAATCAGCAAGCGCTTGGCACTTGCATTAGATGACTATGGTGAGATATGCATACTCTTAATGGATTCCTAAAATATATTCCTTAAAATCTCGCTGTTTGGGGTCAAAATATACGAAAATTTCAGCTCGCGCTTCGCGCTCGCATTGTTTAGCGAGACAGGTACCTATCATGATTACACAAATTTGATTATAATGTCCCTTCTTAGGTGTGAATATAAAAAATTCAGCTCGCGCTTCGCGCTCGCATTATTTGATCAGTTTCAGAATATGGAAAATACGTGTTTAGGGTGCTTTTCGAGACCCCATGGTCGCGCATGGTATCCACTCGTCAATGGAAGTGGCCCCCCCCCCCGGGTGAGATACATATCCGTTCAATGATATTGTCCTTAAAATGTCTCTATTTGGTCAGAATAACTAGCAACCGAGCGCGCTTCGCGCGCTCACTCAGTGATTCGAAAATTTTGCTGGTGCCCCCACAATGCCGTGACCCACGGTATGCCACTGTGGACATATCAATTACAATTCCTTGCATATCTAAAAACATGATAACAAAAAAAAAAAGCCAAAATATTTCAGTCATCCCCCCCACCCCTCAACACGGATTTACGCCAGTGATTAAGATATAAATATTTTCAGCCCGGACCACCCCTTTAATGCCTAGTACTAATCGGTGTTGTAGTGCCTTGATGCTCGGCCTTGGCCTTAAGGCGCCTTAATGCCTACTTTTTCAAAGCCTTGGCGTTGAGAGGGCCTTGGCCTTGAGGATTTTGAGCATTGAAATTTCAAGGCATTTTGTATTTTGTACTTTCATTTGTTTGAAATAAGTAATTATAAATGTTTCAATTGTTTTTTTTAAATATATTTAATAACGCTAATGGTCAATACTACCAATCACCAGTAACAGTAGCAGCAGCAGTAGTAAGTGTACTAGCAGTGTCATCAATTGTAATTGTCACCATTATCAAGAAATTCAAACAAAGAATACATCAGTTATGAAACATAGCATTATGTATTGGTAATATGTTGTAATCATATGATGATAATGACAGTAAATAATAATGGTCATGATCAAGATAATAGTGCTTTGATGACAAGAATAATTTTTACATCTGACTGCAATTTTGACAACAATTTTCATACTTTAAACATAGCTAACTCTAAAGAACGATAACAAGGTTGATTTCTATTCCATTAGGATTTTCCTTGTATTATTTTCTTTGGCCAACAAGAATGTTTTAAGTCTTAATGATATTCTGAAAAGATTTGGTAAACTTGAACACAGTCTTCAATTTTGTCATATCCAAATGGGTTATGTCAATGGCATGATGAGCCAGAAACTTTGAGGGGCCAAACATGGCATACAAAGCAAAATTTCTGTAAAAAAAAAAGAAGAAAGCGATTGAAGCGAGCGAGTGAACAAAATTTGTCCCCCTCTTTCTATAGGAAAAGCTAATTTTGCGATAGATTGTTTAAAAAATAATATCACATTTACTCCATCTTTTCCTTTCCCTCCCCCCCCCCCTTGTCTAAGTTTATTCTTGGTGGTGGAACTTCTTCTTCTCTCTATCTCTTTTCTAAATTGTATATATGTTTTGGGTCAGATTGACAAAACAAAGGGGAAGAAATGTTTACTTCTTTTTTAATCATATATCGTTCAACAGTGAATTTCATTTCTCTACAGTTTCAAGGAAATAAACAACGTATTTGTTTTTGTGTCAATATGGTTTCAAGAAATAATAATAAAAAAATAATAATTGAATAATTAAAAATTATTAATATTATCAATAAGTATTAATAATTAATGATTGATAAACTGTTTAAAGAAATAATTAAGATTTACCCTCTCCCAACTAAGGGTATGGGGTGCGTCCTGTTTGTTTTATATCCTTTTGAATATAACTTTATTTTGTTAGTATTCTTTATTCTGTTTTTTTAGGTAAAATAAGTGTAGAAGATTCAAAAAATGAGAATTGAAATTTAAAGGTGGTTGTAAGCAGAAAAAAATATGAAAACTGACAAGAGTCCTAAAATTGACTCATTTTCAGTTTAAGCATGTGAAAATTTTAGCTTGCGCTTTGTGCTCTCTTGCCCCCCCCCCCCCAAAAAAAAAAATCCCTGTAGGATTTTTTTTTTCCAAATGAAATATGCCCTTTTTAAAAGAGAAATATACCTTCTTTAATAATAAAACATAATACATTTTAGGTTCGAAAATCACAGATTTTGAATCGTGCTTGCATCAATTATTGTTTAGTACAGTACTAATCCTGCTCATGGTTACAAAAATGTATAAAATGTTGTTTTATGGTTAGAATATCACAAATTTTTGTCTCGCTTCCTGCACTCGCATCAATTATTGTACTCGTTCTCTTCCCGTTCACAAAAAAATGCTTAGAATGTCCAGTGTTCAGGTTGGAATATCACAAATTTTTGAGCTCGCGCTTTGCACTCGCATTATTTTTATTGGTGAGTTATGTATCCTATTTAAAATGCAGTAATTAACTGCTTCCTTTACTGGTCAGTATATACAAAAAATTTAGCGAGCGTAAAGTTATTTTTTAGTTAGATAGACATCTTTTTCATGATTACAAAACCAGCTCAAAATATTTAATTTCCATGTCTTATTACACGACATGTCAAGAAGTTTGAGCTGGTGGTTCGCGCTGGCAACATTGCGCAAGGATGCCCTTTTAACAATGATTAATTGAAATTAAAATTGAAACTTTATTTACCACAGTCTTCATAAAAAACATACAAATCAAAAAGTATAAATATTTCAATGAAATACATTATAACAAAAGTGAGTATATTTAAGAATAGTGGAAGGATCACTGAGAAGTTACAAGGAACTTATAAGTTAGTGATCCTGAAATTAACACAAAACAACACAATTAAAAAACAAATGCAGTCAGGAAATACAGAACAACAAACATAACAAAAGTATACAATTTATCTATATCAGTATTACTATTAGTATTAGACTTTCTGCATGAAATGTATTTTTAAATGTCTTTTAATGCTTTGAAGGGTTTTGCACTGCTTGATATTTTGAGGGATCTTATTCCAAATAATGGGTCCCCTACATAAAAATATGTTGTTTGAGAAAGAATAATGGCCATATATTGCACGAGTATCAGCTGAGTTTCTAGTATTATATGTATGTATATCTCTATTGGTTTGAAAAATGTTGTCAAAATTATTAGGCAAAAGGGGTCATGATCAAGATAATAGTGCTTTGATGACATCTGACTGCAAGAAAATTAAATGTTCTATTCGTTGATATTAATTAAACATTTTTATTTATTAAATCCGAGGAGGGATTATCGATCAAAGTCAGATTTCCAAACTTTTTTTTGAGGAGTTTATATATATATAGATCTAAGCCTATAAGGCCTATGTAACTATGTAAGGGTACCGGTAATATGACGATGCTAATTCATTCTGAGCAACGTGAATGCTTACGACCGGCACTGGTCGAGGCTAAGTCCACGCGCATGCGTACTCTTAATCCGAAGACGCAACTCATGAATATTCATATGTTGGTCCAGAACTCGGTGGGAAAAATAATTTCGCACCCGGGGGCGGCCAGCGCCAGCCGGCTAATTTGAATATGCATGACATTACAACACAGTCAAGAACCCGCCGCACCATGATGAACGTCAAGCAAGGACGACTAGGGCGTACAATCATTACAACCGGTGTTGAATAATAAAGCCGGACTGACTGGACTGTCATTTCTTACTTGCACAAAAATATTGTAATGTACAAAAAACATCTGATAAAACTTGTTCATACATAAACCTAGGACTAGGTAATACATTTTCAAAATGCCTCTGTCTGCTGTTCATATAAAGAGTGAAAAGAGGAAGAGAGCGGGTCCATCAGCTAGGATTTATTCGGGGTTTTTTTTCTTACAGAAACTGAAATACTAATAGTAACTCACCATGAATGTGTGTCGTACAACCATGCCATACACACACACGGTACACTTCTATACACAAACAATACACTAGACGTCATCTATTCATATTCCCGTAGCGCGAAAGGCCACCTACATGTGCATACTTACCACGTGTAAATGAATGCTCTGTCGAAGCACCGGCCAATACTCCACCCGATTCCACATATTTGGCAGCCTCCAACAACGTCTCGATGTTCATGATTTCTCATGTAAATATGAGAAACACAGCACGAAAGAAAATATAGCCACTGTAATATCCGTTTAAAGATCACAACTCGTTGTTTTCCTGGGAAATAACACCATATTTCAGGAGAGAATCATTCACGTACGTCATTTCTTCCCACTACGATTATAATAACACAATTTCAGGACGGGCGCACTGCGAATTTGCATATCATATGTTAGGGAATCATTTTATAAATATAATTATTAATATTGATTTACATCGTCTTTTGATATCAAGTTTGAAATTAAAATTAGAAATAATTAAATGAATAATTGAATGATCTAGAATAAGCATGCTTAAATTCTTAATTCAATGAAAAATAATCAAAGCTCTTGTATATTTTCCCCCACAAAAAGTGGACTCGCCGACCTGATTTACATATAAAGAGGAATCGACCAATCAGAATAGAAATGTGGCTTGTTTATGCCACATGCATAATCACGTGGTGCATTACGGCTTTCCATTACTGATTGTGATGATGCTCTCTATCCCTCTGTATATTTAAGTTAGCTATAATAATCTTCTAAGATTATTTAATTAAAGAGTGTTTGTTCAATCACTATGACAAAATATCTTTTTTAAATACTAATCTAAAATTTCATTTCAAGTTTGATTCGAATAAAAGGTGTTAAATTATCAAAGTTAAGAAACACTTTGCGCAGACAAGTGTAGTACCTTTTATAGATAGAACAGCCAATATATTTACAAGCAAACAGAATCACATGGGTCATCCTTTTTCTTGCGATAAGGCGAGCACGTTGGTAATTTGCATATTATCAGGTCGATTTGTCTTCTTGTCCAGTCGTTTTAGAATATGATATTTATGACAGTTTGCAAACTGACATCAGCAAATTGATCAACTACTAGGCCTACACTAAATTTCTTTATTCCCAACCTCAAAAACAGACAAAACCAACATTACCATTGTTTTAACTGAACATAAAAGAAAATGAATTGATGAAAGCAATATGGCCTGTTAATCAGAGAGTTGAGAGTCCCTGGTTAAACCATGGACCTATTAAAAATGCAAGATACACACAAAGTGATCAGTTATGCTCCTCATTATTGACGTAGCTGAGAGGGTCTAAGTATATTTGGGATAGGCCTAATCATGTGAACCGGGCCTGTATTACAGAAAGTGGGGTTTCCCCCTTCGTGGTCTACAAGCATAAGGCCCAAACAGGCGCGGTTCTAGAATAAAAGTTTTTTTTTATGGGGGGGGGGGGGGGGCTCCTGGGGGCTTGAGAAATTTTCGACGTTGGTTTATTCAATACAAAGAAAATTGCCCATTGCGGATAGCTTTATACTGACCAAGCAGCAGCCCAAAATAGGGAGCGTAGCGACCGAGAGAAAAAAAAATCACATTTTCACAATATTAGGCCTATAATGCATCAGGGCCTGATGGGTGTTATAGATATAGAATGAGGGAATTTAACGATAAGGGGGGGGGTAGGACTGATTATCAGGAAATGGATTTGTGTTGTTATTCTCTCCAGTTTGTGTTGTTTCTCTCTCCATGCGTTTTATAAGACTTTGAAGGAGTAATGAAAGGGTATAATAGAATATGGTCACAGGAGATGGGGTTTGAATGTCAATGACACCCCTTAAAATATTACGAGGGAATGCGATGACCATGGAGAACATTTTTTTTAATCAATTTATGTATGCCTACATTATATACAACATCGTGAAATTACTGAATGGGATACTCAACATGCATAGTGGCTGCAAAAGTATACGACCCAATGATCACCGCCCTGTATAACACATAGGCCTAAACAGTGGCGTACCTGGGATTTTTCACAGGGGGGGGGGGGGCAAAACCGTCCGCCAAAAAAATTGACAAGCCAAAAAAAAAAAAAAAAAAAAAAGTCTTAAATCACAAATGAAGGTTTTCGAACCAGAAAAAAATTTGACAAGCAAAAAAAAAAAAAGAGGGTCTTCAAGCTCATCTTAAGCTTAGAGCTTGACATTGATGAAGGCCTCAGTATTGGTTTCAGATGTCAAACAACTAAGTGGAACGCCTCTGGCATGCAGTCTCGGCTGCATTACGCGATTCAATATAGCAACACTGAGTGTTGACTTTAAAAACAACTAGTAAATAATTATTCACAAAAATACTCCTATGATAATAGGATGTCCATTGACCCAACATGACCTTTGACCATAATCATGTGACCTATAGACGTGTGCAAAACATACTTGATAACGCTTATGTCTATGATCAACTGACTAATGAACTTCATACGTGGGGA
Organism: Lytechinus pictus; assembly: GCF_037042905.1. Taxonomy (NCBI): domain Eukaryota; kingdom Metazoa; phylum Echinodermata; class Echinoidea; order Temnopleuroida; family Toxopneustidae; genus Lytechinus; species Lytechinus pictus. The sequence goes on from NC_087246.1 coordinate 33,362,944, forward strand.
TCCATAAACTTTAACAAATACCCCCAACACGGCCAAAGTTTATTGACATTAAATGACCTTTGATCTTGGTCATGTGACCTGAAACGCACACAGGATGTTCAGGAATATTATGTCGAACATGAACTATATAGATCCATAATTTGTTTAAGTTATGATGACAATTTCGCAAATACCCCCAACATGGTCAAAGTTCGTTGACCTTAAGTGACCTTTGACCTTGGTCATGTGACCTGAAACTCGGGCAGGATCTTCAGTGATACACTGTTACCCTTATGTATAAGTTTCATGAACGCGGTCCATACTTTCTAAGTTATGACATTTAAAAAAACTTAACCTTGGTTAAGATTTCCATATTGATCTCCCAAACATGGTCTAAGTTCAGATGACCTTTGACCTTGGTCACGTGGCCTGAAACTCTGGCAGGATGTTCAGTAATACTTGATAACCTTTATGTCCAAGTTTCACGAACTAGGTGCATGTACTTTCTAAGTTATGATGACATTTCAAAAACTTAAACCTTGGTTAGGATTTCAATGTTGACGACGCCGCGGCCGCCGCTGTCGGAAAAGCGGCGCCTATAGTCTCGCTCTGCTATGCAGGCGAGACAAATGATAAAATAGAAGTCATGCGGTCAAGTTCCTGGATAGGTCATGATTGTGCGGGTCATTACTTTGTGCATCAGCTGAGCGAAAGGCGAAAGGAGGTGATGAGTAATGCGAACTGCATTGTATAGGCTAACTATCGGAAGCATTAAATCAGTGGCGGATCCGGGGGTGGATATCCGGTCCGTGCAACCCCCCCCCCCCTTGTGAGAGCCATAAGAAATATTTTAGTTTAAAATGCTGTGCTTACGCAGGTGATTGAGTTTTGTCAGACGTGAATATCAATCAGATGTCTCAAATGACTTGACCTGTGGAGTGTTTCATCAACATTTTTTGTCGTTGTCAGATTTGACAACTTTCCTTGATTTTGATTGGCTGAGAAGCACGGTTACTATGGTAACTGTCGGATGAAATGGGACTTGTCGGATAAAAGTCCTTTCATGAAGCGCTCCCAAGGGCTCGAACCTCGAAAATTCAAACAGTTGTTTAAAAGTCAAGTCCACCCCAGAAATATGTTGATTTGAATAAATATAGAAAAATCAAAATAGCATAATGCTGAAAATTTCATCAAAATCAGATGTATAATAAGAAAGTTATGACAATTTAAAGTTTCGCTTATTTTTCACAAAACAGTTCTCAGAGAGTCGATGATGTCCCTCACTTGCTATTTCTTTTGTTTTTTATTGTTTGGATTATGCAATATTTCAATTTTTACAGATTTGACAGTAAGGACCAACTTGACTGAACCATAAATGTAATAACAATGGTATATACCATGTCATGTTCAGGGAGGAATAAAACTTTGTTTCACAGGACAACAGGGAGAAAATTTGAATATTTCTTATTTCGTATAATACAATACAAAAAAAATAGTGAGTGGATGACGTCATCATGCTCCTCGTTTGCATACCGACCAGGATGTGTATATAACTATTTTTATGAAATTAAGCGAAACTTAAAAATATGCAGAACTTTCTTATTTTACATCCGATTTTGATGAAATTTTCAGTGTTGTGCTTGTTGGATTTTTCTCTGTCTATTCAATTCAACATTTTGTAGGGGTGGGCTTGTCCTATAAGTATTACAATTTACAGAAAGATTTGACAACTTCTAAGACCGACTTGTAAAAAGTCTATTATCATTTTTTCCCTGTCAATCATTCTGACGGACCGCGGGCTTTTGACACAAGCGGCTATTCGCTCGTACCGTCTATCCTCGCACTCCGATTATGCGCTGTCAGAATCAAGAGGCGGGGCGTGTCAGATGAATACAAACATGAATAAACATTAGTTTTTGCCAAGCGTCATGCAACACGTGATTTGGAGAACACGTGTAAGGCATATTTTGTAATCATCGGTACTCATTTGCATGGCATAATCCATCGCGAGCTATTCTCATCAAGTCACGTCAGAGTCATGGGAGACGGGTGGCGGTGTGGTGGTGGTGGAGGGGGGGGGGGTAAGGAAGTCGTATACAGCCAAATATGTTCTGCATATCATGACCCTGAAAAATCCTTTATATTTTTAGTCACAGATTTGACATCTTCCTAGTGCCCGTAACACAAAACTTAGCAATGATCGTAGAACATTTTTCTACGATTGATTCCATTGACTACACTGTACAATCAAGGAGATAGAGTGATATCTCCTTGGTACAATCAATCGTAAAATCAAGCGTACGATCAATTGCTAACCTTTGTTGCCATTGGTAGGCCTTGCAAACCTGTGCAAAGGAGTGTTTATGTGGTTCATGAGTCTGGATTGCGTAATCGTTTCAAAAATCTAAATCGTAAAAGGGTTTACAAACAAACTTATCTGTTCCAGCAACATTAAATACTAGTAATTATGATGTACACAGAGTACTTGCCAGTAATGAAACGTAAAAGCTGATTTTCAGAAATGAAAATCTCAGAGGCCTAGACCCTAGTTAGTTAGTAAAAAAAATAATAACAATGATAATAATAAAAAGAAATAAACAACATGAAGAGGCTGTACATTGCATGTGGCACAAATGTTATTTTCAAAATTCAAGAGAGATTTTTTTTCTTGGTCATGGAACTTTGGGGAAAGTGTGTCAACCCCCCCCCCCCCCCATATAGACATGCAGTAGTAAATCTACAAAGTAAAAAAAAAGAAGAAGAAGCGCACTGTTTAACCATGTCACCCTAACAACAAGTTGGTTAAACTTTTTTTTAATTGCTTAAACTTTTTAAACTACTTTTTTTTAGTTTAAACAGAAAAGTTGAATAAATATCAAGAAAGTTATGAGCATCTTTGTCGCATTGCCAATGGGAGATCTCCATAGCATGATCGCAATATCATGAATATTAAAATGCTCATAACTTTCTCATTATTGGTCCGATTTTTCTAAAACTTTCTTTGATCTTATTCTTTGATTTTTCTATTTCCACACAAGCCCACTTGTTCCAAAGGTTTCATTCCCCCTTTAAAATTTTAAACAGTGTTTTCAGTGTTTAAATAATTGGGAAACGGCATCCATACACTGGTAATTAAAATGATGTTAACTGATTTGAATTTATATTTTATTGATTTAATTCACTACATTAATTTTTATCTAAAATTAAGCACGTTCTGTGATTCGAAATGCTTAATGTAAACTTTCTTCCCTTTGGTTTTCAATCAGGCCAAAGGAGACCGACAGAGGCGTCGATCCTGGGGGGCAGGGGGCGATCGCCCCACCAACAAAAATATTGGGGGACAAGCATAGCGTTTCGCCCCCCCCCCCCAATAATTCCTTGAGTGCGAAAATAAAATAAAACTATAAAGTTACACAGAAATTGGCAACTTAGCCAAATACAGTATAAAATTTGGTTTTTACAACTTTAGTACAATACAAAATTATGATTTTCCCTTTTTCAGAATGGAATATCGACGAGGTTATCTCGAATTTAGGAAGAGGAATAGGAAGGTAGTCATATTTTTATATTATGACAAAATGTCCTTTAAATGTCCCGATCCGAGGTCAAAAAATAAAAAATTCAGCCATATTGCAGGATGTAAATGAGATCGATATATTCATCGGTGCTATTCTGACCCGGTGTGGTATTGGGCTTTCAGTGACGTCACTCATCATTAGTCTGATTATCTTCTTTATTCTCAGGTGAGAATATCAAGTATTATATCCCTTACTTAAGATTGTTGTATTGAGAGTGTACACAAGGAGAAAAAGAATAGTTTTACTACGAAAAACGTTTGCCATGAAATAGTTCATTTTCCTTGCTGACGTCACGCATAGTCCATTTTTTTCCCTAGGGAAAAAGTGAACTATACTTTTTTTGACCCCGCCCCCTACTCGATTCGCGAGCTGTGCGGCGCGATGCGAGCAGAGCGCTGCTCAGCCCAACGGTACTCTCTACTGCATGCCACGGGAAACTTTCGGCGAGCTGCACTAACCAGGTGCGCTCGCTGAACAGACGATCAATACGGCAAGGCTTATTGTTTTATCAACTTCTCAACGATTGTTCCATCATCGACTTATTAAAAATCATTTTGCTGTAAAAGTCGGGTATCAACGAAGAATATCGTATGAAGAATATATATGAGTGGAAGGGATATAAAACAAATATACAATGACCCATTCTCGGAACTGGCTAAAACTATTTGCACTCAGGAACATCACATAGTACTATTCTCCCTCGGGCCGATGGCCCTCGGGAGAATAGTACTATATGATGTTCCTTCGATGTGAATAGTTTTAGCCAGATCCTCGAGTGTCATTGTATATTTGTATAATGTATCGTTTGTTGTGTGGTTTTGAAAAAGGACGTTCCACAGTTATGTTTGTGCGCATTATGATCTGCGCATAGTTTATACTCTGCGCGCTGACGTCACAATGGATGAACAGGTGATTAATTAGCTGCGGGTATGAGCTGATTTTTCTCATCTTCTGCACTTTAACTGCAGATCCGATGCGTTATTTCATGAAGCTAAAAAATGGAATTATTCCATGGACCATTCAGAAAAAAATTTCTACAATTTCAAAATATTTTACTCTGCATTGCTGCCAAGAATAAAACAATATTACCCCGAGTTTGAGTTAATGGTAGAGTGGTTTTGATTTTTTCTTCACATATAGATACAAAGCATTCGGCGCATATTTGGTGTTGTAAAAAACACATTTGCTCTAATAAAAATGCTGATAGTTTAAAAACAAGCACATGAACCCCTATTTTTTAATGTTTGTACCTCTTAGGTATACCTTTCTCTACAACTCTGCAAATTTTGGTGAAAAGGACATGGATTTTGAATAAAGTGCAGCATTTATTGTACGTTTGTAGTTTGTAACTGAAATTTTACATTTTTTAGAATTGGATGTTTTTATCGTTTACGCCTTTTTTAAGAACTGTCAGTGCTGTTAAACTTTAAATTGCAAACAAATAGCACTATAAATATATTCTCCATTCTAACGATACAATTATAAACTCTCTTGCGAAATTTGATGACCTTTTTCATGTATTTTGACTGAGTAATAGAGGTTTATACTCATTGTAGTAATATTGGGCGGTCTAAAAATGCCAAATTCTTTTGAATGCGCAATTCTTAAAAACATCAATTTGGGTGAACTTTGAAGCTCTATAGCAACAAATCAAGCACATGGACCTATGTTAATTTTTGCATATTTCGAATATTAAGGTTCTAAAGTATCTATGTGCAAAGTTTGGTGAAAATGACATGGATTTCACTTTAACTGTGGAACGTTTAAAACGCGCTTGAATTATCCACTTTCGCGCTCCCATTATTGACGTAGGAAAATACCCAATTACCCATCCTTCTCATGATTTATAAATATATATATATATATGCGTGTGTGTGTGTGTGTGTGTGTATTTGCATTTGTGTGATCAAGTGCCTTTGGAATGTTGATTCTTGATTTTGCCCCCCCCCCCCCAATCTGAAAAATGGATCGACGCCCCTGGAGACCGATACTGCTTACAGTGCATGAGGGGAAAAACCTATCTTGATGGTTATCCTGACTATCATATTTCAGTGGCGTACAAAACGGGTGCGTGGGGACTCTCCCCCTCCCAATTCTCACTACTAAATTTGAGAGGCACAATTGAAATTTGTAAAGTAAAAATGCCGTTAAAACAGAAGTGTGCCCCTCCCCCCTCTCTCTTTGAAAAGTGAAGAAGTGAAGAACTTTTTTCCTTTTTTTTGCTTGTCAATTATTTCCTCAGAAAAATGTGCCCCCCCCCCCCCCCTCTACGAAAATCCTGGATCCGCCCCTGTGCAGGAAAGTCGTGCTTTACCATGAATAACAGTCTACGTATTTATCTACCTATCCTATTTTCACCAACGACACAATGAATACGGATTTGACATAACGGGCCCTTAAGACAATTTCCGTAGATAGGCGGGGCGAGTTAGCCTACAGGGAAATACAGTGGCAAAAACGAATGATGGGTTCAAAGGCACAAAACGTTTTTATGTAGGTACAACAACTACTACAAAAAGTTATTTGATTTAGCACCAATATACCGACATGTTAAGCATGCTATGTCATTGTATACAAGGACTTTTTCTAGGCCTATATAGACATTATGTAAATAAAATTAGGGCGGACCCGCCCCGTCGCAAAAGGAGCGAACTTGCCCCACAGGCAGCAATTTTCTCTTCTCTCGATCTTCGCAAAAAACAAACTATATGTTGAGGTTTCAACGGCATATTTCAGGAAGCAAAATCACACCTCTCTTAACAACAAACCTAATTATAACTGCACTAATGAGCTTCTATAGAAAAATACAAGAAATTTGAAATATTTTTGAAACACTAAATGGCCTCGAAATGGATATAGTCGCTGGGATTCCGAGCACATGATCTCTCACCAAGGTATGTTGCTACCTTTGGGTAGGTTTTAATTACATCATCAACAAAACTTATATCCAATCACAGCAAAGAGGAGAATCACGTGGTGGGTGGATTCGCGCCTAGGGCTGACTAGCAAACTATAGTATTGACTAGCCCCGCTCTCCCCAAGTCATATTTAACTTGTCCCCTCAAATTTTTCGCACATTATACGCCACTGCTAACTATAATCCTTAAACATCAGATCCGGGTATGAGTTGTCGGTTAACCAATTTAAAAAAAAATGCCTTTAAAGGGGAAGTTCACCCTGACAAACAGTGTATTGTATAAATAGCAGAAAAAATATTGACCCAGGTTTGAGAAGAATCCATCTAAGAATAAAAAAAGTTATTAGAATTTAAATTATTTGATTTGTGACGTCATATGCGAGCAGCTTTCCTACATAAAATCAATTAAAGGTCATTTTCCCAGAAAATTGAAAATGTTTTTCAGTGTATACCTTTAGTATATCAACAGACAAATCATATCACACCCGTTTCTAAAAAGAAAACAAAAATAAGTCACAACAAACCATCAAAAGATTTAAATTAATGCATTTTATATTACATAATAGGGCAGCTGCTCATTTATGACGTCACAAATCCCAAATTCAAAATTCTAATAACTTTCTTAATCATTAATGGATTGTACACAAACCATCACCAATATTTTTTTTTCTCTCTTTTATTTTTACAATAAACTTTATTTCAGGGTGAACTTCCCCTTTAAATGGAAGTCACATACATGACGTCAAGTGCTCATACTTTATAAAGGCAAACAAAATAATGTATCAACGATGAGTATATCTATACATCAAACAAGCGTATAGTTTTTTTTTTGTCAGTATATCGCTCGACTTATTCGCTATTTCTGTTCGGTATAGGCTCTATATGGGCGGATCCAGGGGGCAAAAGCGACCGCCCTCCCCCTATTGGCCGCCCAAAAAACAAAAAAAGAGGGAACTGAGAGGGAAAGATATTTTAAAAAGGGGGAAAGGGGAAGAAGAGGAGAAAAAGGAAGAGGATTTATTATTTAGAGGAAGATGGAAAGTGAATGAAATAAGGGGAGAGGAATAACTGAAAATAGGGAAAACAATCTGGGGGCCGTTTCATAAAGCTGTTCGTAAGTCAAGAGCGACCTTTCTTACGTGGTTAATCATACCATTTACCACAAGAAAGGATCACCGGTCGTTCTTAAAGTCGCTCTTAAAGGACAAGTCCACCCCAACAAAAAGTTGATTTGAATAAAAAGAGAAAAATCCAACAAGCATAACACTGAAAGTTTCATCAAAATCGGATGTAAAAGAAGAAAGTTAGGACATTTTAAAGTTGAGCTTAATTTCACAAAACAGTTATATGCACACCCTGGCTGGTATGCAAATGAGGAAATTATGACGTCATCCACTCACTATTTCTTTTGTATTTTATTATATGAAATATGAAAAATTCGAATTTTCTCCTCATTGTCAAGTGATACAATGATTAATTCTTCCCTGAACATGTGGAATTAGCATTGTTTAATACTATATGGTTCAGTCAAGTTGGTCCTTATTGTCAAATCTATAAAAAATGAAATATTGTATAATTCAAACAATGAAAAACAAAAGAAATAGTGAGTGATGGACATCATCGACTGAGTCACCTAGTTGTGCATATCACTGTTTTGTGAAAAATAAGTGAAACTTTAAAATGTCATAACTTTCTTATTTTACATCCGATTTTGATGAAATTTTCAGCACTATGCTAGTTTGATTTTTCTCTATTAATTCAATTCAGCATTTTCCTGGGGTGGACTTGACCTTTAACTTACGAACAGCTTTATGAAACACCCTCCAGGTCACTTTATGAATTCAAATTAAAAAAGTTTACTCGCGCTTCTCGCTCACATTACCTCTTGAGTGAGATAATCATCTGATCAAGAGGATACATGGGGCTTGAAATATGCCGTTTTCAATTCAATGTACAAAAACAAAATATTCTGCTCGCGATTCGAGTTTTATTTTGCTTGGTGAGTTACCCTTTTCATGATTGCAGTCATGATTACCAATACACACAAAAACAAAATGTGCCGGTATAGATGGCGCTGTTTATATTAAATTTGAATGCCTAATTCACCTGCCAGTCCTTCTTTTTCTCCTCCTCTTCAGTCCATCTCGCTCTCTCCCTCCCCCTCTCTCTCTCACCCCCTAAACACTATTTCCAATATTTATCACTTCCTCGTTCTATTCACATATTAATATCCTCTTTCATTTTGTTATGGCACCTATACCGCATAACCAGCAAAGTATACAGAGACAGTCTGTAACGACATACTTTTTTTTCTTTTTGGTATATCAAATTAGTCTGGAAGTGCGTTATGATGTAATTCTCCCCGTTGATTGCACGACATGCTGATGTCTTGAAGGAAAAAGGCTTAAGTAGAAATGCTAGTGCGACTGATACCTCGATCGGATACCTGCATGGTAGCACCTTCATGTCGGTTTTTTTTTGGGGTGTTTTATTTATTTAGCGAACTGTTGGACCTCGTCGCTCCCAAATTATTTTGTCGTTCCTGTTGAGTTTGGTGAAAATGCCCTTCCTGTAGAATCGATGTTAGGTAACTGTTGACGAAGAGAGCAGCATAAAAACAATGGCTCCATTTATAGACTTTGTAGACGAGTCTGCATGGGACTCGCTTCATAAAACTTGTAATATAAAATATTTGCTATAAAAACTATAACTGCTTCAAATCATTCAATCACGATTGGTTGGTAATATATTTCTTATATAAATTGTGTATTTGGTAACAATATTTATGAAACGGTAAACTGGTGTTGATTTGCCTTCGTAATTTTCGAGTGTATATGCGAATGAGAGAATCGATGATGTCCCTCACTCACTATATATATTTTTTTTAATTATATATATACAATATTTCGTTTTTACAGATTTCACAATAAGAACAAACTTGACTGAACCAAAAAAATGTTAAACAATGGTAATTCCGCATGTTCAGGGAGAAATAAAACTGCTTCACAGGACAATGCGGAGAAAATTGGAATATTTCATATTTCATATAATAAAATACAAAATAAATAGTGAGTGAGTGATGTCATCAGTTCCCTCATTTGCAGACCGCCCGGGATGTGCATAAATAACTGTTTTGTGAAATTAAGCGAAATTTTTAAATGTCATATAACTTTCTTATTTTACACCGATTTTGATGAAACTTTCATTGTTATGCTTGTTGGATTTTTCTCTTTTTATTCAAATCTACTTTTTGTTGGGATGGGCTTGTCCTTTTTAGGGGGTGAGGGTGGTGTTACACTAAGTCCAGCCGATTCCGACACCGGCCTCAGTCCACTTTCGAAGTGTATCGCTACCCAAAGATCCAGTCGGAAGCTTAACAGGAAAATCATCATGCCCTTCACGATATGGGGTGGGTAAGATTCTTGCCATCAGTCAACGCTGAATAATCAGTGATATCTTGTGCTTTGGAAGCTTACCACCTTACGAAAGCAAACTTTCGATAAGAAAAAGGTCAAGACTAGAGTTTAACGCAGTAAACGAACTGAATGATGAATTTCACGCAGTAAACGAACACAAACTCCACATTCACAAAATAACCGATGATGTGTTATTATTGGAGGACTGCGAATGTGTCTCCGGCTATTGGTCAATTCTTAGCGTCACGTGATTCTGATGTTTTAGGGTCAACTTTATCGCTTCGGTATATCTCCTTTTTATTGATTAAGCAAGAACAATGCGCCTTTTCACTATTCCGTGCTTGCATCTTTTCCAGATGATCATAGTGCTAATAAATAGCAAAGTCAAAGCTTCACGTTGTACTTAGAATAAAGCCTAATCCATGATGTCTCAAATACATTGTATACCGGCTTAATGCATGCACTAACAATAAAGTATTCAGAGTGAAACGAAGCAGCCGATTAGCAACGTACGATAATAATTGAGCACCATTCTATTCTGAGGTATATTATAGGCCCGTATTATGAAGTCGATCGGTTTAACTTAAACTCAGGTTTAATGTTGTGGTTTAAGTATGGATAGCCAATATTGTTACATAAATAACCAACAGTAGATATATCATATTTCAGCTCATTTGACTCTAAAATCATTCATAATTGTCTAGGAAGTATAAATAGTTGATTGTCTTCACCATCGATGAATCAGGAAAGAGCACAGTAAACATAAGAAACATACAACTTTATTTTTAAAAAATGACACCTTTGGCTTCCCATAATTTAAGCACAGAGTTAGACCATGGTCTAAGTTAAACCTAAATTCAGAATACGGGCCATAGAGTTTGGATGAGTGTCGATAAACGATGCAGGGCCTGAAAAGATTCACGCACTCTAGATCTTATAAATGTCAAGTCCACTCCAGAAAAATGTTGGTTTGAATAAATTAATAGTGAAAAATCAAACAAGCACAACATTGAAAATTTCATCAAAATCGGATGTAAAATAAGAAAGTTATGACATTTCAAAGTTTCGCTTATTTCTTTAAAAAAATGTTGTATGCACAACTCATGTGATTTGCGAATGAGAAAGTTGATAATGTCCCTCACTCACTATTTCTTTTTTCTTCTATTGTTTGAATTATACAATATTTCAATGTTTACCGATATGACAATAAGGACCAACTTGACTGAACTATAAAACAATGGTAATTCCACATGTTCAGGGTGGAATAAAACTTTGTTTCACAGGAAAACGAGGAGAAAATTATGATATTTCATATAATAAAATACAAAAGAAATAGTGAGTGGGTGACATCATCAGTCACCTCATTTGCATATCGACAAGGATTTGCATAATACTATTTTGAGAAAGTATAATAAGCAAAACTTCAAGATGTCATATCTTTTTTTATTTTACATCCGATTTAATGAAATTTTCAGTGTGTAATTTGCTTGTTGGATTTTCTCTGTTTATTCAAATGAACTTGTTGTTGGGGTGGACTTGTCCTTTAATAATTATCTTAATAGGTCTGAAAATTATTATACATGATTGCATTTTATTATTCATAATCATGTGTGATTTTTGTGAATGATTACAATTTGGAACTATGCGCAAAACAAAGGCTACATTATAGGCCTGTTTCCACTAGCGTACCTACGGGGGGGGGGCAGAGGGGGCAGTCTGCCCCCCCTGACGAGCCACAACCCATGCAAAGGACGTATCCCTGCCCCCCCTGACGAGCTTGAAAGACCTTTATTGGCCCCCCTAACGAGCTTAAAGATCTTTTTTTTATTTTTTTTTTATTTTTTTTTTGCTTGTCAAATTTTTTTCTGGTACGAAATCCTTCATTTGTGATTGAAGACCTTTTTTTTTTTTTTTTTTTTTTTTGCTTGTCAAATTTTTTGGCGGACGGTTTTGCCCCCCCTGTGAAAAATCTATAGGTACGCCACTGCCTGTTTCATTATATTCCCTGAAGGCCAAGTTAGGATTTTGGGAGCTCCAATATTACATGGACGCCGACGTGTAAGCAGCAAATCTGACAGCTCTGGGCTGGTGGTAACGAATTTTACACTTTTCTACAATTTATTGAGCAACATTCGACAATACTTCGTCGAAATACATTTCATCAAGACATTGATTCGATTTTGAACGTATTTTCTCAATAAAATATCGTGATATTTGACTGTATTCTGCAACGGATCTGTACTCCGCCTACTCCACCATGCCGTACGAAACTCGAGCTAAACCACAGCAGCCACACGCTTCAGGTGCCACGCCCGACCAGCCCTCCCTTAGTGAACTCAAAACGGACATAGCAAAACTATCGGACCTCCTCTGCAAGAAAATAGACGCCATGCACATCAAGATCTCTGATATTGAAGCATCGTTAAAAGACACAAGTGACCGTGCGCTGAACATTGAGCAAAACGAAATCCCAAAGCTTCGTAATGAACATAAAGCTGACATAGCAGCCATCGAAAAAAAACTTCTCATGATGGAAATATACCAGCGCAAAGCTAACCTTCTATTCTACGGAATTAGTCAAAACAGAGATGAGAATGTGTATGACAAATTGAGAAATGTCTTCATTGAGCTCGGCATATCACCTGAAGCGGCAGCGAAGATTACTATTGTGAACGCCCATCGACTCCCCCGGAAATCAAGAACCACGGATGGCGACCAAGGACCGGACCCCATCATAGCGAAATTTGCGATCATGACGGAACGCGAACTCCTACTTGACGCCTTCCAAGGACGTAAGAAGCACGCAACCGATGTTGACGACCCAGCGGATAGGCAAGGCGCATCGAGCAGACCGCAAAGCAGGATTTCCGTCAGAACTGACCTACCGCCTGCAATGAAATATCGTCGCGGAAAGTTATCTAACATCGCTTATCGTCTCCGCAAGGAAAAGCATCTATCAACGAAAATATTCGTTCATGGAACGGATGTTATTCTACAATACAAGGAAAAAAGTGCAAGAGATTGGAAAACGTATACCGATGAAGGAAATTAGGTATCTACATCGAGAGGATTGATGATTTGACTATGAGGATTGGAAATGAAACGCAACGCAAGTTAAGGAAACCGACATGAACGTAAGAAATATTTTTCTTTCTCCCCTCTTCATAGGAGATTATTTTTTTTTTATTGTAACAGGATTCTATAACTTCTACAAACGATTTATAAGATTATAAACACATTTTCAAATCAGTATTCATAAACAAGTTATTGCAAAGTGGACTTTATACAATTACTATTATTTTTCCAACTTAGAGAGAGAAAGTGATATGGAGATTTAAACACTGTAAATTACCTTTCATGCACAATATAACATAACATTAAGTGTATGTATTATATATATATTTCTTTCTTTAAAAAAGAGATGAAATTGACGAAACAACTTCACGACTTTTTAGGTAACTTATTTTCTATATAAAAGATATAGGCCTATTGCATTTTGTCTCTCTCACATTGGATTAGTGTTATGATTATTATATCAAATCATATTGATGAAGGCCTAAATAATACTGACAGTAGGTCCATGTTTTGTCATCACTTCTGGCAATGAATATGAACACATTTAACTTTTAAATTGTGAGATTCTTGAGTTCTGTTGTCGCATCTCTTTTTTTACATACATCGCAGAATGCTATCCTTATGTGGCTGTAGCTGTACAAGTGGATGTTACATTCAACAATCCTAATTATTATGACAACTAAGGCTGTTGTATTAAACATATTAAATTCCTCTGAATTAAAATGAGGATTTCAGCTCATTTTCCAATGGCAGTTATTGATATGTTAAACGTTCCATTGCGGAAAATGGCTGGATTTTAATCAAACTGAATTATGCTTTGCACGTTTGGCAGCTTATAATAATTGGTCACTTCAAAACAAAGCGACAACTTAATTCAAAAATCATATTACGGTCAATGAATCTACATGATATGTAACTGTTAAATTGATCATAGTAATTAGTCATTTGCCTATTTTGTTACTCAAAAGTCAAAACACACACACATGAAGTTTAATGCAACGTGGAACCTTTTTTCACAAATGCATTGAAAACCAACAAAATATATACAATTATTCGATGCAAATGAAAAAATATATAGGCCTACAAAATCTTATTTCTTAAGACGACTTTTAAGCAATTTTTTTTTGCTATAGTTATTTGAACAACACTGAAATTATCCAAACGTTCAGCCTATATTGTGATGTACCATTATACTGTACGCATTATTTTCCATAGGATCCTCAAAATATGAACTCATGTGTCTTGTTTTGAATTCCTTTGTATCTATATGAACTATCCATGTTCCACCGAGTATCAAATATTCTTAATAATGAAATAGACTGCGCTTTTTGTAATCTTTATATCAAATATCCATGTATCTAATAACAGGCATCTCTTTTATGTCATTATTGAAATTCATATAAAAATCAAGCTCTACGCCTTTTATCTATTAAACAAGGATCTTCATTTAATCCAGTCATTGTATTCACATTCCAAGATTTATACATTTCAGGCCTACCATTTTACCTGATTTTTCTGACTTAAAATTTCTTAAATGTCTTTACCCTTCCTGGCGAACGTAGGGGCGTATTTTGTATACATTTAGATATTTGTTTGCATACTCCACTTCGTTTAACACATATCACAACCAGGTCTGCGGACAATATAGTTAATACATTTTTGCTATTGGGAACCGAAGCATAACTTCATATGAACTCTATTTCAAGCTCAGATTATATTCTGATAAGTTTAGACAATAGTGATCTGCGATTGCCCTGTATAAGATACACCTTTATGAGATTCTTGAATTCTGTTGTCGCATCTCTTTTTTTTAAATATGTATACATCGTGTAGAATACTATCCTTGTGTGGCTGTGGCGGTACAAGTGGAAGTTGTTTTTAATGCTCCAAATTATTATGACAATTAAGGCTGTTGTATTTAACATAGTGAATCCTCCTGAATTCAAATAAGGGTGTTTACAGTTAGGACTATTGGACATGTAAAACGTTCCATTATATCACCTTCCACGGATAAGGGCCGGATTATAATCAAACTAAATTGTTCTTTGCCCATTTGGCAGCTTATACACGATCATTTATCAGTTCTAAACAAAGCGACAACGGAATTCACAAATCGTATTATGTTGGTATATGAATCTACATAATCTATGTAACTGTTAAATTGATCATAGTAATTCGTCATTAGTCTATGTTGATGTTCTTTGGAGCACAGTCACAAGAGCTGGCTCTATGCATTTTTACCCATCAAACGCGATCACTATATGTCGACCTAAGTCAAAACACACGCATGGAGTCAAATCCAAATGAGGAACTTATTTCATAAATACATTGAAAATCATAATATATATTTAATCGATGCCATTAATAAAATCTTTCTTGAGATTTAGGCCTATACAAATTGTGGGAAAATCTTTATTTGAACAACACTAAAAACATCAAAACGTTTTGTCTATATCATACACTATAGGCATTATTTAAACATGATCTAGAACATAATACTCATTTTCCATATATAGTATCCTCAAAATACGAACTCATGTGTTATGTTTTGATTTCCTGCGTAGATCTATGAATCGATGTTTATTTGTTATCATCGATCATGTTCCTTCGAGTATCGAGTACTCTGACCATTGACCTACTTAACGGTCCATGCTCTAACCGATGGAATGTAAACTGCACTTGTTCAGATTTACCTCGAATATCATGTATAAATTCTTTGCTATTGCTTTTGTACCATTATCTTTTTATGTATATCAAGCTATAGGCCTATCGTCAATTAAACAAGGATCTTCATTTATCCATTCATTGTGCCCACATATCATGATCTCATGTGACGCCTACCTTCATGACCTTTTCACCTGAATTTCTCCTTCCCTGGCGAACCCAGGACTGTGTTCTTTTTTCTTTATTGAAGTAAATCTGATTTTTCTTTATTCATACTCCATTTCGATTAATACATAGAACAATCAGGTTTACCGACAATAAGGTTACATTTAAAGCACTTACAGTGCAAACGGAGGCTTGCGTATAATTTTTCATGTAAATTGCATTTCAGCCCAAAACAAAACATGCGTGTATTCTGCATGGTAATAATAATAAAAATGATATTAAAAAAAAAGTGATCTGTGATTCATTTGTAAAGTTTTGCCACATCAAGATAATTACTTTGCTATTCGTAGGCTGTGCAGATCAGATATATTTGCACCTTCTTTAGGATTTAGGCCCTATAGGTAACCCGCCTTAGGGCCTATAATGCCTTCTTTATAATCATAAACCAACTTTTTATTGTTTTATACGTCCTGGGCAAACGCAGGAACACAATATACATTTATATTCCGTTGATAATTCACGTAAATAACATTTATAAAAAAGCCCAATCTCACTTTTGAATTTTTTGTTGGCCTTGTATGACATACTGTCAACCCATTTTATTGAGAATTCAGGAATCACCTGGACATAAATACGTAAATGTTGTTCTCATTTTAAAACGACACATGCCTTCAAACCATTCAACTTGTGTAGTGGCTTTCCCCATACTGGAGATAGTCATTTCAAATTGGGATTGATATTGTCTATTATGTTGGATGTTCTTTCATCAATACATGCTCAGTGCCTTTCGGGTCTTCTTTCTCATTTGCATTTCTCGCCTAAATTTCCTATCCTAACCAGGCAAACACTTCAACGAATTGTTTTCATCTTTTTTATTGATGCAAAAATTCTTTATTCTTCGCTTCACCTACGTTGCTTTGAATCAGTTTTGCCGACAATCAGGTTAAAGTCAAAGCATGTATGGGCCTATGCAAATGAGAATATGTTTCCTATTTTCAAGATTCAATCAAAACAAGTATTTAAAATAAAACATGTCTTCTTTTTAGCTTGCATGTTCAGCATCCCAAGGTTTAGTCATTCAAATGATATCGTTTTACCATTGTTACACATTCTATATGCTATAATCATAATGACATATTTCATATATTTGCTTTATGTATGTCCAAATTTATGGTTTATGAACGCCACTGGAATGATGCTTGATAATAGGTCCATGATTCAAACTAGTTACGCGTTAGAAGCGCTGTTTGGAGCTTTGAGCGCTTTGTTCGGGTGTGTCGCTCTGGCAACAGTTGTTCCGACTTTTGAATAGTCTAAAAAAAAACAATTTGTTTAAAGTTTGGTTAAATTGGTTTGAGCAATGGTTGTTGGAATGGCGGCCTGAGCGACGTGCTTGGGGTTTGAATGGCGTTTTTTCTTTTTGTTTGCGGTGTACATATTTATCCTATCTACGGTATTTCCGGGTAATTGCCATACCGGCAATTGAACCCCTTATCTTTGAACAATAACATTGTCTAATTTATTGTGATGGAAAAAATACATGCAATTTTATTTGATCTATTGTTCGTTCAGTTTCCTGAGTGTACACAAAACCATGTGCAGCTGTACTATGTATATACATTCAATTCTTTTTCCAGGCAATGTTGCCCATTTTGTTGAGGGTAATAGAATCCC
Organism: Lytechinus pictus; assembly: GCF_037042905.1. Lineage (NCBI taxonomy): Eukaryota > Metazoa > Echinodermata > Echinoidea > Temnopleuroida > Toxopneustidae > Lytechinus > Lytechinus pictus. The sequence goes on from NC_087246.1 coordinate 33,380,412, forward strand.
ACGAACATTATGTTTTATCTTAACATAATTATTTGCAAACAGCTATTTTACCTTTTTTCCTCCTTCTCCCCCCCCCCCCCAATTTTTTTGTAGCAAATGTCACAAAATACAGGTTGCCACTAGCCTTGAGTATGTCAGACCGTCACGCGTGAACACACCCTTATACACTCAACGCAAAACACATGCACCCCTCCTAGCACCTTGCACGCACCGAGCACTCCCAATCGTACTGCAAACCAAAATGTACCTCATTTGGATGACATATTTAATGATGAAGTATTTGCCCCCCAGAGCAAATATTACACTGCTAAAGAATTTATTTCAGCTTTTAATACTAAAAATCGAAACGATAAACCAAATCACTTTAGCTTAATGCACATAAACATTCGAAGCTTACAAAAGAACTTTGAAACTTTCAGTGAATTCTTAAATATATTGAATAAATTTCCATTCTCTATTATAGGTATGACCGAGACGTGGTTACACTCAACAACCCCTCCCATATTCGAAATTGATAATTATACATTTAACCATATAGATCGTAAACAAGGTAAGGGAGGTGGGGTCGCTTTTTATATTCACAATGATATGCATTATAAAATAAGGGACGATATTCAACTTGACGGGTTAGAAACTTTATTCATAGAAATTATCGATGATAAACATAAAAATAAAATAGTCGGTGTAATATATAGGCCACCAAACAGCGTTGTTGATATATTCCTAGATAGATTAGAATTATGTCTCGAAACTGTATCTCGTGAAAATAAGGACATCTACATCATGGGCGATTTTAATATAGATCTCTCAATACCTTATACTGCCCTCGGCCAACACATGATCACTTTGATGTCATCATTTTCTTTTAAACCTCTCATTGATAAACCTACGAGGATAACAAATGCGACACATACAATTATTGACAATATTTTTACAAATGTATTTAATACCAATAATAATGGAATAATATATTATGATATCTCTGATCATTTACCTATTTTCACGATATGTTCAAGCACCTATCGCTTACATAAACAATGCAACACAGAACACACTACTCGACGAAAAGAGACCAAGCGCAACATAGATTCCCTAAAAACAGATCTGTTTACAGAAACATGGCAAGATGTTTATCAAGAGCAGGATGTTAACAATTCATATGAAATATTCATAAACAAACTTCTTCATTATTACAACAAAAACGTACCTTTGACAAAAATAACTTCAAACAAAAAGAAGAATAAACAACCATGGATCACTCAAGGAATAATTAAATCTATATTTACTCGCAATAGATTGTATAAGATATCACTTAAATCACCTACAATAGAACATCAAAATAAATACAAAAAATATCGTAATAAATTAACATCTGTAATCCGTTTAGCACGAAAATCTTACTTCTCAGACAAAATTGAAAACAATAAAGACAATAACAAAACTTTATGGCATACAATAAATGACATTCTAGGTAAGAAAAAAGATGATCGAGACAATGATGAATTTTTAGAAAATGGTGACCACATCAGAGACCCCAGTGTTATTGCAAACGCATTCAATTCATTTTTTACTAATGTTGGTCCAAACCTAGCTTCGAAAATTGTTACCAATGACCATGATTTTTCACAATATTTAGATAACCATAACGAACACTCCTTATTTTTCAACCCTACAAATATTCAGGAAATGTTAGAAATTGTTCGATCCTTAAAACCCAGCAAATCCAGTGGCCATGATGGGATAAGTGTATATCTACTTAAACAAATAATTTTTTTCCTGGCTTCTCCACTTGTACATATTTTCAATCTGTCTCTCTCTCAAGGTGTTTTTCCTGAATCGCTAAAACTTGCCAAAATTATTCCAATATATAAAAAAGATGACCCATGTCGGATTGTAAACTACCGCCCTATTTCACTGTTACCAAGCATTTCCAAAATACTTGAAAAAATTGTTTACAATCGTTTATACTCATTTTTGGACACTAACAAATTATTAATCCCCAATCAATATGGTTTCAGAAAAAACCATTCAACCGATTATGCAATTTTACAATTATATGATAAAATAACTGATTCACTTTCAAAAAAGGAGCACACTATTGGGGTTTTTATGGATTTATCGAAGGCGTTCGATACAATGGACCATCGCATATTACTGAGTAAACTAAAGACATATGGAATCAGAGGGATCGTACTATCTTGGTTTAAAGATTATTTAGCTAATAGACGCCAATATGTTAATTTTAAATCCAAATCATCTAATATATGCCCCGTAATATGTGGAGTACCACAGGGTTCAATCCTGGGACCTTTATTATTTTTAATATATATGAACGACATTGTGAACACATCACCCTTACTTACATATGTTTTATTCGCAGATGACACCAACATATTTTATTCACACCACAACTTAAACATACTTGATGCAACTCTCAATCAAGAATTAAAGAAATTATCAATATGGTTTAAATCAAACAAACTTTCACTTAACATAGATAAAACAAATTTCATGTACTTCAAACACATTAATTCTAAACATATATTTCGCGATAATATTTATATCAATGATATACCCATTAACGAAAAACAAGAAACTAAATTTTTAGGTGTAGTGATCGATGCTAACATAACTTGGAGTAGTCACATTCGTAATATAAGCATGATGGCAGGAAGAGGCATAGGCATTTTGTATAAATTAAAATATTATATCTCTCAAAGATCGTTACTTATGCTCTATAACTCATTTATCTTATCGTATATATCTTATTGTAATATTGTATGGGGAAATAGTAACAAAATCAAAATCGATTCAATATTGCGCCTTCAAAAGAAAGCACTTCGCATTTGTCATCACTCCCATTATCTCGCTCATACTGATCCTATATTTCATGATTTTAAAACATTGAAGATCTACGATATTCACACTTATCAAACTGCTATTTTTATGTACAAATTTTCCACCAACACTATACCAACACCCTTTCGAAATATTTTTGTCTATAATAGAGACATTCATTCATACCCTACTCGACATTCATCTGACTTTCATTTAACAAACCCAAAACTAATAATTGCTCACAAAACAATACGGCATCACGGCCCGGATGTTTGGAACAACCTTCCGAATGATATCAAACAAGCTGCATCTCTTATATCATTTAAAGCTTCACTAAAGAGGTACCTTTTATCTAAATACTTATAAATTATCACCTGCACTCGCACTCACTTGCACACACTTCATCTTGCCCCTTCCCCCCCCTTCCTTTTATTATATTTTAAGCTATATAAGTGACATCACTTTTAAATAATAAAGACTCGGTATTTTTATTATGGTTTCCATGTAGCCTCTTTTCCCCTGGCTGCTATTATTTCAAGCTTTCAGCTTACGATAGCTGGCCTCTGCATTTACATTCATTTGTTATTGTTTACATGAATATTATGTCTATTATATCTACTTAACTACTATACAATTGTCACCTTTGTAACTTGATCAGTATGTATGTTTCATTTTATATCATTGTTATAAATTTGTAATTTTGATTTATTAATAAATGCAGAAATACTGCTTTAAAAAAAAAAAAAAAAAATATAGTCCATCTTCTCATCTTGCAATGTTGTAGTGAACGAATAATTAATAATTCTTGGAGACACTGTATAAGTGAAGTGGTGCTCAAAAGTTATAAAGCGAGTTTTACAACTTCAGATTTGAAAAAAAAAAATTTAAAAAAGTTAGCCACGCTCTCTCGAGGAAAAAAATAAAGCCTAAATATAAATTTCATCAATCAGAAATGTTTTCAATAATGCTTTTCTCAACTTCATATACAAAACACACAAGTACTTCACGCAGATGATAATCTCATGGGGAAAATATCCGTTTGCACCAAAATGCCAATTTTTACATAATGAGTGCCTCTTTTGGCTGTGCCCCCCCCCCAACGTAATAACGTTCCATCGCCCCTGATCCGTGGTTCATGAAAGAGACGTTTGTTTTTAATTTTTTTCCATTTACTCAAGTCAATTTTTGGTCTGGTGGACTTTATTTTGTTTGGGTAGTATAGTCCTATATTCAAATGAGAACCTACAAATGACGCAGAAAACTACTTGGGCATTATAGGATCATTTTAATCAATTTATGATTTAAGGAATCTGATTCACATGCTTATGTATAATGTTGCAATGTTTCCCCCATAAGATAGCTATTTATTATTCATAATTTTATTTACATTAAACTCCCTTTTTTGTTATATTGTAGTAATTAAATTTTTAAAAAATTACCTGACTTGTATGTTTCATAATGATTTTAAAATGTGAATACTGTATTTACTTTGCTGTTTTCGTGGAAATGAATTAAATGATATGAAATTCTATCATGACATTTGTCTTCCCCTTTTCTTTCTCCTTTTCACACGCCTGGTTCCTTAAGTAAAAGGCCTTTAGAGAAAGTCATTAACAATCAAAAAGTAAAATCAAAATCTAATTGACATTTATTTGTCGGATTAGTCTTTTTTATTGGCATCAGTCATTTTTACATAGAACAATGAATCATTGGCCGATGATATTGCATGCAGATTTTCCTATGCATGCATAATTAGGTTATTTTTTAATTATGTAATAAGGGTTTTTTTTGTATATGGGTGTAAATTCGATCCAAAGTAGATAAATGGTTTTATTCTATGGTCACCAATTTCAGTGGGGGAATTTCAAAGTTCAAGTTGGGCCGAATTCAGGGCCACGGGAACGATTTTTTGAAAAAAAGTTTCAAAACAAAATGGAGGTCAAATTGTTCCAGAAGAATTATGAAGGTCTTTTTGGTTACATTTTCCCATTTTTGCACATACCTGAGGGTGCTGTGTCTATGGAGAATAATACACGCAGCGATGATCCCCCCAGGAATTTTTTTTTTTTTTTTTGGGGGGGGGGTGTTGAAGCACCCCCGCTTCCCAGGCTCTGGGACAAAGCTGAATTCGAGAAAATGTAGCACTGATCAGTTGTATGCAGTAACAGCCCCATCACATTCTCGATACACAGTACTAGGCCGAAACTCACTATCGACATGTCGTCTGCTTGCACTATACGGGTTCCGCCCCCTTTGATCCTGATTGCATATTTACATTACCCCCATAATTTGACTACATTTAATCTTAACAGCCTATAGCATAGAATTATTCGTCGTTGATACTTTACCTGGCTGATCATTATCATGCTAACAATGACATTTAGAAAATTATAGTATCTCATGTACAATCTGTATGAAAAAAAAGAATTGATATCCGGGATTGGTATATACAAATCGTATTGATCATTTTCATGCGTTTTACAGGATTTTATGTTTTGATAGCTGCTTTTCCCTTTAAGATGAATATAAGCAATGAAACTACGCATTTTAAGTAAATTTGCCTTAAACTCTACCCCTCCTCGGAGTTTTGTAAGCTAGATTTACACGGTCTTGCTAAAATTATTGATTTTATTGGCAACTTTTCATTAGCAGACCACAAAAATCGCGACTTGTTCGAGTCAGAAACCCGGAAGCTATTCTCAAGCGAATGCCGATGAATTGACTGAATTACAACTCTCAGCTCCGCTAGCGCTCGCGTCTCGCTCGATGATGATTGGCAATATGTGGCAAGCGCAGTGATAGAAAATCACTGCGTAAGAATGTAGTTATAGGAAAGTGATTCCATATTTCCTATCCAAATGGAATGTATATTTCAAGCGTAATAATAAAAAACTTGAAATGAAATAAAAAGGTACTTCGGATTTATGATGATTCCATCAATAAGAAATTGCATATCATAGGATGAATATAAAATATTTAATCCGGAACTACTTGATTCTTCTCTACTCATGTCGGCCTGCATGAGTCCGTTTGGCCGGTACACCGTTAATAAATTTCTTTGATTTTTCCAAATTCTTCAGGTTGTAGAAATAATAACTTTAATATATTAGTGGATATTGAAATCCAGCAAGATGTCGCAAGTATTGCCCATTCGCTTTCAGGAGCACTTGCAGGTAAGCCGTTTGTATTCACAGGTTTCAGTAAAGTCTATTTTTTCTGTATCGTTTACGTGTAACGTGTATGGCCTCTGTGTGTGTGATTCATCCTCCACTGCATGTAGTAAGATCCGGTGAATGTACGGAGTGTGTACGGTCATGTGTGTGGGCAATGAGAGATACACGCCCTCCAAATGGATAAACGCCGGGTTACAGTCTAATGAAATTCTTTGATGAATGTTTTGCTCTTGTCCAGTAATTCTGTGTAAAATGAAAAGTTTTGTAAACTGTCGGTAGAATTATGTTATCGATGCTTTTTCATTATTCATAAATTTTAATCACAAACAGACCATTGCCATGGGCATGGCATTTAATGTCAGATTGTTAACTCCAGTTAAAAGTTGAAACTGAGTAAAAACTTTGATTTGAAACTTGAAATGGCTCCATTTTCGGCATTGGTTTGGTAACAGACATAAGGTTCATCGTTCAGTCCTGGACGCAGGATCCTCTGTTCCTCTATGTCCAGCTCCTGGTGATATACAGCGACGTCTGAAGAATTGGAGCAGTAGAAATATTGCGATTTGCTGTGAAATCAAGGGCCGACGTTTAGCGGCAACAAAAATTGGTGGACACATCAGGGGGGGGGGGGGGCACTTCCATTGACAAGTGGATTAGTTATTTAATAAAACGTAGAAAAAGATACATGTATGTACGACATGTAACTGTAAGTAAGAAGGGTGTAGAAAACAAATGCTGATGACATGTTATGGGAAGATCTGATGCAGATTGCAGATATTAATGCAGTAACATACGAGATTGGAAGAGGGTGTGATTTGCAAGGGTGATAAAAACTCAGGGTTGTTGATTTTTTTGATTTTTTTAAAAAAATCAAAAAAATCTGATTTTTTTAATTTAAATCGGATTTTTATGATTTAAATCAGATTTTTTTGATTTTTTTTCAACGAAAAATAATGGTCACACTTAACAAGTTTTAAACTATATTTAAACTGTTTTACACCAATAATAGTGGTCAAGTAGTCTTTTGAACATTGTGTATTGTACTATTTGACACAATAATCCACTTATATACAGATTATTTTTTTATTTTTTTAAATAATTTATTTGCATTATAGAGAGGGACATTTTATGGAAGCCCAAGTAATGTTATGTATTATGTATACATTTAAATCAGTCAGTCCAAAACATCCAAAGTGTTACTCCAATGCATGAAGTACTCAAAGAACTTGAGAATTTCCAACAAAATTGACATTATTAAAGGCCTGTTAGGGTTCCTATACTGCCCTTGGGAATTCTAGCTGGGAATATTTTCTAGAATTATCACATGGGGGATTTTAGCTAGGAATATTTCCTAGAACTATCACATGGGGGACTTCCCAACTAACAGCTGGTAATAGCTAATAAACTAAGGGTTTTGCAACTTAAGTAATTGAAAGAATGGGTATTAATAGTAACAAGAAGGAGGTACATACAAGTAGTTCAGCTGTTTTGTAAAAGTATCCAAGTTGTGGACTTTGAGCACCTTTGTAGATTTAATATATTATTTTATTGAAGATTTAACAGTTTGGTGTACATACAGAGAGTTATTTATCATTACTTCGTTAGAAACTTGTTGTTTTCATCAGTTTTGCTTGTTTTACAATTTGAAAATAAAACAGTGGTGTTAAATCAGACTCCATGAGGGTGTATCATTCTTTTAAAGTATCTCTAAAGCATGTGGAACAGAAATGAAAATGATTACATTGAAAGTATCTGTTAAGAAGAAGAGAAAATAGAGAAAACTAATTTTTTTCATAAAAGTTGATTTAAATCAGTGATTTAAAAAAAAAAATCAAGTGATTTAAATCGTGATTTAAATCATGATTTAAATCGACATGATTTAAATCAAACAACCCTGTAAAAACTAGAATGTATTTTTTAAAAGGGTCGACGAGTTCTATACCTTTTGTGCTAACAAGATTGAGTTTTAAGGGTCCAATTTTTCCTGGCAATTTACCTCCGACCGATTGAAGGGTGATTTATCCTCGATACTCCAGTCCATGCAAGTGGGAATACTTGATAAATGTGGGGTTCTGTAACTAGGGGGTTTATACTTGTTAAGGGCAGGGTTTCTTACCCAATTCTGGTTAAGGGTCGGGCTTTAAACTGCTATCGTTAAGGGGGTGCGTTTTAATATGATCATAGAAAATACTTGTTTAGGGTGTGTTTTTTTTTTAAAACCCCATTGACTTGCATGATATCCACTGGTCAATGGAAGTGCACCCCCCCCCCCCTGTACACATCCAAATTTGTTATTCCAATTCCACCTACATGTATTTTGTTTGTTCTAAATGATAGTAAATAAACTCTTCGTCCATGATATATTCTATGGAACCCCTATAACATGTCCTCCCATGAAAAAGCAAAACAAAACATGTGATTCATCATGATAGAGAGTAAATCATCACTATTATTATATTTATAAACTCTATTAGAGTTTACTTTTGAATGCTATCATATCATCTTCGCGCTGGTTTTCAAATTTATCCTGGTGCTGTCGCAGGACGACGACACCGCTGTAAACTGGCTATTAACCCGCTAAGACTGCATTCACAGTAGAAAAATTATCCCGGGATAAAATTTTATGTAACCATTCACACTGCAGCAGGTGATTTTCATTACCTCCCTAGCAAACATGTAGGCTTGTGTCCCTGTGAGTGACCCGACTCTGATAGACTGGAAGTGCTGCTTGAGGGTGGGGTTGCTTGAGATCCTCTGCCCACTCTTGATTATTTATGTGAGCCAATTAAGTTACTTTGGCAATTATGGAGCTATAGACCTATTCTTTTACGTTTTGCTATTATTTTCATTATTTTTCAGTTACAGAGAACAGATTGTAATCTATTACTTTATTATGTCAAAGATTAGGACTCATGAACTATGAAAAATATGAAAAGAAGAAAGTGGCAGCGAAGAAGAAGTTAGCTCCACACACATAATGTAGAATTATGCATTATGTAGAATACATGTACATTGGTATTAAAGTAAACAAATCACAAGTGGTTTATCCCAGTGTTGTAGCAGTGTGCCTTCACACTGAAGGAACACTGCGACAGTCGCGTTTCTGTCCTTCTGCTATTACTATGGTGTGAGAGCAAAAGTTTGTTGCGGAGTTACAGCAAGGCAAGGTTATCCCAGGGTAGTATATTGCGGGTCCAACAATTCACACTGAAGGCAACACTGCTACAGTCGAGAGACTGTAGCGGTTTGTGAAGCCAGTGTGAAAATGGTACTAAGAGTTTACACATTGAACTCTAGTAGAGTTTATAAAAGTGACAATTTTCAATATTCAGAAAGGTAATTGGGTAGTTGTACAAGTGTGACATCATACATGTAGTCTGCTGGGCAAACCCTTCACTCGAGTTAAGGGTCTGAATGTGCAGCCTACTCATGCCTTGTGTACTGAAGGCTCTCTCGCTCAGGTATTGGAACAGCAAGTTTTGTATGTGCTAGTCTTTGCATGGAGGCACACTTGTTGATCAAAGTTCCAATCAGGGTCTGTGCCTGCAGACTATCACACATGTTGGTCGCATTATGGGAGGATGTCCTTATGATAAATGATCTCAATATTCCAGTGCTTTTGAATTTAAACTCAAAGAAGTAGAGCTGTGGAAATACATCGAACATGTACATGTATATCTCAATTTTCTTACAAAAAATGTGAATTTATTTGCTTGTAACATTATAATCCCATTGTGTGGGCACGACAATGTTGTTAAGTCTGTTTGTGACTCTAACATGTACTTAAAAGCCCCTTTCACAATTGACGTACGACCTGTTTACGACCACCTGCAACAGTTTTTTCTTGTTGTTGCACGATCGATCCCTTGGTGTCTTGCGAGCACTCGCAGTCGTTGTAGACGATCGCACAAACTCGAGGTGGTTGGAGGTGATCGTGACTGGTCGCATCTGAACTTTGAACATGTTCAAAATCCAAACGCGATCAAATACGATTGATTCACTCGCAACAGGTCGTACCATCGGTCGGGCGATCATTGTGTGAGTGTTGTTCAACGTTGTACGACTTGGTGCAAGAGGTGGCACAACTAAGTATAGTCGCATTTAGTCGACTGGAGGTCGTACAACACTTGCACATGTGCTGGAGACCTACAGAGACCAGTGTTGCGACTGGGTGCGATAATATAAGACTGTTGCAAGACCGATCGAAATTACGGCTTACAACATTCCACTACCGTTGCTTTCGCATGTATGCGACCGTTCAGCCCCTTTCACAATTGACGTCCGACCAGTTTACGACCGCCTGCAACAGTTTTTTCTTAGTGTTGCACGATCGATCTCTTGGCGTCTTGCGAGCACTCGCAGTAGTTGTAGACGATCGCACAAACTCGAGGTGGTCGGAGGTGATCGTGACTGGTCGCATCTGAACTTTGAACATGTTCAAAATCCGAACGCGATCAAATACGATCGATTCACTCGCATCAGGCCGTACCCGGGGTCGTACCATCGGTCGGGCGATCATCGTGCGAGTGTTGTTCAACGTTGTATGACTTGGTGCGAGAGGTGGCACAACTAAGTAGTCGCATTTACTTGACTGGAGGTCGTACAACACTTGCACATGCGCAAGCGACCTTCATGTACAGAGACCTGTCTTGCGACTGGTTGCGATGATAATATGGGCCATAAGACTGTTGCAAGACCGATCGCAACGGCTTACAACATTGCACTACCGTTTCATTCCCATGTATGCGACCGTTCCACTCGCAATCCCTCGTGCAACACTCGCATGTGATCGCATGAGCACAATAAGAGTATATGCGACTTACTCGTGCAACGGGGTTTACTGGTTGTTTTGTTGTATGACAGCTGTTGCAACTGTGAAAGCCTCTGTGCGATCTTATGAGATGACTAGCGATTGATGCCTGTTGCAGCCTGTCGCACGACCAAAAGGTCGCAAATGGTTGTACGTCAATTGTGAAAGGGGCTTAACTGCAGAATGGCAGTGGAGTAACTGAAAGTTGGGTGGGTATAAAAGTGGGAAATTTTTTTTTTTAAATTTTGAGTTATCATGAATTTAGTGGTGTTCTGGTTATTGGGTCTGTCTGATGTGTCTACAGTATGTTTTGTCAGGCTTCCAAATAAATGGTAATTCATTTGCATATTGTGTTTACATGTATATCTGCCTAAATCAGATGAAGCTCTCTTTAAAGTAGGCCTAATGAGCCTGTATCAAGACTCTGACTGTACAATGGAAGGGGATGTGCATTCTTGCCTCCTGAGTTCTTGTAATATTATTCACACCCTGAAATACCCTGTAACCTTGGATAATAATCTTTCTTTTTTTTAATGAAAATCCATATGTTTGTAATTAAATCTGAAAGAGAAATACTCTTTTTGCCCAATTGATCCTGGGCCAGGTAGCCATTGTGCAGTGCCAGATGAGTATTTTGGATATTTTTTTTTCAGGATTGCTTTTACATAATTTTGTAATGGGTGGACCAAGTTAAATCACCTTTTCTCTTATTTGCCCACTGTACAGTTGAAGTTGTGTGAACTTGCAGACATTTCCTTTTGAACAAGTAGAAGTCAGGATGAAGTCATTTGTATATGATGAAATCAGTGTGATTCAGTCATACATGTAGCTATTTATATTGTGACATGCAGTCAAAGTTGCAGCATTCCATTGGGTTTGTGACTTGTTTGTACATGTAAATGAGAAATATCCCTTAATTTACAAATTACTAATTTCTTTAGTATATATTATGTACAGTAGGGCCTACTGTTTGCCCAACTACTGTACTGTGATATTGAATTATTCCTCCAATGCTATGTATTTCGGCATTTTGAGAATGAACCACTGTATTACACCCTCAGTCAAGGCATGACCTCTTGGTGTACACCAGATAGGAAATAAGGAAGGAATCTATGTAGAGTCCTGAGACTATTACATTTCCTTCCACAAAGTAAATACTATTAACAGTTCAGATCAAGCCGCTGGATGGTCGCTCTGCTTGCCAGCATTCAGTAGCTTTCAGACAGGAAGAAATGGTCCCGTTCAGATAAAAAAGATGAATCAGGCTTAAGACCCTGAATAGCCCCTGAAATGTTGTTGCTCAATAGTTGCAAACTCGCCTGTAAATAACCTACCATTAAATGGCTCAATACAAAATGTAATTTGAAATGAACACGAAAAAATGAAAAAGTTGAGTATTGTGTACTAGGGCTGAGACAAAGCGGGCGGTCCACTGGTGAGTGACCATTGCTCCTGGTCAACCGGTGCAACTTCTTGTGCTATAGGTGCCGTGGGTCGCTAAATTAAAGAAATGTATCAGAAATTCAGTATCACCAAAGACTGAGAATATCAACCACTTTAAGACATATATTTTGGCCCTAAACCGTATGAGGGCGTGACTGTGGGAGCTGCAATTTTTTTTTTTTTTTAACTTTAAAACAAAATATTACACTCCACTTGGAGTCACAAATATAGAAACAAATTTTTTAGCCATGTCCATGCACCATTATTACAAAGCTCCCTAAATTAGATAAATTCCCAGTAAGAAAATTGAGAAATCCTTCATGGTACTATTCTTTCCATACATGTAGCTCTATCTTAAATACACTCGAAAGTTTTGATATATTAAAGGAAATATAGGCTTCAAAGGGGTTGATATTCAAAGTCTTTTTGATGACTCTGAAATTTTCATGCATTTCCTTATTTTAGTGGTCCACTGGCCTCTGCCGAAAAAGCAAATTAGTCTCCGGTCAAAAAACCCCTCCAAACTGTAATGACTCAGCCCTACATAGTGTACCCATGATCACTCTAAATCTTTTTATCAATCTATTTGTAACCTCTGGAGTGTTTCATGAAGCAAATTTATAGTGATTTCAATTTTACAGGCTTCTGAAATACTTCTGATTGGCTCAGAACAAATGACAATTAGTTGGGGAAAATCACCATTTGCTTGAAACACTCCTATGGTGATTTGGGATTTACTTAGTCACAAGTACTGTAGCAGGCCTACATTTGCACACTATATCAACAGAATTGTTCAATGTAATTTCTGATGAGGAAAGAATTGAATATTTGTATGCATTGCTATTTAGTTGGCAAATTGATGAAAATTACAAAAGAGAATGATCTTTGGTTAAAAAAAAAAACGGTACATGACGTGTACAATGTAGGTTGTAAATCTGTTCACTGATGTGTAACTAATTCATTCAGCCAGCCAGTGAGGTAAATGGTTGCATGACCATTCATAAAATTAAAAACCACAAGGCTATACAGACAGCTTTTCAGAATATGGTAGTCATCTGTTCTTTGTGTGTGTTTTGTGTGTATGTACATTCTTGTTGGCAGATGGGTGGGAGAATACAAAGAGAAACATGCCAAGCACATGATTCATGGCAATCTACAACAGTGATGCAATTGACATCATGATGAACATTTCAGTGTTAGTAAAAATAGTAACAGGGATGCTTTGCATGTATGCCTATAGAATAAAAAAATCTTCAAACAGAAACTGGTTTCCTGTAATGCCATTGTTAGCACAGCTGATGTGTTTAATATACAAATTTATGTTTACTATTATTAATATTAAGGCCTATTTTACCTTTGTTTAAATTATTTTATTTAGGCCTACATGTACATGTATTTATTTAATTTTAATTATTTATTTCATTTATTGTTTATTTATTTTTATTTATTTGTTTTTATATATTTTTTTTGGAGGGGGGGGGGGGGTAGCGTAATTTGGTGCCCAGTCTGTGCAGGATATACTGACTTATATTGTGCATATCAAACAAAATGATGATCAACATTTTGTAAAGCAATACATGTACTTCTGGTTTCTGTGTGACATGTGAGATCAGGTTATCCATTTCTCCTGATAGTGATGAGGCACATACATGTAGGATGAGCAAGATGTTGTAAGCCAACATGCACAATGTTGGCATTTGCCTTGAACAGCAACAGATGGGGTATCGTACAGAAATGTAACATCTTGCAAGCTCAAATAACATCATTTTGAATTTGTAGAATTTTACCAGATGCTTGACTGCAATCTATCACTGTATGATACTGTAAACCGTTTGAATTAGCGTAGATGTATAGTACACATTGTAAAAAGTTGTACATGTAGGCTATGTACATCACATGTACATGTACGCATAATGTGTAACCTCCCAAATTTATAGGACATACAATGTATTGTTTGCCTACATGTATGTACAAGTTAATGTAATTTCCAAGTTACATGTACATGTAAATCACTTTCTGAAAAATTATTTGAATCAATCATTCTTTTCAAAGGACTTTCTCAATAAGGCCTACTTATTTTCTTTTAAACTGATACAAAAATATATAATACAAAACTAAATTTAAAAAAATAATATAAACTGATAAAAATTAAAAAAAAAAATTTTGGTCAAATTATGTCATTTCCCAAATTTTGAATTCAGCTAAAAATACACATATTTTTTATAATCATTCAAATATCATCTTCTGGACTTGTAGTTGTAAATGACAAATTTCAGTGAAATTATCTGATCAAGCTTTTTTGTCTAAAGAAAAGAAAATTCATGTTATTATTGATTGTACCAAAGCCTCTAATATGATGCTTGTTGTGCATGCTTATACAAAGCTAAAATGCATCGAGGCTCACACTTCAGAGTGACTTTAAAATGAGTTACGTACATGTACATGTGTGCATCAATACTGTGTGTGTTTGAGATGCTGTGGGCAGGCATCTTGAACACAATAGCTGCATGTGTGTGTGGTTATCCCCGATTAGATTTGATCAGAAATTATGTGTGCATCTTTTAGGGAAGGAATTGAATGTCCATATGTTTTAGGTAGTGGTAGAAATTTTAAGTGACAGAGAGAGGTGTACATGGCTCCATCTCAATTGAGGTGGAAATATCTCATAAATTGGTATTGATTTGTGTCCTACCACGTACATGTACATGTACAAAATGCAGGTTCATACATGTACCAAGGAGATATCTCCTTGTACATACTGTATTGGTATTTTATTGTGCATGAATGTTAATGATGTTAATGAAAGGTGCTGGAGGCAAAGTGATTTCCTGTCATTCAGAATTTGTTTTATCCTTTAATAGCTGAATGGGTTCAATTTATGAATACTTCATGAGCCTTATTGGCATTTATCAAATAGGCACACCTAATGTTTCGAGACTGCATACATTTTATGTACAGAACAAGATACTGTAGTTGGGGATTTAAAGATTAAAATGATCTTTAATAAAAATAACTGTTGAAGTGAAACAAGGTACTTTTAGTTTGTTTTACTTGGAAATGTATAATAAAATATTATTTTGAATAAGAAACTATTAAATACATTGAAGAGCCTACGGTATTGAAATTCATGATTGCATGTTTTGCCACCTTACAATATGCACAGTAGAAGTGGATTGAAAGTGTGAATCCGTTCGAACTAGACACTGTGCTTTGTTGATATTTGTTGCTATTTCAATTCAGGTATGATTTTTTCCCCCACTTTTCTTCAGTTGACAGACATGTAATAATGATGCTAAATAATAATATGGGAACATTAGATACATGTAGCACCGAAATCAGTAGTCATAGTCACTATATACATGCAGTGTTCTACAATAATGTATCATAATTGACCTGAATATAGAACTAATATATGAATGTTATTGTTTCATTCCATTTTCAGCTCCAGAATCTGGGTATCAATGCAGCCAACATCGGATTCAGCACACTGACCATGGAGTCGGACAAGTACATCTGTGTGAGAGAGAAAGTTGGGGAGCAGGCTCAGGTAGTCATCATCGACCTCAATGACTCTGCTAACCCCATCAGAAGACCCATCTCTGCAGACTCGGCCATCATGAACCCTGCCAGCAAAGTCATTGCCCTCAAAGGTCAGAGGTTATTTAGTTATGCCTGTAATTCATGGCTTTGAAGAAATGATAAGGAAATAATTATATTTTGTACTATATAGTAAAATTGTTAATGATGATGATGATGATGGTGGTGGTGGTGATGGTGGTGGTGGTGATGGTGGTGGTGGTGGTGGTGGTGGTGATGATGATTATGGTGATGATGATGATGATGGTGGTGGTGGTGGTGATGGTGATGATGATGATGATGATGATGGTGGTGGTGGTGGTGGTGATGATGATTATGGTGATGATGATTATCATGATATGATGATGATAAGTTATATTCATACAGGTGTTTCAAATGATCAAAGTGTAAAAAGTGTGTTTTGAATAATGATTCTGCAAAACCATGGTTATGAAATATCATCCTACAACGTCACTGTGCTGGCCTGCTTCAGGTTAATAGGACATTCTAAATTGATTAATCTACTTATAGGCAGATAAAATGCCCTGTACAATGCACAGTGGGACGGCAGTGGAACGAAGGAGAAAGCTACTTTTCAAGAAAAAGAAAATATTATTTCAATGTTAGTACTCTCACAGCAACCCCATTTTGTGTTTTTATTTTTTTATTCATTATTTGTGATTCTACATGTAGCCTAGGAAAATTGATTGGATACAGTTTAAATCTACATCGTTAATCCGCAATCTGAGCCAGATTTCCAATTGGGCTGATGTCTGGATCATTTGATTACCCACAAATAATTGTCACCTTTACAACCTAGTTTTCCTGCAAAATTGTATTCTGAAGGGCTATCTACCATATTTTTCTTCTCTTTTTTTTTTCAAACTGTTTGATTTTTTTTTCATAAATGGGCAGATAAACCATATTGAAATCTTTCTGAAAATTTACATTTATCATATTAACATCCATAAAATTGTCTGCTATTGTCAGTGTTCAATTAAAAGTATCTTTTGTGTACATTACCCCTGAAAAGAGATATACTTCCTTATATCTTGATTCTTATCAATTTTAGACAATTCAAATAATGAGAATACAAATGTTTACAATAAAACATTAAATGATACAATTAGTGAAGCATCTTTCTTTCGGTTATTTTGATAATCATACACAACATCTAGTTAATTATTAGCTTGCAAATAATTTTGACATGATTGGTGTTCCAATACAATCAACTTTCTAATTTCCTTTATTGCATAATATATGCAATGCAGGATCATGCTCCAGCCACTCACGTAGAAAGGAAGGGGGGGGGGGCGCTATGGTACAAGTTTAGAAAATCAATACAAGGAATCAATTAGCGGGATGGGTCAACTGATCCATTCGCTCATGAGACAGAGCCCTGTAATAATGTAATGTACTTTGCTCAACTGCATCAGTTGATGGCATAAGTACTGCACTCATTTAAAATGCGAGCAAGATGAGGGGCATGGCCCTGGTGTGTCGTTTGGGGTACACTGTACAGTACATGTATATGTACACCCACCAATGCCCTAAATGCCACTGTTGCAAATGTCAGAGAATTGAGATTGCTTTGCAGATTGTGTTAAAACCGTTCAAACTGTGCACGCTACAACTGGACATGTACTTTGTTCAATCAAAGGTTGTTTTTTTTTTCATTTTCTCTTTGTAAGTTTAATGTTGCATGATTAATATTTTCTTTCCAACTATATACGTTTCTTGCCACAATTTACATTTTGCATCAAGGTTGTTTCCTTGAAAATGATATTGATAATGAAGCTCAAATGGGGAAAATACATGTAGTACATGTACACTGTATGGGGAGGGGGCATTGACAGAAGCACTGGCTAATCTCTGCATGTAACGTTCGTTTCTTTACATAGTTTCTTTATTCTCTGAGACAAGTTGTATACGGTTCTGCATTACTACACACAAACCTTGAAGGGATTTTGATTGCTTTCTGAAGAGGCAATCCTCTATATGTATAGTGTATTGGCATGCAATCATGAGAGGTTGAATCCAAAACTCTTTTTAATCAAGTCTGGATCGTAACGAGGAGGATGTATTTAATCACGAGGTAGCGTAGCACACGTGGGAGATTAGTCATCAAGATCCCCCATTCATATCAAAGAGCTGCTTCAACCCGGTTGCTATCGCTGTTGACCTACATGTGAAAGTAAATGACGTGCAGAGCATGAATGAAAAAATAAGGATCGTGAAATACGTCTTTGCTTCCCCAATTAATTACCAACACAAACATAGAAATAATTCAACAACATTAAAAATAAGAAGGTAAAAATAAATTAAAAAAAATCAACATGAGGTGATATTTAGTGAAGTATGTGACCATTATCGCTTTTTTCTACATGTACATGTATATTGAAAAAAAATTCTTTCTAACTCAGGGTCTTGTGCAAATTACATAGGAAATAATAGCATTGAAGTCGACACTCAATAATAACCTGAGATTACATGTAGAGCATACAGTTTTTACATATATGTACATGAATATTCAAGAATTATACTGAATGGAAAAGTCCTAACATCCATGTACACATGCACCTCTTTGAGGCCGTTCTCATTACGCTTTCTAAAACTAGTTTACTGGAAACCGATTCAGGAAACCAGTTTGGAAGATTGCTTTGCTAGCGTTCCCACTTGATCTCACGAAAGCGGTTTTCAAAATCACTTCACATAAAGCGATCTTGTTGCTATGGAAATGCTCTCAGTGGGGGGACACGTTTCGTGCGAAATTCGGAACTGCAGCGTAGGCATTCTACACCTTTCATGTTGAGTAGCGCACTCAAAATGTGCGAAGATGGCTTCCCGAAGAACGGTTGTGTCCTCATTTACGCTAAAACCAGTTTAACGAGGCAAAGCGATCTTGAAAACTACATTGCGAGGTGGTTTTCTGAATTGGTTTGGAAGATCGCTTCCAAGAACGCTTTGACTGTTCTCACTACACGTTAAACTAGTTTCCACTTAACTAGTTTCCAGTAAACTAGTTTAAGGAAGGTAGTGAGAACGGTGTCAAAGCGATCTTGAAAACTACATGTACATCGCAAGGTGGTTTTCTGAACCGGTTGGAAGATCGCTTCCAAGATCGCTTTGACCGTTCTCACTACACGTTAAACTAGTTTCCACTAAACTAGTTTTACTTTTACTTTTAAGGAAGGTGTCTTTCAGTACAGCACATTATTATTATCATGGATGTGTAATGGTTTGTTCACCTGACTCTTAATCTAAGGGTCTGGAGTTTGAATCCCATCTGGTGCTAGTGTCATTTGGCAAGGCGTTTATCTATGTTTGCCATTTTCCATCCAGCTGTTAATGGATGGAAGGATGCGAATGTCAGTGTGATAAGATTGGCATGTGTGGGTATGTGAAATACTGCCTGGTCAGAATGTTCCTCTGGGAGTGGAGATGGCGTGCTTTACATGTATGTGTGGAACGTTGGATCCAATGACTAGGATACAATGATATATCTGTGAAGCGCTTTGCCAAATTCGATTTTAGTTTAGTTTAGTTTGAGTTTATTTACTGAACAACAATAACAATAACGATAACAATGTGTTAACATCACAGCACAAACATAACTATTCTAGTATACAGATGTAATTGCTAATATTATAAAGGATAAAATGAGAATACAAACGATAAATCTGAATACATAAAATGTGATGTGCGTGTATAAACCTAAAACAAATGTTTTGACATTTTTTAAAGATCCCAGTCACAGTTTCCAATATTGATAATCTAACGAAAAGATACGTATATGGTTGAATGTTGTTGTTAATAAGGAACCAGAAGGTAATGTAGCACAAGTGCTAGTCGAGACTGATTCCTTAAAATCTTTGGTATTTTTACATAAAAGAAATACATGTGAACAGTGAATAATACTATAAATGTTTAATTGAAAGGGGGGTTTGAAAAAAAAAAAGCAGTAAGCACTGTACATACTTGTATGAACGGAATATTGTTTGGCTAGTGTGGTTGATGGATGTGATGAAATGGCAAACAATATGATAAACTAGTCAAACCTGTCTATTAAGGCCATCAAAGGGAAACAAAAAAAAGGTCGCCTTCATAGACGGGTTCTATATTAACACATATTCTTATCAAACAGGATACAAGTTTGCTTGCTACTGAAGGCAGATTTTTACTCCAGACAGGTGGCCGCCAAAGCAGGTTTGACTGTATTTAGTGGTTACTGTTTGTTTTTATTTGTGTTTTTAGATAAAGAACAAATTAAGTATTGTATTTTTTTTTCATTCTCATAGCTGGTCGCACCCTCCAGATCTTCAATATTGAGATGAAGAGCAAGATGAAGGCCCATACCATGACTGAGGATGTCACCTTCTGGAAGTGGATCAATGTGAACACTATCGGCCTGGTGACAGACACCACTGTCTACCATTGGGGTATGGAGGGCGACTCCCAGCCTATCAAGGCCTTTGACCGCCATTCCAGTCTGGTCGCTTGTCAGATCATCAACTACAGGACAGATGCCAAGATGCAGTGGCTGATTCTCATTGGTATCTCGGCACAGGTGAGCAGAAAGTTGTGCTCGGCTTGAGTTATGTCACAAGGGTGTATGCGTAACCTGTCCATGTTCTTTAAGAGAGTGTCCACAAATCTTTTCACCATGTTCTTCATCATCTGACTTAAAATACATGCATGTGAAGGTTCATCTGCAAGTTGGAGCATGATGACTTTGAACTTAAAGTGAGAACAGTTTTGTCTTTAAGTGCAGCTCTTTGATTGAATCTAATGCACATAAGAAAAAAAGAGGGGTGCCTGCTATTGTCTTGAAATATTTTCTAAGATTTTACATGTAATATGATAGAGATGCAGAAGGGTTTCGATTTTCTCAGAGGATTTTCTCTTTCCATTCAATGATATTGATATATATTATTTTTATTGATTTTGATAAAAGAAAAGTCAGGAATCTAAAAAATATCAAGTAAATGGAAAAAGATAGGCCTACATGTAATGTGACTCAAAAGTTTTCTTGGGGCTAGATGAAGTCTCCTACAGTAATTTGATCAGTCCATGTAGTTCAAGAGTTTTTATTGAGAACAGAATAATGCGTTCCTATTCAGGGGAGTCGTACAGATCTGTGTGATTTTACTATTAAGACCAACCTATTCCGTTTAGGAGGACTGGTAATGTTGGTCATATTTGCTTGATCAGTTTGATTTTTGTCTCTGCATAGGAGTTGGGCATAAGGGTTATCGAGTCTCGCTGATCTTTTAATGTGAATTTTAAGTCACAAAATGAAAGTCCATTGTCATTTCAGGCCATTGAACGTTATCATAGTTCAAAGAATTGTTTCATTTTCATACATTCCATTTACATATATGGAGCATCCAATATACTTGTAAAAAGAAATTTAACAAGGACACTTTTTTTACAGTCTGTACTCGGTAGTATGTATGTGAAAATATTGTAATGCTGCTGCAGCGAATTGGATAAAGCAAAGAGCAAGACTAATTTACGGTTAGACCCTAAATAGCCAATCAGCGCTCACTATTTCACGCCAGTCTGATTACACGCCTTTTGTTATATTCTTTTGTTGCGTTCGCTTCCATTCATTTGTGCGTCATACTCTGAAGAGTGCACAACGAAAAACTTTTAATAGTATGGCTCTTCTTCGCGCTATTTTCAAAGAGTTATCTCTTATTTGAAACAGTTCCAATGTGAGTTGTCCTACATGTACATGTGACTAGGGATAATGCTAGCTAGCTATTGCTTCACTCTTGTCATTGCACATTGTACAGTAATTTATGATACCGCCCAGCTCATAATGCACAAAAATAATAAATCATTTTTTGTTTAACTTGTATAGCATATAGTGTGAAAACCAGTTCCTGAGCTTTAGAATGAACTTGTTGAAATTGATTAGCAGTGCCTAGTAAACTATTCGATTTTTAAGAATTTCAGGAAGAAGTGCCCCCCCCCCCAAAAAAAAAAAAAAAAAAATGGCCCAAAATATACTTGGACCTTGGCTTTGGTTGGATTCATATTATGACAATACAGATGAATCTGCTTAAATGTTGAATCTTCTGGGACTACAGATTATTTTTTTAACAACATTTTTACTTGGAAGATGTAAGTAACATACATGTATTCTGACCTGAAAAATGCCTTGATTTGAGTGATTATTTGACTTATAAATGGAAGGTTGATACAAGTTTCTCTTTCAGTCTAAGGTTACAGTCAAATTCGTAACTTTTTATACATCAAAGACTAAATGTTTATTTTAGTTCATTATAGAGAACTGTTACTGGCGAATAATTGTTGGTGTGGAGCTGTTTGTTGCCATGCTGTATCTTAATCCTGCAATATGATGTTCTTAATACCATGCAGGAATGTGTGGTATTCTTTCTAGTTTTGCGTTTAATTTCATATCATAATTAGTTTACATGCAAAGCCACAAACATAGATTGAAGTCTACATGTATATGGCATAAACTCTCCTGTTGAAGGACCCGTATTATTAACCATAGCATGGCCAAAATATTTGTTCTGGAATATTTATTTAACTACCCATGTTGTGTGCTTCATATCATTCTGCTCTTATTGCAATTGTTATTTTTATTGCTTTAATCCAACTCTTGCCAATCCTGCAAATTACTCTTAAACAGGTCAACTGCCCTTCAAGATCAGTGGTGAAAACAGGGGAGGAGAAAGAAGAGCATGAAAAGATTGTTTTTCGATGTTAACTCTGGAGATATTTATCAATTGAAAAAAAATTATATCACTCTTTATGTCATCTTGCCAACTCCCTCCCCCCCCCCCAATTGAAAAATCCCTGTGCCGCCCCTTCTCTTTAAAGAGAGTTACAGGAAATGATAGCTTTAAGAGAAAGATATTCAACAAACAGGAATCTAATAATTGAATTGGGTCTACTATTTTATCTCAGAAGTTGTAGGACAATGTATTTGTTTTAACCCACAGTGTGAAATCATAAACCTTTTAATAATCCTAATATGCGGTGTTTATGAAATTGCATTGATCAGTTAAATATTTTATCTTCAGAGAATATAGATAGTACATAACTTGCTGACTGTCAATAAATGTACTTCATCTTATAAAGCATACATACTTAAAAACATAATTTGAACGAAGGGTTACAGTATATCAAATAAAAATATTGTAAAGCAATGTTCCATTCTAATATTATATTTCTTAAAAGAAAAATGAATTGGAAAGCTTTGAGAGAGTTAAGTAAAAATGTAAGGATGCTACAAGATTTCTTTAGGTTGATTACAAAACAGATTAAAAATTCAGAATTATTACATGTACAACACTCCTTTCCCATTCTATCATAGCAATTATTTGTCCTTTATTCCTCATTTTTTTTGCAATCTTACACATGACTATTTTTTATTTTTCCTCATTTTTTGCAATCTTACACATGCCTACATACATACACTTCATGGAATTGCTGTCTATTAGTTACAGTCCCTGTCTATATATTGCATGTAAATCAATAACCCCCCCCTAGAAAAAAAAATATTGATTTTTATCTTATTTACAGTACAGTTTCACAGAGTGACCTACAGTGTAGCCGATGTTTATTATCGTCAAATTAAGACTAAAATAGTTTGACTAACCATTATTTTGAATCAGGATTTGCTCAAATTTTAATGAACCCATTCTTGTCATGTTAAATAGTCACAAACTGAATTATGGTGCCTTCCATTATTAAAAGTGTGATGTATCAGCCACTTCTTACACATGTGTATTGTTTATCCTCAGATCGGAAAAGATCAGGAATCCGCTACGCAGGTAGAAAACTCAGAAACTCTTATTTTGACTTAACACCCTGTAGACTGGCTAATGCTTCTAGCATGTGCCCTATTCTCTCTGCACCCTTGTGCACTCACCTTGCCAATGCTTTGCCTACCAAGTTCTGTAACTTCCGTAGACTTTGTACAGATCTCCCTGTTCCAGTATTAGCTACAGGTTTAGCCTGTTGACTTCCAAGTGAACTGTACAAAACCTTGTAGTGCATTGCCTTACCTTGCAGTAATGCATGCTTGTCTGAGGATTGATATCGTTGTGTAGTGAAGGTAGAAGTTCTTGTAGGGTCCTGGCAGGTGATCCTTGTGGTCGTTCGTTGTTGAAAGTGCTGTGTGTAGGACTGTTTATTTTGCCAAGGAAGCAGATTCTTTACTCAAGATCTCTTTTTGTGTTCATTCATTTCCATTAATATACATTTGGTGGAAGGGGTTCTTGATCTGTTTTGCAGCAAATAGTCATCTAACAAATTAAACTGATTGGTAGTAAATACTGAAATTGCAGTCTGCTAAATTTGTTTGTTAACACTTTGCTAGGAGTTACAAGATGTAAATATTTTGTGGGGGGGGGGGGGATTTTGGTAAGTTTGTTTTGATTTCTCAGTGACGTTCCTATTAGAAGAGTGACGTTCCTATTTGAAGAGGAAAATGTCTTGCAGAAGAAAATATTTTCCCTGAACATTACATATTTCTTGGTATTATCATAATTTTATGATAATATTCTCTTTAGCGGCATAACATTTAACTAATTTAATTTGAAATGGAAAACAAAATGCATATACTCATGAAGAAGCAATCCCTTCATTGCCAGCAAATGCCCTGTTAACAGGGGAAAAAACAAAAGAACCAGTAGAAAGATTTGCTGCGAAATTTTTTTACACTTCTACACCATAAATAGAAGTTACATGTAATAGAAGTTTGGTAATATATATAAAAAATTAAAAAAACTAAAAGTTTGGAATGTCTTGATTATAGAGTTGAATGTCTTAATTATATAGAATAGTTTGACCCAGTAGATGAAAAGAAAAATCCATGCACTTGACAAAATAAATAGTAGGACTGTTATCAGGGTTCTATAAGATAAGAGTTGTGATCGATTTAAAGCAATTGCAACTTTGAAATTGGCTTTAGGACTCAAACTCAAAATGTTTTGTTATAATCAATTTGATTAATGACAACTATATGGTTGAAATACTGAAATATAAAAGTGAATAGTTCCCTACAAGAGTTATAATCCACATTTTCTGAATCTATCTATCTTTCCTTCGCAGCAAAACCGTGTTGTAGGGGCGATGCAGTTGTATTCCGTTGAACGCAAGGTCAGCCAGCCGATCGAGGGCCACGCTGCTTGTTTCACTTCTTTTAAGATGGAGAATAACCCGGAGCTGTCTACTCTCTTCTGCTTTGGTGTACGTGGTGCTGCAGGAGGCAAGGTAAGTTTCTCAAGGATGTTGTAGCGCATTTGATCCAGTGGCAGTCATTGTCCGCTCTCTTCTTCTTTGGTACTTGTTTCATAGTGAGTCTTTCAAGGAAGTTGTACCAGATTTGTTACAATCTTTAAGTCTTTAAAAATGTACAACAGACCACATTCTATATTATTTTCCTCATTTAAATAAATTCCTAGTGGCATCCCTGATATTCTTGATTTTATTGCTTTCTCTTTCTTCAGCTGCACATCATTGAAGTTGGTTCTCCAGCCTCAGGCAATCAGCCATTCACCAAGAAGGCTGTTGAGCTCTTCTTCCCACCAGAAGCACAGAGTGATTTCCCTGTAGCCATGCAAGTAAGTCTGAAGATTTATTCTAAGACCCAATGCCATACTCAATGTTCTACAGTTTCGTAATTTGAAGGAAATGATATTCTGAGGGAGAAAAGTATTTCCATGCTGGTTCACATGCATGTAAGAGTCTGAACATTGCATTAAAAAGAACGTAAGAGAAACATTACTACAACATATCTATCTTCTAATGAATTATTCCTAGTGATTCTATTTCTGTTTGAATTTGATTGGTTATCTAACATTAAATTAGGTTTCACTTTCATCTCTGTATACATTGTAATTTCAGTTGGAAAGACCGAATATCTGTCCCTGGTGGTTTAGAGTGTAGAATATCATGAGATATTCTTATTCATTATTGCTGTCCATCTTGTTGACTCTGTAGTATCTTGTAATATTAGGCAAAGAGATTAGTTGAAAGGAGTCGATAAGTGGTATAAGTTTGCTAAGACCTAGATAAGTGGTAGACAGACATAAAAATTGGCAATATATAGTAAATTTATCATTATTGAAATATTGGTATTCCTATCACTAGGTGAGTCCCAAACACAACGTCATCTTCCTCATCACCAAGTACGGCTACGTCCACCTGTACGATGTGGAGACAGCAACCTGTATCTACATGAACCGTATCAGCGGTGAGACCATCTTCGTGACTGCTGCTCACGAAGCTACTGATGGTATCATTGGTGTCAACAGGAAAGGACAGGTGAGCTTTCACAAAACTGATAGATTATTATTGATGTAAGGGTTATTACATCCAGATGGGACAATTTTCATGACATACCAGAAGGAAGTTTCATCAGCATTTGTCCGGCAACAACTGTCAGCACTGACTAATAATTTGAGATTGCTGATTGGCTGAGAACCACAAGCATCTGACTGTCACTCCGGCAACTGTTTTTAGAGAATGACTATTCGTTGGTGCTGACAACTTTCATGAAATGGTCTTTGAACTAAACAAATTTTCCTATTTAAAACAGGTTCATATACATGTAAATGTCTGCCAGTAATTACTGCAGCAAAAATTTGTGTCCCATTAAGTTTAGTCAAACATGATAATGCGTTTTCAGAGTGAGAGTCTGTGCCAATGATATTTAAATGTGATATCCATATTAAGGAGGTAAGAAAACAAATTTGAACTGCTATAAATCAATATCAGATTTCTAATTCAAACATGGATGACTATAGTAGGAGACCTTTTTCACATTGACACAACAAAATTCTGAATTGATCTTCATTGAGAAATAGAAAGGATGAAATCTATAATAATGCAGAACACAGCATCAAAACATAGGAACTACAGATAAGCCTTATCAAGTAGTTTTAATTAGTAGTATTAATTTTGAGAAATCATGGAAATTATGCATACATGTGTACTTCTTGTTTTTCAAGATTGTTATGATTCAGTTAAGTTTACATGAAGGGCAATCTCAAGTAAAAAGCATAAC
Source organism: Lytechinus pictus (assembly GCF_037042905.1). Taxonomy (NCBI): domain Eukaryota; kingdom Metazoa; phylum Echinodermata; class Echinoidea; order Temnopleuroida; family Toxopneustidae; genus Lytechinus; species Lytechinus pictus. The sequence goes on from NC_087246.1 coordinate 33,407,302, forward strand.
ATGAACAAAAATGTTTAGCTCAATCCCAAGGAAAGGGAGTAATACATAGCACAGTATGTGGGGGAAGTATACATGAGTATTAAGTGTTCCAATGTGGTTAATTGCTTATTGCCCTTTCTTGACAAACAAAATTAGCCATGAAAATGTAGGACAGGTGGGTGTTTCATAAAGCTGTTCGTAAGTTAAGAGCGACTTTTTATAAGAATGACTGGTGAACCTTTCTTACGGGCTAAAAAATCACCAATAAACATTATGGTGAACATCATTTACCACAAGAAAGGATCACCAGTCATTCTTAAAGTTATTCTTGACTTACGAACAGCGTTATGAAACGGCCCCAGGTAGTTTACATACATGCTAAGAAAATCACCTTGGTCGTGTGTGTGTGATGTCATTACAGGTCACACTGCCAAGCATGAACAATGCTGTTCATGTATTTGTTGATATATGGATGCTTCAAACCTGACCAATATGGATCTGGGCCCTGTCTTACAAAGAGTTACGATCTATGGAAAGCCAGCAACGTCAGCATGTTATAAATGCATGTTTGTTCAAAATATTTTCTAGATGTAATGTACATAAATTCATTGTTTTCTTGACAATTTGGAGTTTTCCCCTTTGTTTACAAAGGATATTTTGCAAATTTCCTGTAGAAAAATTATGACACTGATGGATTTCTATAGAGTTGCGATTGGTTGGATCAATTGTAACTCTTGAGACGGGGCCCTGATTTATGTATCATATTTGCATTGCTAGATTATTTGGGGGGAGGTATTCTGATAATTTAACCCAAGTTTAATTGTAGATATAATAGAAAAAAGAAAGAAATTTAGTCCACACTTCTTTGGAATGCTAGTGTTACCCTTACTTCTTCAGCATCCATGATCAATGTAATATACCAAATTATTGGCATTTATTTATATTCAGATTATCTTTGAATTCCAATTGCAATTACCAAAATAAGTTTGAAAAACTTTTCAAGTCTGCAGGATTAAAATGATTGATACTTGACAAATGAGATGGCAACTAGCATTCTGTATTTTATTGTATGTCTAAACTTAGAGTTAAGTAATTCATTTATCTTCAGCTGTGCTATGTAATTGATTTCTTAATTTATACTAGTCAAGCTGTACTTCTGCCAATGATTATTAATATAATTATAAGAAATTGCAATATAACATATAAACGTTATAAAAAGTGTTTGGCAAGAATAAGAGGATAATCCTTTATATGTTTCCTGGAGGGAAATGAGAAGAAGTTAACAAAATCAGTGATGACCTTAGACAATGTTAGGTGAGGTCACACATTCCTGGAGGCAGTACTAAACCCAAGTCAAGGCGACATGAAGTTACGCATGAAATGCTTTCATGAAAGCAGGGCGTGGGTGTCACTCGTAAAAGTCAACTACTCTCTGCAGAAGGTACACAGGATATGATGCAGTAATTTGATTAGTAACTGCCTGTAATGCACTTTACATGTACATAGAAGGGCTCTCTGGTGGTGTCGCTTTGGTGATGACACATTTATTTATGTGATGGACCTTTAGGTACACATTCTTCTCACCCCTAAGGAAGGGGATTGATGTTCACGGTACATGAATGCCATGTCAAACTTGGTCAATGGGGCAAATTCTGAGACAATGATAAAATGTTTAAAATCGTTATTGCACGATTTATTTATTCAGTCAATTTTGTAAGGATGTCAATGTAAAAATGCAGGATTGGAAATCATACACTGAGGAAATTTGACTATTGTGAATCTTTTATGTAAAATGCAGTCACATCAATATCTTAATACTATTATTTTTTTTATCATACCTACTTTTACATACATCTCAATTGTTTCTCTTCCTTCAATCCCCTTACAATCAACTTTTTTATCCTACATATGAAACAGTAGAAACCTTTTGTTGGAAAGATGAAAGCAATCGTCGTTAGTTGTTAAATTCTGTTCATTATTTAAGGAAGAATAGTCCAATGAAAGAGTTCATGACAAAGGATTGCTCTTCAGATGCCCTAACATTCAAATTATGATTAAAAACATTTGTATGTAGTCCCATACATCCATCTTTGTGTACAGTTCATTTGACTCTCAGCAAAAGAGGGTTAATGTGTCATAATTTTGTTGAGATGATAACATACACTTATTCTTGGGTGCATTATAGCCGCTATTACCCAATCAATTTGAGACATTTCCTTCTGCAATCCAGTATCAGGATTATTTATTTCTAATGGTTAACTCTCGATGTTAATTTTTTTCTTCAAAAAATAATTCTTCAGGTTTTGACAGTTAGTGTTGATGAGGAGCATATCGTTCCTTACATCACCAACAACCTTCAGAATCCAGACCTTGCCCTACGTCTTGCTGTCCGTAACAACCTCTCTGGTGCTGAAGACCTCTTTGTCCGCAAGTTCAACAACCTGTTCCAGCAGGGCAACTACTCCGAGGCTGCCAAGGTGGCTGCTAATGCACCAAAGGTAAGAGAAACATTAATGGTCGTCTGAGGGATTGGTACTTTGGGGAGGGGCGTTATTCATTTTGAGGGTCTGATCTGTGAGGTTGGCATCTTCATCAGGTTCAATACCCCAGAGTTATAAATGATTGTTATCTCAGGGCTTGACACTTGGGCGGAAATGGAGGAATGGGGAAATTATCAAGTTCTCAAACTACTCTGCATACCCATAAGTTACCATGAAATGATGCAGGCCAACTTTTGTGAGCGAGTTTTTTCATCCTGCTTTACCGATATATGCTCATGAAAATTTCTGGAGAAAAAAAAATGATGACATTTGATCACACTGCTGTGTGGCAAATGTCGCCACTGATTAGCTTTTATTATGTGATATTGATTCTTAATGTATTCAGGACCATTTTAACTACCTGCCTGTGAAATCACCATCGGCCTAAATAAAGACCTTTCTTGGTCATTTCCCCATGGCCTTCATTTTGTAACAATTTGGCTTGTTCATTTAAGGACGTTCCACAGTTAAAGTGAAATCCATGTCATTTTCACCAAACTTTGCACATACATACTTTAGAACCTTAATATTCGAAATATGCAAAAATTAACATAGGTCCATGTGCTTGATTTTTTGCTATAGAGCTTCAAAGTTCACCCAAATTGATGTTCTTAAGAATCACGCATTCAAAAGAATTTGGCATTTTTAGACCGCCCAAGATTACTACAATGAGTTTAAACCTCTATTACTCAGTCAAAATACATGAAAAAGTCATCAAATTTCGCAAGAGAGTTAATGATTGTATCGTTAGAATGGAGAATCTATTTACAGTACTATTTGTTTGCAATTTTAAGTTTAACAGCACTGTCAGTTCTTAAAAATGGCGTAAAAGATAACAAAATCCCAATCTAAAAAATGTAAAAATTTCAGTAACACTCTACAAACGTACAATAAATGCTGCACTTTATTCAAAATCCATGTCATTTACACCAAAATTTGCATAGTTGTAGAGGAAAGTATACCTAAGAGGTACAAACATTAAAAAATAGGGGTTCATGTGCTTGTTTTTAAACTATCAGCATTTTTATTAGAGCAGATGTGCTTTTTAAAACACCAAAAATGCGCCAAATTCTTTGTATCTATGTGAAGAAAAAATCAAAACCACTCTACCATTTATTCAAACTCGGGGTAATATTCGTGATTCTTGGCAGCACTGCAGAGTAAAGTATTTTGAAATTGTAGAGAATATTTTTTGAATGGTCCATGGAATAATTTCATTTTTTAGCTTCATGAAATAATGCATCAGATCTGCAGTTAAAGTGCAGAAGATGACAAAAATCAGCTCATTAATCACCTGTTCATCCATTGTGACGTCGGCGCGCAGAGTGTGAACTATGCGCAGATCATAATGCGCACAAACATAACTGTGGAACGTCCTTAACTCATTACTGGAACTTAATGATCCTATGAGACAATGTGCAATGCAATGAGAATGACTTAAAATCAATAGGATTAGAAACTGAAAAGAACTAAAAAGCGGATGTAGTGTATCACGTAGGCCCATATCGAAGTAGAAACATCCTGTTGCAGGAAACTCTTCTTGATTTCTTACTTGAAATTAAGGAATAAGGAATGCGATACCTACACTCATGTGTACTTTATGTTAGCATGGAACAATTTCTGCATCAAAAACTAAATGTAGAATGAATGAACTAACCAAAAGTTTCAAATTAGCCATGCTGTTGAATATTTGAGCAATCTATAGGATAAAAGTTTCCCCATATTTTACTTCTAAAAGAGATTATTATTCTGATATTAAACTTCTACTCTATCACATCTTTCCAAGCATCAGTTGTAATATTAAGTTAACCTGACAACTTATCTCTATTTTCTTTCTTTGAACAAATCTTTATTTTTAGTGCATCTGGGGTACTCTTAAGACTTCTCAGTTTTTTCAAGCCGTTTTTGACCTGAAATGCCAGGCAGTGATTCTGGCCAATTTCCTCTATCTTCCTTTATTAACGCAAACCTCAATCTTTCTTGTAGTACATCTGAGACTGACTCCTAAGACCTCTCGGTGGTTCCTTTTTAGCAAAGCCAGTCACAGTGATTCTTGCCACTTATCTCTATTTTCCCAAACGTCTTTGTCCCATCTTTCTTGCAGGGTATCTTGAGGACTCCTCAGACCATCCAGAGGTTCCAGCAGGTTCCCACCCAGCAAGGCCAGACTTCACCCCTCCTACAATACTTTGGTATCCTGCTCGATCAGGGTCAACTCAACAAGTACGAGTCTCTGGAGCTGTGCCGCCCAGTCCTGCAGCAGGGACGCAAGCAGCTCCTGGAGAAGTGGCTCAAGGAAGACAAGGTGAGTAACTTCAATACATCAGAAAAACCTCTGTCACCCGTACGAGATCACCACAAAGTTGATCATGCACCGAAAGTACAAATAATCCATTACCTGCATGTCAGAGAATCTCTTTATTTTAGGACGTTGTTGACAATATGTGACAAAAGAGTTCTGTTTTTTTTCCAAGAATAAGCTTTCCAATGATTGTTTGTTTTATAGTCACTAACTCTTGCTCTAATATATAATATTAAAGGAGTGTGATACCCCACTGCAGACTCCTTGTCAAAAGTTATAAAAATGTTCTACCGATTCTCCGTCAGATTCTCTGTAACACTCCACTTCTTTACTTCCCTTATAATGAAGAAAGAAGCATTTGTTTAAGAAATTCATTATCTACATGGTTGCAGAATTCAAACAGAGGGAGACATATCATTTTTGTTATCTTAAAAATTGTTTGCATAAGCAGTGACAATTGATGTTATTTTCTTTTGTTCTTTACATACGAAGAGGGAAAGAAAAGTTTTTGTTTAATCTCTATGTAAAAGAAATGGAGTACTCCAGCTCTTGTCAACATCTTTCATTATTGAAGGTCACTTCCATTGATTATTAATAATGATGGCATACATCTTTTCTCTTGTAGCTTGAATGCAGCGAGGAACTTGGAGACTTGGTGAAAGCACATGACCCTACTTTGGCCCTCTCTGTCTATCTCCGTGCCAGTGTACCAAACAAGGTAAGTCACCTCTATGGACAATCAACTTTACAGTAATAGGATTTTGAGTTATTTTGCCATCTGTCTGTGGTTATTAATATAGCTTGATACAGTAACTTCCCACTATCTGTATGATATCAACTTGGTAAAAGAATACTGCATTCAAGCATTTTGTTGATTAGAATACCAAATCGATAAAGGCCTTTGATCTCGTCCTTGTAATGTCTTGTGAAACCTGCAGACCACATTGCTATGACTCTGCACGAACATACAGAGTATCATTGAGGTACTTGTAACTCTCATCTATGTGGATTATGCCTTTAGAAGTTCAAAACCATAGCCAGTTTTTATCTTCTCTTTACTATACTCCCTTTAAATTGAGTGTTAAAGTAATATGTTTAACTTGGAGACAGGGTATCTGTGGCTTCTCTACCTGTATCATAGGGATGACAATTGCCCAGTCTCCATAGAGAAATACCCAAGGTGTGACAGACAAGTGCTGGTCAACTTCATCTCATGGGCCAGTGCTTCGTAATCATTTCCTACATATGAATATTTATATAAGTCTGTACTATAACTTCTTCTTTTTTTTGGGGGGAGGGGTGGATTCTGAAAAGTTTTTTGAAGTTTTTAAAAAAAAAATTGATTTTCTGCCATGTTTTGAATCTCTTCAGGTTATCCAATGCTTTGCGGAGACTGGCCAGTTCCAGAAGATTGTACTGTATGCTAAGAAGGTGAACTTCACCCCAGACTATGTGTTCCTTCTGCGTAACGTGATGCGGGTCAACCCTGACCAGGGAGCTGGTTTTGCTCAGATGCTGGTCCAGGATGAGGAACCGCTTGCTGATATCAATATGGTGAGCAGGGGCCCGTATGACAAAAGCTTAGCAATCATTGTAGAACATTTTTCTACGATTGATTGCATTGATTAATTGTGAAAATCAAGCGTACAGTTAATCACTAACCTTTGTGTTACAGGATCCAGAACATTCATTTAGACCCCAAACCGTTCTTAATTTGGAGGAAAGAATCTGAATTTTCACCATTTTCAAGTTTTTTGCTCTAAGAAGATTTTCTTTTTTGTGTGTTAATTTTAGTGCACTCTCAGATGTGAAATGTGGTTTCTTTCCTATGTTTGAGCCAAAATTATCCCTGTTAGGTGTGTCGTAAAGATGTTTGTAAGTTAAGAGCGACCATGGGGTTGACCAATATTGAAATCCAGTAATTAATCGGTCAAGAACAGACTCACCAAGCTTTCTGACTTCAGGTAGGTGTTTCATAAAGCAGTTTGTAGGTTACGAGCGACTTAAAGAACGAGTGGGGATCCTTATCTTGTAAACTATGTGCACAAATTTTTCATTGGTGTTAATTAAGCCCTCTCCTTGTGCTTTGTTTTTCCCAGATCGTGGATGTATTCATGGAACAGAACCTGGTGCCGCCCTGCACTTCCTTCCTCCTGGATGCTCTGAAGAACAACCGCCCCGCCGAAGGTCACCTTCAGACCCGTCTCCTGGAGATGAACCTCCTCGCTGCTCCTCAGGTTGCCGATGCCATCCTTGGTAACCAGATGTTCACCCACTATGACCGTGCCCACATCGCCCAGCTCTGTGAGAAGGCTGGACTTCTACAGAGGGTGAGTGATAAGTTCGTATTTCCTCTATAATAAAGGGCTTTTTACATCTGTACAATGTCTTTTAAGTGTTTTAAAGATAGATCATCACCCTGTTCTTTGGATTCTGGTTTGCTCATGTGCTGTGTATGCACAAGCGTCTGCTTCTGGTGGCGATCAACTTTGTCTTTAGCTATGAATGTTACCATCTTCCATATTTTCCTACATCTATGAATGTGAATGGGATGAGGATGGTTCAAATGTTCCCCAGGGAGTGAAGATGGTGCATATTAACATGGGGTTGAAATATAAAATGCTAAGCGCATTATGGTGTCCTACATGCTGCGCTGTAAGCTATCCTTGAAGTAACGCACGAATATGCTGGAATGTGGAGTGCCATAATGTGAAGTGAATGTAATTTTTTTCAATTTAATGTTCAATTGATTTTTCTTTCTCAGAAACCGTCACCTCACTATAAGATTTATATTGACATCACATTTGTTGTTGTATGGGCAATATGTACACTGTCAAATACCATCAAAATCAACATCTCTGTATCTCTTTGTTTTTTGCAGGCCCTTGAGCACTACACAGACCTGTATGATATCAAGAGGGCTGTCGTACACACTCATCTACTCAACGCTGAGGTATGTTATCTCTATAAGTCCTTTTTATTGTTTATATTAGTCTTCATATTTACAGTTATTTATGGCAGCGTTTTTATAAAACAGTTTTGTAAGTGAATATCACTGATAAATTTGCTCTTAGCCAATCAGATGCATGGATTTCGGTAGCTTATAACAAATATTGGAAATCGCGGACTATTTACCTTAATGAAATGCTCTCCTGATTAAGATTCAGAGTGGTCAGCGATGAATCTCTGATACCAATTCTTTGTTATCTGGTCGCTTGCAGTGGCTTGTCAACTACTTTGGCTCACTGTCCGTCGAAGACTCCCTGGAATGCATCAAAGCCATGATGACTGCCAATCTTCGTCAGAACCTTCAGATCTGTGTCCAGGTAGCCACCAAGTACCACGAACAGCTGACCACCACTGCGCTGATCGATATCTTTGAGACGTTCAAGAGCTACGAGGGTCTCTTCTACTTCTTGGGCTCTATCGTCAACTTCAGCCAAGACTCTGATGTCCACTTCAAATACATCCAGGTAGGCTTCCTTTATTTATTTTGTCATTGTTTGATGTGTGTTCACATTTACAATCTCATACAAAAAGAACAGCGATGCAGTGCTTATGATTACTGCATACAGAAGATTTGTGGACACATGTGGACACATAATTGCTTATTAATAGAACACACAAAGGTCGAGTCATTGCAAAACCTGCATTTTGTACTTATATGGTAGATGCATGTATTTGAAAACAAAAAGGAAGAGGATTTTATGTGCAGTATTTAGAGAGAAAGAATATAGAGAGGGGAAGAAGATAGAATAGGAAGGAATGTACTCAAATTATTGCCAGCTTTCAATCAAGTCATTACTTCAGGTGAATCACACTAGTTGAGTTTGTGTATAAAATTGACATCTTGGAGACAGGGTATCTGTGGCTTCTCTACCTGTATCATAGGGAAGACAATCGCCCAGTCTCCATAGAGAAATACCCAAGGTGTGACAGACAAGCGCTGGTCAATTTAATCTTGTGGGCCAGTGCTTCGTAATCATTTCCTACAATTCTCTCTGCACTTCCCCTTCTAATTAAGTCAGTCAGTCAGTCAGGATTTTCATTTCATTTTTCATATGTTTTCTGTTTGATGCTATGATTGGATTATAGTCTATATTGGGATAGTTTAAAAGTTGGTTTATGAAAATCATTCCAATTGTATTATAAACACCAGGGGCCCGTAACACAAAGCTTAGCAATGATCGTAGAATCGTTTTTCTACGATCGATTCCATTGACTACAATGTACAATCAAACATGAAAATCGAGCTTATGATTGATATTGATTGCTAACCTTTGTGTTACGGGACCCAGGTGTCTTCAGACCCAGCACCAGTCTCGCTTTCAATTTTGGTTCTGTGGCTGGTGTTCACACTTGACCCAACACCAACCTTGGGTGTCAGCAACAAATTTGAGATCACCCAAAGACTCACTTTGTCAATTAGGAAGATGATAAAGTCAACAGAATACAAACATCTCAACCTTCATTCAGTTGCCATGATAATAACTCTTTATTTTTTTCCCCTTTAACAGTCTGCTTGCAAGACTGGCCAGATCAAGGAAGTGGAGCGAATCTGCCGAGAGAGCAACTGCTACGATCCCGAGCGTGTCAAGAACTTCCTCAAGGAAGCCAAGCTCACCGATCAGCTCCCCCTCATCATCGTCTGTGATCGTTTTGACTTTGTCCATGACCTTGTCCTCTACCTGTACCGCAACAACCTGCAGAAGTACATTGAGATCTATGTGCAGAAGGTGAGAAGACTATGCTGCAATCTTACAGGGAGGTTAATGAGCTGTCCACTGTAAAACCAGACTTATCAAAACAAAGTCACTATTTTTGACAATGCATTTCTGACCTAAATCTACACTCCCCTATAAATGCCATGGTTGTATGTTCTGTTGTGGTGTAAGTAGTCCTGCTAAAACAATTTCTGATAAACTCTGAATAACTGCTGTAAGACTCCAGAAGTAATGTATGTGAGCAGAAGGCTCACATACCCTCTATGTTGCTTAAGAACACCATGGATTGCTGATGAGCTTGATACAAAATGAATATCAATAATTATGAATGAAGAATTTGGAGTTATAGTACAGACAAATCTTAAATTTGCCTTTGATGTATTTATTTAAAAGGTTGACTGTAAGAAAAAAAATTGTTGACATTCTATTCTCAGGTGAACCCATCCCGTCTGCCTGTTGTCATCGGTGGCCTTCTCGATGTCGACTGCTCGGAGGACATCATCAAGAGCTTGATCATGGTGGTCAGGGGACAGTTCTCCACCGATGAACTGGTGGAGGAGGTGGAGAAGCGTAATCGCCTCAAGCTGCTCCTGCCCTGGCTGGAGACCCGTATCCACGAGGGAAGCACTGAGCCAGCCACGCACAACGCCCTGGCTAAGATCTACATCGATAGCAACAACAACCCTGAACGATTCCTCAGGTAAGTTGGTCATGTTTGCCTATGGTAGGGGAAGATGATGATGGTGATGGTGCTTTATCAGAATACTCATTTATATCACAAAAAAGTAGTCTATGCAACATGAATGAAAATATTTTTTCATAATATTATATTGTAGTTTTGTTGTGATGAGTCCTATTTAAATTCAATGTGCGAGTAATATTCTGTGAAGTTTGCATTGAAAACTTGCACTATCATCTCTTGTCCCCTGCAGAGAAAACCAGTTTTACGATAGCCGTGTCGTCGGCAAGTACTGCGAGAAGCGCGACCCTCACCTGGCCTGCGTGGCGTACGAACGAGGGCAGTGCGACCGAGAGCTCATCAACGTGTGCAACGAGAACTCCCTGTTCAAGAGCGAGGCCCGCTACTTGGTGAGACGACGGGATCAGGAACTGTGGGCTGAGGTACTCCAGGAAGATAACCCATTCAGGAGACAACTCATCGACCAGGTGAGTTTTCAGAGTCTTTGGTAGATGGCATCTATTACCCCATCCACCTGTTTTCATATCCTTCTTTGGGGCCACCCAGATTAAAGACTACAAGAATTTGCTGGGTAAATCCTCATTGTATGTAGCTAATATAGTCACTTGAACTTCAAATTAAGATTTTGAAAAATGGCCCATCCAAAATATCCCTACATTTCCTGTGAAAATTTGAAGTCTAGCTATTCAACAATTCATGAGATACAAGAATTTTCTATAAGACATTTTTTAACATGGTATTCTCATGCTTGTTTTCATCCTTCTTTCTCAATATTCTGGATAAAAATAGTGTACAGAAAAATCATTTAAATTTATTTCTTGTACTAATTATCTTCTATTTCCTTGCAAACTTTATTATTTTGGTCTTTTCCCCCCCCCCAAAAGGTTTAAAATAATCTTGAATGAGTTGGCAACTGGCACACGATAAATGTGTGATCTACATATTTTAGCTTGGGTTAACTATATCAGTGCAGTGTACATACCTACCATTGTTTATCTCTATTTCTCTGAATGTTAACATTATTTTCCCTTTGTAGATTGTACAAACTGCCCTGTCTGAGACCCAAGATCCAGAAGATATATCAGTGACAGTGAAAGCTTTCATGACTGCTGATCTGCCTAATGAACTGATTGAACTGCTAGAAAAGATTGTCCTGGAGAACTCTGTCTTCAGTGATCACAGGTAAGTTCTTACATGACAGCATGGTGCCCCAAGTCTATGCAGCCCTCGCTTTGTCAGGGCCCACATGTATCGGTGTGATTCTATCAAAACCCTAGGACACGCTGTGATCATAAAGTTCCTCCTGCAATTCAGATTATTAGATAACATTTTTTTTATGTTTCAAAAGTTTTATTCAAAGGGCTCAACATTTTTTTCTGCATAGGGCTCAAACCTTTCTCTTCTCAAACTCTGAAGTGTGGTAAAATCGACAAGTGCTGAGGCATGAGCACCATTGTTTTTTAATCTCAAAATGGCCTGACTGTGGTTTCTTCTAAAAATCATTATTTCTGTTGTTATTTTGACACTTATATCTTCAGAATATAAGGAATGATGTCATTGAAGTTTTGTAGAACATCACAGAAATTATTGTGGATGGCATTGCTTTCCTTCTGTAATTCAATGTGAATATACTTTTGGAAGCTGAGGACATTGAATGTTAAATTGTAATCTATCTGATTAGTATGTTATGACATCCATGGAGTTCAAATTGCAATGTACTTTTAGATCATTGTATTAAAATCTGTAATAATTTCAGTGAGCATTGTTGACTGTGCTTGCTTAAGAATGTTCCGGGCTTTCATCCATTAAATACTTCTTATCAGGATATTCCCATGTCAATGGAATTGGTACATGTCAATTATATAACTGATATTTGTCAAAATTCTTGTATGTTTTGAAGAGACTCTATATTTCCTTGAGTAATACTGATGTTGATCTATTTCTGCTCCAGGAATCTTCAGAACCTGTTGATCCTGACGGCTATCAAGGCAGATCGTACCCGTGTCATGGAATACATCAACCGCCTGGACAACTACGATGCCCCAGATATTGCAAACATTGCTATCGATAGCGAACTCTTTGAGGAAGCGTTCGCCATCTTTAGGAAGTTTGACGTCAACACGTCTGCCATCCAAGTAAGGCTCCCAAGTCTATGTCGTGTTTCTTAGTGTAAATCCTGCTTAAACAGCATTGTTCTTGTAGTCCCGGTTGTTTTGTTTATGCTGAATGGGGTGGGAAAATTATCATGAAGTTGCCAAGTGAGATTTCAGGAAAGCCTCACATATAGGGGGTTGAACATGCATGCTTTATGGAATCGCCCTGTCAGGAAGTATTGCATTGGACTTGCTAACTATGTGAACGATTGAAATCATTCTTGGAGGGAGGAGAGCTGTTTCTTCCAAGTCAATTACATTTCCTTTGCCTGCTTGATACTACTTTGCCAGTTATGATATATTGCATCATATAATACATAAGTTAAGATTAGGTAAATGTACCTACCTCGGCTATATGAACTACTTGAAGGGGAAGTTCACCCTCTGTATGGAAAATAATTTTATTCATCATGTTTCATTAAAAAATTAGAATTTATATTACACTTTGTATGGGGGAGCTGCTTGAATATGACACCACAAGTTAAAACTAAATTAAAATCACATATCTCTTATTCTTTGATGAATTTTCATCCAACTGTCACCAATATTCCTCTTCTTTCTTTATGCTATTATTAGAAAAAAATATAATCGGGTTGAACTTCCCCTAAGAAAGTCAGAGGAAAGAACCAAATTATTGTAATGGTTCATTCTACATATTCTTTCAAAGTTTAGACCTATCCATAATCCCACAAAACCAAATCCACCTTCATTTTCCTGCAAAACCCAGGTCCTAATCGAGCACATAAAGAATCTGGACCGGGCCTACGAGTTTGCGGAGAGGTGCAACGAGCCCGACGTGTGGAGTCAGTTGGCTGCTGCCCAGATCACGGCTGGCATGGTCAAGGAGGCAATTGATTCCTACATCAAGGCTAATGACCCCTCCACCTACCTGGAGGTTGTACAAGCTGCTTCAGACTCAGGTATGGTAGTAAAAACTTTTGACTGATTTTTTTTTTTTTTCCAATGTGAGAACTTTTACATGAGAGACCAATATAAGTATGTCCAAGAAGATATGAAGGTTCGTTTATCCATTGGCATCTATAAGTCAAAGAAGCTGACGTAGAATAGGGTATGAGTTTAGTATGGTCAAGGAGACAATGGATATTTACATAAAGATGAATGTTATTCTGCATACCTTATTATAGAAGGAGATGCCCAAAAATACAGTTTGATCTCTTGATCAATATGAAAAATTAGACAACAAATTTCATGAAAAAAAATCTTATTAGTATGTATATGTGACTGCTGCCAAGATTGATGTTGGTATTTTCTAGAAGACTGTCTATTTGTACTTATATTCCAGTGAAAATTGAAAGTTATTAGAAAACATTGTATTTTATATAACCTGATGTTTGTTACTCCTCTTTCACAGGGAACTGGGAAGACTTGGTGCGCTACTTGCAGATGGCACGCAAGAAGGCCCGCGATGCCTACGTTGAGACCGAACTCATCTTTGCTTTCGCCAAGACGAACCGTCTTGCTGACCTGGAAGAGTTCATCTCGGGACCAAACCATGCACAGATCCAACAGGTATGCAAACTGATCACGGTATACTATAGTTCTTCAAATATGGACATGGATAATTTGTTATAATTCTGAGAGATGACTACTTTTCCTACTTGTTTATGGCAAACGACACTTTGCATCGAACTTGGTATCCATTTGAAAGGGCTTTGATGGATGTCTTCAAGGCTAGTCGCCTGTTGCCAATGAATATTTCATGACCTGGTACATGTGTATAGCTATACTTACTGAAATGATTGATAGCTAAGGTAAAGTCAATAGTAATGACAATTTGATATTATATATGAGGTATGTATCCTTAAGAATTGCACTTTCATTGCTGAAGCGTTAGATCAATCCATATGTCTTTCATTACTCTCTCTATCATCAATCTCTCATCAATCTCTCTATCATTAAATCTCTCTGCAATTAATCTTTCTATCATTAATCTCACTATCATAAATCTCACTATCATTAATCTCTCTCATTAACCTATCAATAATCTCTCTATCATTAATCTCACTATCATTAATCTCTCTATCATTAATCTCTCATTAATCTCTCTAACATTAATCTCACTATCATCAATCTCTCTATCATTATTCTCACTATCATTAATCCCTCTAACATGAATCTCACTATCATTAATCTCACTATCATTAATCTCACTATCATTAATATCTCTACCATTAATCTCCCTATCACAGGTTGGTGACAGGTGTTATAATGAAGGCATGTATGAAGCAGCCAAGCTACTCTTCAACAATGTCTCCAACTTTGCTCGTCTGGCATCCACCCTTGTCCATCTCGGTGAATACCAGGCCGCCGTCGACAGCGCTCGCAAGGCCAACAGCACACGAACATGGAAAGAGGTGAGTTTCATGCATACATATCAAACAAATCAGCAAGAACATCAAGCACGGTACCTATGAAACAGGTGTGGGTGATTATGCTAATGCCTGATTGAAATGGCATGCATAATTTGTTTTATATGGTGGTTATGTGGATCTGTATTTATTCAAAATCTTTTTCATCTCAAAATAATGACTGGACATAAAACTTTACTGATGACCTATCATTACCAATCATAGTCAATTTTGGGGTATGGCAAAATAAACACATGGTCAGGTGTGCAATCACATCCAATCATGTGATCAGGAGCGGCTTCATCTTCTTTATTAATACCCCCTTCTGTCTTTCCCTCTCCCCCCTCTCTCTCTCTCTCTTTCTATTGATCTCTAATTTCATAGGACATCAAGTCTCTGTTGTATCTATTTTCAAATTAGATCACTTAGACATAGATTGTAAACTATGTTATAATTCTTGTGGGTCTGTTGTATGCGAAAATTAAACATCATAGGAGACAGTAAATGTTAATGTTATAAAGCATTTTAGCATTATGAGTATATTGGTGTTATAAAAACTGTTTAACAAAATGTAACCCCCCCCCCCCCCCCCCGGAAGACAGTACAAATGTTTACATCATTGATGCAATTTAATACTTGACATTCCTGGATAATTACTGATCTCATTTCAAGCAAACCCTTTCTGACCCAACCTATTTTATCAGATGGTCTTTACACTATCCATAGCGTTGACCTTGGTCACATGCTTCCAAATTATCACATTAGCAGCTGAAGCTGCAACCAGACCATATCATTCCTCACCGACCATGTGGTGGTGATGTTGTATTGCTTGGTACAAAGGCAGGAACCTTTGATGACCTAGAACTCCAACATGTTACTGATTATACTCCGAAGAGATCAGTGAATGTGGGCTTATCAGCATAATATGATTAACCTTAAAATGCCTTCCTTATCTGCCCACTTAATTCTGTCCAGTATGAGAGTAAACTTTTGATGGGAAAAATAAATCCCATCTGTGATTGAAAATCATTCTCCACTGTGCAGATGTACAAGGGAAAAGGTCCATACCCCTGGAGTATACAAAGTAGTGTAGATGGTATAGAGACTGAAAATTTCCCTGATGTTATTATATGTTGTTGTATCATTTCAAGGGTTTGTTATGTTGAACTTTTGTAATTTTTATATGTTTTTTTGTTGGATTTTGTATTTTACATATCAAGAGTAGTAAAAATGAACATGAGCTTTGGCATTACATCTTTGTAACAAATCTTGACATGTGAATTCCATGCTGATATAATCCATCATATCTTTCATCACTCCTGCCTCTCCCACCTCACAGGTGTGCTTCTCCTGCGTGGACGGCGAGGAGTTCCGTTTGGCCCAGATGTGCGGTCTCCACATCGTGGTCCACGCCGACGAACTCGAAGAGCTCATCAACTACTACCAGGACCGGGGCTACTTTGAGGAGCTGATCCAGCTCCTCGAGGCGGCGCTGGGCTTGGAGCGGGCACACATGGGCATGTTCACCGAGTTGGCTATCCTCTACTCTAAATACAAACCATCCAAGATGAGGGAGCATCTAGAGCTCTTCTGGTCACGTGTCAACATTCCAAAGGTATTTATTCACATGTCAGATAAAAAAAGGAGTTGTAATTTAATAACATTCCAAATGTAGGGATGGGCATGAAAAATATCTTTAATATCATTCCTTTTTCATACCTGAGTTTTTTTTTTTCAAAATTCTTTGTGAACCAAATGAATATATTTTAAAAAAATCTTCTGTGATTCCTTTTCATTTTAAAATACAGTTGTGATGATATCTTCTTTTAATGTGCAACCCATTTTATTGGGGAGAATGTATAATGCAAGCCCTTTTAACCAAACTTTAAAAAAAAATTATTTTGCACATCGAGTTCAAATCTTTGACTTCTCTAATCAGGCAAAAAAAAAGGAAAACTTCTCAAGAAATTTTCGGCCAAACAAACGCCATCTTCCATGCAGAAGTGCCAATTTGAGATTTTTGATTTTTTTTCTTCTTTACATCACTTCAACTAGCATCAATGTCTAATTGCTTATCTTCCATTGATTTAACTCACACTGTGATTCCAGCACTTCCTGTAACCATTATACACGTCCCTTTTGTCTAGGTCCTTCGTGCAGCAGAGCAAGCTCATTTGTGGGCGGAGCTGGTGTTCCTCTACGACAAGTACGAGGAATATGATAACGCCATAGTCACCATGATGACCCACCCTACTGATGCATGGAGAGAAACCCACTTCAAAGATGTCATCACTAAGGTACATCCGTCGGGAATTTGGAGTTTTAGGATTGAGTTCAGTATGAGGGTTGACAAACAGAAGGATGGAAATCACTTTATTTTTTACTGCTTGGGTATTTTGGTACCAAACTTCTCATTAGGATCTACAGATTCTATTTTGAAGAAAAAAAAACAAAAAAAAACTTACAATTCAACTTACTTATGAGGCAAATTATAAAATGGGTTCAAGGATTTAGGCAACATCGAGTGTGTGTCCTAGGAATATTATTTTTTTTAATGTATATGTAGATTATGTTGATATACTACAGCAAGGGTTCCTGTCTTTTGACTTTATCCTCTGTTTTCTGTCCCCCGTATTATTTCTGTGCCATTTCTGGATTGTATATTATGCTTTCTACTTTGTTCTGAGTGTTAGTGTGAATTGAAAAAAAGATTCAATCCAATTCAGTTCAGGTCAACTTTGTATTTTGATTGATTTTTATGAACCAGGTTGCCAACATTGAGCTGTACTACAAGGCCATCCAATTCTACCTGGACTACAAGCCCATGCTCCTCAACGACCTGTTGGTGGTCCTCATTCCTCGCATGGACCACACCCGAGCCGTCGGACTCTTTGAAAAGCTCAAGCAACTGCCACTGGTCAAACCTTACCTCAGACAAGTACAGAGCCACAATAACAAGGTGAGGAAGAGAAAGGTTTAGTCGAGTCGTTTGTGTTCACCCGTGGTACTCTTAGCAGTGAATGAATGAATTTTGTATACTGATCTCGGTATTTGAAAAGGCTGCGGCATTTTAACACTGACATAAGTTACAAATTGATCTGTGTTCTTCATATTTCAGTTGTTTCAAATTTTAATATATTAGCAGTGTGAAGGCCATTTCAGAAATGCTCGTCTTCTTTGTCCACTGCTTATTTTGAAAAAAAAATCTTTGTCTTGGAGTAGTATCACTTCTTACATTGCATCATCATGGTCAATTCAAGTGACCACTTGTTGTTTGGTCCAGTCATCTCTGATGCTGAGCCCCTTAAAATCATGCAAAATATGCACAAGAGGACCAATGACTAATTACACTTATCCCACTTCATATGTATTACTTTTGTTAGATGTATAAGTTATGTCAAAATAAAATAATTGATTCGATCTCTAAATTGGCAATGTAGTGGGAACACCAATATCTCCATGAAAAATTGTGAAACCCGTAAATGGGTGTATAATCAATCTTTATTTATTTTAGATACCCAAAAATCTTAATGAACAATTGCTACAATGAAACAAAAATACTGATGTTGCCATTTTTTAAGGACGAAGCTTAGTAAATAAGGTTCAAATGATTATGTGACAGAAATTGATTAAAAGATTATTTCCCAGTGTTGTCAGACTTCATTACAGTAAGGGAAAAATCCTTATTCGATTTTGATGATTTATTATTCCCTTCTGTGTTCAGGCGATAAACGATGCCCTCAATGACCTCCTGATCGAAGAGGAAGACTACCAGGGCCTGAAGGCGTCCATCGACGCCTTCGATAACTTTGACAACATCGCCCTCGCCCAGAACCTAGAGAAACATGAACTTATTGAATTCCGTCGTATCGCTGCTTACCTCTACAAGCGTAACAACCGCTGGAAGCAAGCCGTTGAACTCTGCAAGAAGGATAGGTTATTCAAGGTCAGTACAACTTTCTGGGTCTGGTAACACAAAGCGTAGCGATGATCGTAGGGCTGGTTTTTACGATTGATAAATAGCATTGATCATCATGTGCAGTCGGTAGTACAAATTGACTGAATGATCAATCGTTAATAATAGAAGCCATGGTGTAGTGGTTCTGACTCTCGCCTTGTACACAGAGGGTCTGACTGGAATACTCCCCAGGGAGTGGAGGATGTGCATACATTGTGTGCGGGACAGACTGATTGAATCCGATGACCAGGGTAATAATATATCTGTAAAGCGCTTAGACACATCGTTCCAATGTATTAAGCGCTATATAAAAGCGGATTATTATTATTATTTGGTTTAGGGTCCTGGTTATTGGCCCACCAACATACTGGTGACAAAACATTTGCTCTTGCAACAATTGTTCCTGCTATAACTTCTATGGAGACCTAGGATTAGGGTTGAAGGCTCACTTCAGAATATTGTGAGGATTGGGATAAGGGCTTGGGTTTGGTATGAGATAATGTGAAGATGTATAAATGATAAACAACAGAGCGCTCGCCTGAGGGAAGGGAGATTATGGGTTTGATTCTTAGCCGATACTGTTGAGATTGAGACTATCTTACTTGCCAGGCTGGGTAAATGCGATGTATCCTCAAGTTATTCTGATGGGTTTAGGTTTGAGGTTAGGTAGTAGGTTAGTTTCTCTTTGTGCAATTCCCATTGAAAAAGTTGTTGCTGGAACCACTGTCAACAAATGAAAAATGCTGTTAGGTAGAACTTAAGGAAATTGCACAGGAATGTGGAATGTATAGAGCCTGCAGTGACATTGTTTTGTCTCTGCATTTTGACTTGTGTTTCATATCTGATTCCCACCTTACACTGCCCTCGTTCTCTTCTTCTTCACGCTCCCAGGACGCAATGCAATACGCATGCGAGTCGAGGAATATCGACATCGCCGAAGAACTCGTCAACTGGTTCCTCGAGCAGAACAACCACGAGTGCTTCAGCGCATCACTCTTCAACTGCTACGATCTCCTGCGTCCGGACGTTATACTGGAGCTTGCGTGGAGGCACGACATCATGAACTTTGCCATGCCTTACATGGTTCAGGTCATGAGGGAATACTTGGGAAAGGTGAGTGCACTTTAGCTGGTGTTTAATTATTGATAATTCAATGATAAAATTCTAGACATCAAATGGGTACACCACCCTCAGATCAAGTTGGTTTTAATTGCAAAAGTGATATCAATAAGGAAAAAAGGTTAACAAGTTTGTTCAACATCTTATTAAATCTGAATCTGGTATTGTTGACTTTGATTCTAATTTGGTCTCTATTTCATGAAATTGGATAGCCCATGTACGCCTTTCAGAATGGAAGAAATTATTTGCTTGTCAAGCGACAAAGGAGTTTGCCTTCAACTGTTGCTGTATAAGAATGGATGGGATTTATATTCAATATGTATTCAAGTCTTTGGATAGGGAAAGATTCAAAGAGAGAAAAAAAAAGAAAGAAAAAAATAAGAAAATATTAAAAAAACACAATGGAGCATAAATATAGATTACAAAGCTCTCATTGAATTTAATTTTTTTTCATTGGCAGATGTCTTGCAGCCTGCCGATGTTTGAATCCTGAATTTATTGTCTTGTAAAATGTACCATCTAATGATCTTTTTATCTTGTAGGTTGACCGACTTGCCGAGTCAGAGAAAGAGAGGAAAGAAGAAGAGCAATCGAATGAAAACCAACCCCTCGTATACAGTGAGTATTTATTTCAATTATCACCTTTTACACATGTGAATTAGGGATGGGGGTATATTGATTCATATTTTGGCAACAGCATCATATTTTTTGGTTGCAAACATCATATAGTCTACTGCTTAGCCCTCAGTTGGTGAGTTTCATATATTGCAGGACTCTTGAGCTATTCAACACAATTTCCGTTCAATCATAACTGATAGTTGCATTTTCCAAAGTATGCCGGGGAAATTATTTGAAAGACAAGCAGCATATTTTTTGCAGATTAAAGTTGTGTGAGATGAAAAGATCATGAAGTGCAATTTATTCCATGGCATTTATATTGCAAGGCAAGGAGTAAGTGCTGTACTATCAGATGTAAAGCTATCTAGTTCAAACAAATCTGTATGCGGCTCTGTTTTACTATAATGTACCTTTGTGCATATTAGTGGTATGATTAATTTCTAATGCAGCTGTGATACAATCACTCAATTTACATCTGTTCTGTTTAATTTATGCCAAATTTTTGTGTGTGTACATCTCAAGTCATGTCCAAAATACCAATTCATAGTCATTAAAAAAACAGGATTAGAAATGTGGTCTTGATAGTTTCTCCAGACTTTTAGATATTTGTCTTCGCTTCTGGGCCTTCTGATCCTATTAATTCTCTTTAAAACCAACATAGCAGACATTTTCTAGATAGGCATTTTAACAGAAAGAAAGGAGTATTTCTAAATGTAGTTGACTGCTTATTATAGCTGGCCCTTGCATTTTTACCCTACTTACTCTTTTACATGCTTTATTTATAATACAGTTTTCAGTCTTATACATTATTTATCTTTTCGATTGTCACACAAAAATGTGCTCATTTATGTCATTATTATTGTATCAAGTTTTTTTATATTTGTTATTGATTTATTAATAAAATGCAGAAACTCCAGCACAAAAAAAAAATGCTGACCGAAATTTGGTTGCATTGCAGTAAGCTATTAACCCCCATCAACTCTTAACAAATCTTGTTCCTTTTCATGTCTTTGTAGATGAGCCACAGCTCATGATCACCGCTGGTCCCGCCATGGCACCAGGTATGCCAGCAGGGATGCCGCCTCAACCAGGTATGATGCCAGGCATGGTGCCTGGCATGGCACCGGGTATGGGTATGCCCGGTGCACAACCTGGCTACTATGGTATGTAACACATGTAATCAACTTGCACCGGGGGTATCATATAACCAAACCACCGGTACACCAACCAACGCCTCTGGTACCCAATCATAGTCACGGGCGGTACCTGAAGTTCTTTTTATTGCAGTACCGAATGCTTCGCTCAGCCAGCAAGTTCTTCTATCTTTGAAATGAAAGGGAGATTGGGATAGGCGATTCTGGATGACGATTGTTATATGGATGACATACAGTGAACTATATTTGCATATTTTATATGTATGCTCTATACATAGATACAATGATGTACAAATCAATGTAGAATGAGATGCTATGTTCTGACAGAGCATCCTCCATACTTACTGCTGGAAAGAACTGGTCACATCAGAACAGGAATACATGAATTTGTGATTATATATATATATATATAAATAAAATTATGTGCAAGTCATTTCATAATAGTTAATATAAATAAATGGAAAGGAGGTCATGTGTATGAATTGGATAAAAGGAAATATGGGATGAGGAATATCTGAGACCAAGCTCTTGGGTCATGTGGTCCCATAATACCATACTTTATCAGAGTAGGTTTAGATTGTTCAAGATTTAGTTTTTATATACGTTCATGAATATGATTTCACTTTCTTTTTGTTATTGTGGATTGAAAACCAAACCATTTTGCTTTCCAATTGTGATATTTAGTACACTTAGTTATATATTGTATTTTTATGTAATTGATATTATATTATGTGGTCCATGATAGGAGGTGGATTATTATATGATGTTTGGCAGGCCAGAAAGAGACTAGATTGTATTTTGCGATATTCTTGAATTCATTGCCGAGCCAGATTTGGGAACTGATTTTTTTTTTGTCAAATGTATTTTAAGAGAAGACTCTTTGTGTTTGATTATTTGTGAAAAAGAACATCAGAATCGGGAAAGATTTTTAGTGCTGAGAGCTAAAGGGGTGTTGGTTAACTTGACCGCTCTGACAAAATTCCAGGGATTCCTGTATAAGTAGATTTTGTGTGTCAATTTTAGGGTACTTCCCCATTCTTTTTTTTACAGGGGAATTCCCATAGAGAAGAAAGAATGAAAGCTATATGGAAGAATTTAGAATGTACTGTTATTTGTGTTTCTAATTGTCAGTTCATTGTCGTGCTTTGTAAATGTCTGCATATGCTAGCCCAGCTTTTATGAGAAATGATATTGTAACTTGTCCAGAAAAGAATTTAATTAAGAATATGTTTAGATATTATTGAAGCCCAGCTTTTATTTTCACTCAGAGATTTATTATGAATTCAAAATTTACTGCTCTAATCAGATTTTGATGGCATTCTTGAGAATAAGAGAAATAATTGTATTTACAATCTGTAATTAAATTCATCCAAACTGTTAGGAATTGAAATATCAAATTGAGCTGAATAAAAAATGAGCACAAATTGAGGATGTGATATAATATAGTTATTAAAGGAGTAAAAAATTCTCAATAATTGGAGGAAAAAGTGGTTGTTAACTCAAGACATGATCATGAAAGATTTTGTTCAAGTTTTTTTTTCATTTTAAACAGAAATATACATCTATAAGATAAACAAAATGTAAATTATCCCCATTGGAAGTTATTCGAATGAATGGACCATATTACTATATATCATGTAGTCTTTTATTGTCAATATCAACAATTATCATTATTATAACAATACTGATCATACACATATTATTATTATTATATTTTTGTTTTGTGAAGCTATGATATATTATTTTGTGGACCCTCGTGGAGAAAATAGTCTCGTCTACTGAATTCATTCCTGACCGTTGAGAAAGTAGTGTTAAAAGGACGTGAAGTAGTTTTGAATGGTATATATTTGATAAATGGTGTATGGAACCGACGTGGACCAATCGGTAATGACAGTGGAATCGCCCTTGAATGTGCTTATGAATCATTTAAAGAGAGTTTATCTGTTATATTGCTGCATTCTGGCTGTAGCGATAGTTCTAATATAGTTCAGGACTTTAGACAAAGATGAAGAGCTCCAGAGTATTTTGTCTAAAGTATGTCACGAGCTCTTCATGTTTGGATCTCTGCTATATTTTTGTTTGTTTAGATAAAAAGAAAGATTTTTTTCTTCTATATTTTGTTTAGCAGAACCAACAAATCATATACATTTCATTAATTCAAATTCTCAATTAGTATCATCAAATCTTAGAGAGGAAATCAAACTTTTTGTTAGTTTTGAAAACCATGAATATGAGTCACATGACTGAAGCAAATAGATGAATAGGTATATAACAATTTTTAATGATCTGCAAGAACTGCCCCTTAAATGATATAAAAGTAGGAAAAGCACTTACACATCAGGATTTTGTCTGTTAAAATGAATGTTGGTATGAATTTTTATTCCAAAGGAGATTTTTCTCTCTCTTATTCATTCATTTTTACGTGTGCAAAACCTCTTTTGTTACTTGCTGGCCCCAGATGGAAAAATGTCGTTTTCATGTTCTCTTGATTATGTGAGGGAAAGATTCCGTACAAATAAATGTGATAAACCCAGTAATTCTAACACTTTTTTGTCACTTGAAGATTCTTTTTTTTTAACCCGTTCCTCGTGTTTGAAGGTTGTGATTGTCATAAAGATGATGTTTTGGAGAATAGATTATTGAAGAAATGCAAGTATAGAGATCAGAAAGTGGGAAAGAGGGGGGGGGGGGGATTTGGATGGAGGAAGAGAGAAAGAGGGAGGCTGCAGAGTAGGGAAGGGAGATGAAAATGAGAAAGATGGGTAGATTTTTTTTTAAGCTGGATGAGAAAGATGAAGAAGGGTAAGAGAGGATGAAAAGACCAGAAGAAGTAGAAAAAGACAAACAAAAAGGGAAAGGAACAAGGAAAACGAATGGAAGAAAGAGAATATAAAAGGAAGGAAAGAATAAAAGGGAAACTAGAAAGGGATAGTGAACAACAGAAAATATGTGACGCAGATTTCGTTTACTCTTGTTAGAAAATATACTTATTCAGTATTTATATTTGACCCAGATCAAACTTGTAAATCCATTCAGATAATATAACCTTTTTCATTCCGCCTCGTTTTACTACTCCTATTTATAGCCGACAATGACAAACGAGCATTAATGTAAAAATCAGTTTATGAGTAAGAGGAATCCTAGGCAGGCGGCGATGTGTCAACACTGGACTATTTTTGGTCCAATGGGGTTGGAATCCCTCGAAGAAAACACACGTCCACATTCTTCCCGCCATCGCACTGGGACCGCGGGTTTGTGTGTGGTACGACATCGAAGGAAAATTTGCCTTTGATCGGTATCGTTTAACTGGTGAATGCATTGGTCGTCTGCCCTAGGTAAATTCATTTTTTAACGAGTTCGTTTTGCGAATAGTCGATCTACTGCTTGAAAAATTAATTGAATTGATTGTTCAGCTATTGTTTGATCGAGGTAATTCTTTCTTTTTCATCATTGCTCATAAATCATTTGCTAATGTCAAGCCCAGTGTTGCCTGAGTGGTTTATAATTAATTAATGCAAGACTTTGCAAAACTTTAATGATTGTATTGTTCTGAAATTGAATTCCTGCAAATGAATAATGTATTTTACCTTAGACAAATCTTTGTTCCCTTGTAACTTAAACTTCATTTCCTCGACATTTGTATAGTTGATTAAAAGTAGGAAATTATCAATAAAGAATGAAATGTTATTGTTAATGGACTCGTATGAATCGGCGTTTTAGCAATAGACCCCCCCCCCCGTCTTCCTATAAGCTTCTATTTCAATACCAATGCAAAATGAATCACTTTGTTTCAAGGAATTATAAATGATTGATTTACAGTACAAAAACAATATATATGTTTCAAAAGAAAACATTCACACACTGTTTTTTTTTTCTTTGTATACCACACACACTTTATTGCCATTAAACTGCCGGACATTCAAACAAAACTCACATCTGAGGACAAAAATCATCTATTCTCTTTTTAAGATGAGGTATAATGAAACTGCTCTTTGATTCCAAATGAGTATTTTATAAATTGTAATTCACCTGATATCCTGATTGCCATTTACTATGACATTACACAGATAAAAAAAATTTAAACGCGAAATGACGTATAGCTCGATTTTCGTTTGTTTTACTTATCTTTGAACTAAAGTGATATATAAAGGGATAAACCGATGGGATAAATATTGAGGGAAGAGGAAAAGATGAAAAGAAATATATGAGAATTAAAGTAACAAACACAGGATGAGAGGAGGAAGGAAAGTAGAGGGTGACGAAATTGATGAAAGGGTGAAGAAAAAAATAAAAGAGAAGGAAGAGGGTTGAAGTGTGAAGGAAGTGAAAGGGGGAAAAATAATAGATGAAAAATATACAAGAGGAAGAGGTAGGAAAAACGGGGCGAAACGGGAAAGAGATATAGAAGAATTTACTAAAAGCTGACGAGAAAATAAAAGAGACGGAAGAAGAAGGGGAAAGAGGGTGAAAGGAAGAGAGGGTGACTTGGTGTAAAGAAAATATACAAGAGGATAAAGTAGGGAAAAGGGGGAAAGGAGTAAGGAAGGAGAGGGGGCGAAATTATAAAGAGGGGGAGAGGAGACCACATAAAAGTGACGCTTTACAGAGAGCAAACCTTAATTTGACAATCACGGTATTTTAGAATTGGACGACCCACAAATCTCTTTTTTACTGCTCTACTTTCTTCCTTTTTATTTCCCTTCCACTTTTTATTCATTTTCTCCTTATGCTTTATTTTTTAGTTCTTGAAAAAGCATAGATGAGGTTAATTCCTGCCCCCCTCCCCCATTGGAGCCGCCACTGCATAACACTCATGACACATATAAAGAGTGATTATGTTCAACATACAACAATAAAGCAAAGGTCAGCAAATAAGGAAATAAATAATATTGATAGCAAATTTAAAGTTCTCTTCTATTCTATCTGAGATTCAATCATTAAAAAGCACAGCAGTTGAAAAAAATATTTTCCTCTTTACAGTACGAAATCTAACACTCCCTCGGAAATCTACATCATAGTTATAAAGAAAAAAAAACCAAGATAGATTTCGAACGTGCAGCAGAACAATAAAAACCCATTTTAATAGAATAATACATAATGGCAGTTCTATCGCTATAAACTTTGAACGATACAAGTAAGAAGCTAGTGATAAATGTTTATATGCAAAACGAATGATATCTCAATATAAATACAAGTCTAAAAGGCATTAATAACATGCAGGGGAAAATAGTATATACACGTGACAAACGATAGCACCTTCACATAAAATGCAACATTTTGTGTTCTTTATAACATAGTACATCAATAAGACTCTTCGCGAAGTTATTAAACACTTGTCGTGTAACCAGCATTAAAACATACCTATTATCATAACTCGATAGAATGAAACAGCGCATACTCTGTTTCACCGTGTATACGCCTCACCGTTTCAAATAGTAATGCCGAAAATGTACCGGTTTGACTAAAGTGTGTATAAAAACACTCAACAGACCAATATTTACAGGACTCAATACAAAAATTTGACTGAGATGTTGCCGATTTGGTCCAAATTCTTGAAAACGGATCGTATGAATACTTTCTGGTGTTCTGCTGTACGTCTAAAAGTTTATTGCTGAATATAATTTTCTTTAATTACCTCTTTCTAATACACATTAAAACATTTTATGTAATGTATCAAGACCATGATTTTAAGTTAAACATTGTCAATACAGTTTAAATAATTCAAGTGATAAAAAAAATCTGCTTGAATTTTACGTAACTACTATACACAGTAACATATTGTATCCTACACAATTAAATATTCTTTATTATTACATTGGAAATGTCTACCAATTTTACTAGACATCAGACATTTTTAGCTAATTTTCTCATGAAATCTGCCAATATACTCATTAATATAAAAAACGATTTTTTTTTTTAGCAGTCAAATAAGGTTGACATAATTATGTCTATGTAAAGCAATGGACTGCTGTGAAATATTATACATTCATTATGCAAAATTATAACATTTAATCACATTAACCTATAAAATATGAATTACTCTGTCAAAACAAAAATAGGTATTTTTCAATCATTTTTTTCATATCAAACTGATACTGGTTTCGATTGATTATGTTTCAACTAGCTTTAATTTTAACAAATAAATTTATTACATACTATCTAAATTATTTTGTTTTTAGTGTTTGTTTGATACAGACATATGTCGGTGGTGGGCTTAAGTTTAATCCAAACCTGTATTGCATTACTTCGAAGAAAAAGAAAAAGGAAAATGTTTCAAAACCAGTAAATGCGAAGACATTCTGAAAATCGCATAGTAATTTATATGTGATAATAACATGGCATACATCATTTATGAAACTCACATGGTCTTGATACGCCTATCATCCAAATAATTATTTTACAGTACCCGAGCGAAAAATACATATCGAAAATATGGAGCAAAGTTAAGAACTTAAAGAAAGAGACGAGAAAAATACAGCCTATAGAATAAGAATCATTACGAGTTATAATAATATAACGAGAGGGTAAATATTAATCATCTACTAAACAAATATATAATCTTCTCCGGTGTTACATTTGCAGTCACTTTCGATGGATTGCTGTATCCAACGACCTCGGCAACCCTTGACGTCGACAGCGACGAAGCGAGTTTTCTCTTTGAGGGTTCCCTCACCGTTGCAATGGCCGTCGGTCCCGTAAGCGGGGCGGTCACACTCAACACATGCTATCTTTGCTGTGGTGGATGGAGAAAAAGAACGAATTTTTTTAATGATAATCGTGTAACACACAAGCTTGTACTTGACGAAATGGTGAGATATTATGTTGTCAAGTCGACAGAATGGTCTCATCAAGTCGACTTCTATGTTTGTAATTCTACACACCGATATAGGGGTATCTTGTCAAGTCGACGTATTAATTGTGTAACTTTGGCGACAAGACTATATGAGATATATTGTCAACTCGATAGAATGGTCTCATCAAGTCGACTTGTTATGTTTTTTATTCTACATCCCGATATAAGGGTATTTAGTCAAGTCGACGTATTATTGTGTAACTTTTGCGACATGACGATATACGATATCTTGTCAAGTTGACTGAATGGTCTCATCAAGTCGACTTATTATGTTTGTAAGTCGACATACCGATATAGGGTATCTTGTCAAGTCGACGTATTAACTGGGTAACTTTGGCGACATGACGACATACGATATCTTGTCAAGTTGACTTAAAGTTCTCAAGTCGACTTATTATGTTTGTAAGTCTACATACCGATATAGGGTATCTTGTCAAGTCGACGTATTAATTGTGTAACTTTGGTGACATGACGATATAAGATATCCTGTCAAGTCGACCTAATGATCTCATCAAATCGACGTATCTATTGTGTAATTTGGCGACATAAATACATACATTATCTTGTCAAATAGACTTAATAGCCTCGTGAAAATCGATTTATTAACTTTGTAACTTTGGCGACATGACGACATAAGCTATCTTGTCAAGTCGACGTGACGACATAAGGTATCTTGCCAAGTCAACTTCTAAAAAGTTACACGTAGTCATTCGACGTATTTGTAAACTAGACATTCCAAGCGTCATATTTTTTTAAACAGAAATGTTACTAAATTGATATGTCAATCCCAGCAAAAACATGTGTGTTTATTAGACATAAGAAATGTAAACTTTTATTTTCTTGATAGCTGACAAATTGTTCCCAATGTTCACCTTAAACTCTGTTACCCGTGTCCATAATATTTCCCTGGTGAATACGTTGTAGGTGATTTACGACAGTAACTGTTGAGCAGACATGGGCAATATTTACCGAAGCAATTCAAATCTACATCATATACTCCATTGAATAAGAATGTGGACTGTAAGATCTCAGTCTGTCCAATCGAGGGCGGAATGAACGATACACCAATTAAACGATACATTCCCAGGTTTGCACAAGCTTGATTGAACTTTTTTTTTCTTCCAATATAGCCCTAAAGATGTTGGCATCTTTCAAAGCTTGCTGGAAATTTTTTTTTTTCTGACGACAGTGCTTTACGTAAACACCTACTTTTCAAATGGACTTTGCTATTATTTTGGTTGTTCTTGCGATCACGGCAAGAGGTGAACAAACTCATTAAAAATATAGATTAAATAGGGCCTCCTTCATTTTAATTTCGACTGTCAATCTTTTACCATTCACGAGCAATCGATATAATATGTGACCATAGCTTCCTAAAAACCGACACTGCTCCTACACAATCGTTTGGCTTATATAGATCACAATGTATACGGGCAATATTGTCATAATATTTCTGGCACCAGATTTTGCACAAGTTTACCGTCTCACAAAAAACTCAGATAAATCATTCTTTTCGACAATCGCTATCTCAGAAGAATGATCCCGAAAGCGACCCATCCCTTTGATGCGCCCAAATTACATTTCATTTACACGGAGATTACAAAAGGAACGAGCGTTTAATTCCACTAAATAATTTATGCACTTTAATCATTTCCCGCGTATTCATCCAAGCAGTGAACTTAACCTTTCGGTACACAAAATAATCAAGGCTTCATTTCTTCCACTCAAAGTTTATTCACGTTAAAATGGCTTTTTAGATTTTTATGATTGATGAGCGCCTCTATTTGTTTATTGAGTCGTAAAATTGATAAATAACTTGAAATGGAGGTCGGGTACGGTAAAACATGATAGCGAGGTGATTTCGTTTATATTTTGAAAATTTGACTCGAGATAAGTCCATTTTCCACTTTCAAAAGTCAGATTCCTACCATGGACCTATATTTGATTTTAAATTTCTATGATTGATGATTTCGTCACGCCTTTGTGCAGCAGGCTACCTTTAACAACATTGTAACCAATTTACATGATTTTTTTTTACAGATAAGGAAGTCAGTGTTATAGGCCATTACATAAGTATGTATAACACAGAGAGGACAAGGGAGAGAGAGAGGGGGGGGGGGGGTGAGTGAGAGGGGATGAGAGGCATGGGCGGAAATCCCAGGGAGACATGGGGACGCGTCCCCCTACCCAAAATAGTAGGGGGACACAATATCAAATTTCCCCCTACTATTTTTTGTCTTTTATGATGGAAAGAAATACATCATTCAAAATCGAAATAAAACATGAAGTTTGGACGAGATGACCTTATTTTTTGGTACGATAACCTTTTGTTTTTGCATGTCAAATCTATTTTGGTCGAGATGATCTGACATTATGGGGTGATAACCCTTTTTTTTATTTTGCTTTTGCTTGTCAAATTTTCCAGCTCCTGGTCCCCCTATATACCTTTAGGGAGAGATTTTCGCCCTTGGTGAGAGGCATAGAGTAAGGGAGAGAGCAAGAAAGGTGACTAAATCATTACACTTTGTTTCGAAACAATGCTACATGGCATGTCTCATTAAACATACTTCCTTTCTCACGTCACAACCCGTTACACCAACAAAGTAAGGCCAATTTCGCTCATTACTTATCATTACCTTTATTCATGACACCACATTGGATAGCATTTTGAAAGGCTATAATAAAAGAGCCATTATTTCAATCATTCACAAACCGTGGACTTGTGCCAAAGACAAAATGGTTTATTTCATTTTGTTTCTATCTATATTCTTTATTGTGACTGTTACCCGGAGCTGTTACTCATTTTAGTGAAGATCATTCCCCTGACCTTCCCAACCCTGGGGAAACAATCCATTGTGTTTCCTGAAGATCACAGAAGGCCTATTAGTTGGCAAGGCCACTTATTTATCCTGACACACGTAATGCCGTACTTTTTTTATGGGGGGGGGGGGTGCTCTTCCTAAATTCAGTGGTCAGTATTGTCGAATCTCATCATCATCATCATCATCGTTTGTTATCACATTTCAATAATTCGACATGCGAATTTATTGATCCAGCCTATACTGTATAGGTACACTGGCATAAACTATAGAGGCAATTACCCAGGGGAGGGGGAGGGGGCAGGGTGGCTGATATTCCTCCTCAATCCAATGGTTGTAGTTTGTATCTCGTCATCACTATCTCTAGCACTAAATTTTCTTGAATATCTACAGAGTTGTCGAATATATTCTTGTCATTTTCTATCATGAAGACATATATTTCTCAGTTGTTGGTGCTCATTGAAATGTTCTGGATAAGGTGCCCCCCCCAAAAAAAAAAAAAATACCACTACAATTTTATTCTTCAAGTGTTCTTTTTTCTCCAAATTTATCATGTAATTTAAAAGCGTTGAAAGAAAAAGATCGTTTTGATTAGTGCCTAATACTGTCTGACCCATTAATATAGCCAATAAAGTTACCTGCCGAAGCCGTATACAGTCTCGTGATTTCAATTGCATATATATGTATATATTGACATACTTGTACTTCATTCGCACCCTATGTCATCCCATAGAATGCCCCCAAACCAAAACCAACACAAGCAAAACAAAAATTAAAAAGGAAAAAAAACACAAACACACACATTAACAAAAAGTGGGAAAGCCACGACCCCTTATTCTATGACACTTTCAACATAACGGATGGCACACGCATCATTATATCTTTAATGACAGTTATGTAATCGCTTAGTAATTCTTTAATATATCGGTTATCCAGGGAGGTTCTCTTAGTGCATTAAACTCTGAAAAGATATATACACACTTAAAATGTTGGGCAACATACTGTCCACTGTTTTGGGTATTGTATGTTGGTCAAAATACATATATTCTGGACAGATTTTAACCAATAGTTGTGTGGACAGTATGTTGCCCAGTGATGGTTAAAAATTTACCCTTTTTTGCCCAACCTTTTTAAAAGTGTACACAAAAACACGCTTTTGAAACCACAATTTTAATCTAATTTGTGCATTTGTCGGAATTTCAAATGGAAAACTGGAATTTCAGGTGCATCCAATCGAAACATATTCAATAATTTTACTTCATGAATTGGAGTAAAAATAAAACTATAAAAAAACACCAACAATGATAACAATCAGGGGATGAAAATGCATCGTATTTTCGGTCAGAGTTCCCCTCCTTCACTTTCAAGGGGGGGGGGGGGCACACTTCTGTTTTAACGGCATTTCTATATTAAAAATATTAATTGTGCCTCTCAAAGGGGGGGGGGGGCGCATGGGCCAGCTTCCCCCCCCCCCCCCAGGATCCGCCAGTGAGCTTGTGTACCATATCGCCAAAACGGATTTTTAAATCCAATAGACATTTGCTTTACCCAAAGACTTAGATTTTATTGCTAAACCTCCAAGGTTTCTTGATAATTTCAGTTCATGTTTAGACAACTTCATATAATGAATTCACAGGACAATGCATTTCAACGTGAAAATGAACATGACATAGATTTGATAAACTCACGCGACAGTCATAAATGTTTTAGAAATAGTCTCTGACCAAATCAATAAAAGACTATTAGTCATTGGAGTAAAACAATATATTTTTTCACTAGAACTCCTGATCATACAGGTTAACATAACAACAGCTAATGTTCTATAATTTCACCTTTTAATTTATATGGTTAAGCGGTTTCTAATGATTAAACAATAAATAAAGCAATTATATGTATGTCAGTGCAAAAGGTTGAGACGGTGGAAGTTTATTAAGAGGCTTAGGTTTTAACAGGGGTAATTGCAAACACCCCCATACACCCCTTTCCCGCGGGAACGCCCTTCAGTGTACCCCTGGAAGCAACCCCCTGCTCCGAGGGGTCTGAATCACAGAAGTATTCCTTCCACCTGGAGGAAAAAAAAATCAACGATGGAGTAGAAACACCTTTGAGGGATGTAAATACTCGTTGAGTTGACTCGTACTTTTTAAAGGATGATTCATCGAGTTACGAAACAATGATAGGCCCACATCTTACACTAAAATAATCATCACACCGTATGATCTCTATAGTTCTTTTTTGCTTGAAACTGACACAATTTCGGTCAAAATTTTATTTTTTTAAGTTGTTATAACATTGGTAAAAATTGCCAATTTGATTAAATAGTGCCATTGCATGCGTGCGATTCCATTACGTAGTAAACGCTTGCTATTTCCACTAAATTGTGTCAATTTCATTGACTGCTACAATCTAGTCGAATATGACTGGATGTGATTATTTTGAAAGAGATTATCGACGATGTAGAGCCTTTAGAGACGTCGTTGTGATGTATTGATTAAAAACTGAACTTGAACTTGAACGCCGTGACCTTGAAGAAAATGATTAACATTTTGTTTGTCATAGACATTAGTCACTTGATTAGTATAGTCAAAGTTGCAAAGCCCCTTATACTCTGTGAGAATAATTATGATCGTTGTTTCGAAGAAATAACAAGCAAAATTATAATTTCATAAAAAGCATGTCAACTATATCCCACGAAATTCTAGAGAGGTCGAATTAAGTTCACGTCCGATTTTGACCGCAAATCATATAATTGTCATACCTCAATTGACGGGACAAACCACAAAGTACATGTAAAAGACCACAAACATAGCAGCTCACCTTTTGTTCCTTATATTTTATTAAAAGCACCGTCACCCTTCCTCCCTGCGGCAGACATACATTATCAATAAGACGATGTTCCGACTGATCACTTCCCAAAAGCATATTCCTTTTATTTATATTTTCATTCATTTGGTATAACCGTGCTTGCTCCTGAAAATTAATACGAAGTTGTCTCTACAGGTATTCCCGTCTGACACAATCAACCCAAAACCACAGATAGAAATAGAGAAGAAGATAAATAGCTCAATTTCATGCTCTCTCGCCTCTGGCTATATTTTGAACCCCCATTTCCCTAAATAAAAGGTTAAGCACTTTCCGCGAGCACTCCGCGTTTTGGGAAACCTTGTTTCGACAGCGCCACAATTCCCAATTTATTGGCGGCTGTAACAATGTCACAAAAGAAAGAGGATTGTGTAAAACGATATTGATTTGTGTTAAGTTCATCATAAAGTTCATCTAATATCCTCAACATTTAGCGACAGGCCGAGGGCTAAGATTACTGTTTTTGTATGAAGCAAGCTCCGTCCTTAGAAAAAAAATTGTAATTTCAAGTAAAATGGTGAGATACTATTCCTTTAATAAAGATGAGCGGGATATTATTTGATAACCTTGAAAATGATCTCTTAATGGTAATTGGAACTTGATAACATAGATATCTTGCTACCAGCCGTTAAATTCGCTATTTGTGTGATATAATGGGTGCCAATGACCTAAATCTAACATGGAGCTATTTGTGTGATCGAGGTAAATTGAGGAAATGTTTACCTAATAAAACAAAAACAAGACTAAACAATAACATTAAAAAACTCACCAAACAAAAATACACATACACACACGTGATTATGAATCTCATCAGACTTCACTATAGGCTAAGGTCACAACCCCCAAAATTAGCCTGATCGGCGACCGGGCGGCGATTTTTTAGCCAATTTCGCCCGGGCACTGAGCGGCGGCCGTCCGGGCACCACTGGTTTTGGGGCATCGCTCGGTCGCCGCTCAAGATTTAGCGCGGAGTTAAAATTCTCGCGGCGCCTGCTCACTTTTCACTCGCCGCCCTAAATACGCTCGGTGCCCGGGTGGTCGCCGTCCGGGCGCCGACGTAATCGAGCGGTCGCTGTCGAACGATTTAGGTAAAAATTCGTCAGATCAAAGGCTGTCGAGCGGTCACCGGTTAGTCGCCGTCGCTGGCTGCTCAGAGATCGGTTGATGATTTCGCGGCGAATTAAAATATCGTTGGGCGATGCCTGAAATCGAGCGGTGCCCGAGCAGGCTACTAATTGGTCGGTCGCCGCTCTGAGTTGTGACTGAAGCATAGGCTACCGACGACCGACCGATTAGTAGCCTGCTCGGAAGCCGCTGGAATTTAGGCATCGCCCAACGATTTTTGTAGAAGTCGAGCGGGCTGTAAAAAGGCTTATCGGTGGCCGAACTAACCATTACCCATTACTCAAGGCCAAATCTAGGTCAAATCGGGGAACTTTTATGTTTGGCGTCCGAGCAGTGATCGGCTGACGAACCACCGATTCCCGGGCGGTCTCCCACCGGCCATCGGCCTATTTTTAACTAATCGCACGGCCGATCTTGAATTCGCCGCGAGATCATCGACCGACCTCAGACCGGCCAATGACTGCTCGACAGCCTTTGATCTAACGAATTCAATTTTTGACATAAATCGTGCGACGGCGACCGCTCGATTAAGTCGGCGCCCGGACGGCACCGGGTACCGAACGTATTTAGGGCGTCGAGTGAAAAGTGAGCAGGCGCCACCAGAATTTAACTCCGTGCTAAATCTTGAGCGGCGACCGAGCGATGCCCCAAAACCAATGGTGCCCGGACGGCCGCCGCTCGGTGCCCAGGCGAAATTTGCTAAAACCTCGCCGCCCGGTCGCCGACAGGCTAAGTTTGGGGGTTGTGACCTTAGCCTTAGATTGGGTCAGTTTTTTCCATTATGATAAAAATACTCAAATTTGTTAAAGAATCTTTACGAATGCAAACTGAGGGAGCGAAGCGAGAGAGCTGATAACGAAGCATTTTCATTGGAATCAAAGAATCTATAAAAAAAAATGCAATAATTTGTACGTTTTAGAAATTCATAAGGACAATCTGCCCCATCTGGTTCCCACTACTGAAGACCATGCAGTAAAAAATAGATTCTCAAATATACTTATTGACATTTGGACTATTGTCGGACATAATCAGTTCAATGGCCTCATGGAAAGTTATTCAAGTATACCAAAATGAAAAACATTATAGAACCAAATTCCATGAGTGAAAAAGCGATGTGATCATGGTGATGAAAAGAAGAGCATTATGATCGGACGATTTATCATTTTTGTCAGTTATTATCCTACTCATTATTCGACGAAAATGATTCCTAATCCTAAAAAAAGAATCTTCCTTTGACGAATACCGCTGTCCTAAGGAATTATGAAAAAAGGATGTTGGAGAAGACATTTATCACTTTCAAAAATTATTTTCTTCGTATACCATTGAAAAAATTGAGTCTATATAGCTACATTAATCCTTTTCCATCATTAAGGTTTGATCCACTGTCCAAATTGGTGATCGCAGACTAGGAACTTCTTTTGTAAACTTGTACTAATTTCTTCAATATCTCAAATTTTGTGACTTCTACTTTGGCGAGGGATTTTCACTAATTTATCACTTGTCCGTATATCATCATTATCATTAGTCACTATTGATCCCATGCTCGATAAATCATTTATCAATAATCGTGATGATGTGACGTCTCCATAATCGTTTGAAGGGTTGTGTCTTTTATGAATGGCTAGGTGTAAGTTCACCAGTCATTAAGAGAGCCAACAAGTCGCCTGTGGTGAGTCGTCTGACCACTCAACCACGGCAAGGTCTACAGTTCAATACTATACGATGGGTTAATGTCATGCAGACTCCAAACCGAAACATTTTTTACCCTTTATACGTTCGGTTATTTATAATCTCTTTCATTTTCAAAGTTGCATGGATGGTTGATGAGTGGACCGATCGGGGGAGGGTGGGGTGTTGAATGACCTACATGATGAATTAAAAAGTGGATGTGAACTATATCAGTTGTGCTCAAAAGTTAGTGAACCCTCTTCACAAAATGCACTCCTTCACGCTGAGTGTTAAATGTAAACTACAACATTACAATATTCTGTGAGCCCAGAGCAACTCACTTGATTTAATTTAATATTTTATCACCTGAAATCACAATTAAATAATCTAAAACATGGCAGAACTTAGAACTTAAAGACTCTAAAATATGTGTATTTTCGAGTGGGGTATATATATATATATATATATATATATATGTTTACTGCAAAATCTGTTTTAACCAATGTTAAGAAACAACGTACAGGCAACAGAGTTGTTTGGTTAAAGAACGCCAATGCTGTGTAATTCTTACGCAATTTTGTGGGAAAATAGTAAAACATGATTTTTTTTTTCTGATATGTCATAAAAAAAAAATTCAAGTACCCTTTTTACTGAATATTGGATGATTTCATCCTCACCATTTTTATAGAGAAAATATTGGAATACTTACGTTTCCTTAGACTAGATGTCCAACTTTCACTATCTGTATAACAACGTTTGTTTACATGCCTTACTTTGAAATATACACAGTAACTCTTGAATCTGCAAGGAATAAAAAACGAAAGTTTAACATCAGAGATGATTTATTCTAGTATTGTGATTGTTTATGACGTCAGAGTCAATCTTCATTATCGCAGCCGTTTTGGTTGCGTTCATTTTAGGATCTCTCTTTTTTGTGTGAGTAGCTTTGCATTTGGTCAGTAATTATGTTTACATCAATATGATTTCGACCTTTTTGTTCCTTCTCTTTTTTCTTTCCTGTATATATACGCATATATGAATAAGTCGACAATATTTTCTTCATTTCAAAGGGGATCCACACTTTACAAGCTTTGCTTTTAGTGGACCCCCCTCATTTCCATTTATGCTCAATATTATACTTTTTTTTACGAAGTAAGAATGCTCGTCTGTAAAATTGTACTTGCTTTATATTATTTTATATTACTTTGTATTATGTTTTGAATGGAAATGGAATAAACAATTGAATTAAATCGAAATTTTCTTATTCATCACCTTCTTCCTCCTCTTTCTTTTCTCTTCATCATCTCCTATTTTGTTCTTCTTGTTCTTGTTCTTTTTCTACCCCTTAACAAATATGTTTCCTTTTCTTCTCATTCCCCTCCTAACTTCGATTGAATAAAACTCCTTTTGACAATTGAACCAATTGAAGTTAAACTTACGTCATTCGATCTCGGTAAAAGAAGTTGTTGACTGCGTTGTGTTGTGCTTCGTCGCGTTTCACTCCCAAATGATAAGGTAAAATTAAAGCAACACCTATATTAGAAGAAAACATAAACATGAAGAGTCACAAAGAAATTAATCATTTATGAAATTCTGGATTAATATACGACTTTCATCTTAACCTCATACTTATCCTAACGGTCTGACTTTTGGCGACGATGAGAATAACATTGTTTAGGAACCTGCCATTATTCGACTCCAGCCTAATACGATACAGTTTTACTGTTAGCTTTCGGTTAAAGGGATCGTTTAACTTTGTGAGCAGCTGATTTAAAAAATTCTCAAACTGAGTTGAAACGTGCGTATGAGTGCCTGTATTTGTCCTCAAAAACCCTGAAACAGACCACAATATAGGATGAAAAACTCTAATTTAGATACAAGTAGCAATTTACTAGCCTGATTTTGAGAACCGTCTAGTAGACGGGTTCAGCTTATGACCAGTTTTCTCCAATTCAAAAAGTCCGTTGGCTATTTTGACTGCCTTCTGTTTTGTGCATCTCCTATACACACACTATTAGCTGCACTGTACATTCAGTGTATACCTTGTACACACTGTATGTAGGTCATGCTGTGTTCATCTAGAGAATTAATGTGTTGTGGTGCACAGATTCCCTGTATACACATAGTCATTGAAACCAACTCCCAATTATTTCAAACTTTGGTTTACATCTCTAAGGTTTTAAAATTGATCCTGTAAATATAATACTTTGAAACTTTTGGGATGGTATTTTTACACTATAAGCCTAATGTTTAGCCCATTTTCAGGAACCAAAAGGATAATTTTTTAAATCAGAACAAAGTGATATGATCACTTTAAAGTGTCAATTTCGGGTTTAATTAACTCAGATGTTTCCATTAGAGATTATGTATGAAATCAAAATTAATTTATTTCAAATATTCACTTACTATTTCCGTATTTATTGGTAATATCGCAGTAACTGCTGAAGCAAGCTTTGACCTGTCGCAATGGTGGACATTTCTGGCCTGAGTTTTGTGGCTGTGTGATTACTGATCGTGTTCTCGTCTTGATGCCAATGCCACAACGTACACTGCATCCATCCCAGTAACTCCATGCCGATACTTGACAATCTACAGCTGAAAAACACAAGAAAAATAAAGATGATGAAAATACCATTGATTATATATGAATTTGAAATCGTGCCTTTTCACCTATTCCAGGCGATGTATAGCACCCATTAGGCCGTTAAGCTTTCCCTCTTTTCTCGGCCGTTGATTGCGCCGAAGTTATCATTACAACAGCAAATTTTTTTCATACATTTTTTTTTACTGAAATGATTATATTTTATCCTCTAAATCCTCCATAATGCTAGTCTTTGGGCAAAGTCAGAGTTGTGCTAGGTGAATTTTCATATATTATATTCGTATTTTTTTTACGTGGATACTCTTTGTACAGGGGCGGATTCAGGTTTTTCCAAAGAAGGGGAGCACATTTTGCCGAGGAAAAATTTGACAAGCAAAAAAAAGGGGGGTTTCAACCAAAAATTAAGTACATTTCGTCCACAATAAAATCTGAAAAGCAAAAAAAAAAAGTCCTCACTTTCAAATTTGAAAAGAGGGGCACACTTGTGTTTTAACGGCATTTTTACATTACAAATTTTAATTGTGCCTCTCAAAAGGGAAGCACGAGCCGGCTGTGCATCCCCCCGTAGATCCGCTAGTGTCCTTTTTTTAATATATATTTTTACCAAATACCTTAGTTTAAATATAAATTTCTTCTATTATTTTGTTTTTTTAAATTTTATATGCAAAAAAAAATGAAGTAGCTACCCTTGTTAAATACTGAGTGATTCATTATTGATTTTGTTTAAATCTTCAAACGTGTCGTTTCATATCTTGGAAAAACCACAGAGTTGAATATCAGTGGGTCGTTCAGTTATAAACTCGGTGTCATTTTGAAAGATCAGTTAAAGCTCAAGGATGGTCAGGTTTGTGTGAGGGTCTACAACCTACGAAAGAAAATCATACTCCTTTACAAAAATACCTTCTTAGCGATAGATTCTTTTATGATACAGTCAGAAACAGCGTTTATTTTGTCTACATATATCAAACTTTAAAGAGAATCTTCTTCCAAATAAACTAGTGGAATAACATAAGGAAATAAAGTCGGTGTCATTTTGAAAGATCAATTAAAGCTCAATAATGGTCACGTTTGTGTGAGGGTCTACAACCTACGAAAGAAAATCATACTCTATTACAAAAAAATACTTTCTTAGCGATAGATTCTTTATGTTACAGTCAGAAGCAAAGTTTATTTTGTCTACATATTTCAAACTTTAAAGAGAATCTTCTTCCAAATAAACTAGTGGAATAACATGAGGAATTAAATTCGGTGTCATTTTGAAAGATCAATTAAAGCTCTACGTTTGCGTGAGGGTCTACAACCTACGAAAGAAAATCATACTCCTTTACAAAAAAAAATACCTTCTTAGCGATAGATTCTTTTATGTTACAGTCAGAAATAATGTTTATTTTGTCTACATATTTGCAACTTTAAAGAGAATCTTCTTCCAAATAAACTAGTGGAATAACATGAGGAATTGTAAGAAAAATAACACATTCCATCACGATGTTGCAGACATTCAGAAGTAATTTACAAGGGCCAGATAAAGAGAGCTCAATTTGCACGTAAGCGGAAACTCGAGATTTAGGTCTCTGCAGACGATTGACAAAATGAAATCTGGATATTTGTCGTGTGACTGACCCCGAGCGAGGGGTAGAGATCAGGGGTGGATGGGTGGCGAAGACGAAGAAAATTTAATGAAACGAAATAGGCCTATAAATAGATAAATGCAAAGGAAAATGAGCAGAACAACATAATCTTTGACATATTCACATGAGGTATAACGAGGGTTCGATAGGGCCTAGGCGTTTATTTATACGCATCGTCACTCTCCCACCCAGGTGTATTGGACTTCCATAGGGGAAAAAATGCTCGAGCTTCCGATCAGGGTAGCCGTGCTAATGCCGTGGTATCAGTATGTACCGCTTTGAAACCTAGTATATTGAGCTGTGTAAATGTTGCTTATCATTAATTATAACAATCAATGTTATTACTATTGTTTTTAATATTATTGTATTATTTTTATTATAATTATCATTATTTAATATGCAATGGTAAATGGTGATGATTTTTGTACCTGATTGCCTAGAAATCATGAATGCTTGTAAGGAATCAACCATAGGACCGACGGCTTAAGGTCCTCTCCGAGGGACCTGATAATAAGGATTAATTCCTTAGCAAAGAGCACAAGCGCACCAAGTGGGAATCGAACCCGAGTCACCGGAATCCGAAACCCCCGCTCTATCGACTAAGCTATCGCGCCTCCTTGATTGTTATTAGTATCATCATTATTGTTATTAGTATTATAATTTATTATTATTCCGATAATAATAATTATTATTAATAATATTATTATCATCATCATCATCATCATCATCATCATCATCATCATGATCATTACCCTCTATGGTTTCAACATCACCTGGTATACCCCCCTTACGAGTCAACTTGCGCTGTATGCATCTCCCTCGCTGGAAGTGTGCGTTGATGCAGGAAAGAAATATTCAGGGAAATTGTTGGAATAACAGCCACTGTTGGAACACGAATGTTATACGAGGATGAAAGACAGGATCACATTTGAGCGATAAATCAAGCATGATTTGGCCGCAGTTCACCCCTTGGGATCGGCACGCCAGACAAGTTTGTCTTCACTTGGGACTGTGGGACATTGCAACATAATTATTCGAAGCAAAGTTTGGTATACCGGTGTGTACATCGACCAAACCTGGGCCAACAAGGATAGGATAGAATGATGTCGGGCTCTTATTGACTGTAAATTAGCTTCCTCTGAACAAAATGAAAACATTGAAATTCAATGCCTGGCGAAATATTCAATATTGGATAAAGGAGTGACTTTGAAGCGATTTAGGAGTGAAAGTGTGTATTTCACTCATAAAGTGATCTCTGTGATCACTCGAAAAAATCCTGCGTTAATTTGAGATGAAAATGGATTAATAGTATTAATCCATATTCATCTCAAATTAACTATAACTATTTTAGTGGTGCATCAGACTGTAATTGCCCCCATTCTCACTTTTGCTGTTATGTGCATGATCCACCATCTCTGATACATCAACTAATCGTAGTATCATAGGACTTATGGTATGATAGGTGTGATATGATAAATAATTATGATGAAGGGATATACGAACATCCTGACGGTACGCCCCATTGATATGTCGTATATCGAAACGACTTATCAATATAAAGCATTTAAACACGAAACGTTCTATATAATTACCCACACTGTCCCGTTACATTCGTAAATCCTATATCCACATATATATCCATCAATACTTCAAATAGCCATACGTCCTACATACTTATAATTATGCCCTATATTCGTACGTCCCAAACAATATACGTCCTATCTCTGTCCGTCCTTTACTTCAATTCGTGCTATATACCATACGTCCTATATCCATAGCTTACGTCTTGCAACAATACGTCCTACATCAATACGTTCCATATGCATAAGTCCTCAATCCATCATTCATACCTTTAACTAAATTCAAAAGAAATTGACAGCACAAAAATGCCAATTCCACATCTTCCCAAGATAACATTGGATAAAGCAACATACTGTACTCTGTGTGATCATTT
Organism: Lytechinus pictus; assembly: GCF_037042905.1. Classification (NCBI taxonomy): domain Eukaryota; kingdom Metazoa; phylum Echinodermata; class Echinoidea; order Temnopleuroida; family Toxopneustidae; genus Lytechinus; species Lytechinus pictus. The sequence goes on from NC_087246.1 coordinate 33,450,429, forward strand.
AAGGTCGTTTAGTTGCAGTTTGGGGAAATATATTGGTAGAGTGAGTGGGAGAGAGAGAGAGAGAGAGAATGGGAGGGGGGAAGAGGGGGGTATGTAGGTCACAATTTGGTGGTAATAAAAAGTGCATATTTCATGTAATAATTCTGCAACTGGTATACATATGAAAGGGCTTTAAAGAACAAAAAAAAATACAGCAATATTCTGATGGCATGGCCCTGGGGGAAAAAAGGGGGGAGGGTGCTGGGTGTGTTATTTTCTATAGACAGCACCCCCTGGAATTCTGGTAAAATGGGCAAATATAACCAAAAGGACCCCATCTTGTATTGCCCCCCCCCCCCACCATTGTTTTTGGCTCAGGTGTCAAATTTACATCAGCACCCCCTGTAAAAAGTCGTTCCCAAGGCCTTGACTGATGACGAAGGACAATCTGAGGGGCGACAGTAAAAGAATAGAAGGTAGGGAGAAGAAATATTGAACTTTTTAAGGGAAAAAAACAAAAGAGAGCTCAAGTCCTGAATGCTTAAAATACAAATAGATGTTCTCACAGGACATCTTTATCTTCATCAGTATACTTTTATGGAATTTCCTCCCGTGACTTCGTTAACGAATAATTGTCGTATTAGAATAGCTCATGCTCAACCGAATATTCTCCCGGGTATAGCGCGGCAACGTGACATAATTCCCACTTAACAAATGGCTTCTTAGTGCATGTTTGATTAATAAAACTTTACGTATTAAAATATGGCTCTGTATTTGGGATCTAATTTTAGCTAATACAATATTTACAATTTACCATTAAAACTAATCATATTAATTGAATACTGAAAACGGCCAATACTATACATGCTATAAGCGATTATTCAAATCTATTTAGGATATTCGAATTATACAGTGCGTCCCAGAAAAAACGAAACCGAGATTTAGCAAAGATTTATCATAACTTAATCACAAATACAATAGACAAATGACCTACCAATGTAAAGCTTAGAATCTCCTCTTTCATCTGATATGACTTAGATTATTCCTTATTCACGCATGAGTGAGCAAAAACAATTTGAAGAAAGGATACCAAAACTCATTTGGCGGGGGGTACCTAAAAAGTTCAATGTCTGTTCTTTAATTTGATACCTTAATCACAAAAAATGGTCAAAAAGTAAGAAAGCTATGTTCCCTCGAAACAATGCTTGTATTTCCATAATTTCATTAAATAAACGTGTTTTCACCGGTTTCCCACAGAAGCTATCGCATGGTTAACAAACGACTTCATGCCTGGCTGATCGTCAACAAAACGGAGTGTCGAGTGAGTTTGAACGATAGCCTGTAAAACCTCTTCATTTTATGAAATTATTGAAATTCAAGCCTTATTTCAAATAACCAGAACTTTCTTATTTCTTGACCGTTTTCTATAATTGAGGTATCAAATTAAAGAGCAGATATTGAACTTTTTAGAAATGTGGTTTTCTTTTTGAAACCCAGATACAGCCCGCCAAATGACTTTTTGGTATCCCCTCTTCAAATAGTTTTTGCTCACTCATGCGTGAATGAGAAATAATCTAAGTAATTTCAGATGAAAGAGGAGATTCTAAGCTTTACAATGGTAGGTCATTTGTCTATTGTATTTGTGATTAAATTATGATAAATCATCGATAAATCTCGGTTTCGTTTTTTGTGGGACGCACTGTATAGGTCATGCACGTGTTAACATAATTTATATTCCATTTTGTTGACGAAAGCTGCTAAACGGTTAGCCTGTAAATACAAACGATAATAGTTTTATTAAAAAAAAACTGCCTAAAACTCCAACCCCGCGGATCTTGTGAGGTTTATAAAAAAACAATGGGATATCCAAAAAACAAAAACACGATAGGAAACAAAATACCAACAATGAAATTGGTAAAAAAAAATACAGCATCAAGTACCTATCGTTTTGTATCAATTTACCCCCCCCCCAAAAAAAAAAAAAAAAAAAAAAAAAACGTGTTCCTTTTTTTGTATTTTGGAGTATTCTATTATCCCATCTATTTCTTCCATTTTGCATGAGAACCAAGAAAAAGTATAAAAAGGAAGAGACAAAAGGAGAAGATTATAAGTCGTGGCCGAACTTGATCTATCTGACTATCTAGGGGTCAGAGAATTGACCCGTATTTAGAGGATTATGTAAACAAAGACGAGAAGATGGGAATTTCAAGAGCAGGAATTTTTTGTGAATCAAAGTCAAGAAGCCGTGAGAACTGGACTACGATGGTTTTACTGTACAAATATTAAACATAGTCATGGAAATATTAAAGGTATAGAGTCGACGTTATCATCGCGATGACGAGAAACTGCGTTCTCTAAATACTTTTTTTTTCTTTTTAATCGCTTAAGCATTTGTGAATTAGGACAATGGTCAATTAGTTTTGATTTCAATTTGGCATAATTCCATATGTTTTGGAAGTAATTTTACAAGACACAAAATATATAGAAGTTCGTTACTTCTATGAACCCGCTCGTAGTAATGTTTTTATTTCTTCTTCGAAAGTTGTACTGGTGGAGAAAACAATAGGTTTCTTTAACAATCATCGGTTATAGATTATAATATTAAATGGTGCACGATGATTTTATTACCAATCAAATTTTGGGCTGGTAGCAGGTTTCAAATTCCTTTTGAAAATGTTTTAATTCATGCATCTTCATGGGGCCTATGCACTCTGAATAAATATAGTCTATGTTCACCTTTTTAATTTTATTTCAATCATAATTTCACCAACTTGAATACGAACATTTCAAATTGCATATCTTGATTTTTCATGTCATTCTGAATAGGGAATATATTCATTACATTTATCATGAGATGCCACTGCTGCCGTTGTTGAATGCTGCACAGTTTCTTCCTTTAATAAAAATATATATATATAGTTTACAGTTTTAAACTATTTTCACGACAATGCTAAAATAACAAAATATTCCCTTAAAATACCATCGCATGAACGGATTATGACGTAGGTCCATGTCATCATACCTGACAGAAAAATATTTCAGATATTCAACTTGTAGCACAAAAAAATCAGACTGGACAACTGCAAGACGTCCCTGGAATTAAAAAAATCGACGTTTATAGGCAAGCCGATATCGGATTAGGTTGAAGTATATATAGACTACAGTCGACCACTTAGACTCTCAATGTTTCTTCGTCGACCTGTTTGTATCTTTATGTTACGTTTATGTATGTTTCTCTCTCATGTTACCCTTTGTAAGCCTATAAGTACACTCTAAAAACCCAATATTGGGTAAAATGGGAACATGCATGTTGGTTAGGGGAAAAGTTACCCAATATTTTGTAAGTTTTACGCAATGCCGCCCAATATAAGGTAAAAAAAAAATACCCAACAAACATGCATGTTCCCTTTCTACCCAATATTGGGTAAAATTTTACTCAGTGTTTCAGAGCGTATCTGTCCACCCCCTCAGAGCCCCCTCTCTCTCTCTTTCTCGCTTCTCCTTCATATCTTATCTAATCTCCATTCAAATTTATCCTTATTTTCCCAATGGCTATTGCCCCCATTCTCACTTTTGCTGTTTTGTGCATGATCTATGCGTTATACATTGTATTCCGTGAAAATCCACTTCATCATTCTGTCGAAATATGGGTGCGTTCGCAGATTTTCTTAGAAGAAAAACAATTTTTCTTTTTATTTTATTTCCATGCTGCTGATTATGATTAATGCCGCCAAACTAATAAAGCTTCTACGTCAGCATTACGTCACGAACAAATTACCATTGAAAGAGAAAGCTGGATACTGTGCACGTGCCAAATAAGAATAAGATTTATCGACTTCAAAATATTAACTCATAAAATCGAGAACTGCACATGCTCTTCATATAAATATAGGCCTTTATGGGCATGACGAGAGGAGAAGTCAAGCCAAAAGGTCCTGAAGAAAATGCCTAAACTTTAGAAGAGTTATGACAGTGGTTTATTGCGATTCATAAAAGTTGAGACACGAACAGGGCCTTTTATGCATCATCCTTGCAAAAATATTTGTTAAAACGTTTCCATCTTCACAAAAATCGTAAGAAACAAAAGATATATTGCACCCGTGTTGTCAATGCATTTTCTAAATTAAACCACACATGCAGAAATAACTTCACATTCAGAAAAATATAAATAAACGGAAGGTGAAGGTAAATGTGACGACAGTTTAACATAATTTTTCACGCGTGAATAAAAATAAGTTCAAAAGTTTTCACCACTTGCCCGTGACGTTCAAAAGACTCAGATATTTTGAACCAAAATCTATCCACGATTATCATCATTTCTTTTTCGGGGGGGGGGGGGGCGCACAAAACAGGACTGCTTCTATTGGCGTTGAAGCAATTATCGTATTAATACAACAATCAATGTGGTAGAAAATAAACGAATTTTAAATGATATAGGCAACGAGGTTAAACCAGTGATTTAATCAGTGTCACATCTAATCAAAGGGAAAAGGAAAATGTGCTTAAATCTATCACCAAATATTGAAATAAGACGAGTAACCTAAAAAGCGTTTTCCTTGTATATAAATCAAGAATCAAATAAATCTAAATCGAAGTTTTGGCAGCGACCCCATTGTGTATCGAATTACAACGTTTACACCCTGGCTTGGCTGTCAGATTCATACACATGCCCAATAAATCGAGAAAGAAAAGAAGCATTAGCGAACAATAGCCCTGACATTATCACTGATGGGATGGCATTACTAAATTTGCGATTTCCGATTTTACAGTTCTCACATGTTCAACAACAAATATTCAACCCGTGAAATATAGTTCAAGCGATTTTGGCATTATTCTACAACCCTTCCTATAATTTTCATTCTCTAATACATTTCAATTGCGCTTAAGAAATCTAGAAATAGGAGGGGCCGGGGTATTTGAATCAACAACCAAATAATTAATTGCATGCTAGGCGACAGAACAGAGCCTAGATTTGACCTTCGATCTCCAACTAAAGTCAGGATCAGAAATGCTTCAGATATTGAAACATAAAGCCATCAATATACTCTCTTTGACCTCGACTTACAAACAATTTAAAAAAAATGATTTACCCAGTTGAAAGAAGAAAAGGCGTCATATTTGTTTATCTTGCCTGTTTCTATTTTGATTTTTATCTACAACGAATTCTATCATTTTGGTTTGTAGGGAACAATGACTATTTAGAAGTAGTAGAAGATGAAGACGAAGAAGAAGAAGAAGGAAAAGAAGAAGAAGAAGAAGAAAAGAAAAAGAAGAAAGAGAAGAGGAAGGAAGAGAAAAAAGGAAGAAGAAGAAAAGGCAGAAATGCACAACGAAAAGCTCTTTCAAGCGCGGGGGCAACCTGTGTACAAAAGATTGAAGGGCGGAAATATGGGCAAGGGCGCTACCCCTGTTAGAGATAATGGTATACATTCCAGCAGTGATTACAACCCGGAGTGCTCCACTGCTGTAGGCCAATAGTTCAGCATTTCATGAAACAAACACTTGTAGTAAAGCTACAACAAATCCTTGCATCTGATTGGCTGAGTGCACATTCGTCGGTAAAAATCACTGACACAACTTTTCATGAAATACTCCCAGGTATGACACTCGATATTTCACCTTTTCGCACCTTGTAATGGTCAGTAAGAGACAGTATTTGATATAAATTTGCCCCCCCCCAAAAAAAAAAATAAGGTTATACGACATCAACTGTTAAAACGGGATGAACTTGAGATATTAATATTTAATAATTGTATTGTGTAAATTTAAGGGGCCTTGAACTATGTACGCATGTCTGGTAAAACTTAGTTGCGTTCCTTGAAATTTATTCATTTGACAATTGTGAAACTTAATGAGCAAAATATATAAGTTTGTTTAGAATTTCACATGATTTTTATTTTTTATTTTATGGCGCTGTCATTTAAAAGCTAATTGCCACATTTGCAAAGTTTAGGCCATCTCATCAATAAAAATGACGTACATTTTTCTAATAATGATACAAGTTAGTAAATGTTCTTTTTATGTATAAAAAATGAAAAATAAGACCGGCGTTTGCCAAAGACGTAAGAACAAGAAAGTTACATTCCTTCAACAATTCTTATAGGAGAGGGAGTGACGTTTCATTAACATGATTAAAGCTTAATCCTTTTCGTAAACTTATTTTCAAATTTCATTGTATTTGCACTAGCTAACAGTCGTGGAGAAAAGCGATTTTAATTCTAGGTCAATCCGTTTAAATATGTCATATTCTTTTGTCAAATAATAAGTTTCCGTGTTTCCTTGACGACGTATTAACCAACCCATGCTAGTTTTGTTTCCCATTTTTCATTCAAATCAAGATTACATCTTGTTTTCCAGATTTTGAAAATATGGAATATTTCTGTTTTTTGTGAACTGTTGACGAAGGAGAGGGGTGGGGTAGGTGGAACCATGTTGATAAAAGAAAAATCATCCGATATCCCACAATGCTCGTGAGCCGTGTAATAGTTTGTGCTATTCCCCAGTGATATCGAACGACCAGAGGTGTCAACAGGGTAGAGCCCTACAGAATACTGGGTAAATAATATCGGTTTCATGATCAACACCCTTGAGGTCCTCTGTTGTTGTTGATTATCTATCATCCTTTCACACATGTCACGGATGATTTCATAAAGTGCCCTTCACATCATCAATCGATCCGCCTTGACGTCGAAGCAAATTGGAATAGATGACAATGATAATGACGTGCTCCTTTCTTGATTCTAAAGCATTCAATTCGAATACATGTGAAAGCATTCAAGTTAGTTTCCTTGGAGAAAATACATTTGGTATATCTGCATTCTAGCTTATAATCATACTTATTACAACAATAATGACGGGCCTCTTTCTTAATTCTAAAGCATCGAATGCATGTAAAAGCATTGAAATTGAAACACGGTATATAATTTTTGTTGGAGAAAAGACTTTTTATATTATCTGTAGTGTATCCTAGCTTATAATCATAATTTATCATAATATGAAGATGATGGCGTCATGTCACTTATATAACCGGATTTCCCCCAAACAATTAGCAGCCAACACGGGTTGATTTTTCCACATTAAAGTAGGGACGATTGGCATATCCTTCAAAGAATATTAATAATTCTTAATTTTGATATATCTAAGGCTATAATAGAAGTTGAGAATGTCCATTGAAGTTCATCCCACGCTACTTTTTACGTACACACGGAGCAAAGCTGCGGTATCCGATTAGTAAGGCGAAATCTTCTGAAAAAAAATAAGTGTTAGTCATGTGACATTTGACACCTGATCATAGTCGTAGGAACATTGAGGGCGGGAGACGTTCCCCCAATGATTTTGAACCATCCCCATTAAAAAAAAACAATTTTAATAATAATAAGGAAAATATATCACATTTGTATAACAAATTAAAAGCTTCCACTTGATCTATTCGCTTTATCGCTTATGTCTTTTTTAAAATATCAAATATATTATTACCCCTAAATTATATTTTTTCCGTATTCGCCTTTAAACAAGTTGAAGCTTTGGTCATTATGTGAAATGACCCGACCCGGCCAGTTTAACGTTGAACATGGTAGAACGCCGAAAACAAGAATAATATTACAAGATGACATAGTAAACTGTTTATTCTGAGATCATCTTGATATTGATACGGTTTATTCTAAGTCCCCAGGTACTTCAGGAAAAAAAGACCTCCTGGAATGCTTCCAATGCAATATATTCAATGCTTTTGGTTGCAGCATAATGTAAAGGCATATTGTCGAGATTCTGCGAGAACAAGTATTATTCCCAAAATGCGATGAAAATAGAAAAAAAATTTACTACGTAATGGATCAGTAGAGGGACGGATGAAAATTAATATAATTGCATTTTAAACACAATGTTATTTTTGAGGAAGAGGAGAGAATGAAGTTGAAAAGCTTTAAATAATCTCGTTTTGAAAAAATGTATAACACATCTTGTTAAAATTTATTTACAATATTTATACTATACGACTATTATTATTTTGTTATATGTCTTACCTTTGTATATTGTATATATGTATTTTGTAATTCTGATACTGATGTGAATGCAGAAATAAATCAAATCAAATCAAAAAGAAAGTATAAGAACAATTCATTAACTACTTTGTTTTCTGTTAAACTATGTATCATTAATCCGCCGTTAATAAAATCACAAAAATATTGTGGGCGGAAAACTTTAAAATTCTCATCAAGAATACAATACACAGAAACGAGAGGAAGGGGGTGTTCGATAATTCTTCCGCACAAAGTAATGGAGAGAAAGGAATTTTATCAATATCTCTTACTTTTCATGCTTTTCGTGTAGGAACATTAAATAAACATCAAATTTTATTCTTATTTCTAATATTGTTAATTTACGCATACTAATTGCAGAGTTAAGAATTCTTTGAAAATTTACACATGACCATGCCGACCATCGCACAGTACTGCCAAGGTTTTTTCTGATATGAAACATTATTTTGAGAAAGAAAATGTCACAAACAGGCGGAGACTAGTAATGATATTAATTTCCTTTGGAATGTTGATCCAATCGAACATGGAATTATTTTGGGTATTAGTGCTCAAACATTTGAAATCCGAGTCTTAATCGAGTTTCAAACGTTAACTCATGTAATGGTGGCTTGTATTGTCATCAGAAATATCACATTAAAATGTTAAAGACACGATGTATACACATATGGAACGCACATCAATCTTCGTTATTCCATGTGGGGCCAAAACTTTTGAGGGGGCAAGATATGGCGGATAGAGCAAAGCTCTAAAAAGGTGCGAGCGAGGGAAGCGAGAGAGTAAAATAATTGACCTTTTGATTTAAAATCTGATCTTGGATACATTGTGATATAATATTCAGAAAATAATTGAATATTTTATAATCTCTCCATTTCCTTTTCCCTCTTTTTTTTCTTGGTCATGAACTTTTTTCTTTGTGGGGGGGGGGGGAGGGGAGGGGGGCATAGACCCCAAACCCCATCCGTATCTGTACGCCTGCGAATCAAAGGGACATGACCAGGGGCGGTGTCAGGGTTATGTGATAAGGTGCACGAGCTGGAAGACGACCGAAAAGTGACGTCATGCTTTCTTAATTGGATATCAAGGGTAATTTAGAGTTAAACGATTCAGAGTCTCAGACCTTTATTCTTAACATTCTTTTTCTTCTTTCTTTCGTTTTCTTCCGTTTACCACCACGCACCATTTATTCAGTGGTGTAATAAGCCAAAACTGTTGAGGGGGGCAGACATGGCGTATGGAACAAAACTTCTAAAAAGTTGCGAGATAGCGAAGCGAGCGAGCAAAACGTTGACCTTTTTAATACAAACATATAATTACGATGTCATATTTCACACTTAAACCTTTTCCCTTTTCTTCTATCTTATTTTCTCATTATTTTCTTTTTCTTGCTCTTAAAGCTTTTTGGGAGCATGGCCTCGAAGCCCCCATCTGTTCTCTAGTGAATTCGTCTTCTGGAGTTAACTGAAAGTGTTTGAAATATATCAACGATTACCACCTAAGTTTTATGAGATATAGGAGATGATAGGTGATAGACTTAATGATGTACCGGTCTTTCAGTAAGATTTTGGATTTATGATAGCAGACGATGCAGAAGTGGTACATTTCGGGTATCGTATCATAGTCAATATCGTTCAATCAAGTAACACACAGTCCCATCTGTTTCTCTCTGTGTGGGGTTTTCGGGGTGTAGGCCATATCAGGTGAAGAAACATGAAAGACAAACAACGATGTACAAGTGTCAAGAATGTGATCTTGACAAGGGTGCGATGACATGAGGGATTTTTTTGGTCTAGGACCGCCCCCCCCCCACCTCACCATCTTAAAAAACATTGCACACCGCATGGCTTCCAGTATTGGCTTCATGATTATCCCTATATTATGTTTAGGATTCTGTTTCTAATTAGAATTTGAGTTAACAGGAAAAAAAGAAAACGCCTTATTAATAGTATTGTTTTATCTCGATATTCAGCTCATGTCGGATTATGTAAATGGTAAATGATAGTATTTTTTTACCTGATTGCTAAGAAAGCATGATTGCTTGTAAGCAAGCAATGTGAATATTTGAATAGAACGGAAATCAAAGGAGAACATGCAGTGCAGAGCACTTATTCCCGATTCCCGGGACTCCCGGGTTGATGGGGGTGCTTAGGAACCATTAATAAATCGCTCAGATCATTTTCTTAAATACAGTACATTCTTTTGAACGCAGATGATATTTCCATTCAGTGGCAGATCCAGGGGGAGGCACAGCCGGCCCGTGCCCCCCTTTGAGAGCCATAATAAAACATTTGTAGTGTAAGTAAACCGTTTTTACTCAAGTTTGCCCCCCCCCCTTTTTTTGAAAGAGATGACTTTTTTTTGCTTGTCAATTTTTACGCGGACGAAATGACCTTCAATTTTAGGTGAAAACCTTTTTTGAATCCGGAAGAAAAAAAGGAGTCAAGTTATAACAAAAATGGACAACGCAATTTTCAAGACGACAGTTTTAGGGGAGGGGATGATTTAAAGGAATGTCCCAATAAATAATCACAAAAAGGGAAGGGCAAAATTAATGTGTATCTATAGGGTGTAAGAGGATATATAATGTACTCGATGTTAAACTAGTGATATACAAAGCTTTAAAAAGTTGCCGTGATGATGAAGTGTCATAGTCCATTAGCACATCTGCCTTTTAAAAACCCAACTGAAATAAATTTCGTGCGAAATACTGAAAATAACATATTTCGAGGACGAAATCCGAATTAGGAAATGTAATTATATCTAACGGGATGTAAAGAGTTACTGACTGTGTAACAAATTAATCAACTTATATCAAAATGAAACGTTTAGAGCCAACCCTTGCAGAGTTTATAGGCCGATTTACATTAGACAGGTTAGACCTATCATGCACATGATGTTATTAACCGGTACATCATATTCGAAATAATTGAAAAAAATGATAATTTATCTGCAATAAAAAATGCATTTCATTGTAGTCTGAGAGCCACACTCCATAAGCTAAATAGAACGTGGAAGAGTGTTATCATTACCATAATATTGTAGATAAAAAAAGACATGCAAAACAAAAATGGATTCTGTCACGAAAAATGGTTGAATAATGACGCACAACGCTGTCACATTGTGAATTATTGATATATAGTTGTAAACTGTTAACTTTTATTCGATTGTTAAGTTCCTGACTGCATGTGATATGTCTGGAAGTTGTTACTCCCTTTTCATGTTCTCCATTGTTCAACAAACCGACTACACGGATATCTATTTGCCAGCAAACATGACGTCCGACATCAAAAGGGAATTCTTTAAACAAACCAAAATATTTATGCTTTCACAATCACATTGTCCCTCCCACCTTTCTTGTCACAAAAGTATTTGAGTATCGATCTTGTTTGATCTTCCTCACTTTAAAACTCGAAGGTAAATTTAAGCGGGGCAAATTTGAAGATTTGTTCGCCTTTGTCACGAGTGTGGACCCAAGTGCTTGAGTCTAATGAAGTTTTAACAAACATGGGGGTAAGGTGTGGGATAAGTGGGTGCGAAAGACACCTTGGACGGCTTATTATATTCACTCGCGTTCGTAATCACTCGCGTCGGGTTGGTAATCACACGCGTTTTTGATTTTTGGCGATTTTTTTTTTTTCGGTGCGATTTTTTTTCTAACGGTGTCTTCAATGGGACAAACGTACTGGAAAAATAAAATAATATTGAAATTCGAGTTTCGTTTTATTTTAAGCTGGTAAGTGCCTTAAATAAAACGTTCTCGACCACTGTTTTAAGATAACAAGCAAATTTTGACTACTGTTTTAACATAATCACATTCCACATCTTAAATCTTAGAGCCATAGGCGGCGGAAGCGGGGGGGGGGCTCCCCCTAAAAAAAGAGAGAGGGGGGGAGAAAGGAAGGGAAAGAGGGAGAAAAGAGAAAGAAAAAAAAAGACAGACAGAAAGAAAGAAGCAAGGAAAAAAGGAGAAAGAAAGGAGAAAAGGAATAAAGAAGAAAAAGGAGGAAAGGCTACTCTCGATTTAGCTTTGCCTTTGGAGGATTTTCCTGAAGTCTGGTATTCTTTATAAAGCATAGTGAGGTGCTACAATTTCATAATATCACTATTTATTTGCTTCTCCCTTTCTTTGTGAATTATTCTACACTAACGTAAAAATCAGGGAGGAAAAAAGTGCTGAAGAAGAAAAGCAAGGAGGAGGAGAAGTAGAAGAAGAAAAAAGAAGATGGAGGACATAAGGGGGTAAAAATGAAACTAAAAAGAGAAAATTGAGGGGAGGATGTAGAAGAAGAGAAAGAGAAGATAAAATAAGGGGGAGACTGAGAAGAGAAAAGGAAGAAGTGAGAAGGGAGATGAACAATAAGGAGAAAGGGAAGAAATTGAGAAGTAGAAGAACAGGGAGAAGAATAAGATGACATAATAATGGGAATAAAAAGAAGACTGAGAAGAAAGAGAAGTAGGAGGGGGAGTAAAGTGCACTCTGGTTACAAAGAAGTCCGAGGGACCAACAAAATTGTTCCTTTATACAAATAATTGTGTGTGTGTGTGATATAAGTTTTTTTAATATTTTTTAGAGTGGTCACAAAATTCGAGCGGAGTTGACCTTCCTTAGAGCAACACGCTTGTGTGTTGCTGCCCTCTACGTTCGTTGATATTGACCAAAAGCTTCGGTCTTTGTGTCTATTAATTATTATGTTGGTTGTTCCGCTGAACTCCGTTGGCTCCACTCACCAAATACAGAGAAATTAAAAAAAAAAAAAATGTTTGAAAAAAACTCCTCGAAACAGACTGCTGCCAGCTGTCTGGGGCGGATCAAGCTTGTTATCTATTCTTGGTACTTAGAACAGTAGTCGAGTACATTTTATTTTAAGGCACTTAATTGCCGGCTTAAAACGAAACTCAAATTTCCCTGCATGTCTGTCCCATTGAAGACACCGTTAAAAAAAAATCGCACCGAAATAAAAAAAAATCGCCAAAAATTCAAAACGCGAGTGATTACGAACCAGAACGCGACGCGAGTGATTATAAACTGCCCCTTGGACAACTCTTGAAGAACTCTTTGTAGGAGGTACAGGTCTGGTAGAGGGGTAATATCTTGGACCTTCAGAACATCCGAATTGAAACATCTCGATATAAACAATATTCACCGGGCATATTCATCACCATCTTCTTCACCCCTCCCCTCATTCTCTTCTTCTTCTCCTTCTTCTTCTCCTCCTCCTTTTTCTTCCTCTTTTTTCTTCTCCTACTTCTTCGAATTCATCGAAGTTGTAATTCTCTTCTTTCAACCTATTTCGATATCGATTAGATTTTGATCGGTATATCTATGATTGTATTTTATACATTACTCTAGATTTTTCAGATTTCGTACAATTACCTTTACTTCTTTCCATCTTTATATATATTATTAAAGGATAAACCTCTGTTTTCCTATTGCGCCGTTTAGGGTTTTTCGTTTCATTTTAATTGTATATCGTTTCGTTCATTTTAAATTTTTGACAAGTCTTCCTCTTCCGACTCCTCGCACAGAAAGGCACCTTCAAAACAACCTTTCGATTTACATGTATACTCGTAACCATAGCAAAAGTTATGACGTCAACCTTTTTAAAAGTTTATTTGGTGCTGTCATATCCATGCTGTAAAAATATGCAGTCATCCCAAACAGCCTTAACGTTGTTAGGTCCGTGCTAAAAGGTCTTAAGTGTTACGTCTAGTCAACTGAAATAACGGCTTTCTTTCAGGGTACCCTACGGATTTTCCAACATCGATAATCCTCACTTGGTCTAATAATGTGATCATGTTCCACAATGGCGTACCGTGGGTCACGGCATGGGGGGGGGGGGGGCATCAGCAAAAAAATTGAGTCATTTAGTGGGCGAGCGAAGTGCGTTCAATAGCCAGGTATACTGAACAAAAAGATACATTTTAAGGACTGTGCCATTAAAAACGATGTGTATCTCACTGATCAAATAACACGAGCGCGAAGCGCGAGCTGAAATATTTGTATATATTGACCCCAAACAAGTGAATTGCGAGCTGAAAATTTTTGATATTCAGACCTGAAGAGGGGTATCCATATATAGGCTTGTTTATAGGAATTCGTTAAGATCATATGTAGTTCACTAACCAAATTGATGCGAGCTCGCGAGCGGGTAGTGCGAGCTGAAAGGTGTTGATATTCATATCAGAAAAAAATGAGATTTTAAGGACTGTTTTAGGATTTCGTGAAGAGCAGACATGTCTCACCAATCCACTAATGCGAACATAAGCACGGACTGGAAATGTTTTATATTCACACCTTGAAAGGAGGCAATCACTATAAGTATTCAGGAAAAAGAAGCATATATTCCACTACATAAAATAATAAAAGCTCGAATTGCGAAGAAATATATTTGGTGTATATAGACTTGAAAACGGGATGTTTTAGTACCATTTGATCCCCTTGAGCATGTTGAGCTTATTTATCTCAGTAAACAGACGATGCCAGCATCAGAAGTGATGAACACATAGGCCCTAATCAAATTATGTTTCATATAAAGTTATGAAAAAAAATCATTATGAAATATAATAAAAATAGTATATTATAGTATAGTATAGTATAATATAATGTAATATAATATAATATAATATAATATAATATAATATAATATAATATAATATAATATAATATAATATAATATAATATAATATAATATAATATAATATAATATAATATAATATAATATAATATAATATAATATAATATAATATAGTATAATATAATATAATATAATACAATATAATATAATATAACATAATATAATATGATATAATGTAATATAATGTAATATAATACAAAATAATATAATATGATATAACATAATATAATATAATATAATACAATACAATACAATATAATTTAATTTCTTCCCCACTATAATAGCTTGTCAGCGTGCTGCTTTGTTTAATTTATCAAATGTGAAATGTATCTTTATGAAGTACATCGTGTACGCTGTTTACTAGCGATCAGATTGCAAACAATCGACAACATATTTCGTACTAGTTTGAAAAAGTTCATAGTTTAATACAATTTCTATTGTGCATAAAATTCTAACCAATGCAAATGGGGGGGGGGGGTATATATAAATTATATTCGACCTTACATGTAGACGAATGGTCTTATTTGAAATTGAAATTTGAAATGAAAAATTATAGAGGGGCACAAAATGACACTAACAGGGCGTATATAAGTGCAAGGCAGGAGGGGCATGTGTGGGGGCGTCCATCCTATATATTTATTCGAGTGTTTCATGTCAAACGGCAACCCGTTTCGTCATCATGGCATAGTAAGCATTCTTGAGAAAGGAGATGGTTCTGAAATTGACAGTTCGTTGTCTTTTTCCATTTCCCGCTTCTACTTCTGACGTGACAATTGAAACCACATGAGCCTCGTAAGCCGTGTCTAAGCTTTCAAGTACGTGGGATCAGAAATATAGTTATGACTGATATAGATATATTTGTATGTACATCTGCCTATCGAGTAGATATTCTCAACACACAGCTTAATAAATAGATATAATGATTAGTGAATTCACATATAATCAGGTGCTTATAAACAAAAAGTTGACTTTTTTGATAACCATTAGCTCAAAAGAAACATGTATGCAGGTAAAAGGGTTTTTACAAAATGTCGAAAATATTACAAAAAATATTTTGGAATTATATAATCAAACGAGGATACATTTTCTCTGTCATCACAACGTTTTGTAAACGTATTTTCAGAGTGTATTACACTGAAATAAATATACCATAATATGATTGGTATATATATATATATATATACACAGAAAGTATTCTGTGAATGAATATACAAACATATAACTTTTGCTTTTATTTGTGTGTCCTGTCGTAGGACATGGTTTGAGAATTTTTATTGAGGAAATTAGTTGGTTGTCGATTGTGTTTTCATAAATATGACAGGTTGTTGTTTTCCATAAGTTGAACTTTATACCAGTAAATATTATAATGGTTCACCTGTAATGAAATTTGATAACATTTTCATTGTCAAATACAAAGGCCCCCATAAAAGGGTTGCTTAAAATTACTCGAGTTTAACATATTGTTTACTACCAGCAGGAAGCATTTGTTTTGATTACCTTTTTCAACGAAGTAGTATATTCATAAAAATACTTTCACGCTCAAAATATTACAGTGCAATGTTTTGAAAACAATCCAGTATAACAATAACAATAAGAGCTACCATTTTATTCAGCCTTCGACCAAAACTATTCCAATACTTTATTTTGCTTTTATTTCTATAGCTTTAATGCTAGTTGTCATTTCTGTTAAAAGCTAAATTTTGATCAAATATCAGCTTGTCATATTGAGAGGAATCGTAATCATAATATACTTTAAGTTGACCAAAAAACATAGTCATTCTTCACCAGATCGTAACCATGGTAACTGGTGTTCTGTGATCTTAGCAAATAATCTCTTTGAATATAAATGAATATATATCTACGATAATAACACAACGAATGCATTCTAGTTTCCCTTTTTCACAAATAAATCTGCAATTGTTTTAAACATTAGTAAGACGTTATTCTAACAATAAATAACCTAAATATAAACAATTTTACTACTACAAATGCGCATCATGATGAAAAAATCATTTGGTTTGCCTGACTATATTCGGAAATAGTCCAATGCTATTCCGATGTTTGAGGAATAATACATGATTGTCATGATTGTGACAATGTTTCAAGCCAATAAATCAAACATTGAGTCATGACTTTGTATGAAGGCAAATATAATAGGCTCAAAGTTTGGATTAAACATTCACACTAACGGACCTGCCTCCAGACCGATCAAAGCTAATATGTTATTCCGAATGACATACCATCGATCGATTGGGAGTAGGTTGGTAGTATGTTCATCGGTGTGACTGTGCAGGAGGGACACCAACACGTTGAACAGAAATGGGCCTCTCCTGCCGTGTAACAGGGAATTTTACAGGAAAAGGAAAAACTAAAAAGAAGTGTGTCTCTCGCGTTCAAGAGTCGCGTTGTGTAACAGGCAGTTCTGTAGGAAAATGAAAAACTGAAAAGAATTGTGTCTCTCGCGTTATGTAATAGGGAATTTTACAGGAAAAACAGGTAAATACTGATCAAAAATGGGCCTCTCATGTCGATTAACGGAGGATTTTACAGGAAAATGTAAAAACTGAATAGAAATGGGCCTCTCACGTTGTGTAACAGAGAATTTCACAGGAAAGGGTAAAAACTGAAGAGAAATGGGCCTCTCATATTGTGTAAAAGGGGATGTTACATAAAAGATTAGAAAAAAAGAAACAGACATTGACCTCTTAAGTTGTGTAACAGGATTAATACACGAAAATGTTAAACAAAATCTGAACAGGCATGGGTCTCTCGTGTTATGTATAAATGGGGAGTATTATACAAGCAAAGTTTTTTTAGGAATCATGCTATTATTCTGTAAGATAAGGGTTACCATTATTGCCTTCCGAATAAACTTTAAGAACAGATTTGTATAAAACCCTTGGTATATTATATTCATAAACTCCCAAATAATTCATTGAAGGTATATCCCAGACACATAAAAGAGTCCCGGTGCATCAAACCTCCTTCTCTTTTGTTTACTCTAAGCAAACGATTGACAAATATGCAAACGATAGAGTTAAAATAAAAAGCAAATATTGAGTGACATGTGAGTAATACAGCATTGGGTTCGAGCAGCTAGGAGAGAAGAAGTATCATAATGATTTATGATGTTTCGATGTTATCATAATTGCTAAGTAAACGCTAATCTGGAGGCGGATCGCATTGTCAATGATTAAGCTAATATGAAGAAAGAAGTCATAAGGGGCCCCCAAGGAGCTATTTTTGGCGCCAAAACATGTCGGCTATTTGATAATGACTTGTGTCGGATTGCATATCATAGGTTCCGATCGTCTCAGGTAGAGAGAATGTCCTCTGGGGAAAGCTGTGGAATCTATAGAAAGGGACAATGCATGCATACCAATCACTTACGGAGATCTACTTGAAATATGAATCCAATAATGTTTATTTTGAAAAAAAACGCTGCACCCATTTGGCAATCTTAAGTATCCTGATCAGGGGGGTGTTTCATCAACATTTTCATCCGACAAGTTGTCAGATCTGACATCTTTCTCTGATGTTGATTGGCTGAGAGGTACTGTTACTATGGTAATTGTCGGATAAAATGGGACTTGTCGGATAAAACGTCCGACAAGTCCTTTCATGAAACGCCCCCCCTGTTCATTATTTTATTGTTTCAATTTGGGGTACCATTTTTATGACCATCTCTTTATTCATTTTGAGCTGCTATATTTCGTTTTTACATCAAGCAGCGGAATGGTACTATTTGGGCATTGGTTTTAAGATGGACGGATATGGATACTTCTATTTTTCATCCCTTTCTTTCTATTTTATCGATTTCGGCATGCTTAGATGAGGAGCATGGCATTGTCCTCTAAGAGCTAATATACCTTTTTTGTCTAAAGTTTCATTTTTTGCTTTACTTTTTCAACATGACTTAAGCACAAATCGTGAATTAGATTGCTAAAATCCTTCAAAACGGATTTTGTAGTCTGATCATATTTCTAATCCTTTGCCCCCTTTTGGGGTTATTTCTAGGACTCGTTTCATATACAACTTAACACTGTTAAAAATAATTTAAACAACGCTGTCTACTACGTGAATCGCGCAGTAGTTGTTTAAACATTTTAAACAAGTGCCTAAAATCTTAAACAACAAAGTTTAAATTCAAATATTTAATCATCAATAATTTAAGCATGGTTGCTTAAGATTTTAAACACTTGTTTAAACTGTTTAAACAACTACTGTGCGATTCGCATAGTAAACAGCGTTGTTTTTATATTATTTTTTAAAGTGAATTTGGGTTGGGGTACCCTTGTGATTATAATATCTCTCATGGAAACCTCGATTTTGGTCAGGTGCTCAGATTCGTCTCAAGGTATACCCTAACGGTATTTTCTTTTTTGAAACGGACCCCTTGCCTCCATGATCACAATTACAGATTCACTTCTGATCTAATCAACTTCTAATTTAGTTAATATAGAATAGTCGTGGAATAGATTTGTCTGAATGTTCTTGCATGATACTTTAACACACGGCACCTGCTTACCGTATATATTGTAAATTATTGTCAAAGTATGTACTAAGCGGATGAATTTTTACAACAATGGCTTGTTTAATATCCTGTACGTAACACAATTATTTGATTGCTGAGATCCGACGTGAGTCGATGCCCTCTATTGCGTATAGCCTAAGATATGCATGGAAAAGGAGGTTAAGCGATAAGCTGAGTAAATATCACCTTAGCGTGCCAGACCTGCTCCCTTCTGAATACTACACACATTATCACAATCAAACATAAAATTCCTTAGCGCTTGCTTAAAGGTAAATTTACTTTAATTGTCATAAAGTTTGTAGCGCAAACGATCATCAATATCAAACACAATTGGGGGAATTCATGGGTTGCTGGATGTAGTGACAGATAAAGTTTGAAAGAAGCTGTCACAAAAGAATCCAAAAAATTGTATGTTTTATTTAGATACAAATTTTGTTATGCGAAGAATTTATGTCGATTACACATGGGCTCACGCGAATGAATGAGACCTTAAATCTGTGCATCACACATTACTTTTATCTATCAGAATATGAATTAGGATGATTGAGGGGTCTGGGAGGGTGAAATTAAAACAAAAGAATTCATACCCCTACATCCTGAGCCAGAACTAAAGGATTGTAGAAGTCGTGAAGTAGAGATCCCCTAAAATATATATTTGTTATAAGCAGAACTGACCCCACGCGACCTCACAACAAAAATACATGCATTTCAATTTGGATTTATAGCATTCGTTCCAAATTAACAATGTTGAAATTCAACTCCGAGTCTACTCCAATCTCCTTTTATTTTTGCCAGACGAAGTTAACTACTACGCGTTACAAACTTATTAAATGACATTTTCACACTGATTGCGTAGTTTTTACATCAAAAAGCCCCAAAGAAGTTAATAACCCGGACCTCACACATTGCTAGGCTAGTATGCAGTTGCCTGGTAGCACAGCCATTATGTAGTGAAGTAGATTGAAAAGATTACTACATACCCGAGGAAGATTTTATACTATTTGCCTTTTTGGCAAATCATCAAGTACCTTACGTTTCTCATGAATGGAAGACCATTTAAAGGTGTGTACAATTAAGTTTGTCTAGACCCGTTGGAATGCGTTGTTAAAGGCGTGGTTTTGTTTTGGTCAATTACACGATAAGCAAGTGATGGAAGCGTCGTGGTGCGGCGGTTCTGAGCCTTGCCTCTCAATCAGGAGGTCGTGGGTTCGAATCACACCGCGGTAATACATGCAGTGTCCTTTGACAAGACCTCAATCTACACTTTGCCACTCTCCACCCAGGTGGTAATGGGTCATCGTATTTCCCCGGTTATTTGTGCGCGCCTCACGAGGGGACAGGCTAGAAAGACTCCACAGGGAGTGGAGAATGTTAACATTTTGATATATTTGAAGCGTCTTAACTCTGTCTATACCATGGTCAGAGATATATTGCTTTCTTCGATGTTTGCTTGGAAAAAAGGGTATAGATTCATGATTAGAATCGACAGCTTGCCTTATAGGTGTAGTCACGGGACCCCACCCTGTCCATAGTTCAGCATGGACATTGTTATTGACTTACTAATAATTCACTGGTTATACTTTACTAGATAGTCCTACCACTTTATAGCGTCATTTTTATCGTCCCAGCACGTTTCAATCTATGATAGCTTATTCAAAGTAATGTTAACGAGGTGTTAATTACATTATGATGGTGCCGTAATACAAATACACTTGAAATTCTGATCTCTTGAACGGTGCATTTAGCCTTTAAGGTCGAGTAAAGGTTGTGTTTGAACAGTGACATAGCTAGGTCAATCATTAAATAACAGACACAGAACATAATATAACATTCTGAGTATACTATAGCCTTGCAATACTGTTAAATATGATGAGCCGAAAATTTTGAGGGGGCTGGATTAGAAGGAAAAAAATAGTACACGATTTTTTAAAAATTGGGAGAGAGCGAAGGATGGAAGTAGAAAACTAAATTTCAGTGATAATCAAATCAAAAATTTAATTGAATCGACATTTTGTGCTGTTCTTCAATTTTTGTATGCCATTCCCCTTCTTTTATAACAAATCGAGTACCGGAAATAAAACCAATATAGGGTAGGACAATCGGCTAGATATTCAAATAAATTTGATGAAAATTTTTAAACATTGAATAACTTAATTAATGGGATTTTTTGTGAAGGGAAGGGGGTTTCCATTAAAATCCCCCCCACCAGTACATGCAGTAGGAAAATGAACAGAAAGGACATCATTCTTATTTCCTGTGAGTGAAGTCAAATCTTAACATTTTCGTTCCCTTACTTTTGTGAGACAGCGAAGCAAATGAGCGTTTTTTTTACGATTCGTATAGCATCGAGTCGTTGTGGTTTCCAGCAGCGTCGTCTAGTATATTGAATTTTGACTGTCGCACACCAGAAGAAAATAAAGGCCGGTCCATTATATGACGCGAGTAATCGGTGATTATTTCCCATTTTGTCTGACGTTGAGTACACATCAGATAGCTACAGATATTGGTTAGGATATCTCCGACTGTCATGACTGTTGAGACTTCCCAAACTAACAACAGGTCTGGCAACTGAAGAAGTCACACCCATCCATCTCCAGTCGACTTTATTTTCCGACGTCAGATTTTCAATTTTGGCACCACTTCTAGAGCGGGAAAACTGGAAAGTGGATTACATCACGTATATATTTTCTTGTGTTAATATTTATATGATCATATTGGATATTAAGAGTAGATGAACCAAAAACAGTTAGAATAGGTACAGAATACAGGGGAAAATGTGATTCAGGAAGCAAGGGGAGGCTATATAGAGTTCATGGAGAGGGGAGGAGACACTGGAGACGCAAAAATGTGAAGTTCACGACACACCACAGAGGTGACGAGTTTAATTCCCGCCTAATTACTTCCGAACCTTGGGGCAGACCGACGCATGTACGCGTCGTCTGCTGATGGGGTTCGATATACTGACAGGGGCGAGTTCCTGGAAAGCAAGGCGAGACGATGTGACATCATGAAATGATTTTCACGGGACTGCGTCACACCAGGATCACAAGCGAGAGAGGTCAAGGAGGAAAGTACCAAGGGTTTCCCCTCTGCCAAGTGAACTTTCACCGTATACATACTCTGGGCACCTGACTCCGAGCAACAGTTATTACCCCCTCCTACACAGTACATCCTACTCCCCTCTACCAAAGTTCACCCGAAGGAGTGTTACATATTCTTAGCACCAGACCTCAAAAAACCATTATTACCCCATCCTACAAAGCTTTTTTTACCCCCCTCTACCGAATTTCTTCGGGAAACCTGTCGCATTCCCCCTGGCATCTATCACCAACACCACCCCACTCCCTTCGTTCAGCTTTCATCTACCGAAAAATCCTTCAATTTAGGGTACTAACGCATATACTGCCTTTCTACGTCTACCCCTCCCACCCTACTTCAAAAGCAGATGATGTGATCCGTACTCCTCCCTCTTTATAACCGTCTATTCTATCACAAGATGCCAATGGGGGTACCCCACCCACTTGACGCTCCACGCGAGTTAAACGCGATCTTCACCCATATGCAAACTTCAAAAAATTATTTGAGAAGTATTCTAGGCAAGAAGATGCGACCAGCAACCCATCGTCAAATCCTTGGCGAAATTAAACCTTTCCACTCATCCCATTGAAATTTGATAGCAGCTTTACACCTTATTTCGCTTCTATCTGCACCTGTCTATACCCCCTTACCAAATGATCTTACACCGGTAAAGTTGATCCCATCCTTCCCCTCTCTTGGTTTCATCTGCACCCCTCCGCATCCCTGTACCAAACGAACTTACACCGTTGAAGTGGTGCCTGACCTTAGCATCCCCTCTCTTGGCTCCATCTGAACCCCTTTACCAAATGAACGTACAAAGTAGAAGTCGAACCTGGCCCCACCCTTCCCCTCTCTTCTTACCTTAATCTACCAGATGATCACGGAGCACCCCTGCAAAGAAGCCACTCGTGTTTATTGCACAAAGATCTCGATAATGCGTCAAGCGTGTACCTCTTCCATTAACCCAACTCAAACATCTTATTTTATTTTTTCATCAAGAAAGCAGTTTTGGTAAATTACATTCAAGTGTGCAAGTGGTTTTGACCACAAGGGATCGGGAGCCTCCTTATGACGAAGAAAATATTCATTTTTTTTGTTAATTCGTAATCTATATAGACCCTCTGTCATGGTGATGTTATAATTATGGTATCAATCTTTTCATGGTTTTATGGGCTTATTAAGCAGTGATGCCTTCTTTACTTTTTTTTAGAAAGGCGAAAAATTGTTTGATCAATACATGCTTGAAAACAATTTCAAAAACGAAAAAAAAAATGCAGACTTTAATGACAAGCCTACGGCTAATGGAGATTTTGTACATTTTACACCTAGTTTGACATGTTTCATTTTCAATAAGCTCATTACCACTGAAATGCTTGGTAATTTTATGCCTAGTACGTATAATACAAGCAATATTTTCAATGAAAAGCGCTTGAAAGACGAATGGAAATAATGATAAAAAGATATATATGACGCATTCCTATATTGTGCAGTATATTGGCACCTCAGGCGAAGATAAACCAGTTATTCCAGATCTGGCGATAACGACATTTAGGTCACGTATAGATACAATATTAACCTGAAAGAATTTTTTGATAAATATGAAGAAAAAAAATATGGAAGAGACGGTATAAAACTGAATTTGGATGCAGACACTAGGACGATTACAAGCAATAAATGACATAATTATGATTTGGGTAACAGATTGGGGAATACTTTAGGGCGATAATTCCAGCATTATCGTTCAGATTCAGGCTGATTTATCCTCGTTAGCGTCAATTTGAAGAACGAAATTATAAAAGGTCATTATAATATGGCGTCTCCACCATTGACCTAAAATGCATTCTTTTCAAGTATAACCTTCAACTATGGCATAGAATGAATGGTTTATCATTCATGAATGAAATCCATGGAACGATTGTAAAAGGATAGCATTCTGCTGACAAAACACTGCATAAATGCTGTGCAATTGTCGATTTTGAACAAGCTGATGATCCAACATGGAGTTTTCAGTCCACTCATAAACCCATTCTTAAACCATGCGGAAAATAGAGATAACCGTCGAATTGTACACATTTCAATAAAATTTGATGCATAAGAGTAAAAGATTGATGAAAACTAAATAATCGACAACAGCAACAACAACGAAAAATAACATCCGAAATCATCCAAAATATCTAGGAGATTTAGAGATAGAAATTGATCATCGAGATAACGAGAAAATATTATGAACTGTGGTTGCCAAGCACATTCGACAACAAAACGATGATTTGGATAAAGAGAGAAAAAAAATGTGATGAAATTTTAAAGAAATTTGATGTACAGTAAGAGGGTTATATAGCATTGTCATAATGTTTCCATGATTGTTAACTTGTGATTTGCGAAATCTTGTTAATCTTCTTTAACTTTCAATGGTTAAAGGATCTCTCCTCCCTCTCTCTATACTGATCAAGGATATAGAGTTTGGGCCTTTCATCCTCGTTTAAAGATAAATTCCAGTTTTGGTAACGATCTCAAAATGACTTTTTACAGAATCTAATATAATGACCACCCAAGTGTCTGTTTGTATGAATTAAAAATATGTGCCAAAGGATTCTGGAAGAAATTGTGTAATTGCTGAGAAATAAGCAAAATAAGCGCGGATTCTGTCACTTCCGTCGGGTCTTTATTCCAGCAATAATAATACACTGTCCCACGTGCGCTTATCTGTGTTGGTGATCTTCAGTGTGAACATTTTTCAGCGTAGATTTCAAGATTTCACAAAGTTCAGTTTATGTAACTGGACCAGATCTAGATCCTCGATGATATACTGACAATTAAGCCTGGTTTTACAGACTTTCTCATGAAATCAGTGTTTACTGCAAATACTGGCATTTCTCTTTAAACGGAACCGTCATCCAGGGAGCTCAATCGCACAGTGGGTCCCCTGCCATAGGTTCATGCACTCAAGTGCTAGTCGTGAATATATAAACCTTTTCATAAAACAATTTGAAATAAAAATTATATAAATGAATTTTTGTTACAAATTTTTGAATTTTGTTTTATTTGTGATTGTTATTTGATCTTCATTGGAAACCAGGGCCCCGTCTTACAAAGAGTTGTGATTGATATGATCAACCACAACTATCGAAAACCAGGAACGTCCACATCTAAAATGCATTTTGTTAAACTGAAATGTTTTCTTGAAAATAACGTATACTCATACATTCATTGTTATCTTGATAATTCAATGTGCTTCCTCCTTGTTTAAAAACTACAATGTGCAAATTTCCGGTAAGAGAAATTATGAAAATGATGGATTTCAATGTATTTAGGGTTGATCGAATCAATCGCAACTATTTGTAAGACATGGCTCAGGACTGATCGGAAACCTTCTGTGCTCCTCTTCTCGAACTATTTGAGTGATTAAGGACTTGGTCGAATGTGGGCACTTTGGTTTTAAGTAAAGGTCTTCTGCACATACAACGTGCCCAAGTCCCTCTCATGGACCACAGAATAGATAACCAATTCAAGCTTTATACTGAATAACATTTACAAATTTAGAAAGTCCAATTAATGTTTTACTTTCTGTAACTTTTTAGTAGTTCCGAATGCGCAAGGAAACATCTGCCCTATTTATTTTTAATATTATCGTTTAAGAAGCTACAGTCAAGTTAACTGGAAATTTAGAATAACATCCTGAACTGAGTGTTATTTTATGACATCATTTTGTCACTATGAACGTTTTGTTTCTAAGTTTTCGTGAGGCGTCATTGCACACCACCGTCTCAATACCATTTACACCAATATACATTAAATATGGTAACATTTTGAAATCAAGTTTTTCAACGCATCGCGGATGCTCGACAAGTGATTGGCTGGAAAGCCCCATGTTGTCCACCAGTTCGCTTGTAACAAACAACCACTGCCCCCTCCCCTTCCACTGTGTCCACGCCCACTTCTTACTCCTCATACTCTGCTGTGCAATTAGACATTCGTCTTGGACACAGATTGTATACGTAATCTACGGAAGATCTAGAAACACTTTTAACACATATCCTGTGGTCATTACTCCGTCCACTTTCGGAAATATTTTGACAGATATTACAATGTTGGTTAATTAAATGTCTGAAAAACAACAACGATGACTTCTACAGATTGTAGTGAAAATAGATTTAAAAGTCGGCATAAGTGGCCAAAATCCACAACAAGTATAGCAGTCTATCGCCAAAATCAGTAGAGTTGGCGACTATGCATGCAGTCTTAGGTCAGTCGCGATAAGTTTGCAATTTGTGTATACTTACGTAATGGTTTATCTAAGCAGCTAAAGTTCCCTTCTCATCTACTTGAACCACACAATATATATTTCTAAAATACTAATTATCGTTGATTTTTTCGTCCTGATATTTACATGTACGCTTAAAATGTAAAGTATTATTTGATGCTGTTATTGTCAGCATGTGCGGCGATCTTGGTGGAAGGGGTTGTGGGGTTGAAGCGTTGGATATTTCTCACCAAATTTGGACTTTTGTCCAGCGAACCAGTGTGAGATTTTTGTGTCTTGACCTCCGGGCCTGGTTATACTTTTTTATAACTTACCCGAATTAAGTTGTGAATCTAGCAACTTCATCAAGGATCTACCCCTTAATCTAAAGCACTTTGTGTCCGTGGTGTTGACCAGAATGTGACCTGGTCAGTTAGATTTGGAGAAAATTGAAAGATAACAGAGAAGACTCACGTCTTGCACCAGAGATTAATTTCATAAATCGCGCCAGGTTAGGCTATAGTCTAGTCTGAAAATACAGACTCTTGAGTGAATATCGTTGATAGAAGTTTTATCCATTTAGTATTTCATATAACTGTATTATGTATTCTATCATTTACTGATTCATATATTTTCTGGGTGACCCAACCCTACAAGCATACTGCTTCCATGGGCATCCAATTTTCCTAATATGTATATATAAAACGAAGTATTTTGCATATGATGCGTCATTTGTATAATGTCTAATTTCTATACTTTGTAATGTTTGTATATTCTTGACTTTGCATGTTTTTTAATGGAAAATAAATGAATTCAATTCAATTAAAAATACTTTGCGTAAAATTTGTCTCCTATTTGCAATAACGAATTTTACCAGGAGTAATTTTAGCGATGGTGGATTAGTTCTCAGAATAAAAATGCTCAGAAGATTCTAGCGTAACCATGGTATAAGATTATCATTTGTTGATCGTCAAATTGTAGGACTGAAGGATACACGGTAACAGACTACTCCATGCTTATTTATGGTATACAGTATTTTAAAGATGACCCTTCTATCCACTTCTATTTAACCGTTGTCAAAACTCTTCGAAATCCTCATCGCGCATCCGATGTTCGCTAAATGCATTCCATGAGCTCCGAGGATTCCGAAAGGCTTCGCGTCAGCTACGCTTTTTGCATCAGCATCCCCAACGGTCGGATCTTCCCCATCTCGCTTCGTCGTCACTCATGGCGTAGATGTATTGGTTTGTCGAAGGAAGGGGGTGGAGGAGGAGGAGGATGGAGGCGGAAGAGGAGGACGATGAAGAGGGAGTCTTGTGGTATCGGACCGAACGTTTTAAAAAGTTCCAATGTTTAACTCAGGGCCAGTTTGAACGTTGAAATGAATATGTACTCTACTGTTAAAGAAACCCTGATTTTACAGGAAAAAAGAAGATTTTGCAGAAAGCAATAACAGAATCATTCTGTAAATTCATAAAAAATGAATTTTTCTGCAATTTAACAGAACAGGTTTGTTTAAAAAGGGTGTTTTATTAAAGGAAATTTGTAAGGTTACATACACCAAATACCAATTTCCTGTAAGATTACGCAATCTGGTATTAAAGATTACAGGTGTTCTCGAGACTCTGCTGCAGGAACTTCTTTTATTTTAAGAAAAAAATTCCAACAGTGTAGGGAAATCTGCCGACAACAGAATTACCGATATAATTTTCAACCCTTGACAACCCGTACTGGTAATCCCCGTAACGGTCGATGCTCCTGTCTTGTCCCCAAAGAAATGCCATTCATTATTCCACTTTGATCATACAACAACTCAAAATAACTCCGACCATTACTGATGACTGTCTGGAATGACTGGAAATAATTTCATCTTTGTGGGGCATCACGTCACTTCAGACACGGCTCGCACGGTTCAATCTTCCGAACAGGGAGGTCGGGGATTCCACAAAGCTTCCGAAGACCCGGGTCGAAGACATCCTGGTATTGATCATGACATCTATGATTTGGGTGGCGATACGAAATGAATGACGGGTGATATCAGTATAGAAAGCTTCTATTCAGAGAATCGATGCCAGATGATTTCAATGAAAGAAAATAACATATCTAATAATTCATAATCACGAGTATAAACTCTTATAGGAAAATCATGGTCCACATTATTTCATTCATCATTTTTGTATGTAAGAGGTCGTTAATGAAGGGGGGTGGGTTAAAATCCATCTTCCCGTCCTTTCATGTTTCTTAGTGTCATTTTGGATGGTTTACTTGTGGTATAGCTTGCTCCTTGACATCTGGGATAGATCCGTCAGTTATTGGTGTTCTTTGATATCAAGACTTATGAATCTTATACGCCCGAAGACATTCATTAAAGATGAGTTTCCCCGAGTACAACTTATGCTGACTGTTCAACATGAATATGCATAGTGGCAAGCTATGCCCTCCAGCAGAGAAATGTGATCGATCTGATCAATCACAACACCTTGTGAAATCATTAAGGGGGTGTTGAAAGAAAATATTTTCGATCAATTGCAAATATTATGTTGCAGGTTTACCATTGATAGATCAATTCTCACTGTAACAAATCAGATTATACTTCTTGTTTCATGAAGCAGATTAACAATCAATCACAAATTTGCAATTAATTTCAAAACATATGATTGAATTAAGGACCGAAAATAGACTTGCAATTGATCGTAAGTTTCTTGCAACGCTCCATAAGTCAGTTCTTAGCTTCCCAGCATTGCTTTATCCTCATGCAAGGATCGTGTTCCCAGCTTTGTTTCCAATGAGACGTTATGTTTGCAATTAATGAAAATGCAAATGAAGAATTATCACATTGATATAATTCCATAGTTCAGTTTGATCTGATGATCTATCACAACTCTTTGTGAGGCGGGGTCCTTATCACACCATCACACCTATGGATCGATGCATTGCATTCTTTAAGGATTCTAGTATTGACCTACCCCTCATGGGTAGAGAGGGGCAAATGGCGAATAAATGTTCTTTTGTTATTTCGTGATCTTTAAGTAGGGGTTCGGGATTCAAGGGTATAGGTACCCTAATCTTTAATAAGATATTATTTTATCCTCATATTGATATCAATCTTTCTTCATTCTCAAAGCTACCCTATAACATCACCGTCCGACGTATGACAACTCGCCATACTCCCAACGTTCCACCAACAATCACAACTAATATTCATAAACACGAGGACGTGCTGAGTGAGTTCTCTATTACAGTATTTTTGCTCGCTATAAATTTTGCCAGATGTAAGAGGTTTTCTTCGTCATCCCGTCGATTTTGCTGCTCCGATCCATCAAAACAGATTTGCGCCTCCTCTGTCAACATGTGAAAGTCAAACATGGTGAAGGTCAAAAGCCCAAGATGAAGAGGATCAGACATATCAATTTTGATCTCGTTTGAAAGACATCATCCTTTCTTCCTACCCGCGAGCAACCTTTTTGATTGAAAAAAGTTGGAGAAGTCAGCCAAGTGCTCCATGATATAAATCGTTGATTTACTGTCATTCTGTAAACTTTGTAAACGTACAAACTTTTTTCGAAATTTGATGTTAAATGAGAAAAAAAAGGGTTTTGGTATTTTGAAGTATTATTTACTTCATGGATCCTATACTAGTTCTAGAATCCATCTTCATTTGCACAAAACTTTCGAAAGTACATTACAATTAACGTGCAAAACTAATGAGAATGTCGATGCTGATACAACTCACCTCTTCCTTTGTATCTGGTATCAAATATATCATATTTCCTCAAATACGTTGGTTTCATTCCTCAGGGGAAATGTTAAATCATCATTATCATTATCAATTCATTATAATTATATGAATTGATGGAGGCAGTCTTTCTGTCATATCTATAAAATTGATTTATTTTATTCTGACTTTATCGGCACCTTCATTTGCATACTGACTATGATGTCTCGTAACTGTTTTGTCAAGATACCTTACGAAACTTTAAAATATCATGACTTTCATATTTTACATGTGATTTTGAAGAAATTTTCAGTGCTCTGTTTGTGTGATTATTCTCAATTTATTAGAATCAGCTGATTCCTAGGGTGGACTTGGCCTTTAAAAGAAGTCATAATTAGGGACAAGCAACAACACAAGCAATATAAAAACAACAAACAACTAGATTCGGAATAAGTATTAGATCGTAACATCCATCCAAAACTTTAGAAACATGATACGCAGTTGACTACGACATTATAGTGAATGTGACCCGAGCAATGCCACACTATACTAGTGGACGATCCCGTAAATGACGGGCGGTACTCCCAGACCCATCGGGGGTTCGATGTCAACAACGATCACCTCTCAGCGCCGGTGACCGCAAGAACGTGTCAAAATGAAGAAACGTGAAAGAAAAAAGGTCGTCATGAAAATACCTAGAGATGAATAAAGATGTACGAACTGTCATCGCAGCTGTCATTTTGTGTCATGTCAAACGATCTGTGTGATTCCAATTTCTGAATTTGATTCCCTCTTTGTAACACTGGATGTAATATTTATACTAAAGGCATTAGCTACGGGAACAGGCCTAAGTGTTTGCAGATGTCCAGGTGTCTCGTGTTATTTTGGTAATATTTATGATACGGTTAACAATATTGTGGATGTCAGAGGACCAATGGCCTGCCGAAGAAAGGGTTGCAATCAAACACAGCTCCAACAAAAATCAAACGTAACTTTGTTTTAACCATCAAATATAGCCTACCGATTTCGGGCTTGAATTATATAGTCTGAACTGTAATTACACGTAACTCTCTTTACAATGGGCAACAGGGCCCCGTCTTTCAAAGAGTTGCGTTGATCCGATCAACCACAACTATGGGTGTTCAGCAACGTCAACATCTAAAATGCAATTTTGTTCAAAATATTTTCTAGATATGATGTATATACATTCATTCATCGTTCTCCTGAAGATTCAGAGTGATTCTCTTTGTTGTTTACTAAGGAGATTATGGTATGGATGGATTTCCATACAGTTGAGATTGACTGGATCAATCGTAATTCTTTGTAAGACGGGGCCCAGAACCTCGTAACACAAAGGTTGCGACCGACACCATCTTTGAAACAATTCTAACTGGTCATTGGTTAGTCTTTTGAATAAAAATTCTTATGCAAGAATGATCTTGATTGGTCACTACACGTTTTCCGATTGTTAGCTACTTTGGCCCCTTAAAGAGCACGGGTCATTTTGTTGTAGATTTTCCAACCGAGTACACACATCTAAAAATAATCTTATATAGTGAAAGAAAGTTCAGGGCGTCGTTGCATAAAAGTTACCATTTTGATAACTTTGCCATCTAATGGTAATTTACATGGAATCCTTGATTCTGATTGGCTTTTGAGCATCATTACCATGGTAGTTACAAATTTACCATAATGGTAACTTTAATGCAACGGAGCCCTGAACAGAGGTGCAAAATGGTCGAAACAAAGGCAACAGTAAAGAGTTGGTGATACTTTGTGTAACTCGTCTCTTGCTTTGCCAATAAAAATAGATATCGGACAAATCGCAGTTCACAGCATTATACTAAAAGTTTAGATTGAGGTGGCTGAATTTGAACTTTATTTATAATTATCTTCTTCACTTTTTATGTGGATGGTATACATACAGTCTTTAAGGTATATACTTAATCCAAGTAAACTAGGATTTTCATTGACCTACAAACCATTGTATGCAAGAAGGTGACTTGACTTATGTTCCTGCTACATTTACCCCTGTCTCAGTATCCCGGAGGGTATAGAGTTAGGATTGTAATAGACTTTTTTAGTACAGAATAATGTAAAGATCTAGGATTTAGCTTTATTTAGTTTTGGAGGTTATCTTGCATGTTTTGCTTAACGTGCAGATTTTCTATCGGAGCAATTGTCGCCGGAGCAAATGTCATGTAACCATGTAAGATGACTTAAGTTACCCACAAGCTATTTTCCTTCAGTATATCTATCACAAATATTGCTTTACCCCTGTGGGTCATCGTGACCATGGATAAATCGTAATGGTCGGCTTTAAACAAGTATCACAAGCATGCCAGTAAGTACAACGTCGAAAACCAACACCCGATTCTTAAGACAGAAGGAAAGTGCACTTCTAACGCAGATGACCCGGTGGCGCAATGGCCACCCGTCGAGCAACTAAACAGGCAAGTCGCCTTCCTGAGCCGCCTGAAATGGACACTACTGCACGATGCTGAACAGCATGAGGTCTCGTCAAAATGACCTAACTAGAAATCGTTGAACGCTGACCAACTTCGTATACGACTTGGATACGTATATCTTAGATCCTATTGAGATTTCTGCCAGCGGGTATAACACCAATCCCTTCTCGGGATTAGTATCGGTGGTTTTTCACTTACAAATCAGTGAAATAAGCTGCTGAAATCTTTGCATCATATTGGTTGAGAGCAAATGTGTAATGAAAATCACTAACTGTACGTTTCATGACACGCAGCCCAGACATCAATCTGCTCTACCTGAAAATCTCAATCGGGCTTGGACACAATCAGGACATGATGTTTTTTTTTCTTTCCTAATGGAGAAAACGTTGATTGGGGATCTGATCTGAGTAGAGAAAACTGTTGGTTTGCATTATGGCATCCCGATGTTACAAAACAGACTCAAGTGCGGAAATGTTGATCTGTACTAAGAACCGATACGGATTGGCATTTATTCCGTAAGATTACCATCCATTTATCTAAATCTATACTTCGGGTCGAGATCCAAAGAAGTCAGTTTCAAGCTAGAAATTCAGACGCGGTCCCAGAGCAAAAGAATGAACCAATAGTTTTCTGAAATCTACTGAAGATGAAGACATACCGGCTGGTGCTTGATAAGCTTGATCGAAAGGAATGCATCGCTTGAGGAAAAATCGATATTATGGAGTGCAAAATAAAGACGGAAACATTCTACCTAATATATTTAAAGATATACGAAACGATATAGAAAGGAGTGCTTAACGTATGTACAATAATTGATTGTACAATCGATGGTAATTTCCACGGTTTTGCACCCCCCCAAAAAAAGTGGGTCATGACGCTCCCAGCCCCACCCAAGTTCCTCTGCCCCTGATAGGTAAATCTTTCAGAAAGTACAATCTAAAACTTGGTACAACTGCATCTTGATCTACTGAAAATTAGAAACAAAATCCACTTACGTGGTAGGTATAATGTTACCATCAACTGATGGTAACGGAGCTAAGATCATTTGATTTTGAATTGAAAAATATACGGAGGTAAATTTGTCTAGAAAATATAAATCCCCATGGCAAATGCAGCTGTTTTTATCATAATTATGCCTTTGAAACTTGTTTGTGTGTTTTCTCTTCTTCTTCAAATGTTCAATTCGTTCCGCAAAACTTACGTTCAAACGCAACTCGGATAAATAAAATCAAATTTAATATTCAGCCGATGACTTACGGTTGATTACAGGGATTAAAAATCAAACCTAAATTTTGGACAGAGGTTAGACACGTGGTTTAAGTTCATGAAAGTTCGTCTCCTCTTGTCAAGTGAGCCTTTCATTTAACTCTTACACTGAGCTATTGACACCCAAGTGGTCCAGTTTCTTCTTCACCACCTACAAGGATTTGTTGGTGGTAGGGATTTCATGGTAAATGAGTATGGGCGAAAAATGTTTACCAAAAGGATTAATCAAACTCACCTGTTAAATCTATTTACTTTCCTCGACATTGTCTGCAAAGAAAATGAATTAGTTTCACTCTAAATTTCATGGATTTGGATTAAGAATTAATCTGAAATGTTTGAATTACAATCATTTCAGATTCAAATACAAATTTGCAGGATTTAAATATTAATCTAGAGTTTGACTATCCGTAGCCGATCTGGATTCATTTTAAATTCTTGTAATTTGATATCATTGATTCCCGGTGTTGATTAGGGTAAATGCTCGAACGAAGACAGCAAATTACACATGATGAGAATAAGACCCATTATTTCTGATTGAATTGGGACAAAACACCCTTTCAACTAAGATCTTCTGAAAATCTTCTTTGATCAATTATAGCAAAAGGACGTCAATCAAAGATATATTAACACCCTACTATCGTGGTTTTATTTACACGAACTTCTTATATTTGCTTTAGAATCAGACATCAGATGGGAAACACTGTTGCCGTAATGAATTACGACAGTGAAGGATACTGCAAAAGCTGAATATCGTCGCAGAAAAAGTGATACACGTCTCAAAGGAACGATTTCTATTTAGAATATCTAAGAAATCTATGATTTTATTGATATTCAAATCCATCATAAGTACTTAGTTCACCGGAATTTGTTTTGGTATATTCATTTTATTTTCAGAATATTCTCAAAATAAGGGTCTTTTGATATTTTCTGGGGTAATTATCAGTCTTATAAAACACCTCTTCAATTATCAGTCTTATGAAACACCCCTTCAGCTTAAACGAAGACAAATATGATAACTTACAGATAAGACTGATGAAGAAGACTTGCCCAGTCATTCGTAAAAGAATTATGGAGACTGCATGCAATTACACATCTTAAATAATATATTTTTCTATTGAATACTGCACAGTTATACTTGAAAAAGTCCAAATACCAAAAGGGGAGGTTGGTTGATTCAACTATCCTAAATTCATGATGCCCATGGTCTAAGTAAAGGGTGGTATGCGTTGCGTGGGAATGCAAATACTTGAAATCAAAAAGATAAAAGTCACTCATACTTGGGACAATGTTATCTCAAGTAAAGTTCGCAATCTTTGCTGTCTTCCGATGACATTTGAAGGGGTGTCTTCAGATTACACCGAAGATTTGTTTTTGTCTTCTCCTAATTCTGTTATACTTTATCCATACAACCATCCTTGTGAATGATAAAAGATATTAGGTCTGGCATAAGGTGGGGGTGCATGGGGGGGGGGGGTCCCAGATAATTGAGATTCCCCAGTTGGTATCATTTAAGTCTGTTCATTACAACACGACAAGTAAGTCTATGCACGATCATATTAAATCATAGAATATAAAGCTCTGAAAAAATGAAAAGAAAACATTGGGGGGGGGGGGGGGGAGATAACAATAACAGTTACAAAACATTAATAATGTATATGAAGTTGATGATGAAAGCAACAAAGTTAAATGAGTCTAGCAACTGAAGCAAGTTGTGTTAGTGGCAAGGAAAGCTTTGAAAATGTAGAAATCAACTAGCAAGTGAAACATTAACAAGGCTCTGCCAAACGTTTGTCTGTCTCATCCCACTGTTTTTTTTTTTGAGGCTGGGTTGTCTTTTCAAACTTTCGTAAATATGCTTACAAACTGAAATGGAAAAGGCCAATACGTTCATCAATTTCCGTCTAATCCATTTTTTCCCTCTGGCACAGGTCTGTATAAATTAAATTCAAATTCGTTGTTCATTTCCAACGACAGAAGAACTGTCATCAAAGTGATAACAGATAGAATAAGTGAACAAACATATACATTACTGTTTAAGTTTTGAACTCAATTTTTAAGCTTAAACACACTTAAACTGCACTTTAACTATCTTAATGAAATGAGATGACTAACAACTACCGCCCCTTCAAAGGGGCCAAGGTCCCCACTCTCTGCTTAAATTGACCAATGAAAAGAACGTTTATTTACAATAAGATATAGTGAAATGATTGTGAAAACTCAGTTATCGCTGACTCAGTGTTGCAACCCTTCCCTTCCCCTCTCACTCTCCGATTATATAAACTAATTAATAGCCTCCTACCGCATTACAACACGCACCTGTCAAAGGACCCTGGATCAGTCTTTCTTGTAATGGTGAGAGGGGTACTGATCGGAAAGAGGGTTTATTAAAGAAAGAAAATGCAGTTATAATAATTTACTTTTAAATGAATAATTATGATCTCGGTCATTATTCGTTGATAGATTCGAAATATCTATATTCTGGAATATCTCTATTTTATAATGACGGGAACAAATTCCCGTCAGTATCGCATTTACCTGGTAATGAGTGCAGTATGGATGAATTTATTGCTGAAAGAAATCAATTCTGAATATCAAGCCTACGAAATTTTCATACCTGACACATAAAGGATGACTGCACTTTGCCAATGAATAGTACTCTTGTTTTAGGGGGTGCTTTTATAAGAAAGGAATTGGAGTCTCGATGGGCGACATTTATAGTTTAGATAAGGATTCAAAATCAACAGAAATATGTAGAAATCATATACTTTTCACCGTTTTAAGTCAGAATAAGATCAGCGGACTAGGATTTTTATTCTTACTTCATCATGTCTGGTGCCAAAGCTGAACCAGTGTTGGCCCGGTGGTTGAGTCGCTGACCGGCAGTCAGCAGATGTCAGATCCAAATCTCGTTGGTTCTAATATTTTGTTAGACTTATTTTATTCGATCCAATTACTGGATGCAACCCAGAAATGCATTTACATTACCAAACGTCCCTCCCCTTTTGTATTGAATATTGCTGTGTGTTATGATTATTACCCTTACAAACTGAATTTCTTTCTTAAAATTGAATGAGGCGTTTAGTTTTTCAAATATTGGAACGCGCTCATTGATAATGTGACGAAAATATTGGTTTAAGTAAATCAGATACGGTATGCAACTCACAGGTAAGTGCGAGAAACATCAGCATGGTTTAGCGATCAAGCATATCGCTCTGTCGTGTAATTTCATGCACGGAGGGTTGAATAACAATAACTTCGAGAGTGGTGTATAAATTATGACAAACAATGACCAAGTAAAATTGTACTCAACTACGACTCGTGTGTTTGGTTTCTCTCACTATCAAATAGCCCGATGTGTAATGTATCGAAACAACTGGGAACAACTGATTAAATAAGAATAAATGTTGTTGAATACGTTAACCATGCATAATTTCTACCGATCATTGAAATGTCATTGTATCATTATATATACTGTATGTACAGTTGTACTGTTTTAAAACATCGGGTTGGGGGCCTGAGCTCGCATTTTGACAATTCATAATCCAGTCCTTCATAACTCCACTAAACACTCAATGGAACGGTGATTGCAGGCACCTAATGATATGAACGAACTGGCTTATAGTTAAGATCAATAATAACTTTTGTATGTGACAGACGCAAATGAATAAGATATCCCCGGGGGGGGGGGGGGCACTTACATTGACGAGTGGATACCATGCGCGACCAAAAAAAACACGTAAAAAGGATGTCTTTTTCAAGATAGGGCTCGTTACGTACGTAACGTGATAAGGGTGTCAAAAACACAAAAATAATGAAAAAAGGTATCTATTTCGCTAGGAAAGCTACGTGTTTAGGGTCAAATTTGCGGGGATGATAAAACAAAATTAAAATGTTGTATAAAGGATGTCCCTTTTGCCCCGACAATACGTGTTAAGAGTCCCGATTTGCGCGAGGTGAGGAAGGTGGGGCCGTACTAAACCAAATGGTGTGTAAATTAGGTAAAACCGACGACCGACGGACCTGTGACACAACTTTAAAATATCGCCGTATACTTGTTTAGGGGTTTATTTCAGGGAATACTTGCCAAGAGTATGGTTTTGTTTCCAATACTTGTTAAGGGTAGGGTTTCACACGCCAATACTTATTAAGAGGTGCATTTTCAGAATATGGAAAATACGTGTTTAGGGTGCTTTTCGAGACCCCGTGGTCGCGCATGGTATCCACTCGTCAATGGAAGTGGCCCCCCCCCCCGGGAAGATATCAAATATTAGAAAGGCAAACACAATGATATGACATAATATGAAATGTTATAACAGTTTTAATCATGATTTAGGTCATGAATGTAATACTCTACTGTGGCAGCGAAAATAGCCAGCTTTTCTAATTATTGTGACGGTTGAAATCAAAGAAATTGCAAGAAAACACATGACTTAACAAATCGGTTGGCGCCTGCATTTCTGTTTCGACACAACGACAATCAAAATATTATTCGTGACTTTTTTTTATTTTTCTTTTGCAAAAGAGGAATCTAATTTAATTTGAAAGGCACTATAGAACGCCTCCAAGACAGCTCAGCACGGCGCTTTCCTTAAGCGATCCACATAATCCCCTTTCAGAAACATGATTACTCAGTAATGAAGAAGGATGTTTCCTCTTCCATTGTCGGGGATAAGCATTCAATCACATTCAACCATTCAATATTTCACACGTGATTTCCAAGCTAAATCCCATGACAAACGAATCAATTTCTGTGATCCCTTTTCGCTGCTTTTCCGGATAAACAGAGTACCTTTTCAAAACGTGGCGCGTTTCACTCGGCAGGTCCTCTTCTTCAAAAATACATTGCCCGGCGCCAACACGTCTTTTCATTAATTTTGTACATTTCGAAGGCAATACCAAAGGAATTAAGGGAATTAGATAAATAAATAGAGGAGAGAAAAAAGCTAGATATCAACACATCTTGAAAGATAAACAGACAGATAGAAAGGCAGATAATTGGTAGATAGGGTAGATAGATGAAGACTGTTACCAGGTTACAGAGAGGGAGAAAGTGAGAGTGAGAGAGAGAGTGTGGTGAGTGA
Source organism: Lytechinus pictus (assembly GCF_037042905.1). Lineage (NCBI taxonomy): Eukaryota > Metazoa > Echinodermata > Echinoidea > Temnopleuroida > Toxopneustidae > Lytechinus > Lytechinus pictus. Next base: position 33,489,458 of record NC_087246.1, read on the forward strand.
ATGAAAAGATATAGAAACAAATGGGAACATGTCGTAAAATAAACAGATAGGGGTGAGAGGGAGAAATAAGAGAGAAAATTGGAGATAAAATAAGAGATAGAATATATAGATATACATGTATAGCAAGATATTTAGAAGTATAAAAAGACAGACAGATAAATGAATGAATGAATGAAAAGGTAGATAATATAAAAGGGAGTTAAATAGATTAGGATAAGAAAAGCGAAGAGAGAGAGATGAGAAAAATGTGCGTTTTCGGAAGTGTACGTCTGTATGCCAGAGGAAGAGATTTAATGTGTGTGTGTGTGTGGGGGGGGGGGGTGCGGCAATCCGCTTCGGTACTCGGCTTTCAGTTTGACAAAGTGCGGCAAATATTGACCGAGATCCACACACATGATTTCAGCCTTGATTGTCTGTTCCACTTGACCTTGTGTACATAGTATTCTTACCCCAGAATTCATATTTGATGGCGGAATAAATGATCAAAGGATTAAAAACATATATATTTGTTTATTTCGGAGGCTTACGTCACACAAACATAATTTTACCCCTCCATACAGGCCTATCCATCAAGTCATTTGTCGTATTTTCATTGTCGTTTTGGCAGTGTTTGTCAATAATGTATACATTCTTTTCAAATGAATGACTTAAACTCACTCAACTTTCCCTTGAGACATCATAATAAAACATCATCTTTGTAAGGACATCATGATTGACTGAACACGTAATACTTTATGCAAAGAAAAGACAATGATGATAATTAAGTTTGTCTCATGCGTTATTTATGAATGGGGCGGGTGTGTGACGTCATTCTTGTAATCACCCGAGACACTGACGTGTTTGTAAAAGATTGGATTTGATTAAAGAACTTTTGAAGAAGAATAACTGATTGTACAAGTGAAAAATAAAACTTATCATTTTTTTCATATTCATCATAATCATTATCACTATTGTTATCGTGGTTATTCAAAATTTTCAGCATCAATATAGTAATGGAATCATTATATCATTCAGCAAATCATACAACAGATAAATGAGTACAAAATCAGGGCCCCATCTTACAAAGAGTTAGGATTGATCCAATCATCAATCGTAACTCTATGGAAATCCATCAGTGTCATGATTTTTTAAAATAAATTTGCAAAAAGTCCTTTGTAAACAAAAGAGAACACACTAAATTGTCAAGAAATCAATGATTTTATGGATATACATTCATATCTAGATTTTTTTAAACAAACATGCATTTTATATGTTGACTTTGGTGGCTTTCCATATTTGCGATTGATCGGATCAATCGCAACTTTTTGTAAGATGGGCCCCAGGTTTAGCTGGACTGTTTAGATGTGGAAGATGACAACCCCAAATAACTGTGATCCACAACAGACTTTCCTTCCCGCACCCTACCAGATGTTTCTTGTGAAAACATAATGTAACAAGGTAAATTGAAAAGCTCAGTGGAATAAATTATGATTTCGCAAATAATTTCACGGATCTCTTGTCATAGAAATACGTAATTGTTATGGGAGCACAGCAATGAAAATAAACAAACCAATGGAGCACGTGTTACATTCCAATACACACTCAATTCAATTTGTCATAAAATGTTTACATCTCGAGAGCAAACAATACATTTCCTCAAGTCGTGTTGGTATTTCTGATATCGCTTCATACATTTTTTTTTGGCAATAAAGGGGTCTTGTCGCACATAGAGACGATGGTACTACCAGAATGGTTAAAATTAACAATAAGCGATACATTTTGGATCGAATAGAACTGATGAGATATTTATTCATGATATGAGCACTATTTCCGTTGGGCATTCAGCGAATTAAAATACAGAGCTATCGCTAGAAACATAGTGTCACATGTCTCTAACGCCAATTCTTTTTAATATTGTGGAAATATATAAGGTAATAAACGATGACAATGCAAATCAAAATTGCCGATTCTAATTTACCTGAATATAGAAAATAAAATACCCAGCTTTCCACCAAGTTTTCAAAGAAAGCATAGAAGTAAACTTTTGGAAGATTTGTTTGACTGTGACGTAAATGTTAAGTGATGTCCCGCGGTCAGTCAGATCCGTCAGGAAAGGCAATCGTTATCAACCGTGCACCTATTATCATTTGTTACAAAAGGCTCATCAAAATAGCGATCCTAAGTTACAAAGAAATTACTCAGCTGAAGCATCAGTGTGAAGTTACGCCATGACGGGCGCCATGACTTCAACATTTTATTTTCTGAAACTAAACATAATAAAGCCACCTAGCTTCTGTGGCGCAATCGGCTAGCGCGTTCGGCTGTTAACCGAAAGGTTGGTGGTTCGAGCCCACCCAGGAGCGGTAATTTTTTTTTTCAAAGACAGTTTTTTTTAATCTACCCCTTTCGAAGACAAAATTAATCTAAAATGAAAAAAACCGACTCGCATGTTATGTTTTTGTTAATACACAGTGCGTGTAAAAAAGTAATCCAATTTCGCGGGCTTATTATAGTTCGAGATTATTGCATAATTATAATGCATTTTGAATTTACAAGAATATGAGAGAGCAACACCCCTGCATTTTATTGATACTTTACGAGTAACTCGTACACCACTCATGACCCATCCGATTGATGTTGAAGACATAAGGCACGAATTCCATTTATCAAAGTTTCAACATCTTTTGGAAAAGGGATTTTCTCAGCATTCGTCGACAACCGTCAATTGGCATATGGCACTTATGCCCCAAAGCAAGGCATTTTATCCACATTGCTGTTTTTTTTTCGTAAGTCAAGTAAATGAAAATTCTATATGCATTATGAAAACCAATGTGTGGACTTTTTTTTTTTTACTTATTTAAATACTTTAAGGGTTTCTTTTACTCATTCCTCACGCCGTTTAGTGTTGCTGATTTGGTCGACGTGCCATTTAGTGGTTGGGTGCAATGGAACATTTTGTTCATTATGAAAATAATTTATGAATAGTCAAGTTCTATTTTAGCCTATAGAAATGAATACACTTCTGGTTGAGTATTGAATTAGTCGATCACCCTGCTCACGATACCAAGGTTGGCCTATCTCTAATGTGTTTCACCATCTTCGCGTTGTTGGTTTAATAATCAACCAGTATATTTCACCAAGTGATCGCAATAAGCCCACATCTACCAGCACAGTCCAACTCCTTACAGAGACAGATGTCATATCTCCCACGTAAATTGTATTACGTTATTAGTTATCTTGTCAGTATTTACACATCAAACAACAATATCACAGACTTGATACAAAGTTATACCCGCTCTTCTTGTTTTTCAAGCAGCTTCTGTGGCGCAATTGGTTAGCGCGTTCGGCTGTTAACCGAAAGGTTGGTGGTTCAAGCCCACCCAGGAGCGATCGGATTTTTTTTTTTTTGTCTGAGCGATCAAATTTGTAAAAGAAATTCAACGGAGCTTTCGATTCTGTAGAAAAATCTTAGCATGACAAAGGAACACGTTGACGTGTATCTGCTTCAGAGTTTTAAACAAAATGTTGGTTTAAAAAATCGTCAAAACATTGCAATTTGCCATTTTTCCTGTTTTGTTTTCATTACTGCAACATTTAAAACAGTACTTGGCGAACTGAGAAAATTTCCCCAACAGTCTGCTCGAATCTGTTGTTGACGAAGCTGTAATTATTAAAAATGGTGGTGATTTTTTTACCGGTTAACTAAGAAAGCATGAATGCCTGTAAGCAAGCAACAAGAGGACCGACGGCTTAAGGTCCTATCCGAGGGACCTGGTAATGAGGATTAATGCCTTACTAAAGGGCACTAGCGCACCAAGTGGGAATCGAACCCGGTTACCGGAATCCGAATCCCCCTCTCTACCGACTGAGCTATCACGCGTAAGGGTGATCTAAAACTTATTATATGGTAATTTTGGCATGTTATTGGTTTTATATCATTTATTGGTTTCATTCATCTCCATTCCATTTACTGGACCGACAATTCTTGCTGATCGGGGAGAGGGAAGCCCCCATTTCTTCGCCAAAGGCTAGTGCGGGGGTTCAGAGTGTTTGAACAGTGGGCGGCTGAGACAAAACTGCATGGGGGCTGAACATACAAAAAGGGGTCACAATTTTATTTCACTTTCTTTACATCTATACTGAAAAATATGGAGATAGAGGCTGAAGCCCCGGTACCAGATGCCACGCCCCCTGCTGTGTTACTAGTATTGTGATAAGTGTATTTTGGGACGATAGTAAACCAGCTACACTGTGCAGTGTGTGAGTGTGTCTTCTTATATTACGAGCGTGTGTGGGTGTGTGAAGATCGCCTGGTCTCGTCAAAACGTTAGGCGTGTCCGTCAAAAATTGCATCCAGCGTGAAGCAACGCTCCGTGGCAAAAGCGTGAAGGGTATACTCTGACAACCTTGACAGACAATTTGAGGATGAAGACGGGGATGACGATCGGGGGTTTTTGAAGAGGACAGTTTAAAACGATTAAACAAAATGGCATCGATAATGCTGTATTAATCTACAACTCAAAACAATCAAAGTTATAGAAATACTGGGTAATTAAATTTTGGTTTAATTTGGAATTCCGTCATTTCAATGTTGCTTCAAATTATCAATGTTATTCAAAGGGCTTCAAAATTGCATGTTCTTCCGACCATTTTGGTTACAACGGGTATCATCTGATCGTGATCGCAGTGGTCGTACAAAAGTCGCATGACAGTAGTGCGAAGGCCCCGTTATGGGAACATTTTTTTTATGACGAGCTATAATTAATCTCAATGCAGTCCTAAATAGAGATTTAGGATTAGTGAATGATATAACCATCATCAAAATGAGTTAACTATCGGAAGGGTATATGATTTAAGAAAAATAAACAGTGCAATCTAATTTACACTCGATCGTATCGTTTTGGAGGTTAAATGGAAGATAAGCTCATTACGAGTTTGCTGGCATTGATGAAGGTGTGAACCTTTCATTGATGGAGGATTTTCGGTTTATTGTTGTCATATCTCGATTTTTTGGCGGGAGAATGGATGGAATGTGGGGATGAAGGCGTCACTTCCCGTAACCAGTTTCCGATCAGATACATTTATTGAATCCAAGGAATGTGTAACATATGCAATAAGTCTAATTCCTTAATACTCTTTAAATGGTTAGATCAAGCTGCACGTAAACAACATTATCATAAAAGGAGCAAATACCGTAAACATATTTTTTGGGATCATCAAACGGGGGAATCTGAAGAAAATGTAAACGAAAAATATTGCTTCTCTTGCGCAGATACAGGGGTGTGTCCGAAAATACAACACCTGCCATTTTCATAAATAATGAAATGCGAAAAATGCGTTGTAAAGATATATTAATCATCGTATAACTACATTTGGTGCGATAAATGTTGGGGAAATGAATATGAACATTTTTTTTAAATTACAGCATCTGTAAGAACATGATGACGGGGGAAGCCAGGGAATGGGGAGGGGGATGGTAGAGTTTCTCAAAGTATTTTCGTGTCTGTTCATTTATGTTCTCGTGATGCAGATGTAGATCCCATGGCATAAAATACAAAGCGTAAAATATCCAACAATTTCTTAAGTTCGTCCATGAATAATTCCTTCGTAACGGAATGGAAATAGGCCTATGCCCGGCCTAAACTAAACTATTTAGAGCCGACACCTTGACGTGGGTGGGACAGAAAGACATGTGCCCCAAGACTCTGGAATGACCTTCCAAGATATATGCGACTTTCTCCTTCTTTGGAAGTATTTAAGAAACATCTCAAGACTCTGCTTTTTAATCAATAATATTTACATGTATTAGTTATTATAATTTTCTATTGTGTAAAGCGCTGTGAAACGATGATATATTGTAAGAGCGCTATATAAATGAACATATTATTATTATTATTATTACTTGAGAATGAAGCTGTAGCATCCTTTGTCCCCAGATTCCACATAGGATAGTCAATGGCCTGTGACACAACAGTTTGTGATTGATCATATAGTACAACTAAATTAAAGATTGATTTCATTGACCATAATATTATACAATAAATGGTGAGATTTAACTATATAATCAGTCAGTCGACATGCTCTGTGTAACCATAGTAACGGGACTCTGGTCGGTAAAACTTCGTACCTAATTCAATCGTTTACATCATTACCTGAATATCCATCAAATCTTCTTAATGGAACAAATCGTCAATGGCATAGCAAATAGTTTATCTGCAGGAGAGAAAGGGAGTGGGGGGGGGGGGGTGGTTGGCCAAAAATCTACTTGTTGTCGTAATGGACAATCCCAGTTCCAGTACCCAATGGGTTGGTGGTGGTGGTGGCGGCGGGGAGGGGAGGGGGGGGGGGTCTTCTGCCCATTCGCACCCCCGAATAAACTTATGGATGGGATCGATTTATACCAAATCAATTTTACAATAGCTTAGTTCTTACCTTGGCATGTTTGATAATAGTCCCCGCAGCAGTCCTGTGAATATGTACAAGCCGCATCGCAGTAACACGACCGGTAATAAGGGTGGTATCCATTGGCAAAACATGTTACATCTTTACCCTCGCAACAAAGACGCTCCCCGTTTATCCCTCCCGTAAGACATCCGTTACCATACACCACAACGGGGAGCAGCGAAATGTACAGAGTTGATATAATGAAAAATGATGACGATCCCATCTTTTTTAAATAAAATTTCAAAATCAGCCAAGAAACGTATTTGCAATTAGATGAAATCAATTCCGTGTTCCTTGATCAAGTGTGATATATTCCGAAAAGTAGAGATTTCCAGATATGTTCGACATACGAAGCTCAAACTTCATGGGAAACACAAAATATACTTGAGGAAAGGAAAAGGTCATTCGTCAGGATAGTAAATCAGCAACACCTGTAACTCTCTATCCATCCGAAGTCACACCTATACTGCTGAGGTGCGAAATTCGAAATAAGATACAAACAGAAAAAAAACCAACAAACTTTTCGATGTCTTAGCACGGAATAAAGAACTGCACTAAAAAATCAATTACTCAATACATATCCAAGGGCTCCATGCAAGAAAATATGACATTTCTCTGTTTATCCAAAAAGCGTCTTTAAAAAATGTTTCAGATTTGGATCCACCTCTGTTTAGACTCTATCACTAGGATTAAAACTTTTTTTCCCAGGTAAGCTATAGAGAGAGAGAGGCAAGCGATCACAAACGGACGCACAGGATATCAACCGCGTTGAGGTAGAGTGATAAATGCTCCAGATCGTCTGCTCGCCCCAACTGTCAAACGCTCGGCTCTGATTTCGTCGAGACGCCAAAAAACTTGACGTCAATATTTGTGAGCGCGCCTCCATCGGCTGATGTTAGAACATGTTAATCATTTGCTGCGCTGTCGTTTATTGGTGGAGTCTTTGAAAATAGGGAAAATGAGGTCAGTTGAACAGTAATCACGGAGGGGGCAGGGTAGGTCATGAGTATGTTTGTGTGTGTGGGGGGGGTAGGGGTAGACTTTTATCATGCGCAAAATTCCTTGAATTTCATAGTTTGCATTGTTTATCTATAAATATTTGATATACATGCCATCATATTCAGAGTGGCAGTCCTCTTGGTAATATTTTCAGCTTAATTCTATATCTCTTTTGTGTCTATAAAATTCATGAAAGCAAACATCGAAACCATCTACAAGTAGATCAAAAATGTCTTCAGTGGTCCTTTTATGATCTTATTGATCTAAAACTGTGTAGTTTGAAATAGGCCTATATATATGCTTCTGGCAAATAGAGAGGGGGCATGTAAAATTGGTCGTTTTCTTAAGATTTTTTAGGAAGAAAAAAAATCCTCACTCTAAATACGACTCTGAAAAGAGAGGAGTTTGCATGTACGAGGGTGTGCGTATGTGTGTGTGTGTGTGGGGGGGGGGTAGCGCCTGTGTCCCCTGGATCCGTGACTATTTTCATGTAGGCCTACATTTGTTTGTAAGCTTAGATTTACAAATTTTACAGAAAGTTTATCCCCAAAATAAATATTTTTAGCATATTTTCTGCAGGGTTCTTTGATAGTACACAAGAATAATTTTTGAGGCCGAATTTCGCCGTGTGCGTACAAGCTAAAAGTATCATCACTAGAAAATGCCGAAGTGTTATTAGAGTCTTAGTGAAGAAAGAAAGAGGATAAAATTGAAAAGGAAAAGGGGTCTTGAGCAGAAAGGGGTTGGATAGGAGCAAAATTTGCGTAATAAAACAATGCTGATCATGTCCTTCTATTCTAAGATGTCGGAAAGGAGACGGACTAATTTTCCTCACCATAACTATATCAGCGTCAGTATGGTTATGCCCCGCCTACTAGAAAAAAAAATCAAGATTTCTTGAACGAAATGTAATTGAACGCGATCTTACATATTTTCAATTTTATCCAAAGGAGTTATCTGAAGCAGAATGAAATTGGAATATTAACGAGATTGAAACGGGAAAAGCAAAATCACGTTAAAATAATAACGGTCACATTTTCAACCATTATCTCGTCATGTGTTAATTTAGGGGCCCGTAAAACAGTTTTGGCGAAGCCATATTTCACATAAATGTTATTCCATGACGAACTGAAGACATGAGGAGCCACTCCATGTCAAAATGCCAACACCATCATATCCATATTTCATGGAGAGTGTCGCCAGCCATTTTACAACTTATGTGGTGCCGAAGAAAACGATGACAGGGGCAGAAGACGATCACATGTGTTTATTGGCGAATAGACAGTTTGAAGTTTACGATCGTAGTATAGAATCGAAGACGTGTGAATGAGCTAGCCACAACAAACCATATTTCTTCTTTCCCTCTCAATCTATTGTTACAATTTGTACTGTGGTTCGATTTAGACGTTGATATATGGCATAAGCACTGGCGGATCCAGGGGGGGGGGGGTTGGCACAGCCGGCCCCTGGTCCCCCCTTTGAGAGGCACAATTAAAATTTGTAATATCAATATGCCAATGCCAATGTGCCCCCCCCTTGAAAAATAGGAACTTTTTTTTGCTTGTCAAACTTTCCTCAAATGTGCCCCCCTTTTTTGAAAATCCTGTATCCGCCCCTGAGCATAAGAATCCCAGTCGTATCATCGTGCACTCACATGGTTTCTCATCTTATCATATCAGTTATGAAAATTATATATAACACAAAAATTAAACTAGTGTCATCTGGAGGGCATCGATCTACATCTGCCACACTTCACCCAGGTGAAGTTCTTTTTTGGCAACTGTAACGTTGGGGAGGCCATGAGCAGATGAGTGTCATTATTGATAGAATTATAAATTAGTGAACTCTGTATAAGAAGCGAATGGGGGAAATGAGTAAATATAACCCCATTAACTGATACAAATAAATGAGGGAATAATTAATTAATTAATTTATTTATCTCGCAATCTATATAGGCATATTCATTTATTAATTAGTGAGTGACCGATATATCGATTCATGTGTTCATTATATATATATATATATATATATATATATATATATATATATATATATATATATATATATATATATATATTGTCACGGCAGCCGATTCATTAATAATTATTATTTCCATGCGTATGAAGGCCTGAACATGCTGAACATGTTTACATTAAATGCGTAACATAGGTTAAAAGTAAATAGAAAATTATTATTAATTATATTCCATTCGAATAATTCGATGAGGCAAACTTATGTCAGTCAGTTATGAAATAACTTGAATAAAGCATGCACAGAGTAATGAAACGACGATTATGAAAAACCGATCAGTAACGAAAGATGCGGAATATTTGGAATACTATGTAAAAAGGGACAGATAGGGCTATAGGAATAGCAATGAAACGGAAAATACATTTAAATAATGAAATATACGCAGAAGTTGACCTGGACCAAAATGACACTCACATACACATATTGAAGAATTTGTCTGTTATGGTATTTGTGAAATATTGACCATGATATCGGAGTAGGGGTGAAAAATATGGGCTAAACTTTGAAAACTGATTCGTCAGCCGAAAGATTAGAGCCGAAAGTAGGTCAAGAGGTCACGTTCATAGAAGGAGGCAGGCCTGAATAGAGCCACGAAATTTGAACAAGAGAGATTACAAATTTGTAGAAATAGTTCAGATGTAATAATCTTTTCAATGGTATGCACACTTGTCCTTGTATACTATTTTAAAGGTACAGTTATATTTTTCAGGGGGAAATTGATTTTACTTCTTCCCAAATGAGATTCAATTAAATGGTTTTAACTTGGATCTTCCAAGTATGTTTAAGGGAAATAATACACCTCGAAAAAAAAGATATGACTGAAAGAGTAGAAAAGTTGCTTTTAAGAAGAGTTTTACATTGATAATAAAAATAAAGAGCGAGAGGAAAAAAGTATCAAATTTCATTTGAGAAAAGTACAATTTTTATTCTTAAATAAAATTGAAAAATTCCATCATGTTTTCTCGAAAAATCAATTCATTTGCGTTTTTTCCAACAATTTCTTGTTATTGTCATAATTGATAGTGATTAGTTCCACGGTGTCACATTATCCATAACCCATCTTTAAAATGCACCAAGTTGATTTTGAACTTGAATCGGGTTTAACGAACAGAAACTGATAACCGCATTCCATAGTCTTGATAGGCCCAATGCAAGCAAGAGAATGGGTTTCTTCTTATGCATACCATGGACCTACTAGTAGGTCCATGTGCATACATACTTCAGCGGATTTAGATCTCAAAAATATTATTTTCATATTATGATGTACCACGGAATGTCCTGGTTGGACCTAACTGGGCGTTGGTACATTCTTTAAAAAAAATGTTGAGTAAAAAGACGCCAATATTCACTCTTAAAAATGTTGGGCAACATACTGTCCACACAACAGTTGGTTCAAACTTTATCAAATTCTGGGTAGTTTTCAACCAATAAGGTGTGTTTTGGGTGAAAACTACACAGTATTGGTTGAAAACTACTCAGAGTTGGATAATTTTTTATCCAATTGTTGCGTGGACAGTATGTTGCCTAACATTTTAAGAGTGTTGGGTTAAAAGGGAACATGCAAGGTTGTGGCGTACCTGATTCATCGGTCATTTTTACATAAAATTGCATAAAATTTAAACAGCAGTAAAGGTTAGTTAACCCAACCAACAAGTATATTCCCTTACAACCTGATAATGGGTAAACCACCGTCTTTGTAATATAAAAATAAATCACTTTCAAATAAATATACTTATATCAGTTTTCTTTCTATTGAATTAGCCAGTAAGAAAATATTTGACGAGACACTCAGATTAGGTCGAAATTGTTTAGGCCGTTGTAAATTCGCAATTCAATTTATTACAATTTTCCGCCTCGAAATGCAGGGTCAATAAATATTGGTTACAGTTTTCTTGATACGTGGGGACGGTGGGGTAGCATAATAAAATACATTTCAGAACTTGACAAGTTTTAATACAATATTGTGATTTGTTAAATCTCAAGACCAAACAAAAATTTCCATCTGAATAAAAGACAATTTCATGATGATTCTTGGCATATTATATTATTGAGAATTCGATGAAACGAGGAGTTAGTATACAAAAAATTGGATGTGGCAGCTGGCTAATGGACGCGGGGTCCAGCTTGTGCCCCCAGGAGCGTCCGGCGTTGAGTAGCCGGGCCTTCTGCAGTTGACTAACGGGAAGGGTACCTGCATATCACGGGCTCAGTGGTGGTCGTGCGTCTCTGATATCAAGGCTCCAATTCGCTGATAAGCAAAAGTTTTCAACAATAACCACCACTTAGATCAGGGCGTCTTTAACATGTTCGCCATTATATCAGTACTGGGTTTTAACACGCTTTTTAGAAATGTATTTTATCACAAATGATTCAGTTTTAATGTCATATCTCATGAATATCTGTGTAATTATTATTTATTTTTTTATTTATCTGTTTATTTATATATTCTTTTATTCGTCTAAAACAACAACAACAATACATGATTCAACAATAAGGCTATGATTATCATCACCACCACTACCACCACCACCACCACCACCAGTGGCGTACCTAGGATTTTCCACAGGGGGGGCAAAACCGTCCGCCAAAAAATTTGACAAGCAAAAAAAAAAAAAAAAAAAAAAAAAAAGGTCTTCGATCACAAATAAAGGATTTCATACCAGAAAAAAATTGACAAGCAAAAAAAAAAAAAAAAAAAAAAAAAAGGTCTTCAAGCTCGTCAGGGGGGCATTGAAGGTCTTAAAGCTCGTCAGGGGGGGCAAAAAAAGGTTTTTCAAGCCCGTCAGGGGGGGCAAAGATACTTTTTTGCATGGGTTGTGACTCGTCAGGGGGGGGGGCAGAGTGCCCCCCCTGCCCCCCCCCCCGTAGGTACGCTAGTGACCACCACCAACACCACCAATACCACAACCTTCATTGTCATTCCACTGACCATCGGTATCCTCGCCCAACTATAAGAACTAAACACCGCTAGCATCTCCACGATCCACCAACATTATCAATTACTAACAAGATCCCCATAGTTACCACCAATAATATCATCATCATCATCATCATCATCATATTCGTCGTTGTCGACATCATCGTCATCATTACAGTAATCATCACCCCAGTCACCATCATCATCCTCATCATCATCTTTAACATTGTTTATGAATGTCGTTGCCATAATTTTTAAAGAAATATTTCAATTATGGTTCATTTTCCTTTTTCTCAGTACCTCCATAAAAAAATATTTGAAAATATCTGATTATTTCCATCAATACCCCTTGTTTTCTCGTTTCGCTAATCGAATATTTACCGTGATGAAAACATCCTCGTTTCAAAGGAAAGTACAACACATATCCTTTTCGCCTCGAACTTTTGGCAACAAACAATCTCGCTATCAATGCAGTAGGTCAAAATGTGTTAATTCGTCACGCTGGTTTTTGACCGTTCACAAATTAGTTTTCCTCTATCAGCAATTATTGCTAAATTGTGTCCTCTCAGGATTCATATTACCATCGTAATCAGTCTATTATTCTGAATTTATTCACTTAACAGCAGAATTCTCAGCCTTAGGATAAAATAAGTAGGAATTTGAGACGTTGAGCGGTTCTTGTTCATGTAATCATAATTATAATGTAATTAGAATTATCGCATTAGCACTTCTAGCGAAAGACAGACACCTCAAGGGTTTATTGGTAAATTAGATCAGTGAAAAAGAGAGGGGGATTTTCTTTTTTATATCAGGGGACTAATGTTCACAAGTTTTCTCTTAATGTAGAAACTACTATGACTATTTCATGTTACTTTTATTGTTGAAATAATCAGTTCAAATTGAACTTGAAAAGGGGAAAGAAAGAGAGAAAAGGGGTCGGAGGGGGGCACCATCACCATGACTCTACATGCTGGTATGATTACAAAGTAAACAAAATAGCACGTTGTTTAAGCCTGTCACTCTAACAAGTTGTTTAAAACTGTTTTTTTAATAATTGCTTAAACTTTTTAAACAACTTGTTTGAAAAGTTTAAACAGTTGTTTAAACAAGTTTAAGCAGTTGTTTAAACAGTTTAAACAGTAGTTGTTAGAGTGACCGGCTTAAACAACGTGCTTAAAATTAAAAACAGCGTTTTTTACAGTGTAGAAGGGCAGCAGTTTCGTAGACAGCCCAATTTACCACCGTTACTGAATATACATTTATCGTGTTTATCTGATAAAAAGATGAATTATATACGTGGGACTATGGTCGAGCTTTTATTATTTTTTTTACAAGTTTTAATTCAACTTTGACAAGTAAGCCCCTTTAAGATTTGGTACCCCCCCAGAAAAAGGTGATTGTCACTGCCCAAGTTTGTTGCTACATCATATGTTAGTGTCCTCAAACTGTTATATCGTGGAAGGTATAGAATGAAAACATGTTTTGACGGATGTATTTTACGATATTACATGTACATGAATTTTGTTCCGGCGGCCGATCAAAATGAGTATATCTGCATTTTCTTTCCACTTATCAATATATAAAACTACTTCTTAGTGACGAAATGTTCTGAAAATGTTCTGAAGTATATATTTGTGTGTAGCATTCTGATATCCGATCTCTAAATTTGTGAGATAAGTGATCAAATGGTCCTTTCACAGAAAAACTAAAAACATTACGGAGAGAGTGCGCTATATACATGGATAAAACACAAATTTTCACGAATAATCAACGGTTGAAAACACACACACACACGCACACACCATGCAGCCTCTATACTTTTGTAAAATTGGAATGTTGGATGATACTCGAGTATGATTCAAGCTATTATGACCAACCAAACTATAACTCATATAATGACCAAGGCTTTCTGAAATAGTTTAATATCGGTCCCGAAGTATGCGCTATTTTTTTTAATGTTTAAAACGAAATACAATACACGACATCGGTAGTTCGTGGTTGTCCGGGATTAACCCATGTTCAAGTCCCTCTCTTACCCCTAAAAATAAATCAACTTTATTTTCCAGTACATGTATCCATGTAACATAATAATCCTGAACAATTGAAAACAAAATACAAATTACTATGTATCAATATCAATTTTCATTCAAAACATAACATACGAATTATTGCATTTTCATTAAGCCTGATTACTCCTTGCAGTGCTTAAAACTTAATTCACTGTAAGATTTAGAAGTAGAAGTCATTGATCTCAGAAAGTTTTTAGGTAGCTAATATATTCTTTCACTCATTTTGAGCAAGAAATTAGAATCTCGATCTTATTCGACGGGGCACGTGAAATGTTCGTCGCCAGTCGCATGGGGTGAACACCGGGCACCAATTAGCCCCACACTGCCGCAAAGTATAGAACCCGATAATTTTTTTTTTAGTTTTAGTTTTAAAGACTTTATAATGTAGTAAGGAGAATTTGAACTTGCAACTTAAAAAAACAACAATTATTTTAAGGGTAAAAACGTAGTAACAGAACAAAGAGACTGTTATGAAATAATGAAAATATAATATTCACTATTTCAATGATTATATATCGTGAGTCTGAAATGCATTATTAATTGAGGGGGAATAAAGAAAAAAAAAAGCTAATATCTGTAGAATAAATGAAGGGAAATGTCGAAATGAACGAATGCTTATATACTTGAAATAGTAGAAAACTAGTGCCAGGTCCGCTTTTAACAAACGATTGGTCCTTCTTTCTTTCCTTTTCTCTTTTATTCTTGTTTTTTTTTTTTTTGGGGGGGGGGGGAGGTGGCAAGCATCCACTCTGTACGCAACTGTAACAAAAGGCAGGAGCGGCGCCACAGGGATGGCAGGGTAAACCACCCATATGACTTTTCAAGTAGTGACTTACAAGTTATTGTAGTAACTTATTGTATTTAATAGCCTATACTTTTTTTAACTTTAAAAGGTGGTTCTTACATAAGAAAGGGAATTTCGAAAGAATTAATGGATGTTGGTGTTCATGGTTACGTCTTCCCTCTTCGTTTTTTTTTTTTAATCCGCCATAATATTTGGTCAAACTAATTTCATTTTTTATATTATTTTAGAATGTGCTAGGATAGGGATCGCTGTATGTTACAGTTACATTAGTTTTACTGAATTTCACAGGATTTGTGGGAAAACTGGCGACTTCTATGTTGACCTATAGGTTCAGAAAAATGGCGATGTTTAATCTTGAACACCAGCTCCAGAATTGAGAATGTCATTTCATCCGCAAATGGATACGCGAGTCTAAACAATGGATTGATTTCAAGTTCATGATCTACAGTCCCATGTGTAGAGGAATATGTTGTAATCTTAACTGGGGTATAATTTGTCATGTCACTATGTTTGTCTCGAGGGGGTAGCACGGATCAGTGTGCCCACCCATGGTGAGATGAAGGCCAAGAGCAGAGATCTTTCAGAAATGATTAACACCCCGATAACTTCACACGGAAAATAGATAGCCCAACTCTTTAAGTCAAGAGATCGTGAAATAAACGTGCTTAGTGGAGGAATTGTTGTATATCCTTGTGGAGCCGTGATATGTGCAAACGCCGGGATATGTGCAAACAACGGTATATGTGCAAAATTTCGCCGGGATTTGTGCAAACAACGGAATTGGTGCAAACGCCACGCCGGGAAATGTGCAAATCTGTCAAAATATATCAACGGCATCTGTGCAAACGTGACGACGGGATATGTGCAAATGAACAATTTTCACGGGAAAAGTGCAAACCTCCGGGATATGTGCAAATCACTGCATTTATCCATATAAAGGCCATTTCACATGAAATGTTTCATAAATTTACTGTTAAAAATGAGAAACATGCCTGCATAAGGGAGAAGCTACAGTGACATCGGCAATGAAACGCTTTTCAGAGAGGCAGGGGGGGGGGGCACCAACCTTACATTGAAGACCCACTATCGTTTGGAATAACATGGATGTAGAGTGTAGTCTTTTAATGTTCCAGACCCGGTCATTTAATAATTTGAAGATCCTTCTGAACTAAGATCCTGTACTAAAGCATACATAACGAGCTTAGCCATTCAAAAATAATATTAAAAAAAACTGCAACACCTCACCGTCTACCAAATTAAGACCTTGTAGAAATGAATATAGAATGTAGTCTTTACCCTAGACCTTGTTGTATCAATAACAAAAAAAAATCAAATTTAATACCTCACCGTCTTATTCCTATGGAATAAGTTGTTGTTGTTGTTGTTTTAGCTTATACGGCGCGTGTCATTCAGTTGTGAATATTTGCGCCAAAAAACCACATCAACCGAGCCGGATTGAACCAGCGACATAAGGTTAACAGTTGTCAATCATCTTCAGTCCTCCGCTCTACCAACTGAGCTATCGGTGGTTACTGGGTTTAAAGTGTAGTATTTACTCCAGACCGGGTGATTAAACAAATTTAAAACTATTTAAGCCCCGCCATCTTCCACTACTAAGACTCTGTTGGTGTCACGCGCGTAAAACATTCCCCATAGACTTGTGTGTTAAAATGACACTTTTGAAAAATTCATGAAAAATAAATGTGAAATTAGAGGGTAGAATGTTCACTACCATTGGATAGGATATATATCTGACATTCCAAATCTGACCAGGAAAGGGTACCGTAGCCAGCTCATTTTAAAAATAAATCGCCATTTATGAAGATAACTATGAATGGATCAAATTCATCAACTGAAACAGTAAACTAGCCCTAATTATTCCGCCAGTCGAAAAATAGTTCCAAGTCACTGATTTATCTTCCCAATCTGGGCGAAGAAAGTTCAGCAGTTACCATTTCTAGAATCAGTGTTAGATTTTGAATCATATTCATACATTTTTGTCAATCAGCAATATCAAATTGACAAAAATTCGAATGGGTTGGGTCGAACGAATATCTTTAGCTCCCCTGATGTAATTAGGCTCGTGGCACCTGTTATAAAGAACGTGTATATAACGTATTCTCAATTCTCCAGACCCGTTAATTTAAACAAATTTTCAAGACCCCACAGTCCCATTCCTGTGAAAAAAGATGGATATAAAGCGTTGTCTTTTCTCCAGACCTTTGATTAAAAAACCTTCAGAATTAAGACCGAAGACTAAGACTCCGTTATAAAGCAAGGGTACATATCGTAGTCTTTACTCCAGACCCGTTTTAAAAAATTATGTTATAATCTTCAAAAATAAGACCCTGTAAGAAAGCATGGATATAAGAGCACAGTCTTTACCCCAGACGCTGTTATTAAAAAAAATTAGGAGATCTTCAATTTGACGACCCCACCGTCTCATCTCTGTGGGAAAAAATGGATATAGAGTGTAGTTTT
This sequence comes from Lytechinus pictus, assembly GCF_037042905.1. NCBI lineage: Eukaryota > Metazoa > Echinodermata > Echinoidea > Temnopleuroida > Toxopneustidae > Lytechinus > Lytechinus pictus. The sequence goes on from NC_087246.1 coordinate 33,507,183, forward strand.
TACTCCAAACCTGGTGATTAAAAAAAAACTTAAATACTAAGACCCCATCATCTTCCAAACTAATAGTCTACAACAAAGCACGGGTACCTATAGCATAGCCTTTACTCCATACCCATTTATTTAAAAAACTACACTGTACACTGTACACCCACTGTATAATTACGCTGTATACCCATGTGCTACATTACAGGGTCTTAGTATTGGAGATGACGGGATTGAAGTTTCGAAGATTCTTGATTTTTTTCTTCAAATGACTGGGTCTGGAGAAAATAATAACTCTATCATATGCTTGATTACATGGCAATGGTTTAGAAGATGGTGAGGTCTAAGTTTTAAAGTTTATTTTCATAACCACCGGGTTTTGAGTAAAGACTACGCTTAGCTAGTCCAGGTATAGCGTTAATCCTGTTGTTTGGAAGAATATATGGCCAAGACTGAGTATTAAAAGGTAGACTAATAACCTTCATCTTGTAGGGTAAGGTCGCATTGGGTCTGGAAAGGGAGACAACCAGCATGGGTCGGCAGAGCAGAATTGATAGGGGGAGGGGAGGGCACAGCGAAAAAGGGCACTTCCTCTTTTGAAAAGGGCACTTGAAACAAACAACTTTTTTAAAAACAAAATAGCATATGTACCCTAGTAGGGTAATGAGCAAAATGATTGAGGGGGGCAAACATGGCGTATGGGGCAAAATTTCTTTAAAGCTGCGAGCGAGCGAGCAAAATTTTGAAACTTTTAATGAAAAAAAAAAAACATTTGTGATAGATTTTGACATAGAGAACACTATCATATTTCAACACATTTCTTTCCTTTTCTTCTTTTCTTTTTGTTGGTCTTGAAAACTTTTGGGGTCCATGGAACGAGGTCCATTTCTTAAGGGGCTCAGATGCTCCTGCATAAAAGAAAGGACGCTAATTGCAAATACATAATCAAATTGGACATTTGAAGAAACCAGAAGAGAAGGGGCATTTATCAGAATATTCATATGGGGCACTTGATCAAAGGTGAAAATGTACACACTACAGAAGAAGAATTTAACTCTGAAAAGGGGCAACTTAACTCTATCTAGGCCGGGGTATTTTTGGAGTTCATATGGCCGGGGGGGGGGGGGGGGCTCCCAGGCCCCCCCCCCCCCCCTTGAGATCTTGGCCGTCGATCGCGCGATCGCAACGAAAATTGGCACGCATGTTGTCTGGGATATAATCTACAAAACTGTGTAGTAATTTATTTAATGCAAATCGTTATTACGTAATTATGCTAATTAAAGCATAATTAGTATGCGAAATCATACTTTTTCCTCTAACTCCATAAATAAAGCTCCAAATGTTCTAATTTTTGGCCTAGAAACCCTTTGTGATGTTCTTAGCAAAGTGTACATGAAAAAAATTGTAATATCAGATCACTTATGTATTATATTGTTTTTTGCAATTTCTTATGTATTTCTTTGTTTTTTGGACCTTTTGTTTTTCATTGTTTTTTCAATGAAATTCGTTGGGGACTCTTCTAAGATCATAAACAGCATAAAATACATACATTTAGGCCAGCAAAACTAAAAATAATCATACATTTATGAATTATAATTTATAATTTTTGGTCTGACATGCACTTACATAACATTGCGTAACTTCGGAACCGCGTACCCGGGTGACGCAAAATTGGTCTCAAAAGTTGTGCAAGACTTGAAAGTAAAAATTTAGCGAGCAGCGCGGTCCGAAAATTTTGCGCGACGAAAATATCGCGCGACTCGTTGAGGGGGGAGGGGGGCCTCCGAGCCCCCCCCCCCGGCCTAGATAGGGTTAAAGGGGCGAGAGGAATATTTCAAAAGGATTTTAATTATTTAAATATGCACTTTTAGAAGGGATAAGAACGCGAAATAAGGAAAACGGGCAATTATAGGGCATGAAAAGAGCGGTTTTAAGGAATGGAAACTTATCTCATACGAGAATGGGCACTTATATTTATAAAAAGGTAAAGGGGCACACTTTAACACATAAAACGGGTCCTTATAAGATGAAAGGGGCAAAGTTCTTGGGTTAAAAGGGAAAACTGTTTAGTGCTTCAAAAAGTGGGGGCACTGTGAACCCCCTGCCCCCCCCCCCCCCCGGGATCGCAGCCCCTGCATTCATATCATATGGAACATTCGTTGTATAATCGAGGAGGTGTATGAATTGCAACGTAAAAATATTGCATTTAGAGAGTAAAACATTTGTGGGTATATAGTTCAAAATTAATGCCTCTTGTTGGTAAAGTGCGCTAGTATGACATGATTGTGTGGGAAATAGTTTTATATACGTTGGTGGGTACAGTGTTTTTACACATGTGGCTGATATTACACAAGCTGGCGTCGCGACGGTACATCACTTTGGGCGTGTTAAAAGAGATAGGAAACAATGTCTTGTTTGAATGTTCATAGATTCATAAAAATTAATATCAAATGCCATAGTAATCAAGACATTTTGGGTTTATAATTAAATGATAAATGATAAATGATAAATGAATGATAAATGAGAGAAATATTGAAGTTTTATATAGGGATTTACAAGAAGTCGACTGGGGAGAAGTATATGATAATGACGATCCAAATGAAAGTTATAATCTTTTTCAGGCGAAATTTCGTAAACTATATGATAAAAATCTCCCTGTCGTAGTTGAAAAAAATAGGAATAAAAAATTGAAATGCTGGATGACGAGAGGACTGTTACAGTCGACATAAGAATAAATTATATAAATGGTATATACGTAATCCGTCAGATGAAAATGCTTCCGTTTATAAAAATTATCGTAATTTACTCACAGCGCTAATTCGTAAAACAAAATCACAATATTTTCATAATGAATTTTTACTCAATAAATCCAATATTAATCGCACTTGGAAAACAATTAATTTACTACTTAATAAAAGTAAACCAAGTGAAAATTCTGTGTTTAAACATAACGGTAAAACTGTTACAGAACCGAGCACTATATCGAATTCGTTTAATAACTTTTTTACTAATATCGGTCCATCTTTGGCAAACAGAATCCCTGAAACTCAAACGGACTATTTGAAGTTTATCAATGATCCACCAACTGACTCCTTGTATCTGTATCCCACCTCGGAGAATGAGATTTGTAACATTGTTAAAACATTTAAAAACAATAAAGCGGCTGGTTTGGATGAATATAGTCCAAGAGTCATCAAACAAGTCGTACCATATATTTGTGGACCTTTGTGTCATATATTTAATTTGTCTTTATCAAAAGGAATATTTCCTCATGAATTAAAAAAGGCCAAAGTGACACCAATTTTTAAATCTGGGGACAAAGGTGAATTTACGAACTACAGACCTATTTCTGTTTTATCTGTTTTTTCTAAGTTATTAGAGCGTATTGTTTACAAGAGGACTTTCGAATTTCTTGATAAATTTTCTATTCTTTATGATAATCAATTTGGGTTTCGTAAAGATTATTCCACAAGCATGGCTCTTACAAGTCTCTCTAGTAAAATAATAGATGCTTTTGAAAATAATGAGTTCGCAATTGGAGTTTTCATCGACCTATCCAAAGCCTTTGATACAATTAACCATAACATATTACTATCTAAATTATATCGTTACGGCATACGTGGTATTGCTTATAATTGGTTCACTAGCTATCTTAATAATCGTTTACAATGTACTAAATACAAATCGTGTGTGTCAGACTTTAAGACAATAACCTGTGGAATTCCCCAGGGCAGTCTCCTCGGCCCATTGTTATTTATATTATATATTAATGATCTTTATAAATCAGCAAATGAGCTATCCTTTATATTATACGCCGATGATACAAATATATTTCATAGCAATTCAAACTTGAACTCCCTTTGTGATATTGTGAATGCAAATCTTGTACATGTATGTGAATGGTTTAAGGCTAACAAATTATCTTTAAATGTCAAGAAATGTAACTACATGGTTTTTCATAATAGAAAGAATATCGATTTTAATGATGCATGTGTTATACTCGACAACGTAGTATTACCACGGGTAGACAAGGCCAAGTTCCTTGGAATTTATTTAGATAGTTTTATGACATGGAAAGATCATATACATGAGATCGAAAGTAAAGTATCCAAAAACATTGGTATTATATCTAGAATTAAATATCTCTTGCCAAGTCACATTCTACGTATGTTATATTGTGCTCTGATACTTCCATATTTCTCGTATTGTAATATTATTTGGGCCAACTCCTGTAAGTCTAGCATCATAAAGCTTATAATACTGCAAAAGAGGATTGTTCGTATTATATCTGGATTACATTTTCAATCTCACACAAATCCTGTATTCAAAGAGTTAAAATTATTGAAATTTAGCGATATTAATTTGCATCAGCAAAGTATTTTTATGTACAAAAGCATAAACAACATTTTCCCCTCTCAATTTAGTAATCTCTGTCATTTTAACTGCAATTCGGATATTCATAAGTATAGCACGAGAAGCGCTACCCAAATTCATTTACCAAAACATAGAACCCGAAGATTTCAATACGATATTCGCTACTCTGGGCCAAAATTTTGGAACAGTTTACCAGCCCGCCTACAAAACTCTCGTTCTTTGCAATCTTTCTCTTATAAAATGAAACTTTATTTAAATGCTCGCACTGACAGAGATCCTTGACATGTTGACATGCTTGAACTACCTTCCATTTCTAATGTTAATTAATGCACATGCCTTACCTGTTGCTCTGCTAGACAAATGTCACTCAAGCTCTTTATATATACATGTACCAATATTACGTAATTGCGACCAGTTTACTCTGTTATTCAAATGAACTTATCTTCTAATGCCTACATTTCTTCTCCCTCTTCTCCATCTGTGTTTCTTTTTCTACTCTTAACTTTCTTATTTATATGCAATTACATATGATGTCATTACAGTACGTAACTTGTTATTTATTTGTATCTGGCGACCCCAACTCAAGCTCTGCTTTCCGGGTTTTCGCCTCCTTCAAAATTGTGTCGAAATATATAATGTATTCGTTACTATGTCAAATATTATTTTGTATCTGTTTGAAGGAAATAAATGTGATTTTCAATCAATTCAATCAATCAATCAAATTTTAAAGAAATTCGAAAACTTCTGATGAAATCTGGAAATGAAATCAACAGATCAAGTACAATGTGTGTATCAGTGGAAATCATGCTTGCCTCTCCCACCCCCTTTAATTAATTGCCCCATGCAGTGTTCGAAACAGTACTAAATGTCCCTTTAAGGTGACACGACATATACTCCTGTGACAATTGCTCCGGTCTTAATATCTTAGAAGGCATAGGATTAGTGTTAGGATTGTGATAGAGTTTTTGGTTCAGAATATTGTCATGATTACGATTAGGGTGTATTTAGTTTTGGAGGTTAGCTTTTATGTTTCGCTTAATGTATAGATTTTCCATCGGAGCAATTGTCGCCGGAGCAAATGTCCACTAAGCCTGGTGCCCCCCCCCCCCACTGCCTCTCTGAAAAGCGTTTCATTGCCGATGACACTAGCTGTAGCTTTTCCCTTATGCAGGCATGTTTCTCATTTTTAACAGTAATGTTATGAAACATTTCATAAGAAATATCCTTAATATGGATAAAAACAGTGATTTGCACATATCCCGGAGGTTTGCACTTTTCCCGTGAAAATTGTTCATTTGCACATATCCCGTCGTCACGTTTGCACAGATGCCGTTGATATATTTTGACAGATTTGCACATTTCCCGGCGTGGCGTTTGCACAAATTCCGTTGTTTGCACAAATCCCGGCGAAATTTTGCACATATACCGTTGTTTGCACATATCCCGGCGTTTGCACATATCACGGCTCCACAATCCTTCCTCCTTTGAGAAAAATGTAATTTATGGCCCCCTACAATCTTGCAAACAAATTTTTCATTCGAAATTATAAAGTAGTAAACCCTATTGCAAGGGCGGAGCTAGAGTATTTTGGAGAGAGAGAGGAGGGGGGGGGGGGCAGATCAACCTAATTATGTACCCTATACATTCTTTTGAATTGAATAATATATTTTTTCTAGATTTATTGGATCAGGGACGGCGTTATATGGGTGGGCAAGGGCGACCGATCCCTGTTTTTTGTTTTTTAAAGAAATGAGAAGAAAAAAATAGGAGAAAAAGAAGGAAATGATCAAGAAAAGGGAGGTTTTATACTACGGTCCTATACTTCCCTTATTCATACACTTGTTTTTTCACTACCTTGTCTTATTTGTCTTTTATTTTTACTTGTTGAAAAATAATTGGGGGGGGGGGGGGCAGGCCTCTTGTGTCGCTCCTGCAGTATTAAATTGGGGGGGGGGGGAGAATATTGGAAAAATTGTGTCGGGTAAAGAAAAAGAAGTGGAGGATAGAAAATTAAAGGAGGAGTTGGAGGACGAAAGAAAGAGGAAGAATAACAAAGTATACAAATTGGGAAAAAACAAGGAAAAGAGCCAAAAAGATGAAGAGAGAACTAACTACAAGTGAAACAAAAAAGATGATGGGTATAAGAAAAGAATGATGAGGATAAACAAGAAAAGTCTGAACGAGAACGCAGATAACGAGCTAAATTGTTGAACAGAAAGAAATGTTTTCATCTTCGAAAGATCTTGATGCATCTAATACAGAAATGAAGAAGACAGTATTGCAGTCTGAATTCACATCAATGTCAAAATTCAAAAACGACCGCCGGAGGGGAATTTTGTAAATGGATTATTTACTTCGCATTTTGAATTTTGCAACCCTTTCACATGTATAATAGAATAGCTTTGACGATTTCCAGATAGAAAAACTCTTCTGCACACCTAAAATAATAGATTAATGTAACGATTTCTGTTATTCAGATACGAGGACGTGTCTTTATAATGAAACCATTCGAAATTGCTTTTGATATTTTGTTCTCAACGTTCAAGCTCCTGAACGATTGCTGTTTATCCTCCGTTTCACGTCTTGTTTGCGCTGGACATTATTAGGTCGATATAAAATTTGTGACAATTTTCAGGTCAAGTGCGGTCCTTTTCAAACTATCCATCATGAATCTGTCTAACTACGGAAGCCATGCAAGCGCTATTTTACTTGACGAGATGGGGGAAGTACACTCTAAAAAATATTGGGTTAAAATCAGTGGCGTACCTAGGATTTTTCACAGGGGGGGCAAAACCATCCGCCAAAAAATTTGACAAGCAAAAAAAAAAAAAAAAAAAAAAAAAAAAAAAAAAAAAAAAAAAAAGGTCTTCAAGCTCGTTTGAGGGGTCAATAAAGGTCTTCAAGTTCGTCAGGGGGGGGGGGGCAAAAAAGGTCTTTCAAGCTCGTCAGGGGGGCAGGGATACGTTTTTTGCATGGGTTGTGGCTCGTCAGGGGGGGGCAGACTGCCCCCTCTGCCCCCCGTAGGTACGCTAGTGGTTAAAATGCTCCATGAGGATAATTATGTGTCCAACCATGGACCTATGGTCCAACCAACATTGGGCATTTCTTTTGGGCATTTCTATTTATCCAGTGTGATGAGAATTTTGCCCATTCTAAAGTAATTGCTTATTTTTAACCTTACTGGACAATATGGTTCCCGCACTGCCCCAAATTGGTCGGACACATAATGACCCTCGTGCTGGTTAAAATTTTACCCAATATTTGTTACAGTGTATTTTACCTTTTAAAGTCGACTTACCTTTATTTTGTCGACTAAATTACTTTGTACGTCGCCATGACAACATGTACATGTTTAAGAGTCAATTTGGTAAGATAACTTATGCGACCATGTCGAAAAACAAATGAAAAAGTCTAAATGATAAGATTATGATAAGAAGAAGTCGACTTGACAAGAAAATACAAATCACATTATTCATTATACTGTATGTGTATTGACAGTTTTTAGCGTGCGTGCATGGCCTTCTTATTTTCTGGCAGTCATGTAAGATATTCAATCATTAAACTAAAAACATAAACGATTCTCAGTGGAGTAACTCTTATTTGCGCCAATTCTAACATATATAACACATACATATCAATAATGATGGGGTAAATGTAACTGTGAAAATGTGTGTGAGGAGGAGGGGTCGAGAACACATTGAGTATTCAGGAATAAAAGTGCGTAACTATATATAATAGCAGCCAGCATTTTATGACATATGAAAATAAGTTGTTGGTGCCTTCCCCTCCTTTCTCATCTTTTTTATTCTTCAAAAAGACACGTAATGAATTTTTTGTTTGATTTTACCTCCAACTCAGCTGCAAGAACAAACTTATTTTTTTCCGCCCAGATTATCCAAATCCTTAAAAAACTCAATTTTGTATTCCCTGCTTCATCCACACGGAATAAAAATCATATATAGATACAATCTTTACGAGCTCCTCACTTGAACCAGGCATCAGACCCGACTTCTAATTTTCGTATCTCGTTAAAGAAATAACCAAACAAAGGATTTTGCTCTCCCAAAGTCATTCATAAATCATCTTCTTTTTGTTTTAAGGCACGCGACTTTATTTTGATCATCTTACGATAAGGCCTCTCCATTCGCGAGAGTGATGGTTTGGAAGACCGTTTTGACGTACCAGACATAACCGCGGATCTTTATTTAGAACTGTAAATATACGAATGGCTCCCAAAATTGGAGACCAGAAAGTAGGGCACATATTTCTTCTAAGATTGTTGATGGCCGCATGGTTGACCTGTCAGGGACCAAAGATAATATCACTTTATAGATAGTTCATTAAATGTTCAGTCATAACTGCATTCTGAATTTAAAGAAAACGATAATATGGAAAAATATGAAATTGAAGTTTTGTTTGAATATCTATTAATTATCATGTTGATATATCGTTAAAGAATAACACATTTTAAGCAACACAAACATTGAGAAACTTTAAAAAGTACAAGTATCAGGCTTGATTTATGAGTAACACGATATTTTACGCCTCGTAAAGGAAACGAAAAAAAAAATCGATTGTAATTAAACTAGATAAAGAAAAACACGGTTTTCCTATATCCCTGCATGTATACTAATTATTAATCTAATTCTATCAAGTACATTCTCAATTCATTAAACATCTTTCTTCTTATCATACTACTGTATAATACAGGATTAATACCCCTTCATATCCCCCTGAGGCTGATTTTTTTTCTCTCATGCTATAATTTGTTTCCTTTCATTAATTTAGTGATTGATGAATTTTCTTCGTTCATATTCATGTAATTCAGTTTCTCTTTACATCTTTCTCAACGAAAATGATAACGTGTCGTCTTTGATAGTCTAAATCTACTAGGATTAATCATGTATCTATTGTCATGATTGTCAGACGACACTTTGCTGATAGGTCGACCATCATATTTATTTAATAATAATAATAATAATAATAGATGCTTATATAGCGCATAATATTCGACGGAATCTCTATGCCCTTTACAAAAGAGGTAATTAAGTCTAATACAGGTATACTTAGAATAAAATACATAAATACTAAATGAAAAAATAACAAAACATTGTAACATACATGGTGCTTTTCCTTAACAAAATAATCTAACATGAGAACAAGTATGTTTTTAAAGATTTGAGAAAGGTGAAAGTACATGTGATGGCCCTCAGATTATTAGGCAGTTTATTCCACAGTACAGGTTCTGCTGACTGAAAGGCACGATCACCAAACGAACATGTTTTAGACGTTGGTACAGTTAATAAATTCTGGCTAGAAGAGCGGAGATTTCTTTGTGGGACATTTTCAGTAATCAGATCATACAGGTACAATGGGGACTTACTAATGTTTTATGACATATTGCTATTATCTTGAAAAATAATTCTCTTCTGTACAGGCAACCAATGAAAGTGCGACAGCAAGGGCGTAATGGGATCTTTACATTTTGCACGCATGATAAGTCTGACTGCGCTGTTTTGCACTTTTTGTATCTTTCTTATATCTTTTTCAGGCAGGCCATATAAAAGTGAATTGCAAAAGTCAATTCTGGAAGAATCAAAAGCGTGAATCAACATTTCAGTGGTCTTTTTACACAAATAATTCCGATATTTTTTTTTGCAATTCTTCTCAGTGAACACATTGCAGATTGATTCATAATCCTAACATGTTCTTTTAATTGAAGGTGTTGATCCATGTGAACGCCAAGGTTGCGTGCTTTGGTTGTCTCATCTACATCCACCCCATCTACTTCAATACAAGCTGGTGTTAAAGCAGGATTAAACCTAGATGAAAAATGAATCACTTCATTCTTCTGTGGGTAGATTTTCAAACTATTTCTTCGGGCCCAAGACAGAACTTCAGCGAGACAAACATTAATCCTGCTTGTAACATTCAGAATGTTACAAGCAGGATTAATGTTTGTCTCGCTGAAGTATTTTTTTCTGTAGATCATGTGGTTTGAATGCTAAATACATTTGAGCGTCATCAGCATGTAGCATTTTATCCAGGCCATGGGACTTGATACTTGCTGATATTGGAGAGCTGTATAGCGTGTATAGCAATGGACCAATTATCGATCCCTGAGGCACCCCGCATAAGTCAGTGATTGGTTTGGAAACAGCTTCCTTCACCTTTACAACATGTGTACGATGTGAGAGGTAGGATGATATCCACTTCCATACAGACCCATCGATACCATACAAATGTTTCAACCGATTTATCAATATGTCATGGTTAAATCAGATCAACAGAGAGACCAATATGTCATTCTGTACCCTGAGCAGCGCAGTTTTAACACTGTTATGTGGCTTATAAGCTGCCGGAAAGTGGTTGTGCAGATTGTTTTCGGACAGGTATTCCTGGAGTTGTTTGACAACAGCTTTCTCAATTAATTTTCCCACGAAGCAGAGATTAGAAATTGGACGATAGTTCGACAGATCATCGGCCGAAATATTGGATTTCTTGATGATTGGTGTCACGACTGCTCTTTTAATAAAAAAGGAAAAACTTTCAAGACTAGTGTTAATAATTTACAAGACCGTCTGGCAGTAACTATAGGCCTAGATGGTCGCAATCAGTTACTTCAGTCAGTATTTTCAATTATCTGCTTTCAAAATATCATGAATTAGCTTTTCATAAAAATTCAAAGATGGCCGTCGAAATTGTCAGTTTGGACCCCATTAAGACACGGTTTGGTGATGGAAACATAAATATAAATCAACTAGACGAGACCTGAACTTGACCGACACTTTACACTGTAAGTTCGAAAATATCGAATATGACAAGCTCTTGACATAAGTTTTGCATCACTTATATAATATGGATATATAGCTTTCGAAGGATAGTAGACATATATATGCTCAATATTTAGGCCATGTAAAATGTACATAAGAAAGTTAATCCAAGGAAGAATCCTTAAGATAAAAATTTTCATGAAAAAAAAAAAGATAAGAGAATTTTTCCATTTTCTGAATAAATTAGGAAATTTCCCTATTTCCGAAACTTTCAACAGGAATACATCATATGCCCACAAAGTGGGTATCATGTTTAAGTAATATTTGACATCCTTTCATGTGATATCAATAACTGAACTTTGATTAAGACGTGATCTTTGATAATTTTTAATTCAATTTTCAATTTCAATTTTTTTCATTTTCAACAGAACAAAGTAAAGTAGTCGAAATAATTACAATGAACTTATACAGACAATATAAATTGAGCCATGTACGATATATGATATTTTTCTATAAGTAAAACAAAACAAAGTATTTTATATAAGCAAAATATCATAATCATTACAAAAAAAATGAAATTCTGAGAAAATGGAGGGATCCACTAGTTTCTCCAACAAAGGTGTCGCGACTGTTCTAGACTTAATTTTTAAAAATGCAACCCTATACACTCTAAAAAGGTTTACCCAATATTGGGTAGGATGGGAACATGCATGTTGGTTGGGTAAAAAGATATGGTGTAAAAAATGCATGTTCCCTTTCTACCCAATATTGGGTATACTTTTACTCGGTGTTTTTAGAATGTAGGAAAGGATCCAATAATCATATGACAGAGTATCTTTTGTCTTGAGTTTGTGAGGTTCAAAGCGAGTGTGGTATACTTGCTTCATAAGGCAATGGTCTTCGTTTACTATTTTGTTTTTCTCAAGTTTTATTTTTGATTAAAATATCTCACAATGAAGACAAATGAGACTGGAAACTTTCATCGCTAATAACTGGGACAATTTATATGCCAGTACCCGCTGATAAAGAAAGCACAGGCAGTTTCGTTACTAATAATAGGAGATAAATTATACAAACATGAATCTTCGGGGTGAAATTAATCGTTTTAATTAGTACTTTTAATCATCATGCAACACTGTTGCGGTTTCGCTTCATACATGGAGACATGCAGATCTTAATTTCTGAGCATTTTTTACAACAGTGTTTCATTTTATCGTTTGTGTCCCATGGTTATACATGCTTCTACATTATTTTCTTGCTACATTATCTTTGTTACCCCGGGCTTTGTTACTTCTATCAAACTCTTTCATGTAGACACTTGCAGCTTAGTTGCATATCTACCTAAAGAGAAATGCTTTGTTATTGAACTTTAAAAGACAATAAGCATTTTTTTTATCTGGTTATCCTGCGTTTCTTAGAGATACCATGCTCATGCATTCCTCAAGAAAACGATCAGTCGTTCCAAGCAAAATGCAGTTCATCGTTATACTCTTGATTTCAGCCTTAAAAGGAGGACTATCGAGTGTTGCGTTTGCTGAAGAGGTGGGTCACCATGATTGCCACCTTAGCACCTCAGTTTCTGGGGTCAAAGCTGACTGCTCGTATCTATCACTTCCCGGGATCCCAACCGATCTACCTCGTGAAACTACTACCCTGGATGCTTCCTTCAACGAAATGAAAGTCCTCCATAATAGCTCATTTACAGGTCTTTGTCAACTTATTGTGTTAACAGTTGTAAGAAACCACATTTACCACTTGGAGGTTGGAACATTCACTCCTCTCACCCACCTACAATTTTTGGATTTGACTGGAAACTCACTAGCTCACTTACCTGATAACATCTTTGAATCAAAACAGTTCTTGACAACTGTGGTGCTATCCAGGAACAATCTATCATCGGTACCCACTCGTGCACTACACTCACTCCAGCTACGAAATATACGTCTTGATTATAATTTCATTAAGAAGGCAGACTTCGCTGCTTTCTCTCATACAAACAACAGAGCAAACATCAGTTTAAAAGGGAATTCTATTTCTTCACTGCAGCCAACAGACTTTGAGCCCCTACGAAATGTTTCCCTGCACACACTGGACCTGTCTTCGAACCAGCTCCGTAATATTTCAAAACTGATCTTTTCATACCTCAATAATGTCTATCATCTTATTAATCTTAATTCAAACAAATTACGAGAATTCAACTTGGACACTTTTCTTGGAAATGTGACAGTAGGTACCTTGTTACTCGCCGATTGTGGAATAAATCTTATCATTCCACTGAAAAACTATAGTTTCATCAACGTCACTTTCCCTAAAATTTATCAAGTAATCTTGCGTGATAATAAAATTCGTGAAATCCCAAGCTCTGCATTTTGGGGAATGAGCGAGACAAGAAAACTAAATATTGGTTCGAACAAGATTTCTAAAGTTAACAATGAATCCTTTTGTGGTCTCGATTCCTTGACTAACCTATACATTTCTTACAATAGAATAAAGTACTTACCTACTCAAATGTTTTCTTGTAATCCAGAATTGCAAATATTATTGATTGCACACAACAGCATATATAAACTAAATCCAATGTCATTCAGTGGTCTCTTGGCACTTCGGCAACTTGATATATCAATAAATGGAGCAGAAGTTCTTGGCACGAAATGGAACAACCCAGCACTTCGTATTCTTGACATTTCTGGAAACGAAATTACACATCTCAGTGATACAAAATTTGAGGGAAATTTGTCAAGCCTTCAAAAATTAAAACTTTCAGGCAATAACTTAGATAAACTATCCCCAACGACATTCCAAGATGTACAGCTACTTCAAGAGATTTACCTTGAGTCTCAACATGGAGGGAAACTACATCTCAATGGAGTATTCAGTAAAATGAAGAGTCTCATCAAATTGGATCTTTCTCAAACCAACATTACGTTAACCTCCACTTGCCAATTCAATGAAACAATGAATTTAGAAGAGTTAGATCTTAGTTTTACGACACTCAATAGTTCTAACATCTATGACAGTGAAAGACAATCATCCCTTTTTGATGGACTTGTTTCTCTATCAAAGCTTCACCTCCAGGGAAACAACCTAAACCATTTGGAACCAGAAACGTTCAAGTCTCTTTCCAAACTCTCTTTAATGGATATGTCTAAAGCAGGCATTGTAGTCATAAAGCCCGGTTTATTCCATAGATTGATTTCTCTGAAACGTCTGAACCTTGATTCTAACAACATAAACAAAATATCTGAAAATGTTCTTTCTGGGTTGAATTACCTAGAGTCCCTTTACTTCGACGACAACAGAATAGAAGTGATCGAGAAAGACTCATTCAAGATGACTCCTAATCTGCATTATCTCTCTCTTTCAGGTAATCGATTGACTAAAGTTGAGAAGGATATGTTTTTCCCTACCAACAGGACATTATATCTCGATATTCACGATAACCCTTTCTCTTGCACCTGTGATTTAAACTGGTTTATATCTCGGCTTGGTGAAAGCAACATATACCTCAAGAATCCTGATCAAACAGTGTGTTACAGTATGTCCATTGACAGATTTGTTGGTATACTATCATTTGATCCAAAACTCTGTGCTATTAATTTTGAGCTTATGATAATTCCATTATCCTTCTCTGGCATCTTGGTTGGATTTCTGATCATACTGGCATATATCAATCGCAACCAGGTCAAAGATAAACTGTCCCCTCTTAAACTAGCGATTATTGATTACCTTCAAGTGGTGGAAAGCCTTGATGCAGATAACCATACATTTCACCTAAACCTCATGTTCCACGAGTCACAAGAGGAATGGGTCGACCAGATTCTTAAACCGGCAATTGAGGAGAGGTTGCCGCATCTGCAGAATATCGTCTATGGAGACAAAGATCTCTGCCCTGGAATGTTCTATGTGAATGCCATCCAACATGCTATCGAGAACAGCTTCAAAACTGTCCTGTTGGTAAGCAACAGTTCTGTTGATGATGTTTGGATCAGAACCAAACTCCGTATGGCCCTGGAGCATGTCAATGACACAGGATTTGACAAGGTTATCCTGATCTTCTTGGAGGACATTGAGGAAGACCAACTGCCGTATCTTGCTAGGTTGTTTGTGAGAAGAAACAGACCTCATATATTCTGGACAGAGGATGTAGACGGTCAGGAACTATTCTGGGCTACTTTCGAGAGAAGCATGAGAGTGAACAAAGCCATAAATAGTTCCATTCCATTTTAGAAAAAGATGACAGGACCAGTTGGGTATATTTAGGAAGTTGGTCCGTGAGGCAGGGCCAAACTTGTGTCTTAGCTTCTAACATCTCTTTATTTTTGGCATCAAACACACAGCAGCATTCTCTGAAATCACAATGAGCATTCTCATTATTTGTAGAATGCTCTTATGAAAATGTGATGAAACATGTACTTTTTTCTTTAAAAAGCTGTGCCCTGTGTACCATAGCCCTTGACTGATCTTTCATCAGCTTCACTTCTGAAAGATCCTCCACAAACCCGAATCATCTGCTTACTAAAAAAACTTATTGATAGGATATATAACCACTTCTTGTATCAGCAAAATGTTCTATTCAGTAAAAGTGTAATGAACATTATATTATACACTATGTATGATGAAAGATCACTAACACTAGTTAATCAGGTAAATTGCCAATTCGTCTACTGCCAACTTGTCCACTCACCACATGGTCTAATTTCATTTAGTCTAATGCCATTCTGTCCATCAACATTTCGTCTAGTAACCATTTAGTCCAATCATCACTTTGTCTTATCACCAGTTCGTCTATGACCATTTCGTCTCATAACCAGTTGGTCTAAAATCCATTTCATTTTCAATCATTTTGCACAATTTAACACTTAGTCCAATTAGACCAAATGGACTAAATGGCTATTGGACCAACTTATTAGATGGAATGGCATTAAACTAAATGAAAGTAGACCATGTGGTGAGTGGACGAACTGATAGTAGACCAAATGATAGTGGACGAGTTGGCAATTAGAAAAATTGGCATTAGACGAATTTGAAATAAACCGTTAATCTTTGCTTACTAAACAAACTTATTAATTGATCAGGTACATAAACATTACTTGTATGAGAGAAGTATGTTTATTTTATAGATAACTTTTGTTTTATTCTATGTTAATTTTCACTTGTATTTTATGTATATATTATCATGTTTATGTTCTATTCTTTGTTTGTAAAGGGGAAGGCTTTGTTGTAAAGCAGTTTTATAACTGAGCCGAACTACCCTCCACATTATTTTATCATTTGTTATAGATAAAACATGAATGAATAACTAATAAATAAATAGGCCTATAATAATGTATACATAGGTCTTCTATGAATGGAGATGAGAAAGGCTATTATTAATGAGCAAGCCCTTTTAGGCAGGTTACAGTGGGGGAAAACGATAAATTGCCAACTCGTCCACTCACCACATGGTCTAACTTCATTTAGTCTAATACCGTTCCGTCCATCAACATTTTGTCTAACAACCAGTTGGTCCAATAACCATTTGGTCCAATCATCATTTTGTCTAAATACCAGTTTGTCTATTACCATTTCGTCTAATGACCAATTGGTCTAATACCCATTTTCTTTTCATTCATTTTGTATCATTGGTGGCAGCATTTCATAGGACTTCAATGTTCTTCCAAGCTGTCTCCACATTTTATTTTATTGTATATATATATTTATGTTGTAATTTTTTTTTTTACTTTTAATGAAATATATTGAAATTGAATTAAATTGAAAATTGAATTTGCACAATTAACAATTTAGTTTAATTAGACCAAATGATGTATGGACTAAATGGCTATTGGACCAATTGTTTATCAGACGGAATGGCATTAGACTTAATGATAGTAGACCATGTTGTGAGTGGATGCACTGATGGTAGACCAAATGATAGTAGACGAGTTGGCAATTGGATGAATTGGCATTAGACGAATTGGAAATAAACCGGGAAAACCACTCAAGGGGAAACCAAACATGTGATCTACATAGACCGGTGGTATTTTTACACAGGTTATGACAAAAATGGAATATACGTTTCTTACTGGTAAAATAAAATGTCAATAACAGCAAAATATCAATGATATAATACCATTAATATATTTAATCAACAAGGTATGATCAATTTTATAGTTTACACATAAAAGAGCAGAAAGAACGATGCCAAGGCTCACCTTCATAAACATTTATTATCAATTCACATCAATCACAGATTTGATAGTGATTTCTTTGAGACTGCAACTCAAACTTGAAGTAATTCCGGGGGGGGGGGGGGGGGGGCCAGGCACTTCCATTGATGAGTGGATACCATACGTGACCAAAAAACAGGTAAAAAGGATCTTTTTTTTCAAGATAGGGCATGTTACACATGTAATGTAATAAGGGTGTCTCAAAACACTAAAATAATAAAAAAGGGTATATATTTCGCTAGGAAAACTACTTGTTTATGGTCCAATTTGTGATGGAATAAAAAAGATTAAAATACCTTTTTGCCCCAACACTGCGCGTTCAGGGTCCAATTTGAGCAAGGTGTGTACGGTGGTACTAAACCCAATGAAAGTAATGATCCATGATCACGTCCGTAACATAACCCCTACTTGTTTAGGGGGTCAAATCAAGGAATACTTGTCAAGGGTACCGTTTTGTTTCCAAATTCCAATACTTGTTAAGGGTATGGTTTCATACACCAATACTTGTTAAGGGGGGGGTGCATTTACAGAACATGGAAAATGCTTATTTAGGGTGCTTTTTGAAACCTCATGGTCACGCATAGTATCCACTTATCAATGGAAGTGCCCCCCCCCCCCCCCCGGAGTAAATCTTAAGTTGATTTTAGATAAATTGTTTGTAAAACAGGTTCATAGACCAAAGTGTCTCTGTGTTTATTTACAAACATTAAATATGGTCCACATTCACAAGAGGCAAAAAACAGGAAGGGGTACAATTAAGATGCAACGATGCAGATCCATAGTGTAATGCAGCGCATAAACTGAGAAAGTACAATGAAAAAAATGTGCAATTTCTTTCAAATGGTGCATGAAATCTGCACAGTCCATGGATTTGATGGATTGATCCAATCAGTCGCAACTATGGAAAGCCAGCACAGTCAACATCTAAAATGCATGTTTGTTTTAAAAAAATTAGATGTGAATGTACATCCATCAATTCATTGATTTCTTGACAATTGACAAATGGTGTGTTCTCCTGAGTTTACAAAGGACATTTTGCAAATTTCCTGTAGAAAAAAATTATGACACTGATGGATTTCCATCGTTACGATTGATTGGATCAATCATAACTCTTTGTAAGACGGGGCCCTGGTATAAAGCTCTTTTGGGAATTCAAACATATTGTGATATTATAGTTATATATCAATTTACAATGCACATATCATTGAAGAAAGTGTAGAAGATCTTATCATATTGAAACCCTTGATCAAGTCTCACAGCCTATAAACATAGGAAAAAACAAAACACCTGTAAAATCTTCTCTTTACATAATGAGAGCTGTGATTGTATGCCTATACAGTGCGTCCCACAAAAAAAGGAAACCCATTTTCAGAGATAGATTTCACAATTATTAAATATGTTTTTACATGTACTATAAATTTGATACTCCTGGCAAGAGTGGAATCTCATCTCTCATGTGAAACCAACAGCTTAGCAAGTGGGTCATGCATGTCAGATTACAAACAATAAATATTGAGGCATATCAGAAACAATTTTTTGCAGAAACTGATGTGTGAATCTGATTCCACTCTCATGTCAGGGATCAGTGAGAGACACTTAACAAAGAATACAAAAGAAATGCTAATTGCTAATCGTCGAATATGCACAGTTGTCGTATCACGAACCAATCTTGTCCCAATTTTTCTGCACAACCTGGTTTTGACATTAAAATTTCCAACTCGTCTTGCTCATTAATGCGTGAAGTATTTGTCTTAAATTGGTTATCAAAATAAAGAGGAATAATTGAATTACATGATTATTCAAATGAAATATCAAAATTTATTTGCCTCTGAAGTAAAAAGACATGGGAATCCTGGTTTCCCTTTTTCTGGGATGCACTGTATATTTCATGGTTGTAATGTTCAATTTGTTAAAAGTAAATCAAAAGATAGATGGACCTAATTGTGGGGCCAGTACACCTCAATCAGAGTGTTTTCGCAAGTGTTTAACTCTCCAATTGTTTATCAGATCAGAATGTTATGGTGCCACTAGCATGCTACCCATGAACGATGTGTTTGCAATGGACAGACCAGTTGGGGATAATGGTGGCGCAAAAAAAAAAGCAGCACTGGGCCCTGAGATTCACAAATACTGGTTTATGTTGCCCAATTTCTATAACAAATTTACTATCAGGCAATCATATTGAATGATTTCAGTACTTTAAACTGCTATTATAATTTTGATGTTATAACAAGCTCTATGAAACAGGTCCCTGAACTATTTTGTAGAAGGTAGCAGAAAGATTTTAATGGTGAGCCCTTATTTATTTTGGCATAGTTATATGCTCCTACTCAGTTAAACAAGTTTGTCTATTAAAGGAAAATTGCATTGATTCAAACCACATGGAATATTATATCTCCAAGCAAAAATAAATGCATATACACCATATATTGCACAATATTCTATAGAATTTGTACTTTTCTTCTCTTTATGACCTGATTCATACAGGAGCCTAACTATGCTTCTATATGTAGATAGTGATATAATTCATGACAAGGAGATAAAATGAATCAAGAAGATGAGATAAGGTCTTGCATGTCAACCTAGTCAGGACGAGAAGATGAGAGGACAAGAATACAAGATCCTAGATCTCATCAGGTAAGATTTTTCAGGATGAAAAGACAAGGAGACATGATCTGGCATCTTGTTAGGTTGATCTTTTTGTTTGGATGGGCATATAAAGTAACAAAATCCGAGATCTTGCTTATGACTTTGTCACAGCGATAATACAATATGACAAGGGGATAAATCTTAACAAGTTGACTTTGTCAGAATGAAAAGACAAGGAGACAAAGTGAAGAGTCTTGTTACTGATATAATTGATCCTTTTTTTGCTGGGAAGACAATAATACAAGATCCTGAATCACATGAAGTCAAATTTCGCAGGAAGAGAAGACAAGAAAATAAGATGGACAATCTTAAAGTCGACTTGTTAAATTTGGAACATGAGGAGACAAAAATAAGATATTATGGAAATTGTCATGTTGATTTTTTTCAGGATGGTAAGACAAGGAGACAAGATCCAGGAGCTTGTCAAGTTAATTTGATAAATGTAAAAGTGAGAGGACACAGACAAGATCTTGTTTATTGCCAGGATGAATGTTTTTAAGAAGGTGAGGCAAGGAGACAAGATCCACGATCTTTTTAAGTTAACTTGTCAAATGTGATAGGCGAGAATAAACAAAAAAATCTTGTTTATTGTCATGCTTATGTTTCAAGGTGGTAATACAAGGAGACAAGATCATGGACCTTTTTAAAGTCATCTTTCCTGGGAAAAGATTAGAAGATATCATGGAGCTTGCTTTCTCATCTTCTCATCCTCATCATACAATTCATAATAGTTCATAAATATATAAAGTTGAGGAGAAAAGAAGAATGCAGTGACAGGGAGGGACATTGAACATAAAACTGTATGAATAAAAGACTCATTCTCCTTGTCTCACTTCTTGTCTTTTGGCTTGACTCGTCTGTAGATGGTTTCTTTCTTCCCTTCTTCCTGGGCAACGTATCTAGCAGCTGTAAACAAGTAGTCACTTAACCTAAGGTTGAGAGAGAGAGAGAGAGAGAGAGCATGATTAAGCAATGAACAATATACACTCAGCAGGCAAGAACTAGAAAGAAAGACAAGCAGAAAGGAAGACATACCCAGAGAGAGAGAAAAGAATTGATGGTCAGACATGACAATTAAGAGCAATCAAGAGATAGAAGGAGAAAAACAAGGAGACAGATAGCAATAAACAATAATGCAATTAAAATCAATCAATCAATTAGGAGAGAGATACAGCAATTAAGAAATCTCAAGTGAAAGCATAACAAAACAATTCAGAGATTAGAAAGAAAATGCAAACATTGCACTCAAATGCATTCTACACTGATATGTTAAATATTAGTAAAAAAAATCTTGATCAAACTTGCAATTTACAAACTGCATAATTGATATTCTTGTTAAACCTGCAAAAATCTAGTCAAAATAAAATTATTTAGGTCATACTGAAAAGGCAGAGCTCTAATAGACAAGTGATCAGGTATTCACCAAGACAGCTAGAATTTCCCAATAGAGATGCACCATACTCTTGTTCAGAATTATTCTAGCAGGCATGGTCTCTGTGTCTCGCACGCTGCTGTGCTGGGCGACCAATGCAATTTACCTGATGGGTGTTCTCAAGCATGTGGTATAGGCCCTGTTGATTCTTTATAGGCTTTTTAGATACTGAAAAATGGAGCCCAAACCTAATACCACAAAATATCATTGATAAATACAGGACAACCAAAATGAATCCACACATACCCCAATCCGTTTTCTTAGTATGGAGTACCACCTCTCCAGAGTTGGGCTTCTTTAGTTTCAATGTCTCTGGATGGAGATCGCCATTTTTCACGGGGTTGGGTCAAAATTGTGACGTCAGTGACGAACTACATCTCTAATACGTTTGCCTATTAAAGATTCCATTTTACCGTTAAGAAATCAAATATACACATAAAACTCTTTGAAATATTGTTCCAAATGTGTTTGATGTTATATCATACTTTCAAAATATGATTAGATTAATTTTACACCCATATTTACATTTTCGAAATTGGCTAATTAGCTATAATTGGCCAATTTCGAAAATGTAAATAAGGTGTAAAATCAATCTTTAAAATTCAATAAATCATATTTTGAAAATATAATATATCAAAAACATTTGGAACAATATTTCTAAGAGTTTACTGTGTATATTTGATTTTTAATGGTAAAATAGAATCTATAAGGGGCAAATGTATTAGAGATGTAGTTCATCGCTGATGTCAAAATTTTGAATTAACCTCGCAAAAATGGCGATCTCCATCAGACTTTGAACTGAATGTCCTGTATTTTTCAATGACATTATATGGTATTCGAATTTGGGTTTCATTTTCCTTTAATGATTTCCATTTCATCCAAACATTCGGGTATTCTTTATTCAACAATAGGAAGAGATAACATTATACCTTTCATTTTGTCAGAAACTAAATTTCATCTTTCTTAAAAGTTGATTCATCCCTTTAGTTCAAAATCCAAAATACTGAAAACTGAGATACAGTTGTACCATACATACCTGTTGATGAATCTACCAACTGCAAGATCAATTTCATCACTTGTACAAAGTGGTGCAATGCTTTGGAAATGAAAAAAAAGAGAGAAAATAATGACAAAATAGAAATAATGATAAGTAAAAGAAACATAATGATAATGAAATTGATGTTTATCACTTGAAATATGACTCAAATGTTCCGAACTTCCGACCGTCACCTGAATGCTAAAGTTTTGTTAGGAATCTGCTCCACTGAATGTTACGATGGCATAATACTATTGCTATAAAACTACCATCATCATGCAAAGAGCCTCTCTTCAGATATGGTAAATACCCACTAAACTAATAGTCACTATTCCAGTTTTCACTATATGTATGTAACAAGAGTGTTGCTAAGGCGAGCACACAATACGCCCACGTGTAATGTGAAAAATGGAGTTATTGATCAAGCAAGAATAGTGGAATTTGGCAACTTCACCTTTGACATTTTGACCTCAAAATCAATAGGCTTCCTGGGATCCATGCACCAAATTAAATGAGCCAAGGTTAAGTCAAACTGAAGTTATCGCGTTTACACCAAAAAGTTAACGGACGGACAGACAGACGGATGGACGGACACCGAGCGTGATACCACAATACGTCCCATGCATCTAGGACGGGCGTAAAAAAACAACTAAGTTGTGGATGATATATTTTAGTGGAAATGTATTTTGTGTTTTTACTTAATTTTGGTCAGGATCCCAATCCTTCTGTTGTTAACCAACATGTCATGCATTGAATAGGCCAACAATTTCAGTACATAATCCGTATATAGCTTTCTGATATGCAACAACTAAATTTTGTAGGGACCCTTTTTGAAGCAAGCCTTTAATATTATCAAGAGGGTGCTAACTGCTAAATACCCTCAAATATGAAATTCATGTATTAAAAAAGGTCACTTTTGTAAGATGCGAATGTTCCTGGGATAGTACTCCAATATGAATTATCAAACCTTTATCAAAATTTATGACAGGCATTAACATCATGGTGTTAAGAGCATTTTTTGGCCACATCCAAATTATATCCAAATTACTTTCAGACAGAATCATTTCCCTTCCAGACCTAGATTTCAAAAGGGAGTGCCTCCTTATTCTGTAGCACATGCACGAGAGGGGGGGGGGGGGGGGGAGGGAAGCGGGATACATTCATCGCTGTACTACAGGCAGGGTTCCCAGCTTTTCAAGAAAACAAAATTCCCTGATTTTCCCCTGATGAAGTTTAAATATTCCCTGATAATTATTTAAACCCATTCCCAGTTTTGCATGTTTTTCAAGTTGTTGCAGTGAATTACATGTATTTTCATACAACTAATTAGTACCACAATAACCAGTCATTCAATGGATGTTGTTTTGATATTCAACAAAATACAACAGAGTCTGACTGACTTCCATGCTTTCGACTTTTGGGCCGATCAAAATTTTGATTTTCCCTCATTTAAGGCATTTTCCCCTGATTTGAGGTATTTAAAAAAAATCAAATTCCATGATTTTTCCCTGACTGGTAAAAAGTAATATAATTTTCCCTGATTTCCCTGATGGGCTGGGAACCCTGACAGGCTATGCAGTATCTTGATAAACTTAAATCTCCTACTATACCTTCCCTCCTCCCATTTCCCTCCATACACTATGAAATCAACTTTTTGGAATCCTTTCTTCAAAAGTGTTCTTCCTCGCTCATGTGTGAACGGAGAATCGTCTTGAGTTATACCAGGTGAAACGGGAGATTCTTACAATCATATGTACTTGTGATTAAGTTAGAATGATAAGTCATCAATAATTCTTGGATTTATGTTTTTGTGGGATGCACTGTATAAGCATGATAATTCACTAGATTATTTTCTGGGACCCGTAAATCTCTAAATACCAACATGGAGTATGGATTACATGGTAATAAAACTGTGGCTAAATTTAGAAAAGTTTCCCATTCAGATCAGTCTACCACAGGTTCCTTGATGCTTTATGACGACAGATATGAGACATGCGCAGATAGAGAAAAGACTTCTTAAAAACAGCCTCAATTCAAACTGTTCTTTTGAATATTTCTTCATAATCTCTTCATATAGCAAATATTGCATGGTCTTTCTTTGTATTTTGATCGATGCTGAAGTATTAAGGGAAGGGGTAATCAATGAGATTTCAGCAAAAATAGAAATCACATTGAGGGCTGTTTCACAGGGAATTAAGTTTGACCTACAATCATGCTTATATATATACCCTGTGCATATGATAATTAATTCTAATTTTAATAATAAATGCTTACAGGCCACTGGTACACTTTGAAGCCTGGCTTATCAGGACAGATTTAGTGATTGCATATAAAAAAGAAAATTAAGGAAATCAAATTTTAATTTTTCAAAGTAATTCTTTTTGTTTGATGTGCTTAATATGGCCTGATGCCTGCCAATCCAAGCAAGTAATTGTCATATAACTGGGAAATATTTCATGTAATTATAAATATGAAGCACTAAAATAATTGTGTGGATGTGTCAGCTTAGTTATGATAAGTGCTGTAATATTCATTTTAATTTTTAAAGGATTTTGTTTATTTCAAGCATTTCCAAAGAACTTCTGTTTTAAAGTAGTAAATTCAAACACACTTGATTGAATAATTTCCTCTCACTGTTTTATATCTTAACTTTATTTCCCAGTCAGTTTTATGCATCTAAGTAAGTTTCTAGATCTTTAATTTTCATGATCATCTACTTCATAAAAATATTTTTCATTTGGTTACATTCGGTGGCTGCTCGGGTCAAGGGGGTCTGACTAAAGGTCAATGAACTTGCCTCAGATGCAATTCTTCCTTTGAGGGGGCCCATAAATCAGTTAGTGTTATACACAATAGAGATAGATGATCTACTGAAGGATCATCTCCAATTACATTCAGTTCAAATTTCGGGGACTTCTGACAAGAAAATTGAGGATGATTATAAATAGGAATATTGAGAGAGAAAAAAAAGATCAATTGAAAATCTACAACAAAACAAATGGGGAAAAGCCTCAAGATATATTTTATGTATGGAATGGATGCATACTACATGTAAGCAATCTTTCTGAAAAAATAAAGAATAATAAAATATTGCAATCTCAGTTAATTAATCAACTGAATTAATGTAATTCAGCTTAGGAGAAGGTGGGGGACAAGACAACCCTCAACCATATAATAGTAAAATATTCCTTTAAAAAAATGATTTCAGGTGGTTCTCTTTGTCGTTTGGCTATTTTTGTTAAAAGATTTAGAGTTTTAAGAGATATTTTATAGGTAAACTGTATGATCACAAAAATAATCAGTTACAGGCAAATGATTTACAATGCCATTGTTGACGAAGTTTATTCATAAATTACAAACAGCTATTACTTGATAACAACAAATTCTTTATTTGTTTTTGTTGCTGAATATTACAGGTACTAACGGCAGGGAATGCCACTTACAATTCCCTTTCTACAGGTATTTTTCTTTGAAAGTAATATCCATGCTGTAAGACATACTGACAAGGGTGTCCAAAACATTCCATTTGTCAACTTATACTATCACTTAACAGCTTCTAACTAAAGAATTTATGGACTTAGGAATCTCAACAATATAAATTTGATCTTTATTCGCTCCACATGATGACATTTTGATGACTGTCACTGGCCTCATAATGTCTTCTAGTATTCCACCTGATAACTTTTGACATCTGACCTTTGACCCCTAGTTGGGTGGCAACAGTGGCATGATGGGTAATTCAAATGGTCAATGTTTTATAAGTTACAACTGTATTTACCTATCAACAAATCAACAACCAATTTCAATAAAGTTACATACTTTTTGAGATAATGGCGATAGAGCACATAAATCCATGGCAGATGTACTCATAAAATCAATGATATACTAAGGGAAGAGAGTAAAGAATGAAATGACCTACTTTTTATTATTTTGAACCACATTATAAATGGTATTTCTCCAAATTCCTCTTTTTTTCATTTTCAGGAAATGCAAAAAATGTGACCACTACTAAACCAACATTCTGATCTTGGATTTAGCTTTCTTTGGATAAGCTTCCATGTACATTAGATAAATAAAATGATATCAATTAGTAATGACATGGCACGATAACTTTTGACATCTGAACTTTGACCCCTAGTTGGGTGGCAACAGTGGCATGATGGGTAATTCAAATGGTCAATGTTTTATAAGTTACAACTGTATTCACCTATCAGCAACCGATTTCAATAATATCACATACTTCTTAAGATAATGGCGATAGAGCACATAAATCCATGGCAGATGTACTCATAAAATCAATGATATACTGAGGGAAGAGAGTAAAGAATGAAATGACCTACTTTTATTTATTTTGAACCACATTATGAATGGTATTTCTCCAAATTCCTCTTTTTTCATTTTCAGGAAATGCAAAAAAATATGATCTATACTAAACCAACATTCTGATCTTGGATTTAGCTTTCTTTGGATAAGCTTACATGTACATTAGAGAAATAAAATGATATCACTTAGTAATGACATGACAAAAAGATAAAGGGGGTGCAAAAGGTTTCTCAATACAAACCGAAGGAAAGGATGAGCAAAGAATAAATGAAGGAAGATATGAATGTAAAAGAATGACACACACAAAACTGCCGAATGCAAATGAACAGTTAGGAATGAATACATTCAAATGAAAAAATCAAATTTTAATATAGGAGTGAATAATACAGAATCAATGAATGAAAACAAAAACCTCAGTTAACTAGATATCCATCATAAAAACACGCATTATATAAGATAATATATAAAAAATAAAATCTTATAAAATTCATATATGAAGATCAAGAAGAGAAAAGAACAGCAAAACTAAAAGAATTGCAAAAAATATCCAAAAATGGTGAATACCCTCATAAATGAACCACAAAAAAATAGTGAACAATGTAGTATTATTAGCAAAAAAGCTGAAATATTACAGCAATACATAAATGTAACTTTTAAGATGCTAGCACCTTGATATTTGACTGCAAAGATGTCATATTTGATATATTAGCACCTCAATAAACGTATGTCCATATATATTTAGCTATTTTGAACTATTTTTCTGTACCAGTAATTAAATAAGGTAGCCAATATATTCATACATGGAGAGTGTTACTATAATAATAATAATAATATACAGTTCTTGTATAGTGCATATCACAATTATGAATAATGTCTCTATGCGCTTCCAAAGGACTTGGATACTATTACCCCAGCTGTGGCTTGGCAGCCGTAATTACCAAGATTACAGCGCACACGCATATCAAGGAATAATTCCTGCCAGGTACCCATTCACCTCACCTGGGTTGAGTGCAGCACAATGTGGATAAATTTCTTGCCGAAGGAAATTACGCCATGGCTGGGATTCGAACCCACGACCCTCTGTTTCAAAGTCCGGATACTATTAATCCACTGCGCCATAACGCTCCACAACTATGTAATGATTTATCTGGATATCAACACTCACCTTCTCTCTGCCCTTCGACATACTGATCTCGCGACATGGAGAGCGCTGCTAGCCTTCCCTCCCGACTGATGAAACAAAGAAACAAAGAAAAAAAAAAAACACATTGGATGACATGTTCCTTTTATTACTCAGGAGTGTGTGTCCTGGTAACTGTCAATTATCAATTATACATACCCCTAGAGTCAAACCTCACATAAAACGACTTGCATGGCATGTATTATGATTTTTGCACTAAGTATGGCAAATATACTTACTGCATTGAATTTTTGTATTCTTGAATAATTATCCTTTGCAATCAATAAGAATAAAATCAATGAGTAAAGAAAATAATTGATAAGGCGAATGACAAACAATCTTGTCAGAAGGGGCAAAAGTATTCAAACAACTAAAAAAGGGTCAAAGATCAGTCATTCTACAGTGCGTCCCAAAAAAAACTATACACTTTTGAAATGGCTGCCAAATAAAAAGTATATCACTTTGGGGGGAAAGACTTACATACATGGAAGCCTATAAAGTCAACTTTAAAATGACACCAAAAAGTTGGAAAACTTTTCATGCTTGAGCGAGCACTGCCCACTAAAACAAAGGGTATGGAAATTAGGGTGGGCAGGAATTAGCCTTCCAATTTCTTTCAGTTTTTGAGATGCGAGTCCCTTGGAACTTGCAAAGTTGAGGATGTTTTGATAAATCAATGATCAAGCATTATCAATTTAGGTTTTTAGAGCAAATTGTAAGAATTATTAAATTGAAATTTAATGTATGAGTGAACATGAAATACAATTTTTCACTTTTTAAGTGGATCTCAGCAATGTGTTCATGGAAGTCAGAATATGGATAGGACTTAGGTGGGGGAAGTAGGTTGACGGGATATGGGTCAACAGAACACTTAACCCCCCCCCCCCCCTCTCTCTCTCTACCCCTTTCACCCCTCCTGAGAGACTAGCCTTTGCTAGGGTGAGCAGGAATTAGCCTTAATTCCATTTTTTTTTTAGGTGAGTCCTTTGGAACTTGCAAAGTTAAGGGTGTTATGCTAAATTACTGATAAATGGAGATCCGTTTTGGTTTCTTAAGCAAATTTCACGAGTTACTAAATTGAAATGTAATGCATGAGTAAACAGGAATTGTAATTTTAGTGTAGCATTTTTCGTTTATTATGTGGATCTTAGCAAGTGTGCTTGTGAGAGTCAGAGTAATGTGATGGTACCTGTTACATGCAAGGGGATGAGATAGGGTAAGACTGGGTTAAAGGGGCATTCTTCTTTGTGTTCTCTTACAAATTACATGTCATGTACTCACCCCGCCCTCCACCCCTTTCTTTCTCTTGGTTGGTATTTAAAACTTAAAATGCCAAGTGACTGATGGTTGATGGGTCTTTCTTTTCCATTGAATGATTTATTAAGAACTTGACTAATTATGATAATTTATGAAATCATTTATTGAAAAAGCTGAATGTTTGATTGATAATGTATTGAAAAAGGTGAATATTTGATTGATGACATTGATTGAGTTTATTTACTAACAGATTGTTGATTGAATGATTGATAGATAAAAGTTGATGATCTAATTTTCAGAATTTATTATCAAATTGACAGTCCGCTTTGCACTTAATGCGTACATGTAATAGCAATCAGTCTCAATCTCAACAGGAGGGGGGAGGGACGGACCTGTAGGAGGGAGGCTAAACGTTCTGTTGACCCTTTTCCCATCAGCTTACTTCACACACTGAAGTCATTTCTTACTCCTATTCTCCTGACTCCAATGAACACACTGCTGAGACCCACATTGTAAGTTAAAATGCTTCACTAAAGATTGCAATTCATGCTTACTCATGCATGGAATTTCAATTTGATAATTCATGAAATTTGCTCTAACAATTTAAATTGATAATGAATGACCATCAATTCATCAGAACACTCTCAAGTTTGCAAGTTCCAAGAGACTCGCCTCTCAAAAACTGAAAGAAACCGAAAGGCTAATTCCTGCCCACCCTAATTTTCATACCCTTTGTTTAAGCGGGTAGTGCTCACTCAAGCATGAATAGTTTTCCAACATTTTGGTGTAATTTGAAAGATGACTTTATCGGCTTTCCATATGTATAAGTCTTTCCCCCCAAAGTGATATACTTTTTATTTGGCAGCCATTTCAAAAGTGTATAGTTTTTTTTGGGACGCACTGTACAAGAGCACTTTTCCTGAACATAAAGTTGTCATTACATGAGGGCAACAGGGATTTCGCCCTCATGACAGCCCAAATTACCCCTTAAATTCCCCAAAAGGCATGCTATGGGGCAACCATTCTATGTAGTCGCCCCAAGATCTGTCACAGAATATTCAAGATTACGTAGAAAATCAATATTCGAACTATGGCAGAATAATAATATTTGCATTTGTTGCATAATTGCTTGCTGCCCCCAAAAGTAGCCCTTTAAATGAAAGAATCAGCCCCCAAAATTCGGCAATCGTCTCAAAGTGGAAAAAAAGATAGCCCCTAAAAATAAAAATTATTTCCTACCCTGACTCTGCCCGACCTGCCCCTCCCCTTATAGGTATGGAAGTGGGTACATGCAAACTCATGGTTAACACAATGTGGTATTCTCTGTAAATATTATGATCAAAATCCATGACAAGTAAATGATTCCAATTTGTTGCCTTATTTCCCTCACAGTATATTAAACACAAAATTCCTGTTTGATACTAGAGCCAGTGAACAGCCCCAATTCACAAGAAAAGAGTTATGGATCAAGTGTTTGCTTTTTATCAGTTGGCATGCAACATACTCTCAGGTCAGAGGTTTCCCATCTAGTACATAAATGTTTATGATGATGAACACCAGGCTACACTGATGGCTGGGGGTGGTGGATATTCAGAGGGTTGAGTGTGCCCCTTTTTGGCAACAAGTTCAGGGTTCCCAGCTTTTTAAGAAAAAAGAAAACAAACTTCCCTGATTTTCCCCTGATGAAATTTAAAAATTCCCTGATAATTATTTAAACCCATTCCCAGTTTCGCATGTTTTCTAAGTTGTTGCAGTGAATTACATGTATGTTCAGTATAAAAACAGTCATGTAAAACGAATTAGTACCACCATAACCAGTCATTCAATGGATGTTGTTTTTGGGGTCGATCAAAATTACCTGATTTTTCCCTATTTTGAGGCATTTCCCCTGATTTGAGGTATTTTTCATCAAATTCCAGGCTGATTTTTCCCTGACTGGAAAAAAGGTAAATAAATTTTCCCTGATTTCCCTGATGGGCTGGGAACCCTGAAGTTACAAATTTTTGCACCCCTTGATTGAGGGAAGGGGGACACAAAATACAGTAGGTCCTTTTCTGAGTGATGGGCCATTTCTGTGATTTTTAAATGTGAAAACTTGATCTGTTTGGAAGTGCGGGCCATCTACAAAATTCTCCAAAACTTTCTGGCCCGTATTCTGAAGTCGGGTTTAACTTAAACTCAGGTTTAAAGTTGTGGTTTAAGTATGGAAAGCCAATTGTTACATAAATCACTAACAGTAGAGATATCATATTTCAGCTCATTTGGCTCGCAAATCATTCATAATTGTCTAGGAAGTATAAATAGATGATTGTCTTCACCATCGATGAATTAGGAAACAGCACAGTAAACATAAGAAACATACAACTTAATAAAAATTTTGACACTTTTGGCTTCCCATAATTTTAGCACAGAGTTAGACCATGGTCTAAGTTGAACCCGACTTCAGAATACGGGCCTCTTTGTCTCCCATTTCTTTAAATCCTGGATCCACCTATGACATCAGTGTTGACATAACTCATCCTGGTGAATACATTCCTATTCAAGTACCATGACGTGCCACTTATGATAATGACTACACTCTATCAAGGCCATGTTCACATGGCAGTGAGGAATAGCTTCAGTTGATATTCCACTTATGATGACCACACTCTACGGCCATGTTCACACGGCAGTGAGAAACAGCTTTAGTTAAGCAAAATCATATAGTGGGATGTAGCTTTCATTTCCACATCAGGACTGCAAATTATCAACCATAGGTCTACTAGGTGAGTAAAAAGATACCTGACACCTCCAAAATGATGATTTTAATACTGGATTGCCAAGTAACTGAAATAATCAGGCAAATGAATCAGAATTCACTACCTACAGCATAAATTAAATACATTTATTCATATTTAATATCAGATCAGACTGTGATATCCATTTCAAAAGTTTAGAAGCATTACAGCACAATCTTTTTGGAAAAATGTCTAAATGAATGGGTTTTCAAAATACAGATTGCATATGCAAACAATGTTGATCACATACAAATGTAATCACTAAATATTGCGCTTTCTTCATGGAAGTGAATATGGAAAAATATCAAATTTTTCCCCCTATATTCTCACCGGAAGGATGAAGTTTCTCAGTGGAGGCAGAGACGTCGTCATTTCATCTATCCAAGTTTCCAACATCTCTACAGTATCATTGTTGAACTCCGTCATCGCTGGAACAAATAAATCACAACAGAGTGAGCTACTGATATAGTGCGAACTGAACAAGAGAAAAAGAACATAGATCATAAAATGTCCAAACCCAATATATGAAAACTCTGCCTTCCCCTACCTACCCTCTTTCTTGAAGAAAGATTGTTTATTTATTTACAGGGGTGGATTTAGGATTTAATAGGAGGGGAGGGGCACTTATGGAGAAAAGAAATGAAAAAAAAATGATCATGACTCCTGGTGAGCATTTTCCTTTAAAAAAAGTCCTTAAAGGGGGGTGGGGTAATGTACAGTGCCCTCTCTGCCCTTAACCCCCCCCCCCTGGATCCATGCCTGCTTAATGGTGTATATATCCTACCCACATCACGTAGCTGAACTTGAGATACCTAGCAGTATTCATTTCTTAAATGCACTGAACAACTGACAGGGCAGCTCGAGCTAAAATTGGAGTAATAATAATGATTATTGATTGTACATTTTGGATTACTTGTCATGACCACAACTCTTTCAACCTTCCTACATGTATGGACAATTATTATTGTAAAGATGGTTTACATTGACTTGGTCTACGAGCAGTAGGCCTACTTCTCAGATAGTCTAATACCACACAGACTAAATCTGTTTGGTCTACTATCACTTTGGTCTAATTGCCATTCAGTCTACACTACATTTGGCCTAATACCCACTTTAGTCTAATTCTCATTTAGTCATTTGCCCAGCTGGTCTAATTTTCACCTTGTCTACATATTACTTTTTTTTACTTTGTAAAATGAAAATTTGGTTCATGAACAGTTCATCTAGAAATATTGATGAAGCGGTGTTGGACCAAGCAGATATCAGATGAGATGGGTATGGCCTAACTGGAAAATAGACAAAATAGTGAATGGGCTAAATGACGATGAGATTATGATTAGTAGACGAACTGTGTGTAGAAAAAAAAAATTAGACTACATGTATGAGGGATTGGATGAAATGGAAAGTAGATGAAGCAAGTGTTGACCGACTGGCAATTTACCAAAGCACTTACCCAGCTGATTCTTGGAAGCTAAACTCTTAGGAGTGGCAATGTTGGAACCTGCATCTTGAAGAATGCATTGAATCTGAAACGATGAAAGCAGCATCGGTATAAAGGCCACCGCACACCTTATGACCCGACTAGTTTACGACTGGTCTGTGACTGAGTGAAAGGAGATGAATCGCAAGGCAGTCATAAGCCTTGACACCCCACACCTTGCGATCCGATTACTCTGCTGTCTGTGGCGCTTTTGGCTTTTTGCCATAGCAAAAAATGACGCTTATTACTGCGTATGCGCGTTGCATATCATGCACGCGTCGCGACTCTGCTGTCTGATTGGCTGGTAGTTGGAGTGAGCTTGCGATGCAGTTGTAAGGATTCAACATGTCAAATCCTTACAATTTTCCTTGCGACTTGTCTCTGACCGGTCTGCGACTCTCAAGCTGACAAGAGTTGTGACGTCACATTTCCCCTCACTCAGTTGCACACCAATCGTAGACCAGTCGGGTCGTAAGGTGTGCTGTGGCCTTAAGATGCATGACGGTATGAGCATGTGTTGAGGAGGGATGATGGGCATGATTTAAAAGGGGCTTCTGAGTTTGAGGAGAAAGGGATGACCAAAGAAGAAGTGGAAGAAGCAAGTGCAGAAGAACAATAGGAGGGTTGGGTCAAGGATGGAGGATGAACTGAATTGCATAAGGTTAAGGGAAGGGTAAAGGTTGTTGCAATGAGTGTGAGGTGAATCTGACCATTTCTGTTCACAGGGACAAGTTTTTTTTCTTCAAACTTTGGACAACTGACTGACTGACTGAGTGTTGTTGTAAAGAGGGGAAAAGGTGGCAGTGCTAAAAAAAAATTGCTTGGATGAATGAAACACCTTTATTTTGCTAAAATGCTCAATTCTAAATTGACACATAAATATCATGAGATGGCGCTAGACTAAAAAGGTATAAACAAGAAAGGGTTCCGGGTTTCTTTTAGAAGTAGGCTTCCATTGGTTTGGAATAGAAGAAGACCCATTTTTTTTTTACAAAAGGAGTGATTAAGGATTATTGTTGTGATAATTGGTGATGTTAGGTGTAGTGGTGATTGGGGTGGTGGGGCGGGGAGGAGGGGGAGTGGATTTAAATATGATTCAAATGGAGGTATGCTCATGGGCTGTCCAAGCCAATACTTCTTTACAAGTGTTAGTTGGTAGAAAAACCATTTTAGCTTTCCACTTAAACCAAAATTAATAAAGCAAAACATAGGTGATGGTAATCATTGTAAAATTACTGTAAATATGAACTTTATGTACAGTAATGTATGTTCAAGCAAAAAATAAATATAAAAAGCAAAAGTTAATGGCTTCTAAATTGATGAGATAAAACTTGAATGCAACCTCATTTTCCTTATACTGAAGAGTAGTTGGACAATATGTGAGAGTATACTTTAACTCCAAATCACAATCACTTTGATCTATAAAAGGAAATTACTCAAAATTTGAATCTTCATTTCAAATTTTGCTTGAAAACATGCACTAAATATTAATTTGTATCCATTTGCATATTTTGTAAAGCACTTACCGATCAATTACTATCAATATAAGCATTATATAAGCTAATATATATATATATTTTATTAATTACCTCCTCTAGCTGTAGATTTGTGGCTTCTAAATTTGCTGCCAGCACAAACTCTCTTGCAAGCCTGTGAGCGAGAAAAACAAGACAAAAATACTAGAAATTGAGAAAAATAGCAAAAAGGAAAGAAAAACATAAATCTATGGCAGTATAACAAGAATTGTTGTACATTCATCAATGCACACATGTGTTCTGCTGCAAAAGAGGGGGTGAAATAACTGGTGAAAATGGGCAGCCAGGCAAGTAATAGAGAGGGGGGATGAGGGGTTACATTCAGAAAGAGAGAAAAAAGGAAGAATTTAAAGTAAACTGGTAAAAGGCAGAGCAAGAAACCAATTGTACGGTACAGAGTAAAAGTGCAAGTATTTCTATTTGTTATCAATTCCTTACCCTATCTGTGAGGAAAGTTCATCTGTGGCCCCAAGAGCTTCAAAGACTTGATCATTCTTCGGCCTCCTGTCCCCAGCTATCGTGACAGATGTACCTAACACAAACCAAAATGAAATCGAGAGTAACTGATCAATGAATTCCTCTTTCCTACAATATCACTTTGCAGCATAAGTACAGGACTGAACCACTCCTATCAAGTTCTAAATAAACAATATTTGTTTTTATTCTGGCTAAGAAGGTGCATCTTAACCAGTTTTCCACAAACCAGTCTTCTGTCTCCTGTCCCTCTTATTTATTCATCTTCATCCTGAATGTGTGAGGAGCATTCATCTGTCATAGGCCACAAGAGCCTCAAAGCAATAGTCATTATTAAAATTCATAAGTCATTAAAACTGTGACCTGCCCAAGCACTTGAGTTATTATTAATACTCAAGGGAATTACCTTATTCTTATGCACTACCATTGACAATCATCACTTCACACTTAAACAAAATAAATGCCTCTAAAAGAAAATCATTTCATCTTTTTGCACTTTTCTCCTTTTCTTGTGAAGAAATGGTTTATGGAATATGATATGAATCAAAATGACATAAGAAGATTTTAAGGAAACCATAAAAAAAAACTAGATTTTAATTCGTCATGCAGACGAATTAGGTGGTCTGTCATGATTCTTCATTCATTGTCGGCTAATGTTCTATAAAATGAATCCTGGGAATAAATCATTCAGATATGATTGATAATCTTGATCATAGATATCAGAGGAATAAATTTTGACAATTGCTAAATTTGATTATAAATGTAGTGATGATTATAATGATGGTGGTGATAATGCAATATGTTAAATACGAAATAAAGTTAGGAGCACGTAAAATGCGTTAAAAACTCAAAAATCTCCAGACGATTTTACTGAAATTGGCTTTCCAAAATTGCGCAATGAAAGGCGCTTTAATTTTCACAGCAGCTAATTTTTAATCGACAGTTTGATGTTTTTTATGCAAAATCTTTGTAAAAATTCTTTGTACTTTGAGCATTTTTTTGAAAGATTTCATCCACTGACATTTCACAATGTCAGTGGGTATTAATTTCACAGAAGACTTGAAAATTTATAGGTGATACTTTTTGAAAACTAAAATATCTTGAATATTTTTGTTCAAATTTTCTGCTACATTTCAATAGATTTTAATGAGAAGTTTCACAATGCTATAATTTCACAGCATTCACATCAAAACTCATCAGTGATGTATTAGATAAAAGAACCGAGTAGATTTTTTTTTCTAAATGTTTGTCAAATTTCTGCAAATTTCTAAACATTTCAAATAACATTTTCCGTCAAGAATTTTCAATATCTTTTTATTCATTGTGTATGATTTTGACATTTACTTGAAAATTCTTTCTTGATGATTTTTACTGAAAAAAGTCAGGTAAAAGATTCAAATACTGGCGATTTTCCCGCAAAATTTCGGGAACATGTGTAATTAACTAAATTGCACAAATTTTTTCATTTCACAGAAGGTACCTGGAAATTTGTTATACGTTATATTTAGTAAAAATGAACAAACAGAAAAAAAATCCAGGAATTTCCGCAAAATGTCCGGAATAAAAATTTTCAACCCAATAGCGTTTAAATATTGCAGCGTTTACTACAAAAATACATAAATGATGTTTTACAATGTTAAAATTGCCCCTTAAAAAGTTCCGGCAAAATTACAAAATATCTCCTACATAAGTAACCGCAAAGCAGGTGGGCTTAAAATTTTCAGGAAGACCGTACAATTGATTAATGAAGCATTTTCTTTACAAAATTCTCAAAAATTAGGTCCAGAAAAAAATAGCAAAAACTTAAACAAGTCATAACACGCTGATGCTGTGGTCAAAAGTGAAAATTAGTCACATGTTATTTGTAGAGAATTGTCTTCACTACATCATATCAAAATTTTAGAGGAAATTGACCACTAATAACGAAGATACAGCCAAATATAAATAAATACTAAATAAATAAAAACTTGATGAATTGCCGAAAAAATGTTTTTTTACTTCGAATGGAATTTTGATGTCATCACAAAATCTCCAAATGAGATATTGATTATATCCAAGAGTGAGGAAAAATTGGGGGTTCCCGTTCGTTCTGAAGATTTACAGTGAATTTTTAATAGACATGTTTTTGCCCATATATGGCCTATAGTAAGAGCTCGCGCGCACACGTGCTGCAAACTTTAACGGGTGTTAATTTCGTTATTAATGGTCGTAGAAGGTTGATCAAGGTATCAAATTGCTCAGAATTATATTATCAATGCAATGATATAAAAAACGGCGTTTCTGCGTTGCGTTGAAGGCGTTACGCGCGGAAACGCGCGCGCATACGTGTGCGCGCGCAAATTTTTGAAATGCTTAAAATGACCTTTGATTGCACATCATGAAGATATGATTGATAATGTGATTTCACAAAATGGCGCCTGGATGACGTCACGATGACCTGATGACCTTGAAAATGTTGATTTAACTTGAAATCATAGGGCTTGATGACTGACAGAAATTTGAAGGAAATTGACCATGTCGATTTCGAGTGAACGTGTGTACAAAAAAGTGTACGGAAGAAATAAAAATTCTGGCGAAATCAATAGGTGATCTGTCGTTGACAGACCACCTAATAAAGAAGAAAGAATTGAGCTAGAATATTTCCCATAGACTTTACACGTAAGGAAAATACGAGAATATCCAATCCAATTTTGCAAGTGAAATACGGGCATGATCCCGGCATCTGATCGAAAAAATAGGTGACCTTTTCGAAAGCTTAGAATCTCAGCTACAACATACTAAAAGCTCAGGAAAAACTGACAAGAAGAAATGGAGATATGGCTCACGAAATAGAGGAATGTCGAATCTAGTTTTGAGAAAAAGTCATGTCCCATAGAGATTACACGCAAAATGAGGAAAAATGACATGTCTTTATTATTTGCAATTTTTGAGGATGATCCGTTTATTAAAATGAAAATTAAAGGCAATAATTCAGTAAGAGTAAGACTTAAGCTACAACATATCGAAAAATGGGCGAAAATTGACCAATATTCAGGGAGTTAGAGCCTAATTTGCATAATTGTTATGACGTCATAACAAGGAAAATTGATATTTTAACTTCCGACGGCATTTTGATGATGTCATGATCAAATTGAGGGACAATGGTGACATGAAATCAAATCTACAACTCATACTCTATCGATATATGAAAAAAAATTGGGGGTCAACGGACTATTTAAAGAACTACAGTGTATTTTTAATAGGCATGTTTTTGCCCATATATGGCCTATAGTAAGAGCTCGCGCGCACACGTGCTGCAAACTTTAACGGGTGTTAATTTCGTTATTAATGGTCGTAGAAGGTTGATCAAGGTATCAAATTGCTCAGAATTATATTATCAATGCAATGATATAAAAAAACGGCGTTTCTGCGTTGCGTTGAAGGCGTTACGCGCGGAAACGCGCGCGCATACGTGTGCGCGCGCAAATTTTTGAAATGCTTAAAATGACCTGAAACGTACTTTACTTTGGTCAAAAAGTGATTTTGAGCAATTGAAAATTTTGACGCGCGCGTACGCGCGCGTCGTGACCTCCAGGTGACCTTAGATGACATGACCTGTTGACCCGTGACCTGAAGTTAATGTGATATGAATATGAATGACCTTTGATTGCACATCATGAAGATATGATTGATAATGTGATTTCACAAAATGGCGCCTGGATGACGTCACGATGTCCTGATGACCTTGAAAATGTTGATTTAACTTGAAATCATAGGGCTTGATGACTGACAGAAATTTGAAGGAAATTGACCATGTCGATTTCGAGTGAACGTGTGTACAAAAAAGTGTACGGAAGAAATAAAAATTCTGGCGAAATCAATAGGTGATCTGTCGTTGACAGACCACCTAAAAATACTGCATCCTGTTGTATAGATACATAACATACATTTATTTTTTGTTTATCTATCTATCCATTTATTTATTTGTTTGTTTATTTATTTGTTTGTTTGTTTATTTATTTATTCATATCCATCCATCCATCCATCCACCCACCCCCCCATCCATCCACCCAGCCATCCACACACCCACCCATCCATCCATCCATCACCACCCACCCACCCACCTACACATCCATCCATCCACCCACCCATCCTTCCATCCATCCATCAATCCACCCACCCATCCATTCGTCCATTCATCCATTCAGTCATCCTTCCTCCTGTCCTTTTTCATTTATTTATTCATTTTATCATGACATGTCATCATTTAAAATGAAAAAAAAAAATCAAAGTCAATAGATAAAGGAAAATGAAACTGGGAACAAATCAAAGCGGTGTTTGAGAAAAGATGAACAAATAATAAGTTATGAGCATTTAACAATTTTGAACGTTGAGACCACCAATGATGTCGACATCATCCCATTGGCAATGCGACCAACATGTGTGATGTCAGACTTTTACAACTCCCCAATTACTTACTAAATAAGTTACATCTATAATTGTCACTTTTATCAAGTCTATCCATAGATCAAGTGTCTTTTGTCATGGAAAGATATACAACAGAAATTTTTATAAAATATATCATGGACCAAAAGTTTTTACTATCATTAGAATGACCAAAAATATATGTTTTTTTAATATATTTTCAGTGTACAAAGGGGAGAGTTGTACTTCTGTGACATCATTATTCTTGAATGCATTACCAATGAGAGCATCTCCATAATAACAAATTTGTATTGATTTGTTTGATTTTTCTGTTTTCATACTTGTAAGCAAACTTGTTACAAGGTTTTCAATCTCCTTCAATGCTTTTCTTTTCTGAAGACTATATACAATATGTACGGGTACTCACCCTTATCACCAGTTCTTGTATAGATTTTAGGTAGTTTACTCTCTGGCCTTTTATCAGTTGATGATCCACTATCACAAGAAAGAAAATATATTGAGAAGAAGCTGTGAGGATTTGATGGATTGTGTTGGGCAAGGAAAATGGGGAAAAGTCTTCAAATCGATCTTTTTAGCTGAAGGGTATTTGCTCTTAAATCAACCATTTAGGCCCACTTTCATCCATTAACTCTTTCTGACTTTTTAGCTGCAGGTAATTTTACAAGAAGTTTTTTAAAGCAGTGGTGCTCGCTCAAGTGGAAATTTTTGTTGATTTTCAGTGTCATTTGCTTCAAGAGACCAATAATCAATATACCGTGTGAGTAAAAAAAAACTTGACACCTCACAAATCCCCAATTTAAGGGGAAAAAATTCATGAACACCTAATCATTATAGGCCTATATGGCTGGAAACTGGAAAGAGTATCTTCTCTCAAATAATTTGATACCATATTTATGTTGTATGTGTTAACGCTTGGATCTATTCTTTGCAGTGATGTAAATTTTGACTTGTGCCAAAGTAAGGCATGACTGCAATGAATGAATCCAGGTGCCAAGCCCATTGATGTCATAATCCTAAATAAGTAAACATATTTTTCAATGAAATTAACTTGAGGATTTATAGTTTTGTATTCATCAAAAAATTATAATGTAAATTACTGAAAAGGTGTTTTGAAATGCATTTTAATGGAATCCTTTTAGGAATATGACATCTAAATTCATTCATTGCAGTCATGCCTTAATTTGGCGCAAATCAAGATTTACATCAAGTGCTGCAAAAAGTGCAAAGGAAACATCCTGGTCATCAAAGTGTCAACACATACCATATTAATATATCAGATTATTTGAGAGAATATACTCTTTCAGGCCATATGAAAGAATCATGTGTTCATGACATACATGTATTTTTTCCTTAAATTGTGTATTTGTGAGGTGTCAAGTTTTTTTAATTTCAATCACATGGTAGAAATGTTGATAAAAAAATCAGGATATTACAAATTCAAATGTCTATAGGATTTTTTCAACATGCTCTTTTCTATTTCTGGTGTTAATCAAACATTTATTTTGTAACAAGAAAGAAAAAAATAGGCCTAGATTTAAATCAATACATTAAATATACAATTCAATTATTTATC
Organism: Lytechinus pictus; assembly: GCF_037042905.1. Taxonomy (NCBI): domain Eukaryota; kingdom Metazoa; phylum Echinodermata; class Echinoidea; order Temnopleuroida; family Toxopneustidae; genus Lytechinus; species Lytechinus pictus. Next base: position 33,548,659 of record NC_087246.1, read on the forward strand.
AGTGACCCCCCCCCCCACACACACAAAAAAAAAAAAAAAAACTGAAACAGTTCATGATTCCCAGCTCAGAGAGCAAAACTTGGCTGCCTGGGCCTGGGAGTGAGAATGCAAACTTAATGATCACCATTGTTCAAGTTTTACTCTCTGTCTCTGATAATCAATTTAAACTGTATAGATCAAACAATTATTTTTAGTCAAATGCGACACGAGAATTACTCAAATAGGGATAGAGGTCTAATGTAATGCCTTAACATGCTTAATCATAGTTAATGCCAATACAACAAAAAGTAAAATGCATTTCTAACAATTATAGAAATATTATCATTTGTGCTTTAGGTTAATATATTACCAACTGAGGAATTGTTTTGTTTTAACGTATTTAATCAAAAACAATTTCAAACCATATTCCATATCAATTAACATGACTCGTACTCATGAGGACAAAAAAAGTGATGCATGATTCATTGATTGATTATCATGTTAGTACTTAGGCTTAGCTTTTCATACTTTTTTTTAGGCATTTAACTTAAACTAGATCTAGACATCTATTAACTGCATATGTTATTCGTTGAGACAGAAAAAGTTGCGGCAAATGACTTTTCCAAGGGCAAGGCCAAGCCCAAATTCCCACCTGTTGCAAGTGGCCGTAGAACACAAAAATCTATGCAGCTGGAGCGGTTGATTTTGAGCTGGGCTTCGATAATTATTACGCCGACAGTTCAGGCGGAGACAGCTCTCATCACTCCGATAAAAGAAGCCACGAACAAAATCTGTCGCGTTCCTCCTTGGTAACAGATAAATACTTCGACTTTGAACACTCAATGATGTGATATGAAATGTTTTCAAAGTTCTCATGAAGGCAGTCATAATTCTGGCGCTTGGATTCATTTTTTTTTAAAATAAAAATACCAGATTCACCTGCACACGTTTCTTAACACATGGGACTGTGTCAATAATTCTGAATTGGAGCGCTTCTTTTTTTTTCAATCAATAATATGTATTCCATATTATGAAAGTATTAGATAAAATTATGTGATATAATATATTTGATTTTTAAATAAATATTTCAGTTAAAATATATCTATAATAATTTTTAGAATATCATATTTCATTTTGATTTTCAGGTACCATCTCATTTTGAGTTGAAGCAGACAAATTGGACACTATTTTGGAGGTGTCCACTTTACTGCAAGTACCGGGTACGTAGTATAGCACTGCACTGCATGTGATGTAGTATTAATTATATTGTGGATGCTCCGATCCGGATGCTGACAAAACGTCCTACTCCTACTATATTATATAGTACTAGTACTACTAGGCCTAGTCCTACATTACTGTTACATCTTAAGTGAAAACAAACAAAGTTAATCAAGATGTTGGTGAGTAACGTTAAATGTTGTTAAGTAACTGTTGAGTGTTGTAATGAAGTCATGGAAGTTGTCATGGTTGTGGAATTGGTCAATCTCGTGATGACACAGCCAAATATATCATTATCAATATCATCTAGGCCCTAGGACTAGGCATGCTAGGTCAAGGATACCAGACTAAAGTAAAAAGTTAGATCTAATAATTAAATAATGTCATTATATTTGGCTGTGAAAAATGTAGATTTAGAATCTACTGTCTAGATCTAACTTAAAATTAAATCTACTCATACTAGAAGTTCTAGTACTTGCCTGGGCTTGGCCTTAATTTAAGTTGCTGAATAAATGACTCGATGTCTGAGTTGGGTGTGGCATGATTCACTTTTGACATTGTGTCTAATGTTAATACTTTAATAGTCAGTTTGTACTGTCATGACTGTCTAAGTTTCTGTCTGTCTGTCTGCACACACCGGCACGGATATCTGCGCGATTCTAGCGAAAGAAGATACGTGATGACCACAGACTTTCCACGTGCGATACAAAGAAAGCTTGGGCCTGTTGCATGACGAGATGAGCGATACATAGGAATGTCCTCGGACCATTCTTCCGAGATAGGAAGATAGGCGACAAATCAGCACTTTCAGTTTCACGAAGGCAATTTTGTCTTCCAAGTCAGCGACAACGTTTGATATCGATAGTATTGGAAAAATATTTAGTCTTCATCACCACCTGAACCTTTTATTTCGGAATGACGACTTTTCATAAAATCATATACTTCAATAAATGGAGATCAAATAATGTTTTCTTTTTTACTGATTGTAGAATTGATGTATGGAGCTTACTTAATGAGGTAAAAAGAGAAGAAAAAAATTAAAGATTCACAAACATAACTGGATAAAATCAAAATGTTCATTAAATATTTCTCTTATTTAGAACATGGTGCCCTATTAGAGACACCTTTCATTGATATTTCAATGAAAGAGACCCTTGTTCGACATAAAACTTGAATTTAATTTTGACATTGTATTAGTTCAATATTCTGATTTTTTGATAGAATACTTATTATAATGATAATTTTGCAAATTATGCGTTAAATGTTATTTGTTGAGGTAAAAATAGGGTTTGAATGGAGTAAACAAAAAAAAAAATGATTATAATGAAAACGAAATAAAAATAAAATAAATGGTTTAGCATGTTTAGTAACATCTTAGTTTTGTATCTTTTTTTTTTTGCTGAATGTTATTAACGCGTTTTTTACCATACATAATTTTTTTAATTTTTTTTTTTCATGTTGATTATCTAATGAGAAAGCATGAGGGATCAGAGAGATTGCCCCCCATTTCGATATTTCAAGTTTTATTTTTAAAAAAAAGGAAAATGGGTGGGGAAAAGACGGAGGGAGAATAAAAGAAAACATACTAAAAAAACTATTTGGGCCTATTACCTGGAGAAGTTAAAATGACTTCCGCTTTTGGTTGTCTTGCCATGCAAGACGACCTGAAATTGATGACAACTAGCCCCCCAATATATAACAAATAACTTGGCGCCATCCCAGATAAAATGCATCAGACTGCAATCGGATGGAATGACCCCCCAAAAATGTTATAAGGCGATATGTCAGTGTGGCTTGCCGTAAAAGCATTTTTTCTCAATGCCGACAGCGGCGGGCGGTGTGCAAAGAAGATCATGCCTACGTAGGACATGTCTGGAGGTGTCTTTCCAAGGACCATGCTTTGTATTGCCCAAATCGACTTTGTGAAACAGTTGAGCGATATCTCGTTCTTACGTAGAACGGTTCTACGAAAGACCCTTTCATGCAACAGGCCCATGTTCATTAAAAAATCTGACTCAAAATGGTGGAAAAACAATGATTTTCTGGCATTTCATGTGACGGCCTCAAAATGCTGCCTTTTCATAAAATAAAAATTCCTGAATCGTGTGTTTACAAAGTGAATGGGTGCGCAGACATGGGGCATCATTGTTTTCAATCTGAAAATGACTGGCCGAGGTTTTTTCCAAGAAAATTATAAATTCATATATTTCTCTCAAATTTTTATGAGATTTTTGGCACACATTTGACAGAAGAATACAAGGAACATTATCAGCTGAAAATTTTCTTGAAATTAAGGAAAAATTATGATAGATATTAATTGTTAGGTGCGCAGACATGGCCCCCTCCCCTTTCATTGTATTTTTTACCGAACGCGCGCATTATCGCATCGGAAATTAATTTCAATTCGCTTAAAACGTTGCAACATCCTTCCAAAGGGAACCTGAAAGTCTTGAATAGAAAGTGATGAAAATGGTAAAAAACATATTTGATAAAAAATAGCTCATACATCAGACCCCAAATTAAGTTACAGTAAGACTTATAAGGCAAAACAAGTGTGGAATGAGAACAAACAAATTTTATTCTAGCATGAGAAGATGGTCAGAGGATATTGTGTAAATATACCAGGCTTTGAGTAAGTATAGTGCCACTAGCGTACCTATGGGGGAGGGGGGGGGCAGAGGGGGCAGTCTGCCTCCCCTGACGAGCCACAACCCATGCAAAGGACGTATCCCTACCCCCCTGACGAGCTTGAAAGACCTTTTTTGCCCCCCCTGACGAGCTTGAAGACGAGCCAGTACAACTAACGATGAATAATTTCCTCTATACTTTCGAAATAAATGCCTGGTATATTTGTTTTATATCCTACATGTACAATGTACATGTCAATTTAATAAGTTAGAACAGTAGATCTTGATAATCTAGTTCTTGCATACGTAGTTCATCCTTATTTAATCTGAACCAAAATAAAGATAAAGCTCTGCGCTGACTGATCTACTTTTCCCAAAGCCATGTGCTTAGCTTATGCGGATTGGTGCCTGCGCTGTCCCTCCACGGGACTTGCCTGGTAGATTCACCTCGCTGACCGGTGTGCCCGAGAGATTGCATGATCTTTGACGTCAATGATGGAATAATGCACTTTAGTGGGCGTTTAATTTTCAACATCATTGCAAAATATTGAGAATATATTTGGTCACATGATGCTATTTAGACCAATAAGCATGCAGGATTTAATTCATGTAGGATATTAAAAAAAAGTAACCCATTGTGGTACACAGATTTGGACTATACAGTGCGTCCCACAAAAAACGAAACCGAGATTTATCGATGATTTATCATAACTTAATCACAAATACAATAGACAAATGACCTACCATTGTAAAGCTTAGAATCTCCTCTTTCATCTGAAATTACTTAGATTATTTCTCATTCACGCATGAGTGAGCAAAAACAATTTGAAGAGGGGATACCAAAAAGTAATTTGGCGGGCTGTATCTGGGTTTCAAAAAGAAAACCACATTTCTAAAAAGTTCAATATCTGCTCTTTAATTTGATACCTCAATGAAAGAACATGGTCAAGAAATAAGAAAGTGCTGGTTATTTGAAATAAGGCTCGAATTTCAATAATTTCATAAAATGAAGAGGTTTTACAGGCTAGCGTTCAAACTCACTCAACACTCCGTTTTGTTGACGATCAGCCATGCATGAAGTCTTTTGTTAACCATGCGATAGCTTCTGTGGGAAACCGGTGAAAACACGTTTATTTAATGAAATTATGGAAATACAAGCATTGTTTCGAGGAAACGTAACTTTTTTACTTCTTGACCATTTTTGTGATTAAGGTATCAAATTAAAGAGCAGATATTGAACTTTTTAGGCATGTGATTTTCTTTTTAAAATTCAGATACCCCCCGCCAAATGAGTTTTTGGTATCCTTTCTTCAAATTGTTTTTGCTCACTCATGCGTGAATGAGGAATAATCTAAGTAATATCAGATGAAAGAGGAGATTCTAAGCTTTACATTGGTAGGTCATTTGTCTATTGTATTTGTGATTAAGTTATGATAAATCATCGCTAAATCTCGGTTTTGTTTTTTCTGGGACGCACTGTATAGTCACCGAGAATACAGTCTCAACTTTTATTTCAGTTGTCATTTTTTTTTCAAATTGTATGATGTGATGAATTAATCAAAAGAACATCTGGATGTATTTTTGAATAGCAAATTTTTTTTTCATTAATTTTAAGTGTTGTAGAGGGGAAAAAATATATGTGTTTAAAACTCATTATTTTTTATTGTATCCTGAATTGTGATTTCCTGTTCCTGAAATATTTCTAAAATTCTCTTGAAAATAAAAATGTTTGAGATGAGGAAATAATATCCATTATTTAATATTATCAGTGTCAATTGACAGGATATATAGTTCCAACATGTAAATCTACATAGCAGTTCTGTTAAAGTCCTAGGTAGGGGATTTTGCCAATGAGCATTCTGTGGAGATTGCTATATTCGCAGCTCAAAATAATATCCTCTTTAAACTCAGGTACCATTTTGCAGGTGTTGAGGCGAGTATGGGAATTCAAAATGAAAATGCTGATGGGAATATCAAAATGGTACCAGTGTTATGGTGACCGCTTTATAGAGAGGGTGCCTGGAGTAGTTCTGGTTCTTTGGTTGGTACAGTGGAGGTGGAGGAGGGGGGGGGGGGGGAGATAACAGTAGTTCATTCTGCCTGGGATTCCTGTCAGAAAGTGCCTCATAGTGTTCAATGTTCACTATTTAAAAAAAAGAATAACTTTTAAAGGCCTAGCTGATTGGATGGCTTCCTTTATGGTAATTATCTTGGTCACCAATCTGCCCTGCTTCCCTTTACTAACAGTGATTTTACCAGGGGGGGGGGGGGGACTCAAATTATATTTCGATGGGGGTGTGCCTCACAAAACCCTGAAATGGGGTATAAAGAACTGACTACAAGGGTAAAATACGGGGTCTTGGGAACTAAAAATATACCGGGCGGTGTGAAAAAGGGTCAACGGGATCGCGGTACTACTAGGTACAGTGCACGCTAGCGCTGTGTAACTGGGCACTAGCCATGTTTGGTTTGGGTAAAGCCATACTCGCACTGGACAATTTAGGCAGGGCTGGGGTGACGTGGATCTTGTGAGTGGGGCGGGCGGCCGCTGAACAGAGCTTTTGTGATTCGGAGTATCTAGGGAACTGAAAATTAGGTTTGAAAAAAGGGGGTCTTCTAAGTGGCACATCCCTGTAGCACCAATGTATGTGAGTGCCCCCTCCCCCCCCCCACGGATTCTACATGTTGTAAAATGATTTTCACCTGACCTTTCCAATATACATGTACATGTTGTGTATGTACACAATTCTTGTTAGAAAATCAGGATTTCCTGTACTGTCAATTTCCTGTGAAACCTTGTTTTTGTGTGCTGTGTGTATTAAATATGTAAAATGTACATTATTATACTGTATGCCTGTGAATTGTGAAATTTATACTTTTGTTGCCTTTGCCAGAATGTGATTCTGTCCCATTTATGCCATCGTATATTATTAGTCCAACATTAATTCAAATTTCCAGAAATCAATTTTTCAGAGCCAAGAAAGAAGGAAATACTCCTCATTTCCTTTGGGCTAGCTTATGGGCATATCACAGAAGTAAAGACATTTGAATTTGGAATAAACAGCAAATTTTTGAGAAGATTTTTGTCTGCTATACGGTCAAATGCTTGACAAATGGCAAAATGGTTACCTTGTATTCTTGAATGAGGTAGGTAGGACACTTGGACCCCAATGGTTTATTTGGCAGGGGAAAATGTGCTGTGTTAAAGGAGTGTCCCATACATAACATTTTGAGGACTTTTTAAATAGTTATTTCGCAGAATGCAATACTTGTAATGTTGCAGCTCTAGAAAGTTCTAGTTAATTGAGTATAAAATGTGATAGCACAAAAAGTCACATGTTATAATATACATTGTGTGTACCTGGGGAGCATTTCATTAAAGGACTCGGACTTGAATTTTTGTCTGACAACTATCCAATCAAAATCAAGGATAGTTGTTAGACAAAAATTCTGATGAAACGCTCCCCTGAAAGTATCTTGTTCTTGTGATAACTTAGGAAGTGTCTCACGATTCAAGTTCAAACTTGCCTCATGTGTGCATACATGTATGGGACTAATGGGAGCAACAATAATGTGATCATGTGATTATTGTAGGGTCATGAGGTCAAAATTCACAGAGGTCATTTCATATTCCTGAAAATATCTTGTTCTCACAATAACTAAAGAACTATTTGAGTTTCCACCTCAAACTTGGCTCATGCGAATGGCGGTCATCTGATTGGACTTTAGGGTGATGATGGTAGTTTAAGAGCCTTCTCAGGGATCACCTTTGATTTCGTTTCAGAATGATAATCTGAGTGGATTTGAACATTTTAGAAGTTCGATGCACCTGTGCATGTAGGGGGCCTATACCCTTAGTCTTGCAATCTAGGCATACATTTTGACTGCATGCAATCAAGAAACCATCTACATGTAGTTTCAAACCTTATGATCAGGTTTTGTATTTGTAGAAGAGTAAAAGGTTTGGTTGCGCTATTTGGAGCAACATATATGCAATGTATTTAATTGTATAATTTATAATGATGAAAGTGATAGCTATCTTGTAAATTTACACATATTTTCAATTTCATTTACTGTTTTTTGCAGAACTTCCTGATGTGAATAGCTCTTATTGGAATTTTGATGATCGGACACTTCCTGTTGGCAGCTGCAGTTCTCTCGCGCGGGGGAGACAGGAATCTTGGCCCTAATGTGCAAAATCGCTCGTTGCCTAATATCTGCAGAATAACGGTCATTTCCTTTTGAGTGGGCTTGTTGCCAGTTTTGACGACAGGCTGTGAATAGTGTATTGCTGTGTAAACCGGCTACGTATGTATGAGGTTGAGTTCATGGCATGCTGTGCTTATTGTGGACAGCGAAGAACCAGTGCATTGGTGCGATACATCAAGTGGCTTGTATTAGGTCAGTGAGTTTAAGTTACTGATCCTTCCACTTGATCTTGGTCATGAACAAGGATCGTCCACATTTGGTAAAGGAAGAAATGATGAATAGGAATGTGTAACCTGTTGAAACACACAGACACAGCATTTGGCGAAGAGCTGCATTGTGTTTTGATCGGTTGATTCGTGCAGAGCAACAGACGTCAGGATGAAATTCAACGAGAAGAATGTATCTTACTTTGCATCATGCAATTCGCCAGTTGACAAGACTGGGTCTTTACTCAAGAAGGCGGATAACCACCGCAACTTTCAAAAGCGCTGGTTTGTGTTGAAAGGCAATTTACTCTTCTACTATGACAAGGAAGGGGACAAGGAACCCCAAGGGGTCATCATCCTGGAAGGATGTCGAGTGGAGCTTGCTGACCTGGAGGACTGCCTGTACTGCTTTCAGATTTCTTTCTCTCTGAAGGATTCACGGACGTATGTCATGGCAGCCACCAGCCAGGAAGAGATGGAGTCTTGGATGAAGGCCTTGTCTTGCTCCAGCTATGACTACATGAAAGCCATGGTGGACGAGCTTCAGAAACAGCTCGACGATCTTTCACATGGAAATAGTGAAAACTCTCCCGCTATGGTTATCCGGACCTCGGTCATTCAGAGTTCTGAGGTCCCTGAGGCAGATGGTGCAACAGGCAGATCCGCACCTAGTTCTATTCCTGCAATACCCGAACACGTCTTGGAGTTGCCCCCGAAGCAAAACATGAGCACGTACGAGCGGGGCAAGACGGAATCCCTTGCTCATAGGGGGGCTCCTCGTCAGAGTGCCTATCAAAGAAATTCATTGCCATTTAACAATTACAGTAACCCCTCTTATGACATTTGGGACCCCCTTGTTTCTTCAAGCAAAAATCCTCCTGAACAATCAAATGGAGCTGCAAAGCCGATACCCCAATTTGTAGTCGAGCAAGATAGCAGTGATAGTGAGGATGACGAAGTAAAGCCATCAGATTCTGCAAACAACTCCAACAAGAACGCCCAAACAGACTATAAGGCTGACCAGACCGACGGTCAGCATGTGTCTAGGTTAGCATCAAAAGGTCGCAAGGTCATGTCTGTATTCTATGAAAATCTCAACATGCCTCTCATGTCGGGGTCCAGCGATACCAGTCCCAGACTCTCCAGGAAGAGTGTGTTTGGCCGTGGAGGCAACGCCGCTGCCCAGGGTCCCAAGTCGGCCCAAGCTGGACAGTCCGTCTTCCATGTCCACAACCAAAATGTCAGGACTTTCTCAGACATGCACGAGGAGTTCGGAATGCTTATTGTGAGAAAGATGAATTTGTTCCGTCAGAGGAAAACTTCAGGATCATCTTGAACTTAGGTGACTAATAGTTGACTTGGAAGCTTCCAAAGTTCCAGTTTCTGTCATATATATGTATTCTTATGAATGGACGAAGTCCAGTTAGTAGAACATTAGCTGCGTCGTTGTCTTGACTATTTCAAATCCAATGTTGACTCTGTTTAGACCATCGATATAAACAACCTGGATAGAGCACCAACACACTTTTTTCTCTTGTGTGTGCTTGTGCGTGTGTTTCTTACATATTGGTATGGCCCCCATGTACTGTTAATTGTGTCATGGAGTATTTGTTCTTGTAGCTTCAAGGTTGTATGCAGCAGTATACACAGAGCTCTATCCAATTATTTTATATCAATGATTTAGATATGTTATATCTGCCAGGGCAGTGTTTAACATAAGATTTTTATCATTTTGATTCTCATCAGCTTAGGTTGAAATCTGATATTTGTTGATTATATATTATAATTCTGATTTTTTATCTGAATGTGTAAGTTCAATCATTTTCAAGGTTTGATGAGAGTTACAGGATTAGAAAAGAAGCAGAAAATGAGGGTACCTCATTTTGTATAAGAAAGGGTTACCAGTCATTCATAAAGTTTTGTGTAACTTTCAAACAGGTTTATGAAAACCACCCTGGGTCAGCTTCTAATAATAGACCTACATGTATTCATAACGTGTAGCCTATATTCAAATTTACATAATTAAAACAAATATATTGTTCTTGGCAAGCTAAAAGCTTGCAAGACAAAGCAACATGTAAGTGATGTGGAGCAGTTGTCACATTAAACCCTTGAAAAATAAACTGCTTCCTTATATAAAGTATATAGATTAGAAAAAAGTCTGACACTTTCATTTAAGTAAAAAGAAAATAGATGACTTGTGTAAGATACATGTAGAAGTATATTTTGTGATATGTGTGTTGAACTAGATATGTGTACATTAGGCTTAGTGTATAAATTTATATTGATTAGAATGAGAATTTCTAAGAGGCAAGAGCAACATAACAAAAAATGGCCTTGCACTGGATTGGTTTCGGCTGTGAGGGGGGAATGAATTTTAAGCAGGAATTCTTACTTCAGGAACATTTGATATTAAAACATAAGTTTTGTACCCCCCATTCCCCTTCTGTGTACGACCACGTTTGCAAAGATAACTGTATACAACATGCTACGCATTATATTCAGCACTTTGGCTGTTATTTCTGGCTTGTGTAAGAGACATATCTTCAAACAAGACTGTGCTAGAACACCCTGGAGTTATGTTATGTACCTTGAACATCATTGGAAATCCCATCATTTGTTTTTCATCTCTGTCTGAAAGTCTTTCCCCAGTACATGTACCTGTATTGAAAACTGAATCAGTTTAAATACACAGAACAACAGGTAAAATGCACAGTAGAAGCTCTGTACTTAAAGTTTTGTTATGGCAGTTTTTATCCTAGATCATCAATTTATATCATTTATCTCCCGATATAAAGATATTTTCTGCAATGTTCATAAAAGAGATTTTCAGTTAATGTAATTTTGTTTATTTGTACATTTTCAAGAGTGTTGAGACCTAGTGGTTGATTACTCACTGGACTTTGAAACAGAAGGTCATGGGTCCGAATCCCAGCCATTGCATAGTTTTCTCTAGTTAGAAATCGATTCACATTTTGTTGCACTGAATTCAAGCGAGGTAAATGGGTACCTGGCAGGAATTAATTCCTTGGATGAGGGCTGTAAAAGGCCACAAGGCTTAGGCAAGAATGAGTCTTTTGGAAGCTCATAGAGATATAATAATCATAGTTTGATATGCGCTATGCAGGAAAATTATTATTACTGTTTATTAGGAGTATTCTTTGCTTTTGGTTTGACCATTGAGATTTGCTTTTATTTACAATAAATAAATCCTCAACTCAAACGTAAAATTTTGAGAAATGTTATGTTTAATAGTGTTCTAGCAAGCAAATCTATTGAAATGTATTAATTTTTTAGCTTATATGTACATGTATGATATAAGCAAAAAAAGAGTTTAATTGATTAAGAGCTTAATAGCTTCATGACCTGAATTTACAAAGATTTTATAGCCTGAATTCATTCAGAATCCATGCATTATGTACGATCAATTTAGCCTTTATTAATGAGAAAGGGTTTAACAATAGACAAAGAGATTTTGTTACAAAGGCTTGAATGGTATGTGGCTATGGTGTCAGCAGTAATGAGCTTTTTATTATGAATAAATCAGCCCATTGTTTATGTTTTGGAATTGACATAAATAGTGGCATATATTCCTTATAGCAACAATTGAAACAAAACATGCTGGGGGAGGGGGGGGGGGGTTCTGCCAGTGGGTTAAGAGCAATATTCTTTATACATTGCAACATGTATACTTCATATCACTGTACAGAAATCTAAACTCAACTGTCTTGTCCCAACCACCTTGGCATTTCCAACAATTATTGGGTTTATTTTCATTTGGTCCAATGCCAATTTGTCCAATTGCCTACTCGTCTACTATCATTTGGTCTATCCTCAGTTCATCCAATATCCACATGGTCTAATTTCAATTTCGTCCACTCACCATTTTGTCTAATAACCAGTTGGTCCAATAGCCATATACCATTTGGTCTAATTACACTAAGTGTTAAATGGGAAAAATGAATTAAAATAAAACGAATATTAGACCAACTGGTTATGAGACGAATTGGTCATAGACGAAGTGATGATTGGACCAAATGTTTATTGGACCAAACGGTTGTTAGACAAAATGTTGATGGACGGAATGGCATTAGACTGAATGAAGGTAGACCATGTGGTGAGTGGAATTGGCAATTTACCATTATTGGTCCGCTCTCACCAATGAATCGATCCCCTTCAATCCAAATTGTGCCAAAATAATGCACGAGTATGTATGTAGTTTACTGTACTATAAATGACATCATTATTTGTTATTGTCTTTTTGTTTGAGTTTTAAGGATGTAGGAGTAACAAGCCACTACACATAGATAACTACCATGGCCTACAGTATAAAAAGTCATCTTGATATTTACTTGATAAGGGATTTGTTATTTTGCTTTATGGTGTTGGCCTTAATGTTCCTAATAAATGCGTAAAACTGTTTTCACTTTGCTCGGCTGAACAACTCTTCTACCAAATGCGTACTTATTCAATAACCTGTTTCATTCAATGAAATATATGAGCAAATTGCAAACTTTCTTTTCAGATTAATTAGGCATGGCTCTCGCCGAGTGTGTGTGTGTCCATTTAGATTTTTTTTAAGTATGATGGAAAATTATTGATAATTTTGTTTTACAAAATATATTTTGCTGTGGTACATGTATATAAAACAAATATTTATCAGAGCTTTATATTCATACATATTAATGATTTTATTCATGAAAATGAGAAGATGCATTTATTGGGATTTATTACCAAACATTGTTTATTAAACCAAAATTAATTGGAGTACATACATGTACATGGTGCTTTTAGGAAAAGAGTATACTTATCACATGCAATTTATTATACTAACAATTTTGTAAAACATTATAGGCAAGGCTTAAGTAAATAATAAACTGCAGCTTTAACTTTTTTTTATTTCTACTTTGTAGTAGCTATTTGTGTAGATGTAAGAAAAGGCCGAAAATTGTTTGTCGATTTGTCAGTGTACTCTCAAGTCTTTTGTTGTACAAATTGATGATCTACATGTACTTTGTGCACCATGCGAGGTGTTGTAAGAAAATATTTACAATCAGTTGCAAGTTACAATTGATGGATCAGTTTTAACTAGAATTCTTTTCAATTATTTAAAAAAAAACATGCAGATTAGGCATTGAGTGCAAGTTTGTAGTAACATGTGATTTGCAAGACCAAAATTTTATTGCAGTTGATTGTATGTTTCTTAATACAATACCCTATAGAGTTACATTACATGTACATGTACGATGTGACTCTACATAATATAGAGGAGGATTAGACATACATGTATTTGCGTGACATGGATTGTGTACTGTTAGATTCTTACAGTATTTTTAAAGGCCACTGCACACCTTACGACTGTTCGCGATCCGATTTTGGAACAAATCGCATTTTGCTAATTTTCCGAGAATATGAATGGAACATATCATTTTATTAGAGGTTGAAATTAATTGAAAGAATACTAATATAACCATTTTGAAAGATTGCAAGCCTTTATTTTGGAGTAAAGGCCAATTTAGATTCAAAACGTAGCCAATCGTACAACTGCTATGACGTCATTACGACTATATATTAAATTCGCTTTTATTCTAAGAAGGATGATAGCATAGTCACAGATTTGAACATAGGTATTCGTACAATGATTTCTAACATTACACAGTAAGATATTCCATGTCTCAATATTAGCATCATATTCTACTACATGTTATTCTAAAATCGGGTTGCAGACCGATCGTATTGCGGTCGCCTTTAGAGGAGTGGGAGGGGGAATTCTTGACCAAAATAAATTTTATGTATGTTGACAAGTCATAAGAAAAGTCATCGTTCATTTGCTGAAATTGGAGAGCATTTGAAACTGTAATAATTTACAAGCCCCCACCCCCCCCAAAAAAAAAACCTGAAACACACCTAAAAAAGAAATAGAACTTAGACATTACAGCTACAAGTCAGATTTATGAAATGAATGAGAGATGAGATATTCTTATTCTTCCGCTTTTTTTTAATTTCAAAGCATATTTTGCATTCAGAGAATGGGAATGTGGTTATTTGAATTTCATATATTACTATTATTATCATTCTTGTTTTTCTTCTTAAAATACTATTATTATTATTACTAGTATTATTATTATTTATTATATATTATTAATATTATTATCATCATCATCATCATGAGTAGCAGTAGCAGTGTCATTATAATCACTGTTCTTATTTTCATAAGTGTTTTTTCATTTACTTAAAAGTAGTTTATTTCTTTGAACACTATGAGGAAGGTGTGGTTTTTCTCCGAAGAATAAAACTCTTTGAAATGTACAGGAAACTCCAATTTCCCCCTGAAGTGACCAAAAACAGTTTTCCTTCCTATTTGCACTTCACTGTACACTTGTTTCATTTTTAGATTGATGTAGTGTGGCAATCATAATTTCTATATCATGTGAGTAAAAAAAAATGACACCTCACACATCCCCAATCAAGAAAAAATCTGTCATGAACACACAATCATATATGGCTGGAAAGAGCATCTTTTCCCAAACAAGGTATCCTTTGCAGTGATGTACATTTTGACTTGTGCCAAAGTAAGGCATGACTGCAATGAATTATCCAGATGTCAATGATGTCGAAATCCTACAGAAGTAAACATATTTGCTAATCCATGTTCAATGAAATTAACTTGAGAATTTATACTAAAATGCCTTTATTAAACAATTATAATGTAAATTACTGCAAAGGTGTTTTGAAATGGATGTTATTGAAACTCTTGTAGGATTATGACATTGACATCTGGATTCATTAATTGCAGTTATGCCTTACTTTGGCGCAAATCAAAATTTACACCATTGCAAAGAATACCTCCTGATCATCCAAGCGTTAACACATACCACGTAAATATGGTATCAAATTATTTAAGATGACATACTCGTTCAGATGATATATGATAATTATGTGTTCATGAAATTTTTTTTCCTCAAATTGGGGATTTGTGAGGTGTCAAGTTGCTTTTTTTACTCACACAGTACTAGTCTGAAGAAAAAACAGCCCATTTGGCTTAATAATTGCTTGGTCACACATTACTCTTTGATACATTGGGATCAATCAGTCCGATTGTGATTGTTGACCATTATATTTTGATTATTCAAAACTTTCCTCAGAACATACTAAATGTATTTGATTTTCTTTAGTAATCTATCTATTTTGTCTTTGACACAAATATTATCTTACTCATGTATTGTGCATGTTGTATTTTTGTTTGTAACACTTCAACGTTTTTTTTGTTTGATTTAAATTGAATATAGTCATAAAGATAAAGTATGTGATGATGATGATGATATACATGTATACATATATATATATATGGACTTCTTCTTCTTCAAGCACTGGTGTACATTTTATAATCGAGGGCTCTCAAAAAGCAGCTGCATCACCTTGGTTTCCATTCCAGGGGGCAGTTTCATAAAGCCGTTCATGAGTTAAGAGTGACTTTAAGAACGACTGGTGATCCTTGTGGTAAATTATATTCACCATTAAATGTTCATTGGTGAATATTTAGCATGTAAGGAAGGATCACCAGTTCTTAAAGTCGCTTTTACCTTCCGAACAGCTTGATGAAACACCCATTAGAAACCCGCATTAAAGAAAGCCCAACAATGATCCTACGATGGAATTTTATGATAAATTGTACAGCGTGATCATTGCAGCTACAAAAATGTGTCTTATGGTCAATTTTAACTACTGCCACAACTGTAGGCATATCAGTGAAAGGTATGATACTGTAATTACCATGGTTTTATTATGTTCCTGCTTTCTATGTTATTCAATCCTACAATGCAGTGATACAAGTCACAAAGTGAAAATACTGGTAACGAATTCACCTGTGTTGTATAGCCAGGGACTGAGTGATATTGATTTTGGCAATTTTTTTAAAAAACTCATTGAAAATCTGTGAAGTAGTCGAAGAAAAACGTAGTATGTGTACATACATGTGATATGAATTTACAATGTATGACCATTCAGACACAATTGCCTGTTGTGCAATAAGCATTCAGACATAATAAATGTCTTGTATTGAAATGAAATATCAGTATCAGAGCATTTGGACAAAAATATCAATGCATGTATGTCTTGTATCCTCATGCTGTACATGTGTGATACACAAGCTTTTGAATGATGACAAAGCCGCCTTTTCTAAGAAAAGAAAATATGAATGATTGCATGTGCTAATGACATTATGGAATCGAAGTAATACTTGGATTTGAAATAAATCCAGATCAGCTGAGTAAGATTTAGATTGAAATCTTTAAGACTTAGAAATAAGTGTAAAGGATTTAAATCCAGGGGGGCAGTGGTCATTCTTGACAGCTGTTCTACATTCATTGACAGTAAATGAAATTGATGTATTTTTAAATTTCCCATATACATATATAGGAGTGTGAAGATGAATGTACACTAAATTTTGAAGAAAACCAAGAAAGGGAAGAAGAAATGTAGATTAGCTGTTTGAATGCATACAACTCTGTATTTTATGTGAATGTAGAATCTTTATTACGCCAAATCAATTTATATGAAGCATGATTACAAATATGGAATTAAATAGTCTTATAGCAATTTATCTCTTATTTACGTCTCGAGTCATTTATTTGTTTGTTTTGCCCACTTTTATACATGAGTGGATTCCAAATGGTAATTAAGTGGAGTACAAAATTAAACAAGGGACAGTAGAATTTCTTCAAATCTAAGATAAAGTAATGATGCAGCCTTTTCAGTGAAAGTATGTGCTGTTTCAAGAAGAAGTGGCAAGTATCCAATTCAAAATATCTTGTATGCATTATGGTCATTGTTGTTTATGTGTATTCTCATCCAATCATGATTTAACTTTGAATTGAATTAACACTGAATCGTGAGTGGGTAAGCCTACATGTAGTCAATCCTTTGTATGGTGGTGGGATGGGGGGGGGGGGGGGGTAGGAGGATGAATATAGTATTGCCCCCCCCCCCCCCAAAAAAAAATGGGAGAAAGATAGGTGACCAGTGCAGTGCCGAGGTATATTACACAAATCGATCGATTTTAGGCGCCGCTTTTCGACGGCGGCGGCGTCAATATTGAAATCTTGACCCAAGGTTAACTTTTTGAAATTAGATCGTATCTTAGAAATTATGTGGACCTAGATCATAAAACTTGGACATAAGGGTAATCAACTATTGGCCATGTTGGGGGTATCTGTTGAACTACCATCATAACTTTAAAAGTTTATGGATCTGATTCATGAAACTTGGACAGAAGAGTAATCAAGTATCACTGAACATCCTTCCCGAGTTCCAGGTCACATGACAGGTCAAATGTCATTTAGAGTCAATGAACTTTGGCCATGTTGAATTACCATCGTAACTTTAAGTTTATTAATCTAGTTCATAAAATTTGGAAATAAGAGAAATCAAGTATCACTGAACATATCCCATGCGAGTTTTAAGGTTAATGATTTTCAAATATCATTGGCAAGTAATGCTTCAATTTGGTAACTGAAATTGTTTTTTCTCAACCAATTAATATGTTTAAATGATTCAAAGGCGTTTAGTTAAGCATTTACGCTTGAATGAACATGTGGAATGTGATAAGCTCTTTTTACGTTATTGGGAAAAATGAAATATGTCACAAACCTTCTTGCAAAGTTAATTTGATTTAATTTTTATGAAAATCCCGATATTTAATGCTTCAGTGAGCACACAATATTCGAAAATTATGCAAATGAGAAGAAAGTTCAAGGCCTTGGCCCCGCTCTGTGCCGTATTGAATGGTTATATGGTTATTTGAGTGTGCGAGCCCTTTGGATAGTGTCACTCTGAAGCCATGTGCGAAGTTTCATGAGAAAATTATTGGCAGAAGTAACAAAAACTGTCTATTAAACAAAAAACCCTTATTTCACTTTTGTTAAAATTTTGACTTCCTCTCTCATAGACATTGTGTACACTATGGGTGCATATTTTTGAGAATAAGTAACCCCTATTCAATATGGTGGAACTTTTTTTCAAAGCTATCTTTAGCACTATCATTTGGGAGTAATGTTTTTCAACCTATGGGCAGAATTATATGCAAAAATGAAATCGATTTGTTTGTTTATGGATGAGTGAGCACGCCTCAAATGGGGAAAAGGGGCATTTTTAATGTCACAGACTCATTTTGAGGGGGTTATAAAGTGAATAATGGGGGCAGATAACGGTTTCAGATGTAACTTAATTGGTGTTGTTTTTATCATCCATCATTTTTATCACCACACACTTTCCGAACTTTTACACTGTCATGGTTGAGTGAGCACACTCGAAAACTTGGGAATTAATACTCAATTTACTGCATAAATGTATTCTTTTCTTAACAATTTTCAGGATCAGTTAAATTTATGGACAAATAAGTGGTGGATCCAGAATTTGAAAGTGAAATTTGGGGAGGGGAGCCACTAACATTTTCCAATTTTAACATGTTTTAACAAGTTACAGAATATACTACCATAAACCCATATGAGAGGACGCGTCATCACCAAAACAATGTGCTCACTCAACCATGAACATACGTTATCAAAATTTTGTGAGGAGTGGCTAAATGATGGATATTAAAACAACATTATTGCCGTAAAATTCACCAAAAACAACCTTTGCCCAACTTTGTATTTACACAATCTGAAAAACGACTCTTGTTACTTTCAAAAATTGTCATTTTTAATTCAATCTTTGATTACTCATGCATGACCCAACCGATCAATCTCATTTTCCTCCAGGAGTTGCCTAATGTATATGTAAAAACCACCTACGAAATATTATGTCTCAAAATTATTCCGTTCGAAAGTTACAGCATTTTGATTCAGGGGGGACTTACTTTTTTTGTTGTGTATAGTTCATGAAATGTGGACAGAGGGGTAATCAAGTATCACTGATCATCTTGCACAAGACTTAGGTCACATGATCAAGGTCAAATTTCAATTAGGGTCAGTGAACGAAGTATGTTTTTAAAATATGAATAGTGTTTTTTGTGAATGAATTTGATAGTAGTTTTCAAAGTCAGCAACCGGTCAGCACTGCTGCTATATAATGAATTGCGTAATGCAGGCGAGACTGCCAGAGGCGCTCCACTTGTTTATAATAAAATGGATTAAATCTCTCTCCCCACGAAAACATTAATTGTTGGGGGTTGGGATTTACAAAAAATAAAAATAACGTAAAGTGGCAAAAAGAAAAAATCCCAAACGACCCCCTCCCCCCAAATAAATACCACTTACAATATGAGCGTCTTTTTTCTGGACATGAAATGGCGTCAAATGGCGAGTGAGTAGTACCCCAAACGATACCAGTTAAATGTTAAAAACCCGTCATGACACACACACACAAAAACAATTAAGGTGTATCTTCTCAAAAAATATTTTGGAACCATTTTCATGTGGTATATGTATATCTTTACGCTTGGATAATCAGAAGGTATTCTTTGCTGTGATTAAATATTCGTTTTGTGTCCAATTATGATGCAAAGTATGACTGTCCACGATTCGAAGTTCCCTTCATTGGTTGGCAGTTAACTTCATTGCAAAATACATTTCCAATGAATTTAACATGATAAGACTACACAGTATTTATTGAACAATTATGTAATTAAAAAATGAAGTTTCCCGGTGAATTTTACTGCCATATACTATCCGTGTGTAACGGTATCAAAACATGAGAAAATACTCTATCTAAAGTAGCGAATTCAGTATTTTATAATTTTTTAGGCCTATTTCCTTTTTTACTGACTCGGTATTCTGTTCACGATTATTGGATTGTTTCAGTACCATCTTTATCAATAGCGCCACCATCATGACCATAAGTGTTATCGAAAACTGGTCCATCACTATAATTCGATATCATAAATTCTCAATGTTTTATACCGGCGTTCGTACGGCGAGTCGAAAACATCCGTTTAAACATTTTTTAAAATAGCTACATTATACTAGGTGGTTTGAAAAAAAAAATTGCCGCTTTCGATTCACCGTACGGCTGCCGATCCTGCCGTAGAGCAAATGTGACTGAAGTATTAATCTCATTAACTTCCCTCTCGTCTCCCGTGAAAATTCATAAATTGAACCTCTAATTGCCAATTTAACATTGGCAAATAGAGGCGCACTCCAGGCTCAAAATAATATAATATAAGTGGATGGAGTAAAATTATACAAACAAGACACTGAAACACTGTGCGGCAAGCAATCTGATGATGTCATCCCAACTTATTCTTTCGTATTTTATTATATGATAATGAAATCACTTTTTTTTCTTCAAATTTTGCCGGCCAAGAATGAAAAAAAAACAACGTTGGATTGACTACCGGTTCAAGGTGTAAGATAATCATCAATGCTGCAACTTATTTTGTTACAAGGGAGATGTATATTATACACACTTGTATGAAAATATGGAATAACTATGACTTCATGTCATATCACAAGAAACTGGAAAGTGGGGACATGACATCATCAGCTCACCTATTGCTTATTCATGACGACATGCATAAAACTTTTTTTTCCCACAAAATATTGCTATTTTTCAAAATTCAATTTTGTAATCAGATTTTGATACAAAATGAATTTCCAGCGTGTTGCTCGATGAATTTTGCTCTATTTATTTGAATATAATTAGTTTCAATCCTGATTATCCATATAATTTCGAGTCATTGATTAATCTCACATGTTTTGTTCTTCAAACCGCAAGCTGGTTATCCTTCTATTCATTCGCTTTGAATTTATTAACCTATATATCTGTATATTTAATAGTGATGTTCGCGAATTTTATTAGTCGTAAAAAAATTATGAAAGACATGACCGATTTGACTGCGTTCTTAAGTGTTTAAAGGGAAAATCGGTGAATATAATGTACGAGAATGCTGTCGACAAAGAGGCCTATTCAAATAGGTTTTAACTGAAATTACAATTATTGAAATTCTTTGCTTCATGAGCATAAAAATAGGATTGACTCACTAGCGTACCTAAGAGGGGGGGGCAGACTGCCCCCCTGACGAGTCAAAACTGATACAGGGGACGTGCCCCCCCCCTTTTGAGAAGCAAAATTAATAATATGTAATGTAAAAATGCAATGAAAACAGACGTGTACCCCCTCTTTTGAACCTGAAGACCTTTTTTTTTTTTTTTTTTGCTTGTCAATTTTTTTCGCGGACGAAATATCCTCCAAAAAGTTTGCCCCCCTTTTGGAGAATCCTAGGTACGCCAGTGGATTGACTACTCTTTTCACTTTTACCATCATCTTTCTTATGAATTATCAAGGAAGATTATCATTATTATTGTAACATTTTCACTACTTGTCCTTGAAAAATCATGGGGGGGGGGGTTACATCGAGCGAGACAGAGAATCGCGATTTGGGGGCAGGCATTCTTCGTCTCGCTCGATGTGGATCAATAACCGATTCATAATTTTCATTAGCTAAAGCAATTTTAATTAAAATTCCTACTGCAGAAAAACAAATAATACAGCCATTTGATAAAATCAATAATTGCCTTTGTCGATCTCTTCCAAATCATGTTTCCATGTGAGCAGGGTCAGATCCAGGATTTTTCGAAAGGGGGGGGGGCACATTATCCAGAGGAAAAAAATCGACTAGCAAAAAAACAAAAGGTTTCAACCAAAAATTAAGGGGATTTCGTCCACTCTCAAAAAAGGGTCTTCACTTTCGAAAGGGGGAGGGCACACTTCTGTTTTAAAGGCATTCTTACATTACAAATTTTAATTATGCCTCTCAAGGGGGGAGGGGTGAGGGCACGTGCCGGCCGGATCCGCCAGTGCATGTGAGGGACGATGCTACAAGGGGTGGGATTAAGGCTGCATGGGGTGACCAGGCCCGGCATGATTTTTCAAGAACAAGTAGTGAAAAGGGGGAAAAGGGAAGAAAAAGAGGATAAAGAAAAGGGATGAAAAGGGTAACCGTAGTAAACAGTATATACTCTAAATTAGTCGGTCACTCAGAGGCAAACAGGCCTACAAAAGGGCATTTTCCCGCCTTCGCCTCCTGTCGCGTGCGTCCCCTTTTGTTCAAAAATTGTATGAAGTGCGCGGCCCCTCTTCTCCCGTGTTTCGTTGAAAAGTTCGAAAGTATTTAGTTCTTCTGCTACTATTTCAGTAGAAAATAAGTTTCTGGAAAATGATAATTTTCCCCTCTTTTAGTATTTTATGAAATACCGCTCACTGTAGAAAAGACCTCGTATCTTTTAAGGTGAAACTGCAATATTACAGTGAAAATTCCATAAACTTAAGAAACACCAATTCAAATACACACCATCAAATATAATTCAGGGCCGTAGCTAGAGGGGGGGGGTATGGGGGGGTGTGACACCCCCCCAACATTCAAGGCAGTCGGCAAAATCATGTACCAGTTGGCAAAATGGAGGATAGGGGAGAAAAAGAAAGAGGGAAAGAAAGGAAGAGAAAAAAGAAAGAAGGAGAGAGGGGGGAGAAAGAAAAAGGAAGAAAGAGAGAGAGAGGAGGGAGAGAGGGGGGAGAGAGAGAAAGAAAGAAAGAAAGAAAGAAAGAAAGAAAGAAAGAAAGAAAGAAAGAAAGAAAGAAAGAAAGAAAGAAAGAAAGAAAGAAAGAAAGAAAGAAAGAAAGAAAGAAAGAAAGAAAGAAAGAAAGAAAGAAAGAAAGAAAGAAAGAAAGAAAGAAAGAAAGAAAGAAAGAAAGAAAAAAAGAAAAAAAGAGGAAAGAAAAATAGGGATACTAACTTCGAAGAAGGTTACGACTTTGACAACCAGTTGGCAAATCCAAGTCCATGTAGCCAGGCTTAGAGCCCTACTAGTCAGCAAAATACAAAGGACAAAACAGATGGAGCTATAATAACACACAAAGTAAGCCCCCTGTCCTCCCCCAATATAAACAAGCTTGGGAGTTGGCAAATTATACCACAATTATTGACGATTTAACAAACACATTAGTTTGGTAAAATTAGAGGCAAGACTAGGTAAATAAATATGGGGCGGGATGAATTTCCAAGGTTTAAGTTGAATAATCAAAGCAAAAGTATAGTTGGCAAATAATAAAGTGGGCCTATTAAAGTGGCAGAACACTATATGCTCTACCAGTCAGCAAAGTGATGTACAAGTACTGCCCCATTTCAGATCTGAAAAGAACAGAACACAAGACTTAAAAAAATGGTAACTCTGCAGTTGGCAAATTCATGAAGACAAGTCTACAACTTGTAGACTTGTCTACAAGTTTGCAGTTAGCAAAAAACACAAAAATGTTCTGAGTTATTTTTACTAAATTCTGTCGCTGAAGAATTTTGTTTAATTTATGGTGTCAGAATGTGCTTGGGGTGGGAATGGGTGGGAGTGGGGGCAGGTTGGGGTTGCATTATTCCTGGTGCTCGCATTGTCTGACTAATGAGATATATAGTCCTGTTGTATTTTAAGTCCATAAAGATTATGCACCAAATTATCTCCTCGCACTTCAAGTTATTATTGTTTTATGTAGTGACATATGCCTTTTTCATGACTATATACTTAAAGTGATTGCCCCCTTTTAAGGCCTTAATAAAACATTTCCAGTCTGTGCTTACCTTCGCATTGGTGTGGACCGATATAGATACCGGGCTGGTAGTGGTGTTAATCAACACTGGCGTTTTTGCAGTGGACGAATTTCTAAAGACAGTCCTTAAAATGTCCCTTTTTCTGATCTAATTATAACAATAGTAAATTCCTACAAACAAGCCATAGAATGCCCCTCTTCAGGTCCGAATTTCAAAAATTGTCAGTTCGCGCTTCTCGCCCGCAATATTTCATTAGTGAAATACGTATCACGTTCATGATTACAATGACCACAAAAAGTGCTTCATGTACCAGTGTAATTCTAACAAAATCAGCAAGCGCTTGGCGCTCGCATTGGATGACTATGATGAGATACGTACGCACTTCATAAATTGCAAAAGATAGTCCTTAAAATGTCCCTTTTTAGGTTTAAGTTATACAAAAAATTTCAGCTCGCGCTTCGCGCTCGCATTGTTTGTTTTGTGAGACAGGTACATATCGTGATTACAAAAATTTGCTTATAATGTCCCTTTTTAGGACTGAATATCAAACATTTTCAGCTCGCGCTTCGCGCTCGCATTATTTGATCACTAAGATACATATCCGTTTAATGGCACAGTCCTTAAAATGTCTCTATTAGGTCAGTATACCTGGCAATTGAGCGCGCTTCGCGCGCCCACTTAATGAATCAATTTTTTGCTCTTGCCGCCCCCAATGCCGTGACCCACGGTACGCCACTGTTAGCAGTAGCACTCTTGAAATTTTAGTTGAGACATCTTGCACAGAAGGTCAATTAAAAATGCATATAGGGCATTATACTGCAAGTTAGCAACTACGGCACACTAGCCTTTCTATTTTGATCCAAAATGTTTATTTTTGCAGTGCAAATATCTTTGTATATCTTTGTATAATTTACCTTAAAGTATTCACCAAATGCCACTAATTCAATTCTAAAAATTCAAAATCTTTTAGCATGTGATTATTGTAGGGGGGGGGGGCACATCCCCCATCAGACTCCCCCTGTGCTCACGTTGGCGCTGTCACGCCAAATTTAGTTGGCAAATTTAGCTGGTACACCCCCCCAACAAAATGCTTCTGGCTACGGCCCTGTATAAGGTATCAATTTACGGAATACCATAAAATTTATGATGGAAAAAATGCAGCAAGGTGCCAGGAAAAAATTTAAATCTGAAGGTGTGAAACTTGCTTTTTGGTCTATTATGGCGCTGATTACTGTTAAAAGGGCACCCTAGCGAGATGTTGGGAGCGCGAATCGCGAGCTCAAACTTTTGGACATATAATTAAGAAAATTAAACATTCCAAGTAGTTTTTATCATGAAGAAGTTGTGTATCTAAGAAAATTGACACAAGCGCGAGGCGCAAGGTGACATGTTTAATATACTGACCAGAAAACGGACCTGATAAGGACTGATTAATAGGATTCACATCTCACCATTTGAATAATGCGAGAGCGAAGCGCGAGCTGAAAATTTGTGATATTCCAATTCCAACCTGAAAACTGGACATTCTAAGCACTTTTTGTAACAAGAGCACAATAAGTACGGCAATAATAGATGCGAGCGCAAAACGCGAGCCGAAAATTTGTGATATTCTAACATGAAACTGTTCATTCTAAGCATTTTTGTAACCAAGGACAGAATGAGTATGCCTACCTTACTAAACAATAACTGATGCGAGCGCGAAGCGCGAGCCAAAAAAATGTGATTTTCTAATCTAAAATAATGTTTTTCTTCAAAAAGGTATTTCATTTTGAAAAAGGGCACATTTCATTTTGAAAAAGGATAAATTTCCATTTTGAATAAAGGGATTTTTTCCTTCTAGGAATTTTGAGGGGCAAGTGCCCTTCTCCCAGTTCCGCCACCCATGCAAACCTGTTTCAACTTTCAGGATCTCAATCAAACAATATTAACGGTAACTATTAACATGAATCAGGGCAGATGATTAGCAGCATTAAAGAAAATGTTCTACGGCAAGATTTCGTAAAAATGTAGGCCTTGTGTTTTTTGCCAACTGCAAACTTGTTGACTTGTCATCATGAATTTGCCAACTGCAGATTACATGGCTGAACATGAGTTACCAGTCTTAAGGTCTTGTGTTCTGTTCTTTTCAGATCTGCATTTTGCCGACTAGGCAGTAATTGTACAGCACTTTACCGACTGGTAGAGACGATAGTGTTTGCCACTTAATAGGCCTACTTCATAATTTGCCAATTATACCGTGGCTTTAATTATTTAAGCTCAACTTTGGAAATTCACCCACCCCATATTCTTTACCTACTCTTGCCTCTCCTTATTTTGCAAAACTAGTGTGTAGGTCAAATTGTCATTAGTTGTGGTATAATTTGCAAACTCCTAAGCTTTTTTTGTGGCTTGCTTTGTATTTTAAAGCTCCATTTTTTGTCCTTTGTATTTTGCTGACAGATAGGGCCCTAAGCCTGCCTTGAGGGATGTTCACATTATACAAGCTTTGCTTTTGAGTGAATCTCCTATTTCCACAGATACCTTTTTTTTCTATTTGAATTATATATTATAATTTGTCTACGAAACGCACCACATTTTGTATATATCTTTATATGTTAATTATCATGGATGTTTTTTACTATGATTATAATGAAAATGATTTGTATCAATATTTATGTTATTTTTGTTGGAAATAAATCTGAATCTGAATCTACATGGACTTGGATTTACCAACTGGTAGTCTTTACTCTATTAAGTCTACATTCTGTAACTTTCTTCGAAGGTAGTACCACTATCAGGCTCTTTCTTTCCTTCCTTCTTTTTTCTTTCTTTCTGTCTGTCTTTCTTTTTTCTTTCTTTCTTTTTTTCCTTCCTTCTTTCTCTTTCTTTTCTCTCTCTTTATTTTCTCCCCTTCCTCCATTTTGCAAACTGGTATATTAACTTGCCGACTGCCATGAATGTTGGTGGGGTCACACCCCACCCCCTCCCTCCCTTCTAGCTACGGCCCTGCATACATCTCTTTATTAAAAAAAAACAATACTCCAGAGAAAAGACAGAAAAGCAAAATTGATTAATTTTTTTATATGTTTTTTAATATTTTATTGGAACGTTGTGATCTAATGTTTATATATTCTTGTGTATTTTTTTTCCGCGCGACAAACAGCATAATCATCAGCTGTTTGTATTCATTATCACAGGTTTTGAAAACGAGTGGAGACTATATGTTTATAATGAAAGTATACACTTTTAAAACACTTTCCTGGAGCAATAATTGGTTTCCAAAACTTTACCAAAGTTATATAGTACTCGATAAACTTCATCTCAGATTTTCATGACGTCAACTTCATTTGGTTGACGTCACTTTTTTAATAACAGAGCACGTGATAAGCAGACGACTCTTGATTACATCATTATAGTTTGTGATAGCATCGTTCTAGATTGCGCCTAATATTGTATTTGGGAATCAAGAATGCGGTCGGTTTTCTTTTTTTATATAAAAAAATGACAAAGCATTCCGATAGAGAATGGTAACAGTTTAGCATAAATTCGCAAAACATCAATAACATATACTAAGCAGAATATGGAAGAAACAATGGTTCGTAACTTAAAACAGCGCGTCATCTCAGAAAACTCCACTTCTTCAAGTACCTGTTGATGGCATGCGTGACAATATCTGCAGTTATCACACATTATGTACACATTCTAACAGATTCACACAAATCGACGCCGTCTAATAAAATGCTAAAGGAATACGACTGCCCTAATTCCATTTTTTTTCCATTCAACCATAATAACTATTTGTTATCGAATGAGCTGGATAAATACTACTCTTTCTGTCTGTTACTCAATTTTAGAGGTCGGCAACTGTCAAGTCAGCTTTAAAAAGCAGTGAAATATGACATTCAAGGGAAAACAGTTAAGAGAACTCTTCCAATCTGTTTTTTTTTAAGTTGTGATATACATGTTACACCTATTAAATAAATTTACCAGGGACCTGTTGCAGAAAGAGTTGCGATCAACGCAACTAAAAAATCTTACGCGCAGCTTGATTTTCTGCCAATGAAGCACCAGTATTCGGGACTTGCGATTGATATTTTGACTTGCGTTTAAACGCAACTCTTTCTGCAACAGGCCCCTGATCTTTCCTTTGAACCATTGCACATCTCAATTAAAAACAATATATATAGATAGAAATTAATATATACACAACATGCCACTGAAATAGAAATCCATTTCATATTTCATATCTATAGCGGTTGAATTTGAAGACTTTCCTAACAACATGAAACTACTATGAGTTTAAAGGCACGATGAAATTAGATTTGATCAAAAGCCACTCACGCAAAAATAAAATAAATTTTAAAAATGCGCATTATTACATAATGTTCGCGCGTATAGTCTTCCCCATGATGACGTACGACAAAACATACAAAGAAAGGAAGCCAAGTTTGCAGGATTCTGGCTAAAGGAGAATCATACAAAAATAAAGTTTGAACAGACTCGGGAATGAAGAAAGACGAGGGAGAGTTAATAGACTTAAATATTTCTATAGTAAACGGCAGATAACACCCATCAACGCAGAAAGGAGGAGGAAAAGATTTACAGAGATGATATTTCCAGAGTTGTTGTCTGCACTGTACCCCATACCGGGTTGAAAGGGATGTTGATTCGGATGGCCGTTCCTCAGGACCTGTCGACCGTTGAGGAGCTGTACGGGTCGGAAGTTGTCCTCGATGTGCATCATTTCCAGTTGACCGCTTGGTTCCAGAAAAAATCCTTGGTAGAGTTCACGGAACATGTCAAGCTGAGGAAAAAAAAGGGGGGGGGGAATAAGAAATGAAATTGTAAAAAAAACTTCATGGGATACAATTATCGTTTTTTAATGTAGGAAGGGAAAACATAGGCCTCCAAATATTCTTCTATTCTGTAGCCTTCAACCACATTTGTGTTGTTTGGAAATATTGAAAGAATCACAGTTTTCCCTCACCTGGTTGTGTGAGAGATGAATGACGTCACATCCGACGGTCCACGTTACACTTTCCCAGCACTTGGGAACTGTCAGAGAGCCGTTGTATCTGTAGAAACATGTAAGGTCGCTTGGCAACATATCACGGAGGGGTAGATGTGCGTAGTATTCTACCTTGGTATCTGTAATAGTAGGGTTACATGAACGACAATATAGAAGTGTTAAAAATCAAATATACAAAGTCAGTAAACATGGTATCTTTCACAAAGACTTAATTTTGATGTCATAGGAACCCAATGGAATATTACGAGCAACTTCGCGTACGACTGGTGATCCTTTCTTGTGGTTCATGATATACACCAGATGAGGATAACCAGTCACTCGTAACTTATGGACAGTTTTATGAAACACCTATACCCGCGATCAGGGCTCCTCACACTCTGTTGATGTAGTCGGTCAAGATCGGCAAGGAAATCCGAGGTCGAACCATGGACCTATTAATAGGTCCATGGTCAAACTACCATCATCGGCTCGGTCTATCTTGATCTTGATCGCTCTGGTTACCTACTCGAATATTTGAATATTTCTAAAACGTTCAAGTAGTTATCCAGGCCGTTGTCGTCGACAACGTTGTCGACCCCACCGCAGACTTGATAGAAGATTGATCCGGATTAGATTCAAGAGCTCGACTGACCACACCTACACAAAGGTTCGCGAACCGATGACCTGATCCGATCTAATCATGTTGGGGGTATCAACAGTGGCAAGCAAGCTGGCATGGCAAAGATATCTGTGATCTACACCTTGACTTCGGTCTCATGAGCAATGGTCGGATCGACAGGTTTTCTTTATTTCAGGTCTTTCACTGAAAATCTTTCCGAGGTCTGTACTCAGATGGGAAGTGTGTTGAAAACACCAACATTCCAGACGGATGATTGTGCATACATAAATGCCGACAATCGGGGAAAAGTTTATGTATGATTTATAGATCAAAATGTATAGGAATCACACTTGTTTAGGGGGTTAAAATTTCCAAAGCAAGCACGCCGAACAGTTTAGTTTTGTACCAAAAGTGGTTTTGAAAACCTGGAGTAATGCGTGTGCTCTGTAATGAGCCGAGTGAGCCATTGATATCTGCAATCCACAGTATTTGGCCATCTTTGAACGCAAATTCTTGGTATTTTATGAGCTTAATTTCTATTGGAGGGTGCATATAAATTAAATTTATGATTTGTTACCCATATGTTAATAACGCATTAGTTTTTATTATTTGCTTCTCTTCCTGTCGTGTTAATTGCGGCATGCGGCGACTATACACTGTTAAAATTAATTTGAACAACGCTGTTTACTATGTGAATCGCACAGTAGTTGCTTACACATTTTAAACAAGTGTTTAAAATCTTAAACAACAAAGTTTAAATTCATATATTTAATAATGAATAATCTAAGCATGGTTGTTTAAGATCTTAGACACTTGTTTAAACTGTTTAAACAACTACTGTGCGATTCACATAGTAAACAGTGTTGGTCAAATTATTTTTAACAGTGTTTATATCATAGATATTATTTCTATTTTCAACGACTTCTAGCCCACGCTAAGATGACGCGGAGAGTATCCAGACTGGCTTTTTTTTTCTCGGTCAACTTTTTGTCATGTTAGTTAACAGTTATTATTATTATTTTAGATAATATCTTCTTTCGACGTGAAGCCTATATACCCTGACACCATGGTTCTAAAAGCAGAATAATAGAGAATATTGATCGAAAGTTCTACGAAAATCCATTAAAAGAGTTAATAGCAAAGAAATGAATTTTGAAAGTTTTTCATTTTTTGTGACATCTCATGCAAGGGGCTGCTAAAGTGATGTCACATAAATTCAATAAATTCAATTTTGTTAGTGATTCATTAAGACTAAATTATTTAAAAAAAAATATTATAGACGTATGGATGAAATAGGTCTAATGTATCTTGTCATACAAATGTCAAAATAAAATCAATTTAAATTTTCTGATGGATGACATTATGACGTCACAAACTTAGAAATATAAAAAATACATAACTCGGCTACTCTCTATAATGGATCATATCCAAACCTTTGTCAGTGTGTTTCTCTACGTTTTCTGCATTTATTGAAACCAACTTAATGTCAGTGTTGGCTTACTCTTGCAGACGGAAATAATGATATCTATTTCTAAAAATAGGATTTCATGACATACTTTATGAAGTAATGACTATAGATCATGATCTTACATGCTGAGAAGCCAGGAGTTCGTACAAAATAAAGGCGGAGTCATAAGCACAAAAATACAATTTTAAGGGAGAACAAACATTGTTTACTATAAACTGCGATTTGATGTATTCTACTGCATTCCAGTGCACTATACTTAGGGATGGTTAAAAAGCAAGGGAAAACTCTAAAAGCAAAGAAGTTGGGCTACAAACAAGTTGAAGGTATACAAAGTTGAAGGTAATGTTTAAAGGATTGTGTATAGTATGTGGAACACACTTTTTTTACAAAAAATATCAAATTTGAAACTTTTTCTGCAACGGGAACTTCTTCACGGGTTCCTTTTTAGGTTCCTTCTGCTGAACTGATTAACCCGATCAAACCCAAATAAACCCAATCAAGCCGAATGAGACCGATAAATAGTGTCGAAAAAAAAAAAACTTGGCTTGATCGGGTTTATTCAAGTTTACACAACGGCAGTGCATCTGAGCACCCTTCTTTTGCGTTGCACTTAAAGGAAACTCCTGTTGTTGCGTTTGGGGTGCAAATTTGTATATACCTTTTATTCTTAGTGTATAAAGGAGTTGGGCTCTGAAGATGAGATCATTCATTGGGCTTATAATGTTTGCCAGTGGTCATTTTGGAGAGTGCATAAAAGAGTGAAGCTGTATGAGATGGGTGACATAAGTAATTTGACTAAAATGTGATTATTTTTTTATCGTGCTGTTTTATAATTTACTTGCGATGAAATGGTTAACATTCAACAGGTATATGTTACTGATTAAACTTAATTCAAGCCTGGTCATGCGACCATGCTACACAGCGTTAGATGATTAAAAGCATGTTAAAATCCCGCGTCCATTATAATGACGCTATTGTAATGAAGCGGGGTTACAATATTAAAACTATCTATAATACAATACTAATCAGTGTTATTCTCTCAGTTGTTAAAAAACGGTTTTGATAGTACAGAAATTCTGACAAACCGATTATTAATCAGACAAATTAATCGAATGTGTAATAAAGTCATTCAATTAAAACATCATTTGAAAAGAATTAATAGTGAAGAATTTTGCATGAAAGTAAAAATTCATGATTGTGGTCATCATAGTACGAAGTTGCAGATGCCAATTCATATCTCAGGCACGCGATTCGACGCATAAAATGCAATTATCGACAATCTTTTTAGACTTTGCGTAAAAAAGCTCAAACTGCTTGAATTGCGATTGATGACTTTACTGGGTACTATATCACGAAGTATGATTTCCATAGCATCCATTTTAACCAAAAAATTATCGTTCTTTTGTTCATATCTATATATATATATATATATATATATATATATATATATATAATATTTTATAAAATCTTCTCGATGAGAAATTGCGTAACAAACTATCCGGAAATTAACTCTCAGAGTATATGCATGGCATACCGCGATCCTTATAAAAATATGAAACAATGTCAGACAGTTGTTTTGGTGTTTTTTTTTTGATCAAATTTGCAGATGACGCAGACTACTTTGGAAAAAAATGAAGCAAACGATATACCAAAGTAATATAGTCTTTCCATGACTATGCGAGCTTAGTAGTGCCATAATTGCATACTGTACATGACACAAAAGGATACAGGCATAACAATGAATGATTTGTTTCTTCTATTTTAAAATAAGTTGGCATTATGTTTGTGATTGCCTTGCGATGCAGTGAAAATGTGGTTCAACCATTTCTGCCTCACCCGTTCGGGAAGAGAAAATGGAATGTTTTGAAGCCCCTTGCTCACTTTTTGTTGATTTGCCTATATTCCTTGAATTGTATATATTTGTTTTGTATTATTTCGTACTTCTTGTTTTGAACAAAATGTTTGCGAATGCCAGTGACGTTCTAATAAATTCAACTCGATTCAATTCACTTTTTTGAAATAATAGGGTAGTGGTGGATAAACGAATAAATGACGAAGAAGCGAAAAGATGGAGAGTGTATTGCTTCATGCAATCACATACATGTAAGGATAATTGCCGGAGAAGCGAATGACAGGATCAGCTGGATACACAGATGGGTTGCCATGGGAACAAAATCCATCGCAATACTCACCTCGGAACTTAACATTTTCTGTGATATCAAGGAGTGGATCAAAGGCAGGGTTATCAATATTGCCACTGTCCTGTAATCAATGAACAAAGAGGTAAAGTGTAAACTGTGTGTTTAATCGTAAAAAAATGACGTCAGATGCAAGTACTTACTTTTTCTTTTCACGCCTGCCGTGTAATCTAATATAGCATCGTATGCAGTATTTGGAATATCTGTGGCCTAAATGGATGAAATACGAAGAATGGGAAAACATGATGGCGCCAGTGATGAAAAAAAATATGGCTACATCCAGAAATATTACACAGTAAATAAGAAAATAGCACATTGTTTAAGCCTGTCACTCTAACAACAAGTAATTTAAACTTTTTAAACAACTTGTTTAAAAAGTTTAAACAGTTGTTTCAAAAGTTTAAAACAATACTAGTAGTTGTTAGATGGGCTTAAACAACTTGCTTAAATTTTTAAACAGCGTTTTTACAGTGTAGTACTACGACAATAACTGCAACTGCTATTACTACTACTACTGCTACTACTTCTACTACTACTTCTACTACTACTACTCCTACTATACTACTACTAATGCTGCTGCTGCAGCACCACAGTAGAAACGGTGTTTACAATTATATACAACGCTGTTTCCTATATGAACCTTACAGTATAGTTGTTTAACAGTTTAAACAATCACGCTCAATGTATCAAGAATTAGAATATTAAAAATTTAACTTCGTTGTTTCAGAATTTAAACTCTTTTAAACAACTACTGCAAGAATTTTCAATAAGGTAAACAGCGTTGTAGAACAATTTTAAACAACGTTTTCATGTTTGATACTTCATGATATTTTACTACTTCAACGACATCAACTACTCCTAGAACCCTCCCCCCCCCCCCTTCCACCCGGCACCTCCTCCTTCTACCACTACTTGCTGATGTTGCTATACCCTTTCCGTCATCACCGCATCCTCAATAAAATTTCGCCAAATTTGCCACGCCGCAACTTTGGTGATAACGCAGAATTGGCTGAGAACGATTGTATAATAATTGGCGATTACTTCACGCATGCGCAGCCAGTTAAATGTCCCCATATTAAAAGATTCCGCGTCATGGATGAGATATAAGAGAGTTTTCGCATTTACCACAGAGCCGCTCTCTGCACAAACCCACCAATTGCTTTGAAAATGCAAGTCATATCACTATTGAGAGCTGAGAGGCTTTTGTCGAAAGTCGGTGGACCAGGACAGCAGCGTAGTCTCTTGACTCTGGACAATGACATATCATTTGCAATTTTTCGTCTGGTGCAAATCTTCGGAAGATCTGCTGTCCCGGTCCACCAACTTTTGACAAAAGCCTTTCAGCTCTCCAATGTGATTTGACCTGTATTTTAAAAGGAATTTGTGCGTTGCAGAGAGCGACTCCGTAGTAAATGTGAAAACTCTCTACGAAGTTCCCTCAGCCAATGAAAAGTCTCACTGTAGTTAATTCAATATTGCCTTTAGAGTTCTTTTACATTTTTCTTGGTGTGAATAAACAGAAGAACGTTTGTGTGTTACAAATACTTATACATGAGGTTCAGTTTCCTTGCTCTAATTTAATATGGAGTAATGCAATCACTAACCAAGAATCATACTTTTCATCTTTATTAATCTATTAGAAATAGGTTTTAGTTGACACTCTTCATTTGTATTTTCAGACTGTGTTTATAGTTCATGATTTCTTTTAATATTATTCTGATGATTATATCTTCAACTAAAATTCCGACTTCTTCTACGTGCATGACGAATTCTGATTCCTAATCAATATAACCTTATTTTTATGCGATCCAAACTGTTTTTTCCAAGCTGTTTTAATGTCAACGAATGTCTTATATCTAAAAAAAAATGATATAACATAGTAATGACGATTGATAATGATTTTTCTCCAGTTTGATATTACGGAATACAATTCTGTAAGCGCTTTTTAAGTGAATGACTTCGCTGGTCACTGAATATAACCATAAAAGGCGACAAACCTGAATGAAGTATCCGAGAACTGCCAAGCCATCAGGTTGCTTCATCGCTTCAGCTATACTCCTGTATTTAACGTTGTAATGAACAAGATGAAGCTATACAATAAAAAAAAGAAGAGGGTTGTTGAAAATTAGATTTAAAGTAAGATTTGTCTGTGTGTATGATTATAGAACTATGACAAGTACTCTTATTATTATTAGTAACAAAACAGACTCTTTTTTTCGTAAAAGAAAAGAAAAAGAAAAGAAAACAAGTCTGCAATCAAAAACTCTGTGAAATTATTAAAAATCGAAACTATGGGGTCTGAAAGCACAAAAAAAAATCTCTCTCTATTTTTGTGTGTGTGTTAAATTGCGGGTTTTTCAGTGAAAAAAGGTTAAACTCGTACTTTTACGGGTTAAGGTTTAACAAAAAATCACTGTGAGTCTAGTCTATCCGAGTTAGATGTACCTTTTACTCTTTGACTCTGACATAATCAAGTTTAGTTAAGTTAGTCCAGTGGAATATCGCAGTCTCCACGCTGACAGCGTTCTAAATCAAGTTTGAATACGCAGAAATAAGAATGGACACTAACTACCTCTGCGCTTTCACAGGGACAGTAGGTCATTTTCGCAATTGCGAAGGGGCGGATTCTACAACATAGAAATTCTATTGTAAACAGCCTTTCGTGACAAAGCAATCTTTGTCGAAAATCGGTGAATCAAAATAGCAGTTTCGTCCTGGACTTTGGACAAACGACATAATTGTTTTCAATTTTTCGTCAGCTCAGAATCTTATGACGATCAGACGTCCAGGTTCACCAATTTTCGTCAACAACCTCTAAGCTGTCCATTGTGATTGCCATGCATTTCCAGTAGATTTACTACGTTGTGGAATCCGTCCCCGTTGCACAATTGCTATTTATTAATCATCACCCTTACAAGTGGTATATTATTTGTTTACAACCAAACGCATCGTCGAACCACATTAAAGGCATTTATGATTTCACCATGAGGTACCTTTAGAACAGTTCGTACTCGAGGCATTGCCGAGGTTGATTAGACTGTTTCGATGATGAAAAATGATGCATGCGGTTTTAAGGATACTGATATGAATCCTTGTTAATTGATAAACCATCTCAAAACCATGGTCGGTCATTATACTTTACTGATAACCGTTGATTAGCGGTCATTAAGTTTTTTTTGTCGAAAGCTGGCGGACGGGGACAGCAGATCGTCCGAAAATTCGGACCGGACGAAAAAATGCAAATATATCGTTTGTCCAGATTCCAGGACGACACTGCTGTTTTCATTCACTAATTTTCGACAAAGGCTGTTTTGACATTGAAGGACTTTCGACTAAAGATTCTCTACGTTAAAACCTCCATTCTACAGAAAGCAAGACCTCTGAAAGACTGCTGTAAGACCATGAAACTTGCTTTATCTTTCAAGGGTCTTTCAATGAACTTTCAAAGATTTTCGAGGTCTTTCACGGTTCTTAGTGGATCTTTCAGTGGTCTTCATGGTCTTCATGATCTCCAAAACTTCTTGAAGCGGTTCAAAACAGTCTTTCAGGCTTTCGGCGGTATTACAGGAATATGGTCTTTTGATAGTCTTTCAGCAGTCTTTCAGTGGTCTTTCGATAAACTTTCAAAGTTCTTATTAGTATTTGCATGATCTTTCCACAGTCTCTCAAGATTTTTGCGGAAATCACTGTAAGACTTATGAGAGACCATTGAAAGGTCAGTGAAAGATCATTGAAAGACCAGGCAAAGTCCATGGAAAGAATTCTGAAAGATCACTAATCTTGTTGCATAAACAATCTCTGAAAGACCATTGAAAGATCTCTATAGGACTAGTCTAAGACCAGTAAGACAAGAAATATCCATCAGTCCTTCAGAGTTCTTTGAGGGGTCTTTCTGAGCCATTCCACAGAGATGGAAAATTTTAGTTATCTTGGAGACTGCTGCAAGACCTTGCCAATTGTTGGTCTTTCAAAGGTCCTTCAAAGGTCTCCCCTCTGTGGAATGGGGCCTAATTTCAATTCTTCTTTAAACCCATATTACATCACAATAATTTTATATTTAGTGTATTTTTTTCCAACATATTTACTTTTTTCAAAGCTTTCCAAAACTAAGATCACTTCATTATTATCATGATTATACCGTAATTGTTTTTGTAATTTCTTGAATCTTTTGTAACATTACTTTTTTGTTTATTTTATATATTTTTATGCTCTTTTGTAAAACATTTGTCAATTCAGCTTAACAAGCTGCGATCATATGTTTTAATAAATCTTGAATCTTGAATCTAATAAAAGCGAATGCGTAGTTATTGCGATAACTCCCAATTAGTAAATCTACGCGTCGGGTCAATGACCGGTCCAGACGATTCTTACCTCTGCAGAGAATGGTCTTCCGTCGATGGTATGTTCTGACCCTTTTTCATGAGAGGCTCCCCAGTGGAAATGAAGTTGAGCTGGTTTAGCATCGAATGGAAGTCCTCCACCTCTCAGTACGTACATATTTTCTGTACTTACTTTCACTATGAAACGAAATCAACGAAAGGTTTGGTAGATTCAGATTAATAAATGACACTGAGTACTCATGATAATTAGTTTCAGGTAATGCAAATCGACAGTCTCTAATTTGTCTGCTTCCCCCGTTCGTTTTGTGTTTGAAACGTGATAAGGTACACTTTACTGAGAACAGGGCCATTGCATATCATAATTTAAATTCACTTTGGCCTATTCATATTCTGCTCACTTGTTTAAATTCTAAATAAGTATGAATATTGAATGCATGGTATTGTATCGTTAGATTGTGTGAAGTCTCAATTAAGAGTATACGTCTCACTTTCAGGTGTTGATGCAGAGACGCAATTAGGCCTATATTCAGAGAGATACTTACGAGTATGCCCGTCGTTTGAAACCTCTACTTTGGTCGTAGGAGCTCTGTTGTACCCATGGAGTGACCGAGGACCGTAATTATTCACATTGTTGTCCGTGGTGAACATCCTTTCCGGTCCGTTCATGCCAAAAGGCTGCAATGGATTTCGTGTTGGTTTAGGCCCCATGCGAAGGTTTCCGAAAGGATTGCTCCATTGTGGATGTTCGGTTCCGACGTTGGGTTGCACCCCTCCGTTGCCGCCTCCCCATCCGTTACCGCCTCCCCAACCGTTTCCACTCCACCAGCTGCTAAACCAGCCATTACCGCCACCAAAGCCCTGACCGCCGTGGCCACCACCACCAGCACCACCACCTTGCTGTCCCGCGTTGAAACCGTGGTGTCTTCTACGGGTTGGTCGGCCGTAATCCGTTTGAAGACCCTCGAAGATGAATTCTCCGAGGTTAGACTGGACGGCCTCTTGGGATACGATATTGATGGGTGATTGTTTTCTACCACCGCAATGCGATCCAGGTATACTCGCCCAATGATCAGGTCCTGGAATAGAATTAATGAAGAAAGTGAAAAATGAGGAAATAGAATTTTTTGCCTGATACATAATAGGCAAATACATGCAAGGATGAGAAGGTGTATAGAGATTTCAGCATATAAAAATCATAATAATTATATTTTTTCTACTTAAGGATTGTGCTACATTTTCTGTTCTATAGACCTAAGTGGGTTCTATAGACGTAGGATGGGTACAATATTATTCTAATTAAAATAATTTGCATAGGCATATGTGAATGCATAAACGGCTGAAGCCTGCATTGTGTGTAAACGTGACCCTCTCCTGTTTCATTGATGCAGGGGCTATGCTACATTGGAAATAGTCCGTCCCTCGGATATGACGATAAATTGAGTCCCCTTGTAGAGGAATGTCACCACCATTGCACGTTAAGAACCCACTGCACCCCCATCAGTTATATCAGGAGTAGAGACCTGCGGGTCAAAGTCATTCATTTCACTTTTCGCCTCCCATGCACAGGTGACGCCAAACAAATAATAGTATTAGTAATGATTATAATAATAACAATAATTATGATGATGATGACAATAGTAGTAAATATAATTATCATCCTCGCCACTATCACCATCATCATCATTATCATTTGATCGTCAAAATGGATATGATCTAACGGAAAGGAGATATCTAACAACTTACCCAGTGGGCTATGGTGATGGTAGTTCCAGTTTGCGCCTGTCATTGAAAGAGAAATCAAAATAAAGATTGAATCGTAACATTATGGACACATCACTGAAGCGGAGCAGTCATCATACTGTCTTCCCAGTAGCTTATACATTACAAGTAATAACTACTTCTAAAATCTGTACATAATATCATATCCGAGGTTTCAAATACCAAGCCCTAGCTAATTTAGTGACATTCAATGAAAATACTAGCTCTGTAAGTACCACGCAACAAGCAACGGTTCGTCAAACATTGGAAGAACCTGGGGATTATGTTTGGCACTACAAACGTCACATTGGACATTACGATACCCTTCATGTAAAAAGAATTGTTCCAGGAAAGAAAATTTTACATAAAAACAAACAAACAGATGATTTGATCATTCTTTTATCGTGCTCTTTAATGTTTTACAAAATACCTTAATATCTTCCATATGATTGAAAATTTAATATTGATATACTTCGGAAATTACTTGAGAAATGATGTAGTTTCTTGACAATACCGATACACCAAATTAAGGAACGAGTGATTCAATCAATGATCAAATCCATGATTTGATAAAAGCTTATTGGTTTGGCTTGTGGTTGTAAACATTGATAACGTATACAAATCAAAGTTGGCAAG
Organism: Lytechinus pictus; assembly: GCF_037042905.1. Lineage (NCBI taxonomy): Eukaryota > Metazoa > Echinodermata > Echinoidea > Temnopleuroida > Toxopneustidae > Lytechinus > Lytechinus pictus. The sequence continues at coordinate 33,588,439 of NC_087246.1, forward strand.
CATGTAGACAAACAAAACTAAAAGTGGTTCTGATTTTCAGTCCAAACGAATTTATCATCCAATTTATTTTTGTCAGTTTCACCTGGTGATACATATACTGTAGGTGTTAATCAATCAAGAGAATGTTCTAATTCTCGGCCTTTCCTTGGATTTGTGGCTTGTTACTTGTATTAAACGTTGTGACGTTCTAGCATTTAGGTTGGTTAAGCGTCATGAAGAGAAAGTGGTTAGGATATCAGCAATCATTTGAACGTGACAGTTCGTCAGACTTTACGGTCATCTCAACACGGAGCTGACTCATTTAGCCCTTCAGTCTAAAGACCTTGTGACCGGCCTTTTCTCATTTCTACAAGGTCGTCTTCTTCTTCTTCTTTTTCTTTTTCTTCTTCTTCTCCTTCTTCTCCTTCTTCTTATTCATCATCTTCGCCCTTTCTTCCTATCTCTCTCTCTCCCCCTCTTTGCTCTCTCTGTCTTCAGTGAATGGATAGATTGCAAATACAGAATGACGTCAAGAAATTCTCTTGACATTTCTCAGGAGCTGACTGCGGAACCGATCCCCTGATCTTGTCGATAGGCCTAGCCGGCTATATCAATTTTCTTATTTTGCCGATCAAAATCATGCCTTCCCCCTTTTTTCATAGTTCCGTTTGTGAGGTTGAGTATCATAAGTTACAATCATGTATGTAGTGAATTTGGGGTCTCAGTCATTTTGACCACTTTATGACATGGATATATGATAACTTATGTTTAGATCAATTCATCACATCAAGCACGCTTTAACATATTAAACAGAACTCACAATCATGTATCAAAGACAAACATGATATCTTTCGACAACGAACGTTTGCCTGGAACGCCAGCCGTTACATAAAGAGGGAGATCGTCGACGACTCTTGAGTATGATCAAGCATGCATCTTTCGTAACTTAGGGAATCCATCAATTTATATCTCTTACGTGCCTAATGACCGAACTTCTCAATAGACACAAAGTCTTGTACATTAACAGGGGATTTCACCTCGGATTCTCAGTTCCCAATATCTCTTCTCAAACACAACGGGTTAGGATTATCAGCAAAGACAGCTGAAGTCGGGTTAGTCAACGACATGACAGATGTGTAAAAGCCTCAAGTCGTGACTTAGGAAGGGGCTGCAGAAAGTTCGTCAGTGGATTATACTAAAGATCCATCATCGGTCATTACCGGATTAATTTGGAGAAGGGGATACCTTGACGTGCACCGGTGAAAAATTATATCGCATTTTTAAACGTGGCCGGGTAATAAGGGTCCGTGAGGTTGTATGACTCATTTTTATCAACGTGCTTAATTGGAACATGGAGGTCTTTCTACGTCCATGATTGGAACTTCACGCGCAACGCTTGTACACAGTCATGTCGGACAAGCAGTTCTTTTAAGGGTCTGTAACAGTAAAATAAACGAATAAACATTATCCAGACCCTTTAGTCCAATCTTTTGACGTTCCAAACTATGAAAATTTTAATTTCTATTTCTTAAAAATCACTTTATCTAAATATGTCCAGGGGTGTGGGGGTATTAAACAAAAACGATAAAGTCTGTACCTTGATAAGCATGCTAAAAGGAACTTAAGGTTACTTTTTATCGAAATCATAATACTCAGAGAGTACTTCACCCTTTCCTATTTGTGGTCTCCATGTACTCAACATATTCCTTGCTTACATTGATTAAGAAGGTCCAAACGGGCGCTGGTTTAATCTTTAAAAAAAATGCAGCATCATGCTTGTATCCTGTGGGATAGCGGCGTTACGGACTTACTAACTTCCTTCCCATACATAATATCGCATGGACCTACTTGTAGTAGGTCCAGGATGTTATCAAGTAATGATCTACTAAAATACACGACACCTACTAGCAGACATGTGACCTTTCAATTCGCCAAAGCAGTTCCTGGGATGTGTGACAGTTTGAAGCAAAAGGATGCCTCCATGTACAGGGCTGACAAGAAGTCCGTTAGGATGGCCTAGGTGAAACTTTATGAGAAGACTTCCATTGGTATGCATGCACGGGGTAAAGGGCTTTTACTGTTTGACATCGCCAAGGTGACTTAAAAAGGTGTCACTTCAAGCATGGACCCTCCATGATTCAAGAAACCTCGTTTGCTTAATCATCTCAAGTATTGATATCTTTAAAACAAATCACGGTACGTGTTGGAGAACTTGGAGAGGCGAGCGGACAAATTACCCCAAGATGGTCCCTTGGTACTGGAATAGAATCCAAAAATACCTCTACTACATTGGCTCACCCTAAACCCATTTTCAAAGTGACTAGACCTCACGTGGCTCTTGATCAAGGGATCATAATGCTTGAATCCCATTCCACATATATCACTTTTCTACTATTTTTAGAAGTTGCAATTTATGTTTGAAATAAGTGTCTCCGATGTTCACACGCAATCAATAAAGTGATGGTGTTATATCATTAATATCATAGTAGAGAAAAAATATGCAAATGTATTTTTAAATCAAAAGCCTAGATTCTGTCAGCAATTTTTCCATAACCCCAAACTATCTCTTTAAATGCACATAATCGGATGCAAACATTGGGGTTTAGGCCTTCAATTTCAGATTACATGAGTTTATACCATAGAGCTACTGAGGTCAAGTAGGTCTCTTTAATTTGAGCTGTAAAAGGATCGTTTCACATTGTGAGCAGCTGAATTGAAAAATTCTAAAACTAAGATGAAACATTGTATGAGTGCATGTATTTGTCCTCAAAAGCCATAAATAAATTAGACTAAAATAACGATTTATTAACTTGATTTTGATAGCCGTCTCCGAGACGCATTTAGCTTCTGCCCAGTTTTCTCAAATTAAAAAAAACAGTCCTTGGGCTGGACTTCTGCTGGACTTGGACTGCCTTCTGTTGAATGTAACCTCGACGAACAGAGTAGCCTTTTTAAAACTGTACATAGGCATGCTGGGTTCATCCAGAGTTCATAAGTAGTACATTTTTTTTAAATACTTTGGTCATTGAAACCAACCCTCATCCATTTTTAAACTTTGGTTTCCTTATCCAGTGTTTTAAAATAGATCCTGTGCATAATCATGATATTTTGAGGCTTTTAGACTGGTATTTTTACACTATATGAACATTTTGTTTAGCCCATTTTTAAGAACCAAAATGACTATCTTTAAAATCAGAACAAAATGATCTTTGAGCTGTTTAGGACGGAAAGAAACATGGGCTTCTATAACCGACCGATGGAATGTCGTTGAAATAATACAACAGATTTTTGTTCGGCATTGAAGTCGACTTCGTCAGTGTGACATAACTGTGATTCATACTACATTTGTACTTGATACTGGGAAGGTCAATCCAATTTATGTTAATACTACCTCTAATGATATTGGGGATATTTTATGATTTTCATCATGTTGCAAGCCTGAGGTTTAATTTTCGTCCTAGACACACCTTTAATTGTCTTTAAAGATTTTTTATCCTGCTATATCACCTTCTTCCTGTCCAATTTCATTTGCAGCATGATAAGTTTGTTTTGCTGCATATTAAAAAAAATGAAACTCAACAGGTGTTCTAAAGAAGAAAGAAAACGACGGGATAAAACACTGAATATTGGTGAGGATTACGAGAAGATTAGATACGGCTTAATATTTAGAGTTCATTATCAGGTCCGCTTATTAGATTATTGCATTTATTTTTCTTCTTTTTTCTTGATTAATTGTTATCGTCAGGATGGCCAAAAATGTTTGACATCTGTTTACTTTATAATTCGAGTCAGTTTATCAGACATAGGGAGAGAATGCAAACAATATCTTCACACTGCTTCCATAATAAAATTACATATGTAACTTTTCGTAAATAGAATTTGCTTTTGGCGGGAAAACTTCCACACAACATGCAAAACCCGAATTTGGGTGTTGTCGTCAGGAGACTTTCCGTGGTGCCGGAGTTCAGACTGAATAGGGGTTATCATGACAAGAAGCAGACGGGTTGATTACATCATCGGGTGTGTCCCATAGCCCTTGTTAAGTGAGGGGACTAAGGGGGAACCCTAACAGAAAACTGACGCGTTCTTTCCTATCAATATTTGTAATAAAGTTAATCAAACTGAATGCAAGAAAATTCAAGACAACGTCCATCTTACCGAACACATACCTAATGATTTAAAATGTCATCGGCACCCCTTGTGCAGATCTGTAGGGTTATCATGTTGTTGATTCACTTAACCATTGGTAGATGTTTGTCACAATGGATACCTTTAAAATTCATCAACAACTGTAAATATGCTGATGATGTTGGATACATTCCAATTAAAATAGAATTGGCTCTAAATTGTATAACTCAATTAAAAATCACACGTCTATTGTTTTGTAAGTCGCCATGAAGCCATAATTGTGTTTCGTTAGAGCATTAAGGCCCCGTTTTGGAGTAGGGCTTGATCATATCCCAAAGATGGGGTGCACGATATTGTGACTCAATACAATTGATTGGCACCAACTGTGGAATATCCATTCCTGACTTATATAATCCAACGATGCCATGAATGTCTAAATCAGAATACGAAGACTAATTCATTCACCTTTTGTTTACTTAACTAACTCATAATGACGTCGATGAAAAATGTTAAAGTTATGTCATTTAAAGTGCTCACCTAATCTTTATCCATTCTATTCTATTTATATGTAAAATAAGTTTCAATAGCAAGTAAATGCTTATATTTATCCTCTTTACTATGCAAATGTCAGAAATCAAATTACGGTTATCTGTGGCACAACTTTATCAATGATTGATTACTCTGAAAATGATCTCAATAACAAATACTTCTATAAAGCGGTCGTTGGTGTTACTTGTCCTTACATTACAAACCATAGTTGATTCATTCTAGACGAGACTTTCTTCTTGACAAATCCCAAATAAAGTCCTTAAGACAAGTGCATGCAGTCGGGCACGATGTCACTTTTATAAATCGCCCATTTTAATGTCATATCACTCAACAGACAGCCGAAGCGGCCATGGTCACTTAATTCCTGCAACCCTTGGATGCGTAGAAACTCTTAAAGTAGAACCATCCTTGGTAAAGTTTGAGGCTATATTTAGTTTGTTTTCCACTTCTCCAGGGACTACAGAATCCGTAGGAAAAAGGCGTCCTTGCGTATACATCCTTATAAGCATGGACAGGCGTTTCCTTAGTAGTAGAGTGGCACCCTCTTGATATTAAAAACAGGGTATGTGTTCCTTGAAACAGACTCTCCTCCTTTTAGCAGAGTGAATCACTCAACTTGTCTGGTTAAAGGAATACACGTGCATCATACTGGAAAAGGTCCAAGGTACCAATTTGATATAATGAAGGCAAACCTTTCACAAAACCTTTTAGACCATGCGACACGACCTTCAAATGACAGGGTGCGGGGTCAATACCGGTTTGACTCCTTATCTTACCCCATCCCCATATTTCCTTGGTCCAAGTTGTCAAACTATCATACTACTTAAAACAGCCCACTGGAATGTTTAAATATTCCTTCCAAAAATACCGATGCTCATATCCTTATAGATGTTTGTAAATAACCTAATCTTGGTAATCAAATCATTTGTGTAAAAGCAGAAAACCCCATGGTGGTGAAAATTAGAAAAAGTTTCAGACAAGAAGTACGAGATGGTTAGATAGTGTTATCATTTTCCTGAAATGTATATATGTAGGATCTACAGGTAAGTCTCAATTGGCGACTGTTTTGAAACTTAACTGTAAAATGATTATTAGTATTATGAGATTTCCTTTTTGTCATGTTTGCCCAATCAACCCTAATTACTTGACGATTTTATCCGCCGTTTCCATTATAGTTGAAATACATTTATAACATATATAGTGTATGAAAATGTCGATCCACATGGAAATTGAAAAATACATTTGAAGTTATGGTAGGTAATGGAGTACATTGCTCCTATCCTACTACCTATTCGACCTATAGCATTCCGTTTAAGTATGAGTGCGACTTTGATAAACAAAAAATAGCTATTTGCTTGATAAATTGCCAATATTCTTTACCAATAAATTTCGACTTTATAATTAAAAAAAATGTTAGCTGTATTGAATTCCCTTGAAAGGCAGTTGGACATCGAAACTTTCAAGAGGTGGTGTTGGAATACAACTCTTCAGGCATGACCATTGGATGTGTCGAAGTATTACTCATAAGACTTAATCATCAAAATGAGATAACAGCCGGAACAGTAGTCCATCATTTCCCGCCAATCAACAATGCGATATTAGATAAAAACTCATAATAAAAGGGAAAGTCATCACCAGAGAGGGCTTCATTAGGAGTTCCGCTCAAGGGTCGAATCATAATGGAAAAACGAACAGTTCCTTCAATGACCTCGAGGTGTTACTAATTGCACTTCGGTCGAAATTCCACTTCTTAAACTTTCTCAGAAATGTTCATTGACTTCACCATCTTTCATTAAAAAGATGTGGCCTTTCATTTTTTTATTTTCCGAAATCAGATAAAAGTAGACAAAAAATACTTAGTCTCCACAAGTCTTAATATATATTATTATTTAAAACGTTCCAAGGCAATTACAGGCATGCGATAAGTCTAAAATGTGTTTTTGAAACAGTGCGATTTTATGATTTGTTTATTATGGTAATAAATCGTTCGTAAATGACAGTACCTCAAAATAATGATTGAAATATAAAGTTGCTACTCGGTATCATATTCATTGAAAAGGTATTGAGTATGCAGCAAGTAACTCATGCGCCGTCGGTTAAAAAGAATCAGGAAAGCCACAAGAAGCAGGAAGGTATCGGGTGTATAATTATAATTAACAAAAAAAATCCCTTCTTCAGAAGAGAAGGGTAAATCCTGAAATGGATCCCTAGACTATTTGAAGAAAGTTCTTAAAACCTTTGGGTTTAGCCTACTGAGAAACCCAGAACGGGACTGGAAAGAAAGAGAGCTTGGGTTTCCCCCCTGCTAATCATTACCGGATACTAATCATTTTCAGGGGATATCTCTGTTGTCCAATGAGATTCTACATAAGCAGCTGCACAGCTATAACATTAACCAGTTCTATATTGGCTTCACAGATAATTTAATTCAGAGAGGTCCCTGTATGACGAACTGCTGCTTTGCAGTGAACGTATTGAACTAGTTTTGTTTCATGCACAATGGAGAGAGGATCTAAATTGACAGTCTGAATATCGTTTACTTTCAAACTCAACAGTTAAGAATCTATTAGCTTAGATTTAAATAGCTACAAGCGAAATGTTTAAAACAAATCAAGAAAAAGGTTCAAACACATCAAGATAAAAGAAAAATCCGCAACATAAAAAAGGAAGCCACGAAGAAAAGGAAGAAGAACAATGCGAGTGTGTTTCTGTATCTGCCATTTCTGCCATGCTCAATACTCACTTAAACATTCTTGACAGAACAACGTCAAAGTTGTAAGGCTGAGTAAAATATATGTATTCATGTTGATCAGTTGCTTGTTTGGCGATCCAGCGCTCCACCTTCCGATACAAACTCTCACAAAGTACAAAGTACGAAAAAATGGGTAGAAAAATAAGATGACTTCAATCCTTCACGAATGAACCAGCACTCTGAAGGACGAAAATGCAATGGTTTTAGCTCATCCGGAGCACTCCAGTGAGACCTGCTAACACCGACTCTTCCCCTGAAATAATAATTAAAGTCGCTTCCACAACGACCGAGGACGCTATCTGGAATGATAAGGTCCTTTGTATTTCCAATGGTTGGTACCAAGTGGAACTCAGGTTTGAGACCTGCCTGTGAAGCGTTCAAACCAGACAAAATAATATAGATGCTCCCAAAGCGAGCGCTCATTTATATTAATCTACCGCTTGCCGGTAAAACGCATCGCATCGCGCTGCGCAGAAGTTGTGCGTTGATTGGCTGAAAGCTGTCCGCTGGGTGTGAGAGTAAAAACTATTTACTCCCCTGTGTGAGACCCCTCCAAACCCACGGCGGTTGCGCGGATATCGCATGCAGTTCGACGGTATGACGAGTTACCCTGACGCTCCTCACACAACTCCCTCTCTCTCCTCAGTTGCCGAGTCAACATGCTCAACCGCCGAACGGAAAAGGAGATTTTAGAGACTAAATTTAGAGGCGCAGGTCGGGGGGGAGCTTAATGAGCCAGATCCACACGAGGGCAACTTTGTTTTTCCAAGAGAGTGGAGAGACTTCGTAAGATGAATGACAGCTTATAACATGATACATCTTCAATCAGTTCGTTCAATGAGTTCAATAGGAGGTGAATACCACGTTCCCAATTTCATACCACAAAATCAGTTAAGAAAACAATTACACAAATCCATAGACTGGTCAATCCAGCGGCCATTTTTCATAAATTGGAGACTAAGGATTATCCATGTTATTCTATTCACATTTTTACACATTCTATAATCACTCTAAAAATATTGGGTAAAAATGCTCCATGAGGGTAATTATGTGTCAAACCAACATTGGGTATTTCTTTTGGGCATTTTTATTTATCCAGTGTGATGAAAATTCTGCCCATTCTAAAGTAATTGCTGCGTATTTTTTAACCTTACTGGACAATATGCTTCCCGCATTGGGTAAAATACTGCCCCAAATTTGTTGGACACATAATTACCCTCGTTCTGGTTAAAATTTTACCCAATATTTTTTTTTACAGTGCACTCAATAATTTATTTTCCTTTGAAAGTGAATAATTTTTTATTTAAAAAATGACGATATGAGTTTATTGTATTTCGTTGCAATGATATTACCCTTTTCCATCTGTAAGCTCGTGATTTTTTGTTGATTTTTGTTTGGCATTTATATGTATTTTTGTATTTCTAATTTGTATGTTGAAAATTGATTTCAAAAAAATAAATAAATAAGTAAATTCAAATTCAATTCAATTAACAGATTGTGTCATTGAGTATTACCTTTTTTTTAGATCATAGACCTAACCTACTTCAGTTGCTAGGCTCGATAATTCCTCCGTGAAAACAGATCACTGTGGTTTACATGAATTGGGATGAGCAATCTAGCAAAGCATCATGTTGACATTTTGCTATCAGTTGATCTCTATCACGTATAGCTGCTATAAATACTCCCCGTTAATGAACATCAATTGTCTCTGCGTGACATTGATTATCTGAAAGCAGTCGAGAACGGAAATTTTTAATAATTTTTTTTATTTGACAAAGTCACGTCTTAAGAATATGAAAAACTATCTATTCGATTAATATGAAATGATTGCATATTATCAGCGATGCAGTTATTCTAACACTCACTGACACAACCTTAAATAATGTTGCATATGACTTGTGTGCATTATATAATAGAAAAGGTGTTTGGATTACTGCAGTTGCATTATATTTTGTTTTTCAGCACTGAATCAAAGCTAGACAGAAATTGCTGAACGGCAACGGGACTGGACACCAAAAGTTATAACAAAATATAAAAATCAATCAAGTTAGTTTACAAAGCTTTTGCGTTTGCTTTATCAGTGTCCACAACGTACGTAACAGGTGGCAAATCAGTTGACCACAGAATTATGTTACAAAGCCTATTAACCCAAGATGATGCATAGGTCACCATACTAGTGATATGACCATGGATTATCGAATTACTCATCATCGTTGAGGCAAACTCTTAGGTTCAATCTTAAAGGTAGACAATTAAATTCCTGATATTGTCACATTTCATGCGTACCATAAACACAGAAACTGTATAATCGTCTTCGACTTGTAATGACCTTTCCCCGACATGCTCAATTTCCTATTTTTTTGCCCTGGACATGCGCAGGTCTTCTGTCGCCCTTGCATCATGTCATATTTAAGAGTGTTTTCGCACTGCGTCGCAGAATCAATCCGAGCACGCAGCAAATGCATTAAAATGCAAGTCAAATCGTAATGAAAACCTGAAAGGTCTTTGTCGAAAATTAGTGAATCGAAACAGTACTTTCGTCCGACGTTACGGTGCTGACCAATAATTGCAAATGTCTTTCCAGAGTGAGGGACGAAACTGCTGTTTCTATTTATCGGCCCTCGACTTCATTGTCATGAAAGGCACTTGACGATATATTATCTATGTTCCAGAAAAAGTCGGTGTAGCTGTTGCGAGAACTCCCTAAGCATGAGATCGCAGTTCAATAATGAAAAGCTGAATGCGTTGAGAGAGGTGGTCCCGTCCCGTAACCACGCGACTTTTCTGCTGAAAAAAAAAACATGAATCTTAAAATCCATGACCGTATCCCGTTTATTCTTATTAAGGTTTTGTTTTTATATTGTATGCAGTGATTAGGGCTACTTAAAAATGAAACAATACGTAAGATGCCCTCGAAATGAAACAATGGATTTAACATTTTGTAGAGTACAATCGAATGACTCAGTATGACATCGGTCTTTTTGAAAAGGCCCGATTCAGGCAATCGTGTCCTCATAAACGCACTTTATGACAAACAATGTAACACAATCAGATACATATTTTTTTGAATGACGAGGTATTATTCATTCCCACTGCGTTATTTCCTGACTTTGCAATGCGTCAATAGCTGACATAGTCATAGACAGGTGTACTAGAAATTACAATTACTCAATAATCTAGTATGTTATAGGGATTTTTTTTTATAGATTAAAGATGAAGTGAGACAATGGTCTAGCTATTATCATGATTAATCTGGTTTAAGGTTGATTCTAGATATTACCAAGTGTTTGACGCAGGGCTGGCTATCATGGTTTGAGATGAATATTCGGAGGAAGCTATGAACGAAATTTAGCGTTGAGCTGGGGATAATCTAGTCCGCGGGCACAGACCCTTGGTTTTAGCAATTCGCATAGAGCATAATGCAGAGTCTGAAATAGTGAGACTAGATAAACTATATACTGTGGCTGGCTCTTACAGGCAGAGCCTTTGTTGTCTATTCTTTACTCTAGACCTGTTATTGGTTAAGGTGTCAAATATGGGTCTGTGCTTGCAGACTATGAATAACCCGAGCTGCGCTTTGGCAATTAAAGGTCTGTGGACATACATATACCGTATGATCGTACATGAATGGTTGAATATTATGCAATCGTTGATTATGATGGATCATCAATGTGAATCACGATTAATGTATCAATTATATTTTCTATCCTTCTCAACAGGTGTGATATACTTTTCAAGGGGCCCAAAGCAACGTTCTCTATGTTGCACCTGTTACTTTGGTAACTATTTAAGATGGAATGTGTACATGAGGGAAATTCTCATTTCATCATGAAAATATTGATATTTCATCCCTATAATGCATATATTTTATTTTAGAATACATTAGTACATCGGTGTCTAATATCTTTGATATTAACAATAATAATAATAATTATAAGAATACCAATAATGATTATAATAATAATAATGACATTAATGATAATGATAATTATTATAATAATGAAAATAGTAATAACAATAATAATAATGATAATAATACTAAAACACGTTGGATATGTCTGGGTAATATCAGTGGTCCTAACGATCAAATGCCCAAAACTTTCTTATTGTTCTTAAAAATTTCCTTGATCTTATTCTTTAATTTTTGTTACTGTTTTAACACAACTTACTTGTTCCTAAGGTTTCGTTCCCATTTAAAGGGACACTATGACTCTCTACCTTCTATACACACCCATTACAATCACTGACAATGGTGTACCTCTTTAATAACTGACATGTCCTCTTCTGAGTTTGAAACGAAAATCCACCCCTCTCGCTGACGAAGTTTGTATATGTCAGAAACGATTGACACTTCGGAGACCCCGATGAAAACACCTTGGACAGTCTTTTCACTCTCATGTCATACGGTGACGTGTATTTCCTGAATGGACAGGTCACCGCAACATTCTCTCTGAATTATTATTAATCCTCCTCCATTGATGATTAATAATGGTCAGTTACAGGTGTAAGTTAGTACAGGTGGGCTAGCGTGAAGATGGAGAGGTACTAAGATTTTGTTGGAACGTCGTAATTTTGACTATTTACGTGGTAGTCTGGTGAGAGTAGGCAACCATTTTTTTTGCATTAAAACACCTTTAAGTTAGCAATGGTGTGGTATTAAAAGTCCTACACAGTAAAAAAAAAATAGAACGTTCTTTAAGCCTGTCACTCTTTCAACAAGATGTTTAAACGTTTTTTGTAATTGTTTAAACTTATTAAACAACTTGTTTAAAACGTTTAAACAGTAGTTGTTAATGTGACGGGCTTACAAACCGTGCTTAAAGTTTTAAACAGCGTTTTTACAGTGTAACCAATTATCACAAAATTATATTATGTACTTAGGGATTCTTTTCGTCGACAGGGTGAACCTCTGGACGGGTAGGTATATACTGTATTTAGTTCATACCATATACCTATAGGTCCATGGTTCATACAGACTATGAGTTAGGCGAGAAGCAGATTTAAAGTTTATATCAGAGATAAGACAAAACCATTATGGAATATCGAAAGATAATTTTTAAATCAAATTCTGTCTCCCATCTTGTGATTACAGCTTATCACGCCTGGTTTTCTTCTGAATATATGATGATGGTCCTGATGTTAATGATGTACATCTAAAACGAAAATTGCTCAATCGATAACCATTGTTAATTTCATGTGTTGTCAATAAAAATGAGAATATTCCAAGGGTTTCATTCACCTCTAACAATGACGTTCCTGCATACATGCAGAAACGTCATTGTGTCTATCAAAGTGTACATCAATCTTTGATCCAGTGTGACAACCACTCATAGACGTTTAAAAAAAACAAGAATATATGATTATGATACCGTCTTCATGGTGTTATAGGTTACCCCGTGCCATCCAGCGATATTATCATTTATTTCCGGTTGCGCCCAAAATAACAGTGGTGATGAGGTTCGACCATGAAAATGTACGCTGCACGTGGAGTCCTCCTGCTGTATCATAAGAACGGCACTTATCTCATGGCTTCTCAAATTTAGCGACAAATACGTGGTTTTTAGTCATTAATCCTAACCTAAATGTGCGTCTCACTTGAGACGAAAAACAAAGATGAACTGATCACATCTTGAACTTTTATTAACCTTTCAACATGAAAGTTTCGACACTGTCGACGACAGAGTCACATTGAATAAAAAGTCGAAACTGGGTATCTTTCGTTTGTCCATGGACAAAGTAAAGGAATGAGGAAATTGGTGTTGATAGCGGTGATGGTGATAGTGAGTATGGCTATGATGCTGATGATAATAAAAGTTACGAATAATAAAAGGTATGATGATGACCAGTTAATATGATTAGGATGATGATGGCGATGATGATGAGGAGGAGTCTCAGAAGATGATGTGATGATTATGATGATGATGTTTATGATGATGATGATAAAGATGATTTTAATGATGTTAATGGTGACGTTGATGATGGTTATAATGTTGGTGATGACGAACATTCCCGTACCCATATAATTCCTGTTGTTTTGATTTTTATAGGCCTTTCATTACTAAAATGTGATGGTAAATGGAAAAGAGAAAACTGAACATTCTTTGTACTTTTAGTGGATTTCGATAAGTAGAAAATCTATGTTTTCAATTTCTGATAATAATTTGTTAAAGGTTTAAATGACTGGATAAATTATTTTGTTTCCGAAATCCAGAGACTTTCATAACCATGAAATTACATGGCCTTTAGATAGTAATTAGACAAGTGGACGAAAAAGTCCTGTTAGCGTGGTAGCGTCGTGGTGTAGCGTTTCTGACTATTATTATTATCATTATTATTTCCATTGTCCACAACTTGATGTTCTGTTGGTATATTAAACAGTAACCGGACTTCTATTATTATCATCATTATTATTATTATCATTATTATTATTATTATTATTATTATTGTTAAAACAATGAAAATGCTATGAATCTATGTATTCCTAAAAAACATGAAGGTGTTTGTTGTTATGAATAATAGATTATCACAGGATCGAGCTTTACATTAGAATAATCAAGCATCGTAATAAAACCTGTTTCGTGTAGGAAATATAACATTATGTAACAACACATCAATCATCCACTAACGAGCGAAATGAATTAGCGGATGAACTGCACCCTTTGATTGGCGCAAACATGAGGCGAAGCCAAATTGTGAATTGGTTCTTTAATGGGCCATTCATTGTCTGAATGCTATTAACTGAGTGATAGATCACACCTGTCTTCATGTACAGGTAAATTGATGATAAACCCTTCCGCCAAAAATGAACTCCCTTGTCTTAAGAGAGTTCTAGAACTACATCTTTTATTTGAGATGTACTTGTGCGTTTTCTTGGTGACGTACGAGTGACGCGGGAATAACGCAGATGCTACGTCACATCTTCAAGAACATTATAATCTAGATATCAACTCCCACGTGTTTTACGTGTGACGCTGGTCTCGGAGGCAACAATCATAATTAATATCCTTGATATACCAAACAACGGATCTGCCTATGCCAATTCATGTAGGAGGGTTAGCTGACTTTCAATCAAAACGCAAGGAAAAGTGCTATACATGTAGTGGCACTCCTTTGAGTTTGACGTGAATACCAAGAGTGAATATTATCAGATGATAAAATTGATTGAGAGCTCTCACGTGACAACATGGGCAAGGAATTTAAAGTATAGAACCTGGTGTGGTTCTGATTTGATATGATACTCAATTACCAAATGACCAGAATCCACATTATTACTTTATAAAACAAATGATACACATCAGTTTGTTCTGGCATTAGTGTGATTAAGTTTATTGGTCCCTTGCTTAAGAACTGCTTTTGCATCTTGCATGTTTGAATATAAAGCCTGACTGATGTGTATCATGATACACATCAGGCATTAGTGATTTAGCAATGAAATAACATGAATTTCAAATGAATACTTGAAATAAATCACGTGATGGTATTGGTTATACGTCTATTGTGAATGTTTCTTTTAATTTATTGTTTGATTCTGAACCAAATGAAATCCAATCACCAACAGTTTGCCATGAAGTATAATATCTGACTCCATTAATGAATACATGTCACATATTAATGTTATGACAATTTTGACTAAATTACCAAGCTTCGGTTTAACTTCCAAAAAGCATAAGGTAATGTGAATACATTCGCAATTTTGATCTACGACAAAAACATTTTTTTAATATCTAAAAACATTAAAAAGTGTCAAACTTTATATACACACACACACACACCCAAAATCAGCGGTGGCGCCAAAGTATTTTAGATGTGGCGGAGCCTGACGAACTATTAGGGTTTACATCATTTTAAGGTTTGTTTAATGGATTTTCTCTCTTTTTTTTTTAAATCTATTTCCTTCTCGTTGTCCCATTTCTTGAAAACCATTGGGGTTGGGGTAGCCAGTCTGCCCCACCTCACAAAGTGCTGCCCATGTCCTACATGCCGTTTCAGATTGTCCCAATTGTGATAATCCATAGCAATCAGGGTGATTTACATGTAGGTAGAGATAGTTCATTTTATTAAAAGTTCGGTTGAAAGAGATCACCTTACTCTTGTTTTGTTATCTTCTTTTTGAGAGGGGGATGTAAATTAATTATCAAGTCAAAAATATCAAGACAAAAATGAAAACTATAGCAAAGTGAGGAACTAATCCTGACCCTTCGGCAATCCATGCTAACTCTGGGAACGACGCATCTATCTGTTTGGAATAAACAAAAAATTAAAATGGGTGTGGTAATCTTGGTACTGAATGCTTTAATGCCAATTGAAGAATACATTTTACCTGTAACATGGATCAAAGAATACATTTGGCAGGTATCAAGCGGATTATTTGCAATCAATTACCTCCCTGTGACAGTAAACAAATTGATTCAATTTAAACAGGGTATCACAGTGAAAGGCAGTGAAGAGAATATATTTTGAGAAGGATGAAGGTGTGCTTGATTGACATAGAAACGGATGCGGAAAAAAAAACCTGTCTCCAACAATGTTCGCCTGAAACGAAGAGACACTCTTTTTAAGGAGGTAATTTTATCCAGCTTTTGAAAGTAATAATCAGGTATGAAGCGAAAACAGTATATAGATCATGAAGAATGTATCACATTAGGTTTACAATGAACATATCAGTTTTTTATTCTTCTAACAAGATAGAGGAATTTGTATATTTCGAAACATATATAGGGCTTCAACAATCTCCTTATGTTATTCTTCAAAGTTTAAAATTTAAAAACGAAGGGGACACAACAAGAATAGACCTTTAAAGTGAATTCACGTATACATTAGTTTGTAAATTCATTTTTAAAAAAATGACCGATTGGAACACGTAAGTCCTCAGAGGTAAATGAGTAGATGGGCGAAGTATGGATTCGTCGACGAGGGGTTTAGGTTATAAAGATATATAGATTTAAATTTAATTTGGCAGCATTAACTTACATTGAGTGACATTATCATGATAATACTGTTTGCTAATAAAAACACATTTGGCAATGCGGATAGCCTTTAGAACAAACAAAAAAAAACAGGGAGGAAAACATTTTTTATTGATTGAACATACGTTTCGCTTTTCTTTTTTCAAACGAACCCACAACTTTCAACCACCAACTCACCTACCCACACACACAATAATGCGGCCGGCCATGCACCCATAAACGATGCAATCGGTTGTTCTTGATGCGACCCGAATATCAAGTTTCCTGTTCCAGAGGTATATTTAACTTGGGAGATTGAACATGAGATGAGATGACACCAATGTATTATATTCAAAACAGTCAGCAATTCATGTGAAATTTTTATGTCCTATAATTGATGAATCACACTCGTCGGGCTGACGAGGCTGAAGATCAACGCGTCATGGATTGAGCCGAGTACACCCCCCCCCCCCATATTCTGGCTCTCAAGCTTATATAAATCACTCAAATCTATTTTGGTGAAAACTACAAAGAAATGTCAAATATAAAATGACCAACTAAAAACTGAAGAGATTTATTTAATTTTTTTTCTCTAAAAATCCCAATCCAACACAATTCGGAAAATTGCAGAAGAGTGTCAATACCTAGTTGCCTATAAGCATTATCAGGTTTGGGTAGACTTTTTCTATTTTGATGACATTATTTTACTTGAAAAGTAAATAGATGTCGCTCCAGGTACCTATCTATTTTCAACATATGAAGAAAATCATTCATAAAAAAGAGGCTACCCTGTTGCAATAAAACAGAAAAAAATCCCAAATATATACACACTGACACACCCTCACCCACAAACATCTTAACACAAAGTCACACACATAAACGCGCGTCCGGCAAATATCACGTAGTCCCATTGCAAACTCACATTATATGACCCACACATATTATTTTATGAGCACGCTCATCCACCCCAAGATGTGTTTGCATAATAGGCTACACTATTAGAAATCAGTCTTGATTGGAGCCATGCCCTTCAGATGTGAGATTCCTATCATTGAGGAGCTATCAGTTCCAATGCTTCCATTTTTCATTTGAATAACTTGAAATAAAAGTTTAAAGCAAGACTATTAGAAGTGGATTGACTCAAGGATAATCACCTTCTTCTTTTCGGCTATGTTCTACTTCTTCCCCCTCCCTCCTTTTTATACTCCGTACTTCGCAGTGGCGTACATCTACATTCAATCCCTAATAATACAATGTTAATAGACACTAAGAACCACGGATAATAGTTTGAGGAACGTATACAGGAAAATATACCAATAACGATGTCATTTTTTTTGCTTTGACATTTGCAACCTATTTCCTCACGATAACTGACATAGCACCAACAAAAATGTCAAAGTCATCTTCACCATAATGACTTTGCACATACACAACTAAAACTCGAAAAATATCTTCCGTAGGAAAATCGGAAAAGTAAAAATACAAAATCTTTTATATAATATGGAAGAATACCTTTAATTTTAACTTTGAATGCTTGGCCCTTTCCTTTTTTAAAGCCTGTTATATTGGACGGAAAAGGCATATGATTCAGGCCACACTCAAAACGTGACGATTCCCTCGACAAACGGCACAAGACCTCACCCTCCTGTCGTTGACAATGTGAATAATCCAGCAAAAGTCATGCAATGGAATGGTTGGTTACATGCAGATGGAAATTAAATTAAGCTACTGGATCTGTGCCTTTAATTCCCTCAGACGAATGGCACAAAAGCATGTGATCTCATAGAGACTTGAAATTGATCGTCAACTTCAGCTTTTCCGCAAAAACAGGTAAATGAAAAAATGCAAACGGTCATGCCCGTCGGTCGTCGTATTGAATTGAACAAATGGCAGTAGAGTAATGACATTATAAACATGAATGAAATTTGATTTCGACACCCAGGCAAGTGTAATATCGTTGTAACTCATATCTGCATAAATATTGAATGACAGTTAAGGTCACAATAAACGTCATTCAAAACTCTTAACTCAAATGAAATGGAAAGAAAAGACAGAACACATTTTGTTTATCCTGTTACTGATGGTTTTTAATGGTCCTTTCAAATATTCATGATTACCACGAATAAAATTACGTTTGATTTCTTTATCAAAATTATCTGTCAATAATCCATCAAAACTTATACGAATGGCTAGTTTGTTTGTGTTAAGAGTACTATTTGCACGACATGCTACTCAATGATAATTATCATCCAAATGTTAATTAATTTGATGGAACAGGATGGATAGCAAAGATATCAATTGAGTTCACAATGTACTTTTCCATGACGATCAACTTTTTGGAGCATTACAGGATACCATTATGGTTACTACATCCGATGGCATAAATCGCCATCATGGCCAGCTGCATGATCTTGCACACTGTTGTTCAGTTAGAATCTTAACTTTTGTCTAATTGGTATCGTAGCAAGTCGATTATATAGTAAAACATGTTATATTCAGACATTTAGAATTACACAACAAATGGCAAATTCTTTACGATATAGCAATTCGTTTAAGAAATACCAATTCTATCATTAATACTTAGTAAACAGATCCTATGATGAAAACGTCTTGGGCGAAAACCAAATCCCGCTCAAAACGTGAACGTTTCCACCCAGGTGATCACCCAATCCCGTTGTTTTTTTCCTTTCGTCATGCAAGAATTATTAAAAGAACCATATTCCTCTATATTTCACTTATCTATGATCAGTTCACGATCCCTTGGTAAGCTACTTTAAATCAGTATTCATCTTACACCTCGGGGGGAATCCACTTGACGTTATATCCTTTCCTCTCTTCTCTTGGGGGTTTGGTGTTCATTTAAGAAACCGGCCTAGTGACCTTCCCTTTCCAGACTTGTTTAATCTAGACAGCGGGTTTCTTTCACCTTGCATCTCAAATTACCGAACAACTATCCCTTATCTAAGACAGGATTAATGATCTGAGTGGGAAAATGCAAATCACAGCTTCAGTATTCGTAGCAATGCAGTGCATTTAGTAAACTATATACATGGGAGTTGTAAGGAGAAGCACTTAACTTATCCCTTTTCCCTTATCATTGTCTATGCCTGCTTGGGAGTACCGTTTGGATAACAACAATGTGCGACACTTCCTGTATTTTGTTTGCATGTGTAAACCGTAGCCTTGATAGTTTAAACCATTAAACATAATCAGAGAAACCAGCCAACGAATCTTTCTAATGAACATGTGATTCCTCTCATGACCCGTGCCTATGTGTTGAGAGTTTGCGCTTGATCGCCACGCTTCATCGCATGGCCCCTCCCTATTTTCGTAGAAAGGGTATTTTCTTCTGGATGTAATCCCGTCAAGTCATCATGCTGTCCTCTGTAACCTTGTGCTGAACTCCCAAAGGATAAGAGTGGCGATCTTATACCGACAAGAGAAAAACAGACCAAAGCTCACATTGCCCGATGGCCTTGTGCCATTTTTAGCTCCCCTTGATGTTTTGAAAATGTTGTTGCAGCAACGGGTACACATTCGCATGCTCAATGGAATACCTCGTTATGGCAAGTTTTAAAACTTGTGTGTGGGTGTGTGTGCGAAGAGAGGAATAGCGAGTTGTAGGAATGGAGACTGTGTGTGAGCGATGTTTTGTATATCATTGCAGAAACCGCGGAGGAAAACGGGATAGGAGAAACAATTTTACCATAAAGTGTTTTATCAATTAAATATTGTATTTAATGCGAAAATTAAGTATATAAATATTAAGTTTAGATACAGATAGAACATATGGATATATATTTTATACATACTCACATACACACATACATACACCCTCCCGGACATACATACAAACATACATGCATACATACATATACATATAATGTAGATAGATAAGTAAAGACAGATAATCGATGAAAGGAACGAAGGAAGGGGATGGAATGAAGGTAAGAAACATTGAGACTGCCTGGTTTTTAACCGCAACGGTGTGTTCATGGAACACCCACCTCCCTACTGCAGATAGCTCAGTGTAGCTTGTGACCATAACCTGAACCTTTTGCTTCTGGGACCATTACTGAGGAAGTAGGTATTGGCCAAGTTTCACGCTACTAAAATATTTTCCATACTGAATTGTGCACAGGTGAATGCTTCAAAGTGGTATTAGGTTGAACATGGGCCTCCATGGGTTGATCAAAATCATCTATATTTAGCGCAATAGTAACGTAATCGGGAATTCACTTTCCTTTCCCCTTTCAGCAACCTGTTTAGTCAAGTGGATTGTTAAATCTCATTCTCTCATCATGATAATAAAATATTCCTGACAATGAAATAAAAGTCATGTATTTTCCAAGTCAAGCAAAAGTTGATTGCAGGCTACACAAGTAAAATATTCTTCTCGTCTTCACTAGATTAAGAATATTTGTAAATGACGGATGAATGTGTTCCCTGATAATGATCCATGTATTATTTCCGAATGGAGTATAATCGCAAGTATTACATTTTGATAAACAAAAATATATCATAATTACAGTTTCAAAGATTATATTTTTAATTTTATTCTTATACTGAATTTTACTGTTTACATATAATGTATATAAAAAAGAATTGTAAATATCAAGACTAATTTTACTATATTATTGGCTTTTAAAACTTTTATTTGATAATAATAGTAACACATGTGACTTATAAAGCGTCAAATTCACTTTGTGTTCAAGCTGCATCGGCTGGGCTAGCAATTTCAGTGACAAAAACATCTATATTATTGTAATTTTGCCTCGTATTCGATTGGCATGTTGGCCGGGAATACTGAATATCGAATCGTATTATCTGCTTGCAATTCTCCGCTTCCAAATATTATTTTAGGTAACCTCGAGGGGTGCAGAATCTAATCAGTTGGAACATAACTAAATTTCCGACTTGGTCCAAAAGAAGTATGTCTTTTACGTTAATAACAACCTTGCACACGGGGAGTTGACATATTTGGGCCTGCCATATATATGTCAAAACGACCTTTTAGAAGTCTTTTAAGATCTCGTGTTGCTACGTATCTCCCATCAAAATGACAAAAGATCCAACCAGTTCTAGACCAAGACAGCAGGCTAACGGAGACAATTTTCCATTTTGTACAGTCCATGACCAACATGGAGATGTTTTTCTAGTGGAACTAGATTCATATTCTTCATATTTTTACAGAAATATTAAAGAAGAATAACGAATGACGATAATGACGAGTGATGCATTCATTAATTATATTCAGTCTTTTTCCTATGATCTTTCGGGTTGATAAGTTGATGTATCTGATATTACACAAAATTCGAGTCAACTTGATTTAGCAAGCCTCAAGTTAAGTGTGAGGATGAATGTGGGAGTAGGGTTTGGTGTTCATCACTAATTAATAAACACAATTTGACATGATATACATGTATCACATGCTTCTTTCAATAAAAAAATATTATTTGTGACAAAGTAGCCATTTACAATGAAAACCTTCGGATCCACATAACACACTCATACATATTATACTGTAAATTAAAAAAAATATTGATAGGGATCTGGAAATGGTTCTGAAAATATGTAAGTGTAGTGAAGAATTCACTAGATAATAAATGAAATTAATCTAGTAATGTTTATGAAAATATCAAAGTGTAATAAACATGAAGTATATTACTTATTAGCATGGCAAACTAGATCCTGTTTTATTTTCGTTATATTTCTTGGCTGTATCGCAGTTAAACAAATTGCATAAATGTGCTTAATCTGGTACTTGGATACCCGCCATTTTGGCACCAAATGCATGCGTAGCAACCAGAAGTTATCTATTGCATTCAAATTTAGCCATCACAACATTGAATGAAATAATTACTAACGCTAAGTTGTAGTAGTTTTACGTAAACTTTCTTTCCGTTCCCCCTTTACCTGTTTCCTAATTCGGAACTGAAAATGGGTCCTTGCCAGCGATGGATATGAAACAACCGATCGTATCTTAGCAGTTTGAAAGAGCCCCACAACATGACTGTTAAATATCTGGTCGATTGTGTTCATATGACACAAGATAATCTTTGGGACCACACGGGAATATTAATAGAATAATAAAAAAACAGACTGAAAAAGTTATATTCGTGAGCTTCGCTGAAGAAAGGGTTTTAAATAACTCCATGGACTATCAAAAAAGTAGTCTTTTATCCCCTAATTTTCTGCGGTGGGTGAATCAGTAATGACGAATATTTTAGATCCTGTTATGCAGTAAGGGACCTGGAGAAAAGGTCTTTTATAACAGCAGGTGCAGAGAAACCTGTAACACTGTAACGAAGGGTGTGGTACACGGTGTGGGGCACGTGTTTGTGCGTGAGTGTTTTGTGCCTGTTTGTTTGTTATGAGTGTGTGTTTTGTGCCTGTCTGTGTGTTGTGATTGTGTTTCATGTACCCGAATGTATGCACAATAATTGGGTTTATTGTAATCATTTCTACACTTTTTTTTTCAGTGATCCGTGACCTGCCTACAGATCAGAGACCCACATTAAAATAGTAAGGATTATCATGATCATAGAAGACTGAAACAAAACCGATGTTAATTCATGCTTTATGATAAATTAATTACAATTGTAATTGACGAACGAGGCATAATTCTACAGCTGAAATCCTCGACTTTGATAATATAACATATATAATATATTCAATGTAAACGATTAATTGAAATGTAATTTATACTACACGTAATTGACAAAATGGATATGCATGAATAATCATAGCAAAAACCACTGATCAGAAAACTGTAAATGGTTTCACTGTTGTCTGCGGGAGTCTTTATGTTCATCCTGTAATGATTATTCCCAACCTACGAGAGATTGTTTTGAAACGTAATCCAGCCTGTCTGAAAATGAAAAGCTCTTCCGTTTTCCTTCCAATTTTGGCTTTCTGAAAGGATTTAGGTTGAGAAGGGTGACTCTAAGAGATATGGTATTTTGTCAAATGAAAATGTTTTGATGAGTCACACTGTCATGCTGAATGGCGAACATGATAATTCCTTACACAGACCATGGACCTACTAGAAATAACCATCATTCAAGATTGTAAAGTAAGTAAATAAGTAAATTACACAACTTAATGTAGGTAGAAACAGCTGGACATTAAAGAATGCATTAAGACAAAGAGTGAAACAGTATAGGCTTTCAATACAAGAATACGACCTTCTGGGGCCCGTTGCAGAAAGAGTTGCGATCAATGCAACTCAAAAAATCTTGCACAACTTAATTTTCAGCCAATGAAACACCCTTATTCGGGACTTGCGCTTGATATTTTGACTTGCGTTTAAAAGCAACTCTGTCTGCAACGGCCCCCTGATCAAGTAATAGGGAGTTTTCGCAATATTACGCAGACGCTTTCTGGAACGTTGAGAACATATTGTCAAAAGACCTTCGTGACAAAGCAGTCTTTGTTGAAAATTGAATAATCCAAACAGCGGAGTCGTTCTGGACAATGGATTAACAATATATTTGCAATTTTTGGTCAGCTCCGAAACTTGGGACGAAACTGCTGATCTGTTCATTGAGATTTCACAGGCATTGTCAATGTTTTCTAAACGTTCCAGAAATTGTCTGCGTAGTGGCTGTGAAAACTTGCTAATGTGAAAGAAGCCTTGATAACATCACTTTTTACAAATGGCTGTGGATGTATAAATATGTTAAATGATCAATAAGAGTGCATTTTTCGTTTCCTTTTGGATCTACAAAAACGAAAAACGACAATTTATGTGCTTGAGTCCAAAATTTGCTACATTCGTGAGCATTGGCCGTTTAGGGATTTACCCCCTTCCATAAAATGTGGAGAAATAATGCAGTTTCTGAAGCATGTAGAATATTCACTTAAAGTACTTTTTGATTAACATCATTTTGAAAAAGCGAGATGATATCACACAATAATTAATGGTTTTCACTTCAGTCTGAATAGGCGTTAAATACAACATTTATTTTATGTCATGAAATGCAGTGAACCTCTGCATGAGCACCCAGACGAGGTATAGACCTGCCAATGACAAACACACCCACTATGTTTTGCAAATATTCTACAGTTTGTAGCAAGTCAATCCCAATTATTATTATGTTTTGATGTTAAAGGTTCATTTATGCATGTCAAATTATGAAAGAATGACTGAAATAGAAAAAAACTCGATGCATTTATTGTAATCTTTCATGCCATCTGACGATGACTTCAAACTTAAAAAAAAATCACATTTTTTACTTTGTTTTCCATTACTATGAATTATCAAATACGCTTGATTTTTTTTTCTGATTTAGTTCCAGACTGTAGAGGATATTGGTGACAGAACAAGAGATTCGGTGACTGGGATAAAAAGTATTTTTGTGCGAATCATGAATGGACTATGTGAAATTGTATCCCATTCTATTTGTGTGATATTGCCGAAACCCTGTCTCAACGGAGAGAAGGATACGGAGGAAACGCATTCGAGTAGTAAAAAGAAATTCTGTTTCCGAAGAATACACTGAAATTTGTTGGATTGATATTGAAAAGGAAGTGTTTTACAGTAAATCTCACAATGAGTAAATGATCTATTTTGCCTGTTAATGGATGCAAATGTTGATTGAAAGGACTTATTCTGTTTTAGGATGGGATATTGGTATTCATTCTGTTTTAAAGGCATAGTCTTGTTCGAAACTGAACATGAAAACCAATTGATTTACACATAAGGCATTTAAGGGTCTACACATACACACAAACACTCTCTCACACACACACTAACCCACTCCCTTCTCCCTCACACACATCCTACACACACACACCCTTACGCACACACCCTCACACACACCCATTCACACATCCATCCTTACAAATATTTACAGGGACTCGTTAACATATGGACCTTCATTTGGTAGTGTCCAATAAATTAAGAAGTGAAAATAGACAGCAATAAACAGAGGGAAAGTCACAAATAATTGATCTCCTTAACTTTTTGAAGATTTAGTTTCGTACTTCCTATCATCGATAGCTTGGAAATAACCCCCACAGGGTATGTTCGTATGATAGCAGACTCATTGTCAAGGTAACAGTCATTGTCACGCGGCAGAGAATATGTTTGCTCTTTTTTCATTAGAAAGCCTGATGAAAATAGACTGATTCATGAAACGGTTCAAACAGAAATCTCGTAACCTCGAGCACGACCACATGTTTTTCATCTCATCCTCACTTTGTGTAGCAGGGTATTTATACATTCCATAAGGTAAGGGGAAATAACACAGAGTTTGTATATTTCGGCTCACTGAAGAGAGTATGGCAATAAAATATAAAAATAAAAACCTAAAAATGAAAAGCTTATCCATATTAAATGTAAAATACATTTAAAATCAATAAAATCCTAATCTAGGGTATGGAACATCTATTCCTATCTCTCTCTCTACCTTTCTTCCTACCGTCTTTTAATCTCTATCACTTATCCTTGATTCATTAACTACATTTCATGATTTTTAAGGGAATGTGGCACAACTTTTTTGTTACTTTTTTTCTGAAAATATCTGACATTGACATTATTTCTTTTGGGGATTAAATCTAAACGTTTACCTTAAATCATTACTATCAAGCTCGGTGCACTTTTTAAGAATTCCTTTATGTGTTACATTTTTCGTTTGGTTTAAATTTAGTCTAATGTTATAGTCTTTGAAAACTTTTAAGTTTCACTAAAATCGTAATTAAAATTCCACTTGTTCTACATCATTCTGGATCTAAACGTGATCTTTAGACTCAGTTTTTGCGCGTGCATGAGTTCATATGGGGAAACTTTCAGTGAAATAAATTCTTTAATATCGTTTGCTTGTCAACCAGTTTGTTTAAATCGGATGTAGACTGTTTGAGTCACTATATACCACCATAACGAAATCCATGTGTCAGAAGAAGCAACTTCATCTGTACTTTGTTTTACAGACTAGAAAATCATGTTTGATTATTAATACACATACGTCAGCTTGTATACACGCATTCATATCAAATCCCTAAGAGAGGGAGGCTTTGCTGGAAAAAAAATGAATGCTCATTTTAAAAAATCATGAAGGAGCCACCATGATGAAAGTAGAAGTGATTAATTATAATAAAAATACAAGATTGTGATAGTTAAACGGATATAGGAATTAGTATTTTGTATAATCATAGTAGAAAAAATATAGACATGCTTGATTAATATGTTGTTTTTATATTAAAATTTCGAACTCCAACATGTCAATATACAATGAAAAAGTACATGGACTATATGAACATATAGAAATATAAACAATTGCACGGTATTTAAAAAAAAATACATAGTACATGCACACTCGTTCGCATCGGAATTAAAAGTGATTGGCTTCAGCAAGCACGGCAAGTGCACATACATGTATACTGCACACCAATCACACCCGCATGTACAACCTTACACATGATCGCACACGATCTAACTAACCACACGCACACACACCCCACACACACAAACCCATACATACTACTTTATATATTGATCATTCATTAATATACCTACAACTGACAGCCTCTCGAAAATAACATATTCATACTATTTTCCTTTTTTCTCTCTCTCCCTCCCCTTTCTCTCCTGCACACACACACACACACACATACGCACACCGATCCCTCTCTTTATATTTCCTTGATATTAATTTGTTGTATATTCTCTGATGAGTTGAAGGTGATTTGAATAAAAAAGGCCGGTGGGTTCCCGCGATCAATCCGGAGGAAGCGACCTGAAATTAGATCTGTCATCAATGGTTATCTCTCCACTGTGTCTGCGTTTCGATCTGATCGTTGAAAACTGATCACCATCCTCAAAATATTTCTTCGACTGCATTATCAGAACGATGACAGTTGGGTTAGTTTCAGGAACAACGTTGTATTTGCAAGAATAAGCTGTTTGGTTATGAAGTTTTACGAAGAGTTTATTTTTATTATTTAATAATAATAATGATGATAATAATAATGATGATAATAATGTCTTGTATTCAAAGCTGCCATTTCCTCTACAGATCGGGAATTAAACATAAAACGTGAGACGAAAGGGCTCTTTTTCATTTTATTTTTCGTTATTTATGTTTCTTTCTTGCCAGTGTGTGTTTAGGGGTGATTGCCTGGTATAATGTACATTCAGGCTTTAATGTGTGTCTTTGGGGGTATTTTTGTTTAAGGAGGATTTTGTTTTACGTTTTAATGTAGATGGAAAGTTGTAATATCTCTAGAGTATATATGTTCACGATCAGTGGTATTTTCTTCTCTTTAATACTGCCAAGAACTTGTTAACATAGAATGACTGTAAGGGTGTACATGAGTTCCTATTTTTATGCCCATTTTTATCTTTTCACTACAATATGTCCCATGTGTCAGGGCAAATCAAAAGAGTTTTGAATCATGTTTATTTCTTTTTGATGGGGGCACTTGAAGAACGTTCTTGTATCTGTATTTAAACTTTTATGGTTCTATGATTTGACCTTTGTAATTTGATGGAGCCGTTTTGTAGTATTCGTTATTTGTAAACATGCTACTACAATTACTACTACTACTACATAATTTATCAAATTTGTTGAAATTCATAATAGAAATACGAAAATCATTCCTAAAACCAGAATTGGATAAATTATGCATATTTTAAAGTGAAGTTAATCAGTTAACTCTTAAGAATAACACAACTGTTGAATTTAAAACGAGTGAGACAGTAAATATTCATTAGACTAACTAACGAATAACAAAACAAGAAGAATTTAATTATGTTACCTGATTATACAGTCTGACCTAATAATCCCTACAAAGAACGTGACCCTGATGACGAGACAATTAAATTATTATTTCAATTTTTTTACTCTAATTTAAAAGTAATTACATTTGTTCACCAATAATGATTTCCCGCTTAGTCAAAATGTGATAATTGATAAGTGAAATTAAAGATTTAATGGAAAATCATAACATATGACAATATGACAATAATCCATTTCAGTTTAGTAAACGTAGATCAAGTAAAGTAGATTGTACACATAAAATATTTTAAGAGGAAGATTAAAGTATCGACCATATGACGAACTGAGTAAAAACCTCGCATTTTATTCCTTTTATATGCAAATCAAATTTTGGGAACCCCTTTAACATTGGTCTTTCCCGTCGGGAAATATATTCGCAGGAAACAGAAATCCAAGCGCGACGTTTAATGTCGACTTTTCTCAGTCTAAAAGGGTCATGTTAAGGTGAGACAAATTAGGAGACCCAGGCCAGTTTGATAAAATGTATAAATATAGTGATAACCTGCTTAAATAAATGACATATCTGAGCTATAAAAAGACAAAATTGCAATTTTCACCTGGAGGCATAGTTATAAGAAGCCTTCTATTTAGCCAGATGACAAACTTCAGAAAGCTATAAAAAGCACACAATATTTTCCCCAGCTTGATAAAGTCTTTCCACTAACAGGATTGATAGTCCAAAAAATGTCTATCCGATATTTCTATATGTGAGGTATCAATCTATTAAATCCATTGAAATACTATATGAACGGTTATGAATTTTGTCACCGAAATTTATGGGTTTGGTTGAAAGAATATACAAATCTATAGACAAGTTTCCATCGTCCATGAGAAATATAGATTTTCTTAATCTTTGCTCATAAAAGAGCCCAAACATTCTAACACATAGAGTTTGGACGAAAGGCTTAATAGGAAAGACGGATGTATCATAGAGATGGTAAATGAACTATACCTTTTCAGTTCTTCATGCATTGTCTGTCATGCTAACATTCCACAAAAAAGCTCCGCTAAATACCAGGGGCCGTTTCATAAAGCTGTTCGTAAGTTAAGAGAGACTTTAAGAACGACTGATGAACCTCTTTTTACGCGCCAAACCATTGCCAATGACCATTTTGGTGCATACCCTTTACCAAGAGAAATGATCACCAGTTGCTCTTAAAGTAATTCTCAACTAACTAACTGCTTTATGAAACGGCCTCCTGAATTCAAGGAAACCATATGGTATATCAAAATCCAATTTCATTAGATCACAAAATTGGATTGATATCACTTTTTAAATGATTCATGATGAGGAAGAAGCTATTAGTTTGATGAATATTGTATTATATTTTGTTATGGCGTTGTCCAAAATAGGGCAAACTAACAATAATCTGTGGTTTTGTTGGAGAAACAATGATATCATAGGAACCATTGTGATTAACGGGTCGGAAGTCTATTAATGAGACTAAAAATATAATACAAATACAAATAAGATCAAGTTGCACTATGAAACAGTTCTAGACTATGAATTAGTTAAAAGCACTTAACAATAGATTTTCTGTCGGACAAATTTTTATTGTTTATGAGATTAGAAATGAGTTGTTTATTAGCGTGCTAAAGACAGGACTCAGTGCAAGTGTTTTGATATCTTATATTGAAAAAAAAAATTCAGTTTAAAGTTTTGACAATCATCGAATACGAACACTTTAACAAGTTTTGACATTTTATGAATACGAATAATCTTCACACAATTTTCAAAAAAAAAAATGCAATTTAAATTAATAATTTGATACCTGTATAACTGAATTCAAAGAGCTAATGGAAAATAAGTAATTTTTTTGAAATTCCCAGGCAAAACCTTTCAATGTGTTTATCACATAAAATAAATAATTAAAAAAATATTTCCAGTTTAAGGAATATCCAGGATATTATGAGCATTTTTTTCATTACTATTATTATCATCATCATCATCATCATTACTGATATTATTTTCATCAAAAATATTATTCTCATTCTTATCATTTTTATTATCATTATTATTGTATTTATCATTTTCACTATTAACCATCACTAATTGTTATTATTGATATCATTATTATTATAACCACTGTTATCATTATTTTTTCAATCCTTATGGTTATTGTTCTTTTCATCATTATCATTTTTATTAGTATTTTTTCATATTTCTAAAGTAGTTTTTTTATTCATTCAACTTATTAAAGCTAACCCATAATTAGATATGTCGTCCTGATATGCATCAAATTGGCAACACATATTACGTACTTAAAGCAGGTTAGACAGTTAAAGCTTACATGTATGTAGAAATCCTCCGTATTATCCCATGACTAATGTACACAAGAGACCCAAGAGATTAGGTTTCTGAAAGTCTACGGGTCAAACAAATATTGGCCAAAAGGTTGAATAGGTTCATTATCACATTAGTCTGGTTTAAAATCAAATGGTGACCTTGAAAAAGCAGTACGACGTCCCTGGTTAACCCAGTAGAGAATTTTAACAGACAGAGAAGTCCAACTTTTCATCGTATCGCAACTGTCCCAATTATTCGAATGACGTTTTCTTACTCATTCGATTTGGAAGTCTGGGAAGTATCGACATGAAACCCCTTTTTTACTCATTTTAAGTTAATTGGTCATCCAGTCTGGGTCAGTGAAGAATGATGATGTGATTTCCGCTTTACCCGAATAAAGCAACAAATGACGCGCTTGACAACAAGGAGGTAATATACACATTATATAGGGGGCCTGTTGATTTTTCTGTTGCAGACCAACGATAATCACAATCATGATCGAACAATTCCTTCCAACACTATTGTATTTTGACATGTATTTTGTATTTTCAACATATTCACGATTACAGGTGTCTTCTAATTCCATCTCCTAGTGTTCCTCTTGATTTTTATTTCAAAGACAAGTGGCGGCACCACATGGGGCGGGGCCTCGTATGATGTTTGAAAGTGCCAAAGACCATCCCCAAATAATAGTGTAAACTACAATGTATTTTTATTCTGTAAGCTATATTTTCTTCACTCTATTCAAAAGATAAACATTACACTTAACACCTTTAGCAATGCCACTCGGCGTCTACCTTTTACAGCTGCATTTTCGTACCTTTCTGGTGTGAAAGATACAACCTTGCACTTAGAAGGTTTTTTTCCATAGTAGAAAGGTGCAAAGGTGCTCGTCCTGTGACATCATGTTGTTCTTTCTAAATCTAAAGGTGCAAAGTTATACGTTTTCCCTTACAGTTTTCGTGTTCAGAACTCAGAAGAACTCAATCAATAAATGTAATACCATCTGTTGTCATACAACAATGTGACCTGTCTACGGTCAGCAAAGCTTTACACTGAAGTTATAGATAGATTCATGACAAGGGCTCTAACGATATACACGAATGCCTAGGCTGAGCATGTTAACGGGCTAAACAGATGATAACACATAAGCACATAGCTATTTCATGTTACGACAGGTGGGTTTTCCCCGAGGCTCTACTAACATGTCTAGGTAACTGTTTAGTATATGACGCATTCACTAAACCACAAGGGGCCATTCTGTGTATGACCTGATTCATGTCTACGGGTCATCTTACTTTGATATTAACACATCATGAAGACTTTGGTTGCATCGTGAAGAAAGATCCTTTGAAGATGAACTGATGGGGAGGTTTACCGCACATGCAATCGAACAGTACTTTCGTAGTGAACTTCGAAATCCTAAAGGCAATTGCAAATGAAATTAGAATATCCCATGGCGAATCATTTGTGACTCTATTTTCTAAAGTTATACAAGTGTAGGTTAAAAGATATCGAGGGGAATAGATTTGATACTATCTTGTTCTCTTCTTATTCTGGAAGATTCAATGACTTGGAGGATTCCCTGCCAATGCATGTCCTATATAGAGTAGCCTTAAAGATAAAATATAAAAAACCCGTGTCTTTGCAAAGAATAAAACCATGGAACAATATGTGACAAATTCTTTAACGGTAAAATGTAAATAGTTCGTAAATACCATTATATTGTTCTTAGAGGGGAACATATCTAACAAGACACCTACGCAGATCTAACAAAATTCTCTAGTCGGGAAGAACTAGGTCCCTTTGAAGGATTTTAGTAGCTTTTAGCTGCTATTGTTTTCTTATTATAACAGGTTTTATGAAACGGCCCCCATATAAATTATTTTTTGAAAATAAAATCCTTAAAGTTAATGATATATATTTGTTCCAACTCGGCCAATTTATGTACAAACTAAATAAAAATGATCTCCCCGCAATTTTTTCAATTATGTTCTGCAAAAACTCCTCTGTACACGATTATCCTACAAGACAACGAAACTCCTATCACCTACCTCCAACCCGAACTTTACTTGCAAAAAATTCTTTTGTCTTTTCTGGTCCCGTATATTGGAATTCCTTGCCCAACGCCTTTAAGGAATCCCCAAACATCACAGTTTTTAAACATAACCTTAAAAAGATGCTTATTAGCCAATACTTTACACAAACAAGTCAATCTACCATATAACCAAAACTATATACAACAAAAACTTTTTTTTTAAACCTCCCAGGATACAACTTGCCTGCCGACCTTTTCCCGCACCTGCCATGCTCCTCTTTGCACCTCCAATTGTACCTGCACCCCCCCTCTCTCCCTACATTTGCTTCTCAGTTCCTCCCTCATTATCACAATTATTGTAACCATACTGTTATTATTTTTTTATTATTATTATTACTATTATCACTTATTCTAATTTGTGTTACTCTTTCGTTGTTACCTTTGATATTTTGTATATAGCCTCCTTTTCCCTCCTTTTAAACTGTCTCCCGTCTCTCCTTTATATTATAATTTTGTAATATACGTACTGAAACTAAGTTACGGGGGCTTGCCTCTCATACAAGCTTTGCTTTTGTTGGCAAGCCCCTCCGTTCTGTTTTATATAGTCATTATAGTCAAAGTTACTTTAGTTCGCATTAGTTCTCATTGTTTATACCTTACTCCGATTGATGTTGTACTTCAAATTTGACTATGTATTGTTTGATTTTGTTGTGCTTTGTGAACGGAAAATGAATAAATCTAAAAAAAAATATATAAGTTGCAATAATGTTGGCACAGATTCATTGTGAAAGCTGGGCCCACTGGAATCATGTTGTGATATAATGCGTCATTCAGGAGGCCCTACCTGCGTTAGACGAGGCCAATTCTCGTTGAGTCGATCTTAATCATCAAGATCGTGATCACTCCAATATGGAACTTTCTACCTCCTCCATCCTTTCAAAGATCTGACGTCAATAGTCCCATTGTGTCAATGTAATAAGCCTGTTCACGGTTGTAAACTGCACACGAGCAGAAAAAGGTCATTGGAGACAACCATGAAGGTGGCTTTCAAATTCACTGACATAGGCATTTGTGATTTGATGATTATTCATGTATTCCTTTCAAAATATTTATCACATCCAAGCTGAAGAGTAATAAATAGAGCCTTCATAATCACTGGTATTTGACAGTAGCCTAAACAATAGTCAAATGTGCCAAAGGCGAACAAAACAGATTTTCAAATTTTATCCCTGATGTACTATTCTAGTCACCTGGTCTATACAATGCCTTTTGTTCTTAGAATTTGAATACTCTACCGGTAAAGCTTACGCAACATCTACATTTGAAATGATAGTGCTTATCCTAATGAAAAATCACAAAGGTCATTGGAGAAAAGTTGATCATGAGCTAACCGTGAACTGGCTTATTGAATATGAATGCACCGAGATTAAATCATTCGACGAGGTGGTTCGAAGAGTAAAAGTAATTGTTATATGTTTTAAATGCTGGTGCGCAACATCTTTTACTGAGATGGAGAGATAAAGACGTGAGAGATCAAAGATAATGTCAGGAATTCAGAGATGACGCACAGTGGAACTGGTGAATGGTTTGAATGGTTTGGCGTGCACCTTATTGGTTATCATTTTTCTTCATTGTACATGATATTTTTTTTTATTAATGGGTTAGTTCTCGCTGAATCGTCGTTTTGAAAAACACGTTTTTCACTACTACTATATTTGCTAGATTTATCGCTGTGTTCCTTCATGATAATACTTTTTAGTTAGGTTTTCTTTTTCGAATTTTGTTTTGATTCTACCGTTTAATATGGTGTACTGTTCAAAATCTCTGTAATTATATGTGTGGCATTATTTTGTAAAAATGACTTTATTGAATTCGATTACGTGCATGCTTTTACGGAAGCATGGAATGATATAATTGATTGTTTACATTTTTCAAATTAAATATCAAATGATTAGTGACAGCTTCTCTTTGTTCATTGTGATGAACAATATTACATTAATGGTAAATTATTTTCATTTTGACGCACTTTGTCTACAGTAACACCTGTGTATGTATATCCCATGTCATTTAAATTTGGTCAAGTCTTGTAATTTAGTTCAAGTCCAAGAGACAGCAAAAGTACAACTGTTGGGAAAAACATGACACTTAACATAAAGTACTCTAAATGAACGCTTTAAAATTGACGCTTACAATCTTATCACTTTCTGCCAGTTATTTTTGGAGATGTGTTCAACAGCCGCTGTTGCGAATGTCTAGGTGTTCACGTGATGTTAGCCGATTTGAGACAAGTTTGAAATAATTTCGTGTGATAATGTCACGAACTGTCCACGTGGGCTGACTCACAGAAGACTGTCTACAGAGAGTACCTGGGGAACTGTACATCCCATTTAGGTCTCCAAAATCACCTTGCCAAAGTACCCGAGTTCATCTCCTTTTAAGGAACACGACATAAGTGGGGCAAAATGCAATTCCGAAATAACTACTACCCCAAATCCATATGAGGTGCACCTACATGTTTTGTTTCGATAGGGCTATCAAAATTCAGAGTCATGAAAAGGAGATTTTTTTAATATAAATTTTCAGAAAATACTCATCATGGGCATGTTATCAGGTCACGTTTTGGGACGTATTGAAACTACACCTCACTGTGTGACAACAGTTATGCCTTAGCTACACCAAATACCCGACCACCCTGACAGCACTGCATTAACTTTATATAACACAATCATTTGGTTCGGTCTACGACTGGATTCAATAGGGAGTTTCCGCTTCCACGACTCGCGACAGATTCAGGAACGTAGAAAACCTATTGTCAAATGCCCTTCATGACAAAGCACCATCAAGAAGTCTTGGTCTAAAATTGGTGAATCAAAACAGCAGTTTCGTCCTGGACTCCAGACAAACGGCTTAATTGAATTGCTTTCGTCAACTCCGAAACTTAATAAGGACGAAACTGCCTTTCGGTTCGCCCTCCCAGCTGTTCATTGTCATTTGGCGGGCATGTACAATACATACACCGTATTCTTCAATCAGTCCCCGTTGCAGTTGCGAAAACTCGTTATTTTCATTTGGTTATACCGAAGGCCCTATCACACTGACATACACCACATCATCCTAAATAATGCAATCGTTTCGTTTAATCTGGAATAAATTTCATTGGTATGACTGTATATCGTCGTTGGAAGGGAAATAATCTAAAACGTCATGAAGAACCCGAGGAAAAGTCTGTTGTGAAAATCACAGTCGGAATTAAAAATGCCTCTGGAAACGTGAGTCTCCTTTATTTCAAGGACAAATTATATCGTTCTTGAGAATATAAAGTGATGTCATGAAAATAATGAAGACATCTCCACATCACACCAAGAACATTGTATATTTTGCCAGTCTCTCTGGGAGATATGAGTCATTCAAAGAGAAAGGTTTCGAAAAATACGTTGAATCATACATGTACAGGAGAAAGAACTCAAATTCCAAAAGGAACACGACACAACGTAGTTCGGTAATACGTAGATTTTGCTAAGTTGTGATAGATTCGACAACCGCGTTTCTCAAGCATAAGATCTGACTTGAAAGACCTTGTCCTCGACCGAAAAGTTTCAAGTATGACAAAATAAAAAAGGCAAGGGCAGTATGAATTAGGGTGCGATCCGTGATGGTCATCATATCTAACGAAAGCTGGTCAAGAGGGGAAATACTATTAATTTATATAAATACTGGATTACTTCTTCCTGTTCTCCATGCACTGCCATATGTAAGAACAATCGATCTGTCTTGCAAAGAACAAGGGGCTTCATCTGTACAGACGATATTGGTATTGCTGCTCGAGACAACAACAAATAGAACGAAGCCACCTTAACATTCGCCACAGGCAGCCTGACACTATACTACATGCTAACCATGTCAAGACCAAAGTTAGGATATTCCACCTACGTAATCATGAGGTTGGGAACAAGATGTCACAATCATGTGATGGTTCCCCAATTGTCCACTTCGTCCATCATATGTAACCAGGCATTATGCAACCTAGACCGGTCACTTTTATAAGCAGCACATTGAGAAGGTACAGGGAGAAGTGAGGACCAGGAACAGGCGCGTATCCAGCATCAGATCCTACAAAGCATTTCATGGGCCCAATTCTCTTGGGACAATACATTGCTTTGTCATAGTTGATGCTGGATACGCAAATGCGGAACAATCTCCTGCAGGAGAATTCCAGTTGAGGCCAAACAATCTACACTTTGCTCAACGGTTCCGTCGGCCTTTGCACTTTTGTGCCAAAGTATGCATATCCACAAATATCGACAGTCTGTACATTCTGCTCCACCGGTCAGCAGTCAGTAGTATAAGGCATTTCTAACAAAGCCAGGATAGTCGCCAAACAACCAAAACAACCAATCGTGGAGCGGCTAAAATCTCAGACGTCTTACTCTCTGTCCAGCCCTGAGTCGAATCCCCATGTAAACCTCATGAGGAATATTTTTAAAGTGACGACCATCATCTTGAAAAGCTCTCGCATCTACCACAGATATAATATCACAAGAACAACAAGTCTGGAAGATATAGAAGTCCCTCAACTGATTTCGCACAGGGATGGCCCAGGTTATTAAAGTGCAAACGGGGATACACCAGCGACTACAGCACAAGCAATGAATGTGGAGTGTCTGAGACCACGCAGCATCTTCTTAATTGTCCAAACATTGTAGTTCAGTGAAGCCAGGAAGAACTGATAGCTACAAATGAGAAAGCTCTGTGATGTGTCTGGTGAAAACCTAGTATCTGACTGATGTGTTTAGATGTCGGACACGAACGAAAAAGATCAGGCAAATGTAGAGTGTGCTGAAGCCTTTAAATTGTCATAAGCTTCCACATGATTTCGTTCAACCCTTAACACACTTAAGGTGGCATACGCTGTACCTCAGAAAGTACCCCTGGTGCCAACATCCAATATATACATATATAAAGGTAGAAATAATAACCTTTTGACTTTACTGCATGTTAAGAAAAGCAACAAAATTAAATATGTTTACAAACATTAACATTCCAACTGTTATAACAAAATATCACATCGTTTGGATGCTTCCCAGATGTAGTAAGTCAGGATAAAGTAAATCTGATTCCCATAAAGAATGGTGGGTTGAGGGGTGAGCTCATCGGAAAATCCGTGAAAGTAATGGTTGAGGGGGTGAGGTCACTGGAAAATCCGTAAAAGTACCAGAAAATGGGCTCGATGGGCTCTTTCCCCAACAACTCTTGATAAATACCAATTCAATTCAATTCAATTCAATTCTTTATTTCATCTCCATTCAAAACATAATACAAAGTAATATAAAGTAATACAAATCAAGTACAATTTTACAGAAGGGCATTCTTACTTATACAGTATAATATAGAGCATAAATGGAAATGAGGGGGATCCACTAAAAAGCAAAGCTTGTAAATTGTGGATCCCCCTTGGAAAGGAAGTATAGTATACCCATTCCTCGCCCTCGATGAAAAACTGGATCTACGTCTACACTTAGAGGCCATTCACCTTATATGGCAAATAACAAACCTTGTTCTTCGTGTTGGATCATAGGTCATCTTGGTGTTTGATATGACTAGTAGCCATGGAGCGGTTGGGCTGTCCAACCCCTTCCACAAAAGTTATACAGTAAAAAGTGCAAGAGAAGTGAAAAGAACCATAGTAATAATTATATCAATTAAGATGATAGGTTAAAGGTACATGTATGGATGGGCACAGAGGAGAGATCTTCTTGACCTCACAAATAGGTTATAATATCCCACGCCACCCGCACTTCACGTACCCAATTACACCCTCTATATCTTATACACATGTTTGATTTACGAGAGTGCTTTGTGATTCCAAAGGTTAGCGTTACATTTGACCATTGTTAAATGAGGCCAGCAGCATTGGAAGTAAATTATATCCACGTTGATTTGGTTGAGGTGGCCTTCCAATTTTGTTGAAATCAGGATTCTCTGCACTTTTTCATCAACATTGAGAGAAGGTAATTCAAGTAACAAGTGTCGAGTAATTTTTAAACATAGGCCCCGAAAATAAATATAATTAGCAACTGATTGTTTGGATGATTACTGATCACACACATTCGATCGTAGGAATCAGCTCACGATCAATCACACACTGTACTTTTATGCTATGGGGGCATGTCTTTGTTTATCTTCTTTGGATGAGTAGCGAGTCTTTTAGTATATGCCAGTGTTTTTGCTATCATCACCACCCTTGACTGGTATATAAACTCGAAGAATTTACCTCTGACTTTGCTTACCCTACGGACCCATGTTTTCTTCGCCCAATGGTCTCACAAACGATTGTGTGTCTTGTGTGTGTGTGGGGGGGGGGGGTGAGGGTGTGTGTGTGTGTGTGTGTGTGTGTGAAAGTCAGTAATGCTAAATTGCATAATCTTAGAATCGTCTTCCTGTCAACGTTGTTGGTTCGAAGGCCTGGTTCCATGACATACCGAACATGATTTTGAACCCTTTGAATTTATAAAATCTTTCCATTTTTCGTATAATTTATTTCGAAGATGTCTACTCAGGTCGTTCTGATGACCGGCTGTTCAGCAGGAATTGGTCTTGTTACAGCTAAACGTCTCGCTCTTGAACCAAATCAGCGATACGTCGTCATCGCTACCGTCATAGCGATGTCGGAGAAGACCGACTTGGTAGCTGCCGTAGGGGACGCTCTCAATAAGACAATTTTCATTGAGGAATTGGATGTCACAAAGGATTGTGACATCACAACCGTAGTGGATAAAATTCT
This sequence comes from Lytechinus pictus, assembly GCF_037042905.1. Classification (NCBI taxonomy): domain Eukaryota; kingdom Metazoa; phylum Echinodermata; class Echinoidea; order Temnopleuroida; family Toxopneustidae; genus Lytechinus; species Lytechinus pictus. Next base: position 33,627,678 of record NC_087246.1, read on the forward strand.
CAAATCACATGGGCGTATTGACATCCTCTGTAAGTGTTTTTGCTCTTTATATGAAACATCGTTAAGACAAGCAAGTTTATTTATGAGGTGTCAATTTGAACCAGTGGCCCGTTGCAGAAAGAGTTGCAATCAAACGCAACTCTAAAAATCATGCGTAACTTGATTTTCAACCAATCAACAGCGCGCATTTGGGACTTGCTATTGATTTTTTTACTTGTGTTTAAACGCAACTCTTTCTGCAACGGACCCCAGACATCATATTAACTTTTATAACCAACCTGGTTATAAACCCAAGTTTTCAAGTGGACCATCATTCCTGATGACGACCAGAACACGCTGGTCGGAACGTCGTTAACAGTTCTTTTCAGAGCTAACATACATTCAAGAAAGAATAAAAAACAGTCCTTTTCAGGACTACATACATGGTGTTTACCGTAAAAAAAACCTCCATCATATTAACTATTGCAGTGTAGTAAGTAAATTCATTGTTAAGGTGTGAATGACTATTCTTTGATTTTATCAATGTTTCGACTGAATTAGTAATTTATCACTTCACTTTCTGTACTATCAAAAAACTCAAATAATAACCTTTTTAAAGGATAGTTAGCTGCTAACATGCATATCTGTCCAAAAAGGAAGGGCGACAAACCGTAACCCTGAGGTTTCTCACCAAAGAAAACAATTCAAAGGATGCCAACTCTTACGATTTCGTCGTTAGGCTACCAAAAATGGCCCTAACACTTACCCTTATTTACTATCAGCACCGTAATCCTCCCTTTTTAAAGAATTAATAAAGATTTACATAATTTTTATGTTAAAACATTGAATTTTTATTTCTAAACTTGTCAACTACTGCAAAATAAGGCTCAGATTGCACAGAGCATTTCGCAACTCAGAGCTCAGAGCCAGGCTATATGAACCCTGATAGCAAGGGCCGAGATATGCGCTATGTGTAGTTCATTTGATGTCATTTGCAAATGCCCCGAAAGCCTAATTTACAAAAACGGGCATTTCTGCATCATTTTTGTGACAAAAGACGTCATTGTCGGGTCTGTAAATCTGAAATGGTTTGAATGTTACTCTCATTTGGCATTCATCTGATTTTTTTTTCTTCTCTCTCTCATATTCCTTCAGTGAATATTGCTGGTATCGCTCTTGGTGACATTGCCGAGCTTGTCACGCGTGACATGATCGAGAAGATCTTTAACGTTAATGTTTTTGGACCAATGAGACTCACACAGGCAGTGCTACCTCAGATGAAGCAGAGAAAATCAGGGAAGATAATCTCCATGTCAAGTACAGCAGGAAGAAATGGTAAGGATAAGCAGAGAATCGTCTTTCAAAGACTTGCGATTCAAATCAATCTCAAGTTGTGATTGATCTAAATTTGTGTAGTTTAGATGTATGAATGTTTAGATCGATTGCGATTTTATTTCTATATTTAAATGGTCTCCTTCGTTCGTATCAATTGAACTGATTAAAAATGAAATTAAAAAAAGCCAAAAGCATTTTGAAATGCATTTAATATAACAATAAATTGTCAGTGGCTTCGTGGGGTAATAGTTATTTTACAGTACACTAGCGAACGTTCCCGAGAACACTTTATATAGAGTTTTCACCCCCACGACGCACAACGGGTTCGGGAACATTATTGACAAATGCCCTTCGTGACAGTGAGGTCGAATCAAAACAGCGGATTTGTCCTGGACTCTGATGGACAAACGACATATTAGCAATTTTTCGTCAGCTCCGAAACTGAATAAGGACAATCTGCTGTTCCGTTTCACCCATTTTCGGCTATGGCCTCGGGGTTGTTTATTGTGATTTGACGGGCATTGTCAATACATTTACTGTGTTTTAGATTTCGTTCTGCGTAGAGTTGCGAAAGCTCGCTATTATCAATAGAGAACTGAATTCAGTCGAGTAGGCAAGTGCATGATAATGTTTTAAAAGGGGTACTCCGTGTTGAACAAGATCATATCTAAATATTTTTTTAGATATAATCTATTTAATAGAGTATTTTTCACTGAGCAAAATGCAGAAAATTTCCTCAAAATCAAATAACGAAGTAATTGAATTTTAAAATCAAGCAATATTGTCAAAACAGTTATATATATATATATATATATATAATATATATATATATATATGTGTGTGTGTGTGTGTGTGTGTGTGTGTGTGCACGTCGTCTTGAACGCGTGGGTTGATGATGTCACATCCCCACTTTCTTTTTCTTATGGTATTACATTAAATCATAGTTTTCAGTTATGCAAGAATGATATGTCTCTCTATTGATTAATTAAGTTGTAGTAATAAATTAAATCAGTTTGTCAATCCAATATCGTCGTTCTTGGATTAAGGAATTTGAATAAACATAATTTCATGTAATAAAATGTAAAAGAACTAGTGGTGATATGGCATCATCAGTGCTTATTGAATATTCATGAAGACATGTAAAGAATTGTTTCACCGAAAGTCAGATGTCATAACTCTGCTACTCAATGTCCGATTTTCGATCAAGTTTTTAGTGTTTTGTTTTGTCCGAGTTTTTTTTATCTGTTCAAATCATACTATTTTTGGCCTGGAGTACCCCATTAAAGTACAAAGTCTTCTCATAGACACGGATTGCATTGGGGGTAACAACAATGGGGGACAGGCGGATTACGCGCCCCCATAAAAAGGGGAGGAGAGAAATAGTGTTGGAAAAGGAAACAGTATGAAGGAGCATAATTTAAGATTTACTTCCGGCCTATTAAATGGAAGTTTACATTGACCGTTTTCTTTTATATTAGGAGTACCCTACATGGACATGTATAGTTCAACTAAATTCGCCTTGGAAGGTTTCTTCGAAGCTTTGGCTGTTAGTCTACGTGCGTTTAATATTAGGTGAGATAACAGAATATTCAGCAGGGTAGTATGTTTGTGTATCCTCGACCGGTGAGTGGGTGGCGACATCATGCAACGCCTTTTTATCACAACACTATAGGGATTATCAAGCGATCGTTTGGGTCGATAACCAACTTCAAGTACATGACGTAGAACTCAGTTGCATAATATACTCCCCTAAGTACATACGCACTTTTACGTACTGGAAAATTGCATGTTGACCTTGGGTAACATAGGAGTACAATTTACCTATTAGAGCTACAAGCCTTGCTAACATAACATAAACAGCACCATCGTTCAGTTTCTATGCTAGTTTCTATGCTGAACAAAAAACATCAAAACGTCAATTTATTACATCGGAAGAAGCTGAATGGTTGATGAGCAGATATACGTGTGCATTGGATGTGCATGCATGCGCACTATGCCTGATGCAGAAACTTGTACACGTTATGACGTCATCTAATTCAGGCCCACTATTCAACCTCTCGAATTCGAATATTTTGAAAACGATAAAAATACAACAACTTTACTTCAAAGAGGCAATGAGAGATGGATTAGGTCATCTTTCATTCTTTGTCTAATAGACATTCAATATATTATAGGCACTCCAATAAAGATCCAAGTTAACACAAATACCTGGCAATCCTAACTATAACCAGGGTAATTATCTTGAAAAGGAAAAGGTGTTCATCGTAACGCCATCACCTTATGCAGTTATGTGGTGGTATTGAAAGTCGAACAGTCTGTGTATTGTCATCCTGTGAATAGCACAGAGATATACTCTCAATGTAACTATAGTCCGGTTACACATCTTAATTGCACAAGCCATATAAGTTATACTATCATCCTATTTTTCAGAATTTGTCTGGTCGAGCCTGGTCCAGTACGCACCGCTTTAAGGGATGGGGTTGTGGAGAATTTCCGCACCAGACACCAGGACAAGTCCATCGATGAAATAGACACCAAACAGCTCCAAAGACTACTAGATAATATATTAACAGAAAAGGGCTCCTACGATGCCTTGATGCCAGAGGATGTCGCCAAGGTCATTGTGACAAGGTGCGTGGAACCTGACGAGCCAGTGCTGAGACACCTACTTATTCCAGAGGATCTCAATGAGGTGGTCCGAATCGGGATGGCCGACCTTACGGGAGAGAAGACCATCGAAAATGCACAGCAATCAATGATTAAAGTTCCTTCATGAATAAGATTTGGTCAAATAGTGCCTGTGGCAATGTTTGTATAGGGGTTAGTTGTGGGATGTTCACATTGGATACCCCTATACCAGACAGGTTGACCGGTCTAACAGAAAGGAAATCGTTTAAATTTCACGGATGAATGTTAATTTCTTCATGAATTCGGGTAGATCGAATGTAAGCAATTTTTTATTCCGTTGTTCGATTACAGGGGAAGTCGGTATATTGGTTGTTACTATTGTTGAATTCAAAACAAACCTAACGCACCAGAAGACATGATGAACTTATACTTTTGAGTTCTTGGTGTCCTGGGATAAAGGACGTAAGCCGTAAGACACACTAACGATAATGTTAATGTGCACATGTGTATTTTAAGCACTTTTAAATTATCAAAATCTAGAAACTAAGGAGCAGCCCATGTAAACCATATTTTAAACAATGCTAGAATTATATAACAAATGAGCTTCGAATATTCAGAATTTCTAATGCTAGTATGTTACAAGAAGATGTAACTTGTTAATAATGATGATGATCTTAATATAAGGCATCTATATACCTTTCTTGCAGTCCCTCTCATAATGTAATCCAATGCTCATTTTTTTGTGTGAATTGTGTATATATTGTGTGTATATGATACTTTTATGGATTTAATGACTAAATAAGTTGCAATTGTATAAAAAAAGATGAATGGAAAATAATAATAATAATAGTAATATTAATTTGTTACAGTTTTTTGTCAATGGTAAAAACGATTTCCTGAATATGTATAATAGTGAACCTGCTCCTTAATTTCTCTCACAATAATTATATATGACATGATATTTGGCTATTTCATGGTTACTTGTATTACGTTATTAAAATCTACTATAGATTAAATTCACTTGACTGGAATCGAATGCTTTATTGTTGTTCCCATTTATTGTAATTATTTTTTAAATTAATTTTTGGACTGCGAGAATACATATTTTTTCAATCATATCCTGCGATCAATGATTAACTTTAAAAGAGCTTATAATATTATTAATAATCCTACAATAGATGATATTGGTATCTTTAATATCATTATTATTATCATTGTTATTATTATTATTATTAATATCACTATTACTATCGTCGTCATTATCATCATTATCATAACTATTATTATCATTTCCATTATCAACATCATTATCGTATTGTCTGTAGAAGCAGTAGTTGTGGTGGTGTAGTAATAGTCGAAATAGCAGCAGCAGCAGCAGTAGTAGTAGTAGTAGTAATTGCAGTAGTAAAAGTAATAGTAGTAGCAGCTGTAGTAGTAACGAAAAACTAGATAGAAACTCTCAGCCTCTTCTGCATCAGAGTATCGAGTCCATTGGACCTTCCTTCTCTGTCTCACATCTGGAGGAAAGAACTTCAACCAAATTACTTTTATTTATCAAATTACTAAAAAAAAAAATATATATATGTGTGTGTGTGGGGGGAGGTTGGGTGAGTTTGGTGTGTGCGTGAGGGTGGGAGTGGGTGTGGGTTTACATGTATGTACTCACACAAAAACATCCTTATATCCTTGTATATGAATTATATACACTCACTAGCTTTATATAAATCCCAATTACACAATTCATGACAAGCAGAGAGGTGCATTGTTATTGGCCTTATGGTACATGATTTGAGGAAAGTAAGAGGGAAGTATTCACTTCCCTTATGTACCGAAATTCCAGTCACCTTTGACTTCATGGACTTTATGATACATGATATGAGAAGGTAAGTGGGAAGTATTCACTTCCCATTTACTACAGTCACGTTACGGTCACATTTGAGTAATTCAGAACAAAACGCCACAATAACAAAGACAGTTAATTTGCCTAAAATCAACGATTTGTGTTATATATACATGTATAAAACATATATATATATATATATATATATATATATATATATATGTATATATGATTATGCATGTTTACGGAGACCTTGCTGTTAAGAACGTCTCTGCTGTGATATATATTGGAAATATATATACTGTATATGTGACCTACCACCCCAAATCCACATATAGGTTTCCTGGTAAGGTTCTCTGTTAATACCCAAATTAGTAATTTAGTCTCCAAAATCCAAAATTGAAAAATAGCTTATCTGAAAAACAATCCTTCTTCATACTGTGAAAATTTGAAGTCGTGAAGTTGATTAAAAGAAAAGGTACAAGAGTTTCTTGGACACTACTTTTTCAGACTGCTTGGAAGTTTCACTGAGATTATACAGTATGCACATCTCATGCTTGAGTGAACCCTAAACTTCAAACCTTGTTTTCTCCTTGTTTTTTAAGCCCTTGCTGAATTTCCTCTGCATTCAATCAAGCACTTGTAATGGTTATTGTTGGTCAATTTGAACATATTTATATATCATTTTAAAGCTTAGGAAATGAATTTTCAAGCTCAATAAAAATCTCAATATTCATTTTTGTCGACTTATTTGTTGGTTTTGGGGTGGCAGGTCACATATACAAAGAAAAGCAGATGTATATGATATACTAAAATATGCCAAAATAAATATGCGAGATCTTTCCATCGAAAGAACGGGGACTGTAAATGTACATGCTTCATGTTTGTCAAAATGACAATAGATGCATTTAAATTTGTTTTAATTCACTTATCAACCTTTAAGTTAACGAGTCGCGGTGATCATGGTGGTGTTCAGCTTGGGGGTATAATGACAACATACATCTTTTATATTGGTGCCTAGTATCAATGGCATTGATGGTAATACTGTACGTGATTATTCAATTTGTGACTGAAATATCTGTACCTTGTATCTTTTAATGCTGACCTTACAAAAACCAGGCTACAGGATAGACGACTAAAGACAGGGGCAATGGGGCAGTCCCACCCTTTCTACCAAACAAAGAGGACATAGAAAAAACGGCAGAGTGAAACGTCTGATCCCCGCTCCCTTGAAAGTGCGCTTCGCGTGTGCACAATCAGCCCCTTTTTGTCATGTTTATTGAAAACCTGGCTTGCTTAGAGCGTTTTTTGGAGACTGAATTTCATTCAAGATTGCGTTATATTCGTCAGTGGTTAAATTCCATATTCAACAACGCATGTCTCATTCTAATTCCCGTTATTATCGAGCAAGATCATTACAGAGCTTCATACATTACAGAGGAAGGAGATCCCTGCAAACGGTGCCAATAAGCATGGAAACACGGTATATATTCTTGGTAAGTTCAACTATATTCATTGATACTCTGTGGTAGTATTTATACCAGGCATATCCAGAAATGACGTTTTTGTTTTATTTTGCAGGAATAAAGGGATTTGTTCGTAGTTGTCCGTATTACTTTTGTTGTTATTAAGGAGTTATCACACTGGCACGCAGAACGCTTTCAAGAACATAGAAAATGTATTGTCAAATGCCCTTCATAACAATAAGCAACCAAGAAGTCTTTGTCGAAAATTGATGAATCAAAGCAGCAACTTCGTCCTGGACTCTGGACATACGACATATTTGTATTTTTTCGTCAGCTCCGAAACCTAGGAAGAACTGCTGTTCCGATTCACAAATTTTCGAGAAAGACCTCCCAGCTGTTCATTGTCATTTGACGGGCATTTTCAATACATTAACTGTATTCTTGAATTCGTTCTGAGTCGCAGTGCGGAAGCATGATATCTTCGTAAATCAGGAAAACGTTTCATGAAAGGACATTTCGGAAGTTTTATCAGACAAGTCCTGTTTTATCCGACAGTTACCATAGTAACAGTACTTCTCAGCCAATCAAAATGAAGGAAAGTTGTCAGATCTGACAACTTGTCGGACAAAAATATTGATGAGACGTTCCTCTGGACGGGTTGAAGGAATTTAAAGTCAACTTTGATGACCTTTGCTGTTCTCAGTGCTCATGCTATACAGCACGCCCTTAAACATATTTTATCCAGGCAATCCATTGGTCGATTAAAAAAAAAATGAACATACAAACAGTTCGCTTACATTAAAATCGGTTCTATCCAGCAGTTGGTAGATTCATATTTTCATGAACTTATAGGTGGGTTTAATATTTTGCAGAGTGAATAGATCCATATTTTCACGAACTTATAGGTTGGTTTAATATTTTGCAGAGTGAATAGATCCATATTTTTTTCTCCAAAGTGTTTCTGTAATAAGTGGCAAAATTGTGAAAAAAGTGTGAACCCCGATGGATTGACACTTTAGATCAATAGAACTTCTAAGTAAAAATACCACTCAGGATTAAGTTTGTTACTGTTTTGATATTAAAAATCACAAAACATTTAGTATCAAAAGTACTACCTATGAATTAACCATCAATCAATGTGATAAGGGTAAATACACAAGAAGTGCAGAATCATTTGCTATTCGTTTTATGGACTGTATGGATTTTTTTTCATACATATTTTCATGTCATTCGTTTGCAGAGAAATGTCTTCTCAAATTGTTCTGATGACCGGCTGTTCATCGGGTATCGGTCTTGCGACAGCTAAACGTCTCGCTCTGGTACCGAATCAGCGATACATCGTCATCGCTACCGTCATCGCGATATCCGAGAAGACTGACTTGGTATCTGCCGTAGGGGACGCTCTCAATAAGACAATTTTTATTGAGGAATTGGACGTCACAAAGGATAATGACATCACGTCCGTAGTGGATAAAACTCTTAAAGAGTACGGGAGAATCGATATACTCATGGACCTATAATAGGTCCATGATATACTTAGTAAGTCATTGATGATGTATTCAAAGTGGTCTCAGGTGTCACGCGCGTAAAACATTCCCCATAGACTTGTGTATTAAAATGGCACTTAAGAAAAATTCATAAAAAATAAATGTGAAATTAGAGGGTCAAATGTTTACTACCTTTGGATAGGATATATATCTGACATTCCATATCTGACCAGAGAAGGGTATCGTAGCCAGCTCATTTTAAAAATAAATCGCCATTTATGAAGATAACTATGATGGGATCAAATTCATCAACTGAAACAGTAAAATAGCCCCAATTCTTCCACCAGTCAAAAAATAGTTCCAAATCATCGATATATCTTCCCAATTTGGGCAAAGGAAGTTCAGTAGTTACCATTTCTAGAATCAGTGTTAGATTTTGAATCATAATCACACACTTTTGCCAATCAGCAATATCAAATTGAAAAAATTCGAATGGGTTGGGTCGAACGAGTATCTTTAGCCCTCCTGATGTAATTAGGCTCGTGGCATCCTCAGATGTCCGGTCCAGTATCAGTCATGACTGTCAGTGACGATTAAGAAACCGCCTTAACCGTTGTTGACCGCAATCATGCAGTAATACAGCCACAATAGACCTTAATACAACCACTGAAGACCGAAGCATACCGAATAAGAACCGTTCTCAGTATTTCTGTCCAGAACGCTAAAGACGCCTAGATGGCTCACCGAATCGTCATCTTTCGACTCCGATCATTAATATAGACTAAAGCATCCCTTATGCTCGTGAAAATTAATGAAAATTGGAATAACGATCCAACTGGTGTTACGACAATTTGTCCTCTGACGTCCATGTAAATGTTTCCAATTTCATTTTGCTACTTTGATTTATGTTTCGGTGTAGAAAATATTGAAAGCGTATAGTCAGTATTAACTCTCACTTTGTTTCCCGACCTAGTAAATGTCGCTGGCATCTGCTTCGTTGAGATTCCCGAGCGAGTCCCGCGTGACATGATAGAGAAGATCTTCAACGTCAACGTGTTTGGAGCGATGAGACTCACCCAGGCAGTTCTGTCTCAGATGAAAAAAAGAAAAGATGGAAAGATTGTAACCATAACAAGTTTGTCAGGAAGAATAGGTAAGAGGGGCTTAGCAATAATGTCGTTCAGAATAATCATTAAATTTTCCTAGTTTCTCTTGAAGCGAGCAAAACAACAAAATAGGTACTATCGAACTGAAATACATGTACTCGAAGAAGTTACCCCATGCAGTAATAGCTTTGAAAACAGGCTACATAATATCATTACAAAAGCATGATGAAAACCTCTCTCCCCCCCCTCTCTCTCTCTCTCTCTCTCTATCGAATGCATATTTACCAGAGGTGCTATAAATCGCATGAATTATGATTATATTCAATTTGTTTATAGCGCATATTGTTGTGTACAACGTCTACTCTTAGCTTAATAGCAAATATTCTTTGCACAATGGTACGACATTTCGCATTCGGTGAAAGAAAGAAGGAAACTCGTCAAATAGACGACTGTACCAGCTCTATGAAACACTCTTGTTCTAAGAGCCACAATTGGTAAAAAGTTAGTCCGACCAAGGTCCGACAGCCTAAATACGTACTGGCTTATACCCAGCAAGGTACCGACTATTACGCCAAATATGGACCTGATGGCATTTGACTAAATATCATGCTAAACGCCATTTCTGCTTGCTCATTAATCAAAATATCCCAACAACCTACAATCACTAATCACGTCTTTTTTGTTACCATAGCAATGCCATACGCCGAGATGTACAGTTCGACTAAATTTGCCTTGGAAGGTTTCTTCGAGGTCCTGGCTGTTGGATTACGTGCGTTCAATATTAGGTGAGCTGACATTCAGTCATAAGGCATTCGTGGTTGTTAATGTTCTTTTAGGGTGTGACGTCTGGCAAGGGTTATTTCATATTAATCTTTCATCTCCAGAAATATCCAGAAACAATTAGCTCTCATATGATCATTCGATTATTCAGAGAAGTACCAGTGGACATTCATTTACAATTACATTTAGCTCATAGTAAAGGAGACGACTTTTCAAGGCACCTATGGTGTCTCAAACTATTTTAAAATTCATCGTGGAGAACCAATGTTTCTTAATATGCACGCAAAATTAAAGTTGTTTAATATTTTCAGAATTTGTGTAGTGGAGCCTGGGCCAGTAGCAACCAGTTTATTGCACGGGCTCGTAAAGAATTTTGACGCCATACTCGATGACGAATCCCTCAACATCATCGACCGTCGACATGTTCAAGGATTCGTTGATAAATCGGCTATTGGAGAAGGACAATACAATGTCATGATGGCAGACGATGTCGCCAACTCCATTGTGACAAGATGTATCGAGGCCGAGAAACCAGATCTCAGACACTTCCTTCCAGAACATCTCGGCGAGATGGTCCAGACAGGAATAGCCGACCTCACAGGAGAAAAGATTGTCGAAAATGGACAGTCTTTGATCTGAACTCTAAGGACATTATTGTCGTCTATGGGAGTGGCAGGGGAAGAGATTATGTTTAAGAGGACTCTAATCTTAGTGTTCTTCCAAGATCTGTAAGGCATCTTGTCACGTGGAATCACAATAAGCCTTGCCACTGTAGTAGGAATGTTAAGCACTTACTGTCCTTTGATATTATGAAGAAGCTGTACTTTTCAATGATTTTACCTTACATTGATTACTGTATTACATCTTGGGGAAGCAGTGCAAAAATACATTTAGATAAGATACAAAAACTTCAAATTAAATATGCCAGAATGCTTTTGAAAAAAGATTATAATACATCACAAATTTCTTTGTTGCAGTCACTGAAGTGGCAATCAGTAGATCAGCGTATAAAATATCAGTATTGTGTTCTTGTATATAAAATAATGAATGATTTAGTTCCAAATTATTTAAAACCTTTAGTATGTAAACGGCCCGTGAAATACAGGACACGGTATTCTTTACGATGCCCCCTTCAGCTTCCCAAAGCTAGAATTGAACATAAACGAAAATCTTTCGCATATGTCGGACCCAAATTATTTAATGCACTTCCTTCAAATTTACAAGTTTGTACCTCCTTGTTAGTTTTTAAAAAATTATGCAAAGCCTTTCATACGAATTGATAAAGAGCGAAATGATATTCCATTGATTTACAATGCTATGTATGTTTAAATTGTCACTTCCCACTCTATATTTTGGTGTTAATTGTTTCTGATGTTAGATATTTTGTATTTTGTATTTTTGATGTTGTTTGTTGTTGTTGTTCATAGTTATCTTGATATGTATTTTAAACTGCAGGGCGCCTTTGTAAAGCAGTTTTAAGAACTGAACAGGCCTACCCTGCAGTATAAAATAAATAAAACAAAATAAATAAATAAATAAATAAATATAAATGTACTAACTGAAGATGACTCGTTGGGAGAATATACAAGAATGCAAATTAAGATGTTAGGTTTCTTTTTTTTTCGACTCTTACAATTTGGTCTTCCAGCAGAACTTTTCATAATCTTATTTGTTATAAATTTCTTAATTTCAATTTCTTGAGCAATAGTATTATAGTAATGTTTTGGGTTTTTTTTCATTGTGACACGACTCTGCAGGATTAAGTTAAAGCATTTAGTTAAAGCAACGGTCACAAATGCCTCTACGAACACATACGATTTTATACCATTTATTGCTATATATAAAAATTGTTCGTACGGTCACTATGTTAGTAAAAGAATTTGTGACGTATATAGCATAAGGCGTGATTCTAGATCAAAAAGGGGACAAAGAGTCTTGGGCCATAGAAAAAAAATTGAAAAGACCATTCATTGGGAAAAAGATGGGTTGATGCGATTATTGCTAAATATGAATTTATGCACTTCTACAGTCTATTCCGAAATCATTTTGAGGTTTATATTACGATCGAGCAAAGTGAGCGAGGAAAGATACCTTTTTGTGGTATGAATGCAATATCTTAATCAAAAATATGCCATGTGCCTATATATATAATATTTTGAAATGTCAGTCTCTAAAATCCCGAAACCATACTCTCGTCGTTACTCTAAAGGACAAGCTATGTTTCCCTGCTGTACAACTCTCTGTCGATAAAATTGTTTTGATGATTTCGGTTTATTGTTACACTTTCTTGTTCTTATTTCCCTTTTTTTAGAATAATGTTGACATAGTATAAAGTGAGGAAAAACAGCTCCCGTTTTACAGTTGAAGTAATAATTTGCCTTTAAAACACATCCATGCCTGCTGGATTTTGTTTCATTTTATGCGGTTTGTCGGATCCTTGTCGCAATGGAGTCACTTTGCAATGAATAACAACAATATTCTTTTTATTTTCATGCAACTTGTCAGTAATTACACCGAAGAACTTATCTCTGCCAGTAAGATACAAGATTCTCAGGTGGTTTTTATTTAAATTCACTGACAAATCCTTTCATGATACTCTCCCCAGATCAAAAGGAATAACAGATGATATCTTTACCCTTACAAGTAACAATAACAAGCTAACCCGTAGTCCAAACGGTGATGTAGTCGTAGCAGTAGTAGTAGTAGTACTACTACTACTAGTAGTAGTAGTAGTAGTAGTAGTAGCAGTAGCAGTAGTAGTAGGTAGTAGTAGTAGTAGTAGTAGTAGTAGTAGTAGTAGTAGTAGTAGTAGTAGTAGTAGTATAGTAGTAGTAGTAGTAGTAGTAGTAGTAGTAGTAGTAGTAGTAGTAGTAGTAGTAGAATAGTATATAGTAGAAGTAGTAGTAGTAGTAGTAGTAGTAGTCGTAGTAGTCGTAGTAGTAGTAGTAGTAGTAGCAGTAGTAGTCGTAGTAGTAGTAGTAGAAGTAGTAGTAGTAGTAGTAGTATGTAGTAGTAATAGTGATGGTAGTGGGAGTGGCCGTCATTGTCATCAAGGTGGTAATAGTTCACCTCACCTGGGTAGAGTACAACACAAAGTGGATCTTTTTCTGGCTAAAGGAAATTGCGCCGTTGCTGGGAGTCGAACTCGCGACGCTCTGTTTTCATTATATATAATGACGAAACAAATTGTGAATATCATATAATATTTGGTAGTTAATCATTTTTGTCTGGATTTTTTTTTTTTTTTTAGTACACTTTATTTATGATTCATGCCAAAAATGCTAACATATTGTGTTTATTATGTTATGGAAAATGTATTATACGAATGTTCCATAGATGCAGAAGAAAACAATAAATCAAATCAAATCAGATCCACCATACCACAACGCTCCACTGATAACTTATTCCGATATTTCTCCCCTCTCTCTCTTGTATGTCTATTACTTTCAAATTCAAATTGAAATCGTACGAAATAGTAGGCTGTGTTTGTAATTTGAAAGTATGACATTTACATCCAAATAATCAGTTGTAGTCTGATATGAGATACAGAATTATACAAATTAAGACGCTAGCATGTTTGTTTTCAATATATTCCATCAGAAAAATATATATATATGACGACGAAACAATGGTTGCAATGAATGCAAATCAAGCTGATATCATGATTATTTGGGGGTATTTTTAGAATGTTTTCTGTACGTATACGTCATATTTCACGCTTGGGGATCATGTGGATAAAAGAAGCTTACGAATCGAGCATGTTTACGTCCAATGTATTTGTCACGGAATAAAACTCTTAACACCAGCTGTTTTCAGTAAATCTATCCATTTAGTCATATAAGTCCCGAAAATGTCACAGTTCGTAGGCCTAATAATATTATTGAAAACACCGTTTCTTTCAAAGCAGACACTGTCGCAAATAGACTTAATTTTTTTAAAGTGTGAGTGTAATGAGATTCATGGACAAGTATAATTTGATTAATTTCGAAAGAAAAGACATGAATAACATTTACTTGATTCATATACATATACCTTTTAAGGAAGGTATATAGTCAGACGAAAAAAGAGCGTAGATTAAAATAATGCACACAATGTTTTTATCCATTATCTGCCATCAACTATGTAGAATATCAATTGTGGAACATACGGTTATCAATAAACAGTATGACATTACTTAAACGTTTCAGACTTAATTTATAACACACATAAAGTGTTTTAGACAAACATGAAGTGATGCACGAGACCAAAAATGTAGAGCAAGTGTACATCATCATAATTATAGAAAAACTGATATTTTGGCATTGGCGGTGAATTTTAACCGGCTCTTTCAGTACACGTAGATATTGCGCCCTCTGTATCTATCTTGGTGGATAATCTTTTGAATGAATTATTTTTCTTGCGAATGATCCCGATCTATCAGTCATTAATTTGGCCTATACAAGATACATGATAGCTTGAATTTCCCTATTAATACCCTTTTAACTCAAAAATAAAAGTTGTGATTTTAAAGGGAACACGAATGGCTTCCCGAAATTAGATTGTGTCAGAGATTATGAAAAATCAAAATGCTAGGAAATGCGACCGAACCTTAACCATCACAGTCACATGATAAAATTGCAATGAAATCCTAAGGATTAGTTTAAAATAGTATTTCGGTATTTTCCCATCTGTAAATCTATTCCGCACGGCACTGAATATAATGCAATACATTATTCTCCGGGTAATAAAAAACAATGCGAGCATGATTATACTTGACTTATTTCAGGGCCTGAGGAAACAAAGTTTAGAAGTGAGATTATCAAGAGTTCGCCTATTGTGTAATTAAACCAGAGAGATGATCTGGTCGTCCGCCGGATAGGTATCACTGATAGTAAGTCCCTTTCGATGCGCCTTCTCGAAAATTACAAAGCAACATAACAATTCGAAGACTTTCACAATTTCAACATTTTTGGCAATACATTAATAAAGGCAAAGCAAATGAGTAACAAAGGGTAAATAGAACCATGAGCAACTAAAGAAAAACGGGTTAAAACCAAAATGAGTGGGATATCATCATGGAGTAAGGAAGGAATAAACTTTTTTTAAGATAAGCGCACAGATGATTCAATTGATTGAGACAACTGCTGAATGGGCTATTTCTGAAAAAAGTAGGATTTTCATAAATTTCCAAAGGACATACTCAGCTCTAGAAAGAGATCGAGTGTATTGAAAAAGGGGGAGTGACACAGCCAGTTCGTAGTTCCATTCTGCGCATAATCAGAAGATTCTGCGCATTATCAGAAGAAGGTCATTTGTACTAACGTGACGAGGTGGTTTAATATTTAATGAGATAAGCACCATTCTAGATGTCTTGATTATTCATATATTCTTTTGAAATGTGTTTTTCAGTACATCCACAAAAAAATGCATCCACTAACACTGGTTTTTAACAGTTGGCCAAGTACATTGCACTCAAAGAAGAAATGCAACAAAAACCTTCAAAGAGTGTTCATTGGTGTGCTATTCTGGTCACCTGGTCTATGCAATTTCTGCATCCTGCTATGTGAGGCATGCTTACATAAGATCTTTCTTTGAAATCTGCCTATCATAATGAAAGAAATGAAAGGTCATTTTACCGAAATTGCCCATTTGGTAACTATGAACTGGTGGGTGTTTCATAAAGCTGTTCGTAAATTTACGCACAACTTTTCGAACGATTGGAACATGTTCTTAGGTCATAAATCAATTAAATACGGATATCACATAGCACAAGAAAGGATTACCAGTTGTGCGTAAAGTCATTCGTATCTTACGAACATGACGAACTGCTTTATGAAACACCCACCAGAACTTGTCTGTTTCCGAGGGTTTTTATTTCACACGTGTTTGATATTTTCGCGAAGCATAGACTTAGCGGTCAGAACCCAGAACCCAAGTTTGGTCGACCATTCTATGATATTAGATACGGGTAGGCCTAATTATGACTCATGTGACTGGGGACTCATGTGATTAATATACCGCATCATTTCATATTTTCCCAATTGCCTGTCCCCACGCTTTCCATCGCTTCAGTTCAGTTTTCAAACTTTTCCTCATTGTAAACAAAAGACTTACAATATTCATCATCCACATAAGTATTACGAAACAAACATCTAAAGCAGAGTAGCTGCAATCAAGAGCATCAAATGACATAGATTTAGAAATAAGAAGGATCAATAATTATTCGAAAACGAGGATTTTCAAACTTTCATCGATTATTCATCCGATTTTCATAAACGTTTTGATTACCTCTCTCCATCAGGGGCCTGGGCCGATTTATGAAGAGGGGTGTAACTAGTTTGGGGGAAATAACATGCCAAAAGAAAAAAAAATAGATTTACACTCCAAAGTAGAAGGTATTTTGGTCAAATGTCTACATTTCAGTTGGTCAACCTGATTTCCAGGGGGTGCTGCCTATTATGGTGTATAACATACGCAACACCCCCAGACAAATCGGTTTACTTCCAATTCGTCTAATGCCAATTCGTCCAATTGCCAACTCATCTACTACCATTTGGTCTATCATCCGTTCCTCTTCTCACCAAATGGTCTACTTTCATCTAGTCTTATGCTATTCCGTCTAATAACCAGTTGGTCCAATAGCCATTTATTCCATATACCATTTGGTCTAATTACACTTAAGTGTTAATTGTGCAAAATGAATGAAAAGAAAATGGGTATTAGACCAACTGGTTATTAGATGAAATGGTGATTAGACGAAGTGATGATTGGACCAAATGGTTATTGGACCAAATGGTTGTTAGACGAAATGTTGATGGACGGAATGGCATTAGACTGAAGGTAGACCATGTGGTGAGTGGACGAGTTGGCAGTGGACGAATTGGCAATTTACCTGCAAATCTTGGGATGTGCTATAGACCCCCAGCACCCTGGCTTCCCAGGGCCATGCTCTACATACTCCTTAAAAGTTTAAAAATATTTTGAGGGTGGGGTTGGAGACAACCAGCAGCGGAAATCAGAAAATATGGAATAATAGAATACTCGTGATGTGCGTTGACGAGTAATTGGTATCTATTTTTAGTATGTTGAAAAAATAATTAGATGATACTTCGACAGTGTCACTGCCACGGAGCTTTCACTGCTGATTCATGATTTAAATCTCATGATTGTAATTCCATCAAAAAGATATGAAATTAAGTCTTTGTTAAAAGAAATCATGTAGAAATTATATTTTTGAATATTTATCGATATGTGCCCTTATAACTTAAAAATATATTCATTTTCATAGCTCATGAATAATTCTGAACCAAAGGTCCAGGTCTTTTACAATCTATTTCGACAGAAATCGATTACTGATTGATAAATTTCGTTTTCCTGAAGAATATATAAATTAGTGACTACTTGTTTGTTATTTTTCCTGAAATTAGATGTAAGTCATGCTCTACGAAAATAAAGGTTAAAAAATCAACCACAAAGTTTATCAAAATATTTGATGCTAATGACCATAAAAATACCCTCACTTGTCATATGTATTCTCCCATTTACACGAATTATTTATCTTTTATTTCTTAATCATTCAATTGTGGCCGTTATTTAGGTATGAAAAATATGAATATGATCCTGTTTTAAAGATCCAAAATCATGTACCATTACACTCTAAAAACACTGAGTAAAATTTTACCCAATATTGGGTAGGAAGGGAACATGCATGCTTTGCTGGGTATCCCCCCCCCCCCATATTGGGCTATTTCAACGCAACATTGCGTAAAAAATCTTTTTACCCAACCAACATGCATGTTCCCATTTTACCCAATATTGGGTAAACCTTTTTTAGGGTGTAAGTCAATAAAAAACTCACTTCTTTACTCATGTCATTAATTGTATAATGTGTTATTCATTGCTGAAATGTGATAATATACGTTGGGAGAAATCCAATCCTTACCAATATTTTAGATGGGACATAAAAGTATATTCACCGGCACATTGGTAATTTCGATCAATACGTTTTTTTTTACTTAAAAGGTACAATGCCATTTCTTCAGTGAGCATTTGTATGATTTTAAATTCTTTTGTAGATGACCTGTCTTATAGTAATAATATTCTTTTAAACAATACTCTGGTTTTTGGTCGGTTACCGCAATTCGCAATATAAAACAATTCATACGACGTTTTAAACATGATCTTTGCACTTTTAATGCCTTTCAAGCCATTGATGGTATTGAATGTTTTTGATAATTATTGAGGGTAGAAGGCAAATTGGTTAAACCCGAAATGTGACCCGTCTTTAATCCGGGAAACAAAATATCTTTCCAAAATTAGCAAGAGCAGTGCGGGAGCAGTGAAATCATAGAAGCTGCACAGTTCGACAGGATATTTACCTATAAGTCCACAGTATCAAATATTATTTTTATAATTTCCCCGATGATCACGGTGAGGCATTGCCCGGGCCTAGATTTTGTTAAGCTGTTGACACCACATATTATCGATTGGAGTTTGTGAGGGTTCGTGGAAGGGTGTGGCTATAGGGGGTCAATATGTAGCCCCCTTTTTTTTGCTGGCGGAACAGAACACTTCATCGCCCTTTTCCCCGTATGACTACAATGACTGGTTCCGTGCCTCCACATACATACTCCATGGAAGCAAGGGTAATCAGAATTCTGTTACACCATAAAAACGCTGTTTAAAATTTTAAGCACGTTGTTTAAGCCCGTCACTTTAACTGCTACTGTTTAAACTTTTCAAACAACTGTTTAATCTTTTTTTAACAAGTTGTTTGAAAAGTTTTGATAATTACAAAAAAGTTTAAACAACTTTTTGTTAGAGTGACATACTTAAACAACGTGCTATTTTTCTTTTACTGTGTAGATATAAAATGACATATTCTATCAAAGTATCAATAAAGAGTATTTTCAATTTAAAAAAAATGTTATGAAAAAGTACAATGAAAGATCTCGAAAGATGATGGTTTAATTAAGCATAATAAAAATGCACACAAGGCTGTTCATCCCTGGCAAAGTTTCCTGTACAAGTTTCAATGTCCCCATGACCTTTGGAGTCATATCCTGCTTCTCATGACAAAATTTCGCCTCTAGTTCACATGGATTCATTCCTTTAAAGAGCATTTTATTGTACATGTATATACCAATAACAAATAACTATATATAGAAGCACCATCTTTAAAATAAATCAATATGAATTGTAGCCATCATTTGTTAATAATGCCTTTCTAAATCTTGGAATACTGTCAACAAGGTGTGGGGGAAGCCATCCAGAGGACAGTTAGAAATTCTATCTCTGATTTCCCAATGGTGTATCCATAGGGCAAACTGAATTGGAAATATGTGGCAGAACGAACAATTTATGCGATTCGTGAGACATTATACATCATCTATAAGTCATCAGTGATTTTCAGTGCTGCATGAATTCCGTTTCCTTGTCTAATACACACAAAAAGAGTCGTCACACATGACATCACTGGCAAAACCCAAAGTTTTTCCACAAGACCAATAAAAAAAAAACAATGAAAATTTTTCCTTCTGATCAAAACCATGTCTAAAGGTGATCCGATTCGTAATTTGTTCAATAAAATAGAGAAAAATATCCGAATGATGCTGATTTATATGTTTTGCTGTGGGAGGAAAGAGTTCCTAAAATCAAACGGGCCTTAAATCATTGTTTTTGTTCCATCAATCAAGTTATCTTTTTATTTTATTTTTCGTAAGGAAAAACGTCAGGACAAAACTAGCGTAGACCTAAGCTTATTTTGTTACCCTTTACAAACGATGATTTAATGTTGAAATTGTGGAATGGCAGCGAGAATGACATAAAGAGTCACCGGAGACTTGTGTTCAGGAAGCACAGGGTGTTATCACCATCGATTTGTCGAGTATTCTTCATGGACTATATGATATGTGAGCAGACGACAGAAATGTGGTGTCATAGAAGAGAGACGCCGACAGCTTAGTAAAAAAAAAGTCGTATGCTCAGCAAAATGGCGCGAACTATTTTTTAATTCAATTAGAACTTGCAAAGTTTGACATCAGTCATAGCGTTGCAATAGGCACTTGGTATGGAACGCTACCGGGTCGTTTCTGAAAATGGTTCAGGTGTCCATGGCGGAAGTAATTGCGCTTAAACGCTGAAAAATACATAGCCAAATCTTAAACGCGCTCATCTAATTGATTGGACATCAAGTTGCGTTTGATTAATAGCGCATGCCCCCATCAAAGTACTCGTAATGCCTATGCACTTGGTTGTTCACAGAACAATGGCAGAACGGATGAGAGTATGTCTTAAAGGGATACTCCGGGCTGAAAATATTAATATCTCAATTTTAATAAATACAGTAGAATTCACAGAGCAAAGTGCTGAAAATTTTATCAAATCGAATAACAAATAACGAAGTCATTGAATTTTAAAGTTCAGCACTATTTTTTTTAAGTAGTTATATGCACGTCATCATGAATATTCATTAGGTGGGCTGATGATGTCACATCCCACTTTCCCTTTTCTTATGTTATTACATGAAATCATAACTGTTTCATTTGTTCATACATGTGTGAACAATATCTCCTCTATAATGAAATAAGTTGCAGCAATTGATATCAAATACACTAATTAGTTGTCAATCCAATTTTTTCAGTTCTTGGTCTATCAAATACACCACCAGCTTGTGAATCTCCAGCTTCCACACTTCATAACCCAGGCTCCATACATAAGTAAAGCAGTTACTGCCCCATCAGTTGCTGTCTTCCGGGGGCTGCTCTTCCTGTCATCAGAGGGCTACAGCCTCCTGTAGGTTCCAGGATGCTGTAAGCACTAGGAGCATGATTTTTACTTGCACTTCACTAATTTTATTGTAAATGAATTCCAACAAAATTGTCTGCACCACCACCTTCTGTCACAGCACATCCCATCCCAATTTAGCTTGGAAGAGCTGCTTAAGGGATTATTCCTTCAAGGTTCAAGGTTGGTAGCAAAAATTTGAATAAACCTAATTTCATATAATAAAATACAAAAGAACAAGTGGGGACATGACATCATCAATTTGTTCATTGAATATTCATGAGACATGCCTAGAACTGTTTCACCGGAATAATGCAAACCTTTAAAATGCCACAACTTTGTTATTCGTTGTCCGATTTTGATCAAAATTTCAGTGTTCTGTTTGTCTGATTTTACTTTATCTATTTAAATCATATTATTTTCAGCCCGGAGCATCTCTTTAATAATGTGATGAAAACCAGACCAGGGCCCCGTAACACAAAAATTAGCGATCAATCGCTAAATGGTGATGGTCAATCCAGATCAATGTTACATTTGCGGATTGTTTAAAACACTGCCCAGAAACCGATCAGAATGGTTCTTTCATGCTTGGATCCAATCGCAAACTATGAAATTAGAAATAAATTATAAATGAATGATATTAGCGATTTTAGCAAGAAAATCCCGAGGACTGTCTTCGATTCTATTGTTCTTGAGAAGTTGGTAAATCATCATCATGATATAAATGACGTTTTTCTAAGTAATCAGCCAATTCTTAAGCTCGTAATTTTTAAATGGGAGAAGGGAAGGTTATTTGGAATAACAGGTTATCAATTAAAAAAAATGGCCATACCCCCCACCCCTCCCCGACAAACAAAATAAGAAACAAATGTTATTACAAACCAGAAATTGTCACTAATTTCCTTCTAAATAGTCAGGAATGTATATTTACATTTGTCGGTGTGGTACACTACCTGTTATACTGGTATCTGGTGTATATGGTATTATTAGAAAAAAGCCGGATATCATTCTCACTATAAATGTATTTACATGTTGATATATTTGTTTGTACAACATGAAAAGTATGTTGATTATCACAACATTCATTATTGTAGAGTAATTTCTCAGCAACAGATACCACATCCTTCTCCCCCTCCAATCGCCCGTCTGTTTTTTTTTTGCATGGTCCAAGCCCCCCCCCCCCTCCACCCTCCGTTATTCGTTTTCGGGGGGGGGGTGCAGAACCGCACATGGTACCATTTCATGAAAAAAAGAATTTCTAACAAATTTTGATATAAATACAACTATTTGTTTTAAAATGTATGGCTGTCAACATCAAAACACGTATACAAGAATGAAAATCGTTCAATTGATAAAAAGACAAACACTGACAAAAAGAATAACTTTCCAAAAAGGATGTCGGTCTAGGCCCAATAGCACATGAGATTTGTCACTCGTAAACAGTGTCGAAAGAGAAGTCATACACATTATTATCCTTCGCCTTTTCCCAAAATAGCATTTTGGTGCAATTTTCCCTAACTTCTCCAATAAATTTCCCTCCTAAGTACTTGGCTTCCCGCCATGTTACTCACTCTTTGCGGTCTCCATTTTTACAATCGAGTTTGTGTTCTGTCTCCCATATTAATTTTTTTATTGCTTAGAGTTTAAACGTTCCCGACCCTTATACTGTACATAATTTCAAAAATTACCTCAACATCTATAATTCCACTCAGACTCGAGTTATAATATCCTGATTTCCTGCGATAAAACCAATTTTTTTAAGTATCAAAGCAAGTATTTTGTTATATTTTTTTTAACAAGGGAAGAGTTTCTTTTAACTGGGAGAATTTAAAGAATCGTATCATGCACTAACAGTAAATGAACCTCACGCACGATCACTCATTGATGTGCATTTTCCACAGAAATAGGTGTAACCAAATTACCTGCTGGTTTAACACAGAACACATGACAGAATATAAATATTATATTTCTTTGGAAATGTGACCATGTTTTTAGTAATATACAGGGCGTTACAAATTTAGAAAAGTTGTAAAAATATCTCTTTTAAATGTTTTTTTAATGAGGTAGACGCACTTAAAGCAAGGTTTCCACTTTGGCGAGTTGGAGTTGCGAGTCATACGCGAGCTGCGCGAGCTCTAACTCGCCTTAGCTCGCAC
The DNA here is from genome assembly GCF_037042905.1 of Lytechinus pictus. NCBI lineage: Eukaryota > Metazoa > Echinodermata > Echinoidea > Temnopleuroida > Toxopneustidae > Lytechinus > Lytechinus pictus. Next base: position 33,651,219 of record NC_087246.1, read on the forward strand.
AAGCTCGCGTGAAATTTACATTTTTCCGTGGAATTTGCTTGAGAGACAAACGACTCAACATCGAGTTCACTACGCTCGTTGTACGAGTGAACCGAGCGCGAAACGAGTCAGGCCGAGCTTAGTATGAGTTGCGGTGACCTTTATACGACTTAAAACGAGCTATGAACGAGTTATAAAGATTTTGTTACGAGTGATAAGAGTTTCATACGACCAAGGGGCGGGAAATGCAGATTTTTGGCACTCAAAGATGGATGCCGGCGGAAGCGGCGTCAACACCAAATCTTAACCGAAGGTTAAGTTTTTGAAATGGCATCATAACTTAGAAAGTATATGGACCTAGTTCATGAAACTTGACCATAAGGTTTATCAAGCATTACAAAAAATCGTTCACGAGTTTCAGGTCACAAGACCAAGGTCAGAGATCATTTATGGTCAATGAACGTAGACCAAGTTTAGGGAATCAACATCAAAATCTTAACCTACGGTTAAGTTTTTGAAATGTCATCATAACTTAGAAAATATATGAACCTAGTTCATGAAACGTGGACATAAGGTTATTAAAGTATATAAACATCCTGCTTGAGTTTCAAGTCACATGACTAAGGTCAAAGGTCAATTAGGGTCAATGGACTTTGGCCAATTGGGGTATTTGTTAAATTAACATTATAACTTTGAAAGTTTATGAATCTGATTCATGAAACTTGAACATAAGAGTAATCAGGTATCACTAAACATCCTTTGCGGATATCAGGTCACATGTCCAAGGTCAAAGGTCAATGAACTTAAGTGATGTTCGGGTGATCTGTTGAATTACCATCATAACTTTAAAAGTTTATAGATCTGATTCATGAATCTTGGATATAAGAGTAATCAAGTATTCCTGAACATCCTGTGCGAGTTTCAGGTCACATGACGAAGGTCAAAGGTCATTTAAGGTCAATAAACTTTGGCCATGTTGGGGGTATTTGTTGAATTACCATCATAACTTTGAAAGCTTATGTATATGATTCATCAACTTGGATATTAGAGTAGTCAAGTATCACCGAACATTTCATGCCAGTTTCAGGTCACATGACCAAAGTCAAAGGTCATTTAAGGTTATTGAACTTTGGTCATTTTGGAGATTAATACTATATTGCTGTCATAACTTTCAAAGTTTATAGATATGATTCATGAATCTTGGATATAAGAGTAATCAAGTATTCCTGAACATCCTGTGCGAGTTTCAGGTCACATGACGAAGGTCAAAGGTCATTTAAGGTCAATAAACTTTGGCCATGTTGGGGGTATTTGTTGAATTACCATCATAACTTTGAAAGCTTATATGATTCATCAACTTGGATATTAGAGTAGTCAAGTATCACCGAACATTTCATGCCAGTTTCAGGTCACATGACCAAAATCAAAGGTCATTTAAGGTTATTGAACTTTGGTCATTTTGGAGATTAATACTATATTGCTGTCATAACTTTCAAAGTTTAGATACAGTTTATAAAATGTGGATATAGGGGTAATCTAGTATCACTGACAAGTCTTAGGTCACATGATAAAGGTCAAATGTCATTTATTGTCAATGAACGCAGTATTGTATCAATGTATGAATGGTGTTTTTGTGAATAATTATTTTATAATAGTTTTCAGAGTCAGCACTACTTCTATATTGGGTAGCGTGATGCAGGTGAGACTGCCAGAGGCGCTCCACTTGGACCTTAATTGTCTATAGTTTGGTGTCTTGTTCTTTTACCTTGGCTCTGCTCGTCATTGACCTCCTATTCCGTTTCAATTGTCTCTTCCTGCACTTCTTCTACCCTTGTTTGAATGTCATCTTCTTTCGCTGTTTCCTATCTGAATGGCCACAACTCTTGGATCTTTTGGATCGAGGCATATTCTCTCCTTATTTGTTGAAAGTTGTTATAATGCAGTGGAAACAGCCTTTTTAAAAGTACGTGTACATTGCGTGGGTCAGTTAAAATGTGCTCTCACTTTAAAATAAACTCCTCAAAAAAAGTTTGGAAATCCGACTTTAATCAAAACTCCCTCCTCAGTTTTAGTAAATATCAATTGTTATTAATATCAATGAATATATCATTTAAGTGTCTTTAAAATGATACCCTACATGATATGATTATGGTTCACATGGAGGTGCAGTGCCTTGAAATGTAGGGCAAGGTCAAAATTCAAACTTAAGTTGCAAAGAGACACAATATTGAAAGTCACTGTTCCTTTTTCCGTGGTGATGAGTGATAATTTTAAGCGGTTTCTTTTGAGTTAGATCGGTAATCCCGCCTCGGTTTTAGTAAATATCAATGTTGAATTAATATCAATGAATAGATCATTTAATTTTCTTTAAAGAGATACTTTCCATGATATGATTTTTGCTCACATGGAGGTGCAGTGCCTTGAAATGCGGGGCACGTTCAAAATTCAAAATTTGCAAAATGACACAATATTGAAAGTCACTGTTCTTTTCTTTCATGATGATGAGTGAGATTATCAGCAATTGTTTTCATGCACCTTAACATCAACATTCAAATGGAATCAAACACACCTCTGCACAAGCAAACACACAACAAACAAACATAAACCACAACAAAACATTATGAAATGAAAAAGCAGGGGTTTGATTTGAATGGATTTTCATCTTTATTGACACAGACAAAAAAATCATGTTCTGTATTGACCCTTCATGATTACTCCTGCTCGTTTTGCAGCTTTTACTTCAGACCTCATCCAACACTTATTAATTTCGCTCTTTTTTGATGGCATGATCATAACAAGCATGGGATCATTTTAAAGAGAATCAAATGATCTTTTGAAAGATATCAAATATGCATTGTGTAAAATTTGGAGTCGGGATAAATTAATGGCCAAACTTAGATTTCCAAACTTTTTTGCTCGTTTTGCATCTTTTCAATTCAGACTTTATCCAACACTTTTGAATCCTGCTCTTTTCGTGATGGCATGATCATAACAAGCATGGTACCATTGTAAAGAAAATTGAATGACCTTTTAAATGATGTCAAATATGCAATGTGTAAATTTTGGAGTTGGGAGAAATTAATGGCCAAATTCAGATTTCCAAACTTTTTGAGGGGTTTATATGTGGGGAAAATATAGATCACTGGACATTTATCATTCAGCTGGCATGCCTCTGAGCTATTGCAACGCACTCGGAATAAACTCATACGAAACTCGCTGTAACTCGGGGTGCTCGATCTAAAGTCGCGCTAATCTCGTGGGCACCTCGTAAAACGATCGCAATGCTCGTATATCGCTCTTGAAAACTCGGAACGCACTCGCGTATACTCAGATGTGGCGAGTTATTACGAGTTATTGTGAGTTTATTTCGAGCTTCTTACGAGTTATTGCGAGTACTGCGAGTATATAACGAGTTTAGGTGAGTTCAGCACGAGTTACAGCGAGTTAGCAAAATTTTTGAACATGTTCAAAAATTTTGAAACAGCTCACGACTTCAAGGAGAGTTGTCCCGAGCTTGAACGAGCTCCGCCGAGCCATGCCGAGTTGTCGCGAGTTATCCCGAGTTTCATGGTGAGCTTTATGCGAGTTATCGCGAGTACCTCATTTTGGCAACTCGCTATAAAGCAAGGTTTCCACTTTGGCGAGTTGGAGTTGCGAGTCATACGCGAGCTGCGCGAGCTCTAACTCGCCTTAGCTCGCACAAGCTCGCGTGAAATTTACATTTTTTCCTGGAATTTGCTTGAGTGACAAACGACTCAACATCGAGTTCACTACGCTCGCTGTACGAGTGAACCGAGCGCGAAACGAGTCAGGCCGAGCTTAGTATGAGTTGCGGTGACCTTTATACGACTTAAAGCGAGCTCTGAACGAGTTATAAAGATTTTGTTACGAGTGATAAGAGTTTCATACGACCAAGGGGCGGGATATGCACATTTTTGGCACTCAAAGATGGATGCCGGCGGCGGCGGCGTCAACACCAAATCTTAACCGAAGGTTAAGTTTTTGAAATGGCATCATAACTTAGAAAGTATATGGACCTAGTTCATGAAACTTGACCATAAGGTTTATCAAGCATTACTAAACATCCTTCTCGAGTTTCAGGTCACAAGACCAAGGTCAGAGGTCATTTATGGTCAATGAACTTAGACCATGTTTAGGGAATCAACATCAAAATCTTAACCTACGGTTAAGTTTTTGAAATGTCATCATATGAACCTAGTTCATGAAACGTGGACATAAGGTTATTAAAGTATATAAACATCCTGCTTGAGTTTCTAGTCACATGACTAAGGTCAAAGGTCAATTAGGGTCAATGGACTTTGGCCAATTGGGGGTATTTGTTAAATTAATTAACATTATAACTTTGAAAGTTTATGAATCTGATTCATGAAACTTGAACATAAGAGTAATCAGGAATCACTAAATATCCTGTGCGGATATCAGGTCACATGTCCAAGGTCAAAGGTCAATGACCTTTAGTGATGTTCGGGTGATCTGCTGAATTACCATCATAACTTGGAAAGTTTATAGATCTGATTCATGAATCTTGGATATAAGAGTAATCAAGTATTCCTGAACATCCTGTGCAAGTTTCAGGTCACATGACGAAGGTCAAAGGTCATTTAAGGTCAATGAACTTTGGCCATGTTGGGGGTATTTGTTGAATTGCCATTACTTTGAAAACTTATGGATATGATTCATCAACTTGGATATTAGAGTAGTCAAGTATCACCGAACATCTCATACCAGTTTCAGGTCACATGACTAGAGTCAAAGGTCATTTAAGGTTATTGAACTTTGGCCATTTTGGAGATTAATACTATATTGCTGACATAACTTTCAAAGTTTAGATACAGTTTATAAAATGTCGATATAGGGGTAATCAAGTATCACTGACAAGTCTTAGGTCACATGATCAAGGTCAAATGTCATTTATTGTCAATGAACGTAGTATTGTATCATTGTATGAATGGTGTTTTTGTGAATAATTATTTTATAGTAGTTTTCAAAGTCAGCACTGCTACTATATTGGATAGTGTGATGCAGGTGAGACTGCAGGAGGCGCTCCACTTGGACCTTGTCTAGTTTGATGTCTTGTTCTTTTACCTTGGCTCTGCTCGTCATTGACTTCCTCTTCAGTTTCAATTGTCTCTTCCTGCACTTCTTCTACCCTTGTTGAGTGTCATCTTCTTTCGCTGTTTCCCTACCTGAATGGCCACAACTTGGATCGAGGCATATTTCTCTCCTTATTTGTTGAAAGTTGTAATAATGCAGTGGCAACAGCCTTTTTAAAAGTACGTGTACATTGCGTGGGTCAGTTAAAATGTGCTCTCACTTTAAAATAAACTCCTAAAAAAAGTTTGGAAATCCGACTTTAATCAAAACTCCCTCCTCGGTTTAGTAAATATTAATTGTTATTAATATCAATGAATATATAATTTAATTTTCTTTAAAATGATACCCTACCTGATATGATTATGGTTCACATGGAAGTGCAGTGCCTTGAAATGTGGGGCAAGGTCAAAATTCAAAATTAAGTTGCAAAGTGACACAATATTGAAAGTCACAGTTCCCTTTTCCGTAGTGATGAGTGAATTTTTTAAGCGGTTTCTTTTGAGTTTGATCGGTAATCCCGCCTCGGTTTTAGTAAATACCAATTTTGAATTAATATCAATGAATAGATCATTTAATTTTCCTTAAAATGATACTTTTCATGATATGATTTTGGCTCACATGGAGGTGCAGTGCCTTGAAATGTGGGGCAAGGTCAAAATTCAAAATTTGCAAAATGACACAATATTGAAAGTCACTGTTCTTTTCTTCCATGATGATGAGTGAGATTCTCAGCAATTGTTTTCATGCGCCTTAACATCAACATTCAAATGGAATCAAACACACCTCTGCACAGACAAAAACACAACAAACAAACATAAACCACAACAAAACATTATGAAATGAAAAAGCAGGGGTGTGATTTGAATGGATTTTCATCTTTATTGACGCAGACAAAAGAATCATGTTCTGTATTGACCCTTCATGATTATTTCTGCTCGTTTTGCAGCTTTTTACTTCAGACCTCATCCAACACTTTTCAATTTTGCTCTTTTTTTATGTCATGATCATAACAAGCATGGGACCATTTTAAAGAGAATCAAATTATCTTTTGAAAGATATCAAATATGCATTGTGTAAAATTTGGTGTCGGGAGAAATTAATGGCCAAACTCAGATGTCCAAACTTTTTTGCTCGTTTTGCAGCTTTTCAATTCAGACTTCATCCAACACTTTTGAATCCTGCTCTTTTTGTGATGGCATGATCATAACAAGCATGGTATCATTGTAAAGAGAATTGAATTACCTTTTAAATGATGTCAAATATGCAATGTGAAAATTTTGGAGTTGGGAGAAATTAATGGCCAAACTCAGATTTCCAAACTTTTTTTGAGGGGTTTATATGTGGGGAAAATGTAGAACGCTGGACATTTATTATTCAGCTGGCATGCCTCTGAGCACTTGCCACGCACTCGGAATAAACTCATACGAAACTCGCTGTAATTCGGGGTGCTCGATCTAAAGTCGCGCTAATCTCGTGGGCACCTCCACTTGACTCGTAAAACGATCGCAATGCTCGTATCTCGCTCTTGAAAACTCGGAACGCACTCGCGTATACTCAGATGTGGCGAGTTATTACGAGTTATTGTGAGTTTATCTCGAGCTTCTTACGAGTTATTGCGAGTACTGCGAGTATATAACGAGTTTAGGTGAGTTCAGCACGAGTTACAGCGAGTTAGCAAAATTTTTGAACATGTTCAAAAATTTTGAAACTGCTCACGACTTCAAGGAGAGTTGTCCCGAGCTTGAACGAGCTCCGCCGAGCCATGCCGAGTTGTCGCGAGTTATCCCGAGTTTCATGGTGAGCTTTATGCGAGTTATCGCGAGTGCCTCATTTTGGCAACTCGCTATAACTCGCCATAACTCGCGATGTTAACTCGCCAAAGTGGAAACCTTGCTTAACTCGCCATAACTCGCGATGTTAACTCGCCAAAGTGGAAACCTTGCTTGCCTTCTCTATCTGACTACGATAAAAGCACAATTTCCAGGGTCTCAAAATGACTTGCGCCAAAATACAGGACATGACTGGTCACTGAGTGTAACACGTACGTGCAACAAAGGCATTAGTCAAACATGTCTGAAGTACTGGTAATCAAATGATTTGTTCGATTTAATTACGATAGGGGTTGGGCCTTTACTTTCGCGCTTGTTTTTGTTGCAACTTGCAACTGCGAAATGTTCATGTAGGTTAACTTATATAACCGACAACTATATAGTGTATTTATAGGGTGTCTGGAAAACGAAGACCGAAGACCGGGGACTCATATCACACTCGTGTGAAAGCGTTTGTAGTTCACGCCCAGTGTGTACAAAGCAGTGCAAAGTGTGTACAAAACACGCGCGCGGGTTAGAATGGACTTTGGACCTTGCCCCGACACATGTTCTCCCATTGACAATGCACGGGTCCCCGGTCTTCGATCTTCGTTTTCCAAACCCGTTGTTGGGTGTCTGGAAAACGAAGACCGAAGACCGGGGATCGCATTCGTTTAGCTAAGATACCACTTATAAATGTCATTATGAAGGCCTCTATTATTCAGCTCAAATTCAAGAATATTCTGATCTAGAATACATTAATGTCACTAATTGGCTAATAATGAAGTCATGTTAATTGCTTGTGTCAATAAATAGTATAGTTAGACCAGTTGAAGCGGGATAGGTCTCCCATTTTACACCACTATTCCACTGAGACAAGTAACAAACTCCAGTAATCAATCAGACCAGTTTCAAATTTCCAGTTAGAGGTTAACTCTAGACCAGTAATTTCAGACCAGTTTAATTCTTAACTGGTCCAGTAAAGTGAACTCGACCAGTTAGACCAGTATGCCGTTTTTCCATTTTCCAGAATTACATTCTGTGAACTGGTTTTTCCTTCTTAATTGGCTGACATTAATTTGCAATTTTACTACCATTGACATAACGCATGTCTCCGGTCTTCGGTCTTCGTTTTCCAAACCTGTTGTTGGGTGTCTGGAAAACGAAGACCGAAGACCGGGGATCGCGTCAATTCGTCTAGCTAAGATAGGCCTATAATATTCAGCACCAGTTTAAGAATATTCTGATCTTGGATACGTCATCAGCTATGATTGGCTGCGGATAAGTTATGGTTATTTGTGTGAATTTCGTTATCAGCTAGGGCATGATATTAAGGATAACGTACATATTTCACCCACGGAATTCAGCCATTGCAATTCTGAAAACTGTCATAAAACTGAAAACTTGCATACAATACACCTCATACTGCGCAATCACGTACAAGCAGACTCAACTCAACTGGCGTTTGCAACCGATTTACTACCATTGACATTACGCATGTCCCCGGTCTTCGGTCTTCGTTTTCCAAACCTGTTGTTGGGTGTCTGGAAAACGAAGATCGAAGACCGGGGACCCGTGCATTGTCAATGGGAGAACATGTGTCGGGGCAAGGTCCAAAGTCCATTCTAACCCGCGCACGTGTTTTGTACACACTTTGCACTGCTTTGTACCATGGACCTATTACGAATAGGTCCATGTTTGTACACACTTCGGGCGTGAACTACAAACGCTTTCACACGAGTGTGATATGAGTCCCCGGTCTTCGGTCTTCGGTCTTCGTTTTCCAGACACCCGTATTTATATTATATCCAGCTAACTTTACAGTTTGGGGATTTTAAGTAAACTTATTGCTGCAACCATCTCGATCGTAGATGGCAGTATAATTAAAAATACTTCGTATTCTTAACAAATATACCAACGACTAAATCGAGTTAAATTGTTACTAAACCGAATAAATCTTGCTAAGATTAAAAGGTGTTTGCGTCTGTGTGAGGGACTTGCTGTGATAAAACCTTGGATTATTGAACAGTTTTAGGAGCTGAAGGGAAAGAGAAGACTTCCTGATGAATCATCATTAGAAAGGAGGGCATCTGGATTTTTTCATAAACGCACCTCTTTTTACCCCAAAACGTAGGCCTATACTCGTGTTCAAAATGATTTTCGCGAAGAAGCTCTTTTCCAAATTATCATGACTGGTTTTAATGTTTATCATGTCAACTGTATATTATGTTCCACGCGGAACGGTTTTCAAGGTGGGGGCTGAGCCAAAAGTGGGGGGGCTGACCATGCAAAAAATCACAATCGTATGGTCATTTTTACGTTTTTGTACATGAATTTGGAAAAAAGTGGGGGGGGGGGCTGAAGCCCCCCGCAGCCAACCCCCCCCCCCCCCGCTTCCGCGGCCCTAGTAATGGAAATCAGTCTTTGAAACTGTTTTGGCTTTTTTACCGTGTATATCTTACCAATATTAGAGGCGCCATCAACATTTTAGTGAGCTCCAGGTTTTTTGGTATAGAGAAACTACAGATAAATGCTCTTTGAAGAGGATAAGATATGTTTCAATACAAAGCATCTGATTTTTTACAAGCATGATCTCAAAATTATATCAAGGAAAGGATAAATTGTTGATATCCATAAATGTTCTATCAACAATGAAAAGGATCAATTAATTGGGATCTTAATACAGATTTAGGCCTATGTATATATGATATACGACCATGATATTTCTTAAATTAAAGAGTAAAATCAACCTTCGATAATTTTGTAATAGACATACATGCAACCATAGTGAGCAAAATCTAACGCGACAAGATATACCTACCATATTCCAAATCAAATGTTTCCTCCTTTACAAGATCTGAAGGCGGCACATCACGAAGGCTTGAAAGACACCCTCCAACAGCTCCCGAAGTGTTGAGTATTCCTAGTCTATTACCCCCAATCGGGACTGATCCTCATACCTCTTTCACACCTATATAGGGAACATAATGCTCCGACTTCAACCAAAGAGCACAAAATATGGTAATAGATTTGATTTGTGTGGATTATGGAGTTGGCAATTAATTAGTTAGGAAGAGGGTGAAGGAAATTAGCTAATGAAGAAAAAATGTCACCTGTAAGGTTTACATAGGGCGATGATACATGAGCATGTGCAGAATATACGGAGCACGAATGTTTCATCATTCATCTCAACATTCGTCGTTATTATTATCATCGACAGTAAACGTGTTCATCTGTGTGTGTAAACTTCAAGTCAGATGACTGATAGGAGCACTGTGTTTGAAGTTGAGACAAGCTAATTTCCGAAGGGGATGTGGATGTTGTGCAGGGATAAATATAGATTCATGTTTCGTGAATTTGCCAATTCTCACTACGCTGTATAAGGGACTCTTAGGTATCATTATCAATGTTTTACCTCTCGATCCCTTTTGCTTTGAAATATTGGAAAGTGCAAAGCAAAAATGTTTTCGCACTGTCTACAGCAGTAGCAGTTTTCGTGATATTATACGAATGCTTTTGGAGTAATGATATGACGTTAGATAATGTTTTTTAATCGAAAGGCATTTTTTAAAACCATCATCATTAAAAATCCATGAAATAATATGAAACATTATTTTTGTAAGTGTGTGTGTGTGAGGGTGATGGAGATTTTGCGTGACCGTGAGGGGCTGTGTGAGCGTGTGTGTGTGTGTGTTTGTCGATGCATACATGTATATTCGACAGGAAGGTCGCGATTAGACTAGCTACATCAAGTGGTCATTTGGAATCAACTTAAGTACTAAGGCGTCGAACGATGGCGTAACTCAAGATCATAAAATTTGCAGCGGGATTTCCTACAGGCCTTCAACAACTGAATGGTCCTTCTAATTGCCCCTGTCTTGTTAAATCTCTTTTAAGATTAGACCATCCAATCCATCAAGTTAGCGTTTCCGATTAGAGATTCGATTCACGTCAACACAAGGTTTAACTGTCTTCAAATTACTTACATTAATAAGGAAATTGAAACATCTTCCTTATCTTAACGGTCAATCGGTATTTGGTGTTTGTCAACTCTGCCGACTTACTCTTAGTTTGATTCAAGATATTTTACACTTAGGGAGACTGATCACTTAGGGGATTATTATTAGCAATAAGTAATTATAAGCAAATATGCATTACGCGTTAAAATTTTTGACAAGAATGAAAACATGGAATCGGACATCGGTCATGAACTTCATTTTGTATCGTTGGTCAAACTTTCAAGGATTAATTTGTTCCTCACAATTTGGTGGGATGCACCATGTGAAAATATACATGTATAACGAATCGCTGTTAAATACCTGGTGGGTGTTTCATAAAGCTGTTTGTAAGATACGAGCGACTTTACAAACGAACGATGAGTGAATTTTTTTCTTGTGGGAAATGATTTTCACCATATTTTGATAGGTGTTGATTTCATTCCCAAGAAAGAATTAGTCTGCAGGCACAGACCCTGATTGAAACTTTGATCAACAAGTGTGTCTATACGCAAAGACTAGCACATACAAAAAATTGCCGTCAGTACACAATTTGGCATGAGTAGGCTGCACATTCAGACCCTTAACTCGAGTGAAGGGTTTGCACAGCAGACTAAGAAAGAATCGCCAGTCGTTCTATTAAGTCGCTCGAAACTGATTATTTTTGAACAGCTTTATGAAACAACCACCAGGTGTGTTCGAGGAGAGCTATTTGGGGAGATAATCAGTCGAACAGGTTTTACGTAGAACAAGTTTGAAGAAGACAAAATTAAGAACCGTGTTCGTTACCTTGATACATCAATTTAAGGGTGCCCCTACCACACCCGTCCTTTTCCTCATAGCCTTGACCGTCAGATTATATACCAACTGCTTTCATCCTCTTAGCGATCGAATGAAGTTTAAGTTTGAAAACGAAATTGGTAGAACTGATGAGTAATCGCTCCTCTTAATGAGTCCATAAATAGAACTATCACTGGCAATTGCCTGTGGCTTCTTGATTTATACATTGATAGCATGAAATACAACCACATCTAGATATCATAATGAATGATATTATTAAGATGATTCGTATTGATTTGTTCATTTAATTCGATTTATTTTCACGTTTGTTCCTTCGTTTATCTGAGTTTATTTCTGCGTATGGTGATTTGATATAGAGTAATATAATATTACAGAGAAATGCATAAATACGTGGAGACTTTACTCTAACAACAATATATATTTTCATGTGGGAATTCAGTTTTAATAACAAGATAATGGGCAGTTTCGCTCCAGGACGCACGACAAATTCAAGAACATAGAAAATATACTGTCAATTGCCCTTCATGCAATGAACAACCAAGAAGTCTTTGTCGAATAATGGTGAATCAAAAGAGTTTTGTCCCGGGCTCTGGACAAACGACATATTTGTAGTTTTCGTCAGCTCCGAAACTTAGGACGAAACTGCTATTCCGTTTCACCAATTTTCGACAAAGACCTCCCATGCAGCTGTTCATTGTTATTTGACGGGCATTATCAATACATTTATTGTATTCTTGAATCTGTCGTGCGTCACGGAGCGAAAACTCTTCAATTTGTGACGTCAGGAGACCGTTATCATGAACATGTTTCTTGTTGTCGATGGCGGCGTCATGTCGACGTGGTTTATGCATGTGTACTGTACAAAAATATTGGGTAAAAGTTTAACCAGCACGAGGTAACTATATGTGTCCAACCAATTTAGGTATTTTAGTATTTTAGTATTTTACCCAATGCGGGAAGCATATTGTCCAGTATGGTTAAAAAAATAAGCAAGCAGAAATTACTTTAGAATGGGCGAAATTTTCATTACTCTGGATAAATAAAAATGCCCGAAAAAAATGCCCAATGTTGGTTGGACACATAATTACCCTCATGGAGCATTTTTACCCAATATATTTCTAGAGCGTATAGGTTTAGGGTTTATGGAATGTCTTTTATGGCTGAAGGCTATTGTGTTCTGGTAAACGCAATTCCCTTGCATTTGTTGTCAATAAGAACAGTGAAAAGTGAATGACGTGCAAACCCACACTCTCCAAAAAATATTGGTTAAAAGTGCTCCATGGGGGTAATTATGTTTCCAACCAACAGTGGGCATTTTTATTCATCCAGTGTAATAGAAATTTCGCCCATTCTAAAGTAATTGCTGCTTGCTAATTTTTTTTAACCATACTGGACAATATGCTTCCCGCATTGGGTAAAATACTGCCCCAAAATTGGTTGGACACATTATTACCCTCTTGCTGGTTAAAATTTTACCCAATATCTTTACAGTACATGCATAATTATGTTTAAATCGAAATCAATAGGATAATTTTGAGAAGACTCTGGAACCAGTGCACGTGATGACGAGACACAACTTATCAAGATTGTTTCCCCAGACAGATTGCCTGCCTGTACCCTTGGGTGTGTGAGCAGACGACATCGACGCATCATTGTTTTTAATCCCACCATAGCTTATGGCTAACATTGGTGGGACCTTTTTAAACATTATCGTGATCGAGGTGTGAGAGAAAATGCTCCTAGTATGTGCTTTCTGAAATTCATACGATTCAATAAACAGGCTTCCCCAATGAGCCAATACTTTCATCATAAATGTGTAAAACATTGTGACCAAAGCGTTGGAAGAAAGAGTTTTCTGAGATTTAAACATGCAGGCCTTTGAAGTTCATGAATATGAATCCCTGACACCTGAGTCTTTCAGGGAGATCACAACAAAGAATTACTTTCTAATTTCAATGCAGAAATATGATCCAAATCAACTTGATTAATTCTTCTCCAAGAAATACAGGGCATTTGAAGTGGAAGGACAGAAAAATTAATTTTGTTGTTGTTGTCTTAAGAGTAATAATTACCATCAAGCGGCCTTGTTGCGTTATGACGAATCTACAATCAGGAATTTAAGACTTATCTTGTTTGTTGTTCAACATTATTTTGTTAAAAGCACGCGCCTTTCTAAATTTTACACTTTCTTGAAGATTCTACTTTCATATTCTATAGTTTTATGAAATTATGATAGGTCAGTAAGGAAAAGATAGATGTTCAAATGAAAAGGGAAATGAATGGCTGATATTCGGTTGCATTGTAGGTTGATATTGGAGGATCTGCATGATGATGTACATTGTACATTGATCCTTTTTAATCTTGCAGTAAAAAGTAGATTTAGAAAATGTATGAAGGACCCCCCCCCCCCCCCCACCTTCTCCGAATGTGTACTTTTATGCAGTGGGAGAGGAGAAAGGGAAAAAATATAGAAAACAAAATCAATAACTGGAACTGGATTAAAAAAAAAAACCATAGGACAAGAGGCGCGGGAACACAAAGACAAGACAAATTGAAATGAATTGACGTGAAAAAAACCCCGACATTATGAAGAAAAGAAGCGTTACAAAGGGGGGATGAAAATGAAAATAAATAAAGGAAAGAAAGAAAAGAGGAGAAATATAAACAAAACAAAGGCAATAATAAGAAACAACTACGACAGAATGACTTACAACGTCACCCTCTAAAAATGAAAGATATCGACATAATATGAAGTAGATGAAGCAAAAGACAAAACTAAAACACATGGATAGAAGAGCTTCTTGCAGTGCCACTATTCATAAATAATATCATTTCAAAAATATACTGATTAACGGTCATAAGACCGTTCTGGGGGTGAAAATCACGGTCATATGAAAGACCCTAAAACACGCATGATGTTTTCCGCTGAAAGCTACAAAATTAGAATTCACGAGTTCTGTCCCCAGTTCTATAACCTTTGGCGGAAATTTTCCCTAATAAAAATGCAGGAAATGATTGCTTATCTTTCATAAATCGTAGGATTCTTCTGATCCTAATCACCTCGTGATGATTTTGATAAAAATAAGGGGAAAAGAGAGCAGGGGGTGGAGACAGGTTTTTATAAAAGAGGGGGCACAGAAAATACTCCAATTTCTTTCAGAATTCACACAAATTTGTCTTCAACCACAAAAGGGGCGCAACAGGCTCCAAAGAAAATCTTTATCTGATAAAACTGTTCTCACTGTAGAAAAAAGGCGCTTCTTGAAAGGCGGGGGTGGGTTAAGAAAAATAGATCACTTGAAGGTGTATCATAAAGACGTTCGTAAGCTAAAAGTGATTTGACGCACTCATGGTGGCACGTAAATGTTTGGCAAATAAGGTTCGCTGTTATTTTGAAGTTCACCAGCGAAAGTCGATATCCGATCTTTGTATATATTTTTAACTAGCTTTTAAATGCCAGTTTATCATCGTTAAATCTAATTGTGTTTGTAAGAAATCAATTCACATGCACCATGTCGAAAAATATGGGAAAAGTGGGGTATTTCATATAACATAAGAATGTGTGAACGTAGTCAAAGTAGTGAGTACTTTTCAGCGAAGTCATATATAGAGTAATTAATTGAGATTATTTCATTCAAGTATCGTTTATATAATTCTATTTGCACTTCAGTTAAAACTCACTTCATAACTTGAGCTTTGCCGGTAATATGTCGGAAATCTTACTTAAACTAGAGGTGATTAACCATATTATGTTAATTCTAGATTGGCTGTAATTGGCATACGGTTTTCCTAGTGTGGAAAATATACGCTTTTCTTTAAAGAGCTGAAAGGTGTTTCCTCCGAGCCTTCAAAAACATGACCCTTTTAAAGTAAAGTGTGCCTACTTTATGTATAACTATACTTTATATTTTTTTATCATTACCATTATCATGATTATGGTTATCATTGCCTTTTTTCATTTCTTTTCATTCTTTTTCAAAATTATCATCATCAACATTATTGTTATTATTATGTAATTATTATTTTCATTTCTATTATTATTATTATAATTATTATCATTATTATCATCATTATTATTATCATTGTCATCATCATCATCATCATCATATCATCATCATTTTAATCATTATTATCGTCGTCGTCGTCTTAGTGCCATTCCATTCTCCTTTTTCTTCCCCCTCTGCTTCAAACTCGTCATTTTTTTCTCTCTCAATCATTCGAAAATCTACAATCTTCCTCCTATCCGTGCATCCCGTTCTTATTCTTCATATTTTTTCTTCAATTTATTATTTCCGCTCAGGGATTCAATGGTTCCGACCCCTGTCATCATTCCCGGTGAGGAGCAGAAAGATACATCCTCTTTATGTAATATCACACCGGCTGGACAGGTCACTTAACAGCGCGTCCGTCCTTAATATAAATTTTCTTGTTTTTCAAAGTCCGCGCCTATTTTAAGGTCGTCTGCTTGAAATTTCAAACGGATTATCTTACGCGCGGGTCACTGATCGATATTTGAACCAATTTGCAACCACCCCAATTCCACCAAGTTTTTTGTCCTCTTCATAAATCAATTCAGGATCTTCATCTTGGAACTATAACGATTGCATGAAAACTTAACTCGACCCCGCTCCACCTTAAGTTGGAAGTAAACCCTATAAAAATTTAAAAAGTTATCAATTTTTTTTTATTTGTGACATCATAATTATGCGAGTAGCTTTTTCATATCGTGTAATTATAAAAATCAATAATTTTTTCTCGAAAAGAAAAAAAGATAAATTCATCATCATAAACCATTAAAAATATAAAATTTATGCATTTTATATTACATAACATGTGGGGCAGATTATAACGTCATAAATAACAATTTGAAAAAAAAAACTATCAAATTCTAATAACTTTCTTAATCTTTGATGGATTTTCCTCGAACTTTCACCAATACTTTTATCATTTTCTGGTATTATTTCAACAAACTTTTATCAGGATGAATTTCCCCTTTAGATTTTTTGAAGCTTCATTCTGAAGATGGGGTAAATAAGACCTACAACTTGTAAGCTGGAGACAATAATACTTGAATTTCCAGAACAAAACAGAACAATGAAGTTTTATGTTAAACGGGAGATTAAAAACTTTTAAAAAAATATCTCAAAACTATAGTTCAATGCACTGTATAGTGAGGTTTTGATTTTTTTTCTCATGATCCTCCTGAAATGACAAAAAGACCCATATTTGATTCTTGAACATGTTGACATTTGGGCGTTTCTTGGGCGTAACATCTTGCGCTTCTTCCTGCGTCACTCTGCGTCGCAGTAATTGATGGTAGAAGGCGTGGGTCTAAAATGTACGTAATTTTTGCTTCCCCGGGAATGTAGGGCTTGGATTCATTGGGTTACACCGTACTGGCATTAAACCAAACGCACTGATATGGGAAGGGTTGCCTACCCTCCCCCCCCCCCCCCCATTTTCATAAAATTCAGCAAAAGTGTGCACAAATTCCTTCAATTTTTCCGTTTTAAAAATCTCCCAAAAATGACAAGCCCGGACGCATCTTGCCTCCCAGAAAAAAAAATCTTCGTACGCCCCCCCCCAAAAAAACAAAACTGTCTCTGTATTTTTGTATATGGTATTTTTCATAATTTATAATAGCCCCCCCCCCCCCCCCCACACACCCTGTTAGGCACGCGCACGCGCACAGCCGTGATCCGTTAACTTATCATGCCACTGGATAATTCGGACTTATATACATGATTTTTGTTTAAACGTCCCGGGGGGGGGCACTCGACCAAAAAAGTGGTAGGGGTGTGCCGCGGGCGAGACAAAAAACGGGGGCCTTGGAGCGGGCTTATTGTAAAAAGGAGGGTCCTCGGAACGGGCTTCGGAACTACAAATGTTTGTGAAAACGGGGGTCCTTGGAACGGGTCGCCTGCGTGTGCATCCCAATGGAACGAGCATACGTGCATCCAGCTAGCACGGCGCACGGGCGCCGGCTGCGCCAGCGCAGAGACGATGGTCGGACAGCGCTCTCCGGCCGCTTTTCACCAAAATTGCGGCTCATCGTAGCAGATCAATGCGACCGGAACGGCGTAGCGGAAAATATGCGAAGCTTTGGAGCGGGTATCTTTCTTCTTTTTTCTCGATAAGAAGAAAATGCTATGCCTTGGAGCGGCTTTCTTTGTTCTTTTTCTCAATAAGACAAAAATGCTATGCCTTGGAACGGAAATTTGAGTGTAAAAATGGGGGTCCCCTCCGCGGCACATACCCACTATGCATTATATACTGAGTGCCCCCCCCCCCCGGGTTAAACGTATTAAGATACAGGAGTATTTGAGGTAAAGCTTTCCATAACTTTTGAAGGAGAGAGAGCTAATTAATTTCAACTTTTACCATGTTTAATTTGCCTTCATTCTCTTCATTGAGAACACGACATGAAGATGATAAACGGTTAATATTGAAGAACATACATCATAAAGATGTTGACAATATACTATATACATCTTACAGGTTTTTAGATAATGATTAAAAATAATATATATATAACTCAATATGCAAGTTTTTATTTCATGAAAATCACCAAACTTTCCTGAAGTTAGAAGCTCGTATATTTAAAAACATTTCAGATGCACAATTTGATAAACACTCCCTCAATTAGCTACATTTGGGGGTAATACTTTGAATAGATGAAGCGAGGAAGAAAGTACAAGTCTGTATTGAGTGACCATGAAGACCGAAAGTATAGACTGGATGGAAAGGAAACCCCGGGAGAGATGATGACGAAAGTATATAGGCCTAGCAAGCCTACGACCTCGGCCAAGTCCCTATAAATATCCCAAGTACCTTCCTTTTTGAAAACCAGCCAATGACCACAAAACGAGTGATTCAATCCTGATTTTTATTGAACAGGTTGAAAATAAGATGCCAAAGTAGCGATAGACTGAATTATATATAAAAGTTGGTTCAATTTGTTTAACCTCTTACAGCAGGCAACCTTTTATTTTGCGACTTGTCATTGACTTGAAGGAGATAAGTAAAACAATTTACTTGTTTTACTTCAAATATATAGGTATACCAAAATAATGAAATTTATATGCCCTACAATGAATATGTTTTGAACTACTGTTTTTTTTTTCAAATCACTTATAATTTTCATGATTTATTTTCATTAATTTATTTAAATGTTTATTTTTATTCTTATACATGTCATTTTTATTTTTAATTAGTCGATAATTGATCGACAGGAGTGAACTTTCTGCTAACTTCATAATTTTTCGTTTATCAAGATTAGTTCCCAATCAAATCTTGGTCCGTTATACTCTACTTATAATTATTATTCACGGTTTATTTCAACAGGGTAACCCTTTCAGTTAGCAAACTGATATACAAAGGGGCGCTGCAAGGCTGCAACACAATAAAAACAGCACAAGTTTGATATTACAACATATACATAAAATATGAAATAGAAATAGAATGAAAATAATACATACAATAACCTCCACACACTTACAAACTGTACGAATAATAATAAAATGGATTAATGCGATTGACGGAAGCAAGGATTTTGCACTTGGATTTGAACGATAATCCACAATAACGAGTAGTGTGTAAATAATGAAAAAATAATGATAGCATAATGCCGGATTAGGTCATGAGATTGGGATTATAAAACAAAATATCTAATCGCAATAATGTACACAATAGCAGAATGCAGTGTAATTTTACAGAAAAAATTATAGGGAATTTTATCACAAAGTATGGGATTCAAATCCCACTGCAGCATTAGTAACTTTGCCACGCTCGATCCAGGTGATACGAACGGACACCTGATGGAGGAATTCATTCCTTGACAGGCACCATATATGCTTGCACCGGGTTATGACTGGGAATGTACAGGAGTGTCACGTCGGTCATAAGAACACACTACAGTGTGTATAAAAAAACGGGACAGTTTTGAAGTCTATAAAAAATTTGTTTCAAATCATGATATCTATATTTTAATGTTAATAGATGCTCTGAATCTTATCTTTGAAATGCAATTTAAAAAAATAAATTTTGTTCATGCTTGAGCGAACACGAGACGTTTTTGTCGGGGGTTCAAAAAGAGGCTTGCGCCAGAATGGCAGAATATGAGTAATATGATGATCAGACTTTTTTGCTAATCAGCAGACTTCCTCTTAACCTTTTCATTATCTGTGCCATAATTTTCGAATTATGCTGTCAAATTTTATTTATTTATTTACTTGAATGATTTTTTTCATTTAAACTTCTTTTACATTTGAATTTTCCTTCATAAGTAAGAAAAGAAGACTTTTTGTCAACCCAAGCAAGAAGATTTGCATTATTAATTGGGAAAACTTGTAATTATTCAAATCCTTTTATTATTTCCTTTAAAAGACATGAATCCATTTTTCAAGGGGTTATTGATTCCTTGATTAAGTTTAATTATATGCTTGACAGGACAAACAGGAAAGGATTCATGTCTTTCACTGGCAATGGTGTATTGAGTCAATTTTGAAGGAGCTAGATATGGCAGATCGGGTAAAATGTATTAAAAGTTGTGAGCGAGCGAAGCGAGCACGCAAATATTCCCATTTCTTTGTTACAATATCAAATTTTGTGATAGATTTTGACATAATATTCAGAAAATAATATATTTTACTTTCTATCTTTCCTTTTTTTTCTTGGTCATGATTTTTCTTTTAATTGAGGGGGGGGGGGGGGAGCATCCCCGAGCCCCCGCCCATCTGTATGGCACTGTTCAACAAGGCATCATTACCTTTGTAGCTCACAATGAAAGGATTTGAAAAAGAAAATACATGCTCTCCCATACTTCGGTTGAAAAAATAAAGCTAAAAGAGAACATATTAAAAAGAAACAACTGAACAATGCAAGCAAATAAATAGATTTGAAAATGAATTTTTACCGCATAATTTGAAAATAATGGCAAAGATAATGAAAAGGTTAAGAGGAAGTCTGCTGATTAGCAAGAAGTCCGATCATCATATTCATCATTTTATGCCATTTTGGCGCAAGCCTCCTTTTTAACCCCAGACAAAAACATTTCGTGTTCGCTCAAGCATGAACGAAACTAAATATCTTTAAAAGCATTTGAAAGATAAGACTTCAGAGCACCTATTAACACCAAAATATAGACATCATAATTTGAAACAAAAATTTCATAGACTTTTAAAATCTGTCCCGTTTTTTTTTATACGCACTGTATAGATCATTCTCAGGGGCGTGTAGGCCTACTGCTTCCGAAGTCAGATACTCGTCGCCACCGGATCAGGGCTTGTGTCCACATCTTCGAGTGATAAGACATATTTTTAAACAAAATTAGAAATGATACTGCCATCGAAGATGGAATTACACCGTATGATGTCTAGCGGAGATAAATAAAGTGGACAGGACTTACCTTCTACACCCCCCCCCCCTTGCCGCCGCCAAAGACGCCTATTTAGTGCGTG
This sequence comes from Lytechinus pictus, assembly GCF_037042905.1. Classification (NCBI taxonomy): domain Eukaryota; kingdom Metazoa; phylum Echinodermata; class Echinoidea; order Temnopleuroida; family Toxopneustidae; genus Lytechinus; species Lytechinus pictus. The sequence continues at coordinate 33,672,375 of NC_087246.1, forward strand.
TTAAGAGTGTGTAAGATTATGGAGGAGGGGTTAGGGAGATTTGATCTTTAAAGAGAGAAAACCAAGAGGGAACATGCTGCTGGTTATTTTTTTTACTTGGGGGCGGGGGCTCAAAAACAGCTAGGGCAACTCTTTATAAATGTGTGTGTCTAATTACTCCACGTTAAATGGTTTATTTGGACAATTAAAGCCTTATGAATACATGAATGTTCGGGTCTTTAGCGCAACCTGGGATAGCATCATTTTTTTTAATGATTACAGCATGATTACATCTTTCATCTATAATACTAAACCGGAAATTAAAGGGGTACGATTCCTTTTCTGGCAGTTATCCAGCCCGGCGGTTATCATGTTCGATTGAGGGCTCTTTACCTCCGGAGGATGGGGCGTTGAGAGGGGAAAATTTTATATCAAAATTTAATGAATGTAGGTTTATATGAAGGATATGATTATAAGCAGTGGAAAACCGTTTCTGTAAGAGGGCGATATAACTTAGCAGAACACGGAGAGCTGGGAAAGGGATCACGGATGAGGTTATATGATGTGAGTGAAAGGAACGACGGGAAGTAGAAAGGAGGTGCTGATCGAGTTGGAAACGGGAAAAGAACCGAGCCACATGGGTACTGAAGAGAAAAGAGCAGAGGCGGGCGGGGGGGGGGGTATACCAAAGAGGTGATGAAGAGGAGGTCATGTGCATAGGATATTAATTAAGAGGACAAGAACGAAGCTTAATGCTCTCCTGGAAACATGTTTAAAATTTTAAAAGATGAGAAAGAAGGTAATTGAAAAGTGAAAATGTCTTGTTTTATTTTCTTTTCTTCTGTTACCGTTTTGACAATTTTCTGGGCAGGGGTGGCTCCAGGGTATTTTGATAGGGTAGGGGAGACGACCTAGGCCCCCTAATATTTTTTCCTATTGAATAAAATGGGTAATATAGTTACACTACCTATACCTCTCTTTTTGATACCCTTCTTTCATGTCTTTTCTCTCTTCTCTTTTCCCTTTTCTCTCTTTTTTTCTTCCTTAATTTCTTGAAAAATCATAAGGGCGACCACCCCCTAGCCCCTGTGGCGCTGCCTCCAGAAAATCGAAAATAAAAAGACTTTTCGCTGAGATTTTGATATGGGGGTGGGTGCTAGAGGAATGAAGATAGACCTATGAGGGCAAAAGGAAAATCACCTTCATTATTAATGACTCACTCTGACTCTCTCCCTTTTGGCATGTCTATCTTGTCATGTTATTTTCAGTGTTAGTCATGACAGGGGTACTCACTCCCTGGGACTACGGTGTCGGCCTTCATAATGGGACTGGCCATCTTCCAGGTTCTAATGCCAACAAGCAGGCGCTCGTCCTTTCACTAGAAATATCCTTTACGTAAAACTATCATTAAAGGGACGTGTGTTTTAATTACATTCATAAAATGACATGGAATCTGACAACTTTTAGGAATTCATATTTTGTATTTTGTCCAACTGTCCGAAAAGTGGATTTTACGACAATAAATGGTGTATCTTTAATCCAACTAATCTTTTACCAGTTTGCGATGTGGGATCCAGGATTTCATTTAACGGGGGAGGGGGCACAGAAAAAGATCCAATTTGTTTTGGCAATATTTGTGAGCAGTAAACGCAGGGTGATATCGCTTCCCGGAAGGGGACGTGATTATTATAACTGTCTTGCCCCCCATACCTGGATCTGTGCCTGGATATTATATTACTAAATACTCAGATACCACTTGATATATTTTCACACTTCTTTATAGCTATGCCTCGTAAGGAATGGGGAGGACAGCAGACTCTGAGATACTGTTTGTACCTGGAACAATAATAATTTTACATCAGCAAGAATCAATATTCTATATATTACCAATAGGAAACTCAGTTAAACCAAAATATCTATCCCTGGCCTTTTTCTATCAACATTTATCAGGTCCGAAGCTTCTATATACTGGCACTTCAAAAATGTATTGTGATACCTCAGTGATAAGCTACATTGAAATGAGGAAATGAGGATTAAATTTTAATGATATTTGGCAAGGTTTATCATGTTCTGTTTGCACTTGAAATTACAATACGTGTGTTCAAAACTCTCTGTTGCAATTAGGATTTGAACCCCCCCCCCAAAAAAAAAAAAAAAAAAATTATAATAATAATAAAAAAAAAAAAAAAAAAATCATAAATAAATAAATAAAGTATCTTCTAGCATTCCTAATAACTGTGGTATTTTGAAAAGAAAGATGCAAATTTACTTCCCTGCAAGCACTGTCTGTTTTCCCTTGTTATTGGGCTACATTTTCATAATTCTGTCTTAGAGGTAGTCACATAGCCAGGGTATTCAGTAACTCTTCCCCTGGGCTCTGGGTGCCAGGCGGTATGACGCAATATGTCAGTGATAAGCTACTGAAATCCCTGCATCTGATTGGTTGAGAGCAAATTTGTCAGTTTGTCTGGGGGAATGAACAACAAAATGCTTCATAAAATTGTGCCGAGAACAAAGCACTCACAAAACTTCATGTTTTTAATCTAAAGATGGCGCTCTTTCAACATACTTTCATAAAACCAGAGATGCAGTCTGATATGCTAAGGTGATTTTTTTTCAAAGTGTATCACTATCACGCAACAAGCTTTTATATTCATAATATTCATAATACACCTTAAAAGAAAAAAAAACATTGATTCATTCCTCCCATGAACAGATGAGCAGAGGAACATTTTCAACTGTTCTTTCCAGTACGAAAAAAATTCTTGCCAAATGACCCCATCTTTTCATTCAATACTGGAGAGCAATCACAATGTCAAAGTTGAAGTTTCAATAATTTCATATGAAAAGATAATTATGAAAACCTTTCCTTGCAAGTATACGTTAACATTAACTCAAAATCATACACTTTGTTGATAAGATCATAAAACTAGGCAAGACTTCCATATGTCCCCTCTATGAGGCGCCGAATGTACCAATATTATATAGAACAATTATTTGTTATATAATCATTATTTATTAAATAATAACTATTATTTATATATAATTTACATTTTATTTGTAAATAACTACTATTATATAAAATATCATTTCTAATTATTTATATATAATTCCAAGTAATACTTCATTATTTGTAAATAATAATAATTCGACATTCCATTATTTATAAATAATGATTATTTGTTTTTCATTATTTATAAATAATGATTATTTGTTTTTCATTATTTATAAATAATGATTATTTGTTTTTCATTATTTACAAATAATGATTATTTGTTTTTCATTATTTATAAATAATGATTATTTGTTTTTCATTATTTACAAATAATGATTATTTGTTTTTCATTATTTATAAATAATGATTATTTGTTTTTCATTATTTATAAATAATTTGTTGAGTTTTCCATTATTTATAAATAATGATTATTTGTTAAATAATGAAAACGTCTACTTCATTATTTATAAATAATTTTTTCGAGTGCACCATTATTCTCATTATTTATAAATAATCATTATTTAATGTTCGAGTTTTCCATTATTTATAAATAAAGATTATTTGTTAAATAATGAAATATCTACTTCATTATTTATAAATAATAATTTTGTTTCAATATCCAATTATTTATAAATAATCATTATTTATAAACAATTTTTACAGTTTGCCATTATATACAAATAATCATTATTTATATACAAATAACCATTATTTATTAAATAATGCCATTATTTATTAAATAATGCCATTATTTATTAAATAATGCCATTATTTATTAAATAATGGAAAACTCGCTATAACATGCAAATGTGGGACCGCCCATGATATGAATATTCATGATGCGATTTCCTTTTTCGTGATTTTTCTTCACAAATTTTTGTCCATTTCCTCTTCATAATGACATTTCTTGAAGCAATTTTCTAGGGATATGGTCTGATTGTAATATTCTTCATTTTCTATATAACTTCGTCTTCGTAGAAATATCAAAAAGTGTAATTTTATACGATTTTTCCTACAGTTCACAATCCCCATAGGCGCGCGTGTACGGTAGGGACAACCGGTGAATCGACGGAGTGCTCTTCATCGAAATACTACGTTGGTTGGTCCCCGGAAGTGGCGGGCGGAATTTAGCCCGAATCCTCGATGGAAGTCGATCAAGTGCATATGAGCTGAGAGAGTGAAATATCAGTGTACTTGTACAGGCCCTTCTACTTTTTATAAATATTTCTTGTTGCTTTTTTTGTTAAGTTAATTTTTCCTGGTGTAGAAATAAGTTTCAGTTCTAATAATGCACTTCAAATACATTTTGGAGTGTCTGTTTGGGGCGATTTCACCCTGGCCCCAAAATGCTCGCAACGACAATACGGGGGCATGATGACCCCTAATTTTTTAAAAACTTATTTTTCTATTGAAAATTATCACAAAATTCACCAAAAGTGTGCACGAAAGCCTTCGTATTTCACTTTTAAAACTCCAAAAAGTGCCCAAATGACAAGCTTGGTCGCTTCGCTGTGTCGCTTTCAACTTGAGAACGTTTACGCGTCTGCTTCCCCCCCCCCCCCCCCCCTCCTCCGAAAGAAATTCTGTATACGGCCATGCTCTAAAGAGCCTGGCACATTGATTTATGTATACTTTCATTTTCATTATTTTTATCTCATTATCAACATGGCCTTACGCAGAATTTTTTCCAGGACGCGCGTAAACTTTCTCATAAAAATCTTGAGAAAGCGAAGCGACCAAGCTTGTCATTTGAGCTTGGTCGCGTCGCTGTCTCGCTTTCAAGATTTTATTGAGAAACTTTACGCGCGTCCTAGCTGCCCCCCCCCCCCCCCCCCGGTAAAAATTCTGTGTAAGGCCATGATGATAATGTGATAAAAATAATGAAAATGAAAAGTACATATAAATCAATGTGCCATATGCTCTTTTGAGCATGGCTGTTCACATAATTTCTTTCGGGGGGTGGGGGCAGACGCGTGTAAACGTTCTCAAGTTGAAAGCGAGACAGCGAAGCGACAAAGCTTGTCATTTGGGCTTGGTCCCGTGGCTGTCTCGCTTTCAAGATTTTTTTGAGAAAGTTTACGCGCGTCATGCTCCGGCCCCGGCCCCCCTGGAAAAAATTCTGCGTAAGGCCATGTTGATAATGAGATAAAAATAATGAAAATGAAAGTATACATAAATCAATGTGCCAGGCTCTTTAGAGCATGGCCGTATACAGAATTTCTTTCGGAGGAGGGGGGGGGGGGGAGCAGACGCGTAAACGTTCTCAAGTTGAAAGCGACACAGCGAAGCGACCAAGCTTGTCATTTGGGCACTTTTCGGAGTTTTAAAAGTGAAATACGAAGGCTTTCGTGCACACTTTTGGTGAATTTTGTGATAATTTTCAATAGAAAAATAAGTTTTTAAAAATTTAGGGGTCATCATGCCCCCGTATTGTCGTTACGAGCATTTTGGGGCCGGGGTGAAATCGCCCCAAACGCCTCAAACAGACACTCCAAAATGTATTTGAAGTGCATTATTAGAACTGAAACTTATCTCTACACCAGGAAAAATTAACTTAACAAAAAAAGCAACAAGAAATATTTATAAAAAGTAGAAGGGCCTGTACAAGTACACTGGTATTTCACTCTCTCAGCTCATATGCACTTGATCGACTTCCATCGAGGATTCGGGCTAAATTCCGCCCGCCACTTCCGGGGACCAACCAACGTAGTATTTCGATGAAGAGCACTCCGTCGATTCGCCGGTTGTCCCTACCGTACACGCGCGCCTATGGGGATTGTGAACTGTAGGAAAAATCGTATAAAATTACACTTTTTGATATTTCTACGAAGACGAAGTTATATAGAAAATGAAGAATATTACAATCAGACCATATCCCTAGAAAATTGCTTCAAGAAATGTCATTATGAAGAGGAAATGGACAAAAATTTGTGAAGAAAAATCACGAAAAAGGAAATCGCATCATGAATATTCATATCATGGGCGGTCCCACATTTGCATGTTATAGCGAGTTTTCCATTATTTAATAAATAATGGCATTATTTAATAAATAATGGCATTATTTAATAAATAATGGTTATTTGTATATAAATAATGATTATTTGTATATAATGGCAAACTGTAAAAATTGTTTATAAATAATGATTATTTATAAATAATGGGATATTGAAACAAAATTATTATTTATAAATAATGAAGTAGATATTTCATTATTTAACAAATAATCTTTATTTATAAATAATGGAAAACTCGAACATTAAATAATGATTATTTATAAATAATGAGAATAATGGTGCACTCGAAAAAATTATTTATAAATAATGAAGTAGACTTTTTCATTATTTAACAAATAATCATTATTTATAAATAATGAAAAACAAATAATCATTATTTATAAATAATGAAAAACAAATAATCATTATTTATAAATAATGAAAAACAAATAATCATTATTTATAAATAATGAAAAACAAATAATCATTATTTATAAATAATGAAAAACAAATAATCATTATTTATAAATAATGGAATGTCGAACTATTATTATTTACAAATAATGAAGTATTACTTGGAATTATATATAAATAATTAGAAATGATATTTTATATAATAGTAGTTATTTACAAATAAAATGTAAATTATATATAAATAATAGTTATTATTTAATAAATAATGATTATATAACAAATAATTGTTCTATATAATAATGGTACATTCGGCGCCTCATACCCCTCCACTAAAATTGAATAAAAAATATGGAGAAGGTTTATCAAGAATTATGTAACATATATCTAAGGGATTCTAAGAAGGAAAAGTTGGATGCATACCAAAATATGGCTTTATTCTGTCAAAATTTCGAGTGTATGTAATTCCCAATGGCATCGGTTTATTTAGTCAGAAAAATAAACACCCAGTACTCTTGGAGAGTAGACTAGTCATAATATTGGTTGATAACCGTTATGAAACCCATGGCTTTCAACAATTCCTGCTAGCTCAGTGAGTAAGGCGACAGAATGGAGATGCCTCGTTCTGCAGCGAGAGGTTCAAATCCAAGTTCCAACCGAAAGTAAGAAGAAAAAAAAAAGAAAAAGAGAACAAAAGAAGGGGGTTTTGGAGAAGTATTTTTTTTAATTAGTGGAGGGGACATATGGAAGTCTTTCCTAAAACTACTAACAAGTATATTATCTGTAATGAAAAATAACGATTGTTTGCATATATACTAGAGGTTCCCAGACGAAACCAACACATCAAAACATGACACAGGAAAAACAAGAAAATTTGGTATTATATATTGTTTAATAATAAATTGCACATGGTATGACATCTGAGTTGTCCAATTAAAGGTTTCTCTGTTAAACTTTGTCAAAATCTGCAGTTTGAATGATCCTGCAAATACAGCCCCAGACCCATTAAGTTACAAAATTATAAAATTACATACAATTAAAAAAATGCTTATTTGGCATGAACTTGAGTAGGAAAGAAGACACACGCACACAGAAAAACAATCCCAGCAAACAATCAATTGTTCATTTTCAAAGAAAAAAAGATAAGAGTTTCTTTCAAATGTGAACATTCTGAATGAACTGATTAAATTATTATTATTATTATCATTATTTTATTCGGCAATTAAAGATACATAAATTATAGTACAATACGAATCACACAAAAAAAAAAAATGGGGAATGAACTGATTAAATTGGGGAAAACAAACCTAAGCTCCGCTATTCAAATGACAAACAACAATGTAAGCAACAAATCATTGCATTGTCTACATGTATTGTACAACTATTAACATAAAATTACATTTAAAACAATAATAATAGGAAGAAAGACAAATTGTCATGGCATTACCAAATCATCAAATACTCTAATATCACAAATGTAAGTACATTAACCTAAAATATTACTAGTAAAAGTCAAAACATATACATAGTGAAATGAAAATATCAGTGATAATATAAACAAGTACCATAAGCAGAAAACTGCAAAAATCTCCATACTTTTCTGACAAACCTGCATTTTCAATACTGAAGTAATATAAATGTAAGTACTCATTTATACCATGGATAATATTAAGTAGTTGTCATATCACTAAATTATGTTTGCTGTTCTGTCCATTTGTTCAATTATAACTATTATCACACACAATTGTATATTCATCAATTACACGTAAGCATCCATGTAAGCCTACCAGTAGCAACACCAAGTCAGTACCTACTCATACTTATGTGAGGATTTAGTCATGTCTTTCCCTCTCGTTACACCCAGCCATCTGATATGATAGTGTGTGTTTACTCGGCAAAATATGGAGGAATAAAAAACAGAGCAATGCATTTTCAAATGTCCATCAAATTACAAAGGATACTGAGAAGTCTGTCAAAAGTATGTGAACCGTAACAGCAAATGTGTCCTAGGTTCAGGGTGAGTGATACATCTGTAATATTTTATCTGCTCTGAAATAGGTGCTATGGTTCTTCAATTTTTGACAAAGACTTGAATGACGTTCTTAGTTACATGATTGTATCACCCTCTTATCGAGAAAATCTACAGCTATGCATCACCGGGCGAAACAAACACTTCTACAAATGATGAATGTGTATCGAGGGGGGGGGGGCAGGGCCCTGAGTACAACTTTTTGGGTGGGGGTGCTGATGAAAATTTCACTACAAAATGGAAGTGAAATTCGTCCAGAGAAATTTTAAAAGAAAAGGTTTTCACAACAAAATTTAGATCATTTTTCAAAATACATTTTTCCATTTTAAAATCTCTTCTTGAATACCTGGGGGTGCTGATTATGGAGAATAATACACGCAGCACCCCCACTTCCCAATTCTGACTTTCAAATTTTGTATGACAGCCTATGAGAGAGGCTTGTCTTGACAAGAAATCTCAAGAAATCATTGTGAATTTGTGTTTGTTTTTTTCTGTTTAAATTTGTTCAAAAGCTGGCATGCAGACATAATTTAGAGATTGACGAACACTCTTCTTTCTACTGCTCATGGCAAGATATAAATTTTTTTAAAAACAATCTACCACATTTTAGTAAGTATATGAAAACGCCTATTTTAAATAGGAAAATTATATTTTCAAAAAAATGAAATACAAATCATAAATAAACAAGTAAACTACACTTTTAATAAATGTTCATCTTAAAACACAAAGTAAAAACAAAATGCAACACATTAAAGGCACTTGGAATGTTGTAAATGTAATTTTTAAGAAATGTAATGCTTTTAATGCTTAAAGTATACATGTACTATACAGTGCTTCCCAGAAAAAAGGAAACCGGGATTTCCATGTCTTTTTAATTCAAAAGCAAATGAATAATGATATTTCATTTACATAATCATATAATTCAATTATTCCTCTTTATTTCGATACCTAATATGAGACGAACACTTCACGTATTAATGAGCAAGACGATTTTGAAATTTTAATGTCAAAACCAGGTTGCGCAGAAAAATTGGACAAGATTGGTTCGTGATATACGATGACCGTGCATTTTCGACGATTGGCTCATTAGCATTTCTTTTGTATTCTTTGTTAAGCTTCTCTCACTGATCCCTGAAATTAGAGTGGATTCAGATTCACACGTACGTTTCTGCGCAAATCGTTTCTGATATGCCTCAATATTTATTGTTTGTAATCTGCCATGCGTGAACGATTTGATAAGCTGTTGGTTTCAAATGAGAGATGAGATTCCACTCTTACCATGAGTATCAGATTTATAGTAAAACCATATTTAATAATTGTGAAATCTATCTCTGAAAATGGGTTTCTGTTTTGTGGGATGCACTGTATATAATAAATCCAACTAGCAGAGTACATACCTGTTTGTTAAACAGATCAAAGAAATATTCTAATACTGCAGTACACCTAAATGAGAATGCTTTGTCTCCTATATTTTTGGTTTACCTCTAACACTATCCTTTTAAAAACCTAATGTCTATAACATGCACTATGGATACCAAGTAAATACAGTTATAAGAATTAATTTTGCCATTCCAAAATATGTAAAATTAAACAAGGTGGTTCCTTCAGGACGGTTGTCCTGTGGCTGCCTTGTACGAATATCTCCAGTTGAGACCTCGAGTGGGAGGTCTGCTTTTATGTCACGCCGACGGGTCCCCGTTGACAAGATACCAATTTCAAGCAATGCTGGCCAAGGCTTTGGCTTCATTAGGTGTTGATTCAGTAAATATTATACACATTCGTTTAGGATAGGAGCGGCCACAACTGCGGCCTTACGCGGGTTTTCAGCTGATGAAATCAAAGAGATGGGGAGATGGCGCAGTGAGGCTTATAGGTTTTATGTTCGTTGAAATGACTGGCAAGGCCTTTTCTATAGCATAATTATCGAACGTTTTCTAGGGTTACTGTGATTTTGAAGAGTTTACTGGTGGACATGGCTGATAAGGTCTGGTTCATAGCGTGTAACATATGTCAAAATATATGGTTTTTGTATTTTGTAGTGTTTATATTAGTTTTGAAAGTTTAGGGAGAATTTGTTTTTCTTTGAGTGTTTAAATTATATCAGTTACACAAACACGATATTCATTTCCATGTATAGAAAAAATAAGTGCTGAAGTTAATATTTATAGTTGCATGTGAAGCCGATGTGATTTGTGTGTTTAAAGAAAAAAAAGAAAAAGATGTTCAGTGAGAGAAAGTGCATTTTTATGCATTGTTATTTAGGTAAATTTGACAAAGGGCACAATACTCGGAAGAATTTTGTTTTCCTGTCTTCTCTTTCATACGTACCCAGGCTCGCCGTGTTTGGGTTTGCCGGGATAGTTTCGTCAGGCGAGCTGGTGAACAGGCTTTTTCCCAGGGCTGTCGGGATCTCGGAATCACGGGGATTGAGGTTACGTGGTTCCGACGGGGAGGAGCGTTGCTGCGCAACTTCCCACAACAGTTACAGAGCTTATTGAGGTCGCGACCTTCTCCGGGAATGCTTATCATCCACGCTAACTGCAAGGACTTGGGGCGGTATGCTGCTAAGGACTGTCGGCAAGCAGTGGATGAGGCACTCACTACAGCGAGATCGTTGTTGCCTGCGTGTTATATATCGTTCTCAAACATAGTGCCTCGCCTATTCTACTATAGTCAGGAAACATTACATCCCAAGTTGCAATTAACAATGTGCGGAAAGACGTCAACAAATACGATAAACGAAAGGTCCTGCGGATGGCGAACGCGTCCTGTATAGGTCACCACTTTAATGTGCAAGAACATCTGTACTTCAGCAGAGATGGAGTGCATCTCTCGGACGGAGGGATCGACCTATTCATGGAAAACTTGGAGTCCGTGTGGAACATTTTTAAGCGTCAGCCTGCACGCAAACGCCGATACTTGGCGCATATGTCTACCATGAATTTGCCTAATGATGTTTCGACTACTCTCCCGCCAGAGCCATGTGCCTCCAGGTGGGGGACCTGGTTCAATGCATTGCAATATCACCGCAAGCATCTTGAGGTGTACGAGTCATTTTTTTGCAGCAGAAGAAAGCACAGCAGCTAACATTGACAGAGTACGCCATGCCCTAGCACAGAGCAAAGAATCGCTGCTGCTGAAGATGAACTTCATTTAACTTCAGTGTTACTGGGCATCAGCCTGCCAGAGCCTTTCGCGATAAACTGTGTTTGTCACTCGATTAAGTGTTTATCGGTATCTTATCTGGATTACACACATACAACTCTTATTCTCAGTCATCGACATAGTGGATTATGGTGTCATTTATAAAAAAATAAAAAAAATAAAAAAACAGATTGTAGCAAAGACTTATACATGTAAGTACCATTATATACACACATAGTATCATCCATGATATCAATAAAAGGGACTATAATAAATTACGTCAGGAAAAATATGATACAAAAATAAAATATTACTTGATACATGGGCAGTCTTTATCTTCTATGTTGTAGATCACAAATCACTTGCACATTATCAGTTGAGTTGATCACCTCTTTTTTCCCCCCCTGCCAGTTTCTAATACAGGAAGTACTTGGAAGGAATGACCTTTGAACTTTGACCTGTATCAAGATTGCTCCTTCTCCTCCCTGTAAGCATCAGCATAGTCAGTCCTGGTGGTGCCCCATTCTAATAGAAGCCTGTCTGGGTTGTTGTCGTCCCACTGGCCTGGTAGCTTTACCTGGGAAAGGCACCGAAAATAGGGGGCCGTTTCATAAAGCTGTTCATAAGTTATGTGCGACTTTAAGAACGACTGGTGATTCTTTCTTGTGGAAAATGATATGTTCATTGGTGATTACTTAGTGTGTAAGAAATGTTCACCAGTCGTTCTTAAAGTCTCTTTTAACTTATGAACAGCTTTATGAAACACCCACCTGGGCTCTTCGCAAGGACTGCCATATGTATTGCAGGGGCCTGTTTCACAAAGGCTTACAACCATAGTAACATTGCCATAATGGTAACTACCAAGAAAACATATGTTTTGAATGGCTGCTGAGCCCAGTTACCTACCATGGTAGTTTTCATAATGACAAAATTAACATTTTTGTGTGACTCTTTATGAAACAGGACCCCGAGTTATAACGAGACACTGTATGAGACCCCCCCCCCCTCCCCCCACCTGTTGTACATATAAGAACATATGAAAGAGATTGGACTAACCTTTCACTCTTCATTTTTTTTGTGCAGTCCCACATATTTCTTTATGTGTGTTAAGTGAATTAAACACAAACCTGACCCTAAATCTCTGAAACTAATATTACTGTCTTAATTGCTGTGCTTGACCAGTTTCTTTTACTTGAGAGACCCAGAGCCTGTTTACATAAAGACCAATAACTTTGCCATTATGGTAATAACCACATTAGTAAGATATAGCAGCCTATCCAAATAAAGGTTTCCTTAATTAATTACCATAATGGCAAAATTATTATGATCGTAAGGCTTTCTGAAAGAATGCCCAAAACTCTGTCTTAACATTAACAATTTGCATTCCTGCATTCATCCTCATAAATGGTAAGCAAATCTCCAATGATGTAATGAGTCTATCAAAATGACAGGGAAATATATTAATTTTACTGGGGGAGAATATATCTCACCACAATCCCATGTAAGTAGTAAATGAATATTAAAATAAATCAATGAATGAATGGATGGATGGATGGATAAATAAATAAATGAATAAATGAATGAATGAATGAATAAATAAATCAATCAATAAATACCTTGGCATTTCTTTCAGCATCTTTTAGTTCAGTCTTCTTCTGTTTGGCTTGTTCTTGTTTCACATCTGTGCTGGCACAGCCCCAAACCTTCAATGGAAAATTATGATTAAATTGTGATAAGAGCCAGAGTTAAGTTATATGAACTGTACTGAAATTCATCAAGAATCAAGACTCCTACCAATTTTTCTTCTTTCCAAGGACAACCCACATATGAAACTACTCGCCTGGCAATATTGTATATACCACTGGACTACCAGCCTTCAAAGAGGCTGCGATTCCCATCATTAGAAATCTGCAGCCTACAACTAAGTTAGATCCAGATCTTTACTTGCAATATCACACTATTTTCATTAGAAACTTAAGATTTTCTCACTGCTTATTCTCACATTCACCATAGATAAATCAATGGGGAGTGTAGTAAAACCATTGCAGAAAAAATATAGTGCCCAACAGGAGGGTTCAAAGGTGCTATGCATCTTTCATACTGATTTTCCTGTATTTCCTAATATTTTCTGTAAGATATTCACTCTTATGCAGCACTTAATTCATCAGAATGGTGTCTCTATGAGCTTTTCAGATATAATTTAACCAGGGGCGGATCCAGGATTTTCCAAATGTGGGGCACATTTTCCCAAGGAAAAATTTGACAAGCAAAAAAAAAAATAAGGACATTTCATCCACGAAAAAAAAAAGGTCTTCACTTTCAAAAGGGGGGCACACTTCTGTTTTAACAGCATTTTTACATTACAAATTTTAATTGTACCTCTCAAAAGGGGGGGGGGGGGCACGGGCAGGCTGTGCCCCCTGGATCCGCCAGTGATTATAACCTTGAACATCGTATTCTACCTTGCACGCCCACAACATCACTAACCTCTGCATTGACGACACTGGCAGTAAGTCCTTTATGAGTTATAGTCTGAAGACCTTCTGTTATAGAGAGGAGTCTCCTCTTGGGGTCTCGGCCGATGAAGAGTCCTTTCGGCAGGTTGCGTGATTTCTCATTGAATAGAACCATGTACTCCCCCTCTGAAAGGATAGGGAACATAGGATGAAGCATAGTCCAAATTCTGGACTACAAAACTTAGTATGGTAGTCATGTAGAAGAAAATATGTATGGAGGTGTATCCTATTACCAAACAATTTTCATAAATTCAATAATAAAAGAAATCAAACTTCTGTAATGAAAACAAATATACTTACTTAACCCTAAAAAGACTGGGGGGGGGGCTGATTCAGCCCCCCCTCAACATTTCTCGCGATAAATTTGTAACGTGAAAAGCTGGCGCCGCGCCATTCCTTGACTTTTTTCTTTTAAGTCTTGCGCAACCTTTGAGACCAAATTTGCGATGCCCAGGTACGTGGTTCCGAAATTACGCAACATTTTGTAAGTGCATGTCGACCCGAAATTACTCAAAAACGTGAATTTGTGTACAAATCCAATGCAAATTGTGTTTTTAGCCAAAATTCATAAATGTATCATTATTTTCAATTTTACTAATCAAACTTAATTAATTTCATCTTGTTCATGGTCAGAATAAAGTAGCGGACGATTTCCATTGAAAAAACAATAAAAAACAAAAAGTCGAAAAACAAAGAAATACATAAGAAATTTTAAAAACAATAAAATACATAAGAAAAGAATTGTGATATTGAATTTTTTTTAAAGTACATTTGATCAGAATCATACAAAGAGTCTGTGAATAAAAAATTAGCAGTTTAGATGCCTTATTTAGTTAATTAGAGCAAATCTCTGATTTTACGCATAAATTAGCATAATTAATGAATTATGAGATATTTCGGAAAATTTGATCCTACAGTCTTGACGATTATGCCATGGGTAATGCACGTGCCAATTTTCGTCGCGATCGGGTGGTCGACGGCCGAGATCATAAGGGGGGGCTGAATCAGCCCCCCCCCCCAGTCTTCTTAGGCATCAAAATAGCCCAGTCTATTTAGGGTTAAAGCAATGATGTAAAATTTAGATTGTACCCCTCTTCACATGGGCAATATTTTGGTGACTTGAAAATTACATCGTATTACTGGGAAAAGTTGGACAATTTACAACATCAATAATGAGCCACTTTAACCATTTTTTACATATTGAGAAAACAAAGGAATCTCATCTGATCATTGAACCGTAACAATTAGCGCTCTTATAATCGTTCCATTTTTGTGCATTTTTTAAAAGAAATGAAATGATGTATACCATCTCTTTTATATGACATCCATCTTAATTCAGTATTCAACTTGCTATATTTTTGTAAATAGCAATGATTGTTAACCCATTGCCCCTGAATGATGAAATTCCCATAGGCATCTTACAACTACACACCAGTTTCCAGTATGTTTTGGGTCAACTTTGATAATCTATTCAGAAACATCAAAGCAATTTTATCCAGGTATTACCCCCGATTCTCTTTCACAGTCAAAAGTGACTCAGGAGTCAAAGAAAGTTACTAAAGGCTTGGTCCCACTGCACTTACGGATGCAGCAAGGATGTAAAATGGAAAAGAATCCGTTGGAAAACGTTATGTATCTGCTTTATCTGCTGTGTACTCTTTGCATACGTGTTCATACGCTCTATACCTATCGAGCATCCGTCCACTCTGATTTCATTGTTCGCACATTTTGTCCATTGTCTGGAGCGGATGAAAACGGATGGAGCCACCCCAAAAGTTTGCTTGTCCGCTGTACCCATAATGAATACAGTTTGTGTCCGTCGGCCAGTGGGACCA
Source organism: Lytechinus pictus (assembly GCF_037042905.1). NCBI lineage: Eukaryota > Metazoa > Echinodermata > Echinoidea > Temnopleuroida > Toxopneustidae > Lytechinus > Lytechinus pictus. The sequence continues at coordinate 33,688,277 of NC_087246.1, forward strand.
GGCCTTTACAATTATTTTGTAAGATATTACTCAAACATTGCCCTAGAATCACCCTGAAAGCCATAAACAAGACCTTTCAGTCAATGGGATGCATCTCTGTGACTTTTACTCACTGTGATACAAGTGTAAGGTAGGATGTGAGAAGTTACCTTCAGTAATACTGTACTCTGGAGCAAGTCTGACAGCTACGCAGCTTGAACCGCCCCATGGTACTGTACCCTCTCTGGCACAAACAAGTAAAAGAAATATAAAACGAGAGAGGAGAAAATACATTGTGTCATCTATTCTGGTGACACTTTGAATTCAGATTGGAATGAGTATCAAATAACACAGAAATTCTGAGAATCTCTATTATCAGGACAGATGGCTTCAGGGGTGGTGGCGGGTAAAGATAAAACGATAAAAAAAAGATAATATCTTTAACTCTCTGCCCAGTTTGTTTTACTAGAGTCATATCCAGCTGACTACCAAGTGTGACTAAAGTCACATTCTATTCACAATACATGCAGAATGCTCTAAGGCTATTTTCCTTACACACATACACAATAGTGATGTGTGCATGGTATTGTACAGTGCACCAACCAAAAGCTATTGTTTAGCACAGTCTATATAAGATATATTAGAACAATAATGGTTTATTGGCAATACACAAGAGGCATCCAGTGGCTGAAATATACTTGTTTACAAAATATAGGAACATACAATGATATAATAAAGAGAGAAGATAAATTACACAGAAAGATTACACAAAGATATTCATTATAATAGATTAAATTACACACAGATTTCCATTATAACTGATCTAATTACAAAGCCCCTCTTAAGGTTGCAACTTGAAATTAATGTGGCACATGAGGGATCATGTCAATGGCAGGCAAAGAGTTCAATTTGATATCTATATGACTTTCAATTCAAACTTCAACAAAAATGAATAATCTTTTAAGTCACAAAACAGAATTATTTGACCCCCCCCCCAAAAAAATACAACTAGATACAGACTTTAAGAGAAACTATAACCATACTTACCTCCATTCTGTGTCCAGTCCTACAGCATACATGAACCCTCCCTCAAAGCTAATGACGAGTACTGTAGGTCCCTTGTAACCAAACACATGATGTTGAAGTCTATTAACACTCAGTCCATGCTCTCTACTGCTGTACAACAGTGTCCAGGGCTGCTTGCTCAAAACCTGCATAGATAATAGATAACACAAATCAAGTGAGGTAGCATTATAAAATGTGTTCAAATAGATGTTTTATCCATTTAAAAGGACATTATTATCATGTTGCTAGGTCAAAAGGATTGTATTCATTCTAATGTGTAATGTAGGTCCCTTGAGACCAAATATATGATATTGAAGTCAATTCAAACTCAAACCATGCCCTGTAAGTGCTATACAGTGCTTCCCACAAAAAAGGAAACCCGTTTTCAGAGATAGATTTCACAATTATCAAATATGTTTTTACTATAAAATTGATACTCATGGCAAGAGTGGAATCTCATCTCTAATTTGAAACCAGAAGCTTAGCAAATCGTTCACGCATGGCAGATTACAATCAATAAATATTCAAGGCCTATCAGAAACGAATTGCACAGAACCTCACGTGTGAATCTGAATCCTTTCTCATTTCAGGGATCAGTGAGAGAATCTTCACAAAGAATACAAAAGAAATGCTGAGGCGATTGTCGAATAAGCGCATTCGTCGTATCACGAACCAATCTTGTCCAATATTTCTGCGCAACCTGGTTTTGACATAAAAATTTCAAACTCGTTTTGCTCATTAATGCGTGAAGTGTTCGTCACATATTAGGTATCAAAATAAAAAGGAGTAATTGAATTATATGATTATGTAAATTAAATATCATAATTCATTTGCCTTTGAAGAAAAATAGACATGGGAATCCCATTTTCCTTTTTTCTGGGATGCACTATATAACAGAACACAGGGCCCTGTAAGAAAGCTAGCACTGATTGTTTGTGGGGCCGATGAATAAAAATTACTCAGATTTTTTCCAGCTTCTAAAAGAAAAGTCTGACTTCAAGTTAACTAAACTGCTCATTCAAGCAAAATACTGAGTAAACTTTGACTTAATCCAAGTGTAGGCATTTTTTTTTGCAGAGCTGAGTAAGTTTGAAAGAAGAGATTACCCGAGCCTTAGAAGATTCTCCAGATGAAACACTAGAAGAGTTGGTCTTGGATTCTGTGTAGATAGATGGTAAGCTACTCGACAAAGCCCACCACATGCCGATAGATAGAAGGGCGCCCTCATGGTCAGGTAGGGTGTATTCCCTTGCAGTTGCCTGGAAATCAAAATGAGAGAAAACACATTCACCCCCATTCGAAGGCCACTTTTGGAAAAAAAAAAATTAAATTTGGATTGTAAAACACATATTGTAACCACACACAACGTTTCCACATGTAGTGCGTATGTGATTCTTGAAATATTTCAATTAGCAAATGCATGATACCCAAGTATACTGTAACTTTTAGTCTAATGATAGGGTGTAAGCTTCTTGAAACATCTTACGTTTCAAAAACTAAAATGCCTTTTGGGTTACTTTTGTCTTCAAGAGACCAGGGATGCCACTAGGTGTCCTCCAAAAATACTGAAACTTATCGCGGGCCGGGATAGTGTCCAAGAATTTTTTTTTAGGGGGGTCCACCTTTAATTTTGGGATGGACACATGTCACAGGTAAAAAATTGGACAAGCAAAAAAAAAAAAAAAAAAAAAAAAAAAATTAGGAGGGGGGGGGGGGGGCGGTCCGCCCCCACCTCAAATTTAGGGGAGGGGGGAGGACCAAGTGGCTTCTTATCTTGTTGTGATCGATGACTGAAGTCAATTAGGTTTGAAAAACTGATGGTAGTTAGTTGTGTGTTTCTCATAGAACGCTAGACCAAAAGCTTCAGTCTCTGTATTTTGGTTGTTCAGCTGAACCGCGTTGGCTCCACTCACCAATACATAGACTGAAGAGTTGTTGGCCCGTACATATAGACAACCTATCAGCTAACCCAGGGAGCTCCGGCCCGCTTTCCGGCCCGGAGCTCCCTGGGTTCCGTATCAGCATGCAGCAGTAACGTTAGATCTAACAATCGGCGGAAACCCGATTTTCGGATCGTTTTTGGTACATAAAATGTAACATTATAAAAAAATAATTACATCCAAACTTATGAGAAAATATATAAAATTCAGAAACATCATACCTTAGACTGCAGTTACCGCTAATTCCTTTCAAATGATGATCAAAACTTAGTCATCCTCGATTCCTTCATTGGTCATCGTAAGTTGCCATCTTGGATGACGTCATCATCTGTACAGACGTATTTACCAGTCGCTATTATACCGCGATTCGTGCCGCTACTTTGCGCTTGTCTATGTGCATGCGTTCGGAACTTGTCGCTCGCATTGATTGGCCAGGATATCGATAATTCTAATCAGAAAGCCTTGATAAAAGCATAACTCAATGAACGTAGTAGGCAGTGCGCGCGTTTATAAATTATGTACTGTATAAAAGCAAATATCTCGGGGAAATATCTCTCACTCGGTCATGCATCGCAATCGGGAGATATAGGGGGGGAAAAAGGAGGACTTTCCGTTTTTTTTAATACACAGAAAACAGGAAAAGTCGGAAATACGGAAATAAGACAGATAGCAGGAAAAAAGCCGGAATTCCGTATAAATACGGAAAAGTGGCATCCCTGAGAGACAAAAAACCCACATATTTTAAATCATGCTACACTCGGTGAGACCTTAACAGCATATTCAGGGGTGAATATGATATTTTGGTTTAAAAAATCACCATATCTCTAACAGAATTATATATAGCTACATTGGGTTGAAGGCTCCATGGGACTTAAGTATTTCTATCAAATGTTTCCATAACATCAGACAGCTGGGGCAGAAGCACACATGCTCAATGAAATATTGAGTGCCCCTATAATTTAGTGAAAATTTATTTTTATCACATGAGCAACAACTGAACAATCATTTATTTTTTATAGAATACTCATGAAAATTCAAAAATTGATATGAATGATTGATATATCTGAATGTAACCTAGCTAACATCTTTCATTGAATTCCTGTTTGTTTCATCAGGGGTTTTCACTAAATACAAAGCTATTCGTGTAATACTCACTGAGTCTACATCATCTACGGGGTTTATCTGAGCCAGAAACCAGTGCTGCATGCCCATCAGAAGCTCCCCACAGTGATTCTCCATCCATTCTAGCCCCGCCCCACTGGTTCCCTGGGATACGATAGAGTGTACCAGGAGCCGCTGTGTCTCCTGGTCCAGGGTCGAAGCCTCCAGGGAGATCTCGCAGGAGACTAGAAAGAGACTGAAAGCGGTGGATACCAGGAGCTCCACATCTGTAGATTACACACGGAGACAGAAAGTGCAGTAAATTTGATGACAAGTACATTTTTTTGATTCAACGTTCCATGGCATTTGCTCCGGCGACAATTGCTCTGATGGAAAATCTGAACATTAAGCCAAACATGAACCCTAACCTCCAAAACTAAATAAACCCTAATCCTAATCTTTACATCATTCTGAACCAAAATCTCTATTACAATCTTAACTCTAACTGTACGCCCCCTGAGATACCAAGACCAGAGCAAATGTCACAGGAGCAGACGTCGTGTCACCAAATTCAAATATGTGACCCAGTACCATAAAAAAATCAACGAAACGGCGGCATATTTGGTCAGAATAGTCAGATTACATTTTTTTTAATTTTTAGAGAGAGCATGTTCTTTCCTACAAAGTGTAAACCTTTGAATGTACCCATCAATCCTAAAATGCTACTTTCGACAAATTTAATTAAGCTATTCTTGTCTTTAGTCTTTTAGTTGTGCTTTATGAAGGCCTGAATATTTTCAACTCTTTGAATTCCCATGAAGACAGAGTATTGGTTCTTGCATTGATACTTGCCTCCCCCCCAAAAAAAAGATCAGGACGTGCTTAATTAGGGCATCAACTAAATTTTAATTCTTCTTTCCTCAAAAGCAGTATTACTTGTTCTTCTCTTTGTTATAGTTAAGTTAAAATCATCATGATATATACACTGTACACTGTATCCTGATCACCCACTGAGTTACCTGGTATATATCAGATTAATACAGAGTCTCTTGTTTTTAAAGAATTTTTTAACTGAAATTTTATTTCCATCAACTTTTTTATGAGTTCTGTGGTGCCTGGTCACATGAAATATAAATGTGAAATAGTTTACACTGATTTTCTAGAAGTTTTACAATTCATTATATTGATTGTCCTCAAAATTTTATTGCATAATGGCATCATGCTACAATGTCTTCCTCCTGTCTCCTGATATGATCGAGAAAATATCATGCAAGCATGCCAAATTTCAGCCTTTAGGCTCCTCCTCCTCCTCCTCCTCCTCCTCCTCCTCCTCCTCCTCCTCCTCCTCCTCCTCCTCCTCCTCCTCCTCCTCCTCCTCCTCCTCCTCCTCCTCCTCCTCCTCCTCCTCCTCCTCCTCCTCCTCCTCCTCCTCCTCCTCCTCCTCCTCCTCCTCCTCCTCCTCCTCCTCCTCCTCCTCCTCCTCCTCCTCCTCCTCCTCCTCCTCCTCCTCCTCCTCCTCCTCCTCCTCCTCCTCTTCTTCTTCTTCTTCTTCTTCTTCTTCTTCTTCTTCTTCTTCTTCTTCTTCTTCTTCTTCTTCTTCTTCTTCTTCTTCTTCTTCTTCTTCTTCTTCTTCTTCTTCTTCTTCTTCTTCTTCTTCTTCTTCTTCTTCTTCTTCTTCTTCTTCTTCTTCTTCTTCTTCTTCTTCTTCTTCTTCTTCTTCTTCTTCTTCTTCTTCTTCTTCTTCTTCTTCTTCTTCTTCTTCTTCTTCTTCTTCAGGGTAGACCTGTGTGGTAGGGTATTCCATGTCTTCACAGGCTGCCATTTGTGTATTTGTTGAAATAAATTCCATTATACAATTAAACTGAATTAAATCATATTCACTTACCTTTCTCCTGTAAAGATTCTGATCCACAGAATGATTCAAAGTAAAACTTTGACAAAGAGGCTGATGAACTTGGTGCTAGAATCTTATTAACAACATAAAAAAACTTCTCCTCGTCTACAGTTCCACTCGCTCTTTCTAAAGTAAAGATGCGCTCAATTAACGGCCGACTGTATTCAGGAAAATACCCCTAGATAAAAAGAATACAATGACAACAATCTGTAAAATACTTTCAGCAGCTTCTTTTTGCCATACTTTTTAAATGATACATAATTGAAGGGATCAAATTCAAAATAACTTCTCACTGATTGGAAATAAGAAAAAAAGCTAGTGATTTATTTGAAATGAAAATGAAAAATGAAAAAAAAATTGCCAATCAATGTAATAAATATAAATCAAGATCCATCATTTGGTGGAAAGTAATTATTGATGAAACTTTTCAAATTTTATTTATTGGTGTTTAAAATATCAGATTCAAAATTCTTGTTAACTACCAATATTTTCCCTGCAATAATGCCTTAATGTTATAGTATTGGAAATATTAGAATCCATTCGTCAAGGAAAAGCAGGCAAAAATCCATTGCATCTACAAAATAATCATACTGAAACTTGAAATGGATGTGAGGAGAGTGATATTAGAGTAATCAAACAACATTTTTTTCATTGGTTATATGATTTAGTAAAATGGCATGAAAAAAAAAGACAAAAAAAAGAAAGATAAAATGGTTCGTAGAATAAAGATTTGACAAGATTTTAAGGGTAATTTTCAAATATCTCACTCATTTTAATACATTATTTAATTCAATATAAAATGGGTCTCAGAAATTCCATGAGAACATTCTAAGTGTTCTTTTCAATAGTACAGCTGATCCTGGCTTGACAGATCTCCCTCTCTCCACAAAAACAAACCACAATCAAGTTTCAAGGTGATACTTCACAGAACAGTTCTAGGTCAAGCTTTGTTTGTCTGATGTACAAACAGAGTTCATATTAAGGACAGATACATTGTTGTGACATCACATCTAGTGAGAGCTCATTTGTCTGCTCATAACAAATGAACATAGTATACTACTGTGATAGAGCCTACATAGATGTACAAAGAGAATTGATGATATTGCTGTGGTTTGTATTTTTAAAGAGGGATAGTGGGGGGTCCAACAAAACACTCATGAATAATAGATTAGCCTTAATAAATATAATAATAATAATACATATGATTTATATAGCGTCTTTTCAATTTTGATTAAATGCTCAAGGCGCACCTTCCGAAGAAAAACATAAATTATGTATAATGTGATGTTTGGTATAAAAAATGATGCACATTTATATCAGAAAGAGGACGACTTGTGGCAATTCAGGATTCATTTTATATTTTGTTAAAATGAAATAATGTGTGCAATAAAAAGTTAAGCATATGCTCTCTTGAATTAATGGATGACATCAAGAGGAAAATCTTCATTTAAATAATATCTACCACCTCAAACTTCTATAAACAAACAATAAAAAAAAACATAAACTTTATTGAAACACTCACCAATAACAGACTTGGGTTTAGTACCTGGCCATTGCTTATTCTCTGTAGAATCAAAAATAGAAAAAGAAACCTCTTTTTAATTCACACTGAAAAATACCACTGATTTCAGACACAGCACATTGTCCAGATCACTGGCCGTGAATGTATTGTTTTATATGATATATACAAGCATACCTATATGATATATACAAGCATACCTGATACTCCACAGGTTTTCACTAAACTCATGTATCAAAAAGTAGACAAACCATGCACATGTGATCATACGCACCATCTAAAATAAAAACAACCAAACATCTGCATAGGATGGCAACTTCAACAAACTGAAATGTCACTTTCCAATTCCATCTTGTTTTTTAGGACCAAATGACCATTCCATCAAAATCGGTGGAATTCAACATTGACTCCAATCACTCCATACATATTGTTGCACCATCAAACACTGTGAAGGTACAAATTCAGGCATGATTATATTTGATATTGGTTTCAAAAGAAGTTGTTGTTTAATCGGGTCAAGATCGCACTTTTCATAAGCAGAGCAGTCGGCAGCTTTTCAAATCTTTTCAACTTACCCGTGCCTGCCATTTTGAATTAAAAAAAAAAAATTGTTATTGTTGTTCCCAATGTATTCAACAGTGTTAAAAAAAGGATTTACACATTTTCTGTTTATTTCTTCACCAAGTTTTTGGATAAAGATTAAATGTAAGTTCTTATTTATTTTCTATATTTGAATCTAAGAAAAATATTTTCCACTGAGTCTACATCTACTTAAGATATATTGAGTATGATACGAATTGAGCGAGGGGCATTTTGGAAAGCATGAGATCCCGTTCACAGTATAAGACCTTACCACTGATTAACATTTTGTAAATGCAAACAAATAAATCCTAGTATTCAATTTTAACATTAACAATATCTCTGTTAAATTTTTTCACCATGTTTTGGGATAAAGTAAATTATGAATTATTAAATTTGGTACTGGAGCCATTTGGTAGTCTTCTACAAGACATAGATTTCTAGCCATATAAAAAGTCGGCGTAGATCTAGTTACAGTGCGTGATCGTTCAGAACATATTTCAAAATTGTTTTTGAGGTGATAGCTATTTAGAGGTCGCATTAATCAGGGAGAAAGACGCGGTATTATCTTTGACGATGTTTACGAGGATAGATATCTTCTCTTCAACCTCGTGGTGATAGCGGACGCCGCCGTGAACTTTCAAACGTTGTCTTATTTGCGAACGTCACTGCGCTACTTTCTTACGTCGTTTATGATTATATACATCTTTTCTTCAACCTCGTTGTGATAGCGGACGCCGCCGTGAACTTAATAAGGTCGTATTATTGACGGACATCACTGCGATACTCTCTTACATTGTTTATGATGATAGACATCTTTTCTTCAACCTCGTGGTGATAGTGGACGCCGCCGTGAACTTAATAAGGTCGTATTATTGACGTACATCACTGCGCTACTCTCTTACATCGTTTATGATGACAGACTTCTTCCCTTCAACCTCGTGGTGATAGCGGTCGCCGCCGTGAACTTTTAAAGGTCGTCTTATTGACGAACGTCACTGCGCTACTCTCTTACATCGTATGAGATCAAGAGATCATTCCAATAATTCTAAATCGCTAGCACCTAACATAAAAATACTTATAAAAGATGTCCCGCCGATTGTTCATTGACCTGTGATCTATGAGAATTATTTTCATTTTATTTTCCTTTGCGACTTTGCTCGGAAGATGCGTCATTCGTTTATCTTTCTAATAAAATCACTAATTTTATTGTAAAGCAGTAACACCTCAAAACCCTTTTAAAACATGTTCCAAACGATCGCGCATGTTGGCGACCACTCCTAGTACCAATGAGGTCCAAACATTACATGTATGGACCTCATAGGCGACATCTGTAGTATTTTGTGTCAGAAATCTTTGTGAAGATGATTATTTGTGTATTATAACACAAGTACGAGCTATCGTACTGTCTATTCATTAAATTTTTGTTTAAGAAAGTTAAAGCATTGTTAGCAATAAAAAAAAATTGAAAGAAATGAAGGGGAACTTACATTTTGACGACTTTTTCCAGATTTTATTGCCAGTTGCTCTTCACTTCTGACTCGCGATCGAAGCTGATATGCAGATCACGTGATATGCGTTCTCGTCAGATGATCGGTTGGTTATTCTTTTCACCAGACGTTGATAATTATATATTTCATAATGCTAGCATTCATCGCAAATTTAGGTGAAAGAGATTGAATTTAAACAGCGCAAGCTTTAATTTTCTCAAAAATAACATTTAATTGATTGCACAAGTTTTGCCTTGGAACAAGTAGGATCATTTGGTCCCATGTTTGCGTAACTACGGGGGGGGGGGGGGGGGTGGGGGCGGGGTATCCCTACCACTATACACCCACTAGCCAGCAATTATCGTTTTTTCTCTTTTTTTAAAACCAAAATACCTCCACCCCCCCAAAAAAAAAAAAAAAAAAAAAAAAAATAGGGTTAAAGAGAAAGAGAATTGAGGAACACAATATGCTTTATTTTTTCCTCTTTTACTGTTTAACGAGACTTGTAATCAAATATTAAATGGGGCTTAATTAGAACAGCCTTTTTTAAGTCAATTAATAAAAAATATTCCTCCTCTGGATTTGAGCTTTCATGAAATATGAATTTTGTTCATGACTACCGAAAGCGCTAAAAATGTCCAAATTTTTAATTGGTATATAAAGCTTTAGCTCATGCATTGCGCCCGTCTTATTTTAATGTTATACAATTTTATGCTTTTAATGAATTTCTAATTCTCAGATCTTGTCGCAATCCGATTGGTAGCTATAATGAATGATTATTATGTTTCATGAATTGTTCAAAATGTGTCTCTCTATCAGTTTTGAATATTTAAAAAAATGTCAGCTCATGCTTTTTGCTCGCAATATTTTGATTAGTAAGAATTTCTTCTCTTGTATATGCGAGTTTGAGTAAATAACTAGAGAGAGAGGGGGGGGTCCCTCAGCTACTTGTCCTCGCTTATTCCCAATTTTTTTTAATATTATACTCGTGTTCAGAGTGTTTCAAAGTCTTTTCTGATTTTTTTTACACTTTTTATTGTCTCGGAGCTTCCCTCTATTTCTTTTAACTATGATGTAGCCCTTTTTACTTGTTTCAATTCTTTTATGTCTCATTTTATTGAAAACATAATTATTAAACTGACTGACTTTATTACAAAATTTTGATATTATTTTGTCTTGTTTGTTTGGCTTTCTTTTTTTCTTCTTATCCTTCTTCTTACTTTTTCCATTTCCTTATTTTCTCTTTTATTTCATTTCATGAGGCATCCGCCAACTTATATACAACAACAACAAACATATTTATTTGGTGGTGTGCCCCTCTAAAAAGGGAGGAAAAAAGGAAGGAAAAAAAGAAGAAGGGAAGGGGAAAAAAAAAAGAAAAAAAAAGAAAGATGATGATGAAAATTATCTTGGTGATGATGATGGTGGTGGTGATGGTGGCGGTGATGATGATGATGATGATGATGATGATAATGATGGTGGTAGTGGTGATGACGATGAGAATGAAGTTGGTGATGATGGTGATGATGAAGACTAGATGTAATTTTGTTATTTTGTCTTTGAAAAAATTAAGTAGTGCATAGGTGAATTTATTTAAAGTTAATTATGAAAATAGCAGAAAAAATAATTTGAAAAATTGGTATGCGTTCAGGAAAAATCCATCCCCCACCAAAAAAAAATTAAAGGAGAGATTTTTTAAATAATTATTTGTGACGGCGTAGGCCTTTGCGAGCAGCTATATCGGATATAATTATGGTAAAAAGTAAATGAAATGTCAAGAAATACGCGATAATGACTTTTATTGTACATTCAGTATATCAATAGATAACTTCATACTCTCTCCAAAAAGAAAAAAGTGGGTCATTACGGACCATTAAAAATGGGAAATTTTGGCATTTCATATTACATAAAATATTGAGCAACTGCTCGTTTATGACGTCACAAATCAAGCATTTGACATTCTACTAACTCCATTTTTTTTAAATAACACCTTCACCGATGATTTGAAATTATTTTTCTTTGGCCTATATTTTCACAATCTTTTTATCAAGGTGAAATTCCCCTTTACAAAACAGTATCTGCATGATCAGTGTGTAGCGGTAAATTATTCACCTGATAACTATAGACCTATCTATAATTCATGCGGCTATGTTTAATAATATATTGCTGTGAATAGAATGAATGTCATTAAAAACATAATCTCACTGATCACTAATGCCAGCTCGACGCACGAACTGAAAAAATATATTTTCTGCCCCGATAATTTGATAACCCTAACCTAACCCAATTTCTAAGTATTTTTATCATAAACAGGATAACTATAGACAATTAGGCTAATTGAAAACTTGATATTCTTTTGCAAAAATGAATATGAAGGACAACTTTTTAATAAAGAACACAGTTTTAGAGCGTGATTTATACCTACAACCGCTTAATCCTGTCACTGTCGAGCCATCTATGTACGAGGAGAAATTAAAGAAAAATAAACATAAAATGTTAAAAAAATCCTCGAGACAGACGGCTGCCTACTGTCTACGCCCTACACCAATACAAACGTATGGGACTGTACGATGATTGAAGAGGAAAATCATTGCGAATTATGAGCCGGTTATACTGACCTCATAAAAATTCATTATTCGAACATCTTTTCTCATGTTCCGTCCAGTGTCTGTATTCTGATCATCTTTACTCCCTTGTGCTCCCATTTTTAATATAAAATGGCGCACATTGATGTGTAATAACAGCAATAGTAGCACTAATAACAGGAGATTTTAGATAACCCTGGGCGTCGCCATCTTATCATGACCCAGAATGCATCGCGTTTCTGGTTAGCCTAATCGCATTTGATAAAGTTTGTATTAATGCGCATTTCAATAAACAACAATCAAAATGAAATAGAATCTCTTTAAATATTTTTGAATTATTTTATGATGATCAAAAGTCAATTTTATTTCTAAAAAAATACTAAATATGATCACATTTTCTCTTTTTTTCAAGGTCAAGAACTATTTGGTTAGGCGTATAGATCCTTACTCCGGTGGTGAAAAAACTAACATCAACAAGATGGGCGAAACTCACGAAGAGGGGAAATCCGAAGTCAATTTCCATCGCTAAATGTCGTGTGTATATCTGTCAACATGGGTTGCTGTAAAGGGAAATGTAAACTTTCAACAAGATATATTCCTGTGACGATTGCCTATATCCTTGTGATTGGTACATCTGGCTTATTTTTCGCGTTTCCGTGAGTATTACTAATACTATTTTCACTTTTTTTAAGACCAAATTTCATGCCGAATCGAGTCGACCCGAGCTGGGACGTACATGTAATGATGTACCCGGTACTGGGACGGTGTAGTACCGTACCGTTGACATTGACCTCTGCTCAGATCAGGCGCAGGCGGAGACGTGAGACTGAGAGTCTCGACTCGATTCTATTTCTAATCTGCTAATGCATAGGGCCTATATATGTCTAGATGTCATGTACATGTAGACTACAGTTTTAACGCTAAAGTCCGACCAAAGGCAAAGCCAAGGACAGGTTAGACAGCTGGCAGCCGTCTGTTTCGAGGAGTTTTTTTTTTTTTTTTTTTTTTTTAATTTCTCCTCATACACAGACGGCTCGCTATCGTGCAGCCACCATTAGGGGACTTACAATGCATAATCCCCCCGTCGGGGCTCTTCAATTTTTGTCTTTAATGAATCAAACTTTTGAAAATTAATGCGACCGAAATGCAAATTAATATTCCCTCTTGTCTTGGCATTAATTGCCAAAAACTGGGGAAAATAAAGTTAAAAGGAACAAAAACAGTGACTTACCTTGGCTGTCGCGCAACTTCACTGCCCTGTTTTATCCGAAGTTAATACACATAAACATATGGCCATTGAGTCCCCTGTACAGATCGCGCTAGATCTTCGGTCTCTGTATTTGGTGAGAGAAGCCAACGGAGTTCAGCTGAACAACCAACATAATTAACAGAGACCAAAGCTTTTGGTCTAAAATAACCAACATAACAGAGACCGAAGCTTTTGGTCTAAGCCAAGGTCTGTCTCGCCCGTAATCACTCACACGTATTGCGAGGTTAGTAATCTATTTCATAAATTTTTGACATGTATCGCCTTGTTTTGCGCCCTCCATTCGACAGCCCCTGACCTCCGTTCTACATAGAGCATCACGTGTCCAAAAGTCATTGCATGGAGCGCTGCACTACATGTGATATGTAACCCAGAAGTGGCAGCGGCCTTTTGCTCCCGCATTACGCTCAGACCCCATGTCGAATGAAGGCCTGCTGCTCGCAGGCCGTCAACTTGATTTCTGTGCAAATTCAATGTGGTAGAGTTTTTCAGTTTTTGTCTCACCTGCCTAGCAGAGTGAGACTATAAGGTGCCGCTGTTCCGACGACTGCGGCGGCGTCAACACCAAATCTAACCGAAGGTTAAGTTTTTGAAATGACAGCAGAAAGTATATGGACCTAGTTCATGAAACTTGGACATAAGTTTAATCAAGTATATTACTGAATATCCTGCCTTTCAGGTCACATGATCAAGGTCAAAGGTCACTTATAGAGGGTCAATGAACTTAGACTATGTTTGGGGAGTCAATATCGAAATCTTAAACTAAGGTTAAGTTTTTGAAATGTCATCATGCTATTCATAGTCACATGACAAAGGTCATTTAGGGTCAATGAACTTTGGCCAAGTTGGGGGTATTTGTTGAATTACCATCATAACTCTGAAATTGTATTGGTCTAGTTCATAAAACTTGGACATAAGAGTAGTCAAATATCACTGAATATCTTGTGCAAGTTTCAGGTCACATGACCAAGGTCATTAAGGTCAATGAACTTTGGCCATGTTGGAGGTAAATTGTATTAAATTGCTGTTATACATGTAGCGTTCAAAGTTTATGGATATAGTTTATGAATCGTGGACATAGGGGTAATCAAGTCACATGGTCACATGATCAAGGTCAAATCTTATTTAGGGTCAATGAGTGTAGTATTGTATATTATATGAATGGTGTTTTTTGTGAATAATTATTGTTTAGTAGTTTTAAAAGTCAGCACTGCTGCTATATTGAATCACGTAAATGCAGGTGAGACTGCCAGAGGCGCTCCACTTGTTAGGTAAAGATGTCCAAGATGTTGGAAGCTATGGTAACAACATACCCCAAATTTGGTAAAGATCTAGCTGTTCCTACAGTACTACTTTATCAGTTTTCAACCAATTCTCATGAAATTTGGCTCACACATTGGTCTTGAGGTAAAGATGTGCTTGGCGTATTTTGGCGTAAGTGTTGGAAAATGCATTGCCATGGTAACAACATATATGTCCAAAAATTAGGCAAAAAACTTGCATTTTGAACTACTTCATCTGTTTTTAACCAATTATGATATTTAGCTCACACATTAGTCTTGGGTACATACTGTACATGTAATACTGGGCAAGACATATTTTTCCATGTGTTAGAAACTGTTGCTATGGTAACAACGTACAGCGGGGGTATTTATCACCTTCAGTGATAGTTCTAGCTTTTCTCGAATCAAGTCATATTTAGATAATCATTGCAGTCACGATGTGTGGATTGTTATGGTTGTAGCAAAGTAAGATCGTGTTTTTTTGCCAGTTGATATTCGTATTTCGTTGAGGATATGGGAGTGATTTCTGTTGCTCTATTGTGCATTTTGATGAATAATACGTTTTCGGTTTCAAAAGGCTGAGTCCGTGAATTGCGTCTGTTTTCCGTGATCTCGGAAAATCACTGTCCCTATACATGCAGGTATTCTATTTTTATTTTTTTGAGGGGATGAGCTTTATTTAGTGCTGTAGCCGAACTGCCGAACCGAACGGAAGTTCGCCGAACTTGGCACTTCCAAATCGGACCGAACCGAACACAAAAGCCTGGTTCGGTGGTTCGGGAAAAAGAAAATTAGGCACATTTATTTTACTACGTAATATGAAGACACGCGGGGACTACATATATTTAAATATAAAATGAAAAAAAAATATTGGTTAGTGATTGTGCACAATAAGAATTCCGCACAAAATATTTTTTAAATCCACTATTTAAGCTCCCATCTTGTCTTTGATTGAATTGTTATCAACTTAAGAATATTTTATTAACATGAATATATTTTTTCTTCATTAAATGAGGGGACATTTGACGCTAAACTTGGTATAAAAGTGTGGTGGAATTACGTATTGCCGTAATCGATCGTGATCGTAATCGTACCTAATTGTTTTCTATTTAATTAAGAAAAAGGACAAGACATGAATTCATTCCTCGTAAATGACAAAGTATGACAGCTTCGGTCTCGTCTTTGATTGAATTTTTATCAGTCTCAATTTTTTTATTACCATGAATTTATTTTTTTTTCTCATAAAATGGGGGGACATTTTAAGCTAAACTCGATTAAAAAGTGTAGTTGAATAACGTATAACTGTAATCGATCATGATTGTGATCGGGCATACATGTAATTGTTTTGTATTTAATAATAGAAAAAAAACTGACATAAATTCATTCCTTGTGACTGACAAAGTAATGGTACAGTATGTATATTTCACCTTCTGAAATATACATATCAATATTAAAGATAAATAAATAAGAGATGAAGGAATGAGGTTAGAAAAAACAGAAAAGATAAAAATTCAAAGCAAGTCAATGCATGTTCCCTGATCGTGAACCGGAAATGGTTGATAAGGAAAGTTGAAACAGGAAGTCCAAACAACCTGCTCTCAGTTGCTATTATGCTGGTAAAATTCATATTCCGAATTTGAAATGTTTTTCCATTGTCAATATTTTCTAGAAAGTGGTTTATTCTGGTCATTTACTGAAAATGAAATGATAAATTTTCAGTTCCGTCTTGGTTCAGACGATCAATGCCGAGTTATTTCATAACACTAAAATACACAGTACAGTCCCATGTACTCATTTTCGTGTTGGAAATATGTTTGTGAAGTCACTCTAGTGTCGATCTTTCAGGACCAAGAATGGACTGATATTTTATCTTTTTAAAGTAATTGATTGACCAGATTTAGCCACTTTTCAGAAAATAGGGACTTTCTAAAAGATTTCAGATTCTTTGGAATGTTAATTTTACCAGTATAATAACAGTTGAGTGGAGGTTGTTTGTCTACTGTTCCGACATTCCCGATCAACACTTTCCAATCGGAGAAGCTGCGTTGGCAATGGCATCGTAATCGATCATGATCATATTTACATGGAATAATCAATGAACAAAAAAATATTCTGTTCTTTGTAATTCTGTTTCTATCCTCATTCTCTCGTTATCAATATTATTTTCTTTGTTTTTTTTTTATTCAATTTAAAAATGAAAGTAGAAATGACTCTTATTTTTGGTTTCAAGATTGAAATAAATAAAAGAAAGTTATGCAGCAATTTTTATAACCATTCTTTTTAGAAACAAAATTCATAATAAATATACGACAGAATATTGATACAATAATCTGTCCGAGGGTTGGCAATCCCTAGTTTTAAATGTTAATAATTTAATTGCGCATTTATTGCCGAACCCCGAACCGAATTTGCCGAACCCTGCCGAACTGAACAGAACCCGAACATGCCGCCTGACTTGCAGCACTAGCTTTATTAAAGGTCAAGTCCACCCCAGGAAAATGCTGACTTGAATAAATAGAGAAAAATCAAACTAGCATAGTGCATAATAGCATAACTGTTTTTTTTTTAATTAAGTGAAATGTCATAACTTTCTTATTTTACATCCAATTTTGATGAAATTTTCAGTGTTATTCTTGTTAGATTTTTCTCTTTTTTGATTAAAATCAACTTTTTGTTGGGGTGGACTTGTCCTTTATATAAGTCCCAGATGCTTTTGAGAGTATCCTCACACAATACAGACTTTTGTCCTGCCTCCACACATTCTCAATCTGAAGAAAATACATTTACATATGATGTAGCCCCCTTGAATTAAATCCCAAAACCAATTCTTTTCTTGAGAGAAATATGTTCGAATCCCTCCACAGATTGACATATTTTGGCAAGGGTTCCGTCCTCTTTTGCGTACTCCCCACCCAGGTTTTGAATGGTTTATCAGGTGCAATGGAAAAGCCTATGTAGTGCATGTATGTCTATTACAATTGAGTTTGGAAACTCATGTTGAAATGCTTCCAATAATAATAATAATAATAATTAGACTTATATCGCGCCAAATCCACTCTGTAGAGTGCTCAAGGCGCTTTTTAGGAAATTATAAAAGAAATTAAGAAGAATTAAACAGAAATGTTTTGAGGTAATGTTTGAAATTTTCAGAAGTCATGCTAGAAGTCAATGGCTAGTGGAGAGAGTGTGCAGGCCTGGCTATGTTTGCAAGTCAGGAACTGATGACCAGGATACATGTATAAAGTTTTTGTAAAATTGAAAGCAGAATATTATGAATATCTGCCAACTTTTAAACTAAAAATGTATTATTACAATGAATTATTTATCTTTTTATGAAAATCAAGTAGTTACTTCCTACAGGTAAATTTGAGAATTTGACCATTTCCATGAAAGTGGTATAATGTACCTGTAGCCATTTTTGGTGAGGTAAACATTCCATGTTTTATGCAGTTTGCATTGATATTGAGTATGTGTGCTAACTAGGGACAGTGATTTTCCGCGATCGCGGAAAATGGACGGAATTCACGGAAAGGGCCTTTTGAAACGGAAAGTGGCATTTCAAATGGAAAATCACGGAAAACGTATTTTTCCTCAAAATACACAGAACAGCAACAGAAATTACAACAAAATATGAATATCAAATGGCCACAAAACCGTTGGGCTTCACATGCACATATCATTCGGACAACACGGTCGTGTGTTGCTGCCCTCTACGGTCTTAAAATCCAAGATGGCGGATTGGCGAAAGTCGTTGACTGCTGATAACGATGTCCATAAAACCCCAAAATTATTGATGAAATTTCATTTAACCGTAAAATAATGCTAATAATGTGAAAGGTGAGGATGTATTCATGTTAAATGTGTTAGTCAAAATATTTTGTGCACCCGCATAGATCCGATTAGAACAGATTCTATTGCGTTGTTGGTACAGTGGCAGATACAAATTTTGACCAGCGCGAGTGTTGTGATATTGCTATTCAATGGGTATTGTATATTCAACGAGTCCACCCCGGGCGGATGACTGAAACCAGTGCGTTGTGTGTAAACGTCTCTCCCCTGTTTCATAGATGCAGGCTATGTTACAGTGGAAAACACTCCATCCCTTGGATAGGACGTTAAATGGAGGCCCCGTGTAGAGGAGAATCACCACCTTTGCACGTTAAGAACCTACTGCACTATTCAAATAAGAGTAGGCGGGAAACCCCGGTGTAGTGGTCCACCTGCATTCCCCCAACCAGTTATCGGGAGGAGAGACCTGCGGGTCACAGTTCTGTGTGCGCGCCCTTGTAGGCGACCCAGATTGGCTGGCTCCTCCAATGTGCCTTTGAATGTCTTTGACAGATATATGGCGCTATACAAATGCTGTGCATCATCATCAATTTGAGATTTTCTGAAACGGAAAAGGCAATTTTTTTAACGGAAAATCACTGTCCCTAGCTAACGTACATGTACATGTACGTAGGCCTACATGTTGGTGAGGTTGCTTGTTTGCATTGCATATCGAATACTGCTTTCTCTTGAAAGAGGAACACAATTTGCAATTAAAAAAAAATAGGCTCAGTGTGAATGAACCACAGACATTGTACATTGATTGTGTATCAGCAAAATAGTTTAAAATCAGCTGGTATGTGTTCTTAGTTTGACATTGATGATAATAAAATGGATAAAAAAAATTATGTAAGGAGAATTGCATATTTGCTCTACTACACAAACTATGCAGTTTGTGTTCTTTGTTCTTAGGGATCTAAATCGAAATTTTGATTCACATTTCACACAGGTCTTTAACACGAAACGCCCATCTATTGTCGATAACTTGATATATCCCTGAAAGTTTATAGATTTAATTGAAAACTACAAAATATATGAGGAATATTCCCTTCTTTCTTTCTTGACTTTGACCTCAATTTGAGGATATTTCAGGTGATGTTAGATTCCTGACATCATTGTGTACATGTAGGATGAGACAGAATCCGTTTCTGGCGAAGCCCCCACCCCCCCCCCCCCCATAAAATGCCAT
This sequence comes from Lytechinus pictus, assembly GCF_037042905.1. Lineage (NCBI taxonomy): Eukaryota > Metazoa > Echinodermata > Echinoidea > Temnopleuroida > Toxopneustidae > Lytechinus > Lytechinus pictus. The sequence continues at coordinate 33,707,996 of NC_087246.1, forward strand.
TCTTGGCATACATGTACATTCTGATATGCCAATGATTAATCCAATAATGAGTTTGAACACCAGGGTCCATTTCATAAAGACTGAATATAATTCCCATGATGTTGGCCAATCAACTGAATGATTTCAGAAGCTTTCAACAGCTATTGCAAATTTGCAAAAAGTTTTATGAAATGGGGCCCCTATAGGATTAGTATTTTAGACTCTTTTGGGCTCCATTTCTTGACTTGAAAAAAAAAGCAAAAAAACTAAAACTGATGATCGAATCAGATACAAGATGGAGTTATAGGGAATTATGGTAAAGCAAGAGTTCATTGACTTTATCAAAGAAGGGAATATTTCCTCTTTTCTTGTTAGTTTCCAACAAAATCAGAATACAGTGGTGTATACATTTATCTGCCCCCTCCTTCCAAAAATGGATCGGAGGTTATCACCATAGGAGGGAAATTACATGTAATGGCAGGGGGGGGGGAATGAAAGGCCCTTTGGCCTTATTGGATCATCCGACAGGACAAGTGATGAAATAAAGTTTGTAGAGGCCTGTTTGCTTTCCAGGCGAGACTGCATGGAGTGTTTCTCTTGTTTTAATTCCGCATGTGAATTTATTTATGAAATGATTTTGTAATGTATATACATGTATTTCTTTATGAAATGAATTTGAAATTTAATTGAAATAAAGATGTAGAAATATACATTTTTTACATCTTGCCTTAAGTTGAATAATTGATTTTGGAATAATGACAAAGTCAGTTACTGTCTTTAGCCACAAGTCAAATACCTGATGACAAACTACATGTACATGTACACCATGTATACTTGTCCCTTTAAAAAAAATTAACAAATTACATCTGGAAAAAAAGACAAAATATTTTTCCCCTGACTCTCTCATTAGTTTGCTATTTCCATAGACTCAACACATTTGTTCGCACACAAGAACAGGCTCAGTGACAGTGACCTGTCTTTTTAACTCGTCACATCCCACATGTAAGTGTATCAACAGGAAAAGTAGAAAACCACGGTGGATGTGAAATGGATTATGAAAAGGACTGGGATCAGGAACACTGCAGTATATTCTCACATGGTACACACCTTGACCATGCCTGGGATGGAGACTAGACTCCAAATCCCGTACATGTACATAGAAGTACATGTAGCCAAAATACATGAGTGAATATACCGGTAGTCTCCTATTTCAGGCTCATCATTATGCACTATATGCGGAAACCACTGGTCTGTGCCTGCAGTATTATCAGTGGTAACGTTTGTCATCCGACCTGGGATCGGGATGAAATCCCAGCGGTGTCAGCCCCCTATTATTTGTTATTTTAGTTATTATTCTCAGATGGTTTCAGGATCAGTATATTGTGATCAAGAAACAGAAACATAGTAAAATCATCGCCTCTTACATGTATAATGTATATTTATCATTTATTAAATTTCTAATAATAATAATGTTTAGATAGATGGATAGATAAATTTATTAATAAAAATCAAGACATCATTGGGGCTAAGGCCGAATTGCAATGTATATACATGAACAAGGTAATTAATGACACAAAAATGTTAAAAAAATAACACAGATAATTATGAAATAAATTATAGCCATTTCAGATTCATGTAGGAAACTGCTGTACCAGCGTGCCCTGCATAACATAATAATGATAATATGTTATTATTACCCTTCTCCAATCTAAATGATGAGTGCCTAGCAAGAAGGCAAAAGAAAATGTTTCATTTTTAAATAAGTCTTTGGTATGAGGGGATCGAACCCACGACCTCCCGTTCATGAGGCGGGTGCTCTACCATTGAGCCACCATGCCCGGTTTCTCTTATTGCATGTAAAAAGGGATGGGTAGGTGATGCTATTTGTGAATCTTATTCCTACAGTACATGCCCCTTCTGTAGGGCAAGTAAAGCAAATATTTCAGATCATGCTATAAATTAACCCCCCCCCCCCCGAAAAAGCTAGGCCTACCAATGAAAATAGGAATCCCAAATATTCTAGTACCGGAATACAAAATACAAAATAAAAGAAAAATGATGATTTGGACTGTTCAATTGCAGACTCGGTTATGTTTTTGCACTAAGAGTTATCATTGATTTTTCTTCACTCAAGCACTGCCACAGAAATACAGTGGATGTTTTGCCAATGCTAGCACTTGACGAGCACATGATCATTCTCATTTTTGATGTGGGGGGAAATGAAGGATCAAACCAATATTACGAAACAAAATTTGCCAATTTTATTACAAATTCCAAAAATCGGTCATAAAGAAGACACAGAACTGATATCCAAGCAATATAGTATGTATGTATTTGCCTGGAGTAGAAAGGTTTTTTTTTTAGGTGGGACATAGTACATGTATATTTCTTCCTCTGTTTGTGGGTAGTTCTGGGGAATGTACTTGCAGTTACATGTATTCGGCTTTTTGTTTGCCTGGCCAGACGCGATGAGGAGCATGTCGTCAGATCAGTTAATTAATCAGAAATTTGCATGCACTTTACTTAATATGATTCAACATTTCAGCCCAAACATTATACAGTGTGTATCAAAAAAAAGTTTACACTTTAAAAAATATACAACATGTGGGTAATTTTTTCACATATATTCTTGGGTTTGGGTCTCATCTATCTAATGAAAGTAAAAGTTTTGACAGAATGTTACACTTGAGTGAGCACTGTGCATTTTTGTATACATGTAGCTCGCAGAAATCTGTTTGCGCAGAAATGCTCGTTTTCACGCTGTGTCAAGGGGAAACGGGCGATATCAAACTTACCCTGTGAAACATTTCTTATACATTTCCCCTGCACTTTTAGTCAATTGAATTAAAACGGATACATTCAAGCATTTTGTAACAATTTAATCACCCAAACTGAAATGTCAACACTTAGTAAGCACAACCTTTACCCTTTTTGTGCCAGCTGGATCTGAGGACATAACTGAATCTGAACAAAAGTTTAAATCAGATATCTCCAGCATTTTTTTCTCTAAGTTTTTATCATTTAAAGTGAGTTTATAATTCATTTTTCATTTAATACTTGTTTCTCCACATTATTGTCAAGCTTGATTAACAAAATAAAAATCAAGCCTAAGCCATTTCATGTAAATCACAGCTCATTGTAAAGCAAATATCGTCACAATGGCCGCGGTGTGTGGGGGAGTGGGGTGGGGCGCAATGCACTCTTCGAAGTGTTTTGGGCAAGGAAACAAGTTAAAAAAGGTAAAAGATATCTTCAAATCAATTTTACTAGCTAAATTTTACATGTTCTTAATGATTAAGGTCTACTTTTATTCGCATAACTATTTCAAAGTTCTGCGCAAATCATTTTTCATTAACTTTTCTAAAGTAAGTGGTGCTCACTCAAGCGAAAATATTTTTCGACATTTATATTGTCAATTGGTTAAATGGATCTGTACCAATGTTAAAATGTGGAAAAATCTTCAGGATATCACAAATGTATAATTTTACAGGATTTTTTCTAAGTGTAAACTTTTTTTTGATACGCACTGTATACTGATTTTTGCAGTACACCCTAATTTATAAGAATTGTCTTCAGCTTTCCCATTATTGTCTTCTAAAAAGGAATACACTTGAATGAGTAATGGAGTCATGCCTTGATATAATTAGAATAATTTCTACTAGTACTACATGTACATTGGTTTAACTTTCTTTTTCATCACTATTATTTGCACTGAATAGCCTTTCCATTCATCCCATTCATGTGCATACTCTTTATTTTATTTTTCTCGTATTGCAAGGGCTATCGGAAATCCAATAAAAAAAATTAATTGCCTGCGTAGTTCTGTAAATTGAACTGTGACATTTCCACAGGCACACAAACACAAACAAACTTCACAATTGAATGTGGACTCCTTGTACATAGCTGCTAACATTTTTTTTAAATGTTTTTATCAACAAAATTATAGCCTATCGGTTTTCTTCAGAAATTACAAACTAATACAAGTTCTGTACAATAATGTGGAAGAGTTCCAAAATTGAGGAAGTTGATTTCAGTTTCAGGTACATCAATTTGTTCGTACAGTATGAAGTCAGATACATGTACATGTATACTGGGATTACTGGGTCAAAATTCAAACATCCAAAATAAGTTTAACAAACAAAGTATCTCTTATACAAAACTTTCATTTGTTTGTAAGAGTTCTAAATCTGAGGAAGTTGATTTCAGTTTCATGTACTGTATGTGTAGACCTATGAATGGAGTCACAGATATATTGGGTCTGAGATTTTTCCACCATGCGATGCCAAAGTTGCTTTCCCACTTGTGAAAGTAAAAGCAAAATCAACTTGTAAATATTTATTTTTGAGATACATGTACATGTAGGAAATCATGAAAACATATATGGAAATTTTCCTATTATAATTGCCTGTAGGAATGAAAGGCTTTCTTTCAGCACAATGGCAATGAATATATTTGATACTCATCGAAATTTCATGTATGTGTTCTCTTCTCAAAAATTATTATTTTAAAGAAATATGAACCATTTTTCACTTGACTACATGTACATGTATATCCAACCATTCCTGCTCCAACCATATGTTGCTTTAATCATTAAAAGAGACATGCAGGCCCAATTAAACAGGGCATAAATTATACATTGCTTTACCCCCCCCCCCCCCCCTCTCCCAAGCTCACCCTTTTTGACAAACTCCTATTTTTCAATCTCCTGTTTCCTAAACATGGATAAATTGCTTTAATAATAATATGGAATTATTAATGACATTTAACGATATTTCTGTGTTTGTTATGTAAAGATTATTACATGTAATGGATTACATGTATATATCTAGTTAGTTACACAGTAGTGGAGGGAGATGATGTGGAGCCAAGATAACTGAGGGATGAAGATGCAGGCAAAAGTGTTTAAACTATACATGCATTTTGTGTATAATTTGTATGTTCTGCTTTTCTGTGACCTTGCGATGCAGTTATCCTCCCGCCGTGAAGGGAGAGAGCTGTGAGGCGGCTTTATTCCATCAACGTATCTCTAATGAAATGCAACTTGTGCATCGCTCCCAGCGACTTGCGTGGCGTCCCGCTATAATTCATATATTCATGTCAAGCCATGGTAGCTCCGAACGTGAGAGAGCCCCAGAGCTTCCCAGTGATATGTATGTCTGTCTGGAGAGAGAGAGAGAGAGAGAAGATGAGTGTGGGGAAACAGGGAGAGAGTGGGGGGGGATGGGGAGGGAGTGGGGGGACGGGAAGAGGGGGTGATGGAATGAGGGGATGGGTAACATTGTGGACGAAGGAGAAAGAGCAAGAGAGATTGAAAATTTAGAGAGAAAAATAGGGGAATATGTTCCTCTGACCATGGGTAGAATGTTGGTACAAAGTTTGTAAAAAAGGAAAGAAAAACAAGGAAATGGAAAATGCTGAAAAAGAACATGTGAAATGATTCCTGCAAGAGAAGGACAGAGATGGTTTAAAGAGAAAACAAGTGAATGGAGAGAGAGAGAGGGGGGTGAGAGAGAGGGGGGGGGGTGAGAGAGAATGAATGAATGTATTATATAATGTTTCAAAGTCAAACAATTAATGGACATCTAGGGATTATTCAAGCGATTGAAGGAAGAGAGATGGAGAAAGATATAAAGAGAGAGAGATTAAATAGGCAGCAATAGTTAATGTACATTTAGCATGCAGAGAGTAAGAGATACATTAATGCAAGGATCCTTGGCTTTTTTTCAAATACTGAGTAGCTTGCTAACTGCATTAAAAAATCATTTTTTATCCCTGTGCACAGTGTCAGTGTGAGGTTAAGCCTGACGAGCATTTAATTTTGTAACATGAATCTCTGCCGGGAGAAGTGTTTGGTGTGCATGGCAGTGCGTGACAGTGGCTGTAGATGAATTATCTGCTTGGTAAACTGGCCTAGAGGCTAGAGCACTGCCTCATGTCCATGATGTTCAAGAATTTGGGATCATGGAAAAGCTCTAAAACAAAGGATTTCAGATCTCAGTACACATTATTTGAAATTAGTTTTAAAACTTATGTAAGAAACTTTATTACTTTTCACACTGCATTTCCTCAACCCAACAGTATCCTTAACCCCGGACTATACTTAACCCCTTACTATCTTTTTGTTTTGTTTCAGACTGTCTTTCTTAACCCCATACTATTTGCTTTTTAATAGCCAGGGTTAACGCCTTAACCCCGGTCTATCCCACAACTCATTAATAATCATGATTTGCGGCACAGATTTACATACAATTTCGACTCAGTGATTGGCGCGGTTTGGTTTCAGACTGCAGGTCTAAGCACCGCAGTGAGCCAGCTAACCCTGCTTCTTAGCAGGGCCAGATAGTACCGTACTATTTACTGTGCTAGCCCACTTTGGTAAAGCGTAGTGTGAAACCGAAGTGGTCTATAAGCTTGACCCCGGGAAATTTCTGTTGTGTGAAAAGCATATTAGTTTCCCATATTTTCACGAAACATTGATACATGTACTGTATGCATATCAAAGATGGTATGCAAATGAGGGAGCCATTCACTATTTCTTTCGTACATGTATCATCATCTTGAAAATTTCTTTGATTTTATCCCTCCAATGATACTTTGATACTTTGATTGCTCATTTAAAATATAAAATCTTTGTTAAAACTCATTGTCACTTTGTGGAGATCCTTTTTATCAACAAGCAAAAATCATCATCAATTTTCTCATGTGTATACTGACCGGATGTGCGTGTAGGCTTTAATATATACAGTACACATTAAGAGAATAAGCTCATTGAAAATATAAAGTTTCATTGTTAAAACTCATTGTCACTTTGCAAAACCTAAAATTGCAATAACTTGAAATCCTATTTTATGTCCAATTTTGCTGAAATTTTTTCAGTGTTATGCTGGTCTGCCTTTTCTCTTTCTTATTCGAATCAACTTTTTGTTTGGTGGACCTGACCTTTAAGACTCCAATTCAATTTGCAATAATCAAGTCCTTTTGGGTGCATTCATACCCCACGGTAATAGAAAATACCTGGAATTTTGCCAGTGTGAAAGCAAGAACATTGAAAGTGAGGCAAGAATAATGTCTTGTCTTGTTGCTCGCTCATAACTACAGGAACTTTATCTGGTTTAGGTTTAACACACGCACAAAAAACATATCAGGTTTTTTTAGGCATTTAATATTTCTCAGAATTTACAGACCTGTATTATTGTGATTGAGTAGGTATGAAAACTTCTGTGTATACACTTGTACATGTAGGCATGTCTAACCTTATCAACTGCTTTATGGCATAACCTTCAGATAGCAAAAGATGATTTGTGATCAAATCATTTGACAGCAATGAAACTTGTGAGCGTACATGTACCTCATCAATAAACCGCATCGATTTCAACATACTTACATGAACGAGTACATCTAATTACTTTTAGGGTAATATATCATGCTGTGAATGAAGATAACAAATATATTTATGGCAGAGGTGTCCATGAGGTGTTAAATGACCAGTGTTTGTTTTGCTTTTTATGCATCTGCCATCTTATGGATTAATGTACCAGTAGTTTCATATCAGATGAAGATAAGTTGTCAGTGAGAAGTTCAGATACACTACCAGTCACAATTCTTTAACTTACTATTACACTATAAAGGAGAGAACAATATGATTAGTGAACTAAACCTATTGTTCTCTGTTTTTATAGTGCAATTCTACATGTAGTGAATTCAAGAATTGTGAAGAGGAGGCATGGACATGTATACATGTACATGTACAATACGTACATTATATATATACATGTTAATATCTTCTCAAGATCCATACAGGTGGAATTTTGTAGGGTTGCTTTGTCGTTACTATTAAAAGTGTTATATAATATAATTTGTTTGTTTTGTTTAAAAGTGTGTTTTCTGTGTGAAGTCTTAAAACATTTGCGAAAGATTTTTTAAAGTCCCTCACTTGCATGATATAAATATATTGTAAATTCTAATCTAAATGTACTGTATACATGTACATGTTTTAAAAAAAAACTTGCACAATGTTACCAGAAATAATACATGTTTATTTCTGATTCTTGAATACTGTATGTGTTTTAACATCTCAATGTGTTTCTTTCGATATTTTAGGAGCTAAATAAACTAGATTACATAGTATATCGACACTAATGATGCAGATTACCGCAGTTCATAGACCACTTGTTTTTTTTATAATTTTTATCACAAATTTACGTGATTTCCAAGAATGGTCCTTGTATTTCTAATAGATGATGGATTACATACTGTGTGTCACAAAGTAATTCTTTTGATGACAGAAACAAAATATGAAAATTATCGGTTTACAGAAAAAAAAGAGTAATTTACTTTACTCATGTGTAAACTGTAAGGCAGCGATTTGTAGGGGAGATGGAAGAAAATGTATCTAGTCCAAATTGTGGTATAATCTGAGCCGTCTGACAAAGCTTGTTGACGTCAAGAGTTACAGAGTCGGCTATTTATTTGGAGAGGATACTGTACATTTTCCCTCCAGCAGATTTAGAGAAATTTTATCCATAAGAGTAAACCCATTTCCAAACTCTTTGTCAACTGAATTTTTCAAGTAGTTGATTACATTACACTCAGGAAAATTAGTTTGATAGGTTTATCAGATAGCATTCCTAGGGTTCAACATAAAGAATGAAAATGAGGAGCATAAAATAATTGAAAATGAAAATATGCTTTGATCATTGGTCGCAGATTATTAGCTGTATATTTTAAAAATGCCAATCATGGAAGTGAAGAAAATGACCTGGTGGAATTTGAATTATAAGTTGTAGACTGTTGCATTTAGTCCAATTTTGCTGTTACTGTACATAAGAATGGTTTATACATGTACAGTATGTAATAGCAAAACTGGACTAAATGCAACCAAAATGGACTTTTCTGTATATTGTACACATGTACATGTACAGTATGTACGTATACATGTATGTAAATTTTTACAAATTTGAGTTTTGACAAAAAAACATGTAAATGTTTTGAAAGTTAAATACATTAAAAAAACATTGCCAACAAATTTGGAAACCTGCTTGAAGCTTGTAGGGATTTACTTAATCCAATATCAGAGCCAATGGTTTAACCTTCTTGTATTAAGAATGAAAAATTGTTCTGATAATGTTTCAACTGTCAAAGCAGTTCGAATTCAAATATCAACTACATGTAGTCCGCATTGGAACGTGTGTTTGAAGTAGCTTGTATGTAGAGTTGTAGACTCCATATACATGTAAACCGGTGCATGTATATACATTTACATACATGTAGATCATGTATACTGCCTTTCTATAGAGTTCTGCACAACATTAATGTAGAGGATATGAGTGTACATGACTGTACAGCCGTTGAAATCAAACTCGCTCTTTCATTTGGACCTGAAAATAATACTATATTGATCTAATAAACATTGCATGAACAAATCCTTCAGCTTTACCTCTTTTTAATAGGAAAAGTGATTAATGATAAGACTCTTTTAATATACATGTACTGTACTGCAGGGTTGACATACAGTACATATCAGAATAGTAGACACGCAAAATGCTTGGAGTAGACTGTCTTGAGTAAAAGGGAGAGATAAATGTCAAAATGTGGGAGTTCAATCAGATGGCTCTGAAACAGACTGAAATTATACAAAATGAACACCATTTGAAGAAAAACAAATGTAGATTGATTTGATGCTATTCAAGGAATGACATTTTCAAACATTACATCTAGTAACAGTACTTGTACTGCACATGTTATAAAGTCAATTGAGATTCATGTTCATCAGTTCATTTTTTTGTAAATGGGATATTAAATTATGAAACAAGTTTTATAATAAAATTATAAATGTACATGTACTCCAGTTGATTAAATGTCAATCATTTTGTAATCATGTGCTGGTACTCATCTATTTCCAAAGTTGGTGAAGAAATGTACATGTAGTTTGCATACAATACATGGAGATGTAATCAATCTGCCATGTACATTACTTAAGTTGCCAGTTTCGGGAATCGGGATGTTATCTTGCTGGAAGAAGTTAAAGGGCACGTCAATATCCATGCATGTTCATAAAAAGACTGAAAGAAGAAATTAAAAGAACCATTGAAAAAAACAATTTCAGCTTACTAAACCCGAAGCAATTGTACACTGTAAAGGTGAAGTCCACCAAAAGTTAATCTTCAAAATAGGAAAATCAACATGATTAAAGTATGAAAACAGAGAAATCAAAGAATAAGATCAATGAAAGTTTGAGAACAGTTTATTTTCTCCTTATTACTGCAATACATGTGAATCAGTTTGAATCTTGATTCCATGTGGAATTGACATTGTTGTAACCTATTGTGATTTGATGAAGCATCTTGTTATTGTGAAATCTGTGATGAAATGTAAAATTTTCAAAATAAAATACAAAGAAAGAGTGAGTGAGTGAGTGATTGAGAGAGAGAGAGAAAAAAAAATAGTCACATTTGTATGTATCACTGGGTTGTGAAAAAAAAATAGGGAAATATAACATTGTTCTGATTTTGATTAAATTTTCAGTGTTATGTTTGTTTGAATTTCTCTTTTTTATTCAAAGAAACTTTTTGTTGGGGTGAGCTTGACCTTTAAACCAGACTTCTATTTTGGAACTCCTGCTTTACTTTTTGAGGATTTCACGATATTCACACGCAGTGTTGCAATTTGAAAATACAATGTACATGCAGTGCATTTTGAGCACTCGTGTAATTGTACCTCGGTGGAATCTAGATGGCTTTAGAGGTGGTTTGATGAAGAAAGCATGGATACAGAACATCAAGTGTCAGTGACACTTGCACGAGACTGTCCTCTCTAAAATTAACCTTCCAAGAAAAGCGGGATATTGTTTGCGTAGGACGAGGGGTTTTCCACCGGTCAAGAAGTATTGATTCGTTTCCGTTCCACCAAAAGGTGGAATTACGCCTTGATCTACATCCATATACGATACAGATGCTTTGCTGCATGGACGTTCATCTTTTATGTGGTACAAATATGTTGAAATATTGTCCTTCAAATTTGTGCAAGGCATTATGAGGGGAATAGAGGAAGGAATGACCTGTATTCTAATTTTGTTTTTATCATATTTGTAAAAAATGTCCATAGACAATAAAAATGAATGTAATTAATTTAATTTATATTTCCCTCATTTACCGTATCTTTAATTTTGATTTGAGGGGCAAGTCCACACCAACAAAGAGTACTACTTATAAATTAGAAGAGAAAACCCAAATAAGCACAATGCTGAAATTTTCATCAAAATCAGGTGGAAAATAAGAAAGCTAGGACATTTAAAAATTTTCCTTCCACCACCACCGTCCCCCAAAAATCCCAAATCCATGTCTGCCTTTATATGCACATAGAAATCGAGTTACATGTATGTCTACAGGCCAACATTTGTACATGTACATTGTAACTCTCTTAAATCTTGACCTAGCCGCTACTCCATTCAGTCAACAGACCTTTGGCAAGGAAATACATGTATGGATTTGGGGATGAATATATGTCTCTATTGAGTAGTGACAAATTTATATAAATGGAATTTGTGGTTAGGCACCCAATGGAATGGAAACGATGAGTTAGAGATTGGGGAAGGGGGCATTAGCCTTGCAAGATAAGGGTGCTAACGGATGGCTGTATATGTGTCTATGGATATATATGTACATGCACTGTACTCATATTCAGAGGGTGCATTGATCTTCGCATTTGAAGTTACATGTTCAACAGTCAACTTAAGCCCCGTTTTAATAGACAGTGCCCGGGCAGAGGGCGAGTTGAAAAAAGCGGGGTAGAATTCCTCAACGAGGCGATAAAACCACGGGTGATATCCTCCATGCGCCGTCTTAACGGAGGACACTCGCTAAAATCTTACCCGGGAAGGTTGCATGCAAAGTGTAATTACAGACGAATATCGTGGATTTAAAAAACAAATGATGCCACTGCAATGGTATGAAAATTAGCTACCTGTAGTTTAGTCAAGATGAGTCTTGGGGAAAAATCCTTCCCGACACAGTCCTGCTTTTCTCCCAGTGGGAGCGTGTTAATAGGATGTGGGGATTTTTTTTCACCCTGCTTTTATCGGGGTAGGGCAGTCAAAAAAGTGTCTTAAGACGGGGAATGATTCGCAAATGCAAACTTGATCTCAGAACATGTTTTCTTATGTTGCCTTGTTTTGAGAGCATTCAGAATTATAAGCCCACAGTTTGTTTCTGTGCAACAGTAGAGCACAGTTTGACACAGGAAGTGAAGATTAATTCCCACTTTTTTCATTTTCTGTTGTTCACTTTTTAAAAGCACGTTCATAGCACAAGCAACTCATCAGCCGAAAACAGAAAGATTGAGAGTCGTGACTTTCATTCACGAATCTAAACATGTTTTGTTCATTGCCTCTTCCAGAAACCGTACGGTATCTCCATTAAACACCAATGAATTCGCACAAATTTTGGAGAATTAACCAGGTACAATGTAGGCTATTCACATATTCAGTTGCCACTGCGCTTATTAAGGTCAATGAGTAGGATAATCAGCTTTTTTAAACACTAGTTTATACATGTACATGTAGAAAACGAAAATACATACACCCACTAATACATTTGCAATGTAGAAGGTCATTTATTTGTTAATATGATTCTCCAAGGAGAGTAAGAGTATTGTGGCTCTATTTCATACAGCAAATTGGAAAGTGAATGAATTATTATTATTTTCATTCTTAAAATCCAATGCATTATCCATTTGAATCTCTTTATTTTTATTTCAGATTAAGAGGTCTGATCATAACGTGTGAATACCACCCTGCTATAGCTGCCTTTGACGTTCTCCTGTTCCTGGTCGCCCTTATCAACTTCCTACTAGCAACGTTTGTTGACCCTGGAGTATTCCCAAGAAGTAAGCATTTCATTTCAATAGGATCCTCGCAAGGACAATACAAGATTTCTTTTTTTTTTAAAGGAGCTCCTCTTTTTCTGATTTGATTTTGTGTTGAAGCAATTTACTGGAAGTCAGTCGACAATAATTTGCTTGAGGTAGAGGTTTTTCTTGTTCATAATGTTGGATAAGGGGTAGCGTTTTTGTTATTTCAACAGTGGAGTTTTAAGATTTGCATGGCAGTTGAGATTATGGATATTTTCATGGAATTTAGATAATATGAAACCTCTTATTGTAATAAGCTATATGCCTTTCATCCTATAGATACATTTCTTGTTATGATCAAAATATGATTGTGTTATGTTATTTATTCAAGTATTGATTTCTCTTAGCTGCAGTTGGAGACGAAGACAGAGACGATGACTTGAGGGCACCCTTGTATAAAACTGTCCAAATCAGAGGTATCCAAGTCCGTATGAAATGGTGTTCAACCTGTCGCTTTTATAGACCACCAAGATGTTCACATTGTAGCGTCTGCAACAACTGTATCGAGGTATGTAATTATTATTCTTTGTATGTTATTCGTAGTTTGGGTTTTGGCTTGCAAATTTCAAATTTATTACTTCATACATTTACATGTATGTAAAATATATATATATGGTAGATTATGAGGCAATGCCTTCTTGCTGTTGATAATGTATAATTCATTTGTTGCTTTGCAACACAATGGTTCTTATGCTCATGCTTATATTGTGTCTGCAGTTCGTGAAATTTATTTTTGTACATTTGCATTCTATCGCTTCACGCTGCGAGGGAGTGGGAGGCTCCCCCCAACAAAAATAAATAAATGAATAAATTATTATTGGCAATACCACATACAGTCAATGGCTTTCATTATTTATCATTATTTATCAGTCTCATGCCAATACATGGACTTTTAAGGATGGTTAAAATTGTATTCTATTTGTAGAAAGGAAACCTTTTATTGAAAAAATTTGACCACCCCCCCAAAAAAAAATAAAATAAAATAAAATAAATGAATGGATGGATGGATGGATGGATGGATTAATAAATAAATTAGTAAATAAAATATTGATAGGCACTTTGCTTCTTCATGTACATCGAGATGGGATATCGTAAGTTTGCTTATATTCAAGTTTAAAAGTCAGAAGTACACATGTCTTTGACCTATCTTTTATTTAGCACATTTGAATTTTCTGCATTTTTTTAATGAACAAAGATTATTCTTTGCAACCTGAACACTTGCATAAGCCTATTAATGTAATCCAATATAAAAAAAACTGGATTCTAGGTAGGCAGTACCACTTTTATTAATAATCAAATTTTTCTTCAATTGAACTGATTAATTCCAAGAAAATACAGATTTGTCTTAAATTGCTGATGGTGCAAACCTACATGTACATGTAGGTAAATGTATATTAAAGCCATTGCTTTGTGCCAGAGGGCCCATGTACATGTACAAGCCTATAAATGGAAGTTTTGGAATTTAATATTCAACAGGTTACATGGGTGTAATTACATGTATATTCGTTCAAAATGATAACAGAGCACATTATAATCTTCTCAGAGTAAGTTTATGCTGCTGTTGAACTGTTCAAGTATTAAAGTACTATGCATGCCAGCCCCTCCAAAGTATAGTACTTCTTTAAAGGAGAATGAAACCCTTGAAACCAGCTGAATCCATATCAAAGAGAAAAATCAAAGACACATATTGTTGAAAGTTTGAGGAAGATTGAATGAATAATAAGAAAGTTATGAGCATTTGAATATTGAGATCACGAATGCCATGTAGTTCCTCCCATTGGCAATGCGACCAAGACCTGTGATGTCACACACGTACAACTCCCTCATTACTTTAGTACTTATTTCACTTATATTCTCACTTTTATAGAGTCTATCACAAGGTGAGGTGTTCTCTTTATGAGAGGACAAGTACAGAGGTTTCACAGCATTATATCATTGATGAATCGTTTGTCATATGATTAGAATGAGCAAAAAGAGATGTTTTGGGGTATATTTTCAGTGTCCAAAAGGGGAGAGTTGTTCATCTATGACATCATAGATCTTGGTCGCATTGCCAATGGGAGGATCTCCATAGCATTAGTGATCTCGACATTCAAATGCTCATAACTCTTCTATTGCTAGTCCTATTTTACTCAAACTTTTGTTGAGTTATTGTTATTATTTGATTTTTCTGCTTTCACAAAAGCAAACTTGCTCCAAGAGTTTCATTCTCCTTTAAGCGACAATGAGATTGATATCTTTATTATACAGGAGTGCCAATCAGTCCGACTTGTCACAAAAGCATTAATCCATCTACCCCGTCCATTTCAGAAAGTTACTCAACACTCACATGTCACCTCGTCCACATGCTCCATTATCGGTGCCGATCTACGACTAGGTCGTGTTGGTCGTGCACTACGTGTGGGTGGAAATTATAATTGATGCCAACATTTCCCATTGATTATTTCATCACTAGACTGTATCCTGTCTGAATGTCTTTATGAAGATAAGTCCACTCCCCTCTCCCCTCCTATTTATCCCTTCATGCTCGTAACCATCAGCCGTAATATTCAAATATTCTGATATTTCTGATCTGGAAAGTTTTCCCAATAATTGATAACACCTTGTCACCAAAGGATTTTTTTTTTTATGCCCCCGCAGACGAAGTCCGGAGGGGGCATTAAGCGGCGTTGCCCCTGTCCGTCCGTCCCCCCACTTGGTTTCCGCGCAATAACTCAAAAAATATTTAATGGATTTTAAAATTTTTGGGTGTGTAGGTAGATGACACCAAAATACAGGTAGTCCGTAGTTCAAGGGTCAAAGGTCACAGCTCATTAAATATGCAAGTTGGTTTCCGCGCCATAGCTCGGAAAATATTTAATGGATTTAAAAAAAAATTGTTGGTTCAAAGGTCTATAAAATTTGTTCATTTTATATATATGCATATTGGTTTCTGCGTGATATTAAGTTCAATCATATTGAATGAATTTCTGATCGCGTGAAGCGGGGGCATCTGTGTCCTTTGGACACGTCAAATTTCTAGTTTTGTTAAGTGTACATGCTTCGTAACCTAATCAGGTGAGAATTCCCCTCCCCCTCCCCTCTGTTGGGTTAGTGGAGACATTTGTTTTTTGGGGGTGGGGGGGGGGGTTTAAATTGTGATGTAAACGTCAATGAGAATGAGGTGAAACTTCAATTGGGCTAAAATCTCAAGATTGAGGAAACTTGGTCTGATAGAGAACTACTGTACAGCTTTTTATCCTCTATTTCTCCCCTTTCTCCACCCCCTCTCCTCATCACCTCCATCATGTTCCCCGTCTGATGCCTCCAATTGCCCTCCAGCTTGTTTTGGCTGTGCCCTTATAAAAAGAAATAAACATCCAGAAATTAAATGTCATCGTATGCATATATAGCATGTTTTTATTTCTTTGTCAGACTTGGGTATGATAGTTCTGTAATTTGATTTGGAAAACATATAATTTTCCCATTTTCCCAAGGCAATCTTTTACTAGTTTCTTATTATTTTACTTTTTCTACATCTGAATGCAATTTTTTATTCATGATTTCTTTCAGGAAATGGAATTGATCGCTCAGTGGCCGAAATTAGAAAAAAGAGCCAAATTTTTTTTTTAAATAAAGAATATTCTAGCTAAATTATTAACAGTTTGTTGTGTTTTCTTCAACTTGACTACTATTAATGACACCGAAAGCAAAATGAGCTCATATATACATGTACTTCTACTTTCCTTGTGCTAACATTTATTTAACATTTTCTTTTAAATTTATTACCTTAAAATTCTACTCTTTTAAAAAATGACTCACTACAAAAGTGGTCTTTACTCCTAAAATTTACTAATTTTCACCCTTCCAAAATGGGCCCGCTCAAGAGAGGAGAGGGTCTGTGCTGTACAGGTACAGAGTACTATGTGTATTTGTGTGGAAATTTGGTTGGGGGCATGCCCCCAATGACCAGGTATGGAGTTCCAACTAACTTCCAACAAACTTTTGTACAATCCTACAAACTTGCTTCTCATTTTTTCATTTTTTTTAAAGGGATTTTAACACAACTTTTTCTGTATTAACCTCTTCATTATTCCACCTCTTGCTTGTACAGTGGTGCTCAAAATTCAATGAACCCCACCAGAAAAGGAACATATTTAAAGTGTTCAAGTGCTGCCATGTTTTAGATATATTTAATTGTAAAGTCAGGTGATAAAATGTTACATTTCAATAAAGTTTGTTTCTCTGGGCTCTTCAAACATGCAGTGTTGTTTACATTCAACACTCAGCATGAAGGAGTGCATTTTGTGATGGGGTTCACAATGAAACTTTTGAGCACACCTGCATGTACATGTGTGTACATGTATGTTTTATACTTAAAGGTCAAGTCCACCCCAGGAAAATGCTGACTTGAATAAATAGAGAAAAATCAAACTAGCATAGTGCTAAAAATTTCATCAAAATCGGATGTATAATAAGAAAGTTATGACATTTAAAGTTTTGCTTATTTTTCACAAAGCAGTGATATGCACAACTAGGTGAGCCAGTCGATGATGTCCATCACTCACTATTTCTTTTGTTTTTTTATTGTTTGAATTATACAATATTTCTTTTTTTTTTTAGATTTGACAATAAGGACCAACTTGACTGAACTACATGTATATAGATTAAACAATGCTAATTCCACATGTTCAGGGAGGAATTAATCATTGTATCACTGGACAATGAGGAGAAAATGAGAATATTTCATATAATAAAATACAAAAGAAATAGTGAGCGGATGACGTCGTAGTCTCCTCATTTGCATATCAGTCAGGATGTGCTTATAATTGTTTTGTGAAAGTTAGCGAAACTTTAAAATGTCATAACTTTCTTATTTTACATCCGAATTCGATGAAATTTTCAGTGTTATGTTTGTTGGATGTTTCTCTTTTTATTCAAATCAACTTTTTTGGGGGGTGGACTTGTCCTTTAAAAGATACAGTATACAGTGAGAGCACAAGGAGATTAGAAAATGGGGTGGGGTAAATGTCTGTAAATGACGTATCCATGCATCACTCACATTCATGAGCAATACTCTAGTCCTGCCTACAGACATTTATCAAGAGAGATTTTATGTCGGATTTGACGTCACAAATGTTGTTTTGACTCCTTACTGCATTTGTGTCACTTACCGCCACCGGTTGGCAACCTTTTGCTCAAACTTTTAATTCAGATGTTTCTCATGATGGTTTGACTTTTGAATTTTATTTCATCTTGTCTGTTCATGGCATAAGCAACATAACAAATTGCAAACATGAATATGAGGTGAATTTTGTTTGAATATAAGCAGATTATGCACATGTACATGTGTGTAATACTTGTCAATTATTTTGTTTAATGTGTACAACTACATGTATTGAAGAATAAAGAAGATGTACATGTAGTTGGCTTCCATAAACTTTTACTTGCAATGTACATAAAAGGGAATTTTCTATTTAGTTTTCACTGAAAGAAGTTCTTATAAATGATGACATGTGTGCATGCAAAGAAAAGTGGGAAACAATGAAATGAGAAAAATTTATTATGAGACATGATATTTCTCTACCAATTCTTGCATTTATCCCCCCCCCCCCACATTTGCCCTCACTCCCATTATTTCAGACTTTTATATACCGGGTATTTCCCTTTTTCAGTCAAAATCAATGGTGGGTGGGGGGCAGATCACCATGATATCCCTTGTATTCCTTTGCTTGTTCCCATTAAAAATGTAAAAGACAAGTTTTATTTTGAAAAGCAATGTAATTTGCATTATTTCATATTGACCAATTTCTTTATTTTTTTTTTTTAGGGGGGGGGGGATTCAAGTTTTCTGCAGAACTTGACAATTTGACTACACTGTACATGCATATATCCACTATTTTTTCCTTAATTGCCCAATAAAACAATTATTTGTGTAAATCAATCTGTTTTTCTCAAATTTTAGCTTTGCTCTCAGGCAAATTGCTCAGGAAATTGGATTTTATTGTATACCATTACCAGACATTCTGAACACCCTTCAGGAGAATTTTAATGGTTATGGAATGTGTAAATTTGAAGAGAAAGAAGAAGTGGTTTCAATTGTTATTATGAGTCATTTTGGTATTCATGGAAAGCATTGATGTGGAAACGTGCATTGTAATATCCTTTATTTGATACACATTGCTCAGTATTTGTTTTGATAGGTCATTACAGCAAGTACAATATCATGATTTTGATATTAAAGAATTATATGTTGTGTACAATATTTATGATGCAATGCTTTTATTTTTAAAAATATTTTAAAAATGATCTTAAATGAATGTGAAATAATTATTAACATGGCACATGTTTTGCATTGTCATATTCTCAAACCATCTCAATACTCAAAGCCAATATTTGTATTCTAGATAAATTTATTCAAAATTTAGGGGGTAGTTTTAAGCTTCTGAAAGGGCTTTAATAGCCTACATACAGCATGTACATGTACACAATCTTTTTTAGTATCATACATGTATCACAAGTTCAGTATCCAAAGAATAGAGTTTCTCTTTCATATTGGTCCTTTTTGCTTGGAATATGTGAAAAAGAATTGCTGTCAGGAAACAGCAGCTTTTCTCATGGGACAGTTTTCTCACTGCAATGTCTCCTTTCTGAATCATGGATCACATTATTTCTCAATAAAAATTCTTTCTGAATAAAAATTCTTTCTGAAACCTGAGCTACAATTTTGGAGCCTCCTTGAACCCGCTCAGGTGTTCTGGTAGTATGAATTACTCTCTTCTTCCTATACCGTCTTCACACTGGTTTTCAAATTCATCCTGGTGCTGTTGCGGGAAAGCGACACCTGCTATAAATGCATTCGCAGAAGAAAAGTTATCCGGGCACAGTCCCGGGATAAATTTCATGTATACATTCACTCTGCAGCAGGTGGTTTTTATGACCTCCGTAACAAAACGTGTGGGCTTGTGACCCCACGAGTGACGCGACTCTGATACACCAGAAATACTTGAGGGTGGGGAAACGAACCCACGTCCTTCAGATTGAAAGACGAGAGTCATAACCACTAGACCACGAAACTCCTACATTATAGTAAACATAACACAGGTGGTTTATCTCGGTGTTGTAGCGATGTGCCTTCACACTGAAGGAACACCGCAACAGTCACTGGGGCTTTCCCGCTGCTATTACTATGGCTTGCCTAGCGATAGTTTTTTGCGGAGTTATAGCGAGGCGAGGTTATCCTGGGGTAGTTTATTGCGGGTCCGAGAATTCACACTGGAGGCAACACCGCTACAGTCCCGGTACTGTAGCTGTGCTTGTGGCCAGTGTGAAGACGGTACTACTGCCCATTCAGACTAGTCTCTGAAGAGAAATCCACTACAAATGTTTTAATCTGAATGGTTGCCAAGCACTCTCTCTCCTCTTATCTCACCTTCTGTCAAGAAGTTTGGAGAAGGGAGTGACCCTAACTGCATATTGGATGGGCACACTCGTTTTTTTTATTTTATCAAATGTGCTCATGCATGAAATATGGTGCATGGATGAAGCGCATACATGTGTATTAATTCACCTTTACGTAATACATGTAGCATTGTGCGAATCTCAAAGGTAACATTTATGCCCTTTGTGTAATACACGTTTGTCCGAGCGTGTAAATGGGCTATCACAAAAGAGATTGGCCTATTAAAGATCCGAAGAGATCATTCCCTCCCCTGGGACAACAGCCTGTATCTTGGAAGAGTGTCATGTAAACCAAGCTAATGATATTGTATGCCTGGTTCAGGTATGCTGCCAGCTTTGCCCTAGAATTTGATCTTTTACCATCATCAAATACAGTTTTATACCGCTTTGATGGTTTGTATGGACTGGTAGCAGCAGCAAACAAACAGTTGGCATGAATCATAACATAAGTCTAGACATGTGCAACCAACATTCCAACATTTTTTTTTGCAAGCCTTCCCCACCCCCCCCCCACCCCCATGGAAAAAATACAGTATGGCTATATTGTGCTATAAAGCCCAGAAAAAAAATCAGAAATAAAACTATTTGGGTCAATAATTTTGAATGAACAGGAGCAGAAAAAAAAACAGAAATGCCGATTCTCTCTTACCCCTTCCCCCCTCCCCCATGAGTAAGTGCAAAGTCAAATTTTATTCCACATGGATACATGTATGGATATGAGACCATTACCTTCAAAGTGAAAACAAGGAATTGAAAATGAATATACTTGTACATGTATGGTATTAAAAGAATATAGATTGTCGGAGGTCGGGAGTTCAAACCCCGGCCGTGTCAGACCAAAAGACGTTAAAAGATTGGAGTTGCTGCTACCCTGTTTGGCGTTCAACGATTAAAGGGACAGAGCCTTGTCGATCTTGCGCTGCACAGCAGCAGCTGCCGGGCCCACGATCAATTGGGCAAAGCAAATTTTTTGAGTATTTCGTTTCATGTCTATTTCGAACAATGAAATAAAAAAATAATATGGAGCATATAAAGATTGTGAGGATGTACAGTACAGCATTGTTAAAATAAAAAAAAATATATATACATATTGCTTGTTAGAAATCATCCAGAGCAACTGATCAACTTTCCAATAAAGCCTCGATCACCATCCTTTCTGGCTATTATTTGTTTGAACCAGACAAATGTCAGCTTCTGTTTTCATCACTGTGTGCATTGAAATAAGAAAATCATTTTACATTTGGGTTTTTCAATTGAAAACCTTTTGATATTTCAATGTGCACTGTACATATACTCAGTGATTATGTAAACATATACATGTATGTAGTTCATATTAAAGTGTTTCATATGGATACAGTATTTTAACATTTTTTTACACTATTCCTTTTTTTAAATAACACCATATTCTTAAATTCCTTTATCTTTTTAAAGTCAGTCTGAAATTTTGAATATGGTTCAACATGACTATCATTCTGTCATTACAATGTTACAGAAGTGTTGTTACTGTTCATTTGTTGATTCTTTATGATATGAATTGTCAAAGCCATTAATCATGTATTTCATAAACTTGAAGGTGCCTTGAAAATATAGATTTTATCATAATTTCAGAAATGTATTTGTAAAGATAGTATGCTGCAATTCACCCCTTTAATGTCTGAGAAGTCTTTTTCTCCCCCCCCCCCCCCCAAAAAAAAAAATGTGCCAATTATTATTACTTTTTTTTTTTAATTTGGACATGTCAATTTTAAGTTGTAGCCTTGAATATCAGATTTCAGATCACATGTTTTGATAAATCTGACTTATTTATGATGTACATGTACTGTCTCATTTTATGTGACAGTGAATTTATACCGGTAGATGAATAATCTGTAGATTTTCCAACATTTGCCTGTAAAGGATTTTGTTTTTCTTAAAAATGATGCTTGATATTGATATTTTGTGATTTCAAGTCCGGTATTAGCGTTGGTGTTGGAATTTGGATTGCTTCCCCTAGCTCCAAAACCTATTCTAAGTTTGTAAAAATGAGCCAGATCATTGACATCTCAACAACTAATGAGTGACTTTTCAGACCATCTTTATTTTATGTTTGGTGTAATACTCGTGTTAAAATTGACCTAACACCAAAAGGTCAACACCAGACTTGAAATCACCCATTGTATATTTTCTTTTCTCTCTTGTTTTACAGAGGTTTGATCATCACTGTCCATGGGTGAATAATTGTGTCGGGAGGAGAAACTACCGCTACTTCTTTCTTTTTCTTCTCTCATTAACGATGCACATGGTGTCCGTCTTCGTCCTCAGTCTAATCTACGTGCTGGAGACCAAATCCCCCATCTCAGACTACCAAACAATTATTTCGTATCCTTTTCAACAAATATATTTGATAATAATAAAGATAGTAATTTATATGATTTAATGTATGATATGCCAAATCCACTATAGAGTGGGTTAAATGCTTAAAGGAGAATGAAACCCTTGAAACCAGCTGAATCCATATCAAAGAGAAAAATCAAAGAAACATATTGTTGAAAGTTTGAGGAAGATTGAATGAATAATAAGAAAGTTATGAGCATTTGAATATTGAGATCACGAATGCCATGTAGATCCTCCTATTGGCAATGCGACCAAGATCTATGATGTCACACACGTACAACTCTCTCATTACTTTAGTACTTATTTCACTTATATTCTCACTTTTATAGAGTCTATCACAAGGTGAGGTGTGCTCTTTATGAGAGGACAAGTACAGAGGTTTCACAACATTATATCATTGATGAATCGTTTGTCATATGATTAGAATGAGCAAAAAGAGATGTTTTGGGGTATATTTTCAGTGTCCAAAAGGGGAGAGTTGTTCATCTGTGACATCATAGATCTTGGTCGCATTGCCAATGGGAGGATCTCCATAGCATTAGTGATCTCGACATTCAAATGTTCATAACTCTTCTATTGCTAGTCCTATTTTACTCAAACTTTTGTTGATCTTATTCTTTGATTTTTCTGCTTTCACAAAAGCGAACTTGCTCCAAGAGTTTCATTCTCCTTTAAGAGATGAATAGAAACAACCCACTGGGTATTTCAAGTTTGGTGTTGGGAGCTACTGTTGGTGTTGGACTGGTGTTTACACCAGCCACAGCACCAAACTTGAAGTGAGGCTGGTGCTAAGACCATTGTCAGAGGTGTCGATATACATGTAGGATTGGTATCATTTTTGTAAACCCACATTCAGTGTACATGTCGAGGGTGAACCAAAATCTCACCAATACCAATGCTGAGCTTGAAATCACCCCGGACCAGTGCTGTCAGTACTGCAACTCACATTCTTAATTCATATTTCCCCATTTTACATAGAATATGTAGATCGAGTTGTTGTGGTCTAGTAGATGTTTCTCTGTACTACAGTTCACAAGGTTCAGGGTTCAATTCCAGCCTCGACACTAACGTCCTTTAGTATGCGTTGATCAACATTTGCCACACTTGACCCGGGTGAGGTAAATGGCTACCCAATAGGAATTGATATGCAGTGCTATATCTCTTCGTTATCCTGTAAATAAGCATGTTTTCCCCACACATTGCCATTATGTATAAATTACCAGGTGACTATCCAAGCGGACTAGAGACCTGCGCGATAAATATTGGTGATTTATCTTGCTGTAAGACACCAATTTGAGATTTAATTTCAGATGAAGAGAATTAATAGTCAGCATGAGTTTGTTGTGGGTGCACAATGTTACTAATAAAGATATTTTCAAGGGAATATATTATTTTTAGTATTTTTTTTGGGGGGGGGGTTCTATTTGAAGTTTGGATTAAAAAAAAATTAAATTTGAAATAGTTTTCATGTTTCACAAATGATAAAATACTTGTTTTGGGAATGACCTTTCCTGTTCAGTCTATCTATATGTATTCAAATCAGTCATTTTTTTCTTTTGTCATATAATTGTTATGTAGCATACTATTATTTTTTTTCCTTTTATAATCATTTCAAGAATGTTAATGGCATCCTGTCAATTTGTTTTCAGAGGTTCGGTGGCAACAAATTAATTAACATTATCTACTGACCTTGTACCCTATATGGACTGTTAGATTCGTTGCATGCATTACAAATAATTGATGAGATTGTTTATGCCATTTTGGCCATTTGGGTTTTTTACTATTTACCCTTTTCCCAATAATTTGTCCATCACTATTGGCCAACAAGTTTCATTTAAAGAATATCTGGTGATTCCTGATTTCTATGTCCCTTAACATACATGTAGCTGATGTAAGAAGATTTAAAGTAATTTCTAAAAAAAAAATGATTGAAACAACACCACATCCTGTGAAATTGTTTAACCTATGGTTCCTATTTTTGTTTTCATTTGTATTTCTATCTTCTTTTTTTTTTTTTAAGTGAACAGATTTTTGTATTTTATGGTTCATCAACATGTACAGTGTTATATCTTATTATTGTATAGAGAGATAGACTATAAAAACACATGGATTTTACTGATTTTTTTTCATCTGCCAAAACTGATAATCCCATTAATAATTAATCTCAAAATTATTCCTCTCACTTTATATTCCTTCATACATATACTTATTTCTCTGATCTTCCATGCATTGAGAGTTGGAGTTAACTCTCTATTGATACTACAATAAGAGCAAGGCTGATTTTTTACATATCAATCCTAAAATTGAACGTAAATGAAAATGTGACTGCAAATCAGCTACCCATCTCTGAATCCAGAAATTTAGTGATTTCAAATGCCTTTTCTTAATCCTACTTATTCAATATAATGCTTGTTTCTTCATATTTCTCCTGGCTTCTTATGGTTGATATGATGCAAAATGGGAAAAAGAGCAATTTGGTATATTTCCCCATACATGGAATTAGGACTGCCTCTTGATATGAAGATCTTCTCCCTGGAAAATGAAATGTCTCTTGATTACCATTTGTGGTTTGTTGAAATATCAAGTGTTCTGTTTTGTATTGTTGTTTTTATCAGGTATTAAAAGTGATTTGAATTAATTGGACCCCATTCACATTCACTTTCTAGTAAAAGCTACTGCTATTGCATTAAGAATCGGTGTAGCATGATTGTGAAAATGTATCCAAATCCACCTTGCGATTAAGCTTTTTGAGATCGTTTTGCCTCCTGAACTGATTCACAAGTGACTGAAAGGTACTGTTCACCTGGAAGTCATCTTCACCCGGAAGTACTGCGATATGTTGTGCAGAATATTTAAAGGTATAAGGCTGCGGTGATGAAATAGTACAGAAATATTGAGAAAACTTTGACCCATTGCACAATGATGAGAATGTTACCATAGCAACAAGATTGATTTATCCTGCTGACAGAGTGTACGTGAGCACCAACAGAATCTTCTGACTGGGTCCTGTGGGAACCAGTCCAGGAAAGCGACTGAGGATGGTGTTGTTAAAGTATGATTGCGTCGCATCGGGTTTGTCAAGTACATCTCCATTTTCATGATTTTTTTTTTAAAGGTTTTTCCTTCTCTGCCCCTATAGTCCACTCCACAAAAAAATCCCCTCTCTATTTGTCTCTCTCATTTTCCTCTCTTCTCCAGTCACCCCCTTTTTGTTTCTGTACTCTCTCTGTATCCACCTTTCTCTTCCTCAATTCTTTTTCTCTGTATTTTTATGCAAAATCAATTTCTTTCAAATAGTAAATCATTGATGTTTATTCTTTAAAAAATAAAAAAACAATCATTTTCATTAGCCCTCAATCTCTTTCTCATAATTATCCCATCACATCTTCCCATACTTCCGTTTCATCTTCTCCCGTGTGGCAACACTCTTTTTCTCGTCATCCATCTTTTCATTGAAATATCGGTAGTTTGTGGGGCTCCGGCGAGGTATCGGAAGCTGTGTTAAGATAGATGGCTGGCTCGCAGACACTCGCATCAATGTTATGATTTCGATTGATGCATCATGAATATGTTCTGGGTGGAACAACTTGGCTTTGTGGCCAGGGAGAAATGTTGTCGCTGGATAACATCCCAAACAGTTTAATGTATCCAGAATCATTTGAAAGGTCACAGTGGGGCTCCTTTATTGGGTATACTGTGTATAATTCTGTGCCCCCCCCCCCCTCTCTCTCTCTATCTCTCTCTCCCCCCTTCTCTAGATCTCGGTATCCTTCTCTCTTTGATTTAATTTAACTTCCAATGTTATTAATAAAGATAAAAAGGTACATAGCAGAATCACTACTAAAAGGTCCATTTAAACATGGCTCATATTTATTATACCTAGGCTAATGCTTATAACATTCGACATGCTCTACATACATGTACATTACTAAAACATAAAAGACAGTAAATATGTAATTGCTAATCATAATTTCACTTCAATTTTCATAGTGAAAGATCTTCATGCACCACAAGTCTGATGTATTTCATAATGATTATTAAAGAGTGGTTGCGGATCGATGCTTCCACCAAAGGAGCATGCAACAAGTGTCTCTTGCTGATGGATAATGCTCATCATAGCTGCATTTATTAGCGAGGGTGTCGTTTTATACATTTTGGGAGCATTCAATGATGAGCATACACTGTATTATGTACATTATATATCGTCTACAATATTGTACATGAATTCTATGTCATTACATGCTTGTTTTTAGTATAAAACCTCTTAACAGTTCATGTGCATATATTTACCCTTATAAATAGATGACAACTATGGTTTATCTTCATTTCTTATAGTTGTAGTGGGGTTGTTTTTTCTCAACAAAAACAGCCTTAGACCCTTCAAAAGGCTGTTCTCTACAAGAGAGAAACACTTCTTTCATATATTTTATAATTATTGTACCAATGCATATTACAGCAATAGAACTTAACTGCATGTAAGCCATTCAAGATTTTGACTACTTAGCCCCCCCCCCCCCCACACAAAAACAATAAGTAAGTAAACGAATAAATGAGTAAATAATTAATTGAAATAAATTTACACAATTTGGAAATACATCATGAACAGTATTTGTTACAACACATGGCTACGTAATTCTGTTGACTTTTTTTCAATTTTTACCTACGAGTTTGATAATTTCTTTTCTGTAATCTTAAGGGGCTTTTCTGCAGTAGGGATACTGTCACATGATTGGGAAAAGAAAATATCTGTAACTTTAAAACAAGAACTTCTTCAGACCTCAGTTCCCATATCACAGTTTCAAAAAAAAAAAAAAAAAAAAAAAAAAAATCACAAATGAATTATTTCGTACCAGAAAAAAATTTGACAAGCAAAAAAAAAAAAAAAAAGTCTTCAATCACAAATGAAGGATTTCGTACCAGTAAAAAATTTGACAAGTAAAAAGAAAAAAAAAAAAGGTCTTCAAGCTCGTCAGGGGGGGGCAGGGAGACTGCCCCCCCCCCCACCGTAGGTACGCTAGTGTTTGTAAGTAAGAAGAAGGACACTAAATTTTCAAGAAAACTATGAATGTATGAATATGCATTATATCTAGAAAATATTTTGAACTAATATGCATTTTAGATTGTTGACGTTGCTGGCATTTCATATTGTGGTTGATCGGATCAATCGCAACTCTTCGTAAGTCGGGACCCAGGTATACATGTATTTCGTGATAAGGCAGGTGTGAAAGCTCTTGGTAGGTAGGGCTCAGGATATGGGGAGAATTAGGGGAGCTTGGATTTCACCTTTCCTATCATCTTGCAGGAATTTGAGTCACTGTATGCCTCATGGTGTCTCGGCTCCCATCACCAATGTCTGACGAGGGAGACAATTCCTTCCCAAGGAAGTAAGGATGATCCAGGAGATGGGTGAATAGGAGGAAGAAGATGAGAGAAGATTGGTAGGAGAGATGCAAGGTGGAGGTGTTGTGTAGTGGTCCTGACTCTTTAGTGGTAGAGTCACGTGTTCAAATCCCACCACCGACAAGGACATCTTTTGGCAAGATATTCATCTACATGTGCAGTGTACACTTTGCCGGGTGTTAAACGAGTATGGTATCCCGTACGATGCAAAATCAAATGTAGTATACTTATAAAGAATTTGAACTTGGGAGCTCTTGCTTGAATGCTCCCCAGGGAGTGGAGAATATGCACATGATGTACATGTACTCGGGCAAGCCAGGATCTGATGACCATGATAATGATGTATCATCATAGTAACATGCCAGAGGCATTCCACACTGACAAATTCAATCTTGGCCAAAGAAATGGAAGGATCATTTTCAGGAGCCTTTGACAGTTGGCACTTGTCAATGACAATCAGTGACATCCGACAAGCTTCATGAAACAACGGCCTGGCTGTATATAGCCTATTGCCTGTTGATTAATCGTATAATTTATTTTACGATCAGTGGTATGATTGATTTTATGATTGATGGTATGAATGACTTTATGATTGATTTTATTGAGCTTCATCTGATTCTAAATCAATCATACAAATCAACTATATCATACAGGATCAGTCGCTGTGCTTTATGTCAGGGGAAAAATGAATACACCGGTAAATTTTTTTCTTCCGAGGCTATTTTTTTTTAGCTCACCAGCCCTTTTTTTTTAGCTCATTTGCCCAACTTTGCTACATTGTATTACAGTTTATATTATTAGAACCTTAGGGAATGGCAGGGGCTTTTTATTACTTTTCCAGGGCTCTTTAGGTCATTTCGGGGGCTGATTTTGCCCCGAGTCCCCGTGTAAGTTTTTCCCTGCTTTTTTTTTTGTTACCCCGCCCAGATCTCCCAGAGAGGATAGCATGCACCTGGGACAATGGAGGCAAATGTGACCTTTCCGCTGTGCATTTTCCCCCTCAAGGCTAGCTGCCATGGATAGGGACCCTGGTAATCTCCCTACAGAATGATACATTCAATCAATTTCTACTCATTCCTATTCAAGAATAACCATAGATTGTATCAGAACATTGACTTTAATGCAGAGAGGCCAAGTTCAAAGACCAGCTAGGCATGAGGAGGAGATTGGGGGGGGGGTAAGCAAGAGTCCCAAAGGCAGGAGTCTCGCACCTAAAGCATGAGACTTGGTATGTCTCGTGATACCATGGAAATAAGATTAATCCTTGTTGAACTATTGACTGATTTTTTTTTAAACTGATTGACATGCAGTTCAAGTCAGGGTGTGGTATAATCAATTTTTTTTGTCTGTCATAAAATAAACATCTCTCTTGAAACACACATATAAAGTGTAGAAAAAGATGCTGTTTGAAAAGATAATTTAGCAGAGCCTCAGGTGCAAAAGTTTGATGAAATGCAATAAAGTTCTTAATAGTGATTCTACAAAGGGCCTTGTTTCAATTCTGACATGTATTACGTGTAAATGAATGGTGACATTTACTTCTGATGTCAAACTTAATTGGTGGGTTGTAAAGAGATTATTAAAAACAATGCGATTTATATTCTCCCTCTCCATAAACTGTGTTTTGTGTTTATGCTCTGATTATACTTCTTGTTTATAATTCTAGCTACATGTAGCTCTAAGAAATTATAGATACACTATTACTTTTGCATGGTTTGACAAACTGCTCAGGGATTATACCCACAATGCAAGCTACAAACCTGTGATGTAAATGTTATGTGTGTATTGGTGATGGAGACTAGAGGTTGTTTGGAGAAGAGGTAGTCATTATGACATCATAGAGTGGAGAGGTCTCTATGCAAATAAGATGAGGGTATTCCCCTGACTCTCTGCCTCATTGCGACCGAGCCATGCATGAAATGTGAGGGTATTCAGAATAAAGAATCTGCCTCTCACGATACTACTCATGCAGTGTTTATTTAACCTTTACAACCTCAACGTTTGACAAGTTTAATTCATTCAAACTGTTTCTCATGTGATTTTAATTCAAAGTGAATCTTTGAACTATCAATACTTATGTTTAGGAGTCACTGGCGGATCCAGGATTGGGCACAGCTGGCCCGTGCCCCCCCCCCCCTTTGAGAAGCAAAATTAAAATTTGTAATGTAAAAATGCCATTAAAACAGAGGTGTGCCCCCTCTTTTGAAAGTGGACACCCTTTTGTTTTTTTTTGCTTGTCAAATTTCAAAATGGATCCGCCCCTGTTAGGAGTTGTATCATATGGTGGGAGCATGCAGGGTTGATGAATGAAATGAATTTAAGAAGAAAAAGAGTAGAAAATAAAAGAAGGGGAAAATTATGGCATGTAGTGAAAAGAGATGTAGGTCATCTTTATTATTACCACTACATCACCTTACGATGCCCCCCCCCCCCCCCCGTAAAATACCCTTGTCCATCCGTTGATGTCTGATACTTTGGTGCCTGAATTAGTTTCTGAACTCTCTGTTAAAAAGCTCCTATCTCAACACATTTAATAAAAAACTTAAGAGTTTAGATGAAATGGTTGTATTTGAAGAAGGCATTATTGGCATGCTTTTTATTCTCCTTAGTATTCAGATTACATGGAAGTTACGTAAAAGATATATTGTCCCATAAGAAATCTTTTTAAAGTACATTAAAATCAATGTTGCACTAGCTATGCTATTACAGTTTTATTCTCACGTGAGTCCCCCCCCCCCCCCCCCTAGAAATAAATCGGCCATGCTGTGTTTACATGTCAAACTGTCATACCGTGGCTTATTAGCAGATTTAGGGATGATCATATTTGATGTTAAGGGGATTTGTTTGGAAGTCCACCATAAATCCCCCTAAGGAAACAATGGACTATTGTATTAACCCTGCCACTCCCAAAGGCGGAGGTAGATGAGCGAAGTCAGTGACTGGAATGGACTTGCCGATTGAATAGGGTTAATGCGTGTAATTTTATCTCCGAAAAGGAAAGTGAATAATGTCAGATTGGGTGCCAAAATACAGGGATCGTTTCCATTGCCCTCTTGTGTCTACATGCTCATGTCTATGTGAGCGTTTTGCAGTTATCATTCATGTAGCCTACATGTGCATGTCCAATAGAGAATGTACAGGAAGAAATGAATCTATTCATTGGAAATTAGAAAGTCTCACTTTTAAGGTTGAGTTCATTTTTGTCATGGGATTTTTCATTTAGAAAAAAAAAATATTTCAAACAATTAAGAATGAACAAGTGTGCAAGTTTAGGAATTAAATTATGCTTTTACTCACTCTATCCTTTGTTAAAATGCCTGATATAGAAACATGTCTATGGACCACCATATCATGCATGGATGGAAATCCATGCTTGTATCCATATATGTCTGTGTGTATGTTACGTGTGTATGAATTCCTTGTTGTAAATATTTTAGTGATATAGACCCTATTAGCATTAAAAGAGGAAACCTTTGCGGTGTATATTTTCATTTTATTTTGATTCTTCCTGCAAAATGACGTGGAAAGCTGTGAAACTCACAAATTATTATTCACCTTCCCAAGTGGGGCCTTCTGATTTCTACGTGTACATGTAGTGATGTCCCAATTTAACCCTGAGTGCGGGGTCTTTTCTCTAACCTGTATGTTGAATGTGCATTTGAAATTGCACATAGTCATTCTGAAACATGATGAGTGCCAACCATAGAGATGTATACTAGTAACGCTAGAGGGCGTACTTCGTCAAATCGCTGTGATTACGTGGAGACCGTCCGCCATTGCTCGATAGGTATTCGCAGCCTGCCATTCAGCGTACAGTACCTATGGGGCATGTACACGGATGAGCACAGAACATGACAAATTGATGACATATGAGCACGAAAGCATATGGAAAAGCAAAATTGTAAATATTGCACTGGATTAAAGTTCAAATACAACAAAAATCTAGCAAAACTGAGGTCAAAAGGCCTATATAGGCCTATCTATAGCGCATAATATATAGGCCGATACAGCTATAATACAGGCAAACGATTTAAAGTCCCAATTGTTTTTGCTTAGGTAAAATTTCGATACATTAATATGACTTCTATTTTCTAATGATTTGGAAGAGATGAATATCAAAAATAACATTTAGGCCTAGGTCCTGATAAATAAATTTAATGTGTTTTAATATGATTTGATGTACATTAACCTAAGAAAATTCATAGGCCATATCACAGTGTCTGATGCATCTGAGACGCTGTATCGAAAAAAAAACCACGATTGTATTTTTATAGTTCATAGTTTCCTAATTACTATTATGCTGATTGCTGATAATTTATTTCTTCACTTTAGATAATTGTTATAATTCATTTTCCATATATATCTACACAATAGGGCCTATAATAACTCGATCCCTTTTCCCCATGTCTTACACGCTGATGTAAACCAACATCACAAAAACTCGCGAATCATAAAATGACTTTTTATTGATATTTGGAAATGATTTACGCATTGATTCAGTTAAAAATTGATGATTTAGATTTCCTTTGCTGGCAACCATCCAATCATATTTATAAATATGTATATAAAAGTATACTTTCTTACTTTCGATCAATGTATAGAAAAGTTTGTTGACAGCAAAATTTGCATATCAAATGCGCGCATGCAGTCGTACAATTTTGCAATGTACAGGAGGCCTAATGGGGGGTTGGATGTTTATGTACAGTGTTATTGCCTTGCAAACATTTTAAAATTTCGGAGAGTAAACAAATCACAATGCGCAAAACAATTTTACTTTGATTTTCTGGAAAGTATAGACTTGATTCTCCCCGGCTGAAAATATGCTGATCGGCAAACTGGCTGAAATATTTTGTTTATCGCCGTTGTTTCTGATCCTATAATGATTGGACCAATATCATGTGAACAAATCAAGGATAGAATAATAAGGAGAGGAAGAAGGGGGAGAAGGAGAGGAGAAAAGGGGCGGGATTATGATAATTTGTATTATACTATAAAGAATATTATTACTACTGCAAGAGTGTATAAAACTAATATCATGAAAGACATCAATGCAAACTTATCATAATTATGAAAACGGTTGCAAAATTGTGAGTACTAAAACCAAACATAATTATGAAACAATAATATTGCAAAAGTGACAATACTTGGAATAAGATATTAAAAATCCTAATTTAATCTCAAATTTGATACCTGCCTTGAAACTGTGTTAATTAACTGTGTCTGTGTCGCTTGAATAAATGAACTTTATGGCAAATATTTGTAAGCACTGGCACCGGCCTAACATATAAACAGATAAACACGCGTTTTGAATATCCAGTTTTGTTTTTCATTTTAAAAGTATAACTGAATTTGATTTTCTAGTTTTCTTCCTTTAATGTCATTTGCTGGCCTATGGACCTGAGTTTGGTTATTCGATCAGTTTTTTTTAAATAAGATTTCCATGGATGAACAAAATTATTATATTATGTTAATTACGGCGTCGCGGAATAATTTTGAAAGTGATGGGGTGCATAAAATCACAATCATTTATTATGTGTAATGTTCATTTTCATTTCAGGGAGGGGTCCGGTCGCGCCCCCTGTATTTTATTTTGATCAGTATGTTAAAGCGAATTTGCTTAGGTGTGTTTGTTATTTTAATTGCACACACGGCCCCTAAAAAGCGAATTAAAACAAATCTAACTTAAAGTGAAGGGAATTAAAACTGTCATTTTTGAAAAGTTTGAACAAATTAGGCTATATTCTCGACATTTTAAATCAATATTTTATTTTCGGGCCATATAGGCCTGCAGATTTTGGGGAATTTATTATGTTCCTATAAGAACAAAATCAGCACGTTCACCAAATAACACAAATTTCAACATTGATGGTGTAACGGGAGGCTCACCAAGAACAATAATGAGATGCCCTTTAATAGCGCATGTAGATCAAAACACTAACTTATACAGAATTATTGTACAACTTAATATATAAAAATGATAGGCCTATATTTCATACAAATTAAAGCAAGTTACATATCATGTAGGCCTATATAGAAATTACAAAATTATATCCAACATAAACATAGAATCAAAGGACGTAAATGTGGGAAGGATGGAAGGAGGACGATGCAGTTAAAGGTAGGGAAATCCAGAGAAGGGCTAATTCACTGCAGTCTTTTGAATTAATTGTCAATCTTTCTATTAATGTCCGCTGTATGTTTTTATTTTTATATGATTGTTTATATGTTAGTATATCAACATTGTTATCTATTACAGGCCTATATAAACGGACAGGTAAATGCAAATTATTTAGAATTTCATCCCGAGAAATCAGGTTTTTAAAATGCCAAATTAATAGCATAATCCCCATGTAATCACTCTAATAGTGTATTGAGATGCAATTTGTCATTCATATTTTCGATTTTTATGAGGTTGTGTTTTTTTCTTCAAGAAAAAGGCCGGAGACGGCACCCCTTTTCACAGCGTTACAACGCACGAGCTATGGGTACATCCGGGTACTTTTGCGAATCTATACCTATCGAGCAATGGCCGCCACGCTCCACACAATCACAGACGTTAAGTACGCGCGCCTATGGCGACTCCGCACTCTAGCGTAGTTAGTATACATCTCTATGGTGCCAACTGATTCATGAAGTGGCAAATATTTTCATTCTGCACTCCCACTGTCAAGGTTATCAATTTGATTTAGTGATTTTTCTGCTGTTTGCATCAATTAAAACCTATCTCAGAAAATTGTCAATAACAATATGTAATTCATATTCAATAACTGGCTGTAAAAAAAAAACAGTGGCATGTAATTTTGAAGTAAAAAACCCTCCAAACTTACACAACATTGCATTCATATATATGTAGGGCATACAAGTTCCTACCAGGACATATTACCTGAAATGGTTACAGATGAAAACTGTTAACCTTGGCGAGAATAATGATTTGAAAGACGTTTCAGCTGTGTTTGTAATACTTTTCCCCCACTCTTATCTTTTACTTCATCTGAAACTGGCTTTCATTTTACACTGTCTCTCAAGAGCTCTGAATTGTCACATGGTGTAAATATTTTACTGTTAACTCTGCCAGAAGCATTTTAAAGGGGGGAGTGAACAAACCAACACTCTTATGTTGTCTCTCATTGACTGTATTTATGAAGGGCTACATGTGCATGTAGACTTGAAATATACCTTTAGAGATAACTATTGTGATACAGAGGATAAACTAATCTATAATTTTATTTGTTTAAAGAAAACTCAGATGTTTCTGCATGGAAGGGTACCTTCTTTGCTACTTTTTAACATAATTATTGCGATATGAATGTATTGAGTAGTGAATTGGTTTGTTATCATCCAAGTGGGTCTATATTGCAAGACTACACTGCTCAATGTTGCAACATGGGTAAGGAACCTGACCGGGCTTGAGAAGTTGAGGACTTGAGCTGGTGCTATATATACAGGGATGCTGGTTCGCAATTGCTTTAAGGTGTCAGTAGTATTTCCTGTACGGATCTTCCTCATGGAAAAACGACAGCATTGAAGACAAATTATTCCACCTCACTCTAACTCATAGACTTCTCCGCTCGATTCAGTTTATTGTTAATTATTACATGTCAAGCTCTGAAGCTGATAAAGGATATGTATCATCTGTATCCTCATAGATCCATGTTGTCATTAGCCTCTGGTGTCACTAGTGATGTTTATAGTTGTCCTAGGCCTTCCCTTTCAAATGAGTCATGTATTCTGGTTTTGCCTTTCTCACAGCACGCCCTCGTGTGACCCATGCAATGTCAGCCTGTGTATGCAGTGCTGGATTATGCAGAATGAGGTTCTTGTAGTAGTACGTTTATCAAAGGAAGAGTTCTCGATTTTTGTGAGCACGTAAAATGAGTAAGATGAAAATCAATATTTTGTGATTACATTTTTTTAATGACTTTTAATAGTCTTATTGGTCAGATAT
The DNA here is from genome assembly GCF_037042905.1 of Lytechinus pictus. Lineage (NCBI taxonomy): Eukaryota > Metazoa > Echinodermata > Echinoidea > Temnopleuroida > Toxopneustidae > Lytechinus > Lytechinus pictus. The sequence goes on from NC_087246.1 coordinate 33,744,039, forward strand.
TACAGGAAATTTATTTAAGATTAGTCTGAAAATTTCAGTACATTGACTGAGCAGACAATAAAAATTGCATTCCCATCCTCCCCCACCCTCCCCCCCCCAAAAAAAAAAAAATATATATATATACCAGTCTGTCCATAGTATGGATAGCGACAGATATGTCAGTTTCTGCTTTGCTTTTGGAGAGAGGTTCTTGTGAAGGTTTTGTCATTTTTCATGTATATTTTTGGCAATGTCAACTACTGATTCTCCATCGTAAAGTCTTCAAGGTCTTACTTTTTTGTTCCCTTCAAGAAATTGTCATGGAGCCAAATTTGTTCATTAGTTAGTGCAGAGAACTGTTCGTGAGACATCGTTAGTGTACATGAGTAGCTATAGGCCACAAGGGCGTAATGTTTCCAGGCCATCACTTTGAATACAAATATATGTATATGTAGGCATACATGTCAATTGCATATTTTATATCATTGATTGTGATATGGGTTTGTACATACACATACCTTTTTTAGGATCATTGAGTGATGAATGAGCCCTCTGTACTTACATGTAAAATTTAAAATTGGAAAATAAATTTGTAATTTTTATGTTGTTTGCTGTAACAAAGTTATATTCCTAGAGACAGAACCTCCAAAGCAGTAATTGTTGAGAAATGATGGCTCATTAACATATTACAGTAAATATATCCCTTTTCCCATTTCCATTTCTTGTGCAAAGAGTTATAAACTGCACGCTGAATTAATTTTGGGGGATAATAATGGCAATTGTTTCCATGTTATTTTCTTTAATTCAAGATTTCCATATTGCACCATTGATACTTATTATTATTATATAGATGTTATTCAAGAACTATTGCATTGTATTAGCTTACCTTATCTAATTTGAAGGTAAGGGAGAAAACTAATTATTATGATTGTTGAATTTAATTGTACGAACGTGCAAGATTGCAACATCAGCGCGCAAAGGGCTCAACGAGCACAAGCTGCAAGCAGCTTTGTGGAAAAGACTGGTATTGAGTACCCCTCAAAATAATGGGGTATAATATGTATTTGGATACAGCAATATAACATAACATGCATGTGTAAGACAACAAATGGGGGTTGTGTTACAGCAATGAAAAGTGACACCTTCATCAGTCATACTGAACAGAATTAGATCTCGCTTTCAATTGGATTTTGTTTCCGAACTTTCAAGAGCATGAAAAAATTGTGTTTGAGGAAATGTTGAAAAGACAACAATCTCCGATTGCCATTGACTTTTGTGTTAAAAAGATGGTCCCATTAGTTGGGTCATGTCTTACTCATACCTGGGTTACTTACTAGTTCAATTGCAAGGCAATTAGAGCTTGAGCTTGTCATGTTTGTTTTCCAACTTGTTCAACTAGCAAGCGTCATTTAGAGAGTTTCCTGTGATGTCATATTTTGATTACCGGTATCACCCTTCTTTCCAAGCTAAGACATAAACCTGGAGCCTCGGTGATACATTTGTGTGGACAAAAAGAGTACCCATAAGGAGTTTTAAAGGAGAGTTTATAATCATTATAGTGCATTCATCAAAGGTTGCAAAGCGATGATTGGCTAGTGACAAAGTCATAATTGATAGTTTTTATGATAATGGGCTCTTGTCGTTGAATAAATGAAAGTGTCATTACAAGTTTTTTTTCTTCTGGTTTTATGGGAAGAATAAGAAAGTAACGAGGTCTACTGCAAACTTGCACAAAATTAATCGGACCATATATATGTATGCAGTCCCATACATGCGTTTCTACATGTATGTGCATTCACTACATTTTATTTTTTGGCTGAAAAAAGGAATAAAATTTCACAAAATACACATTTTAAGCACATCTTTTTATCAAAGGTGAAAGAAAATATCAACATTTTCTAGTCGGGTTTATCCACAATTCAATCTCGTGACCAGAACTCTTTCAGATACATGGTATTCAGTCACTCTTGCAAAAATTCACAACACTCTCTCATTACAGTCGGGGGAAAAAAAATAGCGATTCTAGCTATTGGTAGGCACGTGTCATTTTGCATGCCTCACAGTCAAGTCAAGTAATGAATATGGGACTGACAAAATATTGACATGTTTCTAATTTGGGCTACCTCCTTAATCCACAAAATGCAACATGAAACTTCAATCACGTCATTTTTCTTTTCTCCTTTTTTGGGGGGTAGAAATTAGTACGTGCAGCAATATAACTGCAACTCGGCGTTTGTGTGTACACAATGTAGTACCGATTATAAATCTGCTGATATTTTCATATACATCAAGCATTGCATTGAAAGAGGATCATGTATTACATACATGAATACCTCATGCTCTGTTAATTCTTTTAAATGGCCTTTTATCCAAGCGCTTGTGATGTATTTGTCATTTTCCACTAGGGGTTTAGAATGTTTTTTCTCATTTCTTTTTTGAGGATTCTGATTCTGATATCTTACTTTCCAACTTGTAAACATGCCTACTCTACTGAATTTGATCTTTTGAAATATCAAACTGAAGATCATTATTAAAACAATTTCTTTCAAACACACATTTTCTTTCCCAATCCCTCTCTGCTCCCCCCCCCCCCTTCTCCCCGCCTCTTGTCATTTCAGACTGAAGCGGGGAAAGGGGATGGTTTAGGTTAAAACTGACATGTAAATAGTACAGTACATGTATGTATAAACTCATGCTTTCTGTATACATCATACAGATGTATTCCTTTGGCATTGATTTTGACGGTCGCTGCTCGTGTGCTCGAGGGAACGCATTCTAATGCAATCGTCTGCTGACTAATTTTGAATGCAATCCTCTGAATGTCGTCACTCTCTGACTTCAGCGCCGTCTAAGCCTGTAAGCCTAGACGCTACAAGTTTATTCATTCCTCTGACTTCATAGCCATGTTGTCATCACTGTTGTACACAAAGTCATCAGCTTAATGTCGGGAATTCTTCGATTTTGATTTTATACTTTGTAATGACAAAATGTTTGTATTTCATTTTCTAGTTTAAAATTTTATGAAAATTGAGTTTAAATCCTATATTTAGTTTTAGAAAATCCCCCAAAATGCATGTTACTGTTCAATTTCATTACTAGATGATAATAATCCGCTTTTATATAGCGCTTAATACATCGGAACAACGTGTCTAAGCGCTTTACAGATATATATCATTACCCCGGTCATCGGATTCAATCAGTCATTACCGCACACAATGTGCGCATACCCTCCACTCCCTGAGGAGTATTCCAGATAATAGTGTGTGCCTAGAATAGTTATGATGTGAAGGATCTGAAGTAATTTTTTTTATTATTGGATATATTTACTGATTTTACCTCAAAATTTGTTTTGATTGGATGCCTGACATGCCTGACATAACACTTGGGGCACCTGCTTGTAAATGACATCACTAAATAAAAAAATTTAACCTTAATAACTTTCTTAATCCGTGATGGATTTTCCTCAAAACCAATATTTTCTATTATTTTTTCTGCTATTTTTACAGTTTCACAAACTTTTCATCAGGGTGAACTTCCCCTTTAAGGAAAACCAACAATTAGAGAAGGAACTTGTTGCAGAAATAGTAGTACAAACGAAACAAAAAAATTAAGCCAAATTTGATTTTCCACCAACTAGAAGTACAAATTTAAGTATTTCATATAATGCAATTGGCCCATGGACCTTGTTTCGCAAAGTGGTACAAATATCAATAACAAATACCCAAAATCTATAAAATATGATATTTGTGGATGTGAGTAGTTCAGTGAGAAAATGCATCAGGGAATTCCTCACCTGTACTGTGACATATAGTGTATGCTGTTGAACACAGCCTCAACCTTCAATTAATGTCATTTTAATGTTCGGGTCAGGGGAATTTGAATTGAAATCGTATTTGATATCGCATTGTAAAGATTTCTAGCATCCATCTTCAGTTCATATTAACCCATATCCATTGAATGTCTTCCATCCTAACAATTGCTGTGTGAACATGATTTTTCATCCTAACACACTGTGTGAACATGACTTAACTCTTACTCTCAGTGTGGTCATCATGTGTATAGTAGGGATCACGTTTCTGCCTGTGTTCGGTCTAACAGGCTTCCACGTTTCGCTCTCATCCAGAGGAAGAACGACTTACGAGCAGGTACAGCTGAATCCGTGTCACACTGCCAACCCCCCCCCCCCCCCACCAAGCCCCCCCTTCCTGTCATTGTGTCAATAAATTGCTAATTTTTCATGCTTTGTTTTCTGACTTTTCACTATTTCCTGTAGACAGATTGGATGGAATGCAAAATCAATGTGTTTTGTGATGCTGTGAAAACGTGTTAGATTTCATTAGATTTTGAAGCTGTTTTAGTGTCTGTTTGTTCATATTGGTCCTATGGGCCTTCATATTTTGTATGGATCCACCTTCAAGCAATTATTTGCAATTTATTCATGTGAAAGCAGTGAGGAATCTACATGTACATGTAGATAGAAATATTTTGTTTCATGGCTTTATCTTTTTGCTTGTGTGGGTGGATGTTTCATGTCTTGGTTGTTCTTATTGCTCCATGTTTATTGTTATAAATAGATCACGCACTGTTCTTATCCCTAACATTTAAAATTATATTTTTAGCATCATTAACAGTTGTAGTCATCATGACTACTTGAACCATCATCATCATCATCCTTGTCAGCATCAACTTGTACAAATCATCATCATCATTGCCATCATCGTCGTCATCATTTTTATTACCATCTCCATCCACAATATCATCACTACCATCATTTAGCATCACCACCATCATTTATCATCACCATCATTATCATCGTCCACATCATCATCGTCATCACCATCATTGTTGTCGTCGTCGTCATCATCCTCATCATCATCTATATTCTTAATCAACTTCAACTTCTGCATAGTATCACCATCATCATTATCACCACCATTATCACTATCATCGCCACCATCATCATTGTCATCTACAATCCTAATCTACATCCAACTTATGCATAGTAGAGTCATCATCTTAATCATCATCATCTTCATCACCATCATCATTGTTATTACTGTCACCATTATACATGTACTATCATAATTTTCATCATCATTCAGCACTGTTGTCATGTTTATCATTCATCACCATCATCATCTCCATCATCATCATCAAAATCTGAACTGTTGAGGTCTGCATTACACTCTGCATTTTACCGCCAGCTTTTTCTCACCAGCACTGTCACATTTACTCATTGATAAATATGAGACAAAATGATACAGGAAGTCGGTGCATCACTCAGGCATGGAGTCACCCAACCAATTTGCAAATGCAGTAACCTGATGAGAGCTTTATTTCCCTTCATTATCGGCAACATTTTATGATAAACCTATCCGTTCTATTGTCGCCTCTTTTCAAGTAATGGATGGCCTCATACATAATTTCCTTCTCTTTTTAACTAATAATAAGTTATATCACGTAAAATGCTTGATGGAAAACCATTTTTTTCCCTTTTTTTTCTGCTTGACAATGAATGGAGCATCGCGCTGTTCAGCTGGGCTAGAGTACATTTGTCTTGTGAACATATTGTGATCTTTGATTTTAAGGTTATAGTCACCTTGTGTTTTCTCTATGTCCTACTATGTTATTTTGACAAGCTTTAATGAAAAATACAGTTTATTTTTATATAGTACTGTAGTTCCACAATGTGCAATGCACTACTGCATGCTTTTTTCACTAAATTTTCACCCAAGTGTGTGAGCATTTAAATGAAGCTTTTAAATGTTGTATATTCTTTTTTTTTAATGATATTTTTTTTTAGATGTTCTGATTTCCTTGACCTACTTTCACTCTACCTTTTTGCTATGTCAGTATTGTTGTGATGAGTATAGATACCCTATGCTTCATACCAGTGATAGTGCTTACTGTATTCCATATATCTCTCGTCTGTAAGGGACGCACCACCAACGAGCAGGTAAGTATATTGCAGCACCAGAGAACCCGGCAATCCCGGGAGCCGTTTCATTAAGCTGCTCCCAGAGTTATATGCATGACTTTACAAACGAATGGAATACGTGCTTTTGCTAAATTTCATTGTGAGTCATTTGATTTGAAAATATGATTTTTTTTAGGAATATGATTATATTGTAAGTTGTGGTAAATAGAATCTTAAGCCAAAGTCGTTTTATTAGTTGAAATTTGATTCTGTAGGATAGGAATTAAATCCCACTTTGTTAGAACACTAGAGCACAACTGCACCAGAATGTATCCTAGACACTGTTTTCATTACCATCCTAAAACTAGTTTACTGGAAACTACTTTAGTGGAAACTAGTTTAACGTGTAATGAGAACGGTCGAACCGGTCTTGGAAGCAATATTTCAAACCGGTTCAGAAAACCACCTCGGGATGTAGTTTTGAACATCGCTTTACCTTGTTAAACTGGTTTTAGTGTAAGTGAGGACACAACCGTTCTTCGGGAAGCAATCTTCGCACATTTCGAGCGCGCCACTCCACACATTGTATGTGGAATGCCTACACTGCGGTTTCAAATTTCGCACGAAACTTGTCACCCCACTGAGAGTGTTCTCATAGCAACAAGACCGCTTCACATGAAGTAGTTTTGAAAGACACTTTCGGGTGATCAAATGGAAACGCTAGCAAAGCGATCTTCCAAATTGGTTTCCTGAACCTGTTTCCAGTAAACTAGTTTTAGAAAGTATAAGTGTGCTAGTCATTCGTAAAGTTATGCATAACTTTAAGAATAGCTATTTTGAAATGTCTCCTCTCCTGGTTTTCTTATATTTTGTTGCACTTTTTTCCTCCCGTTCCCTTTGATTCTGTAATTTTTCTTTTACATTTTCATTCCAGGATAGAGTTCACAATATATACATATTAGGAAGTTCTCATTTTATAGCAATGATATTGCAAATGTCATGCATACTTGACTTTAAAGGACAAGTCCACCCAAAAAAAGTTGATTTGAATAAAAAGAGAAAAATCCAACAAGCATAACACTGAAAATTTCATCAAAATCGGATGTAAAATAAGAAAGTTATGACATTTTAAGATTTTGCTTAATTTCACAAAACAGTTATATGCACATCCTGGCTGGTATGCAAATGAGGAGACTATGACATCATCCACTCACTATTTCTTTTGTATTTTATTATATGAAATATGAAATATTTTAATTTTCTCCTCATTGTCAAGTGATACAACGATTAATTCCTCCCTGAACGTGTGGAATTAGTATTGTTTAATACATATGGTTCAGTCAAGTTGGTCCTTATTGTCAAATCTATAAAAAATGAAATATTGTATAATTCAAACAATAAAAAACAAAAGAAATAGTGAGTGATGGACATCATCGACTGACTCACCTATTTGTGCATATCACTGTTTTGTGAATAATAAGCGAAACTTTAAAATGTCATAACTTTCTTATTTTACATCCGATTTTTATGAAATTTTCAGCACTATGCTAGTTTGATTTTCTCTATTTATTCAAGTCAGCATTTTCCTGGGGTGGACTTGACCTTTAATAGAGAATGTGCATACAGTGTATACAATTAAGCATGAGTGCAGTAACCAGGATTAATGTGCATCCCAAAGACAAAAAACAGATTTGAGTTTATCAATCCTTTATCAGAAATTAATCGCAATTATAATCAAGAAATGGCACATATTCATAAAGCATATCATCCTTCATTTGCGGAAGTTAATGATATACTTCTTGCATGAATGAGTTCAAAAAACAATTTGAAGGTAATGGGCCAACAATTCATTTGGTGAGCACAATCTGAGTTCCAAAGGGAAAATCACACATTTCCATAAAGTTTGTCCTGCTCTTTGATAATACTTCATGTAAGAAAAATGGCAGAGAAAATCGTAAGTGTAAATTGTTGTAGGAAAGCATTTTATTTAACCCTTTCCCTTTCCCCTCAGTGTATCCTAATTTTACTTTTCTTTTGGTTGTATACCCTATGTTCTCTGCCCCCTCCCCTGCATTTCCTGTCACCCTGCTTGCCTAATTAGACCTGACACTTCATCTTTTGTTTGTAGGAACTTCAAGGTATTTCCTTAGTTCGAATTGAAGAGTTATTTTAAGTTTCCTTTTGTATTCTTGGTAAGAAGAGAGGCCATCCCATGGTGATGTTGACACGCAAAACACCATACGCCACAAACAACTTTTTTGAAGTACATGATACGTGATTCTATTCTTCAATTCTTTTACAACACGTTATTGTTTTTTAATGATACCTTTGTACGTGTAGGTTAGACATGGCTTTTAGTTTCAACTATGATATTTATTTTTATCAAACAACATCCGTCTCTAATTTCTTTTGATCTTTTGTGACAAGAGTGTATAACTCAAAGGGGGCTTGTATTGCAAAATCTCTGTCCTTGAAGTGTACTTGTCTGCTGCCATCTGGAGTTGAAAAATAGTAATATACTATCTGGTTCTTTATAATGAGGGCAGCAATCATAATTATCAAACAGTTATTTTGTTCCAAACTCACCATTACATACTTTTACAATATTTTTGTGATCATCAATTCTAGATTAGTCGTTTCAAGTAAAATATAAAAGAATGGGTCGTTGTTTTATTTTCAAACATTGAATTGTTACCATTATGACTAGAGAGTAGGTTTTTAAACATGTTTCTTGTTTTACTATGACAGGTAACCGGTAAATTCCAGAGTGGTCACAATCCGTTTGATAAAGGATGTTTTAAAAATTGTATGGAGGTCTTCTGTGGTCCACAGCCATCAAGGTAAAATATAAGATATGATCAAAACCATCATCATCATAATCACTATCATAGTCGTCATCATCATCGTCATCAACATCATTGCCATCATTATCATCACCATCATCATCATAATCATCACCATCTCTATCATCATCATCATCTTTATCATCATCAGCAACAGCACCATCATCATCATAATCATCATCACTATCATCATTACCAACATCATCCTTATCATTATCATCATCATCGTCGTCGTTGTGACCATCATCATTTTCGTTATGTGTTCATAGTATCGTCAGCACTGCCCTCATCTTGATTTTTTTCTATTTGGATTTCAATAACAGTACTGAGTTGTTATGAAGAAAGCCTATCTTGAAACAGATATTATCTTACAGGTTTTACAGAGCCAATGTCACCCAAACAGGTTTGTTTGGATAAACATTGTAGAAGAAAAAAGGAAAATTGTGTCACATTGTAGGGGTGGATATGATCTTTGAATCTTCAAAAAAAAATTTAATCATTTAGAAGCTTGTGGTTTATACATGTTAGTCTTTAAGTAAGAAGCATAATCTTGAAAAATTATTTTGTAAAGCCATTCAAAGGAACAGCTTTGAAAATAAAAAGGGCACTTTCTTTATAATCATTCACATAATTTTGTCATTTACATTTTCTTGTTCTCCAGGTATGTTGGTTTCAAGAGTAAACCGGTGTCGCTTGCCGCCATGTACATGCCGGTGCACACCACCACTGCAACGGGTAATGGTGTCACCGACAGCCAGGTCCATGTGAGGGTGGAGAGCGGGAGAACGACGGTCACACCTCAACGCACGATGGCGCCATACGTCAATAACAAACAACATCAGGTGAGGTCTGTGTATCTTTTGTGTTTTTTTCCTTTCATCACGTAGAAGTGAGCATCACCGTTTAACACGCACCAACATCATCGCCCCGACCATCATCAGGAGGAAGAGGAGGAAGATGGCGGAGCACATCACCGGTTGCCGTGGTTACTAACAACATGCATCAAGCAATTTGTATATCAACATATCCCTAGTACTAGTAGCGACATATGCACTGTACATTTTGCATCATTATATCGAATAGAAAACTCTTTTGGAAGCAAATAAGATTTCTTTGATTACTACACCATATTTAATTGCTACACCACATTTGTTATTTGGAAAGTAACAAATTCCATCTCAACTGTAAGTGTATACTTGGAATTTACATGAAATATGTATATCCTCTTTGGCCTATAGCATTTAAAAAAAATTGATTATAATTGTAAGACAGACATATACAAGAGAGTTAAAATCAAGCATAAAATTTGTTTTATATTTTATGTTACAGGGTACTTAGCAGGGGCTGCGGAACGGTTTTCAAAGTGGGGGGGCTGACCATGCTAAAAATCACAATCATATGGTCCTTTTTACGTTTTTGTACACGGTTTTGGAAAAAAGTGGGGGGGCTGAAGCCCCCCCGGTTACGCGGCCCCTGCGTAGGTGATAGAATAGGTTGTCAAATTTTATACTGTACAATTGTTTCTTATTCTTCTTTCTGTAAGGCTTAACAGCACAAGTGATATTCTTCATAGAATTTTGCTTTTGATATGGTGTCTGGTAATAGAGCAATGTAAACAAAAACTAAGCATGACATCTAAAGGGCAGCGTGATCAGTTTCTAGACCTGTGTGTGATTCTGATCATGTATACCTTTTTTTAAATCCATGTATTTTATTGGGTTTTTTTTTTTCAATATAAATTGTCAATGAAACTATTCTGATCATAAACAGGATTGACTTGAGTTTAATCAGCATTATTAGAAATAATGATAAATTAATTTTATTGAATCTTGGCTAAAACACAATTTGCATTTTATTTATATGTATGGAAGCACACTTGGTCAAATTTTCTGTCTGACTTGCATTTGCAAACTGTTGCATAATAATTTTCACACCACTTATCAAGGGTCGCAGATATGGTCTCAAAAGTTGTGCGAGACTTGATTGCGGATATATTATACATATATGTATACATTTCACTTTCACAGAACTAAATTTACCTTGAATTTGAAATCTTGCCGGAAGGAATTGATGAACTTTTAGTCATTAAGAATCGCTCATTTTAATACTAAGTACTGTTTATCTGTAAGCCAACAATTATCTACATTGAAAACACACATTATGTACCAGAATTTTTATTCATCATTTAGATATGGGGATTTTATGTATCTACACATCTAGCTCTCAAGACACATCTTTAATGGCAAATTCAAGGATATTTTCACATTCTTAATTTGGAAAATGTAAAATCAAGAAATTTGTAAAATTTTTATTATTTTAAAAAGTTAATGCCATTTCTTAGGATTTTAAATGAAAATCAAAGTTTTTTATAGTAATTTGTAAATTTTGAATAGTGGATGTATGGGTGTTGGTTAGCTGATAAATAGGAGAACCAGCTTTTGACTTCCAACAGATTTTCTTTTCTTTTTTATGAATATATTATTCTTGTATGAATAAATGTTTGAAGAGGTTTTAATATGAATTTGGATTATTTGTAATTGGCAAGCAAATGCACAGAAGCTGAAAATTTTTGAAACACTGAAATCTCCCAATAGACCCTGTAAGTAGGAGTTCCATTCTATTAGTTATAATACCCAGTTAATTCAACTGATTAAAGTGCTTTTGGTCATAATCAGAAATCTAGTAATTAAGTAGTTATAATGATGCAAATTAAAGATCTTGCCAAAGATTAATCATTATAGGACTAGGTTAACTCGGGGTTTGGAGTTAGGATGCTTTTATTTAATCTGCTACTTTGGTGTTCTTGTCTGACAGGTACACTCTACTGTAGGTAACAACCACACAGCACCTTATTTCTCAGACATCAGGAGAGAAGGTCTAGGAGATGAAAGCCAGGGAGACGACTGCGAAGCCGAACCACCTCCACCACCATCATCCGTCAACCCATACAACCAGGTCCACTTATATCAACATCACGATGTTAACAGCTCATCCCCACAGACGGACAACAGGATACGCTACTCAAGAAGGGACCCTAGCTTCAGCAACGAGAGCAAGTCCAACACACCCGTTCACGGGAGCAGCGAACTGATAAACAGTCCTGCGTCGCGCCGAAACAACCTCCGTGATTGGGAGATGAGCAGCACGCCCTCGATGGGCAGCGTGCACAGTCCGCACAGGCACAGCCCTCACGGCTCCAAGGGGAACAATGTACATGCCATGAAAACAAATAACGTGAACCACCACGAGAACAACATCCACGCGCAGCACAACAATCATAAAGCGAACAGTGCCCCCAACCACGTCGAACCTCAAATGCCGCATGTAGCCATGAGAAATCGGGAGGGGTCGCGGCTCCGGCGACCCATTTCCTTCGTCACGGCGCTTAAGATGAACGAGGAGGCGGAGACCATGATGCAAGGGCAGGGGAAGCCAGCTAACAGCGCTCCTGCTAGAAGTAAATCGACCAAGGCGGACGTTGGACGCAACAATCACACGGTGCCCACCGTCAAACGCTCCAATACAAGTTACAACTCTAGTCATAATGCGAGCCACATAGTGCAAGCGAACGGAGAAGATAGGACTCAAATGATGACGTACGAAGTGTCCGTTTGAGACACACCATGTATTGCTGAAATCTTCTCCCATTTTGTCTCTGTGTTGTAGATAAACGTTCTACCACTAACAATCAACTTCTTTCACTTACTGGGATGCACGTCACTTGCAGGGATCTGTGCCACCATGCTACATTTGCCTGATATAGCAGTGGACACAATACTTATTCCTTCATCGCTGTCACTGTCGGTCATGCAACCACCATCATCGTCAACTCTTATTTTTATAACAAAGATATGAGACAAAAAAAAAATGTTCGGAAATATACATGTATTTAACATAGAGAAATTCATGAAGCTAACAGATTTATTAGAAGAATATTGTACATATTATCAGGAGCTATTTTATTTTCTAGTGGAGTTGTTCATTGTCGCTAACCTACCTGCTGAAAATCACCACACCCCTGTATTTGCTGTATATTGAAATGTCATGATAGTAAAAGCCATTTACACATGTACAAGAACATGGGAGGGAGAGGGAGATTGCAAGACATTACAGTGTGAATGGACTTCAATTTTTCAATTCATGCATGAGTTAGGTTTTCAAAGCATTCAGTATCATGTTTGCCCTGGCGTTTCAGCATGGTTCTAGATCACACTTAAACTCTTTGTGAAACACCTCTAGGGTGCTTTAGGGGTGCAAATTGTCCTCCTGAGTGTGTTTCACAAAGATTTAAGTATGACTTCGAGTCGCATTTAAATGTCTAGCTGCGTGCGGTATAAAAGGCATGACCGCATTGGTCAGATCATGCCAAGAGGACGCGCACTACAGCGTACTGATCAATAAGATCGCGCGTTGCATATCATGTACACGCCAGCATTTAAGTGCGACTCAATCTTTGTGAAACACCCCCCTTGCATAGGGAGGTATTTCACAAGCTTTAGGACCATTCAAGTTGTAATTGTAACAATGGATATTGTATCGATGTGGTCAATATAATTACACTTGTGTGCATCATACAAACTGCAAGTAAAATCTGCCCCCCAAAAAAAAGGATCCAGTATGTAATCTTTAGGAGTATAAGCACTGCAGAATGAAAACACTTTGGGGATAATAATTTTCCACCCTGTGGAGCCCTCTGCACTCTAATGCACTGTGATTTGATTTGGAATGAAAGGTTATTACAATACCATACATGATTTTATAATTAAAACAAAAAGAAAAATCATACTGTCATAAGTTCTAAATGGAATGAATACTCATTGCCAGCCCTTTACCAGTGTGTTGGCTCAGTTGGTAAAGCATCCGTCTCACAACCAGGAGGTTGGGAGCTCAAACCTCGGCCACGTCAGACCAAGAGTCTATTTCGCACAATAAAATATGGATTTTCTTTTCTTTCCTTGACGACATAAAAGCAAAGTTGATAGGGAGTCTTGTGGGAACTCCAGGCTTGCTAAAGCAGGTATTAGTGCAGGGGTGGATCAAGATTGATTAGACACATTGGGTGATTTCAAGTTCAGTGTTGACCTTTTGGTGTCGGTGTTAGGTCAGTTTTTACATGATTATAACACCAAACATAAAATGGGGATGGTCCCGAAAAGTCACTCACTCATTGTTGAGATGTCAATAATGTGATGTGGATCAGTTTTACAAACTCTGAATAAGTTTTTGAGCTAGGGGAAGCAATCCAAATTTCAACACCGGACTTGAAATCACCAATTGGATGGTATGGTGTAGTCAAACCTGGGTTTCCTTGGACCACATTTTCATGGAGTGCTGGTTGTCAGCTATACCAATTCAAACTTATTCTTATTCTGCTGGAAAAAGTTGTCAAAAAATCACTTGAGTCCTGAAATGGGAAAAATAGGCAAATACTCAAATATTGTGAATTTTAGTGAATTAAATGATCTATTATAATTTCCACAAAATATGTAAGAAATATTATGAAAGCCCAGCATTCCATGTGAGTGTGGTTTAAAATTCTAGTTAAGACTACGGACCTAGGTTTAATTATCACAATACCACCCAATAGTTTCAACGGGTCAACAATAATTTTGCACAAACAATACGGCCTGTGAAATGGCATCGTACCTGAGACTGGATCCACCTCTGCATTTTATGTTGGGTTCACAATCACAACACACGATGTATGCTTAATGTATTTCCAATTTCAAGGATTGCTGACGGAATTTTGTAAAAAATATATGTAAGTCTTACACTGTATTGGAATGACAGTTAATAAAATACCACTGCCCTGTTGTACCAACGTGTAAAACTCACATAACCGCTGTGTGTGATGAAAGAGGAGAAAGAGTGATTCCATGTTCTCTGGGGGCTGTTTCATGAAGCTGATCGGAAGGTTTCACATGACTTTTCCTATAACTGAAATCTAAAGTGTGGAGGTGTGATTTACATCAAAAGCACTAATATAATTCAAAATAAATCAGAAGAAGAGCTAAATCTTGATATTTTGAACATGTTTGTATTGTATCAGGACCTTTCACTTTATGCGAGATTTTGTTTGAAGGGAAATAAATCAAAACCTTTATATCATCACTTCAATCAAAACTACAATATATATGTTAAATTGAAGTGGGAAAAATGTAGAAATTACAGAAAAATACTAATATTGTCAATTTTGATAATGAGGAATGTTATGAAATGGCTATTAAGAAGGATTCATGAATCTGAGTGAGTTCAGACAAAAGAACAATCCTCTCGACATGTGTTACTTAAGAACAGCTTTAAGAAACACCACCAGAATATATTTATATATATCAAATGAACCATTGTATTTCAACCTTATTTTTGCTAAAACACATTCTAAAGTTGTCTATTTGCTATTAAATGTGTACACATGAAATATTAAAACAAGGTAAATGTTATGCTAGTTGTTTGCACCCTGTCTGTCAGGTTTTTTTTACAATTTCTTCACCAAATCAGTGTTTTCAGTATTTTTTTTGCATGTAGAAAATGTATTTTGTTACAGAAAATGTGAAAAAACTGTTGTTGTTTTTTTACAGGAGATCAAAATGTTATTGATTCTTAAGGGGAATCAGCAGTTGAGATGCCAGCTTTTTGCTCTTTTGTACTTTTTTGTCTCGTACTGTCACGTAATATAGTTTCCATGGGATAAATTATCCAACTTGTTTTTGCTACTTATGTTTTAATAAAGAAAAAGGTAAATTCATGTATTTTGTTTTTCTATTCTATAATTGTTAATTGATTCCTCTAAATACTGCTGTGTAAAAGGTTGTCTTTCCTGATGTATATGACTATCCCACTACTTCTATTTGCAATGAATTTGACACAGTGAAAACTGTTTTTACAGGTCTTTATGTGCTCTTAACGAGCTCCTAATATTTTGGATAATGGAAAAAATATTTATGAAACTAAAATGAATCTAATATTAATAGAAGGGTATGCAAAGAAGTTTTAAACAACAAAATGAGTGGATACATGCCACAGTTGGGTCAAGATATACTGATTTGTGAATTATTCAGTATTTTTCATGAGTGGTTGTTCATGGTATTATTTGTTGGTATGTGCAGCTTATACAAAAGTCATTTTTTTGTGATGTTTGACTTCATACAATATAAGCAAAAATTAAACCATCACAAAATGTTCAACTATATGCAGAAATAAAAACTTCTAAGTTGGATATGTCCGCTTAATGCAGATCAATATATTGCAAGAATGCGCTGCATAATTTCCTGTATCTGCACCTATGTAATTGAACTGCCTTTACATTTCAGGTCCATTTATGAATATAATATATATAATAACGTATCACAGCTGGTAATTTTAGTGCGATACCCCCCCCCCCCCCCCATCAATAGACTAATCAGTGTTCTAAGGAAAATAGACATACCCTAACTACACACTATAGTAGTAGATGGGCTCTAGTGCAGGCGAGATAGAATGTAGTGCAACCACACTGCAAAAATGCCGGTGTAAATATAACACCAGCATGGTATCTTTATCAGTCCACACCAAAGAGGTGTTGAAACAACACGGATTTGGCGTTAGGCTAACACCAATTTGGCATTTAAGCAACGGCAATTAGTGTGAAACCAATATCGGTTCGATTCTTAACCGGTGTTGTTTCAACACCTCTCTGGTGTGGACCGATATAGATGCCAAGCTGGTGTTAAATTAACACCGGTGTTTTTGCAGTGCAAACAGTCATTAGGAAGAGGAGGCTTGGACCAATCACTGATCATCTCTGTTATCGGAGGATGTCGTCAACTTAATGACTGTTAATATTTTTGTTTTTTTACAGTTTTTCATTTCCAAAGATAAAGATGATTTTCAAGAGCTTTTTCTTTTCCTCCTCTGAACCTAACATAGTAGTGAAACCTATATATATATAAAAACCACCTGAGGGTGACAAAGGAAAGCGGCCTTCATGAACAGGTGGTCTTTGAGCGCAGGTTCCTGTAATGTTTCACTGGGAAAAACTATTGAAGAAAAAAGTACAAGTCCACCTCAACAGAAAGTTGATTTGAATAAAAAGAGAAAAATCCAACAAGCTTAACACTGAAAATTGATTCAAAATCGGATGTAAAATAAAGTTATGACATTTTTAAGTTTCACTTAATTTCATAAAATAGTTATATGCACATCCCGGTCGGTATGCAAATGAGGAGACTGATGACGTTATCCACTCACTACTAGTATTTTATTATATTGAATATGAAATATTTTAATTTTCTCCTCGTTGTCCAGTGAAACAACAATCAATTCCTCCCTGAACATGTGGAATTAGCATTGTTTAATACTATATGGTTCAGTCAAGTTGGTCCTTATTTTCAAATCTGTATAAAATGAAATATTTTATAATTCAAACAATAAAAAAATAATAATGAGTGAGGGACATCATTGACTGTCTCATTTGCATGTCACTGAGTTGTGCATATCACTGTTTTGTGAATAATAAGCGAAACTTTTAAATGTCATAACTTTCTTATTTTACATCCAATTTTGATGAAATTTTCAGTGTTACGCTAGTTTTATTTTTCTCTATTTTAAATCAACATTTTTTTTGGGGTGAACTTGATCTTTAACTTTTAGTATTTATAGACAGTTGGTCCTTCTTAACGGATGGTCGCTCAAGCCAGTTTCACTAAAGTGCATATCATTGTAATTCTAGTAAGTGCTAGCCTATATGTTTTCCATGGAAATACCAACACAGATCTCCATGTTGTTTGCTAATGCAGAATTCATCTACTTGGTATTTCATTTTTCAATTCTTAGAGGGTCTCTGTAAAGAACTCCTTGAAAGTCTTTCCATAAGGTTTATTTGATCATAAAGAATGAATTCAAGATATTTGGTATCTTGACCAAGCATTGTTTTATTTGTAATTCCTCATCAACTATGTCATTATTTATTGAACTACAGTCTTGTTATAAACACAGGGTTTATTAAAGTATTGTGATTTACCCATTTTTTAATTTCTGATTCAGTCTCTTTGACAATTTAACTGTGAGATCCTACTCTAAATGTGGTATATGTGCTCTGGTTCATGTTTAAACTGGAACATTTGTATATTTTCTGCCTTTCTTTTGTATTTATTGTAAAGTATGGTATTTTCCGAAGAAGTGAAGAATGAGTGATTTTTCTGCTTGAATCTGTATTTATGTCTGGTATGTCTTGTAAATTTTTTGTTATCTCCGAGTGCGTCGAGTAATAGGTTTTTGTCAAAATGGGTGCACCTCGTGGGCACTGGACAGCTTTAGCAAACTTATAAATGCAATTTGTGTAGAGAACTTGTATTGTTGTAATAAATAGTTATTTGTAAAGTTTATTATGAAAGAAGTCAGATGTAGATTATTTGTACAAAAAATATATATATATATGAATATACGAACTGCATTTCGCCTCTTGGGAGTTAAATAGCTGAAGCCCTGTTTCAAAAAGACATGGTATCAATACAAAATTATAATACAGAGTTGGAGACTGCAAGTGCCCTATTGCTAAAAGATTTGAAATTAAATTTTGTGTTTTTCGTTCACATCAATACACACTCGTAGAGCGGTTTCGTTCATATTTTTGCACAAACGCATACTTACCTATAATTGATGTCAAAAAGCAGAACTCATCCCCTTAACTGAAAATAAAATAAAATGAGAATGCGATCATGCCATATATATTACTGAATGATTCAAATTCAATTCAATTTCATTTTATTGTCCACATGGAAATTCATTTTGCACACAATTTAAACATTTGTAATAAAACATAACATATATCACATACATAGATACAATTATAAAAAATTACATTAGAAAGCGACAAATACAAGGGAAATTCTTCAGGACAATGTATTACTGAATAATTTTTTTAACATACAAATGAATATTAATGATTGGTGATATAAATTAATTAATGAATTAAATTAGATATGTTATATTCATTCATTAATTCATGAGTCTGACTTTACTAAACATCTTCATATATGTAATTAGTTCTTTTTAAATGAATTCCTTATTCCTAATGGACCATTATTTTTGTCTGAGTACGGCCAGGCATAGACAGTAATATTAAGCCTCATTTATTTTACAGGTACCTGGTAAGGGTTTTTGAAGGGTATTTGTAAGTTATTTTAGTCTTATTGTAACTTTGTTCATAGCTTTTTACTGCAAACAGGCTGATGGTCTAAAGGACAAGCATTAATCAATAGAGTACCGAAGTAATGCCGTCGCAAAAAACGTTTTTTTGTGTGTGTGCATTTCAGCATTTTTAATACCATATTCTGGTAGAGCATGATGAAAAATCCCCACTTCCAAAATTTGGTGGGAGTCGGTCCATGGGGGCCTGAGATATGGATATGACCTCATGAATACATAATTAGCCCCATATAAAGTCAACGTATTATTGGCCTGGTTCCTAACATTTAGAACCAGGCCAATATGATACATTGACTTCAATGGGGCTAATTATGTATTCATGAGGTCATATCGGGGCCCCATGGACCGATTCCCACCATACTTGGGTTGTGGGGATTTTTCATCATGCTCTACCAAAATAAGGTATAAAAAACGCTGAAATGCACACATTGAAAATTGATGACGTCACACTGCGGTACTCTATTGGACTCTTTGTGACATATGTCACACTTTCCTTTTAGGGGCAGATGCTGTATCAATTTACATGCATATCACTGCATCTTAATTGAATATGGCTTCATTGCTCATGTTTATTATTAATGTTTATATGTTTTATGTCACAAAAGATTATGGATGCAATGGGACATGGTATTATTTGTGTGTATCAAAAGAAAATTATAGCGAGTAACATCGATATTTATGAAATATGTGAGGTTTCCTCAATTTTTCTTATTTTTTTTCTGCTGAGTAAGCCAAGTATTAGAAAACCATTCTTACAAAGCTGTCCATGTCCACACGTTTATCAGATGATTATAATTCATGAGATGGAAAATGGAGTTCTTTTGTTTTTGTAATAAACTGTCTAAGTGATAAAAGAAAGTGATGAATTTGTGGTCTGCTTTTGTATATGACATTGTGTCCTTTGTTCATAATTGTGTGGGTATTTGCTCCTAACCTGGATGGCAATGTGTTGATTACTTCATCCTACAAATAAGCTTATCAAATTAAAAAGAAAATGGATATCTATTTCCCTTTCTCTTATCTTTTCTCAATTTCTTATTTATCCTCAATCTTTTGTTGTTTTCCCCATCCTTCATAAAAACATATATATATTCCATCATTCCTTTTGTATTTATTCTTCCTCTGTACTTTGCTGATTACCTTTATGCAGGGTGTGGCAAGACCTACCCCCCCAAAAAAAAAATAATAATAATAGTAAATGAATAAATATATAAATAAAATTAAATAAATGAATGAATAAATAATAATATAAAGGTAACTAAATTTTAAGAATGATTAAAATTTTAAAAATAAATAATTAAAATGCATAATGATACTATTTTATTTCACCCAAAAAAATGAAAAAAATTGCCATGGTGTGCTCCGGTACCTTTGATTTGATTTTTTTCAAAATTAATTTCATTTTATGACATGGGTCAATTTGCTTGGGTCTTACCACCCTATCCCATTGCCAAATTTTTTTCTTATTTTAATTTTTTTTTATAGAAAGACAGTTTTTAGGAAATCCTTTTTTTCTGTTCCCTTGTCTAAAAAAATACGGGCTGTTTTGATTGGAAGGGGCTGGAATGCAATCCATTTATGAAATCCTGATCCACGAGTATGTTACCTAGGGCAAGAACCTAATTCATAAATTCGCTTTGATGTGATTGATCAATTTTTGTCCGGGATCGCCGAATTCAATATTCAAGGTTTACCTTCATCATTTTGACAAAACCGCAATTCTCTTCGTTGACAAACTCTTTGCTTCATTCCTTCTTCCCCTGTCACTGTGTATTTATCAGCCTCCCCCCTCCCCATTTCAATTCCTCTCATCTTCTTGTGCTACACATTCTTTGAAACGGTAAATAAATAAAAATTGACGAAATAATGTTTCTTCATATCCGCACTAGGTATATGTCTTTGCCTCAATTGGTGAAGTCCTCCCCAGTATCAAGTTGATTAGCGTTCGATTAAAATGGTTAGGAATCAGTGCCCGCCCCCAAAGAAATAAATAAAATAAAAATAAATAAATAAAATTAAGTAAATGAAAAAAAAATAATAAAAAGTAATAAACATAGAAAAATACTAATCAATAAGTAAATAAAGTAAAATAATAATAAAACCCAGTAAAATACATGGTAATCCCAGTCGTCAAGTGTTGAAGAATCCAGTTTTATCTGTTCAGAACTTTCTCAGTTGGCCCGTATCATGTTGCTTGACATAAAAACGTGCACTAGTAGGGTATTTTTATTCACAATACATTAAGCAATGTAAGCCTCCGTTGTGCAAACTTTGGTGATAGGTTTATGTGTCCCTCTAACATTTTTTTGTAACACCCCCCCCCCCCCACTGCGATTTACATTGCAAAAAAAGGGGGGCTCCACTCCTCGCAGCCAGGCAATTAACTGAAACATGTTTTTACAGGTATAGTAAATAGAGGGTATTACATATTTCCATCCTTGCGAAAGGCCGATCAGTAAGTTGTTTAAAATGCTAAATTTCAAAAACTTGAAAATAACAAAGGCGCTTTGTCCCAAAGCTCCAACGCGTACGAATGATTGAAAATTATTAATCATAGACCCCTCATCCAGTCATCCAGATATAATCGTGTCCCCTCGGCTTCCCAGTTGTAAAAATATATCGTCACCGCTGGTTGGCACCAATAGGAGGGGTGATTACACCCGACCCCCCCCCCCCTCCCCTAAGTAAGAACCTTTGCCCTTCGTTCGCCCCACCCTCTGCTTTAAAAATCACCTTTTCAAAAATCTTGTTTAAGTTTTATAAAATAGAATCATGAAAGTTTAGTAAAACGTTATTATATAATCTCTTTCCAGCAAGAGGTAACCCTTTTTTACATGGAATTTAAAGGTAAAGCAATTATAATACAGAGCAAGCATTTATCGCGCTAGGGGCAAACATTGAAGTTGCGCCCCTCCCCCCCCCCTTCCCTCCCCGATCGTCTCGATGCGTAGCAAGCGACCAAGCGTGGAAATACAATCCAAATTTTGAATCGGGAAACGTAATTTCGTTCGCACTTTGGCAAAGAAACTAATATAGAGAAAATAAAGAATGAAATTAAAAACGGCTTAGATTATAACTTGAAGTGTTATTTTTTACATTATGCCCCCAAAATCGGTTACACTGACAGCACTAGCGTACCTACGGGGGGGGGGGGGGCAGAGGGGGCAGTCTGCCCCCCCTGACGAGCCACAACCCATGCAAAGGACGTATCCCTGCCCCCCTGACGAGCTTGAAGACCTTTATTGCCCCCCCCCCCTGACGAGCTTGAAGACCTTTTTTTTTTTTGCTTGTCAAATTTTTTTCTGATACGAAATCCTTCATTTGTGATTGAAGACCTTTCTTTTTTTTTCTTTTTTTTTTTTTGCTTGTCAAATTTTTTGGCGGACGGTTTTGCCCCCCCTGTGAAAAATCCCAGGTACGCCACTGACTGACAGTCATGTGCGCAATGTTATCTTAAACTGACCATCCCCCTTTTTGTCATAAAGATTTGGCGCAGTCAAATTAATGAAATCCCTGACAAATTCCCAAGACCTATTTTCGATTAGCAATTAATGATGGCAAAATTGTTTAACTTTTTCAAGTGCTGTAAAATCTCATGCCCCTGAAATAAACAAACGAACAAAAAAAAATGTGCGAGAAAGCGAAGCGACCAGGCTCCAATAATTTCCTCAAACCTCTTAATTTGTAGTGACTGCCTTGTTTATTATAAAGAGTTTTATTTTTCTTTATTTCCCCCTTCTTTATTGTTCCCTTTCGCGATTCTGCTCCCTCAATTCGCAGCGCTCAGGTCACATTATTTTTTGAAATTGATGTTTTATCTAAACCGTGCTTATGAAAAGCTAGTTTTAATTATGATAGGGCCGCTAAAGTATGTAAATCCAGGAGAAATCATGCAAGAAGGCAAAGAGATCGACCCCCATGCACTAAAAACTCATGCATACAGCTGTCATTACCCCCAACCCCTAATTTCTATAGGCCTATTTTCTCTCTGTTTTCTGCTCCCCTAAAATTACACTGCAAAAATTCCGGTGTTGATTTATGATTTAACACCAGCCCAGACACCAGAGAAGTATCGAAACAACACCAGTTTGGAATCAAACCGATGCTGTTTTAATACTAATTGGTGTTGTATGAACACCTTTCTGGTGTTAGACCAAAATGAAAGTTGTGTTCTTCAACACTTCTCTGGTGTGGACATAATAGATTCCGGGCTGGTGTTAAATCAACACCGGAGTTTTTGCAGTGTACCTCCCTCAGAGGTTAGATTATTCAAAAATTCATGTTTAATCTTTTAAAAATGCCGATTATGCCTATATAAAGATTTTGAATTTAGACAGGGTGCTAAATAATGCGATTCTTAGAGAAATCATGCGGGCCCATTCCGCAGGGCCCATGTGGGAAACCAAAGCAACCAAGCTATAATAGAAAGCGTAAAGAAAAGTTTCGTTTTATCACATTCACCTTCAAAATAAGGGGGAGTGATATCTACTACTATTATTATTATTCATTATTTTTAGGTTAATTTGCTCTGGTTCTCCTCCGATATCATGCCATCCAGGGCATGTTCCTGTCTGGATTCTCCACCGTTTGCACACGAATTATGTGATACCACTGTAACCAAGTATATCGAATTATATCAGTTTAGTGTGAGATATTTGCAGCGCAAAAACAGGAGATAAATTTTGAGCATTTACCAATGTTAGAAAAGGACAGTAAAACATATTTATTTAGACTGAACTGAATTTATTACCAAATAATGTCAAAATACATTGATACAGGGTAAATTGTCATATAAAATTCAAAAGGACTCCACAGAAATAAATTTTTCAGCTCGCGCTTCGCGCTCGCATCATTTGGTTAGTGAAATACGTAGGGTCTTAGTGAATTCCTACAAACAAGCCTTAGAATGCCCCTCTTCAGGTCTGAATTTCCTAAATTTTCAGCTCGCGCTTCGTGCTCGCAGTATTTGATAAGTGAGATGCGTATGATAATCATGATTACAATGACTTCAAAAAGTGCTTCATGTGTTTAGATGTAATTCTAATTTCTAACAAAATCAGCAAGCGCTTGGCACTCGCATTAGATGACTATGGTGAGATATGTATACTCTTAATGGATTCCTAAAAAACATAGTCCTTAAAATATCCATGTTTGGGGTCAATATATACAAAATTTTCACCTTGCGCTTCGCGCTCGCATTATTTGGTTAGTGAAATACGTACGGTCTTAGGGAATTCCTACAAACAAGCCTAAAAATGCATCTCTTCAGGTCTGAATTTCCTAAATTTTCAGCTAGCGCTTCGCACTTGCAGTATTTGATTAGTAAGATGCGTATGATAATCATGATTACAATGACTACAAAACGTGCTTCATGATCTGTGTTTAGATGTAATTCTAATAAAATCAGCAAAGGATGGCACTAGCATTAGATGACTATGGTGAGATATTTATACTCTTAATGGATTCTAAAATATAGTCCTTAAAATTTCCCTGTTTAGGGTCAATATATACAAAAATTTTAGCTCGCGCTTCGCGTTCGCATTGTTTGTTTCGCGAGACAGTTATGTATCGTGATAACAAAAAAATTGCTTATAATAACAAAAAATTGCTTATAATTAGCTCTTAACATAAAGAATTTTCAGCTCGCGCTTCGCGCTCGCACTATTTAATCAGTGAGATACATATCCGTTTAATGGCACTGCATGTCCTTAAAATATCTCTATTAGGTCAGTATACCTGACAACTGAGCGCGAAGCGCGCTCGCTCCCTAAGTGACTCGAAATTTTTGCTGGTGCCGCCCCAATGCCGTGACCCACGGTACGCCACTAGGTCTAGCACAATAGGGTAAAATCAAGAATTGCATACAAATGAAATAAAACATACATACAATATACAAATGATTGAGGAACTCATAAATATTCTTGTATGAAAATGTTTTTAAGTGCTCTGCGGAAGTAATTTACAGATTTGAGCCGTTTTACTTCATCAGGAATGCTATTCCAGATTTGTGAACCCATAAATGAGATTGAAGTTTTGCCATGTTCTGTCCTCACCCTTGGTAAGAGTAGAGCTGATTGTTTTAGTCTTGTACTATATTGATTCTCAAAGAAGTTTTAATACTCATACTGAATGAGGCAATTGCTCAGTTATAAGTCTATAAACA
This sequence comes from Lytechinus pictus, assembly GCF_037042905.1. Lineage (NCBI taxonomy): Eukaryota > Metazoa > Echinodermata > Echinoidea > Temnopleuroida > Toxopneustidae > Lytechinus > Lytechinus pictus. Next base: position 33,769,126 of record NC_087246.1, read on the forward strand.
ATAATGGCTACAGAGTGCCTGTACAATTTGAATATGTCTAAAACACGCAAAGAGTGAAATAAAGCGATGACGGTGTCATTCTCGAACTGAATGTAATAGCTCTCAGTGCCATTTTCTGTATAATGTATTTCTTATGTATTTTGTTTTTTAGGGGCATGCACACCCCCAAACTTCAAGCCCGTAAGAGATATGTGATTGAATAAATGAGTGATATAACAACAAATGTATTCGTTGGGGAATAAAGTGTCTCAAACGATATATAATTCCTACTTTTTGGCGAAGTATATCAATTACATGATTAATCTGTTCACTCCAACTTAAATACTCATCAATAAGTATTCCAACAAATAATGAACTTCACTTCGGTCATCTTATTACCTTTAATCTTCACCTCACCTACAACGCTAACTTTTTTCCTTATATGCTTTATTATCATATAATTAGTTTTCATCACACCACTGACTAATTAGCCTGAGATTCTCAGATATTTCTATAAATCAATTTGTTTATGCTTGGATGGGAACGAATGAAAAATATTGGAATCATCTGCAAGTAATCTGACAATTTGGGTAAATCGTTAATATATATCAAAAATAATGTTGGACGTAACACGGATCCATGAGGTACGTACCCCACAAACAATTGATGAGAGGGAAGATGATGAGCCGTTGTGTTGAACATACTGCTGGCAACTGCATAGATAGTTACGAAACCAGTCAAGTTGAATGCCTTGTATACCATAATTTATGCAGAAGTATTTCATGATCGATTGTATCAAAAGCCTTGGCAAATCTATAAAAACGCCAACTGTTACTTGGCCCTTATCTTGATAATTTATCAGATGGTTGGCTAGATAGATTGATTAAAGATAATTTTGTGCTGTGTTTCTCTCTAAAATCATATTGATGTTTAAATAGCAAGTAATTCCTATTCAAATATTCCATCAAACGATTATTTACCAATTTCTCAAAAACTTTGCTAAGAATTGGTAGAACTGAAATGGGTCTATAATTACCTGAGTCAAATTTACTCCCCTTTTTATAGACAGGGCTTACTTTAGCTATCTTCATAGAGCCAGGAAAGATGCCCGTAAGTATAAGTGACAAATTGAATATGAAAGTGAGAGGCTGTGAAAGATGACGAGCAGCGTCTGCCAGGAGTTTCACTGGGATATGTCCATGTGACTTTTTATAGTATCACAATTTAGGAGGATATTTTCAACTTCCACACTTGATATTGGTACCCTCTCCAAAAGCATGAGTAGTCTGTGACATATCTATCTTTCCTGCTTACTGGGGCCCAATAGACACAAAAAACTGTTAAATATCTCCAGAATCTCATCTGGCTTACTACACACTTGGATTCCAGCTTCAGCTGTTCAGAGAAAACATGCAATATTTCTCTACCAACCCCTTGGGGTTTTTTTCTGTTTACCCAGTAACTCATTCACTGTTTTCCAAGTTTTACTTGAATTGCCATTATGATTCAAACAACAGACCATAATGCATTCTTTTCGCATTTCTCAGAGTAGAAGTTAGTACAGTCCTATACTTTTTATACTTATTGTAAACATTTGCATCAAAGTTCGATGATAACACCTTTGAGTACAGTTTATGCTTTTGTTTTATACTTTTGTTTTATTGAACTTGTAATCCAAAGTTTACTTTTACCTGCCCGCACAGACCTTTCAACAAATGTGTATCACATACCTTACCAAAAAGGTGTATAAACTTGTCATACGCAACATTATCTTCTTTACAACTATAAATTTCATTCCAGGGTAAATTAGAAATAACAGAAATATCATCATTGAACTTCTCCTTCTGGTATCTTTTATAGTTCCTGAATCTGATTTTGGAACCCTGATAGTTTGCATTTTGGTTTGCCAGGAACAAGAAACTAATAGAAAAAAGGTAATTATTTAAAACATGACATGCGTTCGCGAGAGAGGTAAGCTAAAGAAAGCAAAATAATAGGAAAGGAAATAGGAATTACTCGGCTTAATTAAGATTCATCGAAAGAAAAACCTCCAAGTGAATTTGTATTTTGAACATCATGCATGTAGAGCCTATTCGTGATTTGCAATTTGTTGTGTAAACCTTTGATTATAATGTGAATAAATAGAATGCAAAACAAATGAAGCAGCAAACATGTTCCAGAGGAACCCTAAACAGGAGTTGGGCAGCGGCCGTCGGTCGTGTTGCGTGGTAAACGTGAGAATAATTTAATCTTTTTCTTTTAACCGGCATCCATTTGACCTGAATGAAGTACATTTATTTCCACTCGATAAAAGCATCAATACATTTTATGAACTTGAACAAAACAATGGAGGTAGCAACTCAGAAAGCACAGCGTGTGATGAGTGCACCGTGACATAAACAATAAATACACTTCAAAAACTCCGGTGTTGATTTAACACCAGCCCGGAATCTATATATGTCCACACCAGAGAAGTGTTAAACAACACCAGTTTCGTTTTGGTTTAACACCAGATAGGTGTTTATACAACACCAATTAGTATTAAAACAGCATCTGTTTGATTCCAAACTGGAGTTGTTTCAATACTTCTCTGGTGTGGACATATATAGATTCCGGGCTGGTGTTAATTCAACACCGGAGTTTTTGCAGTGTACACAGTACATGAAAAAAAAACCTTATATAAACAGAGTACAATACAAAACAAGGGGAAAACAAATAGGGGGCAGGGCAACTTTATATAAAATACAAGTATGACATTTGAAACAGAAAATAAATTGTCAAACCAAAGGCACAACTAAAACTATCATGAAAGCAAATCACAAAATTTAGGGACCAGACGTAAGTTTTTTCTTAAGTTTTGTCCAAAAGTTATTCAAAGTTGGTGCATTTCTGATGTCTGTAGGTAAATTGTTCCACTTTTTGGACATGTAGAACGAATATTATGTTGATAAGAACACGTCCTGTATCTTGGCAAATGAATTAATGAAGATGAGCGTGTATTGTATTTATATAAATTTCTATGTATCAAACAAATAAGCCGATTGATACACTGAAATAAAAATGCATTGCTGGTATAGGACTAAGGTTGTAATATCTTCTAAAGTAAGCAGTTTAAACTCAGATTATATAGTGTGCTAACTTTAGATTTAGGGCTTGCTCCAGCTATATGATTCTAACTAATTTATTTTGTTTTGTAACAAGTTTCTTTAGGTTTATAGACGGAAAAGTAGGCTTACTACCCCAAACTAAGTTACAATAAGACAAATATGGCAATATAAGTGTGGATACAACATTCGCAATAAATAACCTGCATTTTATGATTATGTTGTTGTTTGTATACATGTTGTTTACATGTTTATTATGCCAAATAGATGATGATGATAATAATAATAATACGGTAATTGTAATACGATATAAATCTAAGTGTCTTTTCTTTTTCTGTGTATGCTTTCTCTATTCTTGTGTCCCTTTCTTTTCCCATACTACATCTCTATGTCTTTTCCTCATTCTCCTTTCGACCTTTTTGGGCCTTTTTTTCGCTGATGCTATATCGACATGGATATTTCATTGATGTGAAGAACAGCGAACTATATATCAGATATGTTTTCGAGCGTGTGTGTGCTACGGAAGTGATTCGATATCAGCCAAGCCCAGGCCAAGTGAGCAGCTCGAGGGGAATTGTCAAATTTTCAATCATCAAAACAAGAAAATAAGATATCATCAATTTCAAGATGTCACTCGTCACAGTTCAACGGTCTCCCAGTAATAGCAATGCAAGTTCCACTGTTTCAACTCTGGATCTGGTAAGTTGTTCAACAAACAGCCGCCAGCTCTTCGCAGCGCTAGCTCGCCATAGCTCCCCCGGATGCTCGCCGGGGCTGGGGCTCGGCAGTCCCAGCCGCTCTATTTGCCGATGCCGCTGCCTGGCGAACTCACGGAGCGCGGAGAAACGTTAGATCAAACGATATAAAACACTTCTTAAAGGAGAAATATATTGATTATGAGTATGGTCTTATATCAATGGAAAGGTGATGATGTGGGGATTATCACTAGGTCATTTGAAAATAACGAAAATATACATAATGTGGAAAAATATTGTGTGATGTGCCAGTGGCAGAGTTACTGTTGCCAAGCCAGGTACCTCGAGTGAAGTTTGTGCAGGCTCCACTCCCTGGCCCTGCCGAGACCCTCACGCATGATGTTTTGAAATCGGCAGCGAATTTTTATACGTGTGAGGAACTTCATGTTGGCTCTAAATCACCAATTTTAAGACTGATAGAAGCATGGTCATGGAAAAGAAGTGAAACCTTGTTTAAAAAATTAAAGTAAGAATATTAGTTTTATAAAAAACTTTTGATTGTTTTTAAAGATCAAGATGTTCCATGAATTTTTTACTTTCCCCTGATAAAATCCCACCTTTGTCACTCGGAATATCATATCGAGTTCATGGACTCGAAGTTTGGGCAGGTGGAGCGTAGTGTAGCGGTAGTGAAGTGGAGTGGAGCCTGCACGAACTTCGCTCGAGGTACAAGCCAGGGTGAGTATATTGCACTGCAGACCAAAACTTGTCTAACTGTGATTTGAATCTGTTCAATGTCGATGCGGTAACTATCTCTGCTGGCAAGGCAGTCTGCTTCTCTTCACATACAATTTGCATGGATGTCCATGTGTCGCCTGAGTTGATGCAGATGTAAAGAACATGTCCTTGTTCAAATCGTCAATGCCATTGATGATCTTGTACATCTGTATCATATCCCCTCTTCGCATTCTGTACTGAATGGAAGGTAACTTCAAGGAACGAAGCCTTCTACCGTAGTCTTGATCTTTCAATGATGGCACCAACTTGGTAGCATGTCGCTGAACCTTTTTAACGGCTTTCAGGTCACAGACATACCTTGGGTGCCAAATAGCATTTCCATACTCAAGAATAGGTCTCACCAATGCTTTGTACAATTTAACAATGGTATCTTTATCTCTATAAATGAAAGTAAGCCTGATCAGAGCAAGTACACGGTTGGCTTTCAGTACGGCACTTGCAACATGGGAGTGGAACTTCAAGTCAGAGTCAATGATAACTCCCAAGTCTCTCTTTGCTGACTTTTTGAAGCACAGTGTCATCAATCTGGTACTGAAAGTGTATGCTCTTCTTTCCTATGTGTAGAGACTTACACTTAGATGCATTGAAGTTAAGTTGCCATTTCTCTGACCACTCCGCCAGCTTATCTATGTCATCCTGAAGTCGGTCACAGTCACTCCTTTGCTTGATTTCACAAAATTCCTGCATAAATCTTGACAATGCTGTCGACAACTTCAGCCAGTCATTGATAAAGATCACAAACAAGGTGGGGCCGAGGACACTTCCCTGCGGAATTCCACTTTGGACAGGCAGCCACCGAGAAACTTTTCCATTAAGGGCAACTCTCTGTCTGCGTCTTATAAGGAAACTATGTAGCCAATTCTTGATACAACCTGTAATACCATATGACTCAATTTTGTTCAGCAGCCGCTGGTGAGGCACGGAGTCAAAAGTTTAATTATCGAGATAGATTGCATCCACTTTGTATCCTTCATCAAGAGTTGATGTCCAGAGCTCTATGACTTCTAACAGCTGTGTGACACATGATCTACTTGGTAGAAATCCATGCTGGAAGTCATGCAGGACTTCATTCTCAACAAGGTGCTTAACAACAGCATCTCGTATGATTGATTCCAAAATCTTGCAAATGACTGAAGTCAGACTAATTGGTCTGTAGTTCTCTACAGCACTGCAGCTACCTTTTTTGTGAAGGGGTGTTTATGTTGGCATCTTTCCATGCCTGTGGGAGCACACCCTCTTTCAGTGACTTCCTGAAGATGAGTGCAAGGGGTACACATATAGTTTCTGCTGTTTCTCTCAGAACTTATCAGTGAAACCCATCAGGTCTTGCTGCCTTACAGATCTTCAGCATTTTGAGTTTGTTCTGACCATGCTTGGCCTTACTTCTATGTCAGATAACATGTTTTCTCTGTGTCTGTGATATAGCAATGGGACTTGCTCTAAATCTTCTTCTGTAAAGACACTGCTGAAGAAGGCATTGAACAATTCTACCTTTTCTTCATCACTCTCAGCAGTAATTCCTTGATTGTTCTGCATCACTCCACATTTTGAACCATACTTCAGGGAACTGTTCACATACTTCCAAAAGGCCTTTGGGTTTGCCTTGACATTTTGGGCAATGTCTTTTTCAAACGTCCTGAGATATCTTGTCATCTTAGGCAGTTGGATAGCCTCACATCTGGAATTTCTGTAGTCAATCATATTTGCTTGTCCACCATCTCTAAATCTTTTCCAGGACTTGTACTTCTTACGCTGTTGCTTGAGAGCTTTCCTCGTCATCCATAATTTCTTCTTCTTCAATCGAATTCCCTTTGATTTTACTCTCCACGGAACCAGGGATTCTGTCCCATTCATGTACGTGTACCGCAAAAAAACAGAAACTTTCGCCCCTGAGATTTCTACTTCTAAAAGATCTCGCCCTAAATCATGTAAATGGGATACAACTTCATTTCCGAAATTTCTACGCTATCGATTTCATTTTTTCGTGTTTACGTCGCCATCTTGATTTCTTTGTATTTTGCCAAGACGATCCATGCATATCGCAATATGCCTGGTGTCGTCTTGAGTCAAAATCCAAATCTAGGTATAACTTCTGGGTTTTCTTCCATTTCATGATCGAAGTACTCAGTGACAGTGTGGACTTTCGCACGTTCACTAGCATTCGCAATAGGTTTTGCACGCAAGTGGAGCTTGACATGGGAGAGCCATTCACGTCTCTGGTACCATCATACACGTCATCAAGTTCGAGTCAATTCAGAGACCGATGCGAGGCATATTTCAGAGAGGCATTTTAGCAAGTTTTAATATGCGATTTCCACCTTATGTATTATTTTCATTATTTTCAAATGACCTAATGATAATCCCCACATCATTACCTTTCCATTAATATATAATAAGGCCATATGTTCATAATCAATATATTTCTCCTTTAACGTTAATTTGCACGTCATGATCCGACTGTATTGTTATTTGTTAGATTTCTGTTCTAAAGCTTGGCAAAACGATCGTGCGCAAATTAAGGTCACACTTTTTATGACACTTGTTAGACTAACATGTGAGGTGCTTTAGCTACGAGACCTTTACTAAACCGAATGGTTGTTGTAGTTTATTTCTAAATGTTCTTTGTTATACTTCTGCTACCAAATTGGTAGACAATCAGATGCAAAATAGCTAACCCAGGAAGCCGGCGAAACCACACCTTCTAACCAGATGAACCAGTCAGAGTAGTCGATTCAAGAAAATTTCATGAATATTCATGAGTAAAGCTTTGATTGATCGGTCAATCATGCATCGTTACATGCTCGACAAACATGGTATATTGTAGGTAATGAAGAAGTTTTTGTATCAGGAAGCCTTGATTATGTGGCTGAAAAGGTTAGCATTGACACGTTTTACAATCAAAAGCTACAATGTTATTAAAGGATATGAAATATGTATGTGTTTTATGATTTCTGTTCGATTGGATGCCCAATGAAAATAAATATCTTTTTGAAAACCACTTTTCAAGCATGGAACAGTCTGAAAATTGCAGGATACAACAATACAACTTTTATTATTAGCTTTTTAATATCCAAGTAATAAATTTCAGTGATCATAGGGCCATTTAAAAAAATCAGAGAGAGGGGGTGCTGATGTTATGCATCAAAACATGAATTCTCATAAAGAATTACTGAATTGAAAAAAAGATTCAATGGCCATTACACGTTTGTAAGATTAGACTAGATGAAGCATAATTCATATTATTGACTCTTTTAGTTTTAGGCAGACTTTCGGTTTAAGCTTAAAGGGATGGTCCAGGCTGGAGATATTTATATCTCAATAAATAGAGTAAAATTCACAAAGCAGAATGCTGAAAATTTGATCAAAATCGGATAACAAATAACAAAGTTATTGAATTTTAAAGATTTATATTATTCTGGTGAAACAGTTCTTGGCATGTCTTCATGAATATTCGTTAGGTGGGCTGATGATGTCATATCCACTTGTTCTTTTGTATTTTATTATATGAATTAAGGTTTATTCAACAAATTTCTACCAAGGACTTAAAAAAATGAAAAAATGAAACAATTATGATTTCATGTAATAACATAAGAAAAAGGAAAGTGGGGATGTGACATCATCAGCCCACCTAATGAATATTCATGAAGACATGCCTGTATACAATGTAACTGTTTCACCGGAATAATGCAAATCTTTGAAATTCAATAACTTCATTATTTGTCACCTGATTTTGATGAAATATTCAACATTTTGCTCTGTGAATTTCACTCTATTTAGATATAAATATTTTCAGCCCGGAGCATCCCTTTAAGCATGGAATGGTCTGAAAATTGCAGGATACAACAGTACAACTTTTGTTATTAGCTTTTTAATATCCAATCAATGAATTTCAATGATCATAGGGCCATTAAAAAAAATCAGAGAGGGGGGTTGCTGATATGTTATGAATCAAAACATGGATAAAGTGGCTTGGCCAGTGCATACACATTCCCAGCTGATCAAACCCAAGCGCAAGATATTTACGCGTTGTGTATGTGCGCGCCATGCATGATGCGCGACTGCGCGGTAACAATTCAAGATTACGTCACAATTGCTTTATTAGCAAGAATCACTTTGCCCAATTTTTTAATAACCTGGCATCAGAAGTTGTCAATAAGCAAATAGGCATATAGATTGTTCCAATTAATAGCTTGAATTACAATATACAGCTGTAGGTAATAATGATAAAATTGACTGGCTCTTCTTTTGGAAAACATCAAGTATATATTGCCCTTAAAAGAACCATATTGCGCTTGTCTAAAGACTCGAGCCAATGTGATTCTCTTGCGGGCAGCATTTTCAATGTTCCCCTCAAGGCCAGTCAATATTATATAATTATTAGGTGGTTTCAGACTGCCTTGAAGTTCGTCAGTTCCAGGTATTTTCTGATCGTGAAATTTACCCTGATCAGAAAATACCAGGTAATATTGGCAATGTGAAAGCAAATTACGCGTAATCTCCCCGAAAGAAAATACCCACTAAATAGTAGGTACATGTCAAAATTACGAGAACTTTCGCGGGGATTTTTCCAAGGTCGCAGGTATTTTGGCAATGTGAAAGCAATTTACGGGAACTTATAGCCCAGCGTGTAGTTGGGCGCGGGCACCTTGTGTGGCTCCGGGTGTGGCTGCTGGGCTAGTGATTTTGAATCTCGCGCCTTGCCTGCTTATCAGACCATACTGCGCACGCTCGTAACTTCAGGAACTTTAATATCCCGAAGGATATGTGTCGGGGCGGTGTGAATGCAGGAATAATTAATGGGTATTTTTTAGCCTTAAAAAATTCTCGTAATTTAACGGGGATTCTTATGATCGAGGCGGTTTGAAACCACTTAATGTCCCTTTTATAGTTTTAGGCAGATTTTCAGATAAAGCTTAATGTGCACAGTTACAGTCCAAATAATTATATGTGTACACAGATGTAGGTGATTAGTATGTATGATCAGCAAAGAAGCCCAAGGTTTTCACAATTCCTTCTGGATATGTGTAGACAGTGAACAAGTCTAATGAAGAATGATATCATTTCCTTTCTGTGGTCTTGTTGGTTTGACCCCATGCAGCAGTGTGTTACAGTGAAATTTGTATGGCCAGGTGTCCAGGGGGTGCATACAATGTATATGTAGGATGGAACTGTATGTACATGTAGGTGGTTTCAAACTGCCTCGATCACAAGAATCCCCATTAAATTCAAGAACTTTTTCAGGCTAAAAATGCGCGTTGATTATTTCTGCATTCACACTGCCCCGAAACATACCCCTCGCGATAAGTTCCTGAAGTTATGAGCATGCGTAGTATGATCCGATAAGCAGGCAAGGCGCAAGATTCAAAATGGCTAGCTCATGATCAGCATCCACCCACGGCCCCTGTGCCCAACTACACGCTGGGCTAAAAGTTCCCGTAATTTGCTATCACACTGCTAAAATACCTGCGACCTTGGAAAAATCCCCGCGAAAGTTCTCGTAATTTTGACAAATACCTACTATTCAGCAGGTATTTTCTTACGAGGAGATTACATGTAATTGCTTTCACATTGCCAAAATTACATGTACCTGGTGTTTTCTGATCGGGGTAAATTTCCCGATCAGAAAATGCCTGGAACTGACGAACTTCAAGGTGGTCAGGTCTGAAACCACCTATTAATTCTAAGAAATCAGTTGACAAGTTTCCTGTCCTTTTGCTTTCAGAAATAGATATTTAGTTTTTGACTTTAATACTAGATCAGTGTAGATTTCCTGAATTCATGGAAATCAAGATCTTTTCCAGGTAATTCCCAGGCGATGAGAAAAAAACAACTGGCGATTCTCTGAGATTCAAGATTTAAAATGCACATAATATTTTTAGGTTATAATCATACCTGATATTCATGGACTTATTGGCTTCACTTTGTACATGTAGCTCAAAGTTTGGCTACTTGTGTTTTGTTGCTAATAGGCCTGGGACTTTCGGGTTTTTTTGTTTTCGGGTACCCGTGGTAATTTTCGGGCGGGTACCCGAAAATCATGTCGCTTGAAATATGACTGGTGGAAAAACCCCATAGGTGACGTCATCAAGCCATTGCCATGCGAGCCAATTTATGAATGAAAATATAGTAAGCATGCGCATTGCAAACCTCCCGTGCCCCACGCAGTATTCCATCGAAACAAGTCTGCAATACTCTGTCACCTCGTACCAAAATCGACCTAGAATTCCACTTTCCTATATTTAATATGAATTATCAAAGGTATTCTCAGAGGATCTGTTTTCTCACCGATACCACACAGGTAAGCAAATTTTTATTACTTCTTGCTTTTCCGTCAAAATCTTACGAAGTAGCGTCGATATTACAACGTGTTCGTGAGTTTGTTGAATCTATCGCTACGTGAACAAAGTCAATTGATTTCCGGGTTTCGGAGTATACGAAGCACCAGCCAATCACGTTCTTGTTACCATTTTCAGTTCATCATAAACCGAAAATGGTAACACGATCGTGATTGGCTGGCGCTTCGTATGCTCCGAAACCCGGAAATCAATTGACTTTGTTCACGTAGCCATAGATTCTACAAACTCACGAACACGATGTAATATTGACGCTACTTCGTAAGATTTTGACGGAAAAGCAAGAAGTAATAAAATTTTGCTTACTTTGCTTGGTATCGGTGAGAAAACAGATCCTCTGAGAATACCTTTCATAATTCATATTAAATATAGAAAAGTGGAATTCTAGGTCGATTTTGGTACGAGGTGACAGAGTATTGCAGACTTGTTTCAATGGAATACTGCGTGGGCACGGGAGGCTTGCAATGCGCATGCTTACTATATTTTCATTCATAAATTGGCTTGCGTCGCAGTGGCTAGATGACGTCACTGCGCTGCAAAAGAAACATGGCGACGATTAAACGATCTCAGTCACATCATCATCACTTGAAAAACTTGTATATTTATGGATATTTCGAGGGTAATTGGTGAGATTCAAAATGAGAATTGTGTATTTTTGTGATGAGTTACAATCATGTCTTACACTACGCAATAAAAATAAAATACATGTACGTTACTGGTGAGCAATTTTCGGGTATCGGGTATTGATTTTTCTACCCGGGTACCCGAGGCTTCCGGGCGGGACCCGGGTACCCGGGTTTTAGTCCCAGCCCTAGTTGCTAACATTATAACACATTATAACACTACATGTAGGCCCACTTTAGGCTTGCTGTATTTAATAAGCAGGGTGCTACATAACTTTTTAGAAGGACTTGCCCAGTCGGGCAAGTGAATTTCTAAATAGTTGGAAAATATTTTCCCGAAAATACATTTCACTTGCCCGAAAAAAATCCTTCAAAATAACGTTTTTCCGATACAAAGTAAGTACTACGGTTTTATATACCATTGCTCCTTTCCTCTCTTTTTAACGTGAACTATTATTGTACCTTGTAGTATTTTTTTTTCAAAGTTATTTTACCTCCTATGACCGAAATTGGTGTCAATACACCATTTGATTAATTTTCTCTCTCATATATTTTCATGTGCTTTTGTATATGACCGTGACACAAAATAAAAAGGGGAATCACTGAAAATAACTAAAGAAGTAAGAAGGAAGGAAAGGAAGGAAGGAAGGAAGGAAAAAATAAAGAAAGAAAGAAAGAAAGAAAGAAAGAAAGAAAAAAAAGGGAAGGTGAACGAATGGGTGAAGGAAAGAATGAAGGAGAGAAAGAAAAAAAGGAAAGAAAAGAGATGAATGGAGAAGAAAGAAAGAACAAAGGAAAGAAAAAAAAGGTTTCCTTCATTCTGTGAAATTGATAAAGAAAAAGGGAAAGAAAGAACAGGAAAGGAAGGGAAAATGAATTAATGGGTGAAAGAAAGAATGGAAAAAAATAAAAAAGCCGGGGGGAAAAGAAAGTAAGAAAAAGGGAAGAAAGAGAGAATGAAGAAAAAAGATTTCCTGCATTTTTTTAAAGAAAGAAAGGGGAATTTCAGGAAGGAAGGAAATAGCAAAAAAGGAAAGAAAGAATAAGGAAAAAGAGAAGGAAAGAAATAATAACGAATGAAAGAAAGGATGAAACTTTAGTGGAAGGAAAGAATGAAGTGAAGAGAGAATTAGAAAAAAAAAAAATAATGGAAGAAGGAAAAGAAAGAAAGAGCAAAAAGAAGAAGGAGAGGAAGGGAGAAGGAAGCAACGACAAATTAGAGGAAAGAAAAATTGAAGAAATTTAAAGAAAGAAGGAAAGTACAAGTAAGAAAACAAAGGAAACAAAGAATAAAGAACAGAGAGAGAGAAAAAAAAAAGATCAGGAAAGAAAGCTAGGAAAGATTGAAAAGATAGATGGAACAAAAAAAGGCAAGTGGGAAAGATAGAAGAAAGGATAGAAAAGAAAGAAAAGAAAGAAAGGAAGGAAGGAAGGAAGGAATGAAGGAAGGAAGAAAAAGAAAGAAAGAGGAAGAAAGCTCAAATTTGAAATAAAACAAAAAATGCAATCATCTAACAAAAATCTTGCTGATATTTGTTTGAAATATATTTTAAAAATTGTTGGAAAAATAAAAGTTTTAGAAATAAATAAATTTCACAGAGAAACATTGACAAACTTAAAAATCAAATGAATCATCGCGGCATCGTGGATTTGCACGCATCTTTCTTCCCACTACACCGATCACAACACTCAAAACAAAAACTGGTTATGAAAACTCAATAACTTGCTCCTCCAATCACATCACCAAATCAGTAATCTGAGAATCCATATATGTATAACAATTTTCCGCCGATTTTGAGATTATTTTGGTGGAAAAACTATTTTTCATGTGAGCTTGTTCACTTTGATTCGGATTTGATCGGGGATAGTACAGGTATGCACAGCAGCATGGAGATCCATGCATGCATGCCACACAGGCTGGAGGCTGGGCACACCAGCCACATGTATGTATGCTGACTCTGTGTCTGTGTTTTTGTGTGTAGATCACAAAAAATGTCACAATTTGAATTGAGGGAGGTTGTTAACTTTGTTTTTCTCTCTCTCTTCTGTATTTTTGAGTGTGAAGTATGGGGAAACTTTGTAAAATTTCATTTCACAGTGAAAATTTTGCTTGCCCCGATCTGGGCAAGTAGTTTTTATCTTTACTTCAAAACACTTGCCCGACTCTAACTTTTACTTGCCCCGGGCAATCGGGCAAGCGCTTATGTCGCACCCTGTTAATAAGGCAAAAAAAAAAATTGTTTACTTGGTATAACCTGCCCGACCCTATGCTTTTTTATTTTTTTAATCTGATCATGCGATCAATAGCGTAAATATCGTTATCGCAATGTGGAAAAACCCCGGATGTTCTTTGCTTTCAAGATTTCAACAATTTCTGGCTTGTTCTGTGTTCATATATATGGTCTACCCCTCTCATCAGATCATCCCCAAGGTGTGCGGACCTATCTACGCCACTGTACATGTATGTATGTATGTGTATAAAGTGCTACTTTCATGTATGCAAATATATTTATAAGCGACAAAAAAAAAAAATCTGCCCTACCTACCCAAATTTTCATTGGCCTTTTACGCCAAGTCAACAATTTTTTTTTTGGGGGGGGGGGCCTAATTTGAAGATTCCAGAAAATGCCTATGAATTGTGGTTGTGGTGGGTGTACATGTAGGCTACATACATGCCAACTACTTTTTAGTTTATTTTCGAGATTGGCTTCTCTTTTAATCAATTTGGTTGTGGATATTATCTGGGACGCAATTCATGCCAGGTTTCTTAGTTATCCCTGATTTAATGAAAAATACGTGAAGAGGCCCACCCATTTAACTTTAATTGAGATAATATATCAGATTATCACTCAACCCTTCAAATTTTATGCGTGTATACATGTATATGCATTAATCTGACATGATTGTCTCTAAACGTTGTTGCTGTACTTTCGACATAATTGTACTGGTACAACTCCTACATACTTTAAAAATTGGATCAGATCAATAGACACAACGTTCATGATTTCTATTTTCTTCTCTTTCCGACCGAGATAAAAACAGGAACGTGCATGGAATTAAGGCCAGGTAGATTTCCTTTCCAAGCTCTAATGAACATGAATAGGAAGTTCAGGGAAGTGCCACTGTCAACAAAAAACTAACACCATTACCTGGGAATCTCTCTCATACTCAACAATAATACATCATACCAGTATAATGGTCATGATAGATAGGTATGGTTAGATTGCAGGTATCGGTGGATAGTTTGTGTTCCTCAAGTGCAATTTGATAGCTCTGTCATTCACGTTTCCACTAGGCCTATACCTTTGCTGCACCAAAGACTACAAGTTGCTTCTGTTTGGATGAACTGCTCTTGATCTATTTTCTTGACTTGCTCAAGCTGTGCAGTGGTTTTGTTATCTGTTTCTTGGAAGGATAGGATTGCTGGAATTGTTCCAGATTGTTTTGAATCTGTTAGAGTGGATCCAAGACTTGATTCTGTGAAACAGGATTGAAACATTGATCGCAATCTGTTAGAGTGGATTTTAATAATTGATTGGAATCTCTTAGAGTGAATTTGAAACATCACTTGGTTGGAATCTGTTAGAGTGGCTTTAAAGCATTGATTGGAATCTGTTGGAGAGAATTTTTTTAAATCATTGATTAGAATGTGTTAAAGTGGATTTAATATAGAGAGAAAAACACCATGGCCAGACTTATCCGTGTGGAATCGTTAGATGTGGTGAGTTACCTTTCAAGATTTTGTTTTTGTATTTTGGGGGGGTCTTTGCTTTTATGCTCCACACTGATTAGACATTGGTTGAAAGTACAATGTATATGTAGCTTCAGTTAAGTTTGCAGGCTCAGACCTTATGTAATCAACATGCATGTTTCTTTCTTTTCAGGCCACTTTGTATGACATAACATAAAAAAATTTGAATTGTGAAACACAGGTTTAGACTATGAGAGGAGGTTTCTCCCATTTATTTATTTTTCTTTAGGATATCTGCTCACTGTCCTTTGAAAACAAGGAGAAGCATACCGAATCGTCCAGAATACATTGAATGTACAGTATGAATATATATCATTTTTAGAAAATATTTTGAACAAACATGTATTTTAGATGTTGACATTGCTGGCTTTCCATAGACGTGATTGAACGGATCAATCGCAACTCTTTGTAAGACAGGCCCTACTGATCAACCTTTCACATATTTCTCTGTGGTGTGGACACGGATTCCAATTCGCGAAGAGCACATGTGTCATATATGCTTTGAATGCCATGCCATCAATTCATTACATTTTGCTTTAATGTGAATGCCCCATCAGTCCACACTTTACATCTCTCCATCTCCCAAATTTTGTCTCTGAACCCCTAGGGAAAGAGGAGAATTATCTGTCCCCTTGGACAAAAGTGTGAACAGAGGATATAGTTTGCATGTACAGGACATGGTCACTCATTATAGGATCACAAGATATCCTATTAAAAGCTTTCCTTTCAAAACAACCTTCATGCATCTGAACTCTCATTGTACTCTCTCTCTTATCTCTAAAAATCTTTTGTGTTTTTAGCTCATCTGGCCTTTTGGGCTAGATAGCTTATGCCGTGGCGCAGCGTCCATCGTCTGTCGTCCGTCCACAATTTCAAAATGCTTCTTCTTTGTCATTTCAACTAGGTGGGGGATTCAAAACTTATGCACAGAATTTTGATCAAGGATTTTCCAAAAGGGAGGGGGGGGGGGCACATTCTTTCCGAGGAAAAATTTGACAAGCAAAAAAAAAGAAGGTTTTTAACCCAAAATTAAGGATATTTCGTTCATGAATCAATTGGACAAGCCCCCCCCCAAAAAAGGTCTTCACTTTGAAAGGGAGGGACACACTTCTGTTTGAACGGCATTTTTACAATGAAAATTTTAATTGTGTCTCTCAAAAGGGGGGGGGGGGCACGGGCCGGCTTTGCCCCCCCCCCCCCTGGATCCGCCAGTGTTCCATACAATCTTCAAATTCATGATTTGGATACTGTTTCCCTGTGTGATTTTGTTGTCTGAGGTTGAGAAATACTTTTGGTCTGACTGGATTTTAATCACAAATACATGTATGTACCTAATGGTTGAGCACAATACGTTCATCCAGATCATCATAATCCTGATTTCGTTTGTAGCTTTATGAACAGGAAGTTAATTATTCAACATTCGTTGATCACACTGTATGGTATCAATAGAAAGGGGACGGAACCTGCACATACATGTACATGTTCACATTTCATCATACAAAAATAATTTAGATTGATCTTGTTTCGTACTCAAGAAAATGAAATTGATACAATCCGTCAAAAGCGAAAGCTATCTTAAAATAAAAAACAGGAAATATCATTGTTGTAGGCATCATACCGGATTAGATTACATTTGCATGCATGACAGACTAGGAATGGAAAGCTGAAATAAAGAGTCAAATATATGCAGGTAGAACGTACACCAGGTGATATGATATCGGATATATGTAGGCTGACATCTAAAAAATTGAGGTAAAATACAAAGGGTGTAGACTGAGTGGGAGTATGAAGCCTTGTCCACTTGAAGATATTCTTTCCGTGCCTGCTGATATACAGTATACTGTACATGGTATGCATCAAGGCCTATCCTGTAATATATACAGGGTTCCACTTTACACTGCACGTTGTTTCATAACTATTTCTTATTAAAATCAATATTATAGCTGGCCCTGGACAGGTCTAAATCTACTCTTTGCAAGTCCTTCAGACCAAGCTCTTCTCACGATTGTCAAAATTTGGGCAGCCTTAAAGGACAAGTCCACCCCAACAAAAAGTTGATTTGAATAAAAAGAGAAAAATCAAACAAGCATAACACCGAAAATTTCATAAAAATCGGATGTAAAATAAGAAAGTTATGACATTTTAAAGTTTCGCTTAATTTCACAAAACAGTTATATGCATATCCTGGTCGGTATGCAAATGAGGAGACTGATGACGTCATCCACTCACTATTTCTTTTGTATTTTACTATATGAAATATTTTAATTTTCTCCTCGTTGTCAAGTGAAACAATGATTAATTCCTCCCTGAACATGTAAAATTAGTATTGTTTGATACTGTATGGTTCAGTCAAGTTGGTCCTTATTGTCAAATCTGTAAAAAAATAAAATATTGTATAATTCAAACAATAGAAAACAAAAGAAATTGTGAGTGAGGGACATCATCAACCGTCTCATTTGCATGTCACTGAGTTGTGCATATCACTGTTTTGTGAAAAATAAGCAAAACTAAAAAATCTCATAACTTTCTTATTTTACATCTGATTTGGATGAAATTTTTAGCATTATGCTAATTTGATTTTTCTCTATTTATTCAAATTAACATTTTTCTGGGGTGGATTTGACCTTTAATTGCTCACTTCCACTTAGAAAATTTGAGGCTGTAAATACTCTTTTTTTTCCTCCGCCCAAGCACACATGCCTATGTGACGTTGGATTTGGGCCGGCCCAAACATTATGCATATTCAGACCGACTTGATCACCAAATACCTGTGAAATTACTTGAACTTGTTCAGGGTAATAATTTCATTTGCATTCACACCAATCTGAACCAGATCTTTTCAGGGTAAATTTTCATAGTTATGAGCGTGCACAGTACTGATTAGCAGGAGAGGCACGAGTAGCCTACAGTACTTGCACCCAAATACTTGCTCAACAATACTGTTGCAAGAGATTTATTTGATATACATATATGCCTGCAGTTAATTAAAGATTAAAAACCTTAAAAAGATATACAGTAGAGGTACAGAATATTCAACACTTCTGTAAAGCAGCGCGCGACACTGGCACCGGTCCGACGGTCCCAGATCAGTAAAAATTGCTGTTGGGCCAGTAACTTTTCAGAAATAGCCAGATTTACTGGTCCGACATGACCAGTAAAAAAAACCTGATAATAGTAACTAATCCTACATGTATTTCTCCCCTTTTGTAAGTTATAATAAATGGCTCTCCAAAATTGAGAAATGGCTCTAATGAACTATGTTGTGTGTGTGTGTACTGTTTATATGTTTTTTTTTTTTTTGAGGCAATAAAAGCAATACAAGACAGCAAAATAAACTCAAGCCATTTTTCATGTTTTTCTTTATTTTTGTGGACCAGTAAAAAATGGAAAAACTCAGTATCTATTGGTCCGACATGAACAGGTTGGACCAGTAGAAAAAAGGGTTAGTGTGGAGCCCTCTAGTAAAGCCTAATTATTTCTTTATCCACAATTGATTGTATTATATTTAGGTTGACAATATATATATAGTTCCCATCATTGATTTTCCAATATTATCCTTTTGATAACCTCTGTTACTCTGATGGTAATCAAACTCAAGTGAAACTGCAGAGATGGCACTTCCTGCTTTATTATTACATTTACACATGTACTAGTACATGTATGTTTAATGTCTTTGACTTTGAGGTATACTTTGTCTCCAGAAAGTCCCAAAGTAGTTTTACTTTGATGACGAAGAGTAAGAGTATTGGTTTGAATCATTGTAGAGCCCGTATCAAGTTTTGAACTGTAAAGATTGTTCATTTACAAAATTTGAATTTATTTTCAGATTAAACACATGTATTTTGTATGAAAAGATATTATTAACCAAAGTCTGAATTGGAAATGCCAGGTCCCTTTCCTTATCCCAATTTCTGTATAGATTTGGTCAGTATTAGTATTCTTTCTTGTGGGGGTTGTCATAAAACAAATTTACAAGCATGGAATAGGAAAACCATGTAAGTACAGCTTTTCTTAATTCAGTGTGAATAAAAATCAATATAATGTCATTTATCCTAATATAAATTGTGCAATTCCAGTTAAAGGACAAGTCCACCCCACCAAAAAGTTGATTTGAAAAATCCAACAAGCATTTAACTTTTAAAAAATTCATCAAAATCGGATGTAAAATAAGAAAGTTATGACATATATATTTGAAAATATTCTGTTGATTCATAGTAATCCCAAAAGTATTAATGATTGTATATTTTTTCATGCTTTGTGTATTTGTATAATTCTATTTTGATACTGTTATGTTTCATATTGTTTTTTTATGTAAAAGTTCTGTACAATTCAGCTCTTGCTGCGAACAGTCTTGAAATAAAATACCATTATTATTATTATTATTATCGTATTTTAAAGTTTTGCTTAATTTCACAAAACAGTTATATGCACATCCTGGTCGGTATGCAAATGAGGAGACTGATGACGTCATCCACTCACTATTTCTTTGTACTTTAGTATATGAAATATTCTAATTTTCTCATTAACAAGTGAAACAATGAATAATTCCTCCCTGAACTTGTGAAATTAGCATTGTTTATACTATATGGTTCAGTCAAGTTGGTCCATATTGTCAAATATGTAAAAAATAAAATATTGTTTAATTCAAACAATAAAAAACAAAAGAAATAGTGAAGGACATCATCGGCTGTCTCATTTACAGGTCACTAATTGTCCATATCACTGTTTTGAGAAAAATAAGAGAAATTTTAAAATGTCATAACTTTCTTATTTTACATCCGATTTTGATGAAAAATTCAGTGTTATGCTAGTTTGATTTTTCTCTTTTTATTCAAATCAATATTTTTCTGGGGTGGACTTGTCCTTTAATAAGACTCTCATCAGCTGAGAGGTTCCCCATTATTATTTTGGTGATAGTATACATGCACATGAAATTGAACCTTAGCTGGCCTTTCTGTTGTGTTGCTTACTGTAGGCATAAGTTACACCATTCACTTCCATGTGCCAACGTCACATGACTCGCCCTTCTCTTTATGCAAACAGTAGAGGGGGTGCTTGATACGAGTCATGAATTCACCCGCTTGTAGCATTTTGATGCGTGCGACAGGATGTTCAGTCAGAACTCTCCTAGGAAGTAGCCCAATCAGTTACTCCGGAGTTTCTCTCACCCTCATTCTGGATCAGATCGTTCTCGTCTTGAGGACTGCCAAGTTCCTTACCGGAGGATCAAGTTTGAATGGTTCTTTTTTTTAAGTCGGCTTGTATAGAAGTTTTCAAAGAAGTTCTTGACATGCAGCAAGTGTTTCTGAACTCCAGTTAAACAGCCTTCATTCAAATTTGATTCCTGCTTTCTTGCAACTGCAGCTATTCTTGTCTGTAATTTTAGCAGGGAAAGACTTGATTTTCTGTAATTTCTTGTCACTTGTTGCAGTAATCCTGAATCGGAGCTCCTTGAAGCCCTACAAACTCTAGGATGTCGGTCTTAACATATATTCTCATGATTATATAAATCTTTTACTGATTATTTTGCTCATGTAAGCAGGACCAAGGATCTTTCAGCATTTAATTTTGGAATTTGATTCATTTGTTTCACTTGTCAATTGGTGGCATTAATGGTGGAAGTGCCTTGTAGCATCAACTTGGTTATGAGCCATTGATTGTCAGGAGAAGGTGCTTTAAGAGAGTCACAAACAGGACATTGATAATCTTCCTGTGAGTGCACCTTGAAAGTTTCCTGTGATTCTACAGATGAATGTGAACATCAAGAGCATTTAGCAGCTGCATTTATGTGGATTAACTAAATTTGATGAGAAACCTATCAACATTTTAAATGATCAGTGATGATAAAATGATCTTTGCAGTACTTTTGATAGTAAATAATGATGGATTTTCCAATTTGCAGTTCCACCAAGCATTTATGATTTAAAGCTTAATCTGGATTCAGACCTTTTTAAAAAAGTCTTCAAACATTGAAGCAAAAATACAATTTTTGTTTTAATTCTTGGGGGCTTTCATCCCACACTTCATTGGAAATCTTTCATCAGGACAAGGGCAAGATCCTATGACATTTGCCACCACATGTGGTTATATTGAAGCTTTCCTTTTTTAACACTCCTGAACTTGGGAAGACCACTATTTGTGTAAACTCTTTGAAGAATTGATTTTTGAAAGAATTCAAGATGGTCATAGAGTACCGAAAGAAACCGTGGCCTCCTCGCCCTCATAAACGCTCTCGTGATCTGCCCAAAGTTAGGCAAGTCAAAAGACCTCTCAGTCGAGTAAGTATTTTTTTTCCTCTTTAGAAGTTAAAAAATGTTGAAGCTTAATTAACTTTATAAACTTAACTTCCAGTTATGATCATGATCATAACTTGGATTTGAACAAAATCTAATGAAATAATGTACTGGTACATTGTGATTTGTAGACACAGTGGTAATGGACACAACAATATCTTTTTAAATGTATATCAATTGAGCTTCTTAGAAAATTTTACAAAAAATCACATTTTAGGTATTTGAAATATTCTTACAAGAAATACAGTGAAGAGGAAATATTAAAAAATAGTGGTTATTTATTTTTTTAGATGCAAAATAAGATTGAAAAAAATTAAATTAGGCAATATGTTCATCACACATATTTAATATTCTCCCTTCTTTACCATTGTTGTCAATTAAATTTTATTGTATACATACAATTAAAAAAATATACTGGTAAATGAAAAATGTGCGAATTTATTCTGGTGGAAAATGAATAATTGCAGAGAAATTATGAAACCAATTCTGACATTGTGACAAGTTACAGGTCTGTTTCCAAGATAACCATACATACATTTATGCCCAGTTTTGGTACATACTTAAACTCTCTCCTTGTAACAAATACATCATATGTCCTGTCTTCAAAGTTCTAGGCTGCATGTATTTTGCACATGTTTACTATTATTGAAAAGGGCTAAAAGTTAAAATCAGTAAAAAGAAAGTGGCAAAAGTGCAATTGGGTATAATTTGACATTTACAACCATATTACTTCACTGGTATGTAAGAAGTTGTGTCTCAAGACATACATGTAGATGTATGCAGGCTTGGAACGAAAATAGTACTTGGGATCATTCATGTCGGTATTCAAAATTGGGGGGAAATCCTATTTGTGGCCTCCTTACCGGTTGCATACTGTCAGGTTTAATTGCATTCTCGCTTGTTCCTATTTTTAATTTCAAAAGGTCATGCCAGTTGACAAAGTAAGGAGAAGAAGGGGAAATGAAAGATTGTAATATATTTTCATATAGGAGGAGTCTTGTCTTACATCAGCGGCCCGTAACACAAAGCCTAGCAATGATCGTAGAACATTTTTTTTAACGATTGATTCCATTGACTATAATGTGCAATGATCAGGCGTGATAAACCAATCATATGATAAATTGCTAACCTTTGTGTTACGGGACCTTGGGCTCTGTAACACAAAGCTGAGCCCTTGATCACAGCTGAAGCTACAATCCTTTACATTGATATCAACTCTGAGAGAAATAAAAAATGATCATTAGAAAGCAACAATAAGAAAATACAAATTATTTGGAAAATGTTAGCCTATATACAGGCCTAGGCTACAATGTTTTTACCCTTTTTGTATTGAAATTTCAATGCCTTATCCAGTTACTGATATTTAATCAGTATTCTACCTACGTCAGTATTTGTATCATTCACCTACATGTACCAGACATAAATCTAATTTACATTTCATAGATCTGTACTTTAGTGTTCCCATATATGATCATGTAGCTGTGGCCTATATTACATGTGTGTGTTAATATGTGACACTTATTAAAAGATCCCTTGACACATTTACACAAATGTTGTATGGCAATGGCCTTATTTGATAATTCATGATATCTCATTTTATGCATTAGTATAAGTAGGTATCAATCATTTTGTAGCCTTCATGATTTATGTACTGTGAACAGGGAGTGGATGAACTGTTATTACTGCCGTACTTTGGCAAAAGGAAGCAAGTTAGGAAAGTATCATTTGTTGTAGATGAGCAATGTGTGTTCGTCATTTACATAGGCAGCAATGCAATTTAACAGCATATTTTCTTCAATATCTTTGCCATTGAATGATAATTTCTTCCCCAAATTTTGCCTGAAAGTGTAACATACAAAGGGTGTTTCAGAACCAAAAATAACTCAAGTTTGACTGATGTGTCACTTGCTTCCTTTTGCCAAAGTTGTGCAGTGTACATGTTAGCAGAATATTAAGTGTGATTGACATTGCAGTATGCAGGCCAAGACCCAATTCACATTTTGAAAATCACTTGCCTGGACCGATCTGATTAAACTGGTTCTGTGGTTCATGCTCATGGATGTGAGCAGCGAGTCTATCGTTTGAGGTGGGGGGGGGGGAGGTAACAACCTATTTTGTTGTCCGCCCCATTTGAGAAGAGTGAAGTCGTGTGTCGACGTCCATGCTGGTATTCACACATTGTTAATATTGCCAGTGGTTTCATGACATTTGCTCCGGCGACGATTGCTTCGCTCTAAATTTCACACACGAATCGAATGACCAACTTCAACCCTGGGTTTAGCACTATACCCTACCCTAAAACTCACCCTATTGCAACCCTAACCCTACATCTTATACAAAATTAAGCCCAGAGCAATCGTCGCAGGAGCAAATGTCGTGTCACCTTACCAGTGGGCTGTATCTACATGTATCTTGCTGCCAGATGACTATTTGATAGCCGGTACATATGATTTTCCCTCATAACACTAGTATGGAGAGCTACCTACCTAGGGAAACATAAAACGTTGCCTTTGTAGACAGGTGACTGCTATAGGCAGGTTCTTATGCAGACATCGTGCTTCTGTGTTCATTGCTAATCAGTTTCCATGGTTTCTTTATACGCGGTGGCTACTATAGAGAGGTGGCTGCTATAACTGGTTTGACTGTGCATATGTGTACGCACTACTAATTATGCAAACATGGAAACTATGTTATGATGGGGGAAGATCGAAGTTACATTTTTTTTAGCTTACACATAGTTCCTTTCCCAATCCATCAAGTGTGTGCTTTCAATGGAACATGCTTTATAATGAGGCCTACTTTGTTATAATGGGGGAAGATCTATGTTACATTTTTTTGGCTTTCATGTAGTTCCTTGCCCAATCCATCAAGTGTGTGCTTTCAATGGAACATGTTTTAATGAGGCCTACTTTATTATGAATGTCATTATTGGGTATGCTTCTAATCTTGACACATATACACCCATTAGTGCAGCTGCCAATATGTAAGCAATTTAAAGTGGATTACTCTTTTAGCATGAGAGTAATGTGCTCTAAGAAATAAATTGAACCATGGTAATCCCCCCCTGCCCTGAAAGAAAAATAAATACTTGATGTAAATGTTCAGGTACGCGGCCGCCTATGCATTTTTTTGTTATTGAGATAAGTTATGGCAAAATATGAAATGAAATATGCATAAACACTAAATTTCATTTAGTTATCATTTCCCCCTTTTCATTAAAATGTTGTTTTGCTGATAAAATCAAGTCAATTTAGTTTTGAAATGAAAACATGGAGCTCCGTTGGTAGCTCCATGGTGAAACATTGCCCTTTCATAGTCTACAATGAAATCAGTGATTTTTATGATGTCATTGCTAGTAAATAGAAATTTTCTTGTAAAGTTTTCTATGTCCTTATGGAGATAGGGTAGAATTCATAAGCCCTCCTCTTTGGTATAGGGTTTATGTGAAGTATATATTATATGATATTTATGGGTATTTGTATTATTGAGTGGGTATAAATTCATATTTTATGAACTACCGTGCATACAGTACATAAGTCCATACTTTCAGCAAACTGTATGAACTGCTGAAGGTGAATCATATTAATTTACTCATGCAGAGGTTCGTATCCCTCCAAAAATGGAAAATTTCATTGCATATTTAAATTGCTACTCTCTTCTTCATCTCTGATTCATATCATCGTCATTTTCACATCTGGAAACAAAATCCACTAATTTAAAATATCCGACAAGGAGGAGGAATTATGTGAGAGCTGCTGTGCTTGGAAGCTCTTTTATCCCTGTGTTGCTGGAATCATGGAGAAAGACTGACGACGTAGGTTGAATCTCAGTTCATTGACTAATATTTGTTGAGTGTCAAAAAGGCCCAAATCCCCCCCTCCCTGAAACCCTTGTCAAATGTGAGTTCACCGCCCTTTTGTCTCCAAGCAATGAATGTCTCAGATAACTAATTACACAGTTTGGATACTGTATCAGTCATGTACTCTTGAAGTTATAAAAACGGCAAATTGTAGTCTTGGCAAGACCCACAGAATGATTGTATTCAGCTTCTTGATGTTAGCTTGTGAGTTGAGAAAAACTGCGAGACTGAAGTTTTTCCCCTTTGAATGGTTATAATAATAATAATAACATAGGGTATTTATATTGCGCACATATCCACCTTGTTAGGTGCTCAAGGCGCTCCTATATTACCCGGCTAAGCTAGGCGTTCATAGCGCACACAGCTTTTTAAGGAATTACTTCCTACCGATACCCATTTACCTCACCTGGGTTGAGTGCAGCACACTGTGAATCAGTTTCTTGCTGAAGGAAATTATGCCATGGCTAGTTATGACCAACAATCACCATGTTTGAAATAAATGTTGCCTGAGTGGACTGACCAAATTGCCCTAGAATGTACATATCGGTCGAAACTTCTGAATATGAATATGAAAAATCAATATTTAATTGTTCAAATTCAAGAAATTTGAAATAGTAATAATCGGAAAATTCATCTTTATTCTTGCCCAATTGATAGTTGGCATGGCAGCCACTGTGCAGGACTAGATCGACATTGCTCTCTCCCTTAAATCATTGAACGTCAAACGGGGTAGCAGCAACTCCCATCTTTTGAATGTCTTTTGGTCTGACACAGCTGGTGCTTGAACTCCCGACCTCCCAGTTGTGAGATGGACGCTCTACAATATTTCTATGACAATGAACAAAATTTATTTCTAAATTGTTGAAGAAGCTTCCCTGAGTGTTCTTGTTTTATGATTTTGTTTATCTAGAGGTAAAAAAATGATAAATAGAAGCTTACATATTCACTATTGGTTATCTTACCAATAAGAACCCTATCATTTTCAAAATATTTAATGTCTAAATGATAATACCAAATTTACATCACTGTTTTTCAACTACCCGGTACATCTGTATGTATGAAATTTTGTTTCATGCGTTGGCCGAAGTGTACATACTCATTTTTTTTTTGCTTTTCAAATTTTCTTACAATTTTTGCAATATTATTTTACTAATTGCAATGTTCAAGAAATCTTTGGCCGCTTGTTTTGGAGGTATTCATGGGAGGTCGCTCATCGCCAGTCCAAAACAACAGGAAATGTGTAGCATGCTATGATAAACCAAGGTCAAAGGTAAAATTGGGGGAAAATAACAGGACTCTATCACTTAAGCCGATAATGCCAGCTATTAATAAGTATTATTACATTGGTATGAATTCATCATTGCTATAGGCACATCTTGTTATGGACAGGGGAGGGTTGCGTTTCAGAGGGTGATATCTCTTTCAAATAGGACTACATGTAGGCCTACATGTATAATGGATGTTTGGTACATGATATAAGAGGCCGTTCTCATTACGCTTTCTAAAACTAGTTTACTGGAAACCGATTCAGGAAACTAATTTGGAAGATCGCTTTGCTAGCGTTCCCACTTGATCACATGAAAGTGGTTTTCAAAATCACTTCACGTAAAGCGCTCTTGTTGCTATGGAAACGCTCTCAGTGGGGTGACACGTTTCGCGCGAAATTCGAAACCGCAGCATAGGCATTCTACACCTGTCGTGTGGAGTAGCGCGCTCAAAATGTGCGAAGATCGCTTCCCGAAGAACGGTTGTGTCCTCACTTACGCTAAAACCAGTTTAACGAGGCAAAGCGATCTTGAAAACTACATCGCGAGGTGGTTTTCCAAACTGGTTTGGAAGATCGCTTCCAAGATCGCTTTGACCGTTCTCACTACGCGTTAAACTAGTTTCCACTAAACTAGTTTTAGGAACGTAGTGAGAACAGCCTCTAAGTCACAATGAATTCCATGTAGCCTAATTTTTATGTTGATTTGGGAAGTTTGTTTGGTATTGGCATTATTCTTCAGCAGTATGCTTGAATGAACTTGCAATGCCCGCTTGCAATTTAGTTCTAGTATCCAGCAGAATTTCATCTGTAGTCCACACTAGTTTGTACTGGTACATCAAATTAATCACAACAGTGTATTATGACATGTTTTGATTAAAGAGTGCTTTTGAGAGTCCACTTACATATCGATGCATGCTATTCATTTGAAATCTACTGTAGACGAATGAAGATTCATGTATTACAATACATACTGATCTGGTATTCTAAAATCTTAGGATGTTGAAATGGATGCATGAAAAGCCTGAAATTAATAAATAGGAATTAATGTGTGAACCAAAGTAATAATTCCTTGAAGTGTTAGTTGATAGTAACCACTATTTTTTCTTTATTATGATTGTAAAAACTTTCATTGAATAAGCTATTCATGCTGTTTTGGGTATGCATGCTATAAAAAAAGAAGAGTGACACTAAAGTTCATTTTGAGTCCATCCTCTTGAGAATGGTGGCTTCCAAGAGTACTCCTCATTCCCGTTCCGTGCTTGGAGGACGTTATGCACGTCGTCCGAGGAGGAAGAACGTCACCCCTGGCCCTCTCCGTGGCTATCCTAGCCAACACCCGCAGTCTCATTTGTCAACACCCTAAAGATTTGCCTGATCACGTATAAGAACAACAAACAAAAATCACAAAGAAAATGAAGGAATCCTGCAGGAGGAACACTGGGACATACAGTAGGTGGTTTCAAACCGCCTCGATCACAAGAATCCCTGTTAAATTACGAGAACATTTTAGGCTAAAATATACCCATTAATTATTCCTGCATTCACACCGCCTTGAAACATACTCTTCGGGATAAATTCCTGAAGTTAGGAGCATGCGCAGTATGGTCTAATAAGCAGGCAAGGCGCGAGATTCAAAACCACTAGCCCAGCAGCCACCCACGGCGCCCGCGCCCAACGACACGCTGGGCTAAAAGTTCCCGTAAATTGCTTTCACATTGCCAGGATACCTGCGACCTTGGAAAAATCCCTGCGAAAGTTCTCGTAATTTCGCCAAGTACCTACTATTTAGCGGGTATTTTCTTTCGGGGAAATTACGCGTAGTTTGCTTTCACATTACCAAAATACCTGGTATTTTCTGATCGGGGTAAATTTCCCGATCAGAGAATACCTGGAACTGACGAACTTCGAGGCGGTCTGAAACCACCTAGTGTATATTTTTCTTAAAAAACTTGCAATGACTATGGGGAACGGAAGAAATGCAAAATGTGTGAATGGTTCTTCTAGAAGGGGTTGAATTTACTCTCTTTAAAGCTTTGGACAATATTTATTTTACATTTTTATCAACTCTGGAATATTTTTGAAAAATGTCACAATTGTCTGGCATATTCATGAAAAATGTTACAATTGTCATGCCTTTTCTTTATTAAAACTTTGTGTTGTCCATTTAGATGACAATGCCTTTACAGAAAAAAAATGTTCAGAGGTTTAATACAAGTTTAGTTCTGAGGAAGGCAAAAAACAATCCTGTTAGCTTTCATATTCACATATGATTTAAGAAAAATAATATCATGGTGTATGCACAAATTTTATGTTGGGGGAATGGGGAAATAATTTTCAAACTAATTTACTAATATATATGTGCATTAAAAAAAAATCACAAACAGTGTATGTTCTTTATTTGTTTGTTGATCAATCTCGATTCCATTTGTTTTATAGGATAGCATTACATGTAGTTGGTGGATATAAAACGAAGCTCATCAAAATTCATGAAATTTCTAATCGGCACTTTTTCAGTTAAAACATGGTTTTCATTCTAATACTGTGTCAACTGGGCTAGAATTTCTGAGGAAAGCAAAATTTTGATAAATTTTGATAATTTATCTGCTGGATGCTTGACCATCCTGGATGAGTACCACATCATTGATGTGCTGGTTATTATATGTCAAACATCAAATCCATAAGATAATCAGTTAAAACATGATTTAACTTTATATTTAGACTTTATTTTTATTTTTTAAGTTATCTGAAATTCAAAAGTAGGTCAATCTAATGTGATCCTTGTGGCACTTCAACAAAGAAAGAAATTTCACTCTGAAAACCTTCAAAGTCTTTTCTGACGAGACAGATATGTACTGCCAATAAAGCAAGCTATAGAAAGAATAGGCTGTCGTGGATCTTCTTTGGATCACCATGGCAACAGCATGCCTTTAATTCCAGTATTTCCCCTTGCCGGAGCCCTCAATAGCTTGTGACTCAAAGAGGCTTTCATGATCGTACTAGGAGGTAGAGTAAGCAGTGCTCCACTGGTTGACAGATATCACCTTTAGTATAAATAAATCTATGGAGGTAGAGGGTACGCAGTTAGTCTCTCTTGTCAAACATCCATGAATTGCTGTTTAAAGAATCCTGTTCTATTCCTTGAGTTGTTAACAATTATACATCTTTAATCCAGTTGTATTAAAAAAATGATGTATGGATATACCCGTAATGCAAATCAAAATGAACAAAAATTGAGACTTTAGGTTGCCTATTTGCATTTTCAAACAATGAATCATTGCTTTCATTACTTTGCCAATTAAGAAAGCTCAATGATAAGTTTTATTTAAAAAGATACTCAGGAATGGCACAGCATACGTCACTCGAAGAAGTATCATTTTGTCAATACATATTTGTCTTTCAAGTTTCTAATAACATCCCATATAATTGCTAGCATTCAAGGTAAAGATGTTTGCTACCAAAGTTAGATGCAATCAAAGTCCTTTAAACTCTAAATAATAAAGGGCTCGGATTCCATTCAACTTATGGTACCAAACCCCATAAACCGCCATGTGGCAATGTGTGACTGGCGACTGCTAAGAATGGTTTCACAAAATTGGTAATTTGGTTCGCTGAAACTATGACTGTGTTAATTGTTTAACTGTGCATTTTGCATGAGGTATGTAAACTATCCCCCTTAAATCAGGATTGGCGTCACCAACCATCCGGCTCTACCATCCGCATGTATTACAATCTTAAAGGAGAATGAAACCCTTGAAACTAGCTGAATCCATATCAAAGAGAAAAATCAAAGAAACATATTGTTGAAAGTTTGAGGAAGATTGAATGAATAAATAAGAAAGTTATGAGCATTTGAATATTGAGATCACTAGTGCCATGTAGATCCTCCCATCGGCAATGCGACCAAGATCTGTGATATCACACACGTACAACTCCTTCATTACTTTAGTACTTATTTCACTTATATTCTCACTTTTATAGAGTCTATCACAAGGTTAGGTGTTTTCTTTATGGGATGACAAGTACAGAGGTTTCACAACATTATATCATTGATGAATCGTTTGTCATATGATTAGAATGAGCAAAAAGAGATGTTTTGGGGTATATTTTCAGTGTCCGAATGGGAGAGTTGTACGTGTGTGACATCACAGATCTTGGTCGCATTGCCATAAGGAGGATCTCCTGTAGCATTAGTGATCTCGACATTCAAATGCTCATAACTCTTTTATTGCTAGTCCTATTTTACTCAAAGTTTTGTTGATCTTATTCTTTGATTTTTCTGCTTTCACAAAAGCTAACTTGCTCCAAGAGTTTCATTCTCCTTTAATCGATTCCCTGAAAAACTTTTACCTATTACATGTATAAACATCTTCTATATGTGACCTTTTCAACAATATCATCCTGTTTAATTATAGTGTCCCTGCCAGTTCCCAGTATTTCTCTTAGACCGCAAGGCTCTCTCTGTTAGAAAAACACGATCACCATAGATAGATCCTCCTGATAGATCTCGAACGGCCGGTTGTCCCAGGGTTGTTTAGCTTGAGTCACGAGGATCATCCCGTTTGTCTATTTTTAATCTGCAATATCAAATCTGAGGCTCCGGAGCTGGAAACTCACAGAGCTATGACAGATTGGCTTCTCTTATACCCCTTTCATAAACCCAATAAAACATATCCTCCAATTAGCCGCCTAAGAGTAATGCGGATAATTCAATAAAAATTGCGTTCACAAACTCCATAAATTATTTTTACGAGCGCCCGTCCTGAAAAAGGCGGATAATCGTCATGACAACTGGACACGCCCCCTCCAATGCGGTTGTGTTGGAAAAGGGTGACCTTGTGACCGCACCATGGCAATTATCCGCATTATTTGGAAATACGTTCATAAACTCAAAATCTTGTCCCGATGCCGCTATTATGCGGATAATAGCAGCATCAGAATAATGCGGATAACTCTTGTCCTCCTCTGATTTTACGACCAAATTATGCTGCTATTAGCCGCATAATTGTGTTTTATTGGGTTTATGAAAGGGGTATTACTCTTTCACTTTAATGGCAAACCCGATGGCAAGGGTCACAAAAGTGGAGGAATAAAGTTTTATAAAATTACCAGGAATTCTTAAAGTCCAAATATTGTTTATGGTGGTAATATTGAATTTAATTGGTGTCCAAAACTGCCTAAGTTTCATTTCTTGAAATATTCTATTCATCTTTGAAATATATTTTAACAGTTGTGTGATAAAAGATATTGCTTCATGATGTGTAGAAATGTGAGGTCCACCCTGATCCTAGTAAATCCCTGCTTACATCAAGTTTAATAGGTTTTAAAATAAATGAAGACAAGTGACAGAAACACATCAAGGAAGGTTTGATGAAATTGTTCAAAGTATATTAAATTGTTCAAAATTTCTTAAATATGTATAACCTTATTAAATGATTGAATAGTGCTAAATAAAAGTATAATGTAAGTTTTTTTTTGTCAATTAATGTGATTTTTTTTTCATCTTAAGAAGATGTAGAGATATTGAACATTAGGTGAACTTGCCATGTCCATGATTATCTCAACAAGCAGCCAAGTCGTAGCTTTAAAGTTGTGTGTACTCTGAAAGTTAAATGGTCTATTCTGGTTCAGGATAAGGTTAGCACCCTCCATTGTAATGTTTTTATATTGATATGATGAGTTAAACACTCACAGATTTAGCAACCGTACATCATTTCAAAAAGCTTTAGAATGAAGATTGCATCCTAAATTGAGTAGATATAGATCACATTTCTCATATATTTTATTGTTGTTATTACTACCTTTTCAAACTTTGAAAGTGAATACACTTTTAAAACAAATAAGTCAAATTGACTAGATCAGTAGTCAGCTGGGTGCAAATGATATGTCTAGTCACATTTCTGACGTATATTCTAGTCAGAAATAACTCTGCTCTAGTAAAAAATTACTAGAAAATAGATATGACTAGAATAACAGCTGACCTGATTAACCAGTCATTTTGACCAATTTGTTTTGAGAGTTTTGACTAATTTGTTTTGAGAGTTTACCAACGTGGGCTTTACTTGATTCATTTCTTTTTATATGTATGCAATACTCTCTACAAAATAATGTGACCCTCTCTTCAGGCAGTCCCCTCTTGTTTGCTTCTCTAGCTTCTCTGTCCAGCTTGCCATCTTTCATGCGTAATACAGGAACTAAAAACAGATTCCCAGATCAACTTGCAAAGCCACTCTAAAGCTCTATAAATGAATCAGTTAGTAGAGAGTGGGAATGATGACAAACTTTTTTTAATGAGTACATTAATGGGTCTCATTATTCTCACTGTGTGTGAACATGCCCTGCTGGAAAGAACACACTGTGTTCACACAAATGCTTGGCTAACAGTTCGCATGCACTTTTCGGTATTCACGAAGCGTGTCTATCTGTACTACTCCCGGGGGGGGGCACTCGACCAAAAAAGTGGTAGGGGTGTGCCGCGGGCGAGGCAAAAAACGGGGGCCTTGGAGTGGGCTTATTGTAAAAAGGAGGGTCCTCGGAACGGGCTTCGGAACTACAAATGTTTGTGAAAACGGGGGTCCTCGGAACGGATCTCCGTATCTCTGTGAATGCGTATGCATCCCTATGGAACAGGCAATCGTGCATGGCGCAGCTAGCGCGGCCTCCGCCGGGTGCGCTCGCGCTTAGGCGATGGTCGAAAAGCGCTCTACGGCCGCTTTTCACCAAAATTGTAGCAGATCAATGCGACCGGAACGGCGTAACGAAAAATATGCGAAGCTTTGGAGCGGATTTCTTTCTTCTTTTTTTCTCGATAAGAAGGAAATGCTATGCCTTGGAGCGGCTTTCTTTGTTCTTTTTCTCAATAGGACAAAAATGCTATGCCTTGGAACGGAAATTTGAGTGTAAAAATGGGGGTCCCCTCCGCGGCACATACCCACTATGCATTATATACTGAGTGCCCCCCCCGGGGTACTACTAGTTCACATTCTTACAACATGTAGACTAAACAAATCAATTAAACTACATGTAACTCTAAGAAAGAATAGAGTCTATACTTATGTTCAAATCAGTGCTTCAGAAAGAAGTGTAGAAAATTATTATCTTTTCATTTTATTTTGAAACCTTGTATGAAAAGGCATACATGTATTTGGCGAAACTGGTGACTAAACACAATGGTCCATTTCAGTACAGTTCTGCACTGAAGGATTTGAAACTGATATGATAGATTTGTTTGTACCAAAATCAATGAGATTTAAACTTTATAACCCCTTGTCCAAAGTATGTGTTTATATTATTTTTAAATTTGGGAAAGCTCTAATACATGTAGCTTCTTTTTTGTTGTTGTTAGATTACAGTGTACCCATTACTCTGCATGTATTCATACTTTAATCTTCAGTTTTAATGGGAAAAATAGATGAATATAGTTTTACTAAAGTATGCCTTTGTACATCCAAGGAAACCATGAATCAATAATGCATTATAATTAATGTCATGTACGTATTAATTCCCTTTCTTTTGTTATAATGTTTCTTCAGTGCCAATAATGATATTTTCTGCATCATGTTCATTACAGTTTGGCAACTCCACACATCCTTGTCACAGAGGCCTGTACATTCCTTCCGTTGTAGTGTGATATTTCTGTCAAAAGTTGCCAAAAATAATTTGAAAGAAGTAAGAATGGAAACAGGGCTCATCTTTTTATAAATCCATGGTGGACTGTACTTTGTTTGTTGTCTATTTTTGGATATAGGCATAAACTTTCTGGCCTTTGAGGTTTTAAGTTTTTTTTTTATAGATTAACTGGAAATCTAAGTCTGAAGTCTCCCTTGATAGTCTGTTAAAACTAGTTCATCGAGTTGATATTGTATTGGAGGAATGCTGTGAACTACATAGGACTTTCCTTCATTATCCACCCATTAATTGTTGGTATGATTGCCAGAAGTTTCAAGTTACTGCAAGTTGTCAATTATTATTTCATGAGTCAGAATTTTGTGGACATACATGTAAGAGGAATTGTCTTGAAAATGTACAATTTTGGGCAGGTATTGTAAGTACTCGTTGGTGTAGAGGTGGGGAAGGGGTAGTCTGTAAGCACAGACTCATATTTGACACTTTAACAACCAATAACAGGTCTAGAGTAAAGACTAAGCGCCATAGGTTCTGTCCTTGGTAGAGCCAGCCACAGTACATAGTGAATCTAGTCTCACGGCTTCAGACTCTGCATTATGCACTTTGCGAATTGCAAAAACCAAGGGTCTGTGTCTGCAGACTAGGGGGGTAGTGGAGTAAATCCCTCTTTCAATTGTTGACCCCCATACACGATATAAGTTGGATATGATAGATGCATGTACACAACATTGTTTTTTACTTTCATGCATTAAAATAGAAGTTATTGTATGAATTCCTATTTTCATGCTCACCTGCTCATGATGTAAAGTATGAAGTACTGATTCTGCCCAAACAAGGAGTGTTTACTGTGTTTCTCCTTGCTGAAAGGACAAGTCCATCCCAACAAAAAGTTGATTTGAATAAAATGAGAAAAATCCAACGAGCATAACACTGAAAATTTCATCCAAATCCTTGGTCCTTATTATAAACTCTGTAAAAAAATGAAATATTGTATAATTCAAACAATAGAAAACAAAAGAAATAGTGAGTGATGGACATCACCGACTGACTCACCTTGTTGCGCATATCACTGTTTTGTGAAAAATAAGCGAAACTTGTCATAACATAAAACATACATAACATAAAATGTCATAACTTTCTTATTTTATATACATCCGATTTTGATTTGGAATTTTCAGCGTTATGCTTGTTGGATTTTTCTCTTTTTATTCATAACAACTTTTTGTTAGGATGGACTTGTCCTTTAAGATGCTCATAATAGCAAACAATTGCGAGTTGTGTGGCATTTGGCACGCCCACTCTCCCCGACCCACTCCCACCCGCACGCGTGCAATGCTCTTTTGTATGGCCCAAGCCTCCAGAATATCCCCCATTAAGTAAACACGTATGTTCTGAAATTATGCTTCCTACATATATCCTAATTGTAAATACTGCCCTCAAATGACCAACTATGGTCATCGTTACAAGAATGTTGATTTTGTAGTAGCTTCTGATGCGAAGGCATGCACAAAAATTTTAAAATATTATCTGGAATAAATTTGTTCTTGTAAAGTGTTTTTGAAATGGACAATCGTACATATATACATGTACCACTTATTATCAAGTCAGTGTGCTTTTTCCTTCGATTGATGTAGGACATCTGAAGTATTTGGATGAAATCAAACAGTTTCGTGGTAATAGAATTCACCGCAGTCTGCCAGAAAGTTTATTTTCATGCAGTGAATTTATGTGGTAGTTCATGCATTGGCTTCCTTCTCGGAAGATACAGATCAAATTTCATGCAAGATTTGTAACTCATCCAAGAATAGTCCAGGACGATATACAGGATTAGAACATGATAGGGCTAATTCTTGCCCCCATTTTTAGCTCCTTGTTACCATAGATGCCTAAATTTAGCCCAAATATTATGAGCATGTGAACAAGTTAGTTTATCTTTCTTTGAACTTCAAGTTGTAATCTTTGATGAGTGCTAAATTTTTGTTTTCTTCTTGAGAATGCTACATCATTGCTGGTGTATTTTATGAATCTTGTTTCATATAAATGTGTGTATTCAAAATTGACAAGGATTGCAGTCCTGAAGATGCTAGAAAGAGTCTGATTTATATAATGATCACTTGATGTCTGTCCCTCTTTCTCTCTTTTTTTAATGATAGTATTTTTGTCTGTACAGGGTAGCACCAGGGTACTTTATTAGGGTGGCAACATGAGCTAAATAGGTGACATTGTCGAATGACAGGGGTAATATTACATGACCCAGACATCTCTAATTATGTTCTTCCTTGTTTCTTCCTTTTCTCTTTCTCTTTCTGTTTCTCCCCTTATTTTTGTCTCCACCCCACAAAAGTGAAAGGGGGATGGGCTAAGGCCCCTCCACCATTGGATTGCCACTCCTGACTTTTTAGATTCTTTTTCTTGCTTCTTTGTAAATTTTATCAATCGTCATCAAATTTTGATTCCATTTTTTACGCAACATCTGTGTTATGATAAACTCTTTCACTTTATCAGATATACAGCAAGAAATTCTTCCACATTGTGCTGCACTCAACCCAGGTGAGGTGAATGGGTACCTGGCAAGAGTTTATTCCTTGAAAAGTCTTTTGGAAGCGCATAGGGACGTTATGACATAATGTGATGTGTGCTATACAAGAACTGCGTTATTATTATTATACATGAATTCAGATTTTGAAAATAATTATCTTCAAATTTACCATGGAACTACCACCTCTGTAAAAACGCTGTTTGAAATTTTATACAATGTTGTTTACTTTATGAACCATACATTAGTTGTTTAACATGATTTAACTTGATTTATTGAGAATCAAATATTAGAAATTAAACTTTGTTGTTAAAGATTCTAAAAACTTGTTTAAACCGATTATAAACAACTGCTGTGAGGTTCATATAGTAAACTACTTTGTATCAAAATTTTAACAGCATTTTTACTGAGCATGGAGTGAATACAGGCTTTAAGCCTAAGTTTTATTACCCCAAAGAACCATAGAAAGACCATTTTATGAAGTAAATAGCCTGGAACTCTCACTTTGTTTAGTTAGCTCAGAGTAGCGTACTTCCATGTGTTTGCCTTCTTTGATCATGCTTTGAGATTGGATGAACCCTGTCAGATGTGAAAAGTGCAGTGCTCTGTTTGTGTGTGAATTGGAAGGGTCTAGAGGTTCAGACGCCCATCTTTCCAGCAGAAGGTTAATGGTTCTAATCCAATGTTTAGTTGAAACCAAACTTGCATTCAACTGCTTTTTTTTGCCTGTTGGAAAAACGAATATCTATTAAAGTCCACTCATGAAATATTGAATCGTATGTTGGCACTTGACAGTCATTGAAACCCATTTGAATACAATCACTCTATTCTTTAAAAGGTCTGTAGGCTTTCTACCGGTTGGGACTTGCATTCGAAGTTAGATCAAGTGGTTGGGCTTGAAATGTAGGAGAATCACTGTTGATAAAAATCTCGCTTGAATGCTCTGATTCCACAGTGACCATGTTTTCTGTGTACATTTTGATTTTCATTTCTTCCTCTTTTCTTTTTTTATTTCTTTCTTCTTTCCTTCAGTCTGCAGTGGCCTTCTCCTGTATCTTCTTGACATTACAAAATCAAACTTTGATAGTTCATTGCTTTACTCCTTGGTAAATATCATCAAACCTTCATTGATATTGATATTTTCTGTTTTTATTAAAACAGATTTGACACCAAGGTGACCTTGAACTTTGGAGCCCTATGCCAATGATAAAGAATGGCCAAGTCTTGAAAACAAGGAATAATATCTTTGCAATCTTGTTGAGTTAATGAGTGCATGTGATGATGACCATGCCCATGAAAAAATGAACAAATCTTTAGTGCGAGGCAATTATCGTCAGGCCAATGAGAGAATCCCCACCCATCATGCCTTTTTCTGTCACATGCCCATGAATGATTCGTAGACGCCCTTTTTCTTTCCTTTGACGTCTAATCAACCAAGGTATGCCGCTCTCTAGTGTCATTGTTTGGCCAGATTTGGTTATTTATCAAGTTATGTCTTCCATTGTATTCCATCTAGTCTCGGTTTGTAGACCCAAATGATCTTTCTTATTGTTGTTTTTTTAATGCCTCTTTATATTCTACCCCCTAATTTTGTTGGATGAGTTTTTGAAACTCATTTCACTTCAGTATGCATGTTTTATAGCATGATATCAGTGCCTCTGACCAATTTGTTCAGGAAGCATCAGCTTACTCTTGAATCCAATTGGTCGGCTGATGTACATACATACTAACCAAACAATCATATTCTGTGGTTCAGAATTCGATCATCCAAAAATGGGTCTGAATTTTAAACAGGCTAGCAGACTGCTTGTCAATAGACCAGAGATTGCTTGCTCCACTGATCTGTGTTTTGTTATTGTAGACACTGACTGCTCTGACATTATACCATCTCAGCTCAGCGCCTGCGTGGTGGTGTTTGAAGGATTCTCTGCTCACGTTTTTGGTTCAGAATATATGCTGGGTGGATTGCAAATAGAATTTACCTGTGTGGCGGCGTGGTCATTTCTGTTTGGTGTGTCAGTCGTGGTCAAGCCAACACCTGCCTTAAGCGATCTCTGTCAGTGCTCTTGGATCAATAAGTGGATATTACCAGGAATTACTTTCTATTTGTTTAATCTGATGTCCTTGCTTGAGGTGTACCTGCTATGCCATCGTCTTCAGAAAACAGTTTACTAGTAAGTGAGCAAACCACACCCTCTTTGATATGATATCATTATGATATTTTCCTTTGAGGCTGTTTTATTCTACGCCTTTCATTAGTATTTTCAGATTGACATCAGTTAAATATGTAGGCCTACATTATTAACACAATTTTCAAAACTTAGTGTTCTCTTATCAAATAAAAACCTTTATCTTGATATTTAGAAAAATATCAATTGTTTCTGGAATTTTATTTTCATCAAATAGGCCTACACACCTAAAAGATGTCAGCCTTGCCTATTGATGATTTTATATAGTTGATATTTTTGTTCTCATTCTGAAAGGTTTATATTACTTTTCTCTCTTCTATAAAGCCTTGTGGCTACCATTAATGAGCTGTTACATGTATGCACTCATTACCATATTCTATACACAAGATTATAGGCCTATTTCCCTGTAAATTATGGTTATTTTTTACAGTGTGCAGAAGAAGAAAACACCTTTGTATACACAGGAATTTTTATGAAACTTTTATTGCGTCTGCCTTATTTGAACAGCAATTTAAGTATTTGATAAAACGTTCCAAGAATGCTGTATTTTGATAAGCTGTCATTTAAGAAAAAAAAACACTTAGTGTAAATCTGTGCTTTAGTAGTATTCAAGGTCCCTATATTTAAGCTTTTATGTTCGTTTGTGATTTATTGCAGTATTGCACACTTTTTGTGTTATTGAAATTGAAGTGATAATCATTAGGTTCAGTTTTTAATAGACGCTCTCACACCCACCTGATCACAAACTTACCTGTAGATTACAAGAACTTTTTTCAGGCCCTCAAAATACTTTATCATTAGTTGTCACATGCACACCTGCCTAAAGAAGATGTTCTCAGAGGGTCTACCAATCTTATAACATGATGAAGATATTGTTCTTGCCAGCTCAAAGTTTTTGCCATTTGCTATTTTCTTTCAAGTTGCAAATATCCCTGTGACTTTTTAGATATTCTTGTAGAAGTACCGACTCATCCATCTATTTTCTTCATGGGGATACAAGTCATACAACATGTACAGTACTTTAGTAAAATACCTATAATTTTCAGAAAATACCAGTCATTTTGTGATGGGGCAGGTGTGAAAGCCTCTGTGAGTGACACCTTCTTTGTAAACAATCTTGTCTATCATCTTATCTTAACCATAATATTATGTAGCATTAATAAAGTTGTTTGTACTTTACATATATAGTTTAAGTGCACTATATGTTATAGTGTCCAAAGTCCGTTAAACACTGTAAAATAGAGAGGTACGTGTATATTTCGGAAGATATTGATAAATGATTTTTCAGGTAACTGCGGTGAAAAGTAGGGTGTGTTGATAGACAAGGATGTTTATAATAATGATATGAAACATTTCTATTGCTCTTGATACAAATGTTTCGAAGAACTGCATACAGATAAGGGAAATTGATAGCAAGGTAATGATGATGAGTCATATCACATTGAAGAATAGTGATGATAATAGTGGTGATTGGTTGTCATGATGATAATAATGATTAGTATGTTTAAAAGGAATGTTATTGAGTGAATAGGCCTACATGCCGAGCTTGGTAAAATGATTTTTGGTAATGAAATTAAAAATATCTACATTCAGTTAATTTTGCTGAAAATCTTGTTTGATTTGGGAAATTTTTTACGAAAATGTGATCTATTGATTGTAAAGATTTTACATTCGGAAAACACACCAAGTATAAAATGTCTCTAAAGCATTCCACTTCTGATCGATCATGTATTCCAATGTGTTTTTATATGTAAGTATGTTCTTCCTGTTATAATCAGCTGGATATAGTAGTTAAAGGAGAATGAAAC
The DNA here is from genome assembly GCF_037042905.1 of Lytechinus pictus. Taxonomy (NCBI): domain Eukaryota; kingdom Metazoa; phylum Echinodermata; class Echinoidea; order Temnopleuroida; family Toxopneustidae; genus Lytechinus; species Lytechinus pictus. Next base: position 33,810,004 of record NC_087246.1, read on the forward strand.
CCTTGAAACCAACTGAATCCATATCAAAGAGAAAAATCAAAGAAACATATTGTTGAAAGTTTGAGGAAGATTGAATAAATAATAAAGTTATGGGCATTTGAATATTGAGATCACTAATGCCATCTAGATCCTCCCGTTGGCAATGCGACCAAGATCTGTGATGTCACACACGTACAACTCCCTCATTACTTTAGTACTTATTTCACTTGTATTATCACTTTTATAGAGTCTATCACAAGGTGAGGTGTTCTCTTTATGAGAGGACAAGTACAGAGGTTTCACAACATTATATCATTGATGAATCGTTTGTCTTACATGATTAGAATGAGCACAAAGAGATGTTTTGGGGTATATTTTCAGTGTCCAAAAGGGGAGAGTTGTTCATCTGTGACATCATAGATCTTGGTCGCATTGCCAATGGGAGGATCTCCATAGCATTAGTGATCTCGACATTCAAATGCTCATAACTCTTCTATTGCTAGTCCTATTTTACTCAAACTTTTGTTAATCTTATTCTTTGATTTTTCTGCTTTCACAAAAGCAAACTTGCTCCAAGAGTTTCATTCTCCTTTAATCAATCCTTTGAATCATATCACACGGTAAAATCTATTACCAGTAACCTGTGGAAATGAATGAGGGTACCTTGAATCTGTATTTTACCTGTAAGCGGGTATTCATCTCATTATTGATTCATATTCATCATCTTCAATATTGATTCAATTAATTATATGTGCGTTTTAGGGTGTGTGTGTGTGTGTGTGAGAGCGTGTCTCTGAGCTGTACCATCAATCACCTATAATTGAAGGGACTACTACCTGATGGGATATTAATGCTGTTTTGATTTGTTCCATTAGCGCTGGCACTGCCTGTCACTGAGGGCATGTAGAGAAATAGTAGGATTATCAGAAAAGCAGGCTGATTAAGATTAATGACAATACATCAAAATTAATTGCTCATCCAGTCAGTTGCAGCAAATTTGATTACAAAATAACAATAGATGATGTCTTTGAATTTCTACATATATGTACGTTCCGACATTCCGACCTCTCTTATCCGGCCTCCCCTTATCTGGATCTCTCTATTATCCGGACACACACTTGCCGAGAATTTTTTTTTTCAATCCAGTACCTGCATGGAGAAATGAGATTTCATGCAATCTAAACTCAAAATTCCTACGCAAATTCACTTTGATTACATATATATTCCGATATAGTCTACCTACAAGTGTACAACCACATTATTTTTTATGAAAATATATTACCCAAGTCACAGAAAGAACTTAGACAGGATAATTTTCCAGTAAATCAGGGCACAACGCAACCATTTCATCACATTCTCATTTTTCTGGGAAAAATCAACACATGTCTCACAAGCTACTTGTACAATGGAAATAATATTTGTGTAAAAGCAGAATAATTTATTTAGGTGTAGATCTAACTGATATTAATTTCTTGTGATATACTTGCTTTCAGTTGTGTGCATGTTTATGTAACAAATCACTACAGCAGGAAAATGTGATATTGACAAAAAAGGAGCATGTAGAAATAGAATATAAAATATTCATAAATTGTGTAATGGTGAATCAGCCCATTATGTAGACAGCATTATTATCTACATGTACATGATCAGTCAACATGCCTTCAAGCTCTAGTAGAAATCACAATACACTTTTAATGTGGTTGTGCATAGTATCTGGATGGGCAATATACTTATCCTTATATCTACATGTATCTCCCTTTCGTGCGTGTACATGTATTTGTTATAGGAACAAAATCCTTTTTTTTAATATACCGTATGTGAAAAACACAATTGGAGAATGAAACTGTTTGTTCTTGTGTCAACACTTACAATGTAGAGCTGAAGTACATGTACGTACATGATTTATACATAATGAAAATGAACAGCTGCATTGTGTTTCAGTTTCTATAAATATTAATCAGGGTAATTGAATCTTACAATATTATAAGAAGCTGTTAAATTAATAAATATGAGATTCTAAAGGGGAGAATGGGATAGAAAAAAATCAATTTTATTTTATTTATTCTATCAGTTCCTGATAACATCAAGCATTTTTTTATCATTTGGTATAGGTGTACACAGTGGGCAGTCTTCATTTTGGGGAAAAATCTTAATAAGTTTAAGAGAATACTTGCATGATGAATAATAGGATAATAATCTGACATTGATTGCAATGTTATGATATTTTTTACCAGTATTATTTTAGTATTATGTCATACATTTATATTGTTATGAATGTCTTTTGATATTTGAGAATGTTCTTGTTGTTTTTTTTTATGTTATCTCTGTATAATTCATATATATACTTCTTTATGAAGAAAAAAAATCTTCAGAAAATTGTCATTGATGTCCTGTGAAAAATTATATCTTTGAACAGTATCATATACTTTTTATAAATTGTATAATCTTGTTTGTCATTCAGACATGTTTGTTCACAGTATGATTGGAACATGTAACTGAAGAAGTTTTAATCCTTGAGAAGTCTGTATTGCGTGCTGTGCCTTTTGTCACACAAGTGCAATAAGGTTATTCATTTCATGACTCTCAGGAACAGTTTTATAGTTTTGTTGACATTTATTCATCATCACACTAGCCTTGTGTTCATGGAATAGACCAATTCACATTGACATTTTCTGATCCAGTTCCCACTGAATTGATTTTAGTGAACCAGTTCAGAAGATTGCTTTGTTAGCATTATCATAGTCAAAACTGTCAGTGAGCCGTATCTATGACCCCAATCTCGTTACTGATCTAAAACTAGTTTACTGGAAACTAGTTAAGTGGAAACTAGTTTAATGTGTAATGAGAACAGTCAAAGGGGTTTTGGAAGCGATCTTCCAAACCGGTTCAGAAAACCATGCCTCATTAAACTGGTTTTAGCGCAAGTTAGGACACAACCGTGCGATCTTCGCACATAACGTGGAGCGTTGTGGCCCAGTGGATAAGTCTTCTGACTATGAAACAGAGGGTCGTGGGTTCGAATCCCAGCCATGGTGTAATTTCCTTCAGCAAGAAATTTATCCACACTGTGCTGCACTCGACCCAGGTGAGGTGAATGGGTACCCGGCAGGATTAATTCCTTGAATGCATGAGCGCTGAAAGGCAGCTCAAGCTAAAGCCGGGGTAATAATAATAATAACAACGCGCATCGGACTAGAATATTTCTAGATAGATGGCGCTATATAAATGCCTACTATTATTATTATTATTATTATGCTGTGTGTAGAATGCCTACGCTGCGGTTTCAAATTTCATTAAACTAGTTTTTGGGATTGTAATGAGAACGGTGTCTTTCTTGTTGTCATGGAACCATGTGATACTGGGCAGTGGGGTCATAGTCGGAGGTTTGGCTTTTGGACAAAATTCTGTACATGTTTGGTATGGTCATCACAACATCCATGGAGCCAGTTTTTATAATTTCCTTGAACCCTATTGTTCACAGTCACTCACGAACCTGTTCATGAAGAAACTCACACTTTTAAAAGGGACATAACTACTTGACCAGATTGCCTGCTTTCTGGATGATTGCTTTTCGTGTTCTCACAGTCACAATGAAATGGATCTATTCCCACTGAATTACGGTAGTGTTTCAGTGGAAACTGGCTCATGGAGGGTTCAGGTGTGAACTGGGTCTTCGATGGAATGCTGTGTTGTACCTGGTCAGAAATTCATAACAAAGTAATATTTTCCATATAGTAGCATGGATGACCAGGAAAAAATAAGGATGCGTTTAAGCTATTTATTTGGTTTCTTCTGAATAAATGATTATGAAATTATCAAAATGGATTATTGTAACAAAGAGTAGAAGAAGAATGAAGTAGCTCGAGCTCTGCAAAAACACCACCCACTCTGTTTACAACCTTTATTCTCAGTTTTAATTCCAAACAAATAAATATGTTTGATAGAAAAATAGCATTGCCTAAAAGTATTGACAATTGAAAAGCAAATAGAGGAACACCCATCCATTGAGTTTGATATCACCACTGTATGATAATAATAAAATAAATTGCATGTACATGTAAGGTTTTGTATATAATATTTTTTTATATCTTTTGAATTTCTCTTAAAAAGTTAATCTCTTCAATCCAATTATCAGTTTTTACTTTCAAATGATGTACAGTGTAGTGTACTTACAATAGAATGACATTGCTGGTTTTATTATGATAAAAAATACCTAAGAAAGGAATTGATATTTGCATAATGTACATATCAGAAATGCCTTGCAGTTACAAATCCTGGGGTAGAGGATGTGAGAAATAGGTTGTAGGCCTATATATAGCAAGTTGCTTATGAGACAATAGAGTTATCAATCTAGCAGAGATGGAGAAATGAAAATCATCACAGTGTATGTGGGTCATGCTATATATCTAGAATGAGGTTGAATGCTGAACCTATGTCTAGCCATAAAAGAATTGGGCGGAATACAGTACTGATATGAGGTGGATCCCCAGGTCAGCCCCCACCATCTGACTGACCGTCATATTCAATCAAGTCTCGTTATCTCCATCTTGAGACCCGTCTAGCCCCTGGGGACGAAAGGTGACAAAAGTGCAGTCACCAGGACGACTTACCCTGCTGTATTTGGTACTGGGTTTCGGCCTGCCTGGATTAAATTGATACATTTTTTTTCACTAGGTAGTACTGTTTCCAATGAGTTAAAGTTAAACCATGGTTGCATTCAAGTGATTTTTAGTTGGTCATTATGAGGCTGTTCTCACTACGTTCCTAAAACTAGTTAAGTGGAAACTAGTTTAACGCGTAGTGAGAACGGTCGAAGCGTTCTTGGAAGCGATCTTCCAAACCAGTCTGGAAAACCACCTCGCGATGTAGTTTTCAAGATCGCTTTGCCTCGTTAAACTGGTTTTAGCGTAAGTGAGGACACAACCGTTCTTCGGGAAGCGATCTTCGCACATTTTGAGCGCGCTACTCCACACGATAGGTGTAGAATGCCTATGCTGCGGTTTCGAATTTCGCGCGAAACGTGTCACCCCACTGAGAGCGTTTCCATAGCAACAAGAGCGCTTTACGTGAAGTGATTTTGAAAACTACTTTCGTGTGATCAAGTGGGAACGCTAGCAAAGCGATCCTCCGAAGTGGTTTCCGGAATCGGTTTCCAGTAAACTAGTTTTAGAAAGCGTAATGAGAACGGCCTCCAGGATCATAATCATAATGGCCATCATTAACTTAGATAATCGTAATAATCATTGTCATCATCTTCATCAGAAATTGTCTTCATAAATTTATCATCATTTTAAGTATGGTCATCACCATAATCAACATTATTGCAATCGTTTATACAACAATAATTTACTGTTACATAACATACTTTATTAATTTCTTTGTGGGCATTAAAAACAATTGCTTTTGCATGCCCTCCTTTTTTTTCTATCAAGCATTTCCGAAGGTACCCTTTCTCCAGTGACAGAAACCCACTATTCAATGTCTGTCTTCCATTGGCAAAGTTTCAAGCAAGACTGCCCTTTCATGCCTAGGAAGCATGAACAGTTTGCATATGCAATAAAAAAAGGCACCTGTTTTCAATGATACCCAATTAAATTTTGACAAAAAAAAATTACACTGACACCAAAGTGACTCCAAAAATGTGGTTTATACAGTAGAAAAGAGGAATCTCTGTGGAGAAGGTGTGAAGGTTGTGAGACCCCTGAAAGTGCAAGTGTAACCAATATGCGTGTTCTTTGGTAGACCATTCAAGGTTGGGTGCTGGCCTTTTTCTTGGGGGTGTTCAAACGATTTTCTCAAGCTAGAATCACGATTGTGAATCACAAATAAAAATAAAAACAGTAAACTATGTTTACTGTGCTGATTCTCAGTAATTTCAAGCCTACCCACTGCACACTATACTGCACATCATTTTACATGCAAGCTTCTTCCATCCTTAGCTTGAGAAGACTACATGTACGTACATGTAGTATAATATGATCAAATGATCATTGTTACCATAACAGAATATTACCTTTGAATTCCCCAGACTTTCAAAACAATTTCCAGCTCAGATCTCTTTAAAAAAAACCTATGAAGTGCGAATGTAGGCTTTCCTCGCAAGGTAACGATCACAAAATCCTTGTGACTCCTTCAGCTATGCAACAACTTATTCTTGAATTTTTCATTTACCCCACTTCAAATAACCAATCGGGCATTTCACATTGCCCTCTTGTTCCTCATCTAGTATACATGTTCCTTGGATTTAAACTGATGTGTGAATAGTTTCTTTCATTTTTCATGATATTCTTTAAGATGATTACAATAATTATCATTGTCATCATCATGAGTGTAATCATCATCTTGATCATCCTCATCATCATCGCGGTCATCACAAAATTTAATATGTCATACCCTTCTTATCCTTGAACTTTTATACATGTCACCCTAATTCTGAAGGTCTATGACCAGGCATTTCACCTGGCATGCTGGCCCACATACGCATCAGACACCATGTTCAGATTGATTGTCGTAGGAAAGGGACACAGTGTCTGCCAATCTTATCTTTTGGGTCTAGTCCAAGGTCCAAGCGAGGAGTTGGGAGCCCTGGTCCAAGCCATGGAGAGAACGTGCAAATTATGTGTGTTTTGGGGGTAATGCGGTGCTGTAATTAAGACACCGTTCTCATTACACTTTCTAAAACTAATTTACTGGAAACCGGTTCAGGAAATCAGTTTAGAAGATCACTTTGCTAGCGTTCCTATTTGATCACCCGAAAGTGGTTTTCAAAATCACTTCACGTAAAGCGATCTTGTTGCTATGGGAATGCACTCACTCAGTGGGGTGACACATTTTGCGCAAATTTGAATCCGCAGCGTAAGGCATTCTACACACAGTGTGTGGAGTAGCGTGCTCAAAATGTGCGAAGATCGCTTCCAGAAGAACGGTCGTGTCCTCACGCTAAAACCAGTGTAACAAGGCAAATCGATCTTCAAAACTACATCGCGAGGTGGTTTTATGAACCGGTTAGGAAGATCACTTCCAAGATAGCTTCGACCGTTCTCATTACACATTAAACTAGTTTCCACTAAACTAGTTTCCAGTAAACTAGTTTTAGGAAGGTAGTGAGATCGGTGTCTTAGATCCATGCTGCATTAATGGTTGTATAATGTGAACAAAGTGCCATCCTCACACTAGATTTCACATATGCACACTTTCGATGAGAACAGCAGCGCTGCGTAAGTTCCTAGTACTCAAGGTCATTCTCTTCAATTTTTGTCTCGGAACCCCTCATGCGAGGGGATAGGGGTGGAGTTCTTTACGACCATTCTGATTAAAAGATTAGAGGAGAATTCTCTGATGCAGGGGGAATTCCCCTCCCCTTGGGCAACAGTCTGAACATGGGTTATGTCTCGTTCATATTACTCACCCAGGCTAGTAATTTCATTTCATACCCAGCTGGGCGGTATTTCAAGTTAACCAATTAAAGTTCATTTTGGTGAAGGATATTGGAAGAGAATGTAGGTGGCCACTCATAGCACATATTTTGCTAATAAAAAGAGTCATACACGAGTTGGAGGCATGAATTGATTTTGGCTTCAGTTATCCCCAATGTTCACACTGCACCAACCATGTTTTGTATGGATATAGAATGTGAGTTGCTCACCTGGATTTGAACTGCAATTTGACTATGTCATATTCAATTGTAGTCTGTTTGTAATTTGATTGAAACCTGAGAAAAAATCTGAAATTTGAGATATGTGTAAACATATTTATATTTTGGGTTGATATTACCCTGAACTGATACTGGTTTTAAAATAAAGTTCATTGTGAGGGTATATGTATTTAGGCCTAGTTTTTAAGGGAAATTGAATTAATTTTTTCATGATATGTTTTTTTCCAATTGATTTTGGCAAGACATGAGAAGATTGTCTATTGCTAAACAACCCTGATATATAATTTTCCAATTGATGAGGGCCAATCTCTTATTTTAGTAGTTGGATTTGTAAGTAAAGCAAATCGAAAAGGGGAGAAGATTAAGCTACTATCTTGTCACTCATCGTCCAATTATTGAAGTCATAACTATGTTATAATGGAACAATTAGGCATATAGCTTGAGCAGCTGCCACGATGCAAGTTACATAAAATTTTGTATATCTACATGTAGTATGTGTTTGTAAATATTTGTATAAGAAAGCTTCAATGCATTGAATACCCAATAATTTGTAAATAGGTGTCACAGGATGCGATTCTGTACACAATCATGGATGTTGATATGTGATCTCTGCTTTAGCTATGACTTCATCTTCTGCATTTAGGGTTTGTTTTATTCCATTTCCTTATCAATATTGACATTATTCAGTGCATGTATCAAATATGTATTTTACCACAGAGTTTATTTTTCATGACTCAGAGTTCAACAAAAAGTAAGATGTTTGTACATGTATGTCCACATTCCTGGAAAAGGTTACATTGTTTTGTTGAATTCATCACATTTCATGGACTTTATATTGATTAAATGGGATATTAAAAAAAAACATGCTCGATTTTGATCAATACTGCAGTAATAATATGTAACTTCCATTTTGCTAGGAATTGGTAGTAAAATATATATGTATGGGTCACAGTGAGTTAGAAGAAAGTGTTGCCTCTTGAAAATGGTTCTTGAAATGCAATGACGTTCACCTCCATGTACATTCCAATGTGATACTAAAAATTGTGAATTATCAAAAAGTTGACTCTCATGCTTCCTCTAAAGTTTAGTAGCAATACATGTATGTTAGATACGCATAGACCTACTCTTCACCAATGTTTTGTTTATGCAACAGAAGGGGGGTAGGCCCTTTCCTCCATAAATTTTCAAAAACCTACTCTTTACTGCATATTTTCAGAAAAATCCAGGTACATGTTGAGTGAACAAATCCTTCCCTCTTCTTTTCCAACTTTATATCTCCCCAAAATGCCTTCATTGGAAACATTGCTGCTTTGTGCTCTCATTTACACATATTCAAACATTTTTTGTGTTATGGGGGGGGGGGGGGAGGTGGTGATCTTCAATTAAAATGCAGAGTGGAAGCACAAGTAGAGCTTATGTAATAGATGCTTCCAGTAGTTGCAGTATCAATTGAAAATAATCTTTCCCTCTGTATGTTTTTCCTTTTTGAATGACTTTGTTATTTAAGAATACTCTCAGATAATAATAGCCTTATGTCATCACCTGCATTCCTATCTCAACTTTTGTATGGGAAGCCCAAATCGCCACCTCAGATGAGCGATTTTAAGCTCAACAAATATTCAGTGTTTTTTGTGAGATATCCAAAGATTTACTGATGTCATTTACCCAGTGAAACCTTTATAATAACAGTATATATTGGAACGAAATTTGGGTTTTATGTTATAACATATCTACATGTATGTGATAGCCACTGGCATATAGAAGGGGGGTGGGGGCCATACCCCCCCAAAAAAAAAAAATCTAACACAGATAGGGAAAAAATTAAAAGAAAAAAAGAAAGGATTAAGGGTGAAATATGATTGTGTTCTTATATATTGTCGGATATTTTTTTATTGATTAGCAATTATCATTGGCTTGTGGAATTAAAATCAATTGTGACTTGCCTTAATTCTACATGTAGCTGCTTATAAAGTTGTAGGTAACTTCACCAACAGCTGAACAGCTCCCTGTTCTCCTTGGTTGGAAATGGATTGAAGGTAGTTCTGATGTGAAAATAATCTGGGGAAATTCTTGACAAATTACCTTTTCTGTGATATGAATGTGATTACTGATCCGTGGTTCAATCAAATCAGTGGAGGATGAGAAATAAAATGATTTTTTGTTGTCATTATTAAATGATTTTCTCAATTTTTTCTCTTTTCTTTCTCTTTAGGACAATGACGATGAAGCTGAAGAAAGACTAAAGAGAGGATGGTAAGAATACAGATTACATTTTTATTTTTTTGATAAAGGCTGTTTCTAATCCATACTAACAAGTTTTTCAAAGGCATTTAAAAGATAATACCATGGGGGTGTTCAAGTGATTTTTCTGTCACTTGTGAAAATAACATCTAAAACACAACCATTAAAAACAGTGAAATTTGTGTTTTGGGACTTTGTTTTTAATTTTGCAGAACCACAGTCACTTGATCAAGATATCTTAAACATCACAATTCATCTAAAAAATATTTTCCCCTTATAGACACATGAATTGCATTCACTCCAAGTTGACCTACATACATACTCCCTGGGTCAAACTCACTTCTCTGTAATGCACATGCACGCAGTTGGTGTGGTTGAATACATAGAATCAGCATAGATTGAAATCAATTAAATGTTTTCCCACAGTAACCATTTTTTTTTTTCATTTTTTATCCAGGATTAACACCAAAAATTGTTAATAGATTTATTTCGGATTCGTGTTTGTGATTGAAAAAAATCCATTGATCACACCAATAGCATATTAAAGTGAGTTCCATTCGTATTGTAACAAAAATATTGCATACTTGTATTTGACTCACCGTGCTTCTGAATGTCAACGGCCGGATCAATTTCTTATGAGCGACGGCGAATGATATACACTCCCACTCTATTTACATTTGCATAGTGATAAAATGGTTGTTTATTTGAAATTAATCTTTGCTCTTCCTGATTGAAATTGTTGCTTGTTCGGTCAGAGAGAGAGAGAGAGAAAAAAAAGACCACTCTCAAGAAGTTCTCTCGCACCCTTCTGATCACAAAAATAGGCATTAATTACAAGAACTTGTGCAGGCCGCAAAATATATACCTGAATGCACATCCACGTGAACAAGGTAACATTTTCACTCTGGAATTACTTATAACGGATGCGGACTCTTCTTGCATCTTGTAATTTGCTTTCACACTACAAATTTTCCTTTGACCTTATTTGAAGAATCCTTGCAAAATTCTTGTAGTTTTTAAAAAGTACCTATAATTTGAGGATGTTTCCTTTCAGGGAATTTGCCCATCTTTCAAGGGTTGATTTTAATAACTCAACTCTCAAATTGCGATTGATTGATTGATCTAGATTTGTGTATTTCAGAGATAGAGAAGTGAAATTGAATCAACACCCTTGTGTTTCTGTGATCAGGAGGTGTGTGTTCAAGAACCCATACCCTCTGTAATGTGTGTTGACTTTGACAATTTTCTCATTGTACTTTCTAAAGCTGGTTTACTGGAAACCGGTTCAGTTTGACAGATCACTTTGCTAGCGTTCCCATTTGATTACCCGAAAGTGGTTTTCAAAACCACTTCACGTAAAGCGGTCTAGTTGCTATGAGAACACTCTCATTGGGGTGACATGTTTTATGCGAAATTTGACAAAACAGCAGCGTAGGCATTCCACATACAGTGTGTGGAGTAGTGTGCTCATAATGTGCGAAGATCGCTTCCCGAAGAACGGTTGTGTCCTCACTTGCGCTAAGACCAGTTTAACGAGGCAATGCAATCTTAAAAACTACATCGCGATGTGGTTTTCCGAACTGGTTTGGAAGATGGCTTCCAAGACCGCTTTGACCATTCTTATTACTCGTTAAACTAGTTTCCACTGAACTAGTTTCCAGTAAACTAGTTTTAGGGCAGTATCGAGAATGGGGTCTTTGTGTGGAGAGGGTTTTGGAAAGTGCTTCCATGTGCATGATGACTATTCAATATTTGTATGAGCTGGGTAAAAGACTCACATATTTGCAGTTATTTGACTCGTGTTTTAAGCCTATCTTTTATAAAGAATAAATAACTGTATGAAGTATCATGAAACCATTGCAAAGTTTAATGCAAATACACATCTATAAAAAAAAAATGTGGACAGAGTGGTAATGTATGTATTAGTACATTGAACCGATGCTGGAACTAGATTTCGGTCTGTTGATCAGGAAATGAAATGTCAACTCATATTTCAGTTTTATAAAACAATTAAAAGCAGGAAATGCTTCCTTAATGGGTCAGATGCATAAAAAGTAGCAATTGCTTTTGCTTGATTCCATATGCTTAAAAATGAGCGAGCAAATGCTTTTGCTAGTAAGTTTAAGCAACCGCTAACTGACTACTAGCATTTTCTTGACGATTAAACTATTAAGCGTATACATAAAGCAAACATTTCACTTGTGCGTTTAAGCACTTGCTTGGTTTTTTTTTCAAGCTCCGTCAGAGCAGCTTGAGCGTTTGCTTGATCAGGGCGTTCATGTTTATGCACCTGAGAGAGAACCCCGAGGTGTACAGTAGCCTGCTTGTACATGTTTTCTTCCTAGTAAGTGCAAACCAAATGCCAAATATATCAATTTATCAAAAAGAAACAAGTTAGTTCTACACCACGTCCAAGGAAAAGATGTTATATGAAAGAAGCGGTAATTTGCACTGCCATACCTTTGCGCTCGAGTCCTGCCTTTTCTGTGAGTCTTGTTCGCACCAGCGTGACGTCGCTATTGTCCAAACCGCTAGCAATTGCTTTCTGAAGGCCAGAAAAGGGTTCAGGCACTAGCAAAGGGTTATGCGTATGAAATAAAGCAATTGCTGAAGCATTTTCTTTTGCTTGCCAGCAATTGCTACTTTTTATGCATCTGACCCATCATTACACCAAAACTTTAGTTAATGTTACCAGAGTTCTCTATTCTTATTGGAAAATATGAAATACTCTATGGTATGTTCTGTCAAAAACACCAAATAAGAAGCTTTGAGACATGTATTGTAGGCTATAGTCCTTTACGGTTAGGTGGTTTTAAATCAGTGATAAAATAAGAGAAACATCAATAAAATTTTGGTGAAAATCTACCAAAGAACAGGTAAAGAATTTTTATTTGATGATGTCACATATGCAAGCAGATCTTCCATATCACATAGAATACACTAATTTTTGCCTACATTTTTATTCATATTTTTCTCTCAGTTTTACTTTTATAATAATTATACATGTAAACTTGAGATCAGGACGTATTTCCTCTTGAATGTTGTGGATAAACATTGTAGATCATTCTACATCACATGGATATATTAAATGCGACACAGGGTGGCTACGTCACGTCACGCACTAGATGTAGCTGTTGTCAACCTCGTTTGAGCAGCATGCCAGAGGTGTTTGCCATGGCAACGGGGTGTGTACATTGCTAGTGAATGATTGACGATACACCAAGTTATACCATTTTAATTAAAAGAATTGGGTTACGTGATTGTCCTCTTCATTCAAAAGTGGGCTTGTAATCTTTATATAATGGCTCTACTCCATTTTAAAGGGATGGAATTTTTTTTGTTTGGAATTTTGGATTATACATCGAGAGAGGAGAATCGGGAGGATAAGAGGAGAGAGAGAAACAGAATGAAAGAGAGAGAAGAGAAGAGAGATGTTGTATCACAAATTTCATACATTTTCAGGATTGAAAATGCAGTTTTGTACTTGTTACTAAATAAATAGCAGGAAATGTACATGTAAATTACTTTAAAAAGTAGCAAAACAGGATTGTTTAACATGTACGCCTTTCAGGGTTTTACATGATTATGTTGTAGTTTATTCATTTCAGTTTAATCACTTAACCTCCCTGGAAATAAGCATAACAAAGAAGTACCAACTCTTTGAAAATGCTTAGTCTATCAACTTAGCCTTCAATGATGAAATATAAAACACAAATTTAATCATCTTAGAGGCTGTTCTCACTACGTTCCTAAAACTAGTTTACTGGAAACTAGTTTAACGCGTAGTGAGAATGGTCAAAGCGGTCTTGGAAGCGATCTTCCAAACCAGTTTGGAAAACCACCTCGCGATGTAGTTTTCAAGATCGCTTTGCCTCGTTAAACTGGTTTTAGCGTAAGTGAGGACACAACCGTTCTTCGGGAAGCGATCTTCGCACATTTTGAGCGCGCTACTCCACACGACAGGTGTAGAATGCCTATGCTGCGGTTTCGAATTTCGCGCGAAATGTGTCACCCCACTGAGAGCGTTTCCACAGCAACAAGAGCGCTTTACGTGAAGTGATTTTGAAAACCACTTTCGTGTGATCAAGTGGGAACGCTAGCAAAGCGATCTTTCAAAGTGGTTTCCTGAATTGGTTTCCAGTAAACTAGTTTTCGAAAGCGTAATGAGAACGGCCTCTATTACAGACAAGAGGGTGTATCATATCAGGGTTATATGAAGTCAATGTGGTTTGCTTTAAGAGTAAAACTAATGAAATTAGAATATGGTAGCAATGTTTATTTATATTAGTTTGTGTTGCTATGGAATTGAACATGACACTTATTTAGAGAAGGCCAACATAAAAGGATACAATGCCAGATATCATTATATGCCATGACAAAATGTGCATGTACCTTATTTTATGTCAGATTTTAGTCATCTCTATTATAGTCAACTACTGTACCTCAATAGAAAAGGCGATATCCGTATATAGGAGTTGCCAGGGCAACTCAATTTTGCTGACAAGTGACACAGTCTGTATTGCATCATTAATGATTGAGGATTTACACTGTACTGTTACACTTCCTCTTGATAAACTGATTGGAAATGTATCACTTTTCACAGACTACACTAAGCTACATAAATGACTTAATTGTAATAAATTATCAGGTGGATGAATTAGGAAGTAGACATTGATATAGTGTAAGCGAACAATATTAGTTAAATTTTCTGGAGAGATAACTCTTGGCAAGTATACTAGAAATAAATTGATTTGATAATAAATGACTTAGCAATGATTACTATTATTGTCGTTTTCTGTTCAGTTTAGTTGTTATAGTTTCTGAGGTCACACAATCGCAACAGTAGTGTATCTGTCGTGTGCTTGAACTTACCATATTGTTGCTATCTATAGATCAAGAATTTTTCATGTCACCCCAGCCAGATATCAGACATATTCACGTTTTTATGACCAGAGTATATTTGACAACAATAAGCACGTACTAGACATTGTCATATACAAGGTCGTATAGAAAACTATCGGAACATCCTCCACAGTCATAAGACACAGTCATTTTACTTGTATGTCTAAGACACTGTTCTCACTACCATCCTTAAACAAGTTTACTGGAAACTAGTAACATGTAATGAGAGTGGTCAAAGCAGTCTTGGAAGGGAGCCTCCAAACTGGTTCAGAAAACCTCCTTGCGATGTAGTTTTCAAGATCGCTTTGCCTCGTTACACTGGTTTTAGTGTAAGTGAGGACACAACCGTTCTCCAGGAAGCGATCTTTGCACATTTTGAGCGCCACACACTGTGTGTAGGATGCCTACGCTGCGGTTATGATTTTCGCACGAAACGTGTCACCCTGCTGAGAGCGTTCCTGTAGCAACAAGACCGCTTTACGTGAAGTGATTTTGAAAACCACTTTCAGGTGATCAAATGGGAATGCTAGCAGAGCGATCTTCCAAACTGGTTTCCTGAACCGGTTTCCAGTAAACTAGTTTTAGAACGTCTAATGAGAACAGAGTCAAATAGACACTAATGCACAATGCAGGTGTCACATTAAATCTCTTTTCTCTTTTTCTTTCTCTTCCACCACAGTGAGAGCTTCTTCGCCATGAAGGGTGCAGCCATGGTTCTCCCACACTCCAAAGATTCCAAAAGGCCCATCAAGAAACACCCAGGTTCGGCCCACCCTTCCACAAGTCATCCCGCTGTCCCTGTCGACCTTGACCTCATCCCCTCCGGGCCCCCGCTGCCAGAAGCTCGTAAGACACACGCCGCCGCTCAGAGTCATATTCAGAAATTATCTTGGGACACACGTTTTCAGATTCATATTTTATATTTTTTTCGGCCATGAAATATTTTTGGTGCCGTCTGTTCATTTGCATCTTCTATGGTTGTGATGATGGTTGATGTGGTGTTTGAATGGCTGTTTGAGTTTGGAACATTTCACATCACAATGGCAGAAAGTCATCAGGTTTTTATCTTCCTATCACCTTATACTTGCTTTTACCTCTACTAATATACCGGTAGTCCATCCCTATGTGTTTTGACTAATTTACTTTTGAATCAGGGGAAAATGTCTTTTATCTATTTAGGGGATATTTGTTCTAAGCCTGATGGTAATTAATAGGGGCGATTTTTATTTCTTGGGCTAAAATAGCACTCCATATTTTTATCTTATAATTGTTTGCCCATTTTGAATTATTTGGTACCACAGAGAACTTGCATATCACTAAAAAAGGAATGATTTTTACCATCTTTTCACTCTTCTCCTTTTCGCTGAGGTGCAATGGTTCTATGCATTTGGTCTTGGATTTTGTTACATCTATCAATATTTTTTTTGTTTTTTCATGATTGATAAAATAAATAAAGTCAAGTATATAATCCGTCTCTTCATTGGAATGCTATCAGGCAGGCCTAAATAAAATATAACAGATTAATTTAATTTTAGGTGAAACCTTTATTGTTTTGATACTTTATACTAATAATCTAGGGTTGATTTTGTAATTTACCATTATGAATTGAGAAATTGATGAATACCATTAATAAACAAACTGTTATATTTCTTTTTATCAAATATACCTCTCAGAGATGTTAATGATCAATGGCTAAGTAAATGAGTACATGTAGGCCTTAATTAATCAATGAAATAGGAGTAGTACATGATATAAATTGATGAATGACAAATTCTACAGTTAAAGTTTAAGAAGTGTGGAATAATTGAAATTGATACTGATAATAACTGTAGTTTTAGAAACAAATATTTTTAATCTTAAACTACATGATTCATAGCTCCCCTGGTCGTTTGATGAATCTGTACATTAACTGTGAAATGTTCCTCGTTCAAACATGATTGCCGTAACACAAGAGTAACTAATACCATCCACCCATATTAACTGTTGCCCAACTTATATCAAACTTACAAGCATGGGGTTTATGTTAACTGTCTAACTTTTCCCAAATTCTTCACCTGAAGTTTTTTCCATAATGTCTTCATCTGCGTTTCTACATCGCTTGCAGATTTTTACAAAGTTTTATATTTCAATAATAATCATGCTTTTATATATTTTTTTATTTTGTTAATTTTGATTTACATGTTACAATTCAAGCAGCACTTTAAATCAAGCAAGTAAATCATGCATTGCTTATTGCTCCGACATTGTATCATATCAATGGCAGTAAAATTTTATTTATTTGGGCAATTAAGTGATACTCATATTCTACAGGATGATACACATGGGGGGATGAGTTATTTATTTCATATAGCCTTCCCCCACACACTTTTGATTTGACCACTTATGTTATTTACAGCATACTAGTAGGAAATAATCCAGGTTGACTCTTATTTATTTTTTTGCCTCTTTGCAGCCCAAATCACCTCCAACATTCACAGCATCGCTATTGGTTATGACCCTCTTGGTGGAATTGCCCTAATCTGCCACAATTTATCGTTTTTGTTCTTCATTTTCTGAATTTCTATTTACCTCCTGATATAAAAATAATATCCATGATTAGTTAAGAAAAGGCCCCAAACTTAACAAGAAAATAGCCCTTGAAAACAAGGGATTATTTACCCCATGTAATTAATTTCTCCTTTGTATGTTATTTGATGTAAATTCCATCAAATGCATTTTTGCCCGAAAAGTTTAAATGAGTTGCCTTAACATTCAATGTATTATCAGACGCATAAGCTTCAGTGAGAAAAGTATTTTTACTTTTCAAAGATTGGAATTTGGGGGATTTATAGGTAGATGCAATGGCACAAAATAAAAATTGGAAACAAATAACTCGATTCAATTTTCTTTGATGGATTTCATCAAAATCTTCATTGTAATGTTTCTTTCATTTCTACTGCTATTAAAGGACAAGTCCACCCCCAATTAAAAGATGATTTGAATAAAAGAGGGAAAACTCAAATAAGCATAACACTGAAAATTTCTTCAAAAATTAGATGTAAAATAAGAAAGTTATTACATTTCAAACTTTTGCTTAATTTCACAAAACAATTATGGGAACATCCTGGTCACTATGAAAATGAGACGACTGGTGACATCAACCATTCACTATTTTGTATTTCATTATATGGAATATGAAATATTTTGATTTTCTCCACATTGTCATGTGAAGTAAAGTTTAATTCCTCCCTGAACATAATAAAAAACAAAACAAAGAAATTGTGAGAGACGTCATCAACTCTTTCATTTGCATATAACTGTTTTGTGAAAAATAAGCGAAACTTTAACGAGTCATAACTTTCGTATTTTACATGTACATCTGACTTTGATGAAATTTTCAGCATTATACTTGTTTGATTTTTCTCGACTTTATGTCAATAAACTTTCTTTTTATGATACCATTTGATGTGTGTTTATAATAGAGGCTAAAGGGAACGATCATATAGACTGGTATCTAGTTATTTTTAAATCTTTGGACCCCACTGCTTGTAAAGTTTGATATGAGTGTAAGATGCCTACAATGATAGACAAAAGAGAGAAGTTAAAAAAAAGCTATGATTTTGAATAAATTAACATCATAATGCTATTTGTATATTTGTTATAAACCATATATAACAAACCATCGCAAAATAACTAATGACTCGGCTGCAGTGTTGTTGCAATTGAGCTTGTAGTCTCTGATCCATGCTCTTTGTATTTTATTTTCATCTCATCTCTTGCATGTACTGACACCAATTATTTTTTTTATTTTAAGAATCAATTCATGGACTTATTTGAGGGAAAATAAAAAAGTAATTAATGAGGTTCACAGAGGTATGTTTATTTCCATGGGAACGTATGTATGTTGCGGTTTTACAATTTCCTTGACCAAGGCAATTTGTTAGAATCCTTGGGTGAGGTATTAGTCATCAGTACTATGTCCTTTGAATAGGATGTAAAACCACTGACCTTTAGGTTGCTTTAACAAGTGCTGATACTTTCTGCAGCATGCAGTTAAATAGTTTGGTGACATTTTTTTTTTAAACAGTAAAATCCCAGCAGAGCTTTTAATGAAGGCACGTACCACAAATTATTAATCAAATTTTTGCAGACGGACATAAATTTGTTGAATTTAAGCCAAATGGAAAGGAAATTATCACCCTCCTCACCAATATTGTTTGAATTAATTCTTTATGTAATATAAATGCAAGAGATTGAGAAGAAAAAGATAAACAAAGACTGGATCTGAGGCTAATGGGAGCTGTGCTTGAGGAGGAGATTTGCTTGCCATTTACATTGATCTTCAGTAATAGCATGGGATCAGTGAAAATGGTAGCATGATGTTGTATTGTTATCATTTGTGCATGTTGAACAAAAAAGCCAAGCAGCCAGACTGAACATATTTCTCTAAAAGCCATATTATGTAATTTAATTTTTTTTCTTGATATTATTGATTTATGTGGATATTTTTCTTTGATGTGTATACCAGAGCTGCCAAGTAGTACGATTTTTCCGTATTTAGTACGTTTTTGCAACCAAAATACGGCAGTACGTTTTTTCTTTAAAAAATACGTTTTTTTGTATTTAAAAAAAAAAAAAAAAAAAAAAACATTTTTTTTTTTTTTTTTTTTTTTTTTTTACAAAATTGAAATTTATTGAGAAAAATCATCTCAATTTCATAAAACGTACATAAATATGGTTATTAGATCAATGTAATTTCAGGTAACTTGTTTTTTTTTTTCAATCATTTTGTAAAAACCAGGGCGAGATATACACAAGTTTCAATGTTTTTTTTTTTTCATCTGCAAGAGCAGTGCACATTTTAGCTTGCATGCAGCTTGAGCTCCGTGATGGGCGAGTGCGCCAAGCATTTTATTATGAAATACACTTTTTTGGGGAAAAATACAAAATATTTATCTCACACGGTAAAAATACTGATTTTTTTGTCATAATACTGATTTTGGGGGATAAGAATACTGAAAATGCAAAATACAACTTGGCAGCTCTGGTATACACACAGCAAGGTTTCCTTTTAGTTGAAAATTGTCACCTCTCTTGGAAATTAATGCCCTAGAGGATTATTATCGAATTTGGTTTATAACATTTGTTGATGTTTGGATTCTAATTCAAGTTTATTGGTGGTGTTTTGGGAAATGGTTTGACTTGGTGTGTAAAAAAATATAAATTCCATGATCATGAAGATCATCTGTTTGTAACACTAACGTTATGCTTATTTGCTCAGAATTTATGTTTTTATATTGTGCCCCAGGAAATGAAACCGTACAAATACTAAATGTAATTCATACTTGCATACCCAGTGCATTTGGATCCCATGCTGATGTTGAAATGATAAAAAGCTGGGCATAGATGATTAATTGCTTTCTGCCATCTTCGTTCATTGCCAAATGTACTATTATAAAAGCAAACAAAGTGATTGCTTATCTGATTTGGTTTCTGTTTTTGTTCAGTAGATGACAGGCAATTTTCAATTGTAATCCATGCAGACTTCAGTTTAGAATTGCAGAGGGAAAGTTGTTTGGTCTTGTATTTGATAATGTTAGAGATTAAGATGTTTTTTATGAGCTTGTTTGTGTTTTATGCATGCAGCTGTCCAAAGGTTAATCACTTTCTAAAGGGCATGTTTGCTTTATTTATTTTCTGTTTATTTTGATATTTATTTTTAAAGCCATTTAAACATTTTTTGTTGTTTCATAAAAAAAATTGCATGGCTAATGATGGTATATATGAGTATTTTTTAATTCATTTTTTATTTATTTATTATTTGTTTAAATTTAGTTTAATTATAGTTAATTTAATTTGATGTAATTTAATTTTTTTATTTTTTCATTTATTAATAATCTTATTTTCTTTTTGAAGGGGATCTGCTTGGTGATCATTGTTCGTAAGGTTCACTATTCATAATAGAGGAGTGATGTTTGTGCAATATGCAGTCATGTCACACATTTTTAAAACATAGTCCTTGAAAACAGTGATCCTTGTGAACAGTTTGCCATTTCTTTTATCATTCAACATTGTTATATTTCAATGAAATATGTACTGCACACTTTTCTAGTATATTTGATTTGTGACTTAAAATTATTTTGAATTGGTAAAAGTTTTTTCCACAATGTATGACACAGGAGATTGATTGACAGACCACTAAATAGACTGATAGCAGGACAGATTGACAAAAAGAATGAATTTGAGAGAGTGAGAGGGGGGAGACAAAAAAAATAGTGTGGGGGAGGAGAAATAAGGGGGTAGGTGCAAGAACAATTTCAATAGATATTATCATCTATTTATTGTCATATTAACGTTTAAAGATGATTGCAAATTTTTATTGTTTATATTCAGTTTTAAAACTAAGAATTTTGAAAAAGCCAATATATCAGATAGTGTACGACAGATATGAAAAAAAAAGCGTAAAGTTACTCTAGTTGATTATGGAACAATCTCCTAAACATCCTGTCATATACATTGCAGCTCCCTATTCATTTCACAGGTGAAAAAGCAGGCCAGGGCTCAACATTAGCATTGGCCCTGGGCAAACAAAAATGAGAGTCGGGCCACAGAAATTCTGTAAAAGCCCACACTTGGAGGCCCGGTTGGGCTACCAAAGTTTTGATTAAATTGTTATGTTTTCTATTGTTTTAGGGCCACTAAATTGTTGTTACAGGCCACCCCAAAAAAAGAAATTGATGATTTTGGTGGACTGATTGGGCCACCAGGAAAAAAAGTAAGTGCGGAGCCTTGGAAAGAGTGAAACCCATAAGTACCACACTTGTTACATGTGCTTTATCAGAGCTGCCAAGTAGTACGATTTTTTTTTTTTTTACAAAATCGAAATTTATTGAGAAAAATCATCTCTATATGACTCTATTTCATAAAACGTACACAAATATGGTTATTAGATCAATGTAATTTCAGGTAACTTGTTTTTTTTTTCAATCATTTTGTAAAAACCAGGGTGAGATATACACAAGTTTCAATGTTTTTTTTTTCATCTGCAAGAGCAGTGCACATTTTAGCTTGCATGCAGCTTGAGCGCCGTGATGGGCGAGTGCGCCAAGCATTTTATTATGAAATACACTTTTTTGGGGAAAAATACAAAATATTTATCTCACACGGTAAAAATACTGATTTTTTTGTCAAAATACTGATTTTGGGGGATAAGAATACTGAAAATGCAAAATACAACTTGGCGGCTCTGCTTTATACAACTCTTCCTTTAATTTTCCCTTTCATTCAATCAGGTCATTATATTGCTATTTTTCACACATGGAGGTGTTCCTTTTAATTGGAAAATGGCTCCATAATTATCTCCAACAATAATACATGATGATTTTAGGAGGTTTCGGTATTGAATATCCAGGTTGTGTCATCTGTGCAGTAAATGCTTGTAACAGCTGTTAATTGATTTTCTTTCAATTAAGTGTCTTTGTTCTAGATACTGTCTCTGAACTAATTGATTTTAATTGAGCTCTCACATTATGAAGGAAGTTGAGTAACATTTTGGTTTATTTGCTGGGGGAGTGGGGGTTGTCATTTTGGTATGTTGCCTGCTTTATTGAAGCTTACGAAGTCTGATTATTTTAATTTTTTCTTGAACGTGTACAAGTATTTCATAGTATTCAATTACTCTAATGGATTGTATGATGTTCTTCAATAGTTGGAGAAAAGAAGCCTCAATTACCATGATGATTCTCATGTGGAAAGTTAGTTCTGACTTCTGTAATAGATCAGGAATTAAGGCAGAATTATGTTGCATTTAATAAGCTTTTGGTAATTTTAAGTAGAACCAGTGGGATTTCCGTTCATGCGCTAATATTACTGCAATTTGTTTGCACATTAATGTGGGAAGCTTCCTCCAGAACTGACCTGAGAATAAGAATCTGGTAGTTGATATGTTATCATTTTAATTATTTTTCTTGCAAAAAATGTCATATTAAAACTCAGGTGGAATTTCTTGCTTGGATATTTTCATGAAATTCAGACAATATGGCCCATATTCTGAAGTCAGGTTTAACTTTAGACCATGGTCTAACTCTGTGCTAAAATTATGGGAAACCAAACGTTTCAAATTTTGTTTACAGTGAATGCTTCTTATTTATCCTGTGCTCTTGTCTAATTCTTTAATGGTGATTCCAACTGTCATACATATCCTTCCCAGGAGTTCATAATGTTTTGGGAGTCAAATGAGCCGATATATTGAACCTCAACTTAAAACCAGAGTTTAGATTAAACCCGACTTCAGAATACGGGCCTATGTGACCATGTTGACTCAGTTTAATGGAAATTATCCTTCAGTACCTGCTACTCATCATAGGGTGTGTTAGATAGAACATACCGTTATTATAAAAGGACGTTGATGCGAGGTTGATTGAAACGGGAGCAATTTGCCCAGAATGCCATGTAATAATCCATGGTTTCCATGGAGATGGGATGAGATGTAAGAGGGGGAAGGATGGATGTGGAAACATCTAGGGGAGCATTTCATGAAACAACATAGTCAGCGATTTTCACTTATTGTTATAAGCTACTGAAATCCTTGCATCTGATTGGCATAGAACAAATTAGTCATTAAAAATCACAGAGTATTTGCTTCATTTTCCGCTAGAGGATTGGAATAGTAGTAGTGCATTTAAGAGGAGGGATGGGTTATGAGAATAGTGATTAGTTTAATATGGTAATATGGCAGTATTCTATTCCGAAGATTTTACCATGTGACTTCTCGATTGCAATTAGAATAGCTGGACAATGATAGTGTAATATTCTGCTTCTAGCATTTAATACATCGGAATATCTCTGAGTGCTTTACAGATATATATCATTATCCTGGTCATCAGAATCAATCTGGTTTACCCTAACACAATATCTGCACTTTCACCTCTCACTATAGGGAGCTTTTCAGCAAGAGTTTGTAACTCAAATGCTAGGCATACTACATTAGCATTCGCATCCTATCGGGTGTCCATTTAATACCTGGGTGGAGAGTGGCATTCTGATTTTACAATAAAGAAACGTGCAAGATATGTGTTTGAAAGGCCTCAATCAGGAAAATTATTATACGACAGGCAGGGGCAGTAAATTTCATTTTTTGGCGAGATTCTAAATTTCCCCCTGAAGTTCCCACTTGTTTAGAGGAAGCTTCAGACCATAGGTCCCAATCTGCTGTAAGCAGGGGTGTACGCCTGGAAACTAGAGACAATGCAAGGTTTGTAAATGTAATCGGAGGCTGGGGCTGGGGTTTATAATCGGCAACAACTGAAATAGCTCATCTGTCACTAAAGCATTTGTCATATGCCTAACTCATCCATTTTGCACAGCTAAATAAAGATTCTGCAGAGAAGTGTTGACATCTTTGAAGTAAACCAAGTAAAATGTTTATCTATTTAAATACACAAGGTAAGCAATCAATTAGGCTTATCCTTATCCTCTGTGAGGAATAAAAAAAAATTAAGAGACAAAGTTTTAAAAATGAGATGAATAGATAGTCTCGTCTCCGAGGAAAAGTGTTTTTTTTTGCTCTTCTGTTGAGGTGATGATGAGTTAATATGGGTCTTGAGTGTTTCCTATAATTTTTCATTTCCCACACGGAGGAATTTTGAAAATTCTGAAAGAGGGGTAAAAACCATTTAAATCAATCTCAATCTTGCGTACTTAGTTAAAAATCGAAGTATATTATGGATGAGCAATTATGAATCAATCTGCCTCATGCGGAGCCAGTCTAAGCGTGTGTTCATTTGATTTTCTAAGGCTAAAGTCACAATATTTGCAACTCAAATGTAAACTCTTCTGGTTAGCATTCAATTAAATTTCAACACTACTCCCTCTTTTAGAGTCTACCCACTATGTATCACAGAGAATAAGCAAGTTTGACCCATTTAATAAGAAGAGTTCATCTCACTTAGCATGTGATGTTTAAACATAGAGACGGTCCACAGAAGAGATTTCTTTGGTGTTAATTGTTTTTTTAAGACTTCAGTTCTTCTACACAATAACCATCAAGATGGCAACTTTTTGTCAGTATTTTGTGATTGCATTTGGTTTTCTTTTTTTTTACTGACACAAATTAGCTGGATTGCAGCTGCGGTTTCAGCTTCTGAGGTAAAAAGTATTGATTGAGCAAAGCCTCTCATGTTCTACAGACAAGTGAGTGTTGTTGAGTCAACCGATCACTAAAACTCTCATCAGAATGAGTTAAATAACAGATGATAACGTCTCTTACTCTCTTTATCTAAGGAGCTCTATCACTAGTTTTCCTATCATTATTCATTCGTTAGCACTTACCTCGAGGTATTGACGCCGATGAGCCATGTTCCATTTTTAGCTTTCACCTGAGTAGATTACTGTAGTGCATGGGGGTTATTAACCAAACGACCTTTTAATTTCGAGGGACCAAGTTTATCGAGGAAGAGTGTGGTTGTTATAGTACCATTGAAGAAAGAGATTGTATCAAATGTGTATTGATGCTTTGTTTTGTGTTTATCGGAACCATTGTTAATAAGACTTAATAAAAACAGTTAATATAACATTAATATAACTTACTAAAGGCAGTATTCAAGAAATCAAAATCATCATTCCAGCTACAATTCTAATCATAATTGCAAATTCTTATTTTAAGATAGGAACTAATTGGCAGATGTACATGTTTCCACTCAGCAATCTTAAATGTTTATTTTTTTATTTTTTTATTTTTTATAGATAATTGATAATTTCCATTTCTCTACCTGACAGCTTTCTTATATTGTTGATTATCTACAAAGTGATACAGTACACCTTTTATTCTGTCATGAGCAAACGTGACTGAACATGGATTGATGTATAGATATTTTAGTTATTAATGACACCCTTTACCCTCTCAATCTGCATTTTATTATCAAATATTCAGTTTTTTGGTCCAAGAATCTTCCCTTTTAATGTGAAATGGTCCCGGAGGGGCCACTTCCATTGACGAGTGGATACCATGCGCGACCAAGGGGTCTTGAAAAGCACCCTAAACACGTATTTTCCATATTCTGAAAATGCACCCCTTAACAAGTATTGGCGTGTGAAACTATACCCTTAACAAGTATTGGAAACAAATACTATTGGCAAGTATTCCCTGAAATGAACCCCTAAACAAGTAAAGCGATGTTTTATTGTTGTCACGGGTCCGTCGGTCGTCGGTTTTACCTTTACACACCATTATTATGATTAGTACGGCCCCACCTTCCACACCTCGCGCAAATCGGACTCTAAACACATGTTTGGGCAAAAAGGACATCCTTTATAAAACATTTTGATTTTGTTTTATCATCCCCGCATATTTGACCCCAAACACGTATATTTTTCCGAGCGAAATAGATACCCTTTTTTCAATATTTTTGTGTTTTTGACACCCTTATCACGTTACGTACGTAACGTGCCCTATCTTGAAAAAGACATCCTTTTTACGTGTTTTTTTGGTCGCGCATGGTATCCACTCGTCAATGTAAGTGGCCCCCCCGGGGAAATGGTGGAAGTATGTGGTTTGATAATTTGTAATCTACGGTCTTCATAGTCTGTTTGAATATATGTTTCTTCTCCTGCCATTTGATCATGGACTTACAAAAAGTTTGATTCACCTCATTTCTAGGGGGTGGGAGGCATGGTCTTTAAGGAGTGGTAGACGTAGGTATGGGCAGTATTTATCAATGTTACTTTAACACTGCCTTCTAGCTTTAATGAAATAATTTTCATAATCTCTTTCCTTGCATTGTTACAGGTGAAAGAATAAGGGGGATTTTCCCTTTTGCTGATCACCTTATCTTTCAATCTCTTTTCAGCAGTCTCTCTTCCTGTTGACTAAAATATTTGTCTTTGTTATATTATATCTTGCTTTATGAAACACCTCCATGTTTTAGTCTTTTTTTTAGGACAAAATAGATATTTTTTTACCTGATTGCAATATGATAATGCATACCTCATCTGAGTGTTTTCATTTAGCAGTAAAAAAAAAACTATTAATGTGCAAAAAATTGTATGTTTTCTAAAAGTAAATCAAAAGAATAACATACATGTTTGGAATGGTTTTAAAGTAGACCAGAATGCATAGCTATAAATAGTTAAAAGAGGAAAGGCAGACAAAATAGCAATAAAACATAATGAAAAAAAAAGAACAGTAAGATTTAAAGATTGGACAGTAGCCTTTCATAGTTTTATTCAAATTTTGTTTGATAAAGTTTCATTGAATTTAAATCAGTTTTGGAATTTAGAATTTCTTATATCACAGTGAGCCACATTTGTCTCACAATTTCTTAATTTTTAAGAGATGTTGATTTCTCACCTTTTAAAAAGAAAATACATGTTTTGGGAGCTGAATTTCATTATATTATTCAACTCAAGCCTTATTTATAAATGAAACTGAAGCTCTTAAACACTCTTACATGAGCATCTCTAGAGAAATTGTGCCACCTTATTCGAAACAGGATATGGGTGAAGAGATCCTCTTCAACTTTATAATCAGAAGATCGTCGGCTCCGTGCTCTGGTATGTTCATAAATTTGAATTTATTGGCTTGCTATTGACCCATGAACACTTGACCATTCCACTTGAACCAAAGGCCATTAGTTATTGCCTCTCAGTTTGTATGATAAAAGTTATGACAGATACTCTGTGCAGATGCCAAGGCTTTAAACTTCAAGTGGCTCTTCAGTTTAAAAAAACAATATTTACTTTTAAACAAATTAAGATGAAATAGTTTTGAATTATCTTAGATACATCTATGGGGAATATGAAATTGATTTTTGTTTGTAGAGACTTGTTCTTTAGTAACAGTATGGATTATGATATAGTTAAGAATTTTCATAATGAGATTGAGAGAGTAAGGATAGGGGGCTGGGGTGGGAGAGGGGATGAAAAAGTGTGAGAAAGTGAGAGAGGGAGGAGTTGGATTCAGAGACTGACTGACAAGGATAAAGTTAAAGACATGCAGAGACAGACAGACAAAGAGATAGCGTTGGACATATGGAAATATCACGTAATTGCAAGGATCAGCGGGGAGATTTTTTTTTGGGGGGGGGGGATGGGGTTGGGTCATGATGCACAGAAGTCGCTGTGAGTGACATGCCATTCGTGTACCTCATTTTGTGCTCACTCGCATTCAATGAAAACAGCTGTGCATCATCAATTCATACTTCAGATCGCTCTCTCCTCCAAATTTGGTTGTCCAACCCCTCTAAAGGAAGAGGGGAGAAAGTTCTTCACAACTGCTGAGGCACAAGGAATCTCCCTTTTGAATAAGTGTACATCAGGGTATTATATCATTTGATTCTACTTTGTAAAGGGGAATCCAGCCTTGGCCATAAAATGTTGTGTTGGGAAGGAGAAAAATAAACTTAACAGAATGGTGAAAGTTTGAAAGAAATCGGACAAGCAATAAGAAAGTTATAGCTGTTTTAAAATTGAGATCTGTAAGACCATGTAGATTTCAAATTGGCAACTGGGTAAGTAAATTATGACAAGGGGCAAGGACAACTTTCCCATAGGCCATGTACTTTATTATCAGGGATTTGTGGTTTTCTCCTAAGTATCCATTCCCCTTGGGCAGTAATCTAAATATAACCCAGGTAGTATATTATTTAATGTCCTCATGAAAGAAAAATATAATTTGAAATAAAACTTTTGGGAAAAATGACATTTCAGCCATAATATGTATTGGAGTACATGGAAGAGTAGTCCTTGCCTTACATCACTATGCCATCCCATATGCGGCCAATTTGAAGTCTCCATGAGTATAGTGATTACCAATATTTACAACTTTTAAAAATTCATAACTTTCTTGTTGTTTGTCCAATAATGTTCAAACTTTCACCTATCAACTTGTCTGATTTTTCTTTTTCTTATAAAAACAAGTTTTTATTTGGGTTGGATTCCCCTTTAAGCATTGAGCATCATTACTAATGAGTGGTATGATTTCTGTGTTGTAGTGGTCGGTGAACTCCAGCTTCATCTACAATGTATCTTCTGGATCCTGAGACAGGAGGACACCATCAAAATGGTAAGTGTCCTCAGTGCCCTCTAACACAAAGCGTAATCATTGATTGTCGTTTTTTTTAAATTTTTTATAATTGATTGCATTATTTGCAATCTGGCGTACATGTCAACTAATGATCAATTGTCAAAGCTTGATGTTTGGGGGCCCGGGGCTCTGTTGTACAACATTTCGTAATCGCACATACCGTCCAATCAAATTTGCAGTTGTATTTTCATATTGTTCATCTTACCAACAATCAACCAATGAAAATTGTTGATTGAAACTTCCAATTGATTGCAGATATTTGTGTTAGTTATTAGTAATCATAAGTTAGCAAATATTTTGTAAAAAGTGTACATTTGTCTCATGGACATTTATGAAGCAGTAAAAGCTATGTCTTTTTTAGCTTTTTGTGCATAGGTACTTTGTCAGATAATGTGAAATTATTCATAGAAATACAGGGAAATTATAGCAGAATGAAATCACTGTTTAAAGTGCCAGAGTAAATGGTGTTTATTCCACAAACATCAAATGTGTGACTTGATACTGATGAGTGTATGAGAGTATATTCATATTTCCCAATATTCTTTACTATTTTCAACTTAGAACTAAAGACAATAGAATGGGATGCCAAAGGCTTTTGCGGGGAGTTAAATAATCTAAATATATTCCCGGCTTGCCCCCAGTTAGAAAGATTGCATATTTGATCTAAAAAATGCAATATCATAAAAAATCGAAAAATCCCTATTTCAATTTCATCCCTTCCATCTCATCTCCCTCCTCCCCCCATTACAGGCTGTAAGGCTTGAGTCCTCTTCAGACAACTTCATCCGTTACATGGTCCTGGTGTCCTGCTTGGACACCCATCAGAACACCGAAGAGACCATCATCCTTGGTGTTGATATTATCCAGGACAAGGCTACCATTGGATTGGTTCTACCCATCTGGGCCGATAGCATCATCCACATGGGTGGGGATGGTGGCTTCTCTGTGACGACGGGAGAGAAGATCAACGTCTTCAAGCCAGTGTCTATACAGGCCATGTGGTAAGCAGAGACCTTTGATGACCTTGTACCTTGAGGACTTTGCTTCAAATCCTTCATCTTGGTGCTGTAGCGTAAAGCGTAATGATTGCGTAGATGTTTTTGTGATTGATCATACAAAATAAACAGTGCGGTCAATCATAGAACTCAGCCCAATAATCAATTGCTAAGCTTCATGTTAATAGCCCCTGAAAGTATTTAGCTCCCACCTTTTTTGAAAAACAGACCCCTTTTGAGCAAGCGCTATCTTGACCAAAGCCACAAAATATGCTCGAATGATTACCACACTTCCACAAGTTAAACAAGAGCGATTTATGGAGTTCATCATGCTTGTCAACGCATGGTCTTATTGCATCAATCGGTTACTATAGTAAAATAGCTCACCATCCAATCAGAATCAAGGTTCTAAAGTAAATGTACCATCAGTGGTAAGCTTTTAATATCCTTCATTCAATTCCTGGAGAGAAGCAGCTTTTTCAGAACTACTCTATTCTTTTATAATAGACCAGTTTGGATTTACAGTCAACTTCTTATTTTGAAAAAAAAGTTGTCATTTACCTATCTAGAGCTGCTACCCTCTGTTATACAAAAAAAAAGCATATGAAGAGTATTTTCCAAATCAAGTACATTTCCCAGTAGGAACATAGTTTTCTGCCTAATAAATTGAATTAATTTGTCTCTTTAATAGTTATCTTACATACCCATCTTATCATGATCAGTTGCTTTTTTTGCCTTAGGGTGGGTGACTCTTTAGAGCTTTTCTTAGGTTATCATGTAGGGTGACAACACTTGATGGAATAATCATCTTAGAAGGGGAGGGGTGTTGTTTCATGTCTATTTCGAACAATAAAATATGGATTTTCTTCATCATCTTTCATCAGTATATTGTAGAGTTCACAACCGTTTAAACCTCATCTCTTAATGTCTTTTCCTCTCTTTGGCCTCTCTGCTTTGACCTTCCTCCCTCTCTCTCTTGTTCTCTCTCTTCCTCTCTCCTCTTTCCATCTTGGTCCCCCTCCTCTTCCCCCCCCCTTCTCCATCTGCCCCCATCCCTATCAGGTCCGCATTGCAGGCCCTGTACAGGGCGTGTGACTTGGCTAGAGCGCACAACTACTTCATTGGAGGCCTTCATATGACCTGGATAGGCTATTACCAAAGCAGCATCTCCTCACCTTACTACTGCCTCAAGGAATGGGAGTACTTACCAGACGTGATATCACCACAGAGTGATGAGATAAACTACCTCTACAACAGAGAGTGAGTCGAACAGCCGCCATTTCGTCTGTGTCCCTTTGAAGGCATTCTTGATCCCTTTGATATAATGACAATAATATTAATAATGATAATGATGAATAAGATTTGTAAAGTAATGTGTCTATTGAATGGTAATACTAGTACTTACCAGACATGATTGCACCACAGAGTGATGAGATAAACTACCTCTACAACAGCCGCTATTTTGTCTGTGTCCCTTTGAAGGCTCTTTTTAAAGGTCAAGTCCACCCCAGAGAAATGTTGATTTGAATAAATAGAGAAAAATCAAACAAGCATTATGCTGAAAATTTCATCAAAATCGGATGTAAAATAAGAAAGTTATGACATTTTAAAGTTTTGCTTATTTTTCACAAAACAGTGATATGCACAACTCAGTGACATGCAAATAAGGCAGTCGATGATGTCCCTCACTCACTATTTCTTTTGTTTTCTATTGTTTGAATTATACAATATTTCATTTTTTACAGATTTGACAATAAGGACCAACTTGATTGGAACATATAGTATTTAACAATGGTAATTGCACATGTTCAGGGAGGAATTAATCGTTGTTTCACACGACAACAGGGAGAAAATTGGAATATTTCATATTTCACATAATAAAATACAAAAGAAATAGTGAGTGAGTGATGTCATCAGTCTCCTCATTTGCATACCGACAAGGATGTGAATATAACTGTTTTGTGAAATTAAGCGAAACTTTAAAATATCATAACTTTCTTATTTTACATCCGATTTTGATGAAATTTTCAGTGGTGTGCTTGTTGGATTTTTCTCTTTTTATTCGAATCAACTTTCTGTTGGGGTGGACTTGTCCTTTAAATCTTTGATATGAAGATAAATCAAATAATGAATAGGATTTGTAAAGTTAATGTATCAGTTGAATGGTCATACTTATCAGACATGATATCACCACAGATTGATGAATTAAACAACTTCTACAACAGAGAGTGAGTCGAACAGCCGCCATTTTGTCTGTGTCCCTTTGAAGGCATTCTTGACCCCTATGGTACAATGATGATATCAATAATGATAATTAATAGGATTTTTAAAGAAGCATACTGTATCTAATGAATATAGATATTTACCAGACATAATTTTACCAGAGTAAAGAGATGAAATTCTTCAATAACACAGGGTGTGTCAAGGGCTGCTATTTTTTGTCCCTTTGGAGGCATTCTTGACCCCTATGGTAATAAAAATGATAATGAATAAGATTTGTAAAGTCATTAATCATAATGGCTGGTAGGATTCAATATTTAAATGATGAGAACTTGTTAGCTTCATAGCTGTATGAGACTGCAGTGTTTGTAAAACCTGCCACTCCCCCCCATCCTTGCATACATGTATCTATAGTTGTTAACTATCTCCTTTAATTCTTTCTCTGTTTTTGAACTTTCTAGTGGAAGGTACTGTCCTACAGAAGATGAGCTGACCAGAAGATTTATATTCGTCAAGTTAAAAGAAGTTATGATCCAATGTGACCTTGAATCCGTTACCTCAAGAATGGTAAGAATACACAATGATTGTTTTTATTCTGGGCCCCGTCTTACAAAGAGTTGCGATTGATCCGATTAACCACAACTATGGACGGCCAGCAACATCAACATCTAAAATGAAAGTTTGTTCAAAAGACTTTCTGGATATAATGTATATTCATACATTCATTGTTTTCTTGAAAAGTCAGTGTGATTCCCTTTAGGAGATTGTGCAAATTTCCTGTAGAAAAAAAAATGGTATGAATGGAATTCCATCCAGTTGAGAATGATTGGATCAATCATAACTCTTTGTAAGATGGGGCCCCTTTTAATCTAGGATTAATCCTAGGAGTCATCAATTTGCCAAACTAATAAGTCCATCTTGTTCGTTGATTAGGACCAGTATAAGTGGACAAAGTATCACTCTAAGGGCTTACTTTTTTTTATTTCATGGGAGTTCAAAGTGAGAGAAATATTCTGGTCTTCATAAATTGGAACTAATTGCAACTAATCCCTGAAGAGTCAAAAATAGTTCTTTATTTTTTTTAAATGTGACAAACATCATTTTTCCTTCTTTCTCTCATTCTTCCTTCACTCACTGATTCTGTTCCTCCTTTCTCTCCTCTCTTCTCTGTGTTCTTACAGGTCAGGAGTAGTCTGGAAAGAGAGATAGGCAAAGACTTGAAGGAGTACAAGCAATTCATCGATAAACAGATCCTTCTTATCTATGGCCAACTAGACTCTGCTACAAAGATATTTGATCATATATACTTGGTAAGTATCATTACCTGAAAGGGGTACACAGAGTGAAATACATACAGTAAAATCAGACAAGTAAAATGCCACAAATTGAAAATGATGAAAATATATATTTTTTTTTTTAATTTGTGTTTTACACTATTTCAAAGAAATGATTCAATGTATGCTGTCATGAATATGCAGTGAGTGATGTCATGTCTCCAGTCTTCACATTCATGTTTCTTATTTTATGAAATGTTATGGTAGGCTTCATGCACCTTCCAAATATGATTTAATAAATATCTATTTCCCTAACCAGGTCTGTATTGAAATCAACATTCATTTAATTCCTAGTATACTTATTTTTCATAATTACTTTTTTTTCTTCAATTTTCAGGGTTCTGAGTGGAATGCCACTGATCTAGATGAATTAGAGGAGCATGGGTAGGTTATTTGTTTTCTATTTATATATTTCACTATTTTCCTTGTTGGATTTTACTGATTTCAAGTCCCAAGTTTGTCACATTATAAGTTTGCAACAGTTTGAAGAACAAATTTTTAGCAAACTTTAACATTTACAAATTTTGAGATAATCATTGTACTGTGTAATTTGATTTTTATGAAGTATTTACAATGATGTAGCAATTTGGGTATTACTCTCCCCAACAGTAAATAAAAATATCTGTGAGTAATACCTGAAATAATTTATTAACCATTCTTTATCATAGCTTGGAATAAATACTCGCAAACAAAATACATTCATCTAGATTGAACATCTAAATCTCAGTACATTCTAGCAATTTTTACTGCGTTACTGCCATTACACAGATGTAGCGTGTGATGTAATGGGGGTATTAATTCTGAATTTCAATTTTGATTTCGATTTCAGTTGAGTTTTTTTAATTTCAATTTCCTCCCAGAATGTTTTCAGTATTAAAATGTGCGCCTGTTTGATGTGGATGAGAACCCCTTGAATCACTGAATGCAACCTACAATTTGAATTTGAATTTGAAATTGAATTTGAATTTGAATTTGCATTTGAATTTGAATTTGCATTTGCATTTGAATTTGAATTTGCCTTTGACTTTGACTTTGCATTTTAATTTGAATTTGCATTTGAATTTGAATTTGCCTTTGACTTTGACTTTGCATTTGAATTTGCTTTGCATTTGAATTTGAATTTGCATTTGCATTTGAATTTGAATTTGAATATAGAGTTTCAACTGATCAGTATCAAATGTTTGTGTATCTTTCAACAGAGTTGGTTATATCTTGAACATCACCAAAGAATGTGACAACTTCTTCCCGGAGCGTTTCCAGTATTACAACGTGCGCCTGTTTGATGACGTGGAAGAGAACCTCTTGAATCACTGGAATGCCACCTACAAATTTCTCTCTAAAGCCAAGTGAGTCTCTCTTTCACAGTTGTGGGGTCTGATTCACAAAGTTATTTTTAAAGTTATGATTGACTTTACGAATGAAAGCCACATGCTTGTTTGCTACACTAGCCTCTTTAATCATTTTGATTGGCATCGGTTATTATATGTGACCTGTTTCCTGAAACTTGTTACAATTGCACATTTGCAATAACAGTTTTAAGCTACTGAAATCAATCGATTTGATTTGATTGGTCACCACATGATAAAAAGTTAATATTTCCTGAACAGGGACTATCTTCCTACTTCTAATTGTGCCAAATGACACTGTATTGAACCGAATAGCAGTTTACAGGGGCTCTTATCTAATTCACGAGGGTTATTATTGGCATGGGGGAGGGGTGAATCACCCTTAACCCCTGTATATTTGTTTTTGCCTGGTCACCATCTAATTCTGGTTGGACACATACTAAGTGCACGAGGAGTAACTGCAACATTGATGTCTTTGTGGTTTTCTAATTTACAGAGAGGCAGGCTCAAAAGCTTTGGTCCATTGTAAGATGGGTATTAGTCGATCTGCTTCTACGGTAAGCACCATGTTACATATTCATTACAATTGACAGCTAATGACAGCACTGGCGGATCCAGGGGGGGGGGGCACAGCCGGCCCGTGCCCCCTGCCCCCCATTTTAGAGGCAAAATTCAAATTTGTAATGTAAAAATGCGGTTAAAACACAAGTGTGCCCTCCCCCCTTTTGAAAGTGAAGACCCTTTTTTTTTTGCTTGTCAAATTTTTCCTCAGGAAAATGTGCCCCCCCCCCCCCATGGAAAATCCTGGATCCACCCCTGAATGACAGGGTTCTATTTCACAAAGAATTAAAGGGAAATTTCACCCTCGCGTAAAGTTGGTGTTGATTAAAGCAGAAAAACAAAAGGGTACATATCACCGTTTTATGATCATTTTGTCTCGCCTGAACAAAGTTTGGCACAGACCTACATGTAGTAATCATTTTTTCCTGTTGGTCGGTTAGTCTATAAGTCTGATGGTCTGTTAAAATTTTTTGAAGTTTTTGTTCAACTTGCTTTCATTTCTTTATTTTTTCATCAATTATGTTCATACTTGATACATATAATCCTTGGGTAATACCACATGTGTTCATGAGGATGATGGGGTTAAAGGTCATCTAGAGGTTAAAAGGTCAAGTTTTTGTGCAACTTGTTTTCATTTCATCTCAAAGTGATTTCAAAGGCTGTTAATAATGTACCTAATAAAACTGATAATACCAACATGTTTACATAGTACATATCACTTGCCAAATGCTTCACAATGTGCAGAGAACTGATTGCTATGCAATCACCAAACTGATAACCAAACTGACTCAATTATTGCAAAGATCATGCGCATGGGACGATGCCCACATTGCCAGCAAGACGATGTCAGCAAAAGAGGTCATTGAAGAGTAATGCCGTGCAGTGAACCATTATTTTTTTTTTATAGATAACTCGTAATATAATTATTTCTATCTTTTCCCCTTTTTTGTTCATCTTTGATTCGCCAGGTGATAGCGTATGCCATGAAGGAGTATGGAATGACTTTGGAAGATGCTTTGGCCTTGGTCAAAGCCAAGCGATCTATCATCAGACCTAATGAAGCCTTCATGAAGCAGCTACAGGTCTATGAAGGTATCCTAGAAGCAAGGTTAGTCTCAAGTAGTTTGGCCAATTTCAGTCCTTTAGGGACTACATGCATTTCAAAGTTTGACTTGGAGTCACTTCGGCAATACAGAAACTAGCACTATTCATTATTGCACTTTCCCTCATAAAACTACATCCCAATTTTTAAGAAGAATTGGTTAAAGGAAAATTGATTGGGGGATTGACTACTTAAATTTGTACTTACATATTTGATTTTAATGTTTTGTCAGTTTGTAGCTCGCCATTCATTTACACCATAAAATTTTTTC
Organism: Lytechinus pictus; assembly: GCF_037042905.1. Taxonomy (NCBI): domain Eukaryota; kingdom Metazoa; phylum Echinodermata; class Echinoidea; order Temnopleuroida; family Toxopneustidae; genus Lytechinus; species Lytechinus pictus. The sequence goes on from NC_087246.1 coordinate 33,846,668, forward strand.
TGTAAGTAGATACTTGTTCATATTTATGTATTTTTGTCTTCCTCTAGCCGTCAGAGACACAGGATGTTTCGGTGTAAATCTGAAAGTTCTCTTAGCCGTAGTGAATCTGCTGAGTGCCTGACAAGTGGCAAGCCTCTAGACTCTGGCTCTACTGAAGAACTCGCACCCCGTGGTATACCCAGAAACAAGTCCTTCTCTGTCAAAGAGAGAAAGAAAAAGCTAGAGGAGCTGGAGTCTCCCGAGGGGGCAGTCGGAGGAGGTCCTTCATTTTTCATTGGACCTGATCCTACTCATCTCGGAGCAGGCAAATATGTGGTGGGCACCAGTGAGCCACGCTGCAAGGGTGCTGTTGGTGAGGACACGGGTGACAGCGATTGTGACGACATCCAGGTCTTGGTTCCCCCTACGGTCAGACCAAGTTCCATTGTGAAACTGCAGAAGGAAGGGGCACTAGCCTCAGGGACAGTCCCTTTTGTCGTTGCAACTGAACCTGAAGTGATGCCATTGACAGTACTTCCTTCCAATGAGCCACCAGTTAGTTGTGAGGTGGTCGACACAGTGGAAGGCTCCAGCATGGAAGATACTATGCTGAATACAAACAACAATAGTGCAAATGAACTTTCATTGGACGGCTCCGAGGGGGAAGCGTACCAGAAGATATGTGTGAAGTCTAAGATTACAGAAATTGAGAGTAGCGTGATGGGTGCAGTGGATTCAACAAAGGAAGGTGAGGATGGAGAGGAAAGTGAAGTAGAAGCCTACAAAAGGGAGTCCATTCCTTGGAATCCTGGAACAGTACTACGGCAGAAACAGGAGTTGGAGGAGAAGATGAGGGACGGGAGTCCGACATCGTCTATGTCGATGAAGTTTGATGGCGAGGTAGAGGAAGGAGGGGAAGAAGAGAAATTGGACAGTCAAGTTGTTTCAATTGTTGATGAGCTGGCCTCATCTGCGGCAGGAAGCATGCAAGGTTGCTCTACGGCTTCACCAGAAACAAACCATAAAATCAGAAATGTAAATAGGACTGATAATGGACAGTGCGAAAAGCCACAAGATTGTAGTGTGGACAATGCAGAAAATTCCTCAGCGCCTATGGATACAGCTGAAGCAACAGGCGAGCATAGATCGTCCGTCTACACCACTTCTGGTGAAGAGATCCAGCTCTCGATGGGCTTGGTGGAGCGACATAAGAGAGAATTTGAGCAGAAGAAAGCAGCAGAGGTTCTGCAGCAGGATACAGAGACTGATGCTGCAGTGGACAGTGCAGCGGCTTCACCCAGCCGTGATAGGAGCAGTCCTCAAGTGTGTGATTCCATTTTGGAAGAAGGAATGGAGGTTGATGAGGGAGTCTATCCAGACGAAGGAAGTCGCTGGAAGGTTGGAGACGTGAGGAGGCACACTATGGAACTTGAAGAGAGAATGGAGCTGGGTAAGTCATTTGATAGACTGGGGGACATTTCGCAAAGCTTTTTGTAAGTTTCCCTTTACAAATGACTGGTGACCCTTTCTTGTGCTAAAAAATATCTTGTCACGTCTTCCAGTTGTGCGTATAATAAACCACCATGGGCCTGTATTCATAAAACCTGAATAAGTATAATTATCTCCTAATTACATAGACCACAGTACACAAGTACATGGTTACTAGACTAATTTGTTAAATTTTAATTAATATGGGTCCTATTTGATACCAGTAAAAAAATTTTATGCATATATTTTTCAAGTGATGGCCGATTTTGACAACCTGAAGGCTTTCCAGAGTTTGTCAGACATAGCAACAAGCTATGTTAGCAAACTGGATTCCAAACATTTCAGCTTATCTATTATTAACAAGTTTCAGGGATTCTTTTTGCACAGGTGGATACTAAAGCAGATGTGACGGCATATAACCAAAATGGTTTTGATAAGTCGTTCTAATGATTTACTGGTTTTATTTCAACTCACAGCATCCTCGCCCAGCCCCACCAAGATATCGGCATTCCGGCTTGATCGCGATGGAGATGACCAATCGGGGCTGACCACGGAGGAGTTGAAGAATATCCAAGAGATGGACATTCCTGTGAGATCGTCTAGTCCTGTAGGTGCAGCCCTCGAGAAGCAAGGTGAGTACAGTCCCGTCAGGTGCCACGAGCGTAAACATTTTCCCATAGACGCGTCTGTTAAAATAGCACTCTAGAAAAATTCATAAAAAAATAAGGGTGAAGTTAGTGGGACTAATGTTTTGCAACCAGTTGGTAGGAAATGTATTTGATTTTTCATATCTGACCAGAAAAGGATATGTTGACTGGCTCATTTTGAAAATAGATCAAAATAATAAGAAAAAAAGAAAAAATATCTCTTTTATCACCTAAAACAGTAAACTAACCCTAATTCTTCCGCCAGTCAAATAGTTCCAAAAGCTAAGTGAATATGTCTTCCCCATTTGGAAAAAGGAAGTTCAGATGGCGAATCATGTGCATACACTTTTGTCAATCAGCTGTATCAAATAAAAATCTTGGGAATGTGTTGGGTCAAATGAATATCTTTTGTAATAAGGCTTATTTTACTCTATTATCGAACTCTATTATGTAAATATATCAGAAATTCATTTTTTTCTTGATGGAATTTAAATCATATCAAAATATTGAAATGAAGGATATTATTTTGCCTACAAATTTCATCCAAAATTTTTTTCTGAATGCTTTTCCTTTGTTTTAACAGAGGAATCAGAAGGCATGACAGGCGTTGCTGAACACGTCCATAAGTTAGAACTCAAAAGGTGTCGTTCCATAGCAAAGATGTCAAATGAGAAATTCAAAGCTCTGAGATCATCTATTGGAGTGACTGATGAGAAAAAGCCTGTCGCCAAACCTAGCTCGTCCGTAGAAGCTGCATGCAAGTCAGTGGAAGATGGACCTCTAGTTGAACTGAATCCAGACATGGTTAGACTCTTTACCAGTCACTTAGGAGAAGGGGCTACACTTGACGAAAAAGCCAAGGAAGAGAGGAAAACGCGCAAGAGCGAATCGGACAAGGAATCCACCAGCTCCTCACCGTCAAAGGTCAAATCGCAGCATGGCCCCTCCCATCCGTTGAACAAGCTAGCACGAGGGGGCGGAGGAGGGCGGGGCACAAGTGGACGAGGGAAATTTTATAGTACCATGTGATATCATTGTCTTCCATCCGTTGATCAAAAGTGCTCTGTTCAAGTGTGTGTCTTACAGTGTAGCTCTTTCGTGTAGATTCCTTTTGATTAGCTTTATGCTGTAAAAATCAATGTGTGAATACAGTATTGAAGCTCTTTCTTCTGGAAATGGGGGGGGGGTGTAGCAGAAATAAGGTAGCATGAATTGGTTTGGAGTCATGCACAATGTTTGTGAATGTTAAGAAATCAATTATGAATTGGTTTCTGTCCTTCTGCCATTTTCTCCTCTTTTGATACTTATAGGATGCAAACCAAGCTTAAGATTAGCATCAATACACTCAATATTTTAAGAAACCAAGTTCTGAATTTTCGTCCATTATTCATCAAAGTAATAATTCAGATTTAATTTTATTATCGTTGACTCATGCATACCGGTAGTCTCCCTTAAAAACAGATTCCAACCAACATGGTTTCACAAAATGCTTACAATGTTTGATTCTTTTATAGCACATGACACATAACTAAGATTGTCCTTATCACTGAGGAGAAAATATGTTGGGCTTATTGGCTAAATAGATTGTTAGACTCAACTATTTGTGAAGCACCCTCAATCTTCCTTGGATCTCCTACGTCTCAACACAATACACCAAAGAGTACCAACATTATGCATTACCCTATTTTCACCGTTGTTTCTTATTCGACAATAACATGTGGTGGTGTTTCATGAAGAGAACTTCTTGTGGGAAATTTTATAGGTTTTATTCATACATATTCCGTATGAATCAGTCCCTGGATCTTCTTGTTGTTCCCTTCTTTCATCATTTACTTCTTCTTTCTCTTCTTCCTCCTCCTTTCCCTTCTTCTTCTTTAGCTCCTTCTTTCACTCGTTATTCTTCACATTGTTCTCCTCCGTCCCCAACTTGTACTCAATCTTTTTATTCTTCTTCATCTCAACCTTTTCCTTCTTCTCTTCCTTCCTTCATCATATTGCCATTTTAACTTCTTCTTTTCTTGTCAAGGTGCTTCAAATTAATCTGAATGTCTAAATCTTCCCTCTTTTATAGCTGATTTCTACAACGTGCACATCCTTTTAACTGAAATTCATAGAAACTTGAATGAAATACTAATTGTGTTAGATGTCAGTTGGCTTTCTTCACACTTTGTTTTTGAACTCTGTCACGTAGATAATGTGAGACCAAATAATGCATTTTGAGAGGGCTGTATGAGAGTTCTATGATAACATAGACCTTGTAGATTTGGGAGTTAATTGTTTATCTTGCAATACGTAGGCATTTAGGAGAATATCCACTGCTTAGGACAAGATAATTGATGATTAGGAAGAATGTAAATGTTTGTATTTTTTTCTATGAAGTATTGAAAAGTGAGATTTTGACAAGAGATTCAGTGATCTAATGCAGAAAGATTTAGATGATGAATGATTGGTTATTACGCTTTTCATGTAAGCCTGACCTAGAGTACCATTAATATTTCATTTTCTGATTTAGCCTTTTGGTTTGAGTGTAAATGATGCATCGGTCCATGTCGGTGTAATGCTTTTGTCAAGTGAATTGGATATTTTCTATTATCATTTTATGTTAACCAAAAGCAGGAATTAGACCCATAGACATTCACGTTACTACATATTTCAATAATGTAGGGATAGAATTTTGACAAATGATAAGAATATTTATCATCTTAATCTAGTACATGTTTTGTTATTTTGAGTATTTTTATGAATAATACATAACAATTTATAGCAATAATCTAATAATTATTAATGACATTTACTATATTTAAAAAAAATTATGCATGTTCTTATAAACCATAACCTGAATTGACCATATATATTGTAATGCAACTCATCTTTGTAATTATAATCCTGATCTTCTTAAACACTCCAGATCTAGATGAAAATATAAAGTCAAGAATAATGATAAGAGACCAATGTTTTTTCTAGTCTTGCACCAAAAATGATGTTTTACCCAATTACGTATTTTCCATCTTCATATTTTCATGCCATGTATTAATTGAATAATAACTTTTGAATCTTTCTTTTATTTTTCTGCATCCTTTATGAACATATTTCTTAAGATGTTACTTCAAAGTTCAAGTCTCTGTCCAACTGATAACTTTATTAATCAAAATAGCTGAGAACTTGCCTCCATTTTGATTTTAAATTTTCAATGTAAAATAAATCAGGTTTATGGGAAATTTCAGAAAAGTGTAAGTATTGTTAACCAGTTTATCTAGGGGGGATGTATTATTTCTTTTGGAAATCTGTTTTCCTAACAAAATTTGGTTTCTTGCAAGATACAAATATAATAAGACAACCCCCTTCCCCTTTAAGTTTCCAAATGCCTTCTCTCTTTCCCCCCCCCCCCCCATTTCACTTGTATTTGGTTTTTGCCGGTCACCCCCAGGGCAGCATTTCATGAAATAAATGGTGATTTTCATTAAAAACTGTTCTAAAGCTACTGAATCCTTGCATCTGATTGGCTTAGAACAAGCTAGTCAGTCAAAAAATACTTTTTCTTTCATGAAATGTTCCCCAGATATCTGCCATTTTTCAATTTTCACCCTCCTTGCAATGTTTCAAAGATTCATATTCGTGATACCATTTGTATTTCATATGTTCTTTTTCTATAAAATCTTGCCAAATATAAAACATACTTCAATTTTTGCTTCCTTATATATATATATATATATCCCCTTTCTCATAACAGTTTTTATGGTTGTATTTATTAGCTATTTTATAAAAAGAAAAATCTTATGTTATGTGTTTCATTATGAATATACGTTTATGTCAAGATTACAAATTGATATATTCCATATATAGGTCTTGGTTGTATATATACATCATTGTAAGACAGCCATATGCTATTGTACATAGATAGATTTTGTTTATTTTGTTACTGTATCATATATGTTGTATATATTTATAATGTCCATTATAAGATCTGTTTAATTTTATCCGACTGATATTTGTTTTCTTTTTTATTCGTATCATCATTTTGCCCCCACCCAAGACACATGTTTTGAATTTCTATGTGATAATTGGATCATTTCACAATATAAAACATTTGTTTAAATGCAAATTGTATTTTCGTGTATTGCTGAATACGAGGGATACCATACATCAGTTGAAAATAAATGGATGTATATTTCAGCATAAAAAGTATGTAGTTAATGCATTCCAAACATTTGCAAATTGGATTCTTCTTATGAAAATACATGTACTTATTTTTCTTTTTTATGGTGATTTCTGATTGTCCAACGTGTATTTTTTTAAGGGGGATGGTAATACAGGATAGGAGTTAGTGTTGAGACAGTTTTTTTTCTTCTGATTAATGCGAGTAGTGGGTTTCGGGTTTGGGATGCAGAAATGTTTGAGATAGGGGTTTATACTTGGCTTAATATACAGAATATCCACAGTCCTGAGCAAATGTCATTGGAGTATCAAAATGAATCCTGAAATTAGTAGGGGACATTTCTTAAGTCTCTGTCATCTTTTTGGCATAGCTCTAAATACACCTTCTAGGGTGGTGCATTTTTTCACCAAGTGGCTAAAAAATAATAATGGTTATAGCGTTATATCAACGATAATATTAATCATGATGACAATATCGATTTGTAGTGCATACACAAAATGAAAAACAAAATCCTTTTTCAGTATGAAACGAATTCTCAAGTATGGAATGGGACGAAAATTTCAAGATATAATCTTTGTATCGGTTTCTGAAATGCAGTGACTGAATTTCTAAGATCATTCTTCAACGGAACTGTATTAAGGAAAAAAGATTATATTATGTTCGGGACCAAACCTGATTGACAGTAATTGTCACTACATGATCATAAGATTGGAATGTTTGAATGAATAGGCCAATATAATTCACAATATTGAACCTTGATCCCAAAACTTAGATAGGCTCTTCAAAGTTGATTCTGTTGAGCTATACTTCGAACTTTATATTTCAATCAAAGTTTTATGTCAAAATGAAATTATGGCAGTGTAGCAAATGTGAAAGGTGTATTGTAAGTTATGCAGAGATGTTGTATAAGGTACATTTTAAAGCAGTTTATAGAATATTTGTACTATAGACAGAAAAATAGAAACATTGGGAACAGTTCGCATATATTCCTAATAGGAGAGGCACCCCATTGTGATCCATCATTAATAACTCACTTCAATTTTGACCAAAATCGTATTCCATGAAATAAAAATTAAGATTTCTGTCTTAGCTCAAATTAGAGAATTCAAATTATTGTAAATGCAATTGATTTCGATGCGTTTGAAATTGTCTTGTAAAAAAAAATGTATCTATATGACCAAAACGAAGAGCACCTTTTTATGATGTATGTTGTTTAATCTAATGTTAAAGATCATAGCAATGTATAATCTTTTGACTATGCTTAAAATAGTTTCAACATTTTGGAGAAAAAGAATATTTTTTTGTTTAATAAATGATTGTAAAGATATAAATATAAAATTCCCTTAAGTTGTCCCCTCCCCCTGGAGGAAAAGTTATTGCACATTCCTGAATTGACAATCGTACAACCCCAATTATATTTATCTCTGTACAAAAAGGTTATGTCTTTGTTAGTGTGGTTGCATCTCAAATTTATTGCTACCAACAAAGCATCGGTGTGTAGAATTTATTTATAAATTATAACGCTATCTATGGAAGCATATTATGTGTGTGTTTCTGTTTGTGTAAAGTTGCAAAGCATCCAAAATTGTTCAATTCTTGTTGGAGTTGTAATGTAAGAAGTAACATGTTTATGTATTTTTGTGCTTTGGTTCTTACTGGCAAAGTAAATATAAAAATTCAATTTTATTTGCTGTAGTTATAGCAGGATGGCGTGGTCAGACATTGATGATAAATGGGAAAGCAGTGCAGTATAATAAATGTTGATTAAAAAAATTGCTATCATTATTTTATGAAAATGTAAATGGTAGAATCTATGGGTGGCAGTGCAGAGCGTCTTGGAGATTATAATAAAGGGACTTGGTTTGGAGACTAGCTGTTTCTGAATCTAGTCAATCGAAAAGGAATCTAAGAATGGTGTCATGTTTGTTTATTCTTTTGTTTGATTTTGAGAAGATATAGTTACCGTTACATTAAAGTTACTTTTTGAAAAAGTAGAAAATGTTAAAGAAAAATTATGTTTAGGTGAAATGTATGATAATTATCAACTTCTAGGTACGCATAAAAACAATTTGAATGAAAATATATGAGGTCTACCCAAATTTTGAATGTCCATGACAGTCAAAACGATTCTTGCACGAGTACTTCTAATCCCTTCTGGCAATTAAAAATCCATCCATGGGCCCGTAACACAAAGTTTAGCAATCATCGTAGAAGAATATCTTTATGATTGATGGAAGTGGAAGCGCTGTGATGTAGCGGTTCTGACTCTCGCCTTGTAATCAGAGGGTCGTGTGTTCGAATCCCACCATGGCCTAGCTTCCTTTGGCAAGGCGTCAATCCACAATTTGCCACTCTCCACCCAGGTGTTAAATGGGTACCCGGTAGGATGCGAAAGCCTATGTAGTATGCCTAGCAATTGAGTCTTGGAACTCTTGTTGGAATGCTCCCCAGGGAGTGGAGAAGGTGCATACATTGTATGCGGGCATGCAAGGATCCGATGACTGGGGTAATAATATATCTGTAAAGCGCTTAGAGACGTCGTTCTGATGTGTTAAGTGCTATATAAATGCGGAATATTATTATTATTATTATTGATTGTATTGACTACAATGTACCATCAAACGTGAAAATCAAGCATATGATCAATCGCTAACCTTTGTGTTAAGGGACCAATATCTTCCGGAACACTTGCACATAATAATATAATAGAATAGTTTTTGTATAGTGCATTACACCTTTAAGGGTCCCACTGCGCGTTAGGAAATGGAAGGAAGAAAAGAGGAGGGAAAGCTGCTGGTAATGCTTTGATGATATCGTTATCAGTTTAAAAAATATGTTTTCAATGCAGATTTAAACTGCCCAATTGTATTAACTTGCCATAAATTGTGTGGGATACTATTCTAGAGTTCCGGTGCTGCGTGCGCAAACCCTCGTTCGCCATAAAACTTTGTCTTAACAACTAGTACATTATATAAATCCTACATACATCAAGACTTGTAAGTCCTGTAAAATTTCAATGGGTTATATGTACATGGTTCTTGCTTTGAGTTCCTGTCTTTACACAGTCTACCGAGATCGTGATTAGAACTATTACAATTGCTTCTGCAATGTTCAGACTTGCACCAATTTGCTTTTCTGATATTTCTTTGCTTTTTTCAGGGGGCAGGGTTGGGCTCAATTACTTTCTTCAATTACAATTACATAATTGAAGAAGTGTTCTATTACAATTACTTTTCAATTAAGTTACATTTTTTTCAATTACAATTACCAATTACTTTTGTCACTTACCTGTACTTTCTAGGAAAGTCATAACTGAAACCAATTTTTATTCTGTACACATTACCACCTATTTCAACTTAATTTTAAGTTACAGAGAAACTTAAAAGAAGGTTTAGGTTAAAGAGAATGGATTCTGCCTGTTTTCATCTCTTTGAGGCTGAAGCAGTTGACATGAAAAAGGTCATGAAATTAAATCATAAATTAAGTTTATTCTAAAGAAATTGAATGTAATTAAAAGTAATTGACAGTAATTGAAGTCAATTACATTTTTTCAATTACAGTTACTTTCCCATTCAAAACTTTAATTACAATTACAATTACTAAAAAAAAAATGTAATTATGTAATTGATCAATTACCTTGTAATTGAGCCCAACCCTGTCAGGGGGAGGGGTCTTTTAGAAAAGCATGCTATTAGGACTGGATTCCCCTCTAAATACCTGATGTGAATTCATATCATCATTAACAATGCTATGGAGAGGATATTTCACACTACCTCCAAATATTTCAATAGCCATAGACACTCATTGGCTTTGTATTCTCATTCAAGACGATAGTCCCTACACTATATGAATACATGCACCAAGTAATGACAGCAATACACAAAGTCAAGATTTCTTTCATACAATCTTTTTATTGCACCATATTCACAAAACAGATACAAAAGAGTTACAAAAAGAGACCTTTTCAAATACCACCTCTTTGCCAGTTTGGTACAACGTACATGCATAATCTTCAAAAGCATGCATCTCCTCATTAAAATGTTAGCCATGTATGGTATTTCAATTTCTGAAATATTAATACTTGAATAAAAAATCCCTGTCTAAAATATGTAAAACATATCAGGATGAGTTTTTAAACAATCACATAATTATGTAATGAATGATTTTGCAAAAGATTATTAAGTGAACATTGCTTCTGATCAGTTAGATCGGGCAAATAAATCGAAAAATCACTCCGAAGAGGGAGTTGCAAGCAATTTACTCTCAATTTCAAATCCAAGTCCAATTCCATAATATCAAGTGTAACAGAGTTGCAAGAAAGTTGAAAATGAACTGTATATAATTTGTGTTTTCTTCATATGACTTGCCTTGATTGTGGGACTCACGATTGATTGAGATTGTAAATTGCTGACAACCCCCCCCCCCTAATCATAGTAAAACCTTCTACAGTGTAAATTAAAATGCACACGTCTATGAGGGTGTTTCAAGAAACTTGCAATCAATCCTACGTTAATGTCAGATCCCAAAATCAATCAAAAGTTGCCATTAATATTGATATTCTACATCTTGGAATAGAAAGACAAAGTGTAATCTTTCCTTTCCTTTTTTATTTTTAAATAGCTCCCTTTCCCATCTCCAATTCAACACAATCATGGCAGAATACAATCAATGCATTACAATACACATAAAAAAGTCTTCATGGCTTCTTCATTCATCGCTTTATGAATATGAAAGATAACTTTTTTCAGCTTCAACCATTATGGTAATGAGCACCGTTTGAAAATTTATATCAATAGAACAAGTTGAAAACATAATATTATGTCATCCTGGCAAGCTCCTCAAAGAATAACATAGTTAAAGTTATTCTCCATTCACCTCAATCTGCTTCATTAACACCTAATACTCTGTATTCTGGAAGAATTCTCCATGGAAAGTATATAACTGAGATGATATAGAGAAAGTGATATCGAAATCTATATTTTATCATTATGTTCAGAATGAAATGAATCAGTCATACGTAGACATACAAATACAAACAAGTGATATCTGTTAATACAACTGTCTGGGGTGACATGTTGGAATGAGAGCATTGCTAGATTTATATCTTAAGAAAAGCTTTGACTCCTTTCATGTATATCCTAACCATGCTTATACAAGTATAATTTTCGATGATACTCCCATTTCACATGCTGTTTTATTGAGTTTTCATTTCAAGGTCAGTCTATCTAAGTTTTAATAGCATAACAATTTGCTGAAATTAGACAATGTGAGAAGCAACAGAACATCTTACAGGTTCAGCCAATTAAACTGACCCATCAAATCAAATTACATATTTTTCTTACGACCAGGAGTGGTCAGAGATAATGGTTTTATCATGTGAGGTAATGAGAAGAATATGGGCAACATTGACTCGTTTCATGTATATCCTAACCATGCCTATACAAGTATAATTTTTGATGATACTCCATTTCACATGATGTTTTAATGAGTTTTCATTTCAAGGTCAGTCTATCTAAGTTTTAATAGCATAATAATTTGCTGAAATTAGACTAGGTGAGAAGCAACAGAACATCTTACAGGTTCAGCCAATTAAGGCAACATTTACAAGTACATAATGTCAAATTATCATAGAATTTAATTCTTATCATCTTGATGAAGAACACTTGTTGGCGAATTATCATCTTTCAGGTCTCGAATACATGTATCTCAAGAAAGCTGATACTAGAAATTGGGGATCCTAAAGCCCGGCTCACACGATGCGATTTGTTGCGATCCGATTTTCAAAGAAATCATAATAACATTTGACATGAACATTCCAACCAATAAAATCTTAGCGATCTTAGGTCAGAATAGTTGTAGGACTACTGAAATCAAAATTCAATGCAGTTCGAGCCTCAATGTAGGAATAAAAGCAAATTTAATTCCAAATCGTAATATCGTCATCATCGCCTGCGACTTGAAGCCAATTTGGACTTAACTCCGACAACAGGGCTTGTCGCAAAGCAAAATTATGATTTCATTATTCTTGACATTATGCCGAACTCCAAATAACTTAATTTTTCTTTTTGGAGCTTTCATATTTTATGCAAAATGTGATTTACAAAAAAATAATGTCGTATCGGATCGCAGTGTGAGACGAGCTTTAAGGAGAGGGTTGATTAAAAGACAGATTGCAACAAACTAGACTGTCAGTTATTAGCACTTTTAAAAAGGCATCACATATAAAAGCATGCACTCAAAAAATCTTTTTTTTGAAATGGTCTGTTGATCTGTTTACATAATAAGTCCCATTATACACATATACATTAACACTTGCAGCAGATTTTGATTCCATGTATTTATGATATTGGCAGAGTACATTAAAAAACAACAAACAAATACACTTTCCATGATTGAATAACAATGCACAACGACAGCATAGATACACATAATAAGGAACATTTATCTGCATAGTATGAGCCTCGAGAATAAATAATTCAATGCCAATTAAAATGTTATAAATTAAATTTGGCAGGCAAATACAGTATATAGCATTACTAGAGTGCTTAATACACATATGTGCCGAAGTGGGGGTTGTAAATGATACATTCCAGAAGAGGAGTTGGTACTTGGTACACCTTAAAATCTAATTGTTTGGCTACATCTGGTCACTATCATATTTTATAAACTCTGTGTAATAACCACTCAAAGTTTGAGATACCTACTTATTACCAACTAGAATAAAATTGGTTCAAAGGATGGATTGCATTATTTTGTCTTGTGCATTTTGGTTGCTATATCAGGCAAGGCAAGAATGGATATGAATGGATACCTTCCCCGGCAAGCCTCAAACCAAGGAAAGATGGCTTGTTTTTTATTATCTAGAAGACAGATCTATGTACAAAGATAAAAGAATACCATACAAAAAGAATGATTTATGTCTTACATTTGCATAGTGAAGTGGTATTGTTTCATAATTATCTTGTGTGATTGAATCAAATCAGGTGTTGAACGGTAAGAGACAAGGGGAGATTTTGGGGCAGGCAATGCCATTTGGGGGGTGAACTTCCCTAGATCCTCCTTCCTGCTTAACTTTATGTGTCCTTTCTTTTGTGACACCCTGGATTCGACCCAATCAAAATGAATCTCAATTATGGAAAGCCAGTGAGGACGTAATAATTGAAGGTATGACACCTGAGCAGAGCCCGCCATAGACAACTGTGTTGTTGATTCTATCAAACGGTGCGATGCTTTCGAGCTACTGGTTTGCATATTCCCGAGGGAGTGGAGAGTGCCCAAATAATGTGTGTGGGCAAGATTGCAAGATTCTGATCAAAGAAGTACTAACAATCTGTACGTGTTACATGTCCCTTTCAAGTTAGTGATTATTACCTGGACAATCCCTACGGAGTGGAGAGTGCGCATATACTGTGTGTGGGCAAGATTGCAAGAATCAGATCAAAGAAGTACTAACAATCTGTCTGCCCCTTTCAAGTTAGTGATTGTTACCTGGAAAATGCTAAGAAATATTAAAACTGGATTATCTACTCAAATGTCCATATAATGATCTTTGATTAAAATAATACATTGAACTTCCTTTATTTCAACGTGGACATTAAATTCTTGGATATTATGAATAAATATTAAAATCTAAATACAAATACCATAAAACTATATAAATACTACTATAAAATGAAACACAATGTATGAATAATTTCACTATCTATGGATCAGAAATTTACATATCATTACCTAATCTATGATTAAAAAGACAAGAATACAAACTAATTACCTGGATTCCACTGATGAGGATGCAATTCTTTCTGAAATATTTTCGTGTTTTCAGAAAATATAAAAATGGTAAAATGGTACAACATAGAAAGGGCAGTGTTCTATTTTTTTCAGTACGAAAATTTTTTACTTCTTGTCCAATTCTAGCTTTTACAAAAGACCTTTGCAATAATCAAAGTATACAGAGTAAAAACAGAAAATGGAATTGTTGAATAATACAGTGTATAACTTTTAGGCATGCTCAAAATGTTGGCTAAACTTGCCTCTTAGTTGTGCAACCAATAAATTATCAAATCATATCGCAAGGATAATCTCTTTAAAGAAAACATCCCTAATCCAAATACATTTATCTATGAAATAAAAACATGCACACACAAATCAAACTGATATTTGGCAATATAAACAAAAGATATTTTTCAAACTCATCACCATTATGAACACACCGACAACCGACAACATTCTCAAGAGCACAAACTTAAACTAAAGCAATATGAATATTGATGACAACTCAAAATTATTGCAAAAGCAAACACAACAACAACAAAAATTACGGAACCCAAACAAACATGTACATGTATACACCAGGAAAAGAACGGAAACAGTTCCCCAAAATACAGCAATCGACCCCCCCCCCCAAAAAAAAAAAAAAAAATGAAGCAACATCACATAACTGAGAAAAGGGATGAAACTAAAACCACAGTTCTGGAGTCAACTTCATATTTTCATCTTTTCATCAAAAACCAAACTGTAAAATGAAGCTACTAGACAGAGTAGTGAAGAGTCTAATGCTAACTTTCTGTTCTATATTTGTGTAAGGCATGCTGATATTCAGGGGCGTATCCAGGGTATATCAATGTGGGGGGGGGGCAACGTAAAAAAAGGGTTATCACCATGCTGAGGAGCATTTTCCCATCGATTTTTTAGATTAACAATAAAAATCATTCCTTATGGCACCCTTTGCCCCCCCCCCTTCCCCCTGGACCTGCCCCTACCGATATTGTATAGAAATAATCAACACATCAACCCTGTTCTCTCCTTCTTGAAACAGATGGAATATTGTGAATTTTCTTGATTATATGCATGATATAAACTAAAGTATAAAATGCAACCTGAAAATATTGTGGGCCACAGGCATAAGTAGAGAAATTATACCAAAGTCAATGCCACCCGATGGGCACACACAGATTTTACAAATTGATCCAGATTTTAATTTTGATTCTTGAGATAAATCCATTCTTGTAAAAGAATATATATGTATATCAACATTTGTAAGTAAAAAAAAAAAAAAACGAATCCAAATACATATCTACATGTAAAACCTGTCATTTATACACCATACTGGTTGGTAATTTGTTAAATAATCCTAGCACAATCTAATACTTCAAATTTTAAGTGAAAATTCATCTCAAAAGTTGTTTTAGATAAAGAAATATTTGGTATTATGAGGTGGAACAAGTCAGGCAACTGGAACACTTCAAAGTTGTGAATCTCCATAGGAAGTTCGAGACTTTCCAAAGCTTCATAACTTGTTTACTTTCTATATCCCTGTCATCTCTTTTCATCAAACTTGGTTACCCCCTCCCTGATATTAAATTCACTTTAATCATGTGACTTCATGGAATTTATCACTCAAGCCCCCCCCCCCTCCTTTTCCCCCTGTTTTTTATTTCATCACCTTAACTACTTGGACTCTCGTTTAGAAGCACGGACTAGATCCACTTTATCTTCGATGATGGATAGCTGCTTGCCGAGATCGTTGAGTTCGTGCTGGACGTGGGCTATTCTCGCTTCTATCCGGTCCAGTCGGTTGCCGTCACTGGGCCCAACGAACCTCCAGAGGGCGTAAACCATGTAGCAGCCGGAAAGGAGGAAGGCGGTGAAGACGGCATTGTTGGTGATTAAGGAGACGATGAAACCCAGAAGACCTACATTTGAGGTGGCAACAAAAAAGGTGAATTGCATGAGATGCTAATAACGACATATGAATCAATTGCCCAACTATGATAATTAATATTGCAATATTTTGATTGGATACACCCATCACCATCATGAAGTTCTGTGATATCTGTGAGGTCAGTGATGGAAAGAATTGATGATGTCAGCAGTTGTCTTTTTATCCTGTTTCATTAGATGCCTTTGAAAATAAATGACATCCAGCCAAAATCCACATACAAATTACAGTAAAAATTTGTTGAGCATGTAAATTCAAAACATTACTATTTTAACGGATCATGGTGACTTAATTCAAAACTTAATTTCAAACAAGCACGCATGAAAAAATGTGTCTGATTATATACT
This sequence comes from Lytechinus pictus, assembly GCF_037042905.1. Classification (NCBI taxonomy): domain Eukaryota; kingdom Metazoa; phylum Echinodermata; class Echinoidea; order Temnopleuroida; family Toxopneustidae; genus Lytechinus; species Lytechinus pictus. Next base: position 33,863,006 of record NC_087246.1, read on the forward strand.
GAATGCTTTAGTAAAATCACTTTCAATTTTCCAAGAAGATGGTACATTATCAAATTTATAACGGAAGCTGCTCGATTGTGATGTAAAAATCCAAATTCAATTACTCTATTTATTCTATGATGGATTTTCACCAAATCTTCCTTTGATATGTTTCTCTCATTTCTGTGCTTCTATTAAATCTAGGACGTCAGGTTGCGATACCCCTTTGGTCATTTCAAGGATCATTTTAAAAGCACAAAAAGTTCCTCGACTTACCTAGGAATACAAACAGTTCATACATGCACCACGCTGGACCGTAGAGGGCGTGAACCAAGAGAGACGTTGCTATGACAAAGAAGGTGAAGCCTGATGAAAAGTAATGATAGCCCAGGTATCCCGTCATCACCCAGACCAAGAGGAGTACAGCATCAAGGACAGTTTTCTCCATCTTTTGTAATTCAGCTAATAAATCAGGAGCTGAGGATCAACAAAATAAATAAAGATTAGACATATTAATGTCCCGTATTCTGAAGTCAGGTTTAACTTAGACCATGGTCTAACTCTGTGCTAAAATTATGGGAAGGCCCAAAAGTGTCAACATTTTTATTAAGCTGTTTGTTTCTTATGTTAACTGTGCTCTTTCCTGATTCATTAATAGTGAAGACAATCATCTATTTATACTTCCTAGACAATTATGAATGATTTAAGAGCCAAATGAGCTGAAATATGATATCTCTACCATTAGTGATTTATGTAACAATTGGCTATCCATACTTACACCACAACTTTAAACCTGAGTTTAAGTTAAATTTGAATTCAGAATACGGGCCATTGAAAATTAAAATTCATGGGAAATATTTCAACATTGCTCAAATGTCATTCCCGTTTGTAGTTTAATGTCAGTCTCTTATTCTAAGTAGTTAAACTAAACGATGATGTTGATAAGGAAGATGGCGATGATGATGATAAGGATGTTGATAATTGTGGTGATGATATTGATGATGGCGACACTGCTGTTGTGATAATGGTGATGAAAACGAGGGTGATGATAATTAAAAATATATTGATGATATCAATAATGAAGATGATGATGGTGATGATGATGGTGATGATGATATGATGATGATGGTGATGATGACGATGATGATATTGATGATGAAGATAATAAATGGTGATGATATTGATGATGGTGATACTGCTGCTGATAATGATGAAACTGATTATGGTGATGAAAATGAGGGTGATAATAATGTAAAACATATTGATGATATCAATAAATGAAGATGACGATCAAGTACAAGTTATATTCAGATTTAAAATAACTTCTGAGACCTTTGAATATTGATCTTAAAATAATCACATTATTGCCCCCGCCCTATACTGTAGCTACTTCATAGTAATCTTCTTCAGTAGGCCTATTCAAATACCTCTGCTGCCCCTTTTGACCTAAACAGTCCCTTACGACGAGATACAGTTTTGAGATAAGGATGATTTATCCACATTGTATTGCATGAAATTAAATATATACATCTGGCTTGTTAGAATGGTTCCAAGTGTAATTTGTGTGAGTTATGGGCACTTATGCCATTATTGATCTGTATTTGAATTAATTACAAACTTACTTTTAACATTAAATATCGCTATGGTGATTTTATCTACAAATTTGACAGCATCCTGCATTAGTCTACCATCCTTGAATTTCTTGAAAGTCAATGAGGACTGACGAGTAGACTTCTGCCATGCCTGTTTGAAAAAAAAAAAATCAAAACATCAGTATGCATCATACATGTCAACTTCAAAATATTTGAAAACCGGGAAAAAATCATTGGTCCTAGTAACTTTTTACAGCTTTGAAGATATGAATAGGTTATTCAAATGCTAAGTCAATCATAACTGAACACACCCAAGGGAGTGGAGAATGTGTATACATTTTATGCAAGAAATACTGATTGAACTCAATGACTGGGGAACTGGTTAATGGTAAAGCACTTCATGTAATAAGCTCCTTATGACTAATTTGATTCATAATTATCAAGACCTTGCACTACAACTGGCTTGAATACTCCCCAGGAAGTGGAGAATGCATATATGTTTTATGGAGGTAAGACTGATAGAATCCAATGACAGGTTTTTATGATGATAGGTAAATACATAGTGTGTTAAGCACCTAGGTAATAATTGGATCCATTATCAAGACCTCACAATATAACTGGATGGAATACACTAAAGGGAGTGGAGAATGCGTATACATTTTATGTGCACATGACGGGAGTAATGGTTGTAAGTACTTTATGTTTTAGGCCACTTACAAAATTGGATTCATAATTATCAAGACCTCACAAGGCAACTGGCTGGAATACTTCAAAGGGAGTGGAGAATGGAATCTAATGAATGTGGCACTAATTAGCACTTTAATGTAAACACCTTATACAAAAAAAATTAAAACCTTCTGATGGAAAGGCAAAAGTCATCATAACAATTACACCACAACACCTCAACCTAAGTTCCCCAACGGATGCACGATCTTACCTTTTGAGCCTCTCGGACCACTTCGGCATTGGAGACGTCCCTCCAGGACTTATTGACACTCTTGGAGATGGAGCCGGTGGCTTGGTAATTGTTCCACATTAAGAACAGGGTCATACCCATTAGTATGGACAGGATGAAGAGACGCCAGGTCATCGTGGAGGTCGGATGGGGGTCACTAAATCCTGTGAGTGAGAGAGAAAGGGGATGGGTTGTTATGTTATGGGAAATGGAGATTGAATACTTTCATCTTCTGCACAGACTATTAAACCATGGACCTACTAGAGATGATTAAACCAAGAAACTGCACTACCAGTAGAAATTGCGCTTCTAGAGGATATCAAGGTTATTTTACACATTTTATTATATTCACTACAGACCCATCACTATCAGCCTGTATTTTCTAATTATTTCTGTTCCAGCAATTTATCACAATCAGAACAATCTCAAGATTATTTGTAATTTTTTAATTATAAAAACCAATATAAATTATAATTCAATTACAAACATAATATATCGTATATGAAGGTTAGGACCAAAGTAAAGCCGAAGCTTGAGAAGATAGGCCATTTACATAAGATGTATACAATATAATTACAAAAACAATTAATGAAAACAAAGAATTAGAAACAAGTAGGGGATAGATAAGGAATTAAATAAACACACATTTAATAAAAACATTGGAGTAGCAATCTTGATCAAGATGCAATTAGGCCGTTTGTGGGCTCTTCCCGAGTTTAAAATCCTGAGTTAATTTAGAATGTTTTTTTAATTGCATGTATTTGGTAATATCCTGCTAATTTGCATGTGACTCGGATATGAATTCATGGTATGGTACCATTCATTCAGGGTATCAGTCCTTGCACAATATTCAAACATTGTACCTTAAGCGCACATGCTCTGTAGCCCCCCCCCCCCCTTCCACTAAGGCTGACAGGAATGGGGTTAATACTTGAATCTCAATGAGGGCTTATTGGGCTAGAATCTTGAGATTACGAAAATACAGGCTAATGGAAAACTACCCTGTATCATACACCACACAGCGACTCTGTTTCATTAAAAGGAAGAGGTGATATCTTTCCATAACCATCACACATCCTGTTATAAAAGCTTATATTGAATGAATTCTTGACACTTTGACTGTAGTTAAAGGGGTAATCCAAGCTGAAATTAATATCTACATGTACATATCACAGCAAAATCAAATGATCAAAATGCTGAATTTGATAAAAGTCTGATAAAAGTAAAGGAATTGATTCTTTTTTTATTTATCATTATTTTGTGATTAAATGCACATCATCCTGAATATGCAATAAGTGGGCTGATGATTTCATGTCCCCAGTTTGTTTATTAAATGAAATCTTGATATAAAACCCCCTTGTAAAAAAAATCAGTATTATGTTTGTCTGATTTTACTCTTTCTGTTTATATAGGCTATTTTCAGCCAAGAAAACCCTTTAATTCATGCATCTGCCTTTACACCTTCATTTTGAATTAGCCATTTCAACTCTGATTTATTCATTGGGCTGTTCAAAACTTCTGTCATCGTAATTTTTATATGAAGACTATTCATATTCAGCTCATGGAGGCTTATATTTGCATTTTATACGATAAATTGTGTTTCATCTTCATGTTAAGGTTTATTCCACGCTCTAGCTCTGTACAAAAGCATTGAGACTTTATACATATCTTCTTTTGTCTTTCTTTTTAGATCTTTAAGAGCACTGAGATTGTAGGAATACAAATAAGTATAAAATGATCAGCACAAGTTTTTATTACATTCATCAGTTTATGCATGTATTTTGGGGAAAATAGAACCAAAACAAAAGAAAATTATGTGTCTTTTAAAGGACAAGTCCACCTCAGAATATTTTTGATTTGAATCAATAAAGAAAAATCAGACAAGCATAATGCTGAAAATTTCATCAAAATCGAATGTAAAACAAGAAAGTTATGACATTTTAAATTTTTGCTTATTTTTCACAAAATAGTTATATTCACAATTTAGTCACATGCAAATGAGAGAATCGATGATGTCCCTCACTCACTATTTCTTTTGTTTTTTTATTGTTTGAATTATACAATATTTCAATTTTTACAGATTTGACAATAAAGACCAACTTGACTGGAACATAAGATGTTAAACAATGGTAATTCCACATGTTCAGTGCAAAATAAAAGTGTGTTTCACAGGACAATGAGGAGAAAATTAGAATATTTTCATATAATAAAATACAAAAGAAATAGTGAGAGAGTGATGTCATCAGTTCCCTCATTTGCATACCGACCATGATGTGAATATAACTATTTTGTGGAATTAAGCAAAACTTTAAAATGTCACAACTTTTTTATTTTACATCCAATTTTGATGAAATTTTCAGGGTTGTGCTTGTTGGATTTTTCTCTTTTTATTCAAATCCACTTTTTGTTGGGGTGGACTTGTCCTTTAAAGGAGAATGAAACTCTTGGAGCAAGTTAGCTTTTGTGAAAGCAGCAAAATCAAAGAATAAGATCAACAAAACTTTGAGTAAAATAGGACTAGCAATAAAAGAGTTATGAGCATTTGAATGTCGAGATCACTAATGCTATGGAGATCCTCCTGTTGGCAATGCGACCAAGATCTGTGATGTCACACACGTACAACTCTCCCATTTGGACACTGAAAATATACCCCAAAACATCTCTTTTTGCTCATTCTAATCATATGACAAACGATTCATCAATGATATAATGTTGTGAAACCTCTGTACTTGTCATCTCATAAAGAAAACACCTCACCTTGTGATAGACTCTATAAAAGTGAGAATATAAGTGAAATAAGTACTAAAGTAATGAGGGAGTTGTACGTGTGTGATATCACAGATCTTGGTCGCATTGCCGTTGGGAGGATCTACATGGCACTAGTGATCTCAATATTCGAATGCTCATAACTTTCTTATTATTCATTCAATCTTCCTCAAACTTTCAACAATATGTTTCTTTGATTTTTCTCTTTGATATGAATTCAGCTGGTTTCAAGGGTTTCATTCTCCTTTAAAGTAAATGGGGGAAAACAACAACAACAAAGCAGTCATTTGATGATACCTGGCGCCCACAGCGGAAAAGATAAATCCAATGATTGAAATATAAACTAATGGTTTAAGCTAAGGTTTCACTACTGTACTTAGCATAACCTTCTCATATTCTGATTGCACAGCTGGACCTATTGACTGACGTACATTACACATTGCATACATACCAGTGTAAATTACCACCTCCTAGATTCATATTAAAGGGCCACTCAATGCTGAAATAACCAATCAAAGGAACATCGTGCAATGACAATTCATGTCTAACAATGGTGACACCGACAAATGATGATGATGATGGTGGTGATGATGGTGGTGATGATGGTGATGATGGTTAAGTAAATGATGGTTCAAAGTTGATGATGATGGATGGTGGTGGTGATGAATGATGACGATGATGATGATAATAATGATGATGTTGATTATGGTGGTGATGGTGATAATGAGTTTTGATGATTTTCTCCCCCTTCTCTCCTTTCCACTCACTCCTCCATTGCATAATCCTTGTTTTTCTCCTCTTCCTCATTCTCCCTCTCCCCTTCCTCTCCTCTCCTCTCCCCTCCCCTCCCCTCCCCTCCCCTCCCCTCCCCTCCCCTCCCCTCCCCTCCCCTCCCCTCCCCTCCCCTCCCCTCCCCTCCCCTCCCCTCCAAGATGATTTTCTCCCCCTTCTCTCCTTTCCACTCACTCCTCCATTGCATAATCCTTGTTTTTCTCCTCTTCCTCATTCTCCCTCTCCCCTTTCTTTTCTTCCTTTCCTGTCCTTTCCTTTCCTTTCCTCCCCTCCCCTCCCCTCCCCTCCTCTCTCTCTCTTTTCTTTTCTTTTCTTTTCTCTTCTGTATAAATTCTACACTATCATGGGCTTTAGCTATGACAAGCACATTATTCATAAACAGGTATGCAAATTAATTGTATTGTACACTAATACAGTAATGGGACAATTGGCACTTGGGATTGTAAACTACTTTGTCAGCTGGAATGAAAATCAAAACATTGTATAATTTGAAATTAAATCATATTTCAAACACATCAAACATTCATATCACAATTGAATCATGTCTGTTCTTGCAACTTTTCTTGTGACTCGGTAAGATAACAGTTCGCTAAAAATAAATTATCTCAAATCTGTATTCTGAAAATTGTCCTATATGTAGCCTGTAGGCCTACCTCTGAACTGACTTCCCTTATTTTATCACCGACACGCCCAATATTTTATCATCAACCAATCATTACTGTTTTTATATGCTTACATCAATCAATAAGAGCATCATATATGAGCAGCTGCCCAAAATGCATTTAAATTCAAATTTTTTAATGGTTCTTTACTTTGTTTTTTTCTTTCAGGAGCGGGAGTGAAATGATATGTTTATTGATATACAAAAGGTAAAATAAAACCGATTTTAATTTTCTGAGAAAATGACTTTTCATCAATTTTTTTACCATATGTGGGACAGCTGTTAGCATATAATATATGACATCACATATCAACAAATTAAAAGTCTATAATATGAATGTTGTTGTTGTTTTAGCTTACATGGCATGTATCATTCAGCAATGAATATTTGCACCAGATAATAACCAGATAAGATAATAACTTGTTATTTGATAGATTTTCCTCAAGCATTTAAAAACATTTTTTGTTATTTTTTCTGCTATTTTTTAAATAAACTTTTCGTCAGGGTGAAATTCCCCTTAAATCAAGATGGGCGAAAAGGTAAACATGTGGAGCAGAAGAACAAAGAAGAGAAGGAACCCAAAAAAGGAAAAAGAAGAAAGAGAAAAATATATGAAAATATATGGGGAATTAATTCAATAAAGAGAAAGAGTAAGAGCTTGAAAGGGAAAAAAAGAAACCTGAAAGAAAGAATTTTATGAGAAAAGAAGGAAGAAAAGAAGATGTTAGAAACTCTAGTACCAAAATAATGAAGTCAACATAACAGCATTGACCTCATAGGCGACAATAGCACATTTATGGGTGATGCATTAAAGTCGGCACCCACGGTAACACACAAATGCACACGATTGCACATCTGCGGGATGAATTGTCCAGTGATTTTTTTTTCTTTCATTAACTTTTTTGAGTGAAATTAGTTATTATTGCAGTTTAGATATCACAAATTATATCTAAGGTATAAGTTTTGATTAAATATCTGTGGATTGAAAGTTTGATTACTCTGGCAGCTTTTTTCAACCTTATTGAGGTCCCAGTGCCCCCTAGAGTGGTTAGAAAGTTTGAACAAGACAGAAAGAGAAATAAGATATTCTGTCTGAGCTTAGAAAGAAAAAGAAGGGGAGGTGGAAAAATAAGAAGATGAAGCATAAACACCAGAAACAGACACAGTTCACATAGGGAAAGAGTTATAAGTTGAGGGAACAAGTTCTAAGTCTAGCTTGGAACAAGTGAAAAAAAAATGTCATGTCATCTTAGCCGCTAGGGCTCCGTTCATTTTCGTCACTCACTCACTCGCGTGTGCGTGTTTACGCTTTGCTTTAACTCAATATTGAAAGTTTGAAACCCTAACAAAAAATCCTGTGCATAAAAGGTGGGCCTCAGAAAGTTGTTACTTACAATGTTATTATCTTAGGTGTGAAAGTGGGCCTAGAGTAAAGCGCCCAAATATCGGACGAAAATGACTTTAACTCCATCCCCAAAACTACAGGGACCCATACTGGTGGGGGACTTGCATGCATGTGATACATGAACATATCTCCTATTGAACTGCACACACAGTAGACCCAGTTTGCTGTTCTTAAAAAAAATATCCAAGGGCTGCAGGGGTTAAATCCAGGGGTAAAATCAATGATTTTGACTTCCAAAGATTCTTACGACCCTCGCTAATTTTGGTCTCCAAAAGATTGATGACCAAAAAACCATGTTAAGGGGGAAGTGATTTTCACCAGAAATATTGCCGCCGATATCTAAGCTTACCAATATCGCCATGTTTGATCTATCGCCAAAAAATCTGCAATGGCCGAAATTTGACACGCTTCCAAATATGGCACTCTCCAAAATACAGTATCGGACATATCGGCTGATTGAATTGGAAATGCATGCTGTTAATGCACGTGCTTTTCAGAACAAAGTCGCGCACAGCTGAGTGAAGATGTCCTATGTTTAGAGCAAAAAGAGGTCCATTTTGGTAAGTATATTATTTACTGATTTCTGTATCAAAATTGAGAGTAATAATCAAAGTCGGCATTCCCTCAGCAAAAATAAGTTGTTTTCTTAACAATCGAGCAATTACATATTTTGGGGTTTAGAGCGTGATTTAAATCGCCAAAGTTGATTGCGGCGATTTGGCAAAAAACAAGCTTCTGGTAGTATACCTAAGCAAAGCCTAAGACTTAGTTTCCGTTTAGATCTAGATCAACTACCATATTTTTTTCAATTCTATTTTTCTGACATTAAATATTCAACATTTTTTGTACCACAGAAATACGCATGATTTTTATTTGATTCAATTATGTTATTTTTGCTTTGGTCCAATTATGCATAAGTGTGTGATATTTGTGCTCTTTATTCTATACGTTAATCAGAAAAGCTAGATCTAGCTCAAAAATGTCTAATAGCGTGTGAAAAAAATTGTTATTCTTATTTCAAGAAAATATCACATTTTCTTTGTGAATTTGAAGAGAAATGACTTTCAGACTGACAGAAATGTAACATTTTTGAAAAAAATCCAATTGTTGGCTGCAAAAAAAAAGAATGAAATTAGGTCAATTTTCAGCATTTCTCTGCCATAGACTGTGTAGTTAAAAAATGGACACACACAATTCCAAATTTTTAGCTTCCGAGAGCTGTTATAAATTCATCATTAATGCCAAAAACTTATCCATAAAGAGTCCAATAGGATTTTTTATGATCTTTCTGATGGTATGATTTTTATAAAGATTTGGAAACCAGATCACAATGAAAAATTGTGCAAAACAGACATTTCATTTTCCCATAGAAAACGCATGGGGAAATGGCAATCTCAACACACACACAAATAAGGGTTTGCAATTTATCTCTAGGCCCCTAATTCTAAATCCTTATTTAAATTAAAATGATCATATATAATTATAAACTTGTCCTTACTGTCTGTCAAAAGAAGCCCCTGAATTTTCTCTTTCCATACATGCCAAACACAAGTTAATAATCAATTCAGATCACATTTTTCTAGCAGCCTGAAATTCCTGAAAAAAATGTGCCATATTTTCCCCTAAATCTGCCTGTTTTATGCTGACACTTTTCAGTGTGGCTTCAGACACCCTATATCTAATCCAACATAAAACTACACACGTGGGTCCAAGTGCCCAAAATTATAAGGTGATACTGCACTGATAGATCTAACTCTAAGATAAATACTAGGGTCTAAATGAAAATTCAATCATATTTCATCATCCAGACATCAAAATTTCGATAAATATCTTACCTAGATACTTCTAAGTACACTTGATTAGTACAAAAGTGATATTCTTCTTCAAATCTGGACTCGGTCGTGGTTTCGGAGACTTGCTGGGGATGGAGATACTGCGACCAAGCTGCGACGATCGATGACCTCATGACGCGCGAGGTCAATTCGGGAAATTCCCAATAAAAAGGGGCGTTCCCCTTTTTCACAGTTCAGTCATAGCCCTTGTCTTCGGCTACTAATCTATAATCCTATATTCGAAATTTGCGATTGAATACCCGTTTCCATCAATAATTTGCTCTCAATCATGACTTATTAATAAATAGACAGTCGGCTATATTTTGAAATTGCAGACAGACAGTCGAAGGTTGTAGTTTGTCACTGATTGAACATTTCTCAGAAAAAAGGAGGAAATAATAAATTATTAAGGCTCCTGATTCGGAGATAAATCATGGTCTACAAAGCTCATATAGGCCTTCTTGACACGTCGACATTGTGATATAGAAGAAACATTATGTTATTGGATCATGTTATCCCGAGGTTTTTACCTGACTGCTAAGAAAGCACGAATGCCTGTGAGCAAGCAACCAGGGGACCGACGGCTTAAGGTCCTCTCCGAGGGACCTGGTAATGAGGATAAATGCCTTACCAAAGTGCACTAGCGCACCACTTGGGAATCGAACCCGGGTCACCGGAATCCGAAACCCCTGCTCTACCGACTGAGCTATCGCGCCTCTTAAAATAATTGAAGGACAAGTCCAGAAAAATCCAACTAGCATTATGTTGAAAATGTCATCGAAATCGGATGTACAATAAGAAATGACATGGCTTAATTTCACAAAACAGTTTTTGGCCTATACACATCCTGCTCGGTATGCAGATGAGGGGACTGATGACATCACTCACTCACTATTTCTTTTCTATTTCATTATATGAAATGTGAAATATTTTAATTTTCTCCCCATTGTCATGGAAATAAAGTTTTATTCCTCCCTGAACATGTGGAACTACTATTGTTTTTTTTTTTTAAATTGGGTTCAGTCAAGTTGGTCCTTAGTGTCAAATCTGTAAAAATTGAAATGTTGTATAATTCAAACAATAAAAAACAAAAGAAATAGTGAGTGATGGACATCATTTGCATAACACTAAGTTGTGCATATAACTGTTTTGTGAAAAATAACCGAAACGTAATGTCATAACTTCCTTATTTTATATCCGATTTCGATGAAATTTTCAGCATTATGCTTGTTTAATTTTTCTCTATTGATTCAAATCAACATTTTTCTGGGGTTGACTTGACCTTAAAGGAGAGCTATGATGGATCTGAAAGCAACGAACCACTTGCCTTTTCTCTGATGAACGGAGCATAGCTTTAAAGATCAGTTACATCACTGATCCGGCACCGTATTGCAGCTGAAGCGGTTTTTTTTTTTTTTTTTTTTTTTTGGGGGGGGGGGGTGAATTTCGGTACTAAAAGCTAGTTTTACATTAAAGGGATAGTCCGGGCTTATAATATTTATATTCAAATAAATAGAGTAAACTTCACAGAGCAAAATGCTGAAAATTTCATCCAAATCGGATAACAAATAACGAAGTGATTAAATTTTAAATTTTATCAATATTTTGTGAAAACAGTTATATGCACATCGTCATGGATATTACTTAGGTGGGCTGATGATGTAATTTCCCCTTTTTCCCTTTTCTTATGTAATTATTACATGAAATCATAATTGTTTCATTTGTTCATATATGTGTAAATGATGTGTCTCCATTGTGATGAAATAAGTTGCGGCAATAAATAACTAATGCACTTAATCAGATGTCAATCCAATTGTGTTAGTTCTTGGTAGAAAAATTGTGAGTAAACTTAATTTCATATTATAAAATACTAAAGAACAAGTGGGGATATGACATCATCAGCCCACCTAATGAATATCCATGAAGACATGCCTATAGAACTGTTTCACCGAAATGCAAATCTTTAAAATCAAATAACTTCATTATTTGTTATCTGATTTTGATCAAATTTTCAGCATGTTGCTTTGTGAATTTTACTCTATTTATTGAGATGTAAATATCTCCAGCCTGGACCATCCCTTTAACAAGAATTTCCTTCTAAAGGACTGGACCCAGAATTTAATGTTTTGTTGTATTCCATTATTGATTTACAACTTTTGCCATATAGACCTATATACCTCGCTTCACACAGGTCATTTGCTGTATATTAGTCAATTCATTAAGTTACATCAAGAAGATTCTCATTTAAACCTCCTTGGTTACATTCAGTTTCCACATTTACCATACTAAGATCTTTAAAAGAACGTATTTAGATATCAGGCCTGATTATATATAGGTAATTTATGCAGCTAAGTTCAGAGTAACTTTATGGGCAAAGCTCGGGGCAAAGCTGTCAAATAACTATAGTACAAAACAAAATGTGATATACCGCTGCGATAACACATTGAGTCCGATATGAAAAGTTTTGGAATACTAAATTACTGTATATACACCAAGCAGTAATGAGGGAGATAATTATTTTTCAAATAAGTAACGTAAAGCAAATAAATTTGGTTATGAATTTGATTTTGAATGCAGTTGTGTGCAATAGGCCTATATGTTTTAAAATAATTTTATGTGTGCATTTGCACCTCGAATTTTTCCGAGGATAATGGACAAATAACAAACAATGGAACAATAAAACTACCCAAGTTTGAGGTCAAAATCGAAAAAAATTGGGGTGCATAATTATGGAACTCTTGCCCGACATGGATTTTCCAGCTAAAAAAAATCATACCCGCCCATATGGCGCAGTCACATTTCCCCTACGACGGCCGTACGGCGAGTTGAAAATCGTGACAGCCGTTTTAACATTTTTTGTACCAGTTACATATAGGTGGTTTGAATAAAAATGATTTTTTTTCTCACTAAAAAAGTTATTTATCCCCTAAAAAATGGGTAAAATCATCTCCATGCGGGTAGGCCTATAATATGTCGATCGGGGCATTTTTATTTGTGATGAAAATTTTGCCCATTCTAAAAGGTCAAGTCCACCCCAAAAAATTTTGATTTGAATAAATAGGGGAAAATCAAACAATCATTATGCTGAAAATTTCATCAAAATCAGATGTAAAATAAGAAAGTTATGGCATTTTAAAGTTTCGCTTATTTTTCACAAAACAGTGATATGCACAACTCAGTGACATGCAAATGAGACAGTCGATGATGTCCATCACTCACTATTTATTTTGTTTTTTATTGTTTGAATTATACAATATTTCATTTTTAAAAGATTTTACAATAACGACCAACTTGATTGAACCGTATAGTATTAAACAATGCTAATTACACATGTTCAGGGAGGAATTAATTGTTGTTTCAGGGAGAAAATTGAAATATTTCATATTTCATGTAATAAAATACAAAAGAAATGGTGAGTGAGTGATGTCATCAGTCTCCTCATTTCCATACCAACAAGGATGTGAATATAGTGTTTTGTGAAATTAAGCGAAACTTTAAAATGTCATAACTTTCTTATTTTACATCCGATTTTAATGAAATTTTCAGTGTTATGCTTGTTGGATTTTTCTCTTTTTATTTGAATCAAATTTTTGTTGGGGGTGGACTTGTCCTTTAAAGGTCAAGTCCACCCCAGAAAAATGCTGAAAATTTCATCAAAATCGGATGTAAGATAAGAAAGTTATGACACTTTAAAGTTTTGCTTATTTTTCACAAAACAGTGATATGCACAACTCAAATGAGAAAGTTGATGATGCCCCTCACTCACTATTTCTTTTGTTTTTATTGTTTGAAGTATACAATATTTCATTTTTTATAAATTTGACAATAAGGACTAACTTGACTGAATCATATAGTATTAGACGATGCTCATTCCACATATTCAGTGAGGAATTGCATTGTTTCACTTGACAATGAGGAGAAAAATAGAATATTCCCTATTTCATATAATAAAATCAAGATATAGTGAGTGGATGACGTTATCATTCTCCTCATTTGCATACCCACAAGGATGTGCATCCCATGTGCATATAACTGTTTTGTGAAATTAAGCAAAACTTTAAAATGTCATAACTTTCTAATTTTACATCCGATTTTGATGAAATTTTCAGTGTTATGCTGGTTGGATTTTTCTCTTTTTATTCAAATAAACTTTTTGTTGGGGTGGACTTGTCCTTCAAGTAATTGCTACTTATTTTTTAACCTAACTGGACAATATGCTTCCCGCATTGTGTAAAATACTGCTCCAAATTGGTTGGACACATAATAGGCCTACTCGTGCTGGTTAAAATTTTACCCCGGAATTTTACCCAATGTTTTCTACAGCGTGGATCTTGCCGCACAGCTCCGTCCAGGTACCGCCCATAGAGTTAAATACGTACTACCGCCGCGCCTCGATACGCCACGGCCACACCTTTGGGCCACTTTGGGCCACACACACACACACACACACACACACGGGGCAGATTTGCGCATGCGCATGTTTAAGTACAAAATGTGCAACATGCTGTCAGACATGTCGGATACGACCGGACCGGGAACTGATTCTCGAAAGTATGCCATGAAATTTCATTTACTCAACTAGGCCTTTTCTGTTGACCATATAGAAACCGGTACATCGTTGATGCAATGTCGAGTTTCTTGTCAGGTAAGGGGGATAAGTGAGTAGAGTAGGAATATGATTAAGAGAAATTGAAATGAGTCGTAATCTCGCCTGGCGTTGGTGCGTTTTCGCACCCGTCATGCCCTGCGGAATAGAGCTTAAGGTAACATTCCCTGACTCCGCGCCTGCTGCTCTGGCGTGTAGGCGGTGGAAAAAGCTCAATTTCGTCGGCTGGTGCGAAAGTGCACTAGCAGTGCACATACGTTCATAGACAGCTGGCAGCCGTCTGTTTCGAGGAGTTTTTTTAAATTTTAAAATTTTTTTAAATTTCTCCTCATAGTCATACACAGACGGCTCGCTATCGTGCAGCCACCATTAGGGGACTTACAATGCAAAATCCCCCCGTCGGGGCTCTTCAATTTTTGTCTTTAATGAATCAAACAAATTGAAAATTAACGCGACCGAAATGCAAATTAATAATATTCCCTCTAAGTTGTAAATCGGATCAAAAATCAGATCGAAAATCGGATCGGCAGTTAAGCTTCTAAAATCGAAATCGAATCGAAAATCGAATCGGCGATGTTTAAAAACAAAGGAATACATCAAAATGTTGTTCGCGGTCGCGCGCATCTTCCTGACAAAGTCACAAAGACGAATGCATTGGAATGGAAGTCGCCAACATGCGCGATCGTTTGGAACATATTTTAAAGCCAGGGGTTTTGAGGTGTTATTGCTTTAAAATAAACCGAGTGATTTTTATTAGAAAGATAAACGAAAGACGCATCTTCCGAGCAAAGGCGCAAAGGAAAATAAAATGAAAATATTTCTCATAGATCACAGGTTAATGAACGATCGGCGGAACATCTTTTAGAAGTATTTTTAGATGCTAGCGATTTAGAATTATTGGAATGATCTCTTACGACGCATCATCTTAAAGTCGCAAGTGCAATTAAAATGAAGTAGAAGACGCGAGCACGCACGATGATTTGAAATATGTTATTAAAATGTTTTGGGTAGCTAGCGTTTTCAAATCAATTTGAAGTTCACGGCGGGGTCCGCTATCACCACGAGGTATAAGAGAAGATGTCTATCATCATAAAGGGGGTAAGAGAGTAGCGCAGTGAGCTCCGTCGGTAATACGACCTTTCAAAGTTCACGGCGGCATCCGCTATCACCACGAGATTGAAAATAAAATGTATATCATCATAAACGATGTAAGAGAGTAACGCAATAAGCTCCGTCAATAGTACAGTCTTTATATGGTTTATGGCGGGGTCCGCTATCACCACGAGGTTGAAGAGAAGATTTATATCATTATAAAGGGGGTAAGAGAGTAGCGCAGTGAGCTCCGTCAATAATACGACCTTTCAAAGTTCACGGCGGCTTCCGCTATCACCACGAGGTTGAAAATAAAATGAATATCATCATAAACGATGTAAGAGAGTAACGCAATAAGCTCCGGTCAATAGTACAGTCTTTAAAAGTTTATGGCGGGGTCCGCTATCACCACGAGGTTGAAGAGAAGATTTATATCATTATAAAGGGGGTAAGAGAGTAGCGCAGTGAGCTCCGTCGGTAATACGACCTTTCAAAGTTCACGGCGGCACCCGCTATCACCACGAGGTTGAAAATAAAATGTATATCATCATAAACGATGTAAGAGAGTAATGCAGTGAGCTCCGTCGGTAATACGACCTTTCAAAGTTCACGGCGGCACCCGCTATCACCACGAGGTTGAAAATAAAATGTATATCATCATAAACGATGTAAGAGAGTAACGCAATAAGCTCCGTCAATAGTACACTCTTTAAAAGTTTATGGCGGGGTCCGCTATCACCACGAGGTTGAAGAGAAGATTTATATCATTATAAAGGGGGTAAGAGAGTAGCGCAGTGAGCTCCGTCAATAATACGACCTTTCAAAGTTCACGGCGGCTTCCGCTATCACCACGAGGTTGAAAATAAAATGAATATCATCATAAACGATGTAAGAGAGCAACGCAATAAGCTCCGTCAATAGTACAGTCTTTAAAAGTTTATGGCGGGGTCCGCTATCACCACGAGGTTGAAGAGAAGATTTATATCATTATAAAGGGGGTAAGAGAGTAGCGCAGTGAGCTCCGTCGGAAATACGACCTTTCAAAGTTCACGGCGGCATCCGCTATCACCACGAGGTTGAAAATAAAATGTATATAATCATAAACGATGTAAGAGAGTAACGCAGTGAGCTCCGTCGGTAATACGACCTTTCAAAGTTCACGGCGGCATCCACTATCACCATGAGTTGGAAGAGAAGATATCTATCCTCTTAAACATCGCCATAGATAATACCGCGTCTTTCTCCCTGAATAATGCGACCTCTAAATAGCTAGCACCTCAAAAACAATCTTGAAATATGTTGTGAGCGATCACGCACTGTAACCAGATCTACGCCGATTTTTTTTTTTTCGATTTTTTTCCTTCAAGGGGCATGATCGAAGATCTGCAAGTGATTGCCGATTGTGGTGAAATCGAATGGAATCGGTTGCCGATTGCAAAATCGGTTACAAGCTTAATTCCCTCTTGGCATTAATTGCCCAAAATCGGGGAAAATCGAGTTAAAAGGAACAAAAACAGTGACTTAACTCGGCTGTCGCGCAACTTCACTGCCCTGTTTTATCCGAACTTAGTACACATAAACATATGGCCATTGAGTCCCCTGTACAGATCGCGCTAGAACTTCGGTCTCTGTATTTTGTGAGTGAACCAACGGAGTTCAGCTGAACAACCAACATAACAGAGACCGAAGCTTTTGGTCTAATACGTTCATAGACTGGCTGCTGTCTGTTTCGAGGAGTTTCTTTTAACATTTTAATTTTATATTTCTCCTCGTACACAGATGGCTCGCGATCATGTAGACAGGAATAACCATCGTTTCTGGGGATTTATCTAAGTCTAACAATTTCTGACATTTTACTATTATCATCAGTAGAGACTAGAGGCGCACGGCCAATATTGGAGACTGTCTCCAATGTGGGAGATTATCTCTGATATCAGAGACTTTTGTAAAGAATTTGGGTATCCAATATCAGAGACAGTCTCCAGTTTGGGAGACCAATTTCCTTTGTTTACATTTGCTGCAAAAGGATTACCTTATCAGCAAATAAATATGTGATAAGCAGATTCCTCATTAAAAATTACCCCTTTTCACCGTCTACCGTAAGTAACGGTCTATTAACCGCACCTTTTTCTCAGCGGGATAGAAGCAAAAGTCGGGGGTGCGGTTTATCCACGGTGACGGGTCTGAGCCAGGCCGTCGTAACCCCTCTCGAACATGTAAGACGTCTGCCAGTTCACAACACATCGAGTGGCTGGGCATAGCCGCCCAGGGCAATGTTGTTTAGAGGGGTATGAGCCGCGGGTAATGAGAAGCGATTATAACAAACGCACCCACCTTCATGACACTAATTTCGACTTTATTCTCGGTTCAAATAGCCAGGCGGCTTCTAGAGAGTAAAAATCATTTACTAACGTAAGGTTACTCTCATACGAAGCCAGGCCTTCTATCTCATACCCACACAAAGGAAGCCAAAACCTGAAACTTTCACCCCCGCAGGGTTGGCATATTTCCCGCTTTGGAGGCTTATTTCCCGGACGCCGGGAAATAAGCGGTATTTACCAGTATTTACCGCTTTTTTCTGGTATTTACCACTTTTCACCGGGAAATATGATTTTCCACTCACTTTTCTATAGGGATTGTCAAATTTTGAACATCAAAACAAAGGTGGTGAGTATGGTTGCTCTGGTGTGTACCATTTGTGTGAGGGTGTGTGTGTGTGTGTGTGTGTTAGGGTGTTTGTGTGTGTGTTTATGTTTGTGTTTGGGTGTTATCTGTGTCTGTTATCATGAAATGCTGGAAAAATACAATAAAATACTAAAAAGATCTCAAATATACATCTAATTTAAATATGATGTTCTTCATTAAGTTTTTTGCCTATTTATTGACTCTATTCAGATCAGTTAAATCTGTCATTTGTGTACATTTTTTGGAGAAAACATACCGGTGTATATTTATTGTCAATTTCAAATAGTACTCAGCTAACTACATTCACTGTATATCTCATTTTTAGGGGAAGGAATTGGTAAAGCACATTTTTTTGGGCAGGGGGGCATTTTCTATCTTTTCGTCATATAGTCACAGTTGCAATGTGTGAAAAATTGTGTAGACTCAATGTGATTCAACTTAACCCTATCTAGGCCGGGGTATTTTTGGAGTTCATATGGCGGGGGGGGGGGCCTCCCAGGCCCCCCTTGAGATCTCGGCCGTCGACCACGCGATTGCGCCGAATATTGGCACGCAGGTTGTCTGGGATATAATCTACAAAATTGTATAGTAATTTATTTCATGCTAATTGTTATTAAGTAATTATGCTAATTTATGCGTAATTAGTATGCGAAATCATACTTTTTCCTCTAACTCCATAAATAAAGCTTCAAATGTTCTATTTTTTGGCATAGAAACTCTTTGTGGTGTTCTTAGCAAGTTTACATGAAAAAATTGTGATATCAGATCAATTTCTTATGTATTATATTGTTTTTTGCAATTTCTTATATATTTCTTTGTTTTTTGGACCCTTTGTTTTTCATTGTTTTTTCAATGAAATCCGTTCGGGACTCTTCTAAGATCTTAAACAGCATAAAATACATACATTTAGACCAGCAAAACTAAAAATAATCATGATTTATGATTTTTGGTTGAAAACACAATTTCTATTGACTTTGTACACAAATCACGTTTTTGAGCAATTTTTGGTCTGACATGCACTTACATAACGTTGCGCGATTTCGGAACCGCATACCCGGGTGACGCAAAGTTGGTCTCAAAAGTTGCGCAAGACTTAAAAGTAAAAAGTCAGCGAGTAGCGCGGTCAAAAAGATTTGCGCGGCGAAAATATCGCGCGACTTGTTGAGGGGGGGGCCTCCGAGGGCCCCCCCCCCCTGGCCTAGATAGGGTTAATAGCCACTTTAAGTATGGGATTTTTTCGGGCCCCACCTTTAGAAAAAGGCCTAAATTCCCCCAAATGACAATGAAATACATAAATATTATCATTTACATTTGGGACCCCATTTTCATTGTCAAATTCTTCAATTTATCTGTCATCCTCATTGATGTCACTATCTCTGCTATATCCTTCATCATACATGTATATCGAGGATATCCTTGTCTCAATGTGCACCAGACGTTCTTTTGAAATTTTGTTGATCTCGCTATGACTGATTAAAAAGAGAAGCTATTGTAAAGGGAAACAATGGAGCGTGCTCCAAGATTGATTTGTTTACAATAGCTTTCAATCAATATGAATATGACAAACTGTACAAGTAATTTATTTTACATTTCCCAATTAAAAATTCAGTAGCTAAAGTATGTCAATTATGTTGTTATTGCATTCATTTTATATTTCTTACAGGAAACAACTTTTGACACCTCTTTCCACTTTTGTGTACATTTGTATAAGTCATGCTTTTTAATATTTGTGTATGCTTCAACAAAGTTCTTTTAACAAATTAAAAATGGCATAATCCAAGTTGTGTAATTTTTTAGGCTACAAAAAGATCTTTTTCTGTAAGCAATATCAAAATTCAAAACCAGCAACCACTAGTACACACTGATACATGTACACACTAAAACTCCTTACATACAGTAGAATTCTGAGCTTTATTCACACTTAAATAACAAAAATCATATTGAGAAATATTTTTCCCGTTTTTTACATATTTACCGGACGCCCATCTTATTTACCGGACGGTATTTACCAGTATTTACCACCGGTAATTACCGCTACCGGTATTTACCGCCCAACCCTGCACCCCCCGAGATTTCTACTTTCCTTCTAAAAGATCTAGCTCTAACTTCCCCAACGTTACGCGACGCTCGCGTCCGTAACGTTGGGGAAGTACAATAAGAAACAAGATGGCGGCGTAAACATCGGGCAAGTCTCTTCCGTCTTTTCACAATATTTTTTCATTTTTTTGATGAATTCTTGTTTTAAAAATAACAACGAGAGCGTAGAAATGTCGGAAATGAAGTTTTATCCCATGTACATGATTTAGAGCTAGATCTTTTAGAAGGAAAGTAGAAATCTCGGGGGTGAAAGTTTCAGGTTTTGGCTTCCTTTGTGTGGGTCTATGAGATAGAAGGCCTGGCTTCGTATGAGAGTAACCTTACGTTAGTAAATGATTTTTACTCTCTAGAAGCCGCCTGGCTAGGTTCAAAGCAGCGAAGTTCCCTGGCTAAGTCCAAAGAGAAGCCAAGCATACCGGTACTCGGTAATATTTTGTCACAGCTGAGCGAGCGCGAGAGTTGAGTTAGCTGAGCTAGCTTGCGTTGTATTGTGGTTATAGTGCGACTTAAGCTGGCGCTATTCATTTTAACCCTCGATCCCCTCCAAAGTCCCGTTTCGCGCCAGCTTATTTTTTCTTTCCCGTTTGCTTTTCATAAGATACCATGTACACCACGCAACGAGAGTGACGGCATGACGCAGTCAAAACAACTGTAAAAAATGCCAATTTCTTTGTTTCTTGAACCTTCCTGTAATCCCGTATCCAAAATTCATGCTAAGACGTCGAATGCTAGACAAATTCTGAAAGTGATTGTGAGTTTGTGATGCAAGAAATGTGAATGTTTCTTCCTCCTACGGCGGGAAAGACACAGATCATTATTTGATAAGATGTACTGGTACCGTATCGTAGTTTGCAATGTACAATAACGGCAGTGCTGTGTGTGTGTACACTGTGACTGTGAGGTGAGTGAGTGTGTAAGTGGCCAATATTGTCGGGACCTTTCTTTCTTCCAAACATTTGTAGATGAATTGATCAAGAACAGCAGATTTCCGCATACCGGTAATCTCTTTGGATACTTTGAAATCTTTAACTTAGTTTTTGTTTCTTCGTACCTCAAATATAATGTGAGGATTTTTTTTTTTTTTGGTCCAAAGTTGGGGTGCGGTTAATCCACGGGTGCGGTTTATAGTCCGTTACTTAAAAATTCACCGTCTACTTTTGTTTTGATAAGGATTTTTCTTGTCATTCACACACAAAACAAATGGGCTTCTGACCTCAGTGAGACAAAATTTTGAGTGGAAAAAATCATGCTTTTGTTGGTGTTGTTTCTTTTGTCTTTTTGCAAAGCAAGTCTCCAATAAGGGAGATTGTCTCCCATATTGGAGAGTCTCCCATATTGGCCGTGCGCTTCTACTGATCATCCCCATTCACCGACGGTAGTGTGTTACTGTTACAGAATACAGTGTTAGTGCGAGCCTGCATGTGTAACTTTTAATCATGATCATTTCTCCCAATTCGGTCGACCAGGTTTCGTCTCAATTTTTATTTTTTTGTAAATTCTAAATGACATAATTTATATTGTCTTGAACGAAGGCCCACTATTTTCGTTAGACTCTATCTTTCTTTTGATACTATACATATTCTTGCAAGAAAATATACGTTACCGATGATTATTCCTTATTTTTTAAATTTTTCTGCAGGAGAGGAAAAAATGGCAGCCGTGTGTTGCTGCCCTCTACGTTCAACGAGTTGTGCTTTTTTTCAAGGCTTTCCGATTAGAATTTTTGATCCTGGCTAATCAATGCGAGCGACAAATTCCGAACGCACGCACATGCAAGCGCAAAGCAGCGGCACAAATCGCGATATATAGCGACTGGTAAATATGTCTGTAAGGATGATGACGTCATCCAAGACGGCAACTTACATTGACCAACGAAAGGATCGAAGATGACTATGTTTTGATCATCATTTGAAAGGAATTGGCGGTATTAACTGCGGTCTAAGGTACAATATTTCTGAATTTTATATTTTTTTGTAAATTTGGATGTAATTTCTTTTTTATAATGTGATTTGAAAAACAATCCGAAAATCAGGTTTCCGCCGAATGTTAAATCTAACGTTACTGCTAAATGCGTCGTCTGTACGTACGGGCCTCCAAGCTCTCCAGTCTATGTATTGGTGAGTGGAGCCAACTAGTCTTGAGGACTGCATGATGATGTTTTTTTTATATTTTGACATATACTTCTTCATCATGGAGTCTTGAACCGCCGGCCATATATGTATAAGAGACACATGTAAACAAAGATGGATTTCACTAGGAAATCCATAGAGGGTGAAATCGGTTTGTAGGGTCGAATTTTATTTATCTATGAACCTTGATGCGCCTAATGCGTATAAAGGGATAAAGATTATTTCACTATAAATGGTAAAAAGAGACGTTTCTTACCAGACCGATCTCCTGTAGATCCCTCGATCCGTTTGTCATACAATACAACCTGACCCTTGAACCGCTTCGTTATGACGTACATCCGATTAGCGATGCGGGTTTGAAGAACAATTTATAGATAAATATTATTATTTCACAAATACTAAAATTTAATATGTGATTATAAATAATTAGTAGTACCCAGTTGGTCATGCAGAGCCATTAAGCCAAATTACAGTTGTTTCTTTTAACTGTCTATATTTTGTTGTTTTTCCTTCCAGCTAGTGAGAGTGGTTCTTCCACCAGTCCATCATTGAGCTTTCAGATGGTCATTAGTGGGATTAAGAAGATGTATCCTGCAGTAAAGAATATTTCCACAGCGGAGGTGGAGGAACTCTTGAGACCCGAAGAGGCACAGTCAGGACTTGTAATCGTGGTGAGTCCTTCCTTTTAAGATCTAGACCATGACTCCATTCATCTAAAGGTGTTCTTTTCTAGGAACCAAAATGTTTAAATGATTTGTAAATCTGATTGATGATTCAGCTGATGTGAGCAGTGAGCTTGTAGTATAAATGAGACACCTCATATTTTCCCCAGTGTTTTAACAAAGTGGGTATTTAGTAATTTCTATAACCAATGTCAGTTTTTGGCAAATTATAAAGTTTGGATTTATAACAATAATAATGATCTACAAATAAACTTAATATAATTATTGGGCTATTCTACAATACATTTTCCATGTATCACCGTATGTGAGACCTTCATGAAATTTTCTATCTCTGATTTCTGGTTCTTCTGACAGTCTGTAATAGCCTACTCTCAAGTGATCATGACTTGGTCAGTTTATGAAGTGAAGTAAAACTTGGGAAAAAATGGGGGTCGGATGTACAAAACAGTTTAGATTATTTTACAGATTTGCCCTATTGCTTTATTAATTTTGGTGCAAGGCCATTTTCCAGTAGTTTGTAAAGTCCATGCGTAACAGTACGAGCGGCTTTATAAAAGAGCTCTCCCTGTTCATGAATTGTTACAGGATGCAAGACCTGAAGCAGAATACAATGTCAGTCACATCCCTTCAGCTGTGAGGATTGATCCAGGGAACCAGAACATGGATGATGTCAAGAAGATTATTCAAGATCAACTCGTCAAAGGTTAGGCATTATGTTTGTTCGTCTGATTGAATTTATTTTGCATTCAATTACGCGATTCAAATTGATAAAGTGTGACAGATGCAGAGCTGCCCACCAGGACATTTTTTCTTTAAAAAATACGATTTTGTAAAAAATATATATATATATTTTTTTTCAAAATCGTAATTTATTGAGAAAAATCATCTCTATATGTCTCTATTTCATAAAACTTACACAAATATGATTATTGGATCAATATAATTTCAGATAACTTTTTTTTTTTTCAATCATTTTGTTAAAACAGAGTGAGATATACACGTTTCAATGTTTGTTTGCTTTTTCAACTGCAAGAGCAGTGCACATTTTAGCTTGCATGCAGCTTGAGTGCCGCGATGAGCGTGCGCGCCACGCATTTTATTATGAAATACAGTTTAATTGGGAAAAATACATTTTTTTTTATCACAGAATACAATTTTTCATTCCCAGAGGTTGGCGGGTCTGCAGATGAAATGCCTAAACCTATTTTATACAGTATATATTGACACTTAAGAAAAAGATTTACAGGAATTTTACTCTTGTACCACCCCCCCCCCCCCCCATTAAAGAATAATTATTATTTGTGAACATAAGATGCACTCATTGTGAGCAGGCTGCTTGATATCGATGCCAGCTTTAAAGTAAATAAGCATCATAGAACTGAGAACAAAAGTGTAAAAAAAAAGGTCACATAGGTGTAGTGCAGGTGTATTAATGGAGCGATTGAGCATTTTTGTATAATTGGTACATTCTAAAAAAAAAAAAGCATGGTTAAGTTTTGAATACAATTACATTCCTTCACGTTTATAATTTCGTGGAGCTCTATAAATTGCTCTCCTTATTTTTTGCTCAATTGAGCTCCTCAGAATCGCTCTCCTTGAGGAGCTCAAATCAATTCAGTACAATACATGTATGATAAATTGTAGATTTTTCTTTACATCGTATATACAATAGCTGTGTAACTATTAATTAATCTGTGATGAAACAAGGCCTGGGTCAATACGTTTACAAAATATCGCGCTCCTGCTTAAAAAAAAAATTGCTAAAATTTCACATTTTACATCTTTAAATCCATGAAATGGCCATCTATTTTCCATAATTCCTTGAAATTATTTTGATTTAGTTGAAAATTATCAGAAAAATGAAGAATATTCACCTCTTTCCCGACTCCGATTTGAACTTACACTCGGTAAATATTGTAGACTTCCATGGTGTTGCCATGATAATCTACATATAGGACTACAATATTTACTGAGTTGAATATTCTTCATTTTTCCGATAGTTTTCAACTAAATCAAAATAATTTCAAGGAATTATGGAAAATAGTTGGCCATTTCATGGATTTAAAGATGTAAAATGTGAAATTTTAGCAATTATTATTATTTTTTTTGGAGCACGATTTTTTGCTCTCATGATTTTTTTTAGGAGCGCGGTAGGAGTGCCGGGCGCTCCTCAAAATGAAGGTCTGCAATTAGAGTTAATCATTTCTATTGTTACTCTTTGATTTTGAAGATGATTCAGCTAGTCTTGATAACAAACCCATCCAAGTTGTCATGTACTGTTCTGTTGGCTATAGATCATCGGCATTGGCAAACAGACTGAGGCAAGCACTCAAAGCTGAGAAGGACAAGACAGGTAGTTTGATATACTACTAACCCATTCAAGGCAATATTGATATTTAATAGCTTCTAATCGGTACCATTAATTTGTATTTATCATTCTTGCATGAAAAGAAAATTTATTAAGAATGCATCCAACATAGTTATCAGCAACTTGAATAGGGGGTCCTAGATATTTTATTGTTATGGATGTTAAAAAACTTTTTTTTTACTCAAATCATCCGTGGCCACTAAGCACAAATGTAGCGCACAGTCCAACCAACCATGTTCTTATGCCAGTAAAATGTTACAGGAACTGTGCAAGGATGTGAAACCTCAGGCCAAAAAAAAAATGTTAAAGACAATGGCCTGTATAAAAAAAAAGTACAATTTGAATAGAAACAATATAGTTATAGCTATGATGCTCAAGTAAATACTCAATCCACCTGCTACTAACAGACCCTCCTTTATATCTCCCATTTTGTTTTCAATATGCAGATACTGCTACAAACCATTCAATTTCACAGCCAACAGAACCCTCTAAAGAGAAATGTCCAAGGATCAGAGTCTTCAATATGGAGGGCTGTCTATTCAAGTGGGCCAATGAGGGCCGTCAGATGGTGGATGGGCGAGGCAACATAACAGAGTTTGTTCACCCCTACAGTATCATGTGGGGTCAGCTGATCAGTAAGGATATTAGGAGGTGGGAGGGGCCTCGTATGTAAATTGAGGTCAGTGTATTGTCATTGAATGGATTTTGAGTGGGTGTGGCCTGATATTTGAAGTCAGGTCAGAGTATTTACTGGATCCTTTGCAATTTTGAAAATGATTATTTTCAAACAACCTGAAAATGCTGCATAAAATTTTAAGAATGTAATATATTTATTGATAATGCCTTCACGAATGCACTGCAAAAAATATGGTATATGATTTGATTTCATATTTGTCATCAATAGTAAAATCTCTTCTTTGATTTTGAACCACTAGGTATTTAGGTATCATCATATAGAGCCTACAGCTCTATATGATGATGGGAATGAGATATTGTTATTAGGATAGCTGTTGATTGCACTTTAACTTCAGCTACATAACAATATTAACTATGATTTGCCTTTACTGGGAAAAAAATTACAGAATACCAGTTTTCTTTTTTTTAATGATCAAATTTGAATAATGGATTCGACATGTCATTTTTATTGTTTGAAAAAGTGTAGAGCATATATGTTGAAGCTTGCAAAATGTTATATGATATTCAGAACTGAAATAGAAGTGTTCAGGATTACTCAGGAATAATGCTCTGAAAATGCTTGCATGTTCTATTGCGGCGTTGCACTATACCTACATACTGTATGAGATGTAGGTTTTGCATGTGTTGAAAAGAATAACCAAATCGAGTTTCAGAGCGTAACCATTGATATCGTGCAGTCAGTCCGCATTGTATACATAATTTCAATTTATTAAAGCATACATCAACATCTGCATGTTGGTAGAGCACTCATAATACAGAAAACTTAGCCGTCATTTGTGGCATTCTTGGTAAGAAAATTCGAGCTCAACCCAACCCAAGATGTAAATTGGCAGTTTTCTTCTCTAGCTTGTTTTTGACGACTGTCAAGTGGTGAAGTTGCTTCTGTAGCTCCAAAGCCTTTGTTGTTCTCTTCATTCTGATTTGTTGAAGGACGTATTTGACAAGAAGTTTTTCTGTAGAAAAACAACTTCCTTTTTGATCCAGGTGGGTGTTTCATAAAGCTGTTCGTAAGTTAAGAGCGACTTTAAGAACGACTGGTGGTCCTTTCTTGTGGTAAATGGTATATACATTGTTCATGGTTTAGCGCGTAAGAACGGTTCACCAGTCGTTCTTAAAGTCGCTCTTATCTTACGAACAGCTTTATGAAACGGCCCACAGGACTTAATATGCATTTCTACTGAAGTGCTTTTTTCCTCTTTGGTATCGATTTTTCAACAATAGTCGAGAGAACCGCGGCAAAACTTCTTTGGTGCCTCGGAAAGAACACTCCATGATCTTTAGATGGCTTTACGTTTGGCGCTGTCCGAGCTGTATGCTGTTTCTTTAGTCTGGACTTCTGTCGTCTCTCCTGCTTTCTTCTCAGCATATACTAGTAGTTCTTTCCTCCTCTCGTTGACTGGCCGTTTTTTCTGCGTACTCATGGCAGCCCTCTGTTTCCGTCTTTGTTCTTTCCAGATATTAGCTTGAGCTGATTTCCCTTCCTTGTCCTCTTAGTTGCAGATCCAGATGACGTCCCAGATCTGGCTTAAATTATTGTGGTGATAACAAATGAAGTTCATTATACTGACATCAAGGTCAACAAAGATTTAGTTTCACACAAAGGTGCAAATTTCATTAGTAGGTCATTATTATGTAATACAGGGAAATAGGTTGCTCAATCATTATCAATAAGTAGAGTAAGTACAATTTGTGAGAATTCATGTACAACAATTAACAATGAAATACAACAACTAGTAACTCACTCCAAATAGATCATCTTTTCATAGATGGTGATCCATACATGCATCCTCTTTATGTTTGAACTTGAAAGCTTAAAATGTTCAGTGAAATCAAGGAGATATCACCTCTAACTCCTTGGTGAAATATAGCTGAAAAGATATCACACTAACGATGCCTCTAGCTCTATTTTTCAGTTAACTGTGTACCTAGATCTTTGACCTCCATTGGCGAATATCAAATTATATCATCCTTTATGGTGACACATTTCTATTCTTCCATTCTAGCTACAACAAAATGACTACAAACTGTTTATAGTCTACAATATATTCTATCAAGAATGTTAAGCAATTAAAATGTTCAAAATGGCAATGTTAGAAAAAAGGTTTATGCTAATACACTAGCTGAATTAATCGTAACAGCCAGGTCAATTTCCTTGCATTATTGATTTACAATTCAATTGTCTTTACACATAAATGTTTCAAAAGGCATCTAAAAAAAACAGGATAAATTGCAAGACACATAAAAAAAACTATTATACACGGTATACATGTAGAATACACCGCCTTTGCTACATGTATATTGCCCCTAACCTCAAATTTAGTTTGATAGGATATTGACTTACATGTACATGTATGAGCAGAACATTTTTGACATAACTAAACCAAAACTCTACTCTTTCTAGAGTTTCAACTTTACATCACAGAGGATTCTTAATGTATGACTACCTTGTAATTGTGACGAACACCTGAAATTTTATGGGTTAATCTCTGACAATCATCACCTTAGAAGAAAATAGTCCTTGGGTATTGCTGCATCAATACCTGGAATTTCGCTGAGTATTTGCTATACATACGGACGGATGGATAGGTTGATGGCTCCAGGATCAACTTTTGTGGTTGAGGCATACAAAATTTTCGAGCAAACCTTGTTCAGTTCGAATCGTTTTCTGTATTTGATCACTGACCTACATGTACCAACATGAGATAGTCCCCAAGGTACAAATTCAGGCTGAAATCAAACATTGTCACTTTCCATCTGCAATTTAAATGAGCACAAATTAAATCTTATATTATTCCAAGGTGTACAATCTCTGGAGGGTGGGGTGGAAATACAAGCTACATGTATTAATTATGTACTATAAAAACTAGCTTCCTAGGAATGAAATGAGACTGAACGGACTCCCACTATATGTGGTCTCACACTAATACCCCTTGCAATAACTATGCAGAATACAGTTTATTGCAATATGAGAAAAGGACTGGACCAAATTAAGTAGTTGATGATTTAAAGTTGTGCTATACAAAGCTTAAAAATAAACTTACCAATGAAATAAGACATTCTAGGGCTTCAGCATGAAGGACTTCTGCTCGGTATTTGGTACTATTCAATTAATAAACAACATAGGAAATAATTACATTACTTCCATTGCACTTATTGGAGCTGGAAATCCCTAGCCCTCCAATTTAATGCAAAAAAATGAGTGTAGTCCTTTCATTTTCTCTGCTCCCATAAATGGAGGAGTAAAATCACTCACCAGGCAACACTAAGGTTACTCCAAATAACTATATTAACATTCATGAAACATTTACAAATTTGCAAAAGAATTACATGTACACGTAAACCAATCCATCACGAATCTTGTACCACAAACACGTGTTAATAATTTAATCTCAAATCTTGTATAATAAATGTCTTTCTATCAATTATCAAAATCCTCAAGTGACAAGTGCAGATCTTTTAAAGGTGAAAAAAAAACAGAATATGAACAAAATTAGCTCAATGGTCTTTCACTTCCTTTATGACTTTTACCATTTTGTCCAATGTCAAAGTTTGCTCCTTCTTTTCCTACCAGTCTACCAAGTCAACCATGGTGAAAGATGATGTGTTCTATAGTGTGGTCCTTGGGTACAAGTCTACGGCCACCTGAGATCAATGCAGTACATTATCCACTCTGTATCCATAACATACATAGAATATTCCATGTGTGGGGATCATTCCCTCCACCTGTCATTCACACCTACAACAACACTACATGTATGTGCTTTCCCTGAATACAACACAAAGGAATTCTTTGCGAGGAAGTTTATGGACATGGCAACACTGGGCACTGACTTGTCCCTTCCCTTATCTGCTCCAAGTCAGGGAAATATGACATCAACACATTGATTGCATGCATGTACATGTATGTATTCGTGACGAATTGCATTTAACGACGGAATGCATTTAACTGTTCGAAACAAAAATACATTTGTTGTTAAAGCTTGAAATTCAACATTTTCATTTCATCAGATGTAGATTAAATTGTCAGTGTTTAGCTTGCTGAATTTATTTAGATATATGTAGAGTACTATGATAGAATAAAACGGTACATTACCTGTAAGAACTTAACAAGATTTTGAAAAATCCGAAGCCAGTCTTCCTGTGTTGGCACACCACACAGTGCCCTTGCCTTGCTGTTCTTGTTAATGACTTCCACAGTACAATGAAGAAATAAAACAGTACATTACCTGTAAGAACTTCTCAAGATTTTGAAAAATCCGAAGCCAGTCTTCCTGTGTTGGCACACCATGCGGTGCCCCTGCCTTGCTGTTCTTGTTAATGACTTCCACAGTACTGTGATGAAATAAAACAGTACATTGCCTGTAAGAACTTCTCAAGATTTTCACAAATCCGAAGCCAGTCTTCCTGTGTTGGCACACCACGCAGTGCCCATGCCTTGCTGTTCTTGTTGATGAATTCCAATATGAAGTCCAGGTGTCCCCAGAGATAGATAATGTCTGGTGCACCCTGAGAAACTCCGGCACTGCTGGTGGGGCTGCCAAGAAGTTTGACAGCTCAACTAACTCAATAAGCTGATGGTTCCTACTATGAAAGATAGGAGCGAACTTCACTCTCCCTACAGAGTGTTATGTAATGATAAGACATATCTCACATATTTAATGATATTAGATAGCCAGAATGGATCTTCATCTCATCGCAGAGCAGCGATACATTCCTCTGGTATTCATTGCTGAACTCAATTCCATTCACAAATTGGTCGATGACGTCTTGGTGAACGTCGGGCTTTGCATCCGTGTAATGAGTGTATTTGTCCCGTCTTCACAGTGTTAGGTGTCCCCAGAGGTAGATAATGTCTGGTGCATCCTGAGAAACCCCTGCACTGCTGGTGGGGCTGCCAAGAAGTTTGACAGCTCAACTAACTCAATAAGCTGATACTTCGGATGATTCCTACTATGGAAGATAGGAGTGAATTTTGGAAAATTCGAACCCAGTGTTCCTGTGTAGGCACACTACACGGTGTCCCTGCCTTGCTGTTCTTGTTGATAACTTCCAATATGAAGCCCAAGTCTTCACAGCGTGTGGTGTCCCCAGAGGTAGATAATGTCTGGTGCATCCTGAGAAACTCCTGCACTGCTGGTGGGGCTGCCAAGAAGTTTGACAGCTCAACTTACTCAATTAGCTGATATTTTGGATAGTTCCTACTATGGAAGATAGGAGCAAACTTCACTCTCCCTACAGAGAGTAAAAGTGAAGGGGGATAAAAAGAACAAGTAATGAGCTTGACTATTGTAAAAATTGTTATTATAATCTTTATCTTTAAAGGTCAAGTCCACCCCAGAAAAATGTTGATTTGAAAAAATAGAGAAAATTCAAACAAACATAACACTGAAAATTTCATCAAAATCGGATGTAAAATAAAAAGGTTATGGCATTTTGAAGTTTCGCTTATTTTTCACAAAAGAGTGATATGCACAACTCAAATGAGTCAGTCGATGATGTCCATCACTCACTATTTCTTATGTTTTTTATTGTTTGAATTATACAATATTTCATTTTTTACACATTTGACAATAAGGACCAACTTGACTGAACCATATAGTATTAAACAATGCTAATTACACATGTTCAGGGAGGAATTAATCGATGTTTCCCTTAACAATGAGGAGAAAATTAGAATATTTCATATTTCCTATAATAAAATACAAAAGAAATAGTGAGTGGATGATGTCATCAGTCTCCTCATTTGCATACCAAACAGGATGTGCATATGACTGTTTTGTGAAATTAAGGGAAACTTTTAAATGTCAACTTTCTTATTTTACATCCGATTTTGATGGAATTTTTAGTGTTATGCTTGTTGGATTTTTCTCTTTTTATTCAAATCAGCTTTTTGTTGGGGTGGACTTGTCCTTTAAGTATACATTAATGCTGTTTTTTTTATTGAAGATTTATAGATTATTGTACGAATATTTTGTCCACAGTAGGACAAAATCTGAGGGATTAGAAAGTGTTGTCTTAGACACCTAGGTCTATGCTATTTGGTTGGCTGAAGATTATGGGTAAAAGCTGAAGTGAAAGAATAATCCAATTCATAATGCACAAATAAGAAATAGATTTGAAAAAAATCACTTTCTGCTCTTCTGTTAAATCCCACATGTTTAAGATTATTCCTTGCGGTCTTCAAAAGATGTGGAACGTTACAGAAAAAAGTAGATCCTCCTTTCTTCAATGGGGTTCACTGAGAAGTTTGCACCCGCTTGGTGACAAAGTTTGTAAAATTTCCTGTTGCAGTTAGCACCATCAACCCTGCTGTTTCAAACTGCAGACACTGTCTGGAAAATGCACTCATACAGGTCACCACTCCCAAGACTTGATGTTGGGAATAATGCTACAGCTTGCTTGTGAGATAGGAATATGTGTCTCACCATTTTCATGAATGCATGAGTTGCCAAGTCATTTGTAGGATTCCATCTTGTTTTCTCAAACGCCCTCAGTTTGTTGTTTATGGTCCCCACATCAACAAACCCAGATAGAGATCCAGTGGACGCAGAGTATACCACACCAGAACGGATCTTCATCCCATCGCAGAGCAGCGATACATTCCACTGGTATTCATTGTTGAACTCGATTCCATTCTTAAATTGGTCGATGACGTCTTGGTGGATGCCGGGCTTTGCATCCGTGTAATGAGTGTATTTGTGCAAAGTCCTGACGGCAGGCAACATCAAGATGCCACTTTCCTTTATAAGCTTGTAGCTTGCCGGAGACTTGCTGTGGATGGCAATAGCCCATCGGAAAATGGAGGAGTGCCATCTGATGATCCATATGTCTTTTATCTTCTGAGCCTTCATTTGTTCCTCCCACAGCAATTACTGTGTGCAACTTGCAAGCTGCACCATCCTTGTTCTTGCTTCCAGTCAGCGGAGAATTTACAAGTATGCCTCTTCCAAAGATGTCTTC
Source organism: Lytechinus pictus (assembly GCF_037042905.1). Taxonomy (NCBI): domain Eukaryota; kingdom Metazoa; phylum Echinodermata; class Echinoidea; order Temnopleuroida; family Toxopneustidae; genus Lytechinus; species Lytechinus pictus. The sequence continues at coordinate 33,896,304 of NC_087246.1, forward strand.
ATCAAGTCTCCTCTTAATTTTAGTGAATCAATGTACAATCAGCATATCTAAGTATTTGTCTTCGATAAATACATATGTACTATTTTTTAAAGGAGTGATGGAGGAGTTTACGTTTTCAATTACTGTTTGATTTTTATGCAATGCTTTAGGTGATTGCATGGTCCACTATTGAGATATTGGGACCCTCACTGCCCCTGAAGAGTTAACGTGCAACAGGTACCTACCTTTCCTGTACTGGCACTTGTTCCTTGCTGGTAGATGCGATGTATCTGAAGATTAAAAAAAACAATGGAAAGGAAAGTACAGTGGATAATACTACATTTCAGAGTGCTGTAAAATTCTATTTGCACATGAAGAAAAATGTAGATCTTGGCAGCTCTCAGGAGGATGGCAGCATTATTATTAGACCTTTATCTATAGGCATGGATGCTTTGCCGTGTGGTGTCTTCTTTGAATGACAAAACAACTTCATGTAAAGTGTGTGAAATCATTTCCATTACCTCCATACCGACTGGGGTGTGCATATTTTTTTTTTAAATGTTCAAAATATTGAAATTTGATAACTTTCTTGATATTACATCTGATTTTGCTGAAATTCTCAGCATTATGCTTATGTGAAAAATAATTCGACTTACCAACCGCCTAATAAATTAAGAGCAGTCAAAACCTGCGCTGGTACTGGGAGTGCATGACTTCTGTCTGTTTGTCTTTCCAAATCTCCTTCAAGCATCATGATTATGTAACAGACCGTTTCCTTAGAAAACCGGTATCGGGCTCGGAATGGTGCATCCTCATACCAATCAAGTGGATTTCTGGCATCTCGGAGTCCTCTCTTGGGTCTATGGACTTCTTGTACATGTATCTGTATGGTAAGGTGAGGGTGAAATACATATGTGATGTATGAGTCAAATTCACTTTAGTCAGGCATTTGATGTAGTCGACTGGGGTCATCTTCATGAAATCATAAGAGGTAATCCATAATTTATTCATTTACATGTATCCAGTCATTATTGTGTACTTTCATTCACACAAACAAGGATGCTCAGACGCAGTGACATACAACCAAAAATTGAGATGCCTTTGAATATATCCATCACAATCAATGAAGTTAATCGGTATTTATTTTCAGTTCAAATCATCTTAATTCTTTTTAGTGATTTGTCATGTGACATCACTTTGTCTCTGATATTTTAACAAAACATATTTAACTTCATTAATATGGTTATGTTCGCTGTTCCAAGAAGTTTGATTAATACCATACCGGTGTAACTCCTTGGGCATCTGAAGTGTGGCAAGATCTTCCTACCCAAGACAGCCTCACCCAGTCTGTTGCTGGCCTCAATGACTGACTGTAACTGAGGGGTTCCTCTTTGGACACATCTGGAGCTGAAGTAGCACGATTTTGGTTCCATCTTGCCACACCTTCCAGGAGGTATGCCTGAAAAAGAATGTTGTTGGCCATTGTCCCTGAAAGAAAAAGTGAAATATTTGCCATTGTTAATGTGACTGTTTTTTAATTAATCAAGTATAAGGAGCCAGACTGTCTTTCCTACATTACACATTGCCAATGTTGGCAAATAAGTGGCATGGGCAATCATATATATATCAATAAGTGTGTAGACACAATGTGAACTCATGTTTAATTTTTTTCAATATATAAAGACAAAGAGTATTCAGTAAACATTGCAAATTTAATTTCAACCGCAGAAAACCCCTGATCTTGTGACATTCAATCCATGCCAACATAGTAGTCAGCAGAAGTTAACTCTTTCGAGTAAAGTGATTCTTTCACCACAGTTGTAATTTACCAAGTACACTAATCAAGGACAAATGCATGATGTTGGCCATTGAAATGTGTTTGCACGCCTGTCCAATTTTTGTTAGTTTCTATGGGGGGTGGGGGTTCTTACAAAGCAATGTTGGGGTTTGTTGAATAAAAAGTGTTATTTATTACCTGGAATGAATTCAATGAGATGGTTGTGGAAACTTTCCACGGATGTTGATCCTATCTTCGGGCACATCTGTAAGTTGTAAGTACGATGTTGCCCTTCTTCCTGATGCCATTCTGGATGTACAACTGCACACCGGGAGGGTCTTGGATGCAGGCCACATGTTTTTAGTCTGACACATTATTCAAAAGGCATAAATGATTTGTGTTAAACATACCTTCTTCCGACTGAACAGGGATATTCGCCGCTTGCTTCCTCCAGAACCCAGCAGCGTAGGAGACATGCAAGTACACGCATCAGCTAACGTGATCGGCCGAGGGTCTTTGACTTCATGTTCCTTGCTCGTACTTGCCTTCTCGCTGCGTAGGAACGCAACTGTCATGTTGGTAGAATGCACTGTTTTGGTATCAGAACTTCTGCATGATGCCACTGTTAGAGTCAATGTTGTTGGTGTTGACTCTGCTAGAGGAAGTGACTTCTTGACGAACCAGTCATCAGGGAATGGCTGAACAGCTTGGTGTAGTCTGGGCACAGCATTTGGGAGAAGACATGGCGGAAGCTTTCTATAACCATACTTATATTGCATGACTTGCGACTGGTCATACTGTTCCCTCTCAAAGTGCCCACTGCAGACATGTACACGGACCCTTTTGTTCGCATGGAATCCTTTCAGCCTCAGCTGTATAAAATTGACCCATGCTCATCTGATGGATCCCTGTTTTGGCATTTCATGGATAGCAAAGCCATCGTACATAGTGTTACTGCATCCATAAAGCACACATCTATTTCCTCCTACATGCTTCACCTTTTGCTGGGTACATCTCCTGACCCTCCAGGATCGTCTGCTCCTTTGTCACACTTTGACATGATGATGATATCGATAGCTGTGGTCTATGAGGAAAAAAACAAAACAGATTTCACTAGTACAGGAGAGTAGGTGTTTAACTCTAAAAAGACTGGGGGGGCTGTTGAAATTTTTGGGCAATAAATCCACTACGCAAAACTTTTGACCGCGTCGCTCATTTACTTTATACTTTCAAGTTGAGCGCAACTTATGAGACGAAAACTGCAATACCCAGGTATACGGTTCCAAAATTATGCAACATTTGGTAAGTGCATGCAGACAAAAAATTCCTCAAAAACATGAATTTGTGTACAAATGTTTATGGTCAAAATAAAATCCCTGACAATTTCCATAAAAAAATAAAAAAACAAATAAATACATAAGAAATTCAGAAAATATGTCTGTGAAGCAAAATTGCACTTTAAATTAAAGGCATAATCTAATAATTAGAGCAAACTTTAGATTTTATATAAATTAGAATTAGCATAATTAGCTATGAGATTTTTCACAGAACGTGACCTTACAGTATTGTAAATTATGCAATGATTAATACGCGGGCAAATTTTTGTTGCAATCGCGTGATCGACAGCCGAGATCACAAAAGGGGGCTGAATCAGCACCCCCCACCCATTGCTCATCTTAATACTTCCTGTTATCGGAGGGGGGAGGGGGTGGGGCAAACGCTTTTCCCATTTCATGCATCTCATGCACCATCATATTCTATGGGACAAAAATGAGGGAATTCTTTTTGGGGATCCTTCGACACCCCCATCAAGCAAGAGCCAACCCCTGTCTCCTTTCCTACTTTAAAAAAAATCTTAAATTAATAAACGAACAAACGGCTGGCCAGTACATCAGACTACTCAACTATTGGCGTAAATCCCGGGGGATGGGGGATATACCCCCCCCCCCACTTTTTGGAGTGGGGGATGGCGTGTACAAGTATCCCCCCCCCCCCCACTTTTTAACAGACTGACTAGGAACCAATCAGACTATCAAATGCAATCTATTTTTGGTCCCTAGATCAATCATATGTCTTGTAGTTAATTGCAAATTAGTAATTGATTGCCAATCTTCTCCTTGAACCAAGAATCTTAATCTGATTTGCTACAGCTAACATTGATCTATCAGTTGTAAAATTGGAACATAATATTAGCAATTGATCGCAAATATTTTCTTGCAACACCCCCTTCGTCTATCAAATTAGCGATTAATCGCTAACCTTTGTGTTACGGAACCCAGATTAACAATTAATCATGACAAGCTTTAGCTTTCAAATTCCTATTCAAGATTTTTCTAAAATAGAAAAAATATGAAGATGGTTTAACTGATGTAGTAAAAGTAAACTTACAAGTTCCATATGGACATTATTTCAATGGATTTGAAATATGCAGTGATGGGAGAAACTTAATTTATACCTCATTCATTATGAGACAGTCAAGAAAGCCAAAATGTGCAACATAATTTGTAGGATCAAATTATAAATAAAAGTGGTAAAATGGGTAGTCATTATGGCACTACGACAGAATTCTGTCACGTCTGTCCATGCAATGTTATTAAGTAATATAAAAATTACATACTCATATAGCGGGTAATTGAAGGATGAGCATCGGTCACCAGTTCATCAATCTGCACCCCTTCTTGTTCAAGTTTGTGAAGACCCCGCTTCAGTCCCTCCAACTCCATAAGTGGGCTCTTCCCCCCGGTTTCTCTCTTTTCAACCACCTGCACGTCAACTACGTCTTTCGTGTCATGTGCCATGAGAATGTATGTCAGGTACCGCGCACAAAATCCTGGTGAATCATTGCGACCATCACCTACCCACAAAAAAACAATTTTGAAAGCATTACAAATGTGAAGTAAATTTTCATTATTTCTCATTTCATTTCCCTACAGACATGTACTCAAATACAGTTTACATGTTTAGAAGAGATGAAAGGGACTGGCTATTGAATAATCTTGTGAAAAGTACACCTGTTAGTTGTTCTTTCTACTTAGGTTCGATTCAATGATCATCTATTTTTGAGTGCATGATTTGTTGACCATCTTTCAAAATTTTCAGCACTGACCTATCAATCAAAAGCTGATCATATGCAAAAGAAGAGCATTCCATTACATCTTCAAGAGGGGAGAAAAAAATGTGGCCGACTGACTGACCAAAGTAAACTGCATCCTTATGCAAGATGTTTGGTTGGGTTTTATCATATTGACACCTGCTATAGATTAAGCCCTAGTATGACCTGATCGATGTACATGGAGATGACGATCCTGATTTGGTCAAATTTGTACTGTTCAAACTTTAACATATTAGACATGACTGGCAGAATATAATGAACACCTAAATGGCAATAATTATTTTGAAAATTCTATGCTATTCTATTTCTAAATATTTGTTACTTGTCTGTCCCTACAAGAAAAAAAAAACATTGTTCAAAACAACAAACAATAGAAACACAACTACAGATTTTCTGAAAATATGAATTCAAGTTAATTAATTTACAAAAGGAACCAAATAGAAGCAAAAAAAGTCACCTTTCATAAATGACACAATTGAAATAATTATTTATTACTTACCACAAAGAACTATCCTTCCCTCCTTGTGTTTGGACAACACAGTTGCCTGCACTTCCTCCCATTTCTTCTCGATGGTCGGGGCAATGTACTTACGCTGGTGTGCATAGAAAGTTGAACTAGATATCATGTTCAGGGACATGCATCTGGCTAACAGGCTCACCTTATTGAAATTATTGCCTGTCATGACAATAGCCGAGGCCAGTTTCATGTCTCCCACATGAGACCTTTGTAGGGTTTCCTGCCCACACCAGCTTGTAACATGGCCATCCGAGCAAACCTGTCATAAATAAAAGATAAAATAAGTTAAGGAAGAAAATATATTTTAAGTAAATCAGTAAAAAATAAAAAAAACACCATACTTCAAAATTTATATTTGAAAATGCGATTGAAAACCAAAACAGTGGTTATTTTGGCTCGCTCGCTTCGCTTCGCTCTCTCGTCATATTTTTGAATTTCTATTATGAAATGTGATTAAAAACAAGAAAAGTGGTTCTTCTTGGCTCGCTCTCTTAGATCGAATTGATGTGTGTGTGTTTTTTTGGGGGGAAGGGGATACCCCGTCCCCTCTGGCTATGTAATGACACAATCGATCCGCATATTACGGTTCAAGTCTTGAAATCGCGTTGATCTGTCATCATCTGTGGGATTACCCAGTAAGGTGAGGGACTGAGGCCATGCGGCCTGTTATCTTTTAATTGAACAAAGAGTAGGCCTAGATATAGAATACTAACCCTCATCCTATTTGGACGAGCCCCATCCTCAACGTGGAAAGCATTTGTCGTTGCTCGTCCCTTTTCTACTTTCTTACGATTTGTCTCCATTAACTTTTCTTTGATCGTTTTCAAGACTGCTTTATCAGCCTCCTTGTGTTTTATTTTGAGTGTAGAACTCTTTTCCCTAGCAATTTTGAGAAGCTTCTCTTGTTCACAGGGGGATTTTGAGGACAGCCACTTAGAAAACGTTTCATTTCTCTTTACCATCTGTATACTCGAATGATAGTGAAGAGAAGCATTTGCATTAAAAGCTTTGTTGACACTCGACCTATCCGACATGACAGCCATCATTTTCTTAAACATTTCTTTACAAGCCTGTTCTTTTTCACTTTCATCTACAATTTCTCTGAGCTCTTCCATCATTGCGATAACATTGTCTAGCAATGTGTTTGAATTTTCGACCGCCACCGATGCAAATCCCCCAGACAACGTTTCCCCGCTATCTAGCGTTATTTGCTGCCCTACAATTTTTTCCATCCCTGGAAGTGCCATCCCCATGTAAAGTCCACCCCTCACATTTGGAAATGCCTTCCCTAATCTGTATCTTACTCAGAACATGAGCCCGATCCATGAAGTTATTAGCTGTTTTTAGCAGTCGCACGACCGATGTCGCCCGCACAGTGCGCTGTACTGTGATACCTAATACTATTAAACCCTTATCCTATTTGGATGAGCCCCATCCTCAACGTGGAAAGCATTTGTCATTGCTTCCTCCAACAATGCCAAGATATCAATGCCACATTTACTTTGTTTTTAATTCTGAATTTAGTTACCGGGAATTGTTTGGCTCCCCCCCCCCCCCCCCCCGATAACAGGCAGAGAATGTAAGAGGAGTGGGAGCAGAGGAGGAAAAATTTGAAGGAAACGTCAGAGCTTCCGTGCTTTGCGCAGGAGGGGGAAAACTCCCCCCTATAGGGAGCGCCTTTCGCGTGCTCAGTATTAAGTGTTTCGCCTTTTCGCGTGCTCACTACCGCCCCTAAAATGAAATCTTTCTGGACTTAGTTACTAGGAAATATTTGGCTCTACCCCCCCCCCCCCCCGAAACAGGCAGAGGACGTATTAAAGGAAAAGTCCACCCCACCAAAAAATTAATTTGAATAAAAGGAAATAAATCCAACAAGCAAAACACTGAAAATTTCATAAAAATCGGATGTAAAATAAGAAAGTTATGACATTTTAAAGTTTCGCTTAATTTCACTAAAACAGTTATATACACATCCTGGACGGTACGCAAATTGGCAGACTGATGACGTCACCCACTCACTATTTTTTTTTTTATTATATGAAATATGAAAAATTCAAATTTTCTCCCCATTGTCATGTGAAACAAAATTTTATTACTCCCTGAACATGTCAATGTGGTCTTTATTGTCAAATCTGTAAAAACTGAAATATTGTATAATTCAAACAATAAATTATAGGAACTGCTAGTAATTAGAGCAACATGATTTAATTACATTGAATAAGCACACAAATTCTAAATAATGTGCAAATTTTTGTTTTGATCCAAAATCAAGATCTAAGGGGACCATAACAACACCATCCTACCCCATCCCCCCTTGGACCGACAAGACTCATTATACCCTGTAACGACTGGAGTTAAAACGTGTTCTTCCATTTGTTACGAGAAAAGTGGGCTTACCGGTCTTCTTCTTGTCATCCTCATATTTTTTTGCTCTTTTCTTGAGGTCGGACCATGCCTTCCTCACATCGTCCCCACCCCTGGGGCATCCGGTCGCTGACAGCTGCCTAGCAATATCTTCCCATGCCTGCTTACGCTGTTCAGAGACCTGCATTCAACAAAGGAGGAAAATGTATTGTCTTTTTCATGCATTTGAAATTTATTACAGTGGCATTGCAGGAAACAACACACCATACACTTGTAGAATAAAAAACCAAGTGGAATGCCTCTCACAGTCTCGCCTGCATTACTCAATTCGGTCATAAAACTGTTACAAATTATGACTAAAGCATGACACTTTTACTAGTGTTCATTGGTGTCGGAAGCAAAAAAATTTAGGGGAGGTCCACCTGAAATTTTGGGATGGATGCAAGTAAAAATTTGACAAGCCCCCCCCCCAAAAAAAGTTATCAACCTAAATTTTAGAAGAGGATCAACTAAATAAGGTCATCAACCTAAATTTTAGGGGGGGACCACAAACATTTCAGGGGGTCTACGTGAATTTAGGGGGGAACGCAGGAAACAAGATTGACAAGCAAAAAAAAAAAAAAAAAAAAAAGGTTATCAACAAAATATTTAAGGGGGGGCCGTCCCCCCCACCTCAAATTTAGGGGGGGGGGACACGTCCCCCCCTGCTTCCGCCGCCTATGCTAGTGTTTTATCTTGCTATAAGCTTCATTTTAAAATGATGTCAGTCAGATTTCACCTCTGCTGACCTCTAGAGGTAAACTACCTTAAGGTCAACAACCTCAAAATATCAGAATATTGAGGCTTTGCATCATTAGTTCATGGTAAATATGGTTATGTTGCAAAAATAGTCATTGAATATTGACTTTTAATGTCTCTTGATATTCTAGAGAAAATAGTGAGTATAATAATTTTGACCCCATGAGGGCGGTCCAAAACAATAATTCATACTTGATTACCTTTTATGTAAAGTTCAATGACAAAGGGTATACCTCTTGATACTTCATATCAGAAGCGGAATCAGCCAGACTGAACACAATCGTTTTGAGGGGTGAAGATTGTGCTAAAAAATATGGCCCCAAATGGTATTGTGTTTAATTCTGGCTAGATCTGTGCCTGCTTCATATTTCTAGAAAGAAAAAGGTAAATATCTTGCCCTCTCAGTGGGAGACAAAGGCTTTCCGAAGAGCACGGACCTCTTTTCCCTAACATATGCGCACAGAATTTGGACATGCTGTTCGGTCATATTTTCATGCTTTCGTTTGGTTGGCGTTTTCTGCAAAGAAGAAATTTTATTTTAAAAAACCCAAAAAACAAAAATAAACACTGATATATAACCATGAAATTAAATCACAAAAAACATTAAGAATAATTTTTTTAAATCCACTCGTCAATGAAAGTCCCCCCCCCCCCCCGGGTCTAGTAGATCTACTTTTGCTTCAAAAATTTCAATTACAAACTACAAGTAGATCTAAGCCTACATCAACAAATGTACTCGAAAAATGTAATTAATTATGTAACGGATCAATTACTTTGTAATTTTTGGTCTAGATTACGTCAAGGAGAGGGGGCCTATGCATTGTAAGACGTTAACTTCCATATGTACCCCCCCCCCCCCCCGCTAGAATTGAAAATAAAAATATGGAGGTTGAAAATAATATATCTAGCCCTAATCTAGAGGTTGTATGGTGGGGGAGTGAAAATTCAAAATACAAAGACGTCTACCAAAATATGTCTTTATTCCGTCAAATTTTCAACGCATTTTGTAAATTGTTCATAGACATCGGTTTATTTAGTCAGTAAAGGGTCTTGAAAGCCTAGACTTATTTATAATGGCTTAAAACCACTACCGATCATCGGCCTCTCTCGCTAACGCAGTGGGAAAAATCTTGAAACTGCATTGGCAACGACCCGAGTTAGAGTCCCAATCAAGGTAAGAAAAAAACTTAAATCTAGATCTAGAGTCAAAACTGAAGCAAGTCTCAACAATCTTTTGTTTTTTGTGGGAGGGGGGGGGGGTACATATGGAACTCTATCAAATCATATGATTTTCTAATGATAAATTGACCCAATTAAATTGGGCATTTTTGACATTATCATTGTCAATTCTCTTGAAAATCAGTGGAATGAACCAATGACTCTTTACCGCACTGAAACTAAATAAAGCTCGCTGGCTTAAGTCAAAAGGCTAGATCTAGATTCTAGAGTAAGTCTAGATTCTAGATCTAGATCTAACTTTGAACGTCCGACGTTAGATTTTCTTCTCCGACGGGTTTAGAGTTTCTCTAGACAGTCAACATTGAAATGAATCATGAATGATTTGGTGATCGACCTCAGACTCAGTCTGACTCTGACTCACTGGCCCGTATTCTGAAGTCAGGTTTAACTTAGACCATGGTCTAACTCTGTGCTAAAATTATGGGAAGCCAAAAGTGTCAAAATTTTTATTAAGTTGTGTGTTTCTTATGTTTACTGTGCTCTTTCCTGATTCATCGATGGTGAAGACAATCATCTATTTATACTTCCTAGACAATTATGAATGATTTGAGAGCCAAATGAGCTGAAATATGACATCTCTACTGTTAGTGATTTATGTAACAATTGGCTATCCATACTTAAACCACAACTTTAAACCTGGGTTTAAGTTAAACCCGACTTCGGAATACGGGCCACTGAGTCTGAGTGACTGAGCATGGATTGATAAGACAGAGAATATCGATATCATAAATAAACAGTATCTGAAATCATAGTATCATCGAGAATCTAAACAAATAGACCCAAGTTAAAAATTCTGTTATGACATAGAACGTCTAGCTACTAACAACAGCCTGCATCCCTTCCCTACACGGCCAACCCTACGCCAGAGCTCCGGCGGAGAGGGACACCATTACTCCGCTAAACTACGCTGTTAGCATCAGCTACAATTGGATTTGTTTGGGCGAAAACCACCGCGCTGTGGTGATTCGCCGGGGGTCAAATTATACATATTTTTAGCAGAATGGATGAATCTAATAGCTATTATTTCAAAAACTTTATGTCATACAATGAACAAAAATAACGTATTTTTTCAAAGAAATTACCTCATTTGGTGAAGCCATTTCGTTGACGTCGCTAGCAGACAATTGCAAGTGTACACGGGCGCAACTTTTTTTTACCCAAATTTCAGTGCGCATCCTCGTTCACGAATATTCATGATTATTAAAACTCAGGTTAACAACCTGAGTTTTCCAAAGTCTTTATGCAATCGATTTTTCAATCTCAGGTAGCCAACCTGAGAAATCTACGGAACCCGAGTTTTCAACCTTAGAAATCTCAGGTTAGAAAAAAAAATTATGCAACGGGCCCCTTGTGTTTTATTTTGAGTGTAGAACTCTTTTCCCTAGCAATTTTGAGAAGCTTCTCTTGTTCACAGGGGGATTTTGAGGACAGCCACTTAGAAAACGTTTCATTTCTCTTTACCATCTGTATACTCGAATGATAGTGAAGAGAAGCATGACATCTCATTTGCAGCTTTTCATTTTTGTCTCGCCTGCATAGCAGAGCGAGACTATAGGCGCCGCTTTTCCGACGGCGGCGGCGGCGTCAACATCAAATCTTAACCTAAGGTTAAGTTTTTGAAATCACATCATAACTTAGAAAGTATATGGACCTATAGTCTGGTAGGGAGGTAGGGTTCCCATGCACCCGAATGATATATTTTTTTAACCTACATTTTTGTAATCCTTAAGATGTTTATTGATTGAATTTTGATGTTCCCAAAACGAAATATTGTCCCATGGGGTTCAAATTCAAGATGGCGTCCAAAATGGCCGCCATATTCATGGGATTTGGATTTTCGTACATAGATTCCGACACAAACATTCATTGGCCACAAAATTAATGTCATATGAAAGATAAATAAATTTTCTACAAGTTGATACTATTCATGGGTGATGAAATGGTAATTCGGCTGAGATTTTAATAAGAAAAGTACAATTTTGAGAATTTTTTCCAAAAAATTGAAAATTTGTGAAATACATGATTTACCATAAATCTAAGGAAAATAAAGGAATCGCCTCGAAAATTTCTAGAAAACTTTCCTAAAATACAATTATTAAGTGGACGAAATTCCAAATTGATATCATTATTAGTCACAAACTTATTATGTCTCAAACTTGAAATTCAATTTTCAGAAATTTAGCTTTTTTTAAACTGCATATCGGAGACTTGGATATATTAGTGTATATTGTCACATTTTCAACCCAGAAAATGGAAAAAGGCCTTCATAAAATGCGAAATTATCGATTATTTTGTTGGTAGAATTTACTACAATCCCTTTATTCTTTGATTTCAAGTCGGTTGATATAGTTTTTAAAAGAATTAAGACTTTTGGCCAAAATTTGTATGTTTTTGGTTTAAAAAAATTGCACATGCACTGTTATTGATCAGATTTATTATGAATATCAGTAATAAATGCACAATCTCAACATTCGATATGACAGATGATGTATCAACGAGAATATTGGCAGGCTTCATGCCACCATGAGTATCTTCATTTGCTGCAGATAGAAGGAAAATATGCTGAATGTATTAAGTGATTTTGCGCTAAAGTGAGGCCAAAAAGCAACGTCGGTGTGGCAGTCACACCTATGAAAACGATTGCAAAGTGATGAATGGTATGCCATTCTAATAATACAATAGCTCTGATCAGCCTTTCGCATCGATTGTGTTGGTATGACTAACACACCGTAATGTACAGTATATAATGTGCATGGTAATAGAAATGTATCTGATTCAGAAGGATGTAAAGGACAAAAAGGTGTTTCTGTTACATCATAAAGAAATTTATTTATTGAAGTCTTTTGGAAACATTTATAAGATACACTAGCACTGCAGGTAATAGAGATGAAGTTCTGACATATCAATACATAACTGAAAGGAACATGTCAAAGCTACCCCCACCTTATCTGTATTTTGAATCTATGGCCTGTATTCCAAAATCAGGTTTATTTTCCAACACGTTCTAACTCTTTTCTAAATTTATGAAGAGCCAATATTCTGTTTATTGTATATCTCTTATGTTTACAACTCTGTTCCGTTTGCTTTCATAATGAAGGAAAAAACCTCAATTGAATTATAAATCTCAGACAACTATGAACCATTTGGGGGTCAATATTAATGGAATTTGCTCTCCACAGTAAAAATCATTGGGGGTAATTCTGTCGTCAGTCAAAAAGTGATCATAGTTAAAAACCATAACGTAGTTCAGATGACCGAAGATCTGACATGGTATGTGATGGTCGTTTACCAAAACAAAAGAAATCACGATCAAAATCAAAACGTCGAAAGAACTAACCAGTCAGCGAAATGGACACAGCACACGATACTATCACAGATCCTGATCATTATCAGTCTAAAGGCAGTCTATCCAACTTTGCATAATTTGAAATAATACATACCAATGGACCACACACAGTTGTAAATTCAGAAGGCACAGTAGCATTTGCTAACATTTACATATGCCCACAGAGCCGGTCAACATAAGCTCTACCTAAGAGTTGACTCAAGTGCAAGTACTAACACTATCATAGTCCGTACGCCGAGGAAATATAAAGTTCAAAGTGGGAATCATTAGTGAAACAAACACCAGTCAAACTTGAAGCTTATGGTGAGATTCCAATCAAATGTAAAGGTACACTAATTTGACATAAAATGTTACAGTCCAAAATGTTCAACATAGACATTCTATGTACCAGATGTCAAGGTTTCAGCTATCCTTGGGTTGTTAGGTTGCACTGACCTTGGAATTATCACAATTTACTCAATGTACAATTATGGCACACCAACACCTAACCCTAAACCGGAACAAATACTTATCACAAGTGATGAGGATCTCGAACAAGCATTTCCAGAGCAGTTCGATGCTATTGGTAGTTTCAAAGGAAAAAACGATGTTTCATGTCAAGGACATCGCTAAACCTACCATAGACGCACCACGCAAGTGCAGCACATTAATTGTAGGACAAGATCAACGTGGAGGAACACGACAAGAATCGGTACTTGTTCATGGAGACGGCAAAGCAAGAAGGCTCAGTGTTCAACAGCTCCAAGTGCACAATCAAGAAAGAAGCTATCAACTTCTTTGGCTCCAAGTGCACTAGATCAGATATCTACTCAGATCCTAGCAAGGTAGAAGCCAACACATTACCCAAGTACTATTACCCAAGGACGAAGAGGATGATGTTCAGAAATGCCTAATATTGTTCAAATACCTAGCAGAATATATTCCTAATTTGTGGGAAAAGTCAGCACCACTTCGATAACTTCTCCACAAAGAAGTACCGTTCATCTGGGACGATGATCATGAACATTCCTTGAACAGCCTGAAATGTGCAGTATCATCAGGTGCATGCCTACAGTTCTATGACCCAGAGAGAGAGAGAACTGTCGAGATGGATACATCAATGAAAGATCTAGGAGCATGCCTTGCTTCAGGATGGTAACCTGCTGCGTTTGCATCCAAAGTCTTTCCACTGCACAGTCCAACTACTCAAACATAGAGGGAGATCTTAGTCCTAATGTTTGGTATCAAACGCTTCTATAATATCAGTTCGAGAAGGAATTCACAGTCATAATCAATCACAGACCACTGGAAATTATATGGAAAAAAATTCTTACAAGTGCACTGCCGCATCTACAGCGATCGCTTATAATCAAAGTCCAAGGAAACAGGTTTCAAGTCAATTACCGACCTAGAAACAACATGATTCTTTCCGATTCATTGAGTTGACTTTGTAATCCCAAGGAAGCATGCGATGTACCGTTAGGTGTCAGAGTTAAATCCATCTGCTCTTAGGAAAAAGATTCGCATATGCGATCGACTTATTACTCTTCAGAAAACACAAGAGGACAGAACTTCAGAGAGAAACAGCTAATGATCCAATACCTAGATCATTATGGCAGATAGTTACTAAGAGTTGGCCTGAAACAATCCAAGAGTTATTGAAATCCCTTATGCAGTATTGGTCATATAGAGATAACATCGGATTATCACATGGAATACTCTTCACGGGAAGTCAAGTCATCGTACCGAAGTCACCGAGGAATGATATCCTTGGACAGCTTCACCTAGGACACATGGGAATCGAAAGTACCAGCTGACTTGCTCGTGAGACGGTGTTCTTGTCAAACATCAACGAGGACATCGACCAGTTGATAAAGCAGAGTGAAACATGCCAGAACATCAAGCAAGGCAGCAGAAAAAAGAAGTGGAATATCAAGCACATTACTTCTTCTCCACACTATCCAAGATCAAACGGATTAGCTCAGAGGATGGTTCGTACAGTCAAGAATCTGTTGACAAAATGTTCTCAGACTGGCCAAGACAGTCAACTAGCAATGATGAACCTGAGAGCAACACCAGTCGAAAGTTACTTTAGATCACCAGCAGAAATGTTATTTGGTAGACCCATCAGAACCACATTATCAAGTCACTATTTCTCGAGAGATTCTACTGCCACTCTGACTCATTTTCTCTTGAATAGGCAAGGCAAGGTGAAGGAAGTGCATTATCGACATGCAAGTTCTGATCTACCACCTCTGCATGTAGGACAGCCAGTGAGAGTTATACATCCAAGATAACACACTTGGATACCAGCTAAAGCATCCAAAGTCTGTGAGGAACCCAGGTCTTACGAAGTATCAAAGCCAAACGGAGGAATCTTGAAAAGGAACGGATCACACGTGAGGGAAATTCCATCCACCATCCCCACTCCAAAGCAGGAATCGAAATTAGCGGTCGCCCGGGTGACGTTGGCAACCAAAACTGCCATCATGGTTGCCCGGATGGCAACCAAGAAAATTCCATGTTTTTTTTTCTCAAAGAGAATAAAATTATCTTGAATTTTGCAGCAAGCAAAATTGCTTTTCCAGTCCAAAGTTTACAACTTCTGGATCAGGAATATATCTTTCAAGATCACATTGGCACAAAGTTTTAGCTAAAAAAGATCGCCCACATGTAGCACATGAGCCTGCCAATGACTTCTAAGTTTGACTGCCTGTTTGTCAAAGTCCTCCCTAAGAACCATAAAGCTTGCATTTTGACATGATATAAGTTAATTGTTAGAAGTTGTAAAATGCAATTTACAGGAGGCCTTTTCCGTGGTACTGATTCGTCACCACATTTTCTACTTTTGAAAATATTAAATAGATTAATAACACAGCCATACACATCTCAATGTTCCAAAAATGCCTTCCCCTTCTTTACATTGGTCAACAGAAAGAGTTTTTTGTCATTTTTGGCACTTTAATGTATCAGAATTGTTTGATTTAAATTGTAGAGAATAAAGATAACCCACTCAATTAATTTCTCATACTCAGAATACCCTCAAAATATTTGTAAGAGTTCTTTTGTCAGAATCCAAGATGGCCGTCAAAGTGGCGGCCAAGGGACAATATTCAAGTTTTCAGAACATCAAAATAGATTGAAAAGGTGAAGGTTAGAAAAACTTATCAATGTGGTGAAAAGGGGTGGTAAAGATAATGACAATATAGTAATTTAAGTCTGTAAAATGCAGTAAAATAATCAATTTCTTAATAATTGTATATTAGGAAAGTTTTCTAGAAAGTTTCAAGGCAATTCCTTTATTTTTCTTAGATATATGGTAAATCAAGTATTTTGCAAATTTTCATTTTTGGGGAAAACAATTAAAAAATGCACTTATCTTATTAAGATCAGCCGAATTACCTTTTCATCACCTATGAATAATACCAACTTGTAGAAAATTTATTCATATTTCATATGACACTAATTTTGTGTTCGAAGATAAACCTGATTTAGGAATACAGGCCATAGATTCAAAATACAGATAAAGTGGGGGTAGCTTCGACATATTCCTTTGAGCTGTGTATTGATGTGTAAGAACTTCATCTCTTTTACCTGCAGTGCTAGTGTATCTTATAACTGTTTCCAATAGACAATATTTAATAAATTTCTTTATAATGTAACAGAAACACCTTTTTTTGTCTTTGCATCCTTCTGAATCAGATACATTTCTTTGATCATGCACATTACATACTGGACATTACGGTGTGTTAGTCATACCTACACAATCGATGCGAGAGGCTGATCCAAGCTATTGTATTATTTGAATGACATACCATTCATCACTTTGCAATCGTTTTCATGGATGTGACTGCCACACTAAGGTTGCTTTTTGGCCTCACTTTAGCGCAAAATCGCTCAATACATTCAGCATATTTTCCTTCTATTTGAAGCAAATGAAGAAACTTATGGTGGCATGAAGCCTGCAAATATTCTCGTTGATACATCCTCTTTCATATCGAATGTTGAGATTGTGCATTTAATACTGATATTCATAATAAATCTGATCAATAACAGTGCATGTGCATTTTTTTAAACAAAAAAACACACAAATTTTGGCCAAAAGTCTTAATTCTTTTAAAAACTATATCAACCGACTTGAAATCGAAGAATAAAGGGATTGTAGTAAATTCTACCAACAAAATAATAGATAATTTCGCATTTTATGAAGGCCTATTTCCATTTTCTGGGTTGAAAATGTGACAATATTCATTAATATATCCAAGTCTCCGATATGCAGTAAAAAAAGCTAAATTTCTGAAAATTGAATTTTCAAGTTTGAGACATAATAAGTTTGTGACTAAAAACGACATCGATTTGGAATTTTGTCCACTTAATAATTGTATTTTAGGAAAGTTTTCTAGAAATTTTCGAGGCGATTCCTTTATTTTCTTTAGATTTATGGTAAATCATGTATTTCGCAATTTTTCAATTTTTGGGAAAAAAATCTCAAAATTGCACTTTTCGTACTAAAATCTCAGCCGAATTACCATTTTATCACCCATGAATAGTATCAACTTGTAGAAAATTTATTTATCTTTCATATGACACTAATTTTGTGGCAAATGAATGTTTGTGTCGGAATCTATGTACGAAAATCCAAATCCCATGAATATGGCGGCCATTTTGGACGCCATCTTGAATTTGAACCCCATGGGACAATATTTCGTTTTGGGAACATCTAAATTCATTCACTACACATCTTACGGATTACAAAAATGTAGGTTAAAAAAATATATCATTCGGGTGCATGGGAACCCTATCTCTCTCCCCTACTACTAGTTCATGAAACTTGGACATAAGGTCAATCAAGTATTACTGAACATCCTACCTGAGTTTTAGGTCACATGACCAAGGTCAAAGGTCATTTTGGGTCAATGAAATTAGACCATGTTGGGAGAATTATTTTCAGTCACGTGACCAAGGTCAAAGGTCATTTAGGGTCAATGAACTTTGGTCAAGTTGGGGGTATTTGTTGAATTACTATCATAACTTTGAAAATTTATGGATCTAGTTCATGAAACTTGGACATAAGGTTAATCAAGTATGAGTGAACATCCTGCCTGAGTTTCAGGTCACATGACCAAGGTCAAAGGTCATTTAGGGTCAATGAACTTTGGCCGTGTTGGGGGTATTTGTTGAATTACCATCATAACTTTGAAAATTTATGGATCTAGTTCATGAAACTTGGACATTAGGTTAATCAAGTACCACTGAATATCCTGTGCGAGTTTCAGGTCACACGACCATGGTCAATGGTCATTTAAGGTCAATGAACTTTGGCCGTGTTGGGGGTATTTGTTAAATAACCATCCTAACTCTGAAAGTTTATGGATCTAGTTCATAAAACTTGGACATCAGAGTAATCAAGTATCACTGAACATCCTGTATGAGTTTCAGGTCACATGACCATGGTCAAAGGTCATTAAAGGTCAATGAACTTTGGCCGTGTTGGGGTATTTGTTAAATTACTATCCTAACTCTGAAAGTTTATGGATCTAGTTCATAAAACTTGGGATATAAGAGTAATCAAGTATCACTGAACATCCCCTGTGAGTTTCAGGTCACAAAACCAAGGTCAAAGGTCAGTTAAGGTCAATAACAATAAACTTAGGGCATGTTGGGGTAATTGTTGAATTGCTATCATAACTTTGAAAGTTTATGGATAGAGTGAATGAAATGTGGACTTGGGTGTAGTTGACAAGTCTTAAGTCACCGTTCAAATGTCATTTATGGTCAATGAACGTGGTATTATGTCATTATATGAATGGTGTTTTTGTGAATGATTATTTTATAGTAGTTTTCAAAGTTAGCACTGCTGCTATGTTAAATCGCGTAATGCAGGCGAGACTGCCAGAGGCGTTCCACTTGTTTCTTTCAATTCAGCACTCTGTTCTTTCCCATATTTTCCCTCAGGCAGGAAATCTGTCAGTTGTTTGTCAGTTACCATGACAAAACCTTCCATGATTTTTGCAACACCTGCTTTGTCATTTCCAATTCCCCAATGAGTTCGTCCCAGAGTTCACTATCATCAAGAACGAATTCAGGGAACACACCGATCTTACTTTCCAGCACCTCAGAACTATCATCCTGCCACTTCTTTAATTTCTCTTACATTGTTTGCACATATTTATATTGCTCCAGATAGTGGACATTGCTATGGAGCATTTGCCAGAATGGACCAGTTATTGTGAAGTATACTAGCCCTAGTGCCCTTATAATAGCAATTATTTCCTCACAACCTGAATCGTGAAGTACACTTTCAAGCTTCAGATTTAAATCTCCCTTATAGTTTTGCAAGAACGTTTTGATATGTTCACGATGTTTAAACAAACCAGCAGCACCCATGAAAAAATTATTAAATCTATTCATGCGAAAACTCGTCACATGGGACTTCATTCCAAGATGCTCTGAACAGAAGGAATCCCACTGGTCCTTACACCCATTCTTTTGGTCTCCCCGGGGTCCAAATACATCACAAGCTGTTCTTACAAAACGAGCACTTGCAGATTCACTTGCGGGGAATCTGGAAAACTTGCCGTGCCTGTCTCTACCTAATCCATTCCCCTGTTCTTCTATGATCTTTTTTTCAAATTCTTTAAGAACAGTCTCACATTTATTTGATAATCCCAGAAGGAAGTGAGCGTTACAGAAGAGAAATTCCAAATCGACTGAATCTTCTCCAAGTAAAGAATCTCGGTATTCAGAAAGTTTGGCTTTAAAAGCTTTGTTGACACTCGACCTATCCGACATGACAGCCATCATTTTCTTAAACATTTCTTTACAAGCCTGTTCTTTTTCACTTTCATCTGCAATTTCTCTGAGCTCTTCCATCATTGTGATAACATTGTCTAGCTATGTGTTTGAATTTTCGACCGCCACCGATGCAAATCCCCCCAGACAACGTTTCCCCGCTATCTAGCGTTATTTGCTGCCCTACAATTTTGTTTCCATCCCTGGAAGTGCCATCCCCATGTAAAGTCCACCCCTCACATTTGGAAATGCCTTCCCTAATCTGTATCTTACTCAGAACATGAGCCCGATCCATGAAGTTATAAGCTGTTTTTAGCAGTCGCACGACCGATGTCGCCCGCACAGTGCGCTGTACTGTGATACCTAATACTATTAAACCCTCATCCTATTTGGACGAGCCCCATCCTCAAAGTGGAAAGCATTTGTCGTTGCTCGTCCCTGACACTGCTTCCTCCAACAATGCCAAGATATCAATGCCACATTTACTTTGTTTTTAATTCTGAATTTAGTTACCAAAAATTATTTGGCTCCCCCCCCCCCCCGATAACAGGCAGAGAATGTAAGAGGAGCGGGAGCAGAGGAGGAACAATTTGAAGAAAGCGTCAGAGCTTCCGTGCTCCCTATAGGGGGAAAACTCCCCCCTATAGGGAGCGCCTTTCGCGTGGAATTGTCTCCTGTGCTCCTCTGGTACTTCTCCTACAGTGCAAAGCAAGCTCATGCTTTGAAATGTGCCGCAAGATATCAGTCACTGACACAATGATGTCCTTTGCCCGTAGCTCCTTCATCTTGGCTATTTTCAAGGCATCAAGTTCAGTAGGATCCCACAAGAAGATACAGCGACTCAGCTGATTTAAAAATGAGCTGTACAAGGGATGACTCTCTGAAGTGCAACCGCCTGAAAACGTGGGTGGAATTGTCTCCTCTACTCCTCTGGTACTTCTCCTACAGTGCAAAGCAAGCTCATGCTTTGGAATGTGCGGCAAGATATCAGTCACTGGCCCAATGATCTCCTTTGCCCAGAGTTCTTGCATCTTGGCTATTTTCAAGGCATGAAGGTCATTAGGATCCCACATGAAGATACATTGACTCGGCTGATTTAAAAATGCACTGTACAAGGGATGACTCTCTGAAGTGCAACCACCTGAAAATGTGGGTGGAATTGTCTCCTCTACTCCTCTGGTACTTCTCCTACAGTGCAAAGCAAGCTCATGCTTTGGAATGTGCGGCAAGATATCAGTCACTGGCCCAATGATCTCCTTTGCCCGGAGTTCTTGCATCTTGGCTATTTTCAAGGCATCAAAGTCCGTAGGATCCCACATGAAGATACAGCAACTCAGCTGATTTAAAAATGCACTGTACAAGGGATGACTCTCAGATGTGCAACCGCCGCATGAAGTGCCAAATATCCAACCTTATAGGCACATCATTCCACAGATGGAAGAGTTTTCTAACTGGCATGGACCCGCAGCAATCTCTATCAACATAGAGAGTCTCCGTATTCGGTATCCCTGCAGATCTGTATCTGGCCATGATACCTTCTTAGCAAAGAATATTAAGGAAAAATGTAAATCAATATAATAGTAGGGAGGACGATGAAATTTTTAATTTGTGAAGGAACCCTAACAAGTTTGGCATCATTGGAAAGCTTGTAAAATGAGAAATAGAACGGTGCTAAAATCAGCTCAGTAACTTATAGACTTACAGATATATTTCAAGTTAAAACGTAGAAGATTCAGCGTTTCATTCTGCCTGTTTTTAAATATAGAACGTCAGATTTACAACAATCCAACATCAGCTAGCAAAATTAACTTGAATTTTTAGATCCATCTACCCAAATTTGGTATCATAGGAAAGTTTATTTAAAAAGACATCTGATGGCATTTAACCCATTGAAGGTGAGTCTCTAGTATACTCTGGCTGGAGTCATTGGAAATGCTTGTTATATCAAAATCAGCTCGTTTTCAAAGGGTTTAAAGTAAGATGTTACTTCGCAGTTTTGCCAAGATAAGCAACCTTTTGTACAAAGAAACGTGATGCTGACTTCTTGGGAAATATGAATTCTGAGTCTAGTAACTGGTCTAATTGTAATTTCACTTCATCTATCCTTTTTCTTTTGTTAAGGTTCTGGTATGTTGATCTAAGAATTTCAATCTTATATTTGTATGCACTGCGAGAAGGTTTTTCCAATGCATCATCTGATTTAATGACTTCATTAATGGCACCAGCTATTCCATGATTGTTAATTAGAGTAATCACTTCTCTATCCTTCATCTTGGTACTTAAATTCTACAAAATAGTCTGTTTGATTTTATGTTCAGTAAAAGTGTGAACTTCATAAATATTTCCATCTAACTTCATCATTTCCATAACCTTGCTGCGAGTAGGCCTATTCTATATTCTATACGGTCTTCTGAACAACATTCCAAGTTGGTATAAATGTGTCTTTGTTTCTGCACCATCACTTTGCTTAACATATCTAATGCCTATATCTAGATATCAAATCCTTTTCTTCTAATTATAAAATAATCCTAAACTTTCCTGTTTCCAACCCATTGCGCCACTTCAATGGCCATTCCAAGCTCTCTCCACCCCGGCCTATTTCTTGCCACTAACTCCTAGTAATATCTGGCCTCGAGATTTTATCTCCCAAATATTAGACTAACAAAGTCCTTTTTATACCAACAACTTTCTATGTTCAACCTGGTCCATAACAAGACATAAAAACTTAACATTCCAACCATTCTAACTCATTGCATTAGAATCATGTAAATGTTCCAATTAAATATTTGGAAAATAACTTAGAATTAATACACTACCACTGTCGCTCGTCTTGAACTCGACTATCATAAAGCTGCCGAATTTCATTCCTTGTTTGGGATTGAATAGAAGAAATATAGAAGAAAACATGGTGAGGACTGCTTAAATTCTTCCCTATCCGGGATTGAATGTAATAAACACTGAAAAAAACATGGTGAAGACTGCTTAAATTTGTTCCCTGTTCAGGATTGAATATAAGGAAACAGCTATGAAGTCATCTCGGTTGGACAGGACGTTCGGTAGACGGTGCCCAGTGTACGCGATGATGAACAGTGATGGCTGGTATGGAGTACTGAGTACGCGATGCATGATGACAAGACAGAGTACTGAGTACGCGATGCACGATGGCAAGTACAGAGTACCGAGTATGCGATGCATGACGAACAGTACAGGGTGTGGCAGGCGTATCGGCAAGTGAAGACCGGCGAGCGAGATGAGTGTGGTGCAACTGAACTTGATTCATCCATCAAGACGTTCCTTATTCAGGATTGTCAATTGTTCTGCTGGATTGGTGACAATCCTTATTCACGGTATTTTAGACTTCCTTCTGCCGACTGCTGTAACTGTTGGCGACGTTCCTTATTCAGGATTGTCACTTGTCGAACCTCTCATTTCTGCTGCCGTCCAATATACTTTGTTTGAGCTTGCCCTCTCGATACTTCCAACGCCAGCCGATTTCGTCGTAGGGAAGGGGGGTCATATTCTTCCATGCACTATACAATAAAATCTACATCCACATTCTCATTTCAATCGACTTCTCTGACTTAAAAACAGTCTACACCATTTTCAGAGACACATCATAAAATAACATCTGAATATTAATCTTACAACTACATAAAAATATTCATCTCGTCATTCAGGCTTCAAGCCTAAAATTTCTATAAAGAACTTCGAAATTCCAGTTCTGGCAAATTTAATTAAAAATTCCTTTTTATAGAGAAAGGGGGATATTATGTAACCTTAAGAAGTTTAAAAGAAATATTCCTCTCACTATTCTTGCCAAGGTCAAACGCTTGGACTATCAACTGTAAGAATGGACTAAAGAACAAACTCAACTGTCTTGGGGTTCCCTCTGAACAAATACTCTCTAAGATGCAAAGTGAAGAAATTTTCACCCCCTGCCCCTTTTATACCCCTAGCTATCGGCCCCTATCGCCTGACAAAAACTTGACTTGCCCGCTTACGTGATTGGCCAAAAGTTTGTGACGTCATCACCCACGAAATACAGACTGAACCATTTCCGGTAGGGAATAATCACTTCTAGTGACTAAAATAGGATCAATTTATCATAATAGGGAAAAATAGAGCATCAAGATCCTCACTTCAAAGACATTTACAAGGTAAGTGACAATTTATCGAGAAAACTCGCTCCGTGCATCGCCGTGCACGCCATTAACCTAACCTTGTCCCACGTACTAAATCCTATGTATTGCTGTGGTTCTAAGAATAGCACAATTCGCCTCTGTTACTATGCTCATTGACTGCTGTAGTAAACACACTCAGCTGATTTTACTACGTTCATTCAAGATTCAAAACAAACAACAGCTGTGAGTGGTGGCATTGTATTAAAGTGAAATTTTGAGAAGATTTTGTATAATTAATTCTGGCTGGAGGTAAGCACAGATCTAAATAGAAAATATTAAAAGAAAATTTTGAAAATTTTTTTGGGTATTCTTCACACTGCCCCCCTCTTACTAAATCGCTGTCCCAGCGATTCAATTTAAAACACTTACTAGGCCCTATTCCAAAATATACAAACTTTAACAGATTCAATCGAATTAATTTCTTGAAACATTCAGATCTAAGAATGGAATACACAGTATCAATACAATTAAAATCGTTTCATCACTTCTTCAACAAATCATCTTACACTTTCATTCACATGTATATACAAGGTAATAAGATGATCGCATCAACTCGGCTTCATCAGTCTCTTCGCATGTCATAATAGTTGGCTAGTAATGATAGACCATTCGATGTCAAAATATGCTTGTAGAAAATTTGTACTCAAATTGTCAAATTAAAAGCTACTTCTGTTCATCGAAATGGTATACTGTCTTCTTTTCTTCATGTACCCTCCTCTCCCCGTAGGCTGTTACATAAGTAGTTGTGTACACCTCCACTTTATTTACTTGTATGTATCCTATCCGTGGCTTTTTCACCTTCAAGGTTATATCCACGTCCTCCTCAGTGGTTACCCTGAGTTCTCTCTTATGTGACGTGGAGTCCTCAGCCACCCCCTGACTAGATTCTCCTTGATGCATGGGGTCCTCTTCCTCCTCCTCAGGTTCTTCATCCCCAGAGTCCCCTGACTCTTCCTCCGAGCTCTCCTCTTCCTCTGCATGGAGGTCAAGTGCGTCCCTATTGTCTTTTTCTGTTTCCCCTGACTGTTCTTCCGTCTTCCTCCTCCTCCACAGGTACTTCCTCGAGCTTCTTCTCCTTCCTGTCCTCCTGTACCTCATCTTTCTTCTTTTCCTTCCTGTCCTCTCCTTCACGCTTTCTTTCCTTCCTGTCATCTTTATCTTCCTTCCTTTCCTTGCTCTCCCTTTCTGTCTTCTTTTCTTCCTCCCACTTGTCCCTTCTCCTCTCTCCTTCACGCTTCCTCAGATGTCCCGTCGTCGCCGCAGTGTAGTTTATATACTTCGCCTCTTGTTTTCTACTATTGTGCATCCTCCCAAAATGCCTGGTCATCTCCGACCTCCCCTCTGTCTCATATGAGCAATACGTGCATCTGAGGGTCATGGTGGCCTCGTGCTCCTGCATGTGTTGCTGGTACTTGTACCCCTTGATACTCTTTTTACAAATGTGACAGTACAAATAAGGCATAAGGTAGTTGTCATAAGTGCTTGTTAATCGTCAGACCTTATGAGCTTAATATTTATATCTATTTGGCATCACCCTTTTCCTAGTAGGGTTTCTCCTTCCTGGATCAGACGTCAACCAATTTTTCAGTTTAGGACCAGTGTAGACTTTCAAGCGGTCAATGTGAATCACTTTGGGCTTACACCAGGGGTGTGAGCGTTCAGATTTTTTTTTTTTTCAGCTTATTTTTGGCCTTCCTCTGTACAAAAAGTATGGGAGCTCTTTCTATTTCAGACTTTTTCAACACTTCAGCTTTTTTCAGATCTTTTTATTTGTAACCACTCACACCCCTGGCTTACACGTATCTGATTGCTGTATGCGGTACACAACATCTGACAATCTTTCAATAACCATATATGGGCCACTCCATTTATACCGTCCATCAACTTTGGACACAACCTTCTTCTGCGCAGTACTCCATGCAGCCAAACCCAATCACCCTCAGCAAATCTTCTTGGGAAAGTATTACGATCATAAGATATAGCCTGCTTTTCAGCAGCTAACTCAAGTTTCTCTCTAGCCATTTCATGTGCATCTCTAATTCTATCTCGAAGTTGCTCGGAATAATCCATTTCTCTCTTTCTTCCTGTCCTCCTGTACCTCATCTTTCTTCTTTTCCTTCCTGTCCTCTCTTTAACGCTTTCTTTCCTTCCTGTCATCTTTATCTTCCTTCCTTTCCTTGCTCTCCCTTTCTGTCTTCTTTTCTTCCTCCCACTTGTGCCTTCTCCTCTCTCCTTCATGCTTCCTCAGATGCCCCGTCGTCGCCGCAGTGTAGTTGATATACTTCGCCTCTTGTTTTCTACTATTGTGCATCCTCCCGAAATGCCTGGTCATCTCCGACCTCCCCTCTGTCTCATATGAGCAATATGTGCATCTGAGGGTCATGGTGGCCTCGTGCTCCTGCATGTGTTGCTGGTACTTGTACCCCTTGATACTCTTTTTACAAATGTGACAGTACAAATGAGACATCTGCAGTGAAGAAAAGAAAACACAGGTAGTTGTAATAAGTGCAGGTTAACCGTTAGACCTTATGAGCTTAATCTTTGTATCTTTTTGGCATCACCCTTTTCCTAGCAGGGTTTCTCCTTCCTGGATTAGACATCAACCAATTTTTCAGTTCAGGACCAGTGTAGGCTTTCAAGCGGTCAATGTGAATCACTTTGGGCTTACACGTAGCTGATTGCTGTATGCGGTACATAACATCTGACTATCTATCAATAAACATATATGGCCCACTCCATTTATACTGTACATCAACTTTGGACACACCCTTCTTCTGCGCTGTACTCCATGCAGCCAAACCCAATCACCCTCAGCAAATCTTCTTGGGAAAGTATTACGATCATAAGATATAGCCTGCTTTTCAGCAGCTAACTCAAGTTTCTCTCTAGCCATTTCATGTGCATCTCTAATTCTATCTCGAAGTTGCTCGGAATAATCCATTTCTCTCTTTCTTCCTGTCCTCCTGTACCTCATCTTTCTTCTTTTCCTTCCTGTCCTCTCCTTCACGCTTTCTTTCCTTCCTGTCATCTTTATCTTCTTTCCTTTCCTTGCTCTCCCTTTCTGTCTTCTTTTCTTCCTCCCACTTGTCCCTTCTCCTCTCTCCTTCACGCTTCCTCAGATGTCCCGTCGTCGCTGCAGTGTAGTTTATATACTTCGCCTCTTGTTTTCTACTATTGTGCATCCTCCCGAAATGCCTGGTCATCTCCGACCTCCCCTCTGTCTCATATGAGCAATATGTGCATCTGAGGGTCATGGTGGCCTCGTGCTCCTGCATGTGTTGCTGGTACTTGTACCCCTTGAAACTCTTTTTACAAATGTGACAGTACAAATAAGGCAAATCTGCAGTGAAGAAAAGAAAACACAGGTAGTTGTAATAAATAGATGCAGGTTAACCGTTAGTCCTTATGAGCTTAATCTTTATATCTATTTGGCATCACCCTTTTCCTAGCAGGGTTTCTCCTTCCTTGATTAGACATCAACCAAATTTTCAGTATAGGACCAGTGTAGGCTTTCAAGCGGTCAATGTGAATCACTTTGGGCTTACACCAGGGGTGTGAGGGTTCAGATTTTTTTTTTTTTTCAGCTTATTTTTGGCCTTCCTCTGTACAAAAAGTATGGGAGCTCTTTCTATTTCAGACTTTTTCAACACTTCAGCTTTTTTCAGATCTTTTTATTTGTAACCACTCACACCCCTGGCTTACACGTATCTGATTGCTGTATGCGGTACACAACATCTGACTATCTATCATTAAACATATATGGGCCACTCCATTTATACCGTCCATCAACTGTGGACACACCCTTCTTCTGCGCTGTACTCCATGCAGCCAAACCCAATCACCCTCAGCAAATCTTCTTGGGAAAGTATTACGATCATAAGATAAAGCCTGCTTTTCAGCAGCTAACTCAAGTTTCTCTCTAGCCATTTCATGTGCATCTCTAATTCTATCTCGAAGTTGCTCAGAAATAATCCGTTTCTTTCTTCCTGTCCTTCTCCTCTACCTCCTCTTTCTTCTTTTCCTTCCTGTCCTCTCCTTCACGCTTTCTTTCCTTCCTGTCATCTTTATCTTCCTTCCTTTCCTTGCTCTCCCTTTCTGTCTTCTTTTCTTCCTCCCACTTATCCCTTCTCTCTCCTTCACGCTTCCTCAGATGTCCCGTCGTTGCTGCAGTGTAGTTTATATACTTCGCCTCTTGTTTTCTACTATTGTGCATCCTCCCAAAATGCCTGGTCATCTTCGACCTCCCCTCTGTCTCATATGAGCAATATGTGCATCTGAGGGTCATGGTGGCCTCGTGCTCCTGCATGTGTTGCTGGTACTTTGTACCCCTTGATACTCTTTTTACAAATGTGACAGTACAAATAAGGTAGAGACTATATTGGCGTCGATCCGGCAGGTCATTAATATTCATGAGCTTGGAGATCTCGTTCGACCGCTGACGTTGCTCATTAATATTAATATTACGGTAACACATTGGGAATCGCGGGTGCGCCTCACCGCTTTACTGTATGTCGAGTGCAGTAACAAAATATTTTCAATCCCCATTTATATCAATGTGCATAAAATAGGCGTCGATTCAGCATCTTTGGCGCTAATCCGGCAGTTTTTATGAAATAAACCAAAATAATGACAATGAACCCAAATCAATGTGTTGGTTTGTCCAACTTGATGGAGCAGACAGCATATGGAGCTAGTAAAGCAGAAATCATTAGAGGAAAACGATTCACAACTTGTGTATTTTCAATATTCCCCATTTATATCAATGTACATAAAATAGGCGTCGATTCAGCATCTTTGGCGCTAATCCGGCAGTTTTTATGTAATAAACCAAAATAATGACAATGAACCCAAATCAAAGTGTTGGTTTGTCCAACTTGATGGAACAGACAGCACGGAGCTAGTAAAGTAGAAATCATTAGAAGAAAAAGATTCACAACTTGTTTTTTTTCAATTCCCCATTAATATCAATGTGCATAAAATAGGCGTCGATTCAGCATCTTTGGCGCTAATCCGGCAGTTTTTATGAAATAAACCAAAATAATGACAATGAACCCAAATCAATGTGTTGGTTTGTCCAACTTGATGGAGCAGACAGCATATGGAGCTAGTAAAGTAGAAATCATTAGAGGAAAACGATTCACAACTTGTGTATTTTCAATATTCCCCATTTATATCAATGTACATAAAATAGGCGTCGATTCAGCATCTTTGGCGCTAATCCGGCAGTTTTTATGGAATAAACCAAAATGATGACAATGAACCCAAATCAATGTGTTGGTTTGTCCAACTTGATGGATAAGACAGCATGGAGCTAGTAAAGTAGAACTCATTAGAGGAAAAAGATTCACAACTTGTATAATTTCAATCCCCATTTATATCAATGTGCATAAAATAGGCGTCGATTCAGCATCTTTGGCGCTAATCCGGCAGTTTTTATGTAATAAACCAAAATAATGACAATGAACCCAAATCAATGTGTTGGTTTGTCCAACTTGATGGAACAGACAGCACGGAGCTAGTAAAGTAGAACTCATTAGAGGAAAAAGATTCACAACTTGTATAATTTCAATCCCCATTTATATCAATGTGCATAAAATAGGCGTCGATTCAGCATCTTTGGCGCTAATCCGGCAGTTTTTATGTAATTAACCAAAATAATGACAATGAACCCAATTCAAAGTGATTGCAAATTAACAAGGTTAACATTTTTCTTTTCTCAAAATATCACAACCCCTACAAGGAAAAAATCAAATCCAACAGACATTTTCCCGCAAAATAACAACGTCATACCCGGGGAAGGGGGGGGGTTGGGGCCCGTTACATTGACGAGTGGATACCATGCGCGACCAAAATACACGTAAAAAGGATGTCTTTTTCAAGATACGTGACGTGATAAGGGTGTAAAAAACACTAAAATAATGAAAAAAGGGTATCTATCTCGTTAGGAAAGTTACGTCGTGTTTAGGGTCAAATTTGCGGGGATGATAAAAATTAAAATGTTTCATAAAAGATGTCCTTTTCCCCAAAACATTATGTGTTTAGAGTCCGATTTGCTCGAGGTGTGGGGCCGGTGTGTAAAGGTAAAACCGACCACCGAATAAAATATCGCTGTACTTGTTATTAAGGGGTTCATTTCAGGGATTACTTCCCAAGAGTATCGTTTTATTTCCAATAATTGTTTAGGGTAGGGTTTCACACGTCAATACTTGTTAAGGGGTGCATTTTCAGAATGGTATCCACTCGTCAATGGAAGTGCCCCCCCCCCCCCCCGGACGTCATTCCATTTGAAGACGAGGGAGGAGGGGGACAGCCAGGAGTTGAGGACGGCGAAGAAATAGAAGAGGGAGAAAAGAAATCTTAACTAGAAGGGGAAAAATAGAATGAAAGAGAAAGAAAAATAATAAGGAATGAGAGGAAGGAGAAAGAAACAAGTGGAATGCCTCTGGCCGTCTCACCTGCATCACGCGATTCAATATAGCAGCAGTGCTGATTTTGAAAACTACTATAACTCGCACAAGATGTTCAGTGATACTTGGCTACTCTTATTTCCTCGTTTTATAAACTAGACTAATACACTTATAGAGATATGATGGTAATTCAACAAATACCCCCAATTTGTCCAAAGTTCATTGACCCTAAATGACCTTTGACCTTGATCATGTGACCTGAAACTTGCACAGGATGTTCAGTAATACTTGATTACTATTATGTCCAAGTTTCATGAATCAGATCCATAAACTTTTAAAGTTATGATGGTAATTCAACAGATATCCCCAATTCGGCCAAAGTTCATTGACCCTAAATGACCTTTGACCTTGGTCATGTGACGTGAAACTCATGCAGGATGTTCAGTGATACTTGATTAACCTCATGTATAAGTTTCATGAACTAGGTCCATATACTTTCTAAGTTATGCTGTCATTTCAAAAACTTAACCTCGGGTTAAGATTTGGTGTTGAAGCCGCCGTCGCCGGAAAAGCGGCGCCTATAGTCTCACTCTGCTATGCAGGTGAGACAATAAAAAGGAAACGAAAACATGTGGAGATGATAATTAATTTGAAGCTAACACTGCAGTGCTAAATGTGAACAAAATAACTTGGTCCAAAACACATCACATAAACTCACAATACCATATCACATATTCATCTACCACTACAGGATGCATACCACTGAGACACGGGGGGGGGGGGGGGGGGGGGGACAATTTGAGTTTATCAACATTTGAAAACACAGAACACAATGAAAACATATATTGTATTTACACACCTGAAACAGTGATTCAACATCATGTTTCATTTATTCATTTCATTCTTCAGCATCTTGAGAGTTTAACATAATTTATCTTATAATCACTTGCATCTTCATGAAAAATGAGAGAATATTTTAGCTCAGTTTTCACACATATTTCTCTAAGGGTAAATAATGTCTAATTTACACTGCTCTTTGTACAGTCTCCCACCCTGACAGTTGCCTGCACGACAATGCTGGTGATTCACACTTTGATAGGTTGGAGATGATTGTGTATAAATGATAGTACATAGAATTTTGATCTCTGTTTTTTTATCGCTGTCAAATTAGTTAAATATCAAACTTGGCAATTGGTCCCCACTAACCCATTGAATTCAACCTAGAAAGAAGAAATTTCACAGCAGTTTAGTCAAATACATTTGTACTAGTAAAAATGTCTTTATCATCTAAAATTTTGTAGGATTTACCATAACTGTACACTATCCTCAACAGTTGGATCCTTATCATCTGATTTGTACATGTACAAGCAATGGGTCCACCATGTTTACACATTTGGTAGTATTTCTATTGTATACCCAGTGGTCACTTTGAGGGAATGTATGGTAAGAGTACAAAAGCTTTCATCTACTGGGTGGGCGTTTCATAAGGCTGTTCAAAAGATACAATTGACTTTACAAATGACAGTGAAAGCTCTTGTGCAACCAGTATGATAAATGAGAATAATAGTACCAAAGAAAATACCCCCAGTTGTTCTTAAAGTAATTTGTAACTTACCAATAGTTTTGTGAGCCTCCCCGTCCATATTTCTCTCCTGGGCATGGAGTAGCAAATTAAAGTGCTCAATCATTTATTTATGACACCGCCACACTGGTGTTAATGCGGATTAAGCATTTGTAAGTAATACTTTCCCCTTAAATTGATCAAATTTGTGTTACCATGGCAAGCGATAAAAAATCTTAAAAGACCCACTCATTAATACTGTAAGTTGGAAAAATCATCACTTATACATTTTCAAGTTTCTTCATATTATATCCGTGTAATGCTTTACTTTCATCATAATTATTCTTCTTTCCTTTATTTGCTGCTACAGATATTCTTACAGAATCAAGAACGTGTGATTTTAAACTCGTCCAACATTTTCTTATCACATGTTTACATTTAATAAATTACAAGCCAATCTGAAAGACTACTGGAATGACTATTTTTATTATGTGTTTTAGTTCTACAGTATTCACTCAGTGAAATGAATGTGTGGCTACACAGCAAATAAAGAAATCAGATAACGTACATTTTACTTCAAATTATGCCAGAAAATGTAGTATTCATATTAATCACATGATGGAAAAATCCTACAAAGTTAACAGACATGTTTTAACTGGAATTATTTCAGAATAAGAAGAGCTTCATTGACACTAAAGATAAAACAATTTTGCAGTTTATTGACCACTTTACCAATTTGAGATTCCCATCACACTTTTCAAACATTTAAACTTTGTCATTATTCATGAAATTTTGTTAAAATTTTCAATAATCTGTTTCTCTGATTTTTTTGGTTTCCTTCAAAGTAATTTACAAGGGTTGGATTGCCCTTTAAACAATAATTCACTCGCCCTCTACCTTTAACCTCATATGATCAGAACTGTAGCCAAAGGTCAATAAAAATGCCTTCACTCATTCTTAAGCATTACTACATTAATGCAATATTTGACCAAAGTGTAATGGAATCTATTCATACCATCATTCTCCAAGTAATCATGGAAAGAATAAGTGGGACAAACAGATGGACTGACAAACAAAATGCCCCCAGCAGGCCATCGCCTTTGTTGGCCGACGCATACAACATACTAGATTACATCATAAATTGTCTTAAAGAAGACCTTAACAGCGTAATTTCAAGGATTTAGAACAGTGCTCCAAAATTGGTATACCTATAAATAGTATATGGAAGCAAAGCCATGGCCTGTATTAAAGATCATTCAATTTAGTTTATGAGAAAAATGTATTGTAACCAAATTCTCTCCAAGATAATCTGAACTCATCTTGGAGGCGTTTCACAAAGAGTGTTGGACTAAAATTGGTACTTGAATTCCCATTTGCATGTACAATATAACGCATCAGCTCATTGGTCAGATTATGCACAGGGTGAGTGTGCTACCAAGTATCCATCAATGACACAAAGCGTTAAACAACATGTGCACGTTTGCGTCTAAGTTTGACTTTCAGTCACACTTAAATCTTTGTGTAACACCACTCTGGTGATATATGAATTACACAAACGTTTTCATTAAAAAATCAAATCTCCAGGATTGTTAAGACATCGCCATTAATTTTGAGGGTAAATAAAGAGCATTTTCTGGAAATAAAAAGCTCCATAATTCATTCAATTGTGCTCAAAATCATAAATAGAATTGTTTGCTTCACAATATGCATGGATGTCAAGGCATATAATTAAAAAAATGGAAATGTCATTATAGGTTTATAGATGCATTCTGTCTGTTCTGTTCGTATCACAATGAATCCATTTGCGATACATTTACATGCATTCATTGGAAACTGGAGTGGATTGGTCATTAGTACTTTTTCTTCACCTATATCATGAAAAGCAATGTCTCTGAGCACGACATTTAGGTAATTCTAACCAAACCAACATATTTCTCATTATTATGAAGCAGTAATAGGCTAATGAAGAAAAAGATTGAAATTACTTCCATGCGATGTGTATCAAACTAAATAATTACGGAGGGTTGACCAAAATGGCCTCTCATCCTGTGTATATCATAATCGTATAAATGTCATATCCGTGGCTAAAACCTTACAGGTATATAGCATAGTAAACAAAGTGTTGGCTGAGTTACAACCCCCTTATCATGGACAAACAAATGACATAAAAGAAAGTAAATTATATCCATGCAATATGCAGGGAAATAATTAATTACAGGGGGTTAACCAGAATGGCCTCTCGTCCTGTTTAATGTCACTCTATTCATACTGTGCCCTGCAAATGGGGCACTCATAGTCTCCTTCTGGTGGCTTGGTTAAAGCGACGCACTGCAGATGCATCCACCTCCCACAAACATCACACTGGGTCCATGTATTAAACTTCTTTTGCACATTTCCTTTCGCACCTTTTCCAAGACACTCAAGCATGTCACAGACCTTTCTTTGATTTACTGGTGCCACTGCGTGGCTCAGGAGAGCATTCCACACATATATGCGCATTGCTGCAGCATAATGTCCAACAGTAGGAGGATCTATTCCTTGTACCACAGCTAGTGCATTCTAGAAGAGAATGAATTAAAATATATTCCACATTAAAGTCATTGTTAGATCTTATTACATATATTGACCTTAAAGATAAACTTTATTCTATTAATGAAATTTCATTACAAAATAAACTGGTTCAGGGCACTCACTAAATGTTAATTATACACTGCATTTTGTCTGCCTCTCCAATATTCCTCCCAGGCCCCTACAGCTCCACCTTTTTGTCAAGATCCATTAGACGGCCAACCTCAGCACCCATCAATATCCATGAGCAAAAATGGAAAATTGATTTTGTAAGATAATTCAAAGGAGTACCCTGCATCTACTCAGGGTACTGAAAACAATGGGCAATAAATCATTAAATGCCTAATAATAGTTGCAACAAATGTGCATTAAATCAAAGCATCATAATGAAAGTGATAAGCCAAGGCTCCACATTAACTTTTTTTGGTGGTGGCCCGTTCGGGCCACCAAAACCATCAAATAATTTTTTTTGGTGGCCCGATATTAAAGTTTGGTGGCCCGAAAAATATAAAGAAAAACATTAAAAATGAATAAAACAAACTTCTGAATTTATTCTGCAGCCACTACCACTAAGTTCCTTTCACTTTATACATCTTAGTGTAGTAGGTTTCACGGTACACCATGTATCTTTCTTGGGCATATGTTGGTCCTGAAAAGGACCACCCAATCTCGACGTTTCGACAAGTGTGTTCTTGTCGTCCTCCTGAGGAGGAAGAAGCCATTACATATATTTTCAACAGCTGTGGCAACAGTCTATTCTGACTGGAATATAATTAAAAGCCAAGCATATAATTTTCACTTACCTTTTGGGAATGGCACATTTCTATTTTTATATCCTTTAGTTTGTATTATTTTATTTTCAGTAGAAACATATTTTTTAATCAGGCATATTCAATGGGAAGGGGTATAAATGGTTTAACCACTGTCAAAAAAAAATGAAAGAAAAAAAAAGAAAACGGAAAAAACTATATTGGAAAAAAAGTGTGAGAAAAGTCCTTCCCTATATTTGCCAAAATGTTGGGAAAAAAAATCACATTTCATATCAATGAAATGCCTTCCCAAAGTATTTACTTTCTCAAGAGTGGTTTAAGAAGTCATTTATAAACAAGAAAGAAAGAAACTGTCTGTTTGTTTAAGGCTAGAAAATACACAGCTTCGAAAGAAACCAAGTATCAACATACATACAAATGCACACGTGGGACTGTGATGTACTTGCCTATGTGTTTTTATGTGTATTAATTCATGTGGAAATCGGTCTTTTTTAGTCAAAAGAGAGGTCATAATTCCTCTTCTTAATACTTGCAAATAATCAGGGTACACCAGATTTTCGTAATATAGACTGTAGAATTTCATTTCATTGGTGTAAAAGGTGACTTTGACTTAGATTTTCAAAGTTCTGTGGAAGATTTCTCAGCAGCAACATTTTTTATCGCAGCTCCTCGAGTCTGAATAGGCTGAGCTGGATCTAGAGCACAGCTGTATGCAGTGGCTTCATGCAAAGCTCACGCCAGCCGGCCGGCGCGGCTGGCTGGATAATAGCTACTGTATGCTATAGCTGTAGGCCTAATATGCAAACTGTGTGTGTGTGTATTTGTGTGTAGATCAACAAAAAAGGCGCATGACGAACTGGCTTGCAATTTGAGCTGTAGAAAGTTGATAAATGCGTGCAAAATTGGGAGAAAAATTGCGCTACTTTGAAAATTATTGGTTGCCCGATTCGGGCCACCAAAACTTAACATTTTATCAATAATGGTTGCCCGAGGTGAATTTTTGGTGGCCCCGGGCCACCGGGCCACCGCTAATGTCGAGCCCTGGATAAGCACAAGAAGTATGATTGCAATGATATCCGATGCTTAGGTTGGCCTTCAAATGATCTGAAAGAGGTGGGCCTAATGCCATTGGCGTAATGACATCTGTCCGTGCTGCATTTCATCTTGTAAGTTTATTTAAAGGACAAGTCCACCCCAACAAAAACTTGATTTGAATAAAAAGCGAAAAATTCAACAACCATAACACTGAAAATTTCATCAAAATTGGATGTAAAATAAGTTATGGCCTTTAAAGTTTCGCTTCATTTCACAAAACAGTTATATGCAAAATTGCATATCTCGGTCAGTATGCAAATGAGGAACTGATGACATCACTCTCTCACTATTTCTTTTGTATTTTATTATATGAAATATTTTTATTTTTCTCATCATTGTCATGTGAAATGAAGTTTCATTCCTCCCTGAACACGTGGAATTCCATTATTTTAACATTTTGTGCTTCAGGCAAGGAGGTCGAAATCGTCACATTCGTAAAAATTGAAATATTGTATAATTCAAACAATAAAAAACAAAAGAAATAATGAGTGAGTGACATCATCGACTCTCTCATTGGGATGTAACTGGCTCGTTCATATAACTATTTTGTTAAAACTAAGCGAAACATTGAAATGTCATAACTTTCTAATTTTACATCCGATTTTGATTAAATTTTAAGCATTGTTCTTGTCTGATTTTTCTCTATTGATTCAAATCAACATTTTTCTGAGGTGGACTTGACCTTTAATTTTCTATGATTCCTTTACTTATATCCAGATAATTCTGGATCATCATGTGTCACTACAAGATTAAGATATCACTGACCTAGCTATGATGCATATATGCACTAGGTCTCATGAAACTGAAATTCACAAGACTACATATCCCATCGCCCAATGACCTGTGACCTATGAACTTTAACCCCAAAATCTAAACAAGATTATTTATTCATGGTGATTCATTCTTGTGGTTTACTTATCATATATGAAAGCTAGATAATGTACATGAAATGAAAAGAAACAGAAATATAATTTATTTTGGGGGTATTTATATAGAAAGGGTTTGTCAGGCTCATGATATCTCCCAAGCACTTTACAAATTTATCATTATCATGGTCACAACTTAGCCATAAGAAATACACACATATTTTGTACCCATTTTGTACTTGGCATGCAGAGAGTGCCAAATGTGGAGTTGCATCGTGCTATAGTATTCTAATGTAAAGGTAAAACATTAAGCTCTCAACCTTTCGATAGAAAGTGAAGTAAATAAATGACTATACCGCAATATCTTGACATATTGCTATGGGGAAAGAAGAATTATGGAATTCAATGAAACCTAGTTTGCAACAAGTACTTGTCAGTTTGTTACAGCTGCTTAAAAAATCTACTACATGATAAAGGTTCAATATCAATTTCAGTTACGTTTTCTTCATTATAATTCAATTTACCTGACCTCTAATTGATGATTCATTAGTATATCAAATAGATTAACTTTACAAAGTATTATTCTCACCAGCATGACAAATGCCCCACAAGAATGACTATCTGTCTGCTTGGCAGATTTAAGATGCCCGATCGTCCATTCTTTGCCATGGAGGTCACCGGTTTCTATGCCTCTGTGTTGCATGTAGCTTCTGTGATTATAAACAAACAGAAAAAGATAATTCTACAAGCAGTACATTTTCATTTGGATGACATTAAGAAAAAAAGTACTGGGCAATTCCACAGGTTGGTGAAAAATTGCAAATTTAGCATTACAAATTTCAACTATTCTTTTTTTGTCCTGCAAAAACCATGAAATTTGTGGAATCATATCAAAGTAAATCTGTTACCAATCTTTAAAATCTACAAAGTCAATGGACTCATAATTTGAGCCATTTTCTTGCTAAAAGTTTGAAAAGGGCTATGATGTAACAGTGCCTGTGGGGATAAACAACCTTGGAACATGTAAGATTTAAATAAAATTTGATCTTCAATGTTCCACAAACCATGTTCCATTGTGGAAATACAAAACAAAACCAATATGCTGAAAGTTGTTAATGAAATCATTTTCATGTACAATATGAAACCTGATGCCTCAAAACCAATTAGTCACTAAATTTTTATTTTATTCTATTTTTATTTACTTCCATTTTATTACTATTATTATTTTTTTTTTTTGGGGGGTCGCTAATCTGAAACCCGAATTTCCAAGCTGTCAAATGATATATATAACACTTTCACTCAAGTTTACTAGAAATTATATAAAACTCATGCTGAAATATTATTTACAGCTGTCAATGACATCTATATGCGGACATACTTTGTAACTCCTGTGTCAAGCTGCAATGGAAATATTACAATATATTGCAAATTCATAGGCACACACATCTCACATTTCTCAGTTGTCTTTGTGCCATTGATCACCTAACATACTGCCAAACAACCTGAAAGGCATATCTTTGGGGCTAGGGATAGCAACTACTGATACAGACAATTTATATGTCATGAAAATTTTGATAATTGCTGAAATCTTCAGCAAAATTTGAAATAAATCCCAGTTCAAGGGGGGGGGGCATGACACCATAAACACCATGCAGAATCTATTACTTTAATCTTATGTTGCCTCAATTGAGAGATGAATAGGTTATTTAGGGGCATTTCACTGTATATATATATATAAACCTGAAAATGAGAAAGGCACATATCATATGTACATATATAATTATTTTCCAGGTGGAAAACCAAAACAATCGCATATATGTTTAGCAATAATCCTGATTTTTAGCCTATATTTCAGAGACAAAAGCATTGAAAGTATGCAATATAAGATTCACATATATTCAACAAGTGGAAAAAAATTATAGAAAATGATATATTTCTATAAGAAATATTTATGCATATAATTATACCTTAAATTCAGGGAATCTCAGAACTTCTTTCATAAGTATTCTCGCCGGACATCCCTTCTTCCTTGATCCCTGAAGCCTCCTCCGTCTCTTCTTTGACCTTGGATGATCACTCTAAAATTGAAATTAAATAGAATACTGTATTAATTTTCATTCCAATTCAATAATTAAAACCATTACCAATTCAATTTACAAAAAAATATGCCTATATTCATGTCACAAGCAGTGTGTTACGATGTGTCCATCATAACATAACAAACAAAATAACAAATGTCAACAGATTCCTTTGGTTGGTTCAAATATATGTACATACCTAATTAGTGTATGGCTTCAGTAGTGATGATGTTAATGCTTTAGTGTTTAAAGCTTTGTATGTTCAGCGCATGTTCAGTTATAAATTTTCCAGTCATTTTTGTGTGTTCAGCTTTTAACATTGATAAATCATGTACTCATAATTTTCATGTGCTCGATTGTCCATTATATAAACATGAATTTAGTTTGACATAATACTCTTTCAGCACCGCTTTGTTCGAATTACCCGATAGATATTTCATTTGTACATTATTAATGTTTTTGAGAACGATACATCATTCTTCGTCTTCTTCTTAATATCATTATCATTCTTTTTCTTCTTCATTGTCTGTTCTTCTCCTTCGATTATTTCCCTTCTTCCTTTTTTCTTCTCCTCCCCTCCTCTTCACCTTTCAATGATTCCTTTGTAATATTTCATTGATGCTTCTGTTTATTCTAACAATTTTTTTTCATTTATTGTTCGCTCAAAACTGCTTTTTTAACATTATATTATGTTCCACATGGCCCCAATAGCAATCAGTCTGTAAACTGTTTGGGCTTTTTAATCGTGTATAAATAAAATCAATCTTATGTTATCTAATGAATACAGTTGCAGTCACGCTCAAACTTGTGTTGATTTTAGCACATTTTAACACATTTCCCCGAGTAAACAGTTGTCAAATTATAAGCCATCTTTTTCACATCCCATATTAGTAGGCCTATACTTCTTTAAGCATACATGTAGGTCAACAAGAGCCCCTGGAGGCAGGATTTCACCCGGATTTCACAATCTTCCCATTGGGCAGAGGCGTTCATCCCACCAATGAAAATATTGAGGGGGGGGCAAACATATCGGTTCCCCCCCAATAATTCTGCATGTTCTACTGAAAACCTGTACAGAAAACCTTGCAGAATTATGAAAATGTTTTGCCAACATGTTCAATATTTTGTGTTCACACACACATTACTACCCCCACCCCCCTTAGACTTTGGACTTACCTTTAGTTCTTCCTCTCTAGCGGTTTTCTGTCTATAAGCAGCGCATTGGTTTTTATTGCGCCCATACATACAATTCATTTTGTATGTACCAACATGAACAATGATGAA
Source organism: Lytechinus pictus (assembly GCF_037042905.1). Lineage (NCBI taxonomy): Eukaryota > Metazoa > Echinodermata > Echinoidea > Temnopleuroida > Toxopneustidae > Lytechinus > Lytechinus pictus. Next base: position 33,937,017 of record NC_087246.1, read on the forward strand.
AGGCACTCCATCATCTGGAATTACTGATGACGATGTCTCACCTACATCATGAAACCTCACTAGGCCTAGATGGTTTACACCTTTGAAAGAAATAAAACAGTAATTATGAAATTGCTGCCTATTTGATAAGATTGACTTGGAAGCTGTAAATCATGAACTTAAAGGTCAAGTCCAGCTTAGAAAAAGTTTATTTGAATAAATAGACAAGAATCAAACTAGAATAACGCTAAAATTTTATCACATCAAATGTAGAATGATAAAGTTATGCCATATTAAAGTTTCGCTTAATTATTTTTCAAAAAACAGTTTAATGCTCAAAAAAGTGATATGCAAATAAGAAAATCGATGTCACTCACTATTTCTTCTATTTACTGCAGCGCTTCTCAACCTTTTTTTACTCGAGGACCACTTTGACTCTCAAATTTTTTTTGAGGCCCACGTATTATGTCAATGTAGATTATTCTCTGTAACCATGGAAACTGTTATTAGATCCTAGTACAAAGATACTTGAAGGGGAAGATCGGACACTTCCACGATTTTTTGAAACGCCCGATAAATCCTTATTTAGGACGCCCATTAAGGGCGCCCACTTGAGTTGAGTAAGTAAACCCTCGCATATTATTGGCACGCGACAGTGTAAAACAATATATTTATGGGGAAAATGAGAGAAGGGAGTTTGGAGACGGCTCAAGGGTGGCGCATGGAAATAATTCCACGTTTTATTTCCAAGAAACCTCAGAAAATATATTTATCTCAAATTGAAGGGGGAAATAATTGAGAAAAAAATTGAAATGTAAAAATCATCAATTCCTTCAACCCTTCACCATTTCTCTCAATATGTTTTGTAAGGTCAAAAAAGGTTGTTAGTTACTCAACACAGTAGCCTGTAGGGCACTCTTCTCGAGCATTTCATTACATGGTCTATGTACCGGTACTGTCCGATCTTCTGCTTGTAGTATCTTTGAATAGTAGTAGATCTAGATATCTTTATTTAAGGCAAGTAGTACTAACGTAGTAGTAGTACCGTATGTGACACAGTCAATGAAAGACGACAGTTTTAACGTTACTCCCCTTTAACGTTAGGCCTAACAAAATGAAAATTCTTTAACAATCTGCTGCATGCATGCGATATTTCTGCAGAAAGTTCATAGAAAGTTCATGAAATGATAAAGTTCTTAATAGGCAAAGAGCTGCATTGTAAAGGCGGTAGAATAGTACATTTTAATCCAACCATTATAACTAACAAGTTGGGCATACCATTTTGAGGAACATCATCTAACGTTAGAGCATCCTTCTTAGCGTCAGGCCGAGGCCCCGGCTCGGTGGCATTGCCATTGTACCACTTGTAGAGATCGAGATGGAGTCCGAAGTTTGGGCTCTTCCTCTCGCCAACAAATTTACCCCTATCCACTTCATACAGTTTAATGAAATGTTCCGCTTCACCTAATGAAGAGACCCAACCATTAATATGTTGGTTTGGGTCCTCCCGAGACCATACATTCGTCCAGGAATCCTCCATGACGACAGTCGACGTGACAGAGTCTCACATGTCTCGCTCGATTCTAAATTGGCGCGCGTTTTATACGTCATGAATATTCATGTCCGTATGCTACCGGCAGTTTACTCATGAATATTAATGACCTGCCGGATCGACGCCAATATAGTCTCTACCTACAAATAAGGCAAATCTGCAGTGAAGAAAAGAAAACACAGGTAGTTGTAATCAATAGATACAGGTTAACCGTTAGTCCTTATGAGCTTAATCTTTATATCTATTTGGCATCACCCTTTTCCTAGCAGGGTTTCTCCTTCCTGGATTAGACAATTTTTCAGTTCAGGACCAGTGTAGGCTTTCAAGCAGTCAATGTGAATTTACTTTGGGCTTTAATGCAGGCTGCTGATTGCTGTATGCGGTACACAACATCTGACAATCTATCAATAAACATATATGGGCCACTTCATTTATACTGTACATCAACTTTGGACACACCCTTCTTCTGCGCTGTACTCCATGCAGCCAAACCCAATCACCCTCAGCAAATCTTCTTGGGAAAGTATTATGATCATAAGATACATGTATAGCCTGCTTTTCAGCAGCTTACTCAAGTTTCTCTCTAGCCATTTCATGTGCATCTCTAATTCTATCTCGAAGTTGCTCGGAATAATCCGTTTCTCTCTTTCTTCCTGTCCTCCTGTACCTCATCTTTCTTCTTTTCCTTCCTGTCCTCCTCTCCTTCATGCTTTCTTTCCTTCCTGTCATCTTTATCTTCCTTCCTTTCCTTGCTCTCCCTTTCTGTCTTCTTTTCTTCCTCCCACTTGTCCCTTCTCTCTCCTTCACGCTTCCTCAGATGTCCCGTCGTCGCTGCAGTGTAGTTTATATACTTCGCCTCTTGTTTCCTACTATTGTGCATCCTCCCAAAATGCCTGGTCATCTCCGACCTCCCCTCTGTCTCATATGAGCAATACGTGCATCCGAGGGTCATGGTGGCCTCGTGCTCCTGCATGTGCTGCTGGTACTTGTACCCCTTGATACTCTTTTTACAAATGTGACAGTACAAATAAGGCATCTGCAGTGAAGAAAAGAAAACACAGGTAGTTGTCATAAGTGCTTGTTAATCGTCAGACCTTATGAGCTTGATCTTTGTATCTTTTTGGCATCACCTGTTTCCTAGCAGGGTTTCTCCTTCCTGGATTAGACATCAACCAAATTTTCAGTTCAGGACCAGTGTAGGCTTTCAAGCAGTCAATGTGAATCACTTTGGGCTTTAATACAGGCTGCTGATTGCTGTATGCAGTACACAACATCTGACAATAACCACTATCAATAACCATATATGGGCCACTCCATTTATACCGTACATCAACTTTGGACACACCCTTCTTCTGCGCTGTACTCCATGCAGCCAAACCCAATCACTCTCAGCAAATCTTCTTTGGGAAAGTATTATGTCATAAGATTTAGCCTGCTTTTCAGCAGCTAACTCCAGTTTCTCTCTAGCCATTTCATGTGCATCTCTAATTCTATCTCGAAGTTGCACGGAATAATCCGTTTCTCTCTTTCTTCTTGTCCTTCTCCTCTACCTCTTTCTTCTTTTCCTTCCTGTCCTCTCCATGCTTTCTTTCCTTCCTGTCCTCTCCTTCATGCTTTCTTTCCTTCCTGTCATCTTTATCTTCCTTCCTTTCCTTGCTCTCCCTTTCTGTCTTCTTTTCTTCCTCCCACTTGTCCCTTCTCTCTCCTTCACGCTTCCTCAGATGTCCCGTCGTCGCCGCAGTGTAGTTTATATACTTCGCCTCTTGTTTTCTACTATTGTGCATTCTCCCGAAATGCCTGGTCATCTCCGACCTCCCCTCTGTCTCATATGAGCAATACGTGCATCTGAGGGTCATGGTGGCCTCGTGCTCCTGCATGTGTTGCTGGTACTTGTACCCCTTGATACTCTTTTTACAAATGTGACAGTACAAATAAGACATCTGCAGTGAAGAAAAGAAAACACAGGTAGTTGTAATAAGTGCAGGTTAACCGTTAGACCTTATGAGCTTGATCTTTGTATCTTTTTGGCATCACCCTTTTCCTAGCAGGGTTTCTCCTTCCTGGATTAGACATCAACCAATTTTTCAGTTCAGGACCAGTGTAGGCTTTCAAGCGGTCAATGTGAATCACTTTGGGCTTACACGTAGCTGATTGCTGTATGCGGTACATAACATCTGACTATCTATCAATAAACATATATGGCCCACTCCATTTATACCGTCCATCAACTTTGGACACACCCTTCTTCTGCGCTGTACTCCATGCAGCCAAACCCAATCACCCACAGCAAATCTTCTTGGGAAAGTATTACGATCATAAGATATAGCCTGCTTTTCAGCAGCTAACTCAAGTTTCTCTCTAGCCATTTCATGTGCATCTCTAATTCTATCTCGAAGTTGCTCGGAATAATCCATTTCTCTCTTTCTTCCTGTCCTCCTGTACCTCATCTTTCTTCTTTTCCTTCCTGTCCATTCCTTCACGCTTTCTTTCCTTCCTGTCATCTTTATCTTCCTTCCTTTCCTTGCTCTCCCTTTCTGTCTTCTTTTCTTCCTCCCACTTGTCCCTTCTCTCTCCTTCACGCTTCCTCAGATGTCCCGTCGTCGCTGCAGTGTAGTTTATATACTTTGCCTCTTGTTTTCTACTATTGTGCATCCTCCCAAAATGCCTGGTCATCTCCGACCTCCCCTCTGTCTCATATGAGCAATACGTGCATCTGAGGGTCATGGTGGCCTCGTGCTCCTGCATGTGCTGCTGGTACTTGTACCCCTTGATACTCTTTTTACAAATGTGACAGTACAAATAAGACATTTGCAGTGAAGAAAAGAAAACACAGGTAGTTGTAATAAATAGATGCAGGTTAACCGTTAGTCCTTATGAGCTTAATCTTTATATCTATTTGGCATCACCCTTTTCCTAGCAGGGTTTCTCCTTCCTTGATTAGACATCAACCAATTTTTCAGTTTAGGACCAGTGTAGGCTTTCAAGCGGTCAATGTGAATCACTTTGGGCTTACACCAGGGGTGTGAGGGTTCAGATTTTTTTTTTCAGCCTTTTTTTGGCCTTCCTCTGTACAAAAAGTATGGGAGCTCTTTCTATTTCAGACTCTTTCAACACTTCAGCTTTTTTCAGATCTTTTTATTTGTAACCACTCACACCCCTGGCTTACACGTATCTGATTGCTTTTTGCGGTACACAACATCTGACAATCTTTCAATAACCATATATGGGCCACTCCATTTATACCGTCCATCAACTTTGGACACAACTAATGTTGTAAATCGGACCAATAATTGGATCGAAAATCGAATCGGTAGTTAAGCTTCAAAAATCGAAATCGAATCGAAAATCGAATCGGCGAAATGAAAAAACAAAGGAATACATTAAAATCTGCTGGCGGTCGTGCGCGCATCACAAAATGTTGACAAAATCGGCCGCGATCACTGCAGTCAACGGCGATATTCGTTAGCGGATGAGTGGATGAAGTTTTGGGGTGGAAATGTAAAAAGTAATAACAAACAAAATATTTACAAAATCGGCCGCGATCATACAGCTAGCAGCGATACTCGTTAACGGATGGGTGGCTGATGTTTCGAGGTGGAATTAAAGATCGTAAATGTCGGCATTGATTCATGATGTGAAAAAATATCATTTTACTGTCTTCCGTAAATTTGTGAGTCGCGCTTGGTATTGGGGCGCCCCTGCGTGATGGTGATATTAAATGATATTCTCAATATTGTTGAAGATTTATGTGAAGGTGGAGACATTTTTTTGTGTTTTGTTGATATGATATGAATTGATATTGATGTGAAATGATATTTTCATGACGATATATTGTTACGAGTCACGCTTGTACTGGCGTGATACAACAGATTAATAATGATTTTTGAATTGTGGCAGACTCTGTAACTAATCTGCATTTGGTGTGGAGAGTAATCATATCGATATGATTCACGAATCACGATGTGAAAACAATATATTTTTATGGATAGTTACGGGCCATGTTTGTTCTTGGTGATATCGTGGTACAACTCTCGAAATTGTTGAAGATTCCTAACAATCTCTGAAAATTTTTAGGTGGAAAGCAATCATATCGATATGATTTACGATGTGAAATCGATGTACAACTTATAATTAGAAATACACTTATCTTCTGAAAAATATACGATTATGCATCACGCATCATGGCGTGATGTGGTGGTATATAATGATAAATCTTAATATTCTAGAAATTTGCCTAAAGGCATTTGAGGTGAAAAGTAATTATATTGTAATGATTTATGATGTGATATCATGTTGTGTTTTTCATGAACAAAGCCTCAGCGTGATACAATAATATAAAATAATCTTTAAAAATAGTTGAAGATTCGCAACATCTCAAAAGACATTTGATATTTGGTATTCATATGATCGTTATAATTACCTTCCGAAAAATATAGGCCTACTAGTACTAGTCACGCTTGCTTGGGCCGCCCTGGCGTTACATGGTTGGATCATTGGATGGAAATATTGATCTAAAAATTGTTGAAGATTGTAACATCTCTAAAACATTTTATGTGGAAAGTAATCATATCGCTATGATATACGATGTCAATCATTTCTTCATTTTAATTATCTTCATGAATATGAAGTACATGTAGTCGCGCTTTGTTCTTGGAGCGCCCCGGCGTATATAGAATAATATATCATACAATTTTTGAAGATTCAAAGACACTGTCATATTGATGTGCTTTACTTTAAGATATTATGATGAGCCAGCCAAAAATCACTCACGTTTGTTCATCGTGAAGCACTGGTATGCTTAGAATAGTAATTGCAAATGTAGAATAAAAAATCAAGAGCGGCTGCAAATAGTGACTATAGTTGATAAATGGATTGAGATAAATCCGTAAGTATTTGAAGCTTACATACATGTACATGATTAATGATTTCAATATTTTTTTCAGATCATTTAAGATTTGAAAATCAAATTGATTGGTGGTTTTGATCACTAATCAATACAGCAAGCCGCTATGAATTTCGATAATTCATTTAATTAAGAGTGAACCACCTAAATAAAAAAAATTGGTCTCCAGATACCTAAGGCAATTCCTCATGGAACGGCCGCGAATTTATTGCAAACAATTCATTTCATATCATATTAGTTTTTATCGAAAGGTTAGTCTGTTTTAGTGTTTATTTTCCGATGAATATGTATTTTAGTCTTTTTAGAAGATGTTTTTATTTTTAGTTAATTTATTCTGGCCGTGGATCTGTAAAATTAGTGAAAATCTGTCAGATTTTGAGTGGTAACCCCCCCCCCCCCACCCCACCATACGAAACAGGTTCGTACCTAACTTTCGAAATTATGCTAAGAGGTCATAATAATGCCTGAAAGGGGGAAAACTACAGTATAGCTGGCGAATGAAAGGAATCATGTCAATCAAGTGAAAGCGAAACGAAACAAATGTGTTTGTTTTGGGTTGTTACAGTTCTTATCTTAATCCACTTAAGATAAAGTTCTCATATCACCACTCTCTTGCCTCTTGGGCATGATTACCAAAATTATCTAACCGCAGTCTGAGATAATTTCAAACACCACGCGAGTGTCACCCTTTTATTTGGGTGTTTGGAGGTCGACCGGCCAGCATTATCATAAATCTTGGAGTCATGTCACGTGCGAAAAACACGTGGCACGGTGGCAAGGGGCAGTTGTTTACATACAAAAAGGGAGAGTGAAGACTTGCAGAGCTGGACGAGGGAAGCTGAGCGGAGGAAATAAGCAGATCAGCTAGCGAATATATTTGCCGGAATCAGATGTTCTCTCAAACTACTTGTACCAAAACTCTGTCATGTCTGTGATGTAAATTAAAAAGATAACTGCGATAATAGTCACTGCACTGCTCGCTCTACTTTGCTTTTCAATGGAAAATTAAAATAGATTTTATTTGCGTGGAGTAAATGTTTTTAGGTACATGCACTCTTTTCAAGAAAAAAATCCACCGTTCTAACTTATAGATATATTTATTAATAACGATTTCATTAAAAGCTTACATATAACTTAAGATACCATACCTTCACTGTTAAGTTTCGCTCTTCCGTTCATATACACTCATTCTTCATGTCACCCACCCCACCATTTTTTCCTTGTTCACACTCCTTTTCTCTGCGTACCCCCCCCCCCCCCCGCGGCCTCTTCTCTTTTTCTTTCGCTTTCCCCCTCTTTCGCCATGTTCGCCATTTAACTTACAAATCAATCACTCACTAGAGATGATAATGATAATGACAAGGAAAGAAAAATAGCAGAGGGCTGCTTGAGAATAAATGGATGTATTACAGAATGAAGCAATGATGATATCAATTTCAAAGAAGGATTGCTATAAAAACTTTTTGTTGTTGTTGGTACATCAACGAATTTACTTCTATCCACTAATCACATTTTATAAAAATTTTCTTAGGCATAGGTGAAACAAAAAATGTTTAGCCTAGATGAGTCCATATAGCACATTCCTTCGTGACGTCGTTTTGTTATTTGTGATCAGATTCTAATGAGATTTTCAGTGTTCTGCTCGGTGAACTTTAGTCTATTTATTTTAAAATAAATTATTTTCAGCCCGGAGTACTCTTTTACAAGCAAATCCTTTTTAAATCTGAAAATTTACTTGAGATGACTAAAGTCTGCATGTATTCTGTTTTAATACAACTTGGGTTGATCATGGACTAAAAATGACGATCATGGACTTACAGTGACTTTTCTACAAACTGTATCTTATTTAAGACCAAAAAGTTGCCACACTTTTATTGACCATAACATGTAACACTAACATTAAAAATGATTATTTTGACTTCAATTCTTCAACACACGTCAAAAGTAAAACATGATTTTGTTTCATCAATTCTTTGAAATTGAAGTTGCTGTTTAACGTTATAATATTCAGCAAAACATAAATAAACAATACCGGAATAGACTGAAAGTTTTAGAAATGTAGTTCTATTATAAGAAATGGACGTAATGTATGAAATCAGAATAGATTCATATTTTCGTTTACGTTTGTTTCAATTTATTGAAGATAGTGGCGATTAACCTTGATCACAGCCAACTTGTTGAGATTCCCTGATTTCATAGCACATTGCTTTTTAGTGAGAATGTTGCCAGCCAGAGAAAACATTCTCTCCGAAGACACACTTGACATCGGACAAGCGAGGTATGACATAGCTATCCGCGAAAGAATTGGAAATGACTGTCTGCTTTGTTGCCAGTATTTCAGTACTGCTTGAGTGCTCGCTGTGGTTTCCATTGCCGGTTCGTTGATGTAGCTTGTCAATTCGGCGTTGACGCGCTCCTTCACAGAAAGCATCTGAGCCCGATCGGCTGTACCGTCGTCATCGTCGTCAGTAGCTGCAGCCACAATACTCGCCATCAGTGACGCTTGGCTCTCAACAGCAACATCGTCATCGTGTACCTCATGAGCTTCGTCATCGCTGAAATCACCCACTGGATCGTCCGGTTGAAAATCATCCCGGGGATATTGCTGTGTGTCGCTGAGATCACCTTCCTCGTTCTGCTGACCTATCTCATCATCCTTTGCCATGAAGACAGCTGCCTCGACCAGGGACGCGATCACTCTATCAAGTCTTTCTCGTGGCACAAACTTCTTTTTGTACCTGTTGAAGATAAGCAAACACAAAAGAAAAAAAATCAATTAAAAGTTAAATTAAACAGCTGAAATATCACCTTAATAAACATGCATGATAGGTCTTAGATAGGTCATAAGATTTTTCAACAAACAAATTAGGAATATAGCTTTAATGAATAGAACATTTAAATATGAATCCCTGTTATTTAAAAATAGGAAAACTATCATTGAGTCTTGTAAATAGCAAACTTATTGTAATTATGTTAAAGATCATACAATATAATAATCACATTGAAATAAAATGATAAAAATGATAAACAAATCACTGCTGGTAAGTATACTTTAAGTTCTACCACATCACGGTCTGCATTTATAGCTTTTTAAAATGTATTATTTCACAACTTTAAAAATTTAGCGAAGTATGAAGAATTTCATGAGTCAGCACAGTTCAACAAGAATTATAATGAAAACAACGGTATGTTTGGTAAATTGGTATTTTTTTCATATCATAATTGCGTGTTTGTTTCTTTGTTTTGTTTTTTTTGTAATAAAATTGATAATGAAAAGTTGAAAACTCACCGTGGGTCAAGAAGAGTTGCTGCAAAGTAGACGTGACAGTTGCCTTCTCGGAGAATTCGATCCGCTGTTATCTTATTCAAACCATTCAGCAGCAGATCCTTGGTCGAACCAACACCTTCAGCCGGAGCGCCTGTTACCGACACCGACGGACCCTTCGATGTCGGGACGTAGGAAGATAGGGTCGATTTCTCTTGGCTGCAAATCAACGTCGCCTCATGGAATGGCCGAAGAATCTTGACCAGCTCCTCCATGGCGTCACATACATCAGTCCAGTAATTGAAGACGTGAGGGAGGACTATGTCGTGGTGAGATTGCATCACCCTATCTTGGATCAACGCCTCGACAGCCAAGCGTTGCGGCAAGATGGACTCAAGCATTGTTAGTACCGAATTCCATCTTGTCGGGACATCAGGATGTAGATGTAAATGCTGCCTCCTTCCTGGGTAATGAAGCCTTTGCAGTTCTTCGAACCTGCGTTTGATTGGGGTGGAGTTCAGGACTTTGGAAACCACCTTCCTGAGGATGGTAAGCCCGTCGGCGACGTTTCGTTGGGTCTTCACGGCGTGTTGAACTGTCAGGTTTAGATTATGGGCAAAACAAGAAACCCATCCGAATATCTTCCCTTCATCCGCGGCGTCGAGCAGTGCTTTTTTTACGTTTGCTCCGTTGTCAGAAACTCCGAAAATAATGACACAATCCTTTCCCCTTCCAACCTCTCCGCACCACTCGCTGAAAACTTCCTCAAGTCTTTGTCGGATGTTATTCGCTGTGGCCGCCTCGGGAAATTCCTCGATGCTAACCAGTGCACTGCGTTGTTTCATTTCCTGCAAAATATGAAGGGGAAAATAAAATCAATATTAAGTAATATTATTCGGGTAAATATTTTTCGTCATATGAGGCAGTCAATGGGCCAACGGCTTTACACTAGCATATGATTTTCTACGTTATAAACGTCTGAAAGAAAGAGTAAAGTAAAGGTCTCAATATGTATTTCATTTAATTTCGTAAAACATTTAAGTGGTAATCTCAGCATATGTATAAAGTCGGCAGAATGACCCGACATTGTGGCAATGGATTTGCTGTGGTGATATCCTAGGCGGTTCGAAACTTCGAAAAAGCTTGAAAAAATAACTGAAAAGCAAGTGAACGGGGAGAACATGAAGGAGTTCAAGAATCAAGAGTATGCCTAATATCCATGGACCATTGCATTTATAATGCACAAGTTCAGAACTTAAAGTATAGATCGGACCTTTGAGTTTGAACCACCAATCAAGGCACTTGATTTTACTGTAATAGGTAAATAACGGGGGAGAGGCGGATTGACAACGTAACTCTGCCCTTACCATGATACAATTCACTGTACATATTTTTTGAAAATCTTATAGTAGCACATGAAATAATGATCGTGAAAGTCAGACGGCAAACAGAAGGATCTCAACAATCTGCACTATTTGAGTAGAACAGTATTAATTCTAATTTCGCAAATTACATCTTGGAAAGACGCTATAAAATTTCATATGCATAACATCTGACTGTTAACTTCTAATTATCATGAATATTTGGAAATTAGGTATTGGGAAGTGATACAAGTACAACTTACAAGTTAATTTGGCTCTATTATCACAAATTATTTTCGAAACTTGTAAAACACGTTATTAATTGATAAATATGGAAGGTAAAACTTACGTTATTTTGCTCGTCGAACACAATCCAGTGAAGCGTGACACACATATATTCAGTGTGTTGTCCGCTCCGCCACATGTCGGTTGTAAAACTGATTCCTCCCACAGTGTTTGCTAAGTCCGCCTTCAGGTTCCTCTTTACTTCGTGATACAAGCTCGGGATGACGCTCTCCGAGAAGACAGGTCGTGATGGAATTTGATATCGGGGATCGAGTGCACGAACGAGATCTCGGAAGCCAACATTGTCCACCATATTGAATGGCCGAAGATCAACTGCCAGCATCAGTCCTATCTTTCTTGTAATTTCTATCTGCCTCGGATGGTTCCTCCCATATTCTGATTTATTGGCAGGGAGGAAAGATGCCATCGAAGTTTGTTTACTTGCCGTGCTCGGTTGCGCTGATGAAGCCGACGACGATGTTGCCGATTCGCTAGTTACTCTTTGAGCAGGTGCCTGGGAACTACAAGGAAGCTGCAAACACCCTCGCATATGCCTCGACATATTAGTAGTATTATAAGTGTGTTTGCTTCTTCCCCTTGAAAAAGATCGTTGGCAATGGATGCAAATTGCTTTCCCCTCATCACTCGGATCCACCCTAAAGTGTTTCCATACTTCGGACCTTTTAGTTTTGCTATTCGATTCCATGATGACAACCCTCTAAGAAAATTCTAAGAGTGATGACCATCCATGCTTTCTTGGGATATTTATAGAGGACCAACCCTTGTATAAAACAATGATCAAACTATTCTCCAAAAGGAAGTGATTTTAGCACTGTCGGCTCCTCAGATATTTTGATTAAAATATTTACAGCAATTACTCACAAATCCCCATTACTTTCAGAGGAACCGACTATTAAGGCTTGTTTCAAAACAGAGATTAGCGAGAAAAGTTCCGAAAACTCTTTTTCCTTCCGTCATCATTAAATTTTTGTGCACAATATAACATTTGTTTCCATGTTAAGAATTAAAAAAAGATAACCCTTCTTTGAAACGTTTGATTCTTCCGAGACCACATATTTTCTCTTCTGGAAATTGTTTTTGCAATTTTACAGAACCGCTTTCGGCTCCTTTGACTTTAAATATATTTACACCAATTAGTCACGACTAGTATCATCGGAACCGATTTAAAAGTCGTGTCTTGTTACAAAATCTGATAAGCAAGAACAATTTCTAGAGTGCCAGAAGTGCAAAATTTTTGCTTCATTAAAGGAATAATTCCACCCCAACAAAAAAAAAACGGTATGGAGAAAGAGAGAAAATGCTGGAAATTTAAGTAAAGTCAGATTAATTTCGCAAAGCATCATATGCACACACTAGTAGTTTTACAATGAGATAAATTAATGACATCACACAGCCACTTTTTTTTTTAATCATTTTTATATGAAATATGAATTTCTATTTATTCTCCATAAATGTAAAGGCAAAGCTTCTCCCTGAAATGTGGAATAGTCAGAAGTTAAACTTATTGGCCCGAATTCACAAAGGTCGACTAAAGTTATACCCGGGGTATAAAACGCGTCATTTGACGTCATTTTAATCCATGGACTAAAGTTAGCACCTAGGGGCTAACTTTTGCGATTCACAAAGGTGGACTAAAGTTATACCGGGGTATAAAACGCGTCATTTGACGTCACGATTTAGTCAGCTCTTTGGGGTGGACTAAATCGGTGGATTAAAGTTAGTCCACCGTTTTAACCAATCAGAGAGCAGCATTGTGATTGCTGAAAAGTTTGCCGTAAGAAAAAAGTTTTTTGGACGGAGACGAGATTTGGTGTGATCGGCTTATCTAAAGCTTAAAATTTCACGACTTCAACCGAGATTGTAAGTAAATCACATAATTTTTTGGAGCTTAAATCATGACGGAGCCTTCAGTTCCATCAGTAAATATTATTGATAGCTTTAACTTTCCAAAAAGTATACTCGAAAACTTGAAATGGTATCTGAATCATTGTTATCGTCGCGTCTCTAAGGTGCTCAGTCCCAGCCATGTACTTTTGTGTGCGTTCATATCTATGAGCAGTGCAGTGCAGTGCGAGACGCAATGAATTTGCGTACACTACACAGGTCACAGGCAAGGGAGGCGTGATTGAAAGGCCGATACTAGTTATGCCAGGCAGTGATTTTGAGTGATTCTCGATTTCGTGTGATTTTCATGAAATTGTTGTTGTCTACGATACCCCTGCCACTCCTCCTGGCTCTGCCAACACAATCTACTGTGCATCTAATTTTGTCTAAAGCAAGGGCAAGGCAAGGCCAGGAATGGAGGAATCCTGGCAGGATAGCAGCAATACAAATACAGAGCCGGTATAGACATTCTACTACTCTGGGCTGGCTTTGCCTTGGCTTGGATAGATGGTCAAGCTATGAAGCTTACCTGGTAGCCATGTTAGAGTTAGTCCTACAACATCGTTGGAGTAAAAAAAAATGTATAATAAGGGTCACCTCTTAGACTAAGGCTCGTTCGTAGGATGAGTGGGCTAAGCCCTGATTCAATTATTTTTGGAAATTAAAAAAAAAAAAGATTGGGTTCCACTCACCGCTGTTTACTCCAACAGCTATAAATGAGCTGATTTTACTTTTACTAAAACTAAGTTTTACTGACCTTCGGCATCGTATTTGCGATCACTTATAGATTTACGGTGTCGTCAAAACATTAAAAAATAATGGAAATCCTAGGCCTAATTAATAATTTGAGTAGATCTAACTGAGGTCTAACTTTGAAAATTCTCTCTTTTGGGGGTTATTTTCTCTACCCCACCCTCTTTGTTTCAAGTATTTTTTTTTCACACGGTGTCCTTCCAATGTTAAATTCACATGAGACCACAGACAAGTGCATTTGATCTTTAGTCCTCTACATTTGTAGTAGACCGATAAATAGGTTTATTTCTGTCAGGGATATGCTCCCCTGAGAGTTCATGTGGCTCCGCAGCATCCCCTCCCACAAAAAAAAAATCAGAAAATGTTACAAGACTTCTCTGAAACAGCGGATTTTATCAATCTACATTTGTAGCTGCTTTATTATTATTTTTTTATATACTTTGACATTGCAGTATGATTGATGAATAAATATTTTTTTCATTATTTTTTTTTCTTCCATATCAGCAACAGACCATACATACTCGGCAGATTGTGATCAATCAAGACAAGGCAAACATGGCTCACAATTTTGAACTGCTGTGCCGTCTTGCAAGAGAGTGAGGTATGCCTTATCAATTCATATTTAAAAAAAATTAAATGTCATTAAAATGGCCTTTTTGAATAAAATATTATTTCCGGGATTTGAATTCATCATGTAATTGTAAATGTATCATGTGACATGTATGTTACTTTTTCATTCTTGTCATAGTAATTGACAAAAAAGAAGAGGGGGGGGGGCCTTGCTTGTGTGTTATTAACATATATATTTGTCTACTGGTCACTAGTTTTTTTTTTAAGGCTTGTTGATCTCCAATTAATCCTGACATTTTGTTGAATATTTATTTAAAAGAGAGAAAGAAAACATTGTCAGTCTGATGAATGCCGGGGGGGGGGGGGAGTAAAAAAAAAGGTTTAATGAGACTTTGATGAAGATTCATGAAAATATGTTATTCGAAAGTCACTCGCAAGCAATAACCTCTATTTGTGTAAACAAAGTTCCATAAAATTAGTGCCTTGCCTTCATTATTAAAGCCAATTGAAAGTGATTCACTTAATCAGTTTTCATAGAAGCATCTCTAAGACGTGCATGGTTTTATCAATGATGATGATCAGCAACATTTGGCAGGTTTTTTTTCTTCACTTTTACAAGTAGGTAAATAGAAAAGCTACTCATGTCAATTAGAATTTTCATCCTATGTTTTTTTAAGGATTTCTGTATAATCTTTCACATTCTGTTCCTCATTTTAAACACTTTTGAATTAAATGAAATTCAAAGAGTAAATTGCCCGTTCATGGTGACTCTTCAACACAATCTTTCAACTTCCATGCAGATTCAGCAACACATAGAAATACCACAGCATGGATTAAGAGACAGGAATAATCCATTTGAATACTACGAGGATGAACCTCTCAGAGTGGGGTACCAACAGAGAGGACCACACATTGCCTGTCATGTTACAGGTTTTGACAGGACTTTGTTTTTATGCCATTGGTGAGTTTTCATGTGCAAACTATAAAGCAGAAGGTAATTGGGGGGGGGGGGGTCAAATTATGTTCTATGAAAGTGATTCTCCAGGCCAAAAATAATGAGATTTTGATAAAGAACAATTCGACTAGCAAAAACCATCAATATTGGATGGAGAATTATGAATTGATTCAGTTTTAAAGTTTTACATTACTTGGGGGAAACAGTTCTGTGTATCTCATATGCAATATTCATATCCCCACTTGTTCTCTAGTGATCTGAAATTATAATCATTAATTTTTTTCCTCCAGGAATGTAAAAATGGGGTTGACTGCTAATTATATATTTAAGATAGTTATTGCGAGTTCAGAATAATGTAAGGATCAAGGATTGGAAGTATCTAGTCATGAAAATTAAGTTTTATGTTTTGCTTAGCATGAAGATTTTCCATTGAGTAATTGTCACCAGAGCAAATATCATTGAACCCTTGTACATTCATGTGTGGAAAATGTGTGGATGTGACATCATCAGGCTACTTCTTCCATATTCATGATAACATGTACATGTTTTACAGAAATAATTAATGCAAAATCTAATATTCATTATTAATCATCCAAATTGTATGATTTTTTTTTTTGCTTTCAGCCAGGAGAACTAGTAACCCCTTACATGGGAGGGGGAGTGTTGGGGGTATTTCACAGAAAGGTTTTTTGGGGGCCAATCCGGGCCATGTCTACATCAGGAGTCCTGATGGGGAACAAGCCATGTACTTAGCAGGAAGAACAGGTCTTCTGTAAATGTATAGGTTGGTATACTCAATCAGTTTTCAATGTGATATTCTCTGTATTCAACATCTACTAGAGGTATGTGATAATGAAGAAAAAATATATTGGCCCCTACTACATGTCTTTTACTGTCTTTTATCAAGTTTCAATCTTGTTGTTGGTCAAATTTTTTTGTAATTTTAAACTCTTAATATGTGAAATAAGACAATTTTAAAGATTTCACTGAAGAAAAAAAATATAGATAATCTGCTAACTTTCCTATTGCAGGAGAAATGAAAAATAGAAAAAATGCATTTTGCTTATTCAGGTAAAGGAGGTATTAATTGCTTGATCAATGAAGATATATTTCCAGAAAGAATACCGAAGAGAAAATTTTCTAATATTCATTTTGTTTTGATCCTTATTGCAGGTATCCGTTGCTCCCCTCTTTGATGAATTCCTGCCTGCATTCTGTTGTCAATAGAAAAGGACGGTGTGCTACGGGTATTAAGCATTCCATTGGATTATCTGTGCATGAAAGTGGACACTTGTGATAAAAATATGGTAGCTTGGTTGATAGGATGTATTCATGCATTCCGATTTATCATTAGTGATCAAATGACCATTTTGCTTTTTAAAACCCAAATTCACAACATTTTTCTTGTTTGACAAAAAGTTTGGGACGTGAATTCCAGGATATAAATGACACACATGATGGGCTAATGTACAAGCAGGGACACGAGAGGTATAAGCAACATTTTTTTTGCTTAATTAAGTTTGGCATGAGATGGACTTGGTCTTTTTTATGATTCAAGTCGATTTTATACCAAGTTTGTTTTAATCAACAATCAATGTTTGAAGCCTCATGATTTCAATTTTAAAACCTCTTTGTTAATTAAACAGTCATTTTTCTTAGCATATGCAGATTCTTAATTTATCAAATTTAAATTATAAAATGTCATTTTTGCTGAATATCCTTTTTTCCACCTATTTTCATAGACCCTAAGATACATTTCTGTAGTAAGCACTATAAATACATTGCAAGCTATTATCATTTGTTTGATATTACTATTTTATAGAATCATCCTTTAATTTCTTTCAGAAATATATTTGACAAATTACTTGTGATATTCATGCTTTAGCTGTAGAGTTTAAAATCTTCATTAAACTTTTTTTAATCCATTGTTTATCTATTTTTATTCAGAGTTTCTGATGCATTGTTAAGAAAACGTAAACAGTCTATTCAATCTTCGTATCATTATGTAAAGAATATAAATCTACCTTAAAAAGTAATGCACTAAATAAACTGCTCTGTCTACTACACATGTACATATAAGTTTTGATTTTAAAGGTCAAGTCCTCCCCAGAAAAAATTCGATTTGAATTAATAGAAAAAAATCAACCGAGCATAATGCTGAAAATTTCATCAAAATCGGTTGTAAAATAGGAACGTTATGACATTTTTAGATTTGGCTTATTTTTCACAACACAGTTATATGCACAGATCAGTGACATGCAAATGAGACAGTCAATGACGTCCTTCACTATTTCTTTTGTTTTTGTTGCTTGAATTGTACAATATTTCATTTTTTACAGATTTGACATTGAGGGCCAACTTGATTGAACCAAAATTATAGTATTAAAATAATGCAAATCCCACATGTTCGGGGGGGGGGGGGGGGGGGACTAATCTTGGTTTCACTTGACAATGAAGAGAAAATTTGAATATTTCATCTAGTAGAATAAAAAGAAATAGTTTGCATGCCGACTGGGATGTACATATAAGTGTGTGGTCAAGCAAAACTTTAAAAATGTCATAATTTAATATCTTTACATCAGATTTTGATGAAATTTTCAGTGTTACGCTTGTTGGGTTTTTCTCTTTTTATTCAAATCAACTTTGTGGGGGTGGACTTGTCCTTTTATATCGTTTTCAAGTAATTGTGTCAGGAGAAAACAAAAATGAAATTCTTTTATCAATTCTGTCCATATGCTGCATGGTTCATCGTTCTTGCAGGAGGCAAAAAATAAATTTATATAAGAAAGACTTATTTTATTTACTTTCAGATAAAAATTGTGCTAAGGAGAGATTAAGGTTATGTGTAAGGCAGGGGTGGTGGTAATGGTATGTTGGTTAAGGTTGTTTATGAAGAAAGTCAAGTGATTTCTTGCTTGTGCAGGAGGATATACTTCAAGAAACTTGTTGTAGGGTATAATGCAAAATTATAATAGAATTTAATTGAGAGAAAAGTATTTGGCACGTTAAGATGCACAATAATGTACATGTGATTGAAGCAAATGAGAAATGAAAGGAGTAAAGGTAGCTACATGTGTCAATGAGAGAATGGCCAGTGGTGTTATAGCATAAATCTTTGTTTAAAAGTTATTTTATTTTAGGAAATTTAGTCCGTTCAGTTTGAAAGTATAGAGGGAGGACCACTGACCATGGAAAAAAGTCCCCCCCCCCCCCCCCCCTCCAAAAAAAAAAAAAAAAAAAAAAAAATATTATAACCAAGGAAAAAAAAGAAAGGTAAAACACATTTGTTCTGAATATTATGTCAAATCTATCACAAAATTGGATATTTGATACTAAAATTTTGGATATTTTTCCTTGCTCGCAATTTTTTATTTTACCCGATACGCCATATATTTAGCCCCCTCAAAATTGTGGGCCTAATACGTACGCCACTGATATTTCCCCAATTTCAAATATATTATTATGATTGGGTGGAATACCCTTTACACTTATCCAGGGTTGATAAGTCTTTATTTTTCTGATAAGGAAAATACTGCAAGCATGGTGAATAGCTTGACCCCCCCCCCCCCCCTCCAAAGCAAACTGGAGTATATAGGTTAAGGTTGGGAATAATGCGATTGCAAGAGTGACCAGTGAGTGTGGAGGAGCTACTAATGAGTATCTCAGCTCCTTTTAGAGATGTTGGTAGAACTGACGTATGGAATAGGGAGGGGGGGGGGGCTAGGGGCTCTTGCCCCCCCCCAAAAAAAAAAAAAATATTTTTTTGATATTATGTGAAAATCTAACACAAACTAGGATTTTAATGTCAATTTTGAAAAAATTTTGCTCGCTTAATTTTTTTTTTTTAAATCAATTTATCGAGATACACCATATAAAAAGACGAGAATAAACAAATGAATTGAAAATATTACTTCGAATGGGAAAGTCAATTCTGAGGGAAAGGAAAAGAGGCACGCTTGTGGACGCGAGATCAGATCAAGGTCATGTCGCTTCGCCCCACGCGACGCTGGCCCCACCATTTACCAAGTCCAAGTACATAACCCAAACAAAGATTCAATTCCATATTTCCATTTTCTATCAAAGCTAGCTCCGGGTAAAGTTCCACCGGACTTCGATAAGGTAGGTAGGATTATACAATCAGATTGGTTATGATTTAATTCAAACAAATGTGCACTTGATCTAGATGTAATTGGCGTGTAACGTTAGATTTATTTTTCCGTAGATCTAAGTAACTTCCTCAGGCCTAAAACGCAGTTACGGCACGCTATTATAGGCCTAGATCCACGTCTAACTGCACTGTAATACGATGGCGATCGATCTGGACTTCATATTAGACCAAAAAGGCAAAAAAAAACAAAAAAACTTTGGTCTCTGTCATTGTTCCGCTGGACTCCGTTGCCTCCACTAACCAATTGAGAAATAAGAAATTGAAAAAAAATGTGTAAAACCCCCTCGAAAAAGCCGGCTGCATGCTGCGCGCAGCTGTCTAAAAAGGTTAAAACTTCATCACGTTGCAGTGCACCTACCGCACGGTTCCGTACATTGACGGAGTTTGAACTTCTCGATACGCTATACGGTATACGGTACGATGCTGCAGGCGCAGTCGAGCTAGCTCGCACGCAGGCAGCACTAACGTTAGTCCGAACCTAAGTTGGTAAATATTAACAAATAAGTAATGACAATGTTCGTTGTCAACACCTCATTGCTAAGAAATTCAAGTTCATGCTGCTGATACATGATTTTGGGGTTGAGTTCTGCTTCCTAACTCATGTGATGCAATGGCGACATTTCATATGGCCCTAGCAGACGAAACTCTCAAATACGACACTGAGCATGCTCAGTACTGCTTTATTACACTGAGCATGCTCAGTGCAGTGTTATAATAGTATGCTAGCTTCAGTCCATGATTTAATCCATGGACTAAAGTTATGACCGGGGTATAACTCAGCCGTGGGTTAAATTTAGCACCGGGTGCTAAAGTTAGTCCATGGATTAGTTAGTCCACCGTTTGTGAATAGCGCGGTGGACTAACTTTATACCCCGGTATTAGTTAACCCCCGACTAAATTTAACCCCGGTATAACTTTAGTCGACCTTTGTGAATTCGGGCCATTGTGATTACTATTTACTAGTTTCCCTAATAGTGTCTAATATTCACAAATCGATATAATTATGTTTGAATTGAATGCGAAAGAAGTAGGAGTGTGTGACATCATCAAATTTCTTTCTCATTTGCATATTACCCTATTGTACATATTAATTCTTATGTTGAAAATCAGTTTAGAAAAGTGGTACCGCTTTTATTGTACACCGTTTTGGGTGAAATTGTTGGTGTTGTGCTGACGTGATTTTTTTATTTTTATTCAAATAACGGAGTATAGACTTCTCCTTTAAGTTCCGAAGTTTGGCAAAACAAGGACGGTTGATAATAATTACTCAAAGAGAGTCAATGATTATTTTCCCTTGGGCGAATGTCCGCCGACTCCTCAAACGTATCATTAGATTCACTTTTTCTTCAGAGAACAAAATACAGATGGTCAGTTAACATGTCTTATCAGCTGGTAGGCTGAAACGACATAACATCCTAAACCACACTCACACACATACCACGTACATATTATATGCTTACAGTGCGTCTCAGAAAAAATAAATCGCGTTGTCAGAGTTTTCCAGTAGAGACGACCGGTTGTTTTTTGGCTATCGCGGAGTATTTTTTTACAGGGACAAGACAACATGGGACGACCTAAGAGTGATGTAATTACAGTAATTTTATTTTACTCTCAAGAATAATAGGGAATTTGTAATATATATAGGCAAACGAGATGCGAGGCCTATATTATGATTGTAAAATACTCCTGGTTCGTTAGTAGTTACTACAGTAACACTTTATTTGGGCTCTTTATTTCCAAATGAGAGGAGATTTAGAATGACATAATACTTCTTGCATTCTGCCATGCAAGCACAATTTGCTGATTGTTTTCAGAATAAGGATTTACTCTCATTTCGTTGTCGAATATAGTTCGATCAAAATTTATTTGATGATTGTGAATCTAGGTTCTGAAAAACGGGTTACCTTTTGCTGGGATGCAATGTATCACACTTCCGTCTCTCGGTCGATTGAACAGGAGGAGAGAAGGGGAAACAGGCTGGACGGAAAACATCTGCCGCCTTTCTTGGTCCATCAACGGCACCAAACCAGTCCAATGTCCATATCATAAAATTATTATCGCTTTTGATTTGGTTGTTATTTTTTGAAGGGAGGGAAGGATTTTTTTTCTAATCAGTCCGTTTGGAGTTCATATTGTGGAAACCCAAAGAAAAGACTTGATGAAGACCCTAATTAAACAGGTTTTGCTTGGCTATAAAAATGTTTCCACACCTCTTTTCCTGCAGTTTTCTCTCCATTCTTCAGTGCTTTACGTCTTTAATTTAAAAAATACATCAAACACGTTGCTGTTTTTAACAAACCATTCAATGATAGAAACAAGCGATCAGAGCATAAAATGAAAGAGAGAATAAAACAAATGAAAGGGACGAGCGAGAAATACATGTAAGCACGAGACATAAATTTTGATGTTCACTTGTTTTTTTACTTTTTATTTATTTTTAAAGAAATCATGAGTATATGACCAAAGTAACAGCTGCAAGATTATTGGGGGAAAAATCATGTCGATAGGAGGGCATTCTGTGAAAACCTCCAATTTCTATTTCTTTGTCAAGAAAGCAAAATGGAAAATAGAAAGTGTCATATTTGAATTTCTTCCACCCTCTAAAAACCTAAGAAGAATAAACAAAATGAAAAAAGGGCTTTGTATTTCTAATACATATCATTTTTTTTTATCTACGTTCACCTTTACAATAGTCTGAAAAGGGATTCAGACTTCAGAGGTATTAGTTTTTGTTTTAGAATTATATTTTATTTCTTCCTCATCATATAAAACAATGTACATGTGTATGCCTATAATCTATATTGTATAACATGAAATTATTAACATATTGGTTATTGGTTCCACATTTACAAATAATCAACCTTTTAACATTTTTAACTCTATGTAAACTGAGACTCAATCTATGGACATTTTTTTTTGACAATTTATATTCACAAATTAAGGGAATATAGAAATACAGAAAACAAAAAATCTTCAAGAAATATCTATGAACAGAATTGTAAAAAAACGTAAACATACATGCATAATATAGGCCTATTCTAGATAAGTTGAACATGATTTTTTTAATTTCATGTACAATATCAGTCAATCAAAATAGTATGAGGAATTCATAATAAAAAGACACAACAAATATAAAAAGATAATCACATTATCACACTCGGCAAAGCTTCACAAGTTTACCCCCCCCCCTCCCCCACCGAAACGATACATACGGTATATCAAAAGGAGTGAAAGGCCGGGGATGGGGGAAAAATGTGAAATGAAATGATCGCGATCGAGCTAGCTGCCTTCAGTTTTCATGTACATATTTTCAATGTCGCTCACTAACACCGGTCATTTGACCTTAGCTGCATGAGGGAGGAATATATTTTGGTAAGGATCAAGATTATGACTAGATTGTTCGATCAAAGAGATTCAGCTCCTTGCATTGGTTGATTATTTGTACCAAGTCGCGTGCCGCTATTATTTTATTCATCCGTGGCTTATGTCTGCTTTGGGCGCATGAACGTCGCTATGTACCCTTTAGCTGTAGTGTCTTTGCTATGCGCTACGTACCGGTCACGGCATGCAGTGCTAGTGTCGCTAGCGCGGCATACGTACGCACAGACAGCAGCTGGCGAGGCGTAGCGGCAAAATGCAACTGAGTTCCGCGGCTCCGCAAATTTTCAATAATTCGATTTTTAACATTCGATTTTTTTCTTTGTTGGGCATGATCGAAGATCGGCAAGTGATTGCCGATTGTGGTGAAATCGAATGGAATCGGTTGCCGATTGCAAAATCGGTTACAAGCTTAGACACAACCTTCTTCTGCGCAGTACTCCATGCAGCCAAACCCAATCACTCTCAGCAAATCTTCTTTGGGAAAGTATTACGATCATAAGATTTAGCCTGCTTTTCAGCAGCTAACTCCAGTTTCTCTCTAGCCATTTGATGTGCATCTCTAATTCTATCTCGAAGTTACTCGGAATAATCCGTTTCTCTCTTTCTTCCTGTCCTTCTCCTGTACCTCCTCTTTCTTCTTTTCCTTCCTGTCCTCTCCTTCACGCTTTCTTTCCTTCCTTTCATCTTTATCTTCCTTCCTTTCCTTGCTCTCCCTTTCTGTCTTCTTTTCTTCCTCCCACTTGTCCCTTCTCCTCTCTCCTTCACGCTTCCTCAGGTGTCCCGCCGTCGCTGCAGTGTAGTTTATATACTTCGCCTCTTGTTTCCTACTATTGTGCATCCTCCCAAAATGCCTGGTCATCTCCGACCTCCCCTCTGTCTCATATGAGCAATACGTGCATCTGAGGGTCATGGTGGCCTCGTGCTCCTGCATGTGTTGCTGGTACTTGTATCCCTTGATACTCTTTTTACAAATGTGACAGTACAAATAAGGCATCTGCAGTGAAGAAAAGAAAACACAGGTAGTTGTCATAAGTGCAGGTTAACCGTTAGACCTTATGAGCTTGATCTTTGTATCTTTTTGGCATCACCATTTTCCTAGCAGGGTTTCTCCTTCCTGGATTAGACATAAACCAATTTTTCAGTTTAGGACCAGTGTAGGCTTTCAAGCGGTCAATGTGAATCACTTTGGGCTTACACGTAGCTGATTGCTGTATGCGGTGCATAACATCTGACTATCTATCAATAAACATATATGGCCCACTCCATTTATACCGTCCATCAACTTTGGACACACCCTTCTTCTGCGCTGTACTCCATGCAGCCAAACCCAATCACCCTCAGCAAATCTTCTTGGGAAAGTATTACGATCATAAGATATAGCCTGCTTTTCAGCAGCTAACTCAAGTTTCTCTCTAGCCATTTCATGTGCATCTCTAATTCTATCTCGAGGTTGCTCGGAATAATCCGTTTCTCTTTTCCTGTCCTTCTCCTCTACCTCCTCTTTCTTCTTTTCCTTCCTGTCCTCTCCTCCACGCTTTCTTTCCTTCCTGTCATCTTTATCTTCTTTCCTTTCCTTGCTCTCCCTTTCTGTCTTCTTTTCTTCCTCCCACTTGTGCCTTCTCCTCTCTCCTTCACGCTTCCTCAGGTGTCCCGTCGTCGCTGCAGTGTAGTTTATATACTTTGCCTCTTGTTTTCTACTATTGTGCATCCTCCCGAAATGCCTGGTCATCTCCGATCTCCCCTCTGTCTCATATGAGCAATACGTGCATCTGAGGGTCACGGTGGCCTCGTGCTCCTGCATGTGTTGCTGGTACTTGTACCCCTTGATACTCTTTTTACAAATGTGACAGTACAAATAAGACATTTGCAGTGAAGAAAAGAAAACACAGGTAGTTGTAATAAATAGATGCAGGTTAACCGTTAGTCCTTATGAGCTTAATCTTTATATCTATTTGGCATCACCCTTTTCCTAGCAGGGTTTCTCCTTCCTGGTCATGAATCTTTGAGGTATTGCCTCCCATTTCCACCAAACTTTTCACGTAAAGCTTCATTAGATCTACCAACTTGAATGCAGTACAGCTGACATCTATGTGCTTCTTTTTTCATGGTGGACATCTTGAATTTCAAAATGCCATTAGACCAGATGATATTGCTGGGGCAGGTAATTTTTGAAAACCCCTTGCCATGGTTTCTTGTAAAACTGAAGAAAATTATTTTGCCTGGTGGCCATCATGGATTTCTAGATAGTGGCTGTCCCACTGGGTACTATAGAATCCTCATATAGTAATCACAGATATATCGCTTCTGTAACTTGCTGTCACCGTTCCTTTACGGTATCCTTCTTGACACGCATAGCACAGAATATGTTGTCTCTTTCAAAGAATGATTTGATTTCTTTACATCTTGTGGATTCATCCAGACCAGCTTTGTTTTTGCCTTTGACTCTGAAGATCATATGGGCATTTTCACGGTAACTGATGTTACACGGCACAATTTTACAAGGGTGAAATTGCCCTGTCCGCGGCGGTCTGCCCATGGATGCTCAAGATGATGGCGCCAATTGCGGTACCCCTGTAACGGAAAAATGCAAGTTACAGGTGCAGGCCCGAAGGGCTGATATCACTGAAGGAATGGATGTTTTTCAGGTAACATTTTCGGTCAATACTTCTGGTTGCGTAATACTTTATCACTTGACAGACAATCTCCTCAGTCCCACCGGGCCGCTGGAATTCCTGAGGTCTGGTGGACGTGAAGTTGGCCCTTTGATTGTGGGGTCACTGGATGGTAGAAAAGGGGGGAACCTAGCGCCATGCACGTCCAACATCAGTTCTCTAAAAGGTCACTCCAGCCTGAAATGGGGTAATGGAGACGTAAGTTTAGTTAATTCAGGTTAGTGACATAACATCTAGACTTTTAGGGTCTATTTCTAGATCTAGGCCTAACGTTGGAAATAGACTAGGCCCTGGCTACATGTAGATTTATCCAGGTCTAGATTCGACTAGGCCTAGATCTATATCAATTTAACCGATGCCTGATTTCTAGTGTGCAGGCAGTGGACCGTAGCTCATCAGCGAAGCCAATTAAGAAGATCTAGTCTAGAATTTAAAGGCATAGATTCTAGACTGATGCCGATGGGGGAGGGGATGGGGTAATGTTTAATATGTTACCCGAATTTCATCATTCCTACCTGTGCGAAAGTGACTCCCCTAAAGGGATCGTTTTCTACAACCGTTGCAGTCTCTTTGACCCCGTCTCCACGCATGTGGACGACGAGGTCCCCTTTTTGGAGAAACTTGGGATGTGATATCATATTATCCCAGTTGGCCCTTTTCACTTTAACGTGCCTCCTTATCTCTACATCTCGGGTGTCCGTCTTGGGTATGACATCCACCGCTTGCTTGCCATAACCGTCCCACCTGTGGGGGTGAAATTAGCTTTAAGCAAACTCCCATCATTTGTTGTTGATGGGGGAGGGGGTGGGGTAATGTTTAATATGTTATCTGAATTTCATCATTCCTTCCTGTGCGAAAGTGACTCCCCTAAAGGGATCGTTTTCTACAACCGTTGCAGTCTCTTTGACCCCGTCTCCACGCATGTGGACGACGAGGTCCCCTTTTTGGAGAAACTTGGGATGTGATATCATATTATCCCAGTTGGCCCTTTTCACTTTAACGTGCCTCCTTATCTCTACATCTCGGGTGTCCGTCTTGGGTATGACATCCACCGCTTGCTTGCCATAACCGTCCCACCTGTGGGGGTGAAATTAGCTTTAAGCAAACTCCCATCATTTGTTGTTGATGGGGGAGGGGGTGGGGTAATGTTTAATATGTTATCTGAATTTCATCATTCCTACCTGTGCGAAAATGACTCCCCTTAAGGGATCGTTTTCTACAACCGTTGCAGTCTCTTTGACCCCGTCTCCTCGCATGTGTACGACGAGGTCCCCTTTTTGGAGAAACTTGGAATGTGATATCATATTATCCCAGTTGGCCCTGTTCACTTAAACGTGCCTCCTTATCTCTACATCTCTGGTGTCCGTCTTGGGTATGACATCCACCGCTTGCTTGCCATAACCGTCCCACCTGTGGGGGTGAAATTAGCTTTAAGCAAACTCCCATCATTTGTTGTTGATGGGGGAGGGGGTGGGGTAATGTTTAATATGTTATCTGAATTTCATCATTCCTACCTGTGCGAAAGTGACTCCCCTAAAGGGATCGTTTTCTACAACCATTGCAGTCTCTTTGACCCCGTCTCCACGCATGTGGACGACGAGGTCCCCTTTTTGGAGAAACTTGGGATGTGATATCATATTATCCCAGTTGGCCCTTTTCACTTTAACGTGCCTCCTTATCTCTACATCTCGGGTGTCCGTCTTGGGTATGACATCCACCGCTTGCTTGCCATAACCGTCCCACCTGTGGGGGTGAAATTAGCTTTAAGCAAACTCCCATCATTTGTTGTTGATGGGGGAGGGGGTGGGGTAATGTTTAATATGTTATCTGAATTTCATCATTCCTACCTGTGCGAAAATGACTCCCCTTAAGGGATCGTTTTCTACAACCGTTGCAGTCTCTTTGACCCCGTCTCCTCGCATGTGTACGACGAGGTCCCCTTTTTGGAGAAACTTGGAATGTGATATCATATTATCCCAGTTGGCCCTGTTCACTTAAACGTGCCTCCTTATCTCTACATCTCTGGTGTCCGTCTTGGGTATGACATCCACCGCTTGCTTGCCATAACCGTCCCACCTGTGGGGGTGAAATGAGCTTTAAGCAAACTCCCATCATTTGTTGTTGATGGGGGAGGGGGTGGGGTAATGTTTAATATGTTATCTGAATTTCATCATTCCTACCTGTGCGAAAATGACTCCCCTTAAGGGATCGTTTTCTACAACCGTTGCAGTCTCTTTGACCCCGTCTCCTCGCATGTGTACGACGAGGTCCCCTTTTTGGAGAAACTTGGAATGTGATATCATATTATCCCAGTTGGCCCTGTTCACTTAAACGTGCCTCCTTATCTCTACATCTCTGGTGTCCGTCTTGGGTATGACATCCACCGCTTGCTTGCCATAACCGTCCCACCTGTGGGGGTGAAATTAGCTTTAAGCAAACTCCCATCATTTGTTGTTGATGGGGGAGGGGGTGGGGTAATGTTTAATATGTTATCTGAATTTCATCATTCCTACCTGTGCGTAAATGACTCCCCTTAAGGGATCGTTTTCTACAACCGTTGCAGTCTCTTTGACCCCGTCTCCACGCATGTGGACGACGAGGTCCCCTTTTTGGAGAAACCTGGGATGTGATATCATATTATCCCAGTTGGCCCTGTTCTCTTAAACGTGCCTCCTTATCTCTACATCTCGGGTGTCCGTCTTGGGTATGACATCCACCGCTTGCTTGCCATAACTGTCCCACCTTTGGGGGTGAAATTAGCTTTAAGCAAACTCCCATCATTTGTTGTTTCAGAGATAATCATACACACAATGAAAAGTGTGTAAAATTGTGCCGTGTAACGTCAGTTACCGTGAAAATGCCCATATGGTGTTTTTTCAGGATCATATCAAGTGGACCGGGTCAACACAACCTTTGAAATGCCAGGAGCTGGCCTTCAACAGGTTGCGTTTCCTTGTTTTGAGGATTCTCTTGATGCAACCTTCCCACCTGTCTCCTCCCAGATCACGTTGAGTTTTGTTAATCTTTGCAAAGCCTTTCCACTTCAAATCAGCATTTATTTTTTTAATTTATTTATTTTATTTTGTTATTTATCTATTTTTATTTAATTTTTTTTGGGTGGAGTACCTAATGAGACCCTGACATAAAAGTGCAGATTTGCTTCATTATTCCTTACATGTATTCTGCGAACTGACTGCATGCTATCATATTAATTATCAGAGATGAACATTTCACAAGTATTTCTTTAACAGATACCAAGTAAAGTATATACTTTAGAAGAATCATGATTTTGAAATTTGATTTAGAAGTGTAAGCTTCGACTCAGGCAAACATTTGATTTTTGGAAGGTTGATTTATACAAGTTTACTTGTATTGTGGGAAATTGCTCATGGTTCACCTGCATCTGTTTTTACTCAACAAAACACTGTTCTCAAACATACTGAGTAATGTTGATTGAACGCTAAAAAGTTACTTTTTTAATGAAATGTTGACAGAGTGAATGATGATTCCATCGTTCATAGGTACACAATTTTCCTTTCAATATGAAACTTGTAAGTGAACCACCTTGTATTTCCACTATATTTTAGATCCATAGGCCTGTATTCTGAAGTTGGGTTTGATTTAAACTCTGGTTTAAAGTTGTGGTATAACTATGGATAGCCAATAGTGGCATAAATCTTAATATATAATGAATAAATTTTAGCACAGAGTTAGACCATGGTCTAAGTTAAACCCGACTTCAGAATACGGGCCATGGTGTTCAGTGATGTTTGCGTATCAAAACCCAAGTATCTTTGGAATATAGTCATTCTTGTTGTGCTACATTTACATTCCCGCCTACGGCGGCCCTATGGTGGCCATACGGCGAGTCAAGAACAGCAGTTTTATTCATTTTCATTCAAACCACCTATGTAGCTGGTACAAAAAATGTTATAACGGCTGATTTTGACTCGCCGTACGGCAAATGTGACTGAGGTATAAGTTACTTCAATATGTTTTATGATTATCAATTGGATAATGTTCTCACAAACATTCATGTTAGATGGGTTTCCTTTTTATTGATTGACTCGTGTATGTTTGTTTTATGCAATTCATGTCTTACTACTATATACCTCATGCTGCATAGCAAACTTTATGGCCTGCATTCTGATGTCAGGTTTAACTTAGACCATGGTCTAACTCTGTGCTAAAATTATGGGAAGCCAAAAGTGTCAAAATTTTTATTAAGATGTATGTTTCTTTTATTTACTGTGCTCTTTCCTGATTCTTTGATGGTGAAGACAATCATTTATTTATACTTTCTACACAATTATGAGTGATTTGAGAGCCAAATGAGCTGAAAAATATCTCTACTGCAGCTAGTGATTTATGTAACAATTGGCTGTCCATACTTACACAACTTTAAACGTAAGTTTAAGTTAAACCCGACTTCAGAATGCGGGCCTATGTGAATAAACATAGATTGGTGAAAAAGTGGCGCCCTAACATTCTGATCAGTCACAATGGCTCTCCCCTCCAACCCTTTGTCTGATTGAATCCACAGTATTTTGGCACCACTGCATTGAAATATATATTATATATGGAGTCGTGGACTAATATTTATTTATCATCTTTCATTTTGTCAATGTTGCTTGAAATATGATACAGTACTACTCATACATACAATATATGTAATTTGATGCTAGATTTTTTTTATGATTGACTGTTCTGTAGCTATACTATTTTTTATTAATTTTTTTCACTTGTGTAATAAATAAAGAGGTATTAGGTCATATAAAATCTGAGAAGTGATGAGATTTACTGCTTTTTCAACATATGTATAAATCAACAAATTACATGTATACCTCCTTATTACACAAGCTTGGATCAAATATGATTTATAGGCATGATGCATATCCTCAGCTTTTTATTTTTTTACATCATTCCCGCACATGCTATTTCTGTGAGCAGATTTCTCTAATTTTGTAATTTTTTAGTTCTTGGTTTATAAATGTCATTGGTTACATGGCTGTAAGGTCACTTCATAAAATATTTAATGTCATGATTGATGGCAAAATTACAGTGGAATATTTAGAGAAATGACATACCTATATTTACTTTTGTAATTGAAATAATTTCCAATTTGTCTGTAGTAATGTGTCTTAATACGTGTATGCAAAATGTAACAAAATGTACAGTGGAATATTTATAGAAATAATGAAAGTATATTGATATATTTATTTTTGTAATAGAAATTAATTGAAATGTGTATGTATTTATAATTTGTCAGTATGATCGTACCATACAGTGTGGGAGGAAAGGGAGGAGAGTGTGTCCAAGAGAGAGAGAGAGTGAGGGGAAGGGTGATAGAGAAAAGTTATAGGCCATGATGGTAAATTGCCTATTCGTCTACTGCCAACTCGTCCACTCACCACATGGTCTACTTTCATTTATTCTAATGCCATTCCGTCCAACATTTTATCCAATGACCATTTGGTCCAGTCATCACCTCGTCTAATCACCATTTCGTCTCATAACCAGTTGGTCTAATATCCATTTCATTTTTGCACAATTAACACTTAAATAGTCCAATTAGACCAAATGGTATATGGACTAAATGGCTATTGGACCAACTGGTTATTCAGGGATGCCACTAGGAGTCCTCCAAAAATACTGAAACTTATCGCGGGCCGGCCGGGATAGTCCAAGAATTTTTTTTTTTAGGGGGGGTCCACCTTTAATTTTGGGATGGACACATGTCACAGGTAAAAAATTGGACAACCAAAAAAAAAAAAAAAAAAAAAAAAAAAAAAAATTAGGAGGGGGGGGGGTCCGCCCCCACCTCAAATTTAGGGGAGGGGGGAGGACCAAGTGGCTTCTTACCTTGTTGTGATCGATGACTTTGAATTCAATTAGGTTCGAAAAACTGACGGTAGTTAGTTGTGTGTTTCTCATAGAACGCTAGACCAAAAGCTTCAGTCTCTGTATTCTGGTTGTTCAGCTGAACCGCGTTGGCTCCACTCACCAATACATAGACTGAAGAGTTGTTGGCCCGTACATAAAGACAACGTATCAGCTAACCCAGGGAGCTCCGGCCCGCTTTCCGGGCCGGAGCTCCCTGGGTTCCGTATCAGCATGCAGCAGTAACGTTAGATCTAACATTCGGCGGAAACCCGATTTTCGGATCGTTTTTGGTACATAAAATGTCACATTATAAAAAAATAATTACATCCAAACTTACGAGAAAATATATAAAATTCAGAAACATCGTACCTTAGACCGCAGTTCCCGCTAATTCCTTTCAAATGATGATCAAAACTTAGTCATCCTCAATTCCTTCGTTGGTCATCGTAAGTTGCCATCTTGGATGACGTCATCATCTGTACAGACGTATTTACCAGTCGCTATTATACCGCGATTCGTGCCGCTACTTTTCGCTTGTCTATGTGCATGCGTATTCGGAACTTGTCGCTCGCATTGATTGGCCAGGATATCGATAATTCTAATCAGAAAGCCTTGATAAAAGCATAACTCAATGAACGTAGTAGGCAGTGCGCGCGTTTATAAATTATGTACTGTATAAAAGCAAATATCTCGGGGAAATATCTCTCACTCGGTCAATCGACATGCATCGCAATCGGGAGATAGGGGGGAAAAAGGAGGACTTTCCGGTTTTTTTAATACACAGAAAACAGGAAAAGTCGGAAATACGGAAATAAGACAGATAGCAGGAAAAAAGCCGGAATTCCGTATAAATACGGAAAAGTGGCATCCCTGGTTAGACAAAATGTTGAGTGGATGAATTTGCAGCTAGACCATGTGGATAGTGGACGAACTGATGGTAGACCAATTGATAGTAGGCGAGTTGGCAATTGGACGAATTGGAAATAAACTGGCCATAGGAGAGAATGGGGAGAGGAAGGGCATAGGTGTGTAAGGAGGGAGGGGGAGGAAATGGTGTGGGTGTCTAGAAGATAGAGCAGGGAGAGGGTGTGGGGGTGTGTAGGAGTGGGGGAGGGGGAAAGGTGTATGGGTGAGAGCAGGAGAGGTGTATGGGTGAGAGCAGGGGAGGAGAAAATGGTGTGGGTGTCGAGAAGATAGAGCAGGGAGGGGGAGAGGAAGGGTATGGGTGTGTGTAAGAGTAGGGGGGGGGGGACAAAAAGGGTATGGGTCCACGTAGAGAGAGCAAGGGAGGAGGAAAGGGCCTTGGTGTCTAGCATAGAGGGGGCAGGGAGGGGGAGAGAGTGTAAGTCCCTCGGATAGGATGTTAAGTAGAGGCCCCATGTCGAGGAGAGTCACCACCTTTCCACGTTAATGCACTATTCGTATAAGAGTAGGGGGAAACCCCGGTGTAGTGGTCCACCTGCAATACCCCCCCCCCCCCATCAGTTATATCGGGAGGAGAGACCTGCAGGTCATAGTGAATCAGTTCACTTTCGCCTCCAAGGCACAGGTGACGCCAAAAAAAAAAAATAACAATAATAGCAGAGGGCAAGGAAAATGGTGTAGGTGAGTGGACAAAGAAAAGAAATAAAGGGAGTATTAACTGGGAGACAAAAAGAAAACAAAATATATTACTTTCAACTTTAGTTCAAATAAATTTATTTCATGTGAAAACTTCATATTTACAGACAAAACGAGAACAACCAAACCTTTGGAAAATTACTTCGCATAATACACAAAACTGAAATGACATGCAATTAAAATGATATTAAACATTACGCAATGCTGCATAATCATTTAATACTTTTGATTCAAGACCCAAATCAAAATTACTTCATAAGTCATGATAAAACAATCTGATTGAATACTAATGCATTAAAAAGTCTGGATTTCATCCCTGTATACATGATAAACAAAAAAAGATTCCCAACTTTAATCTTCTAGTGAGAAAATACCTGACCACTAACAAAACAAAAATCACTTGAAACTACAAATTTTCAGTAGTGTTATTTAAACAATACCCGATATGCAGTCTCTCATTTCAATGGATTACCAGATACCATTGTTCTAAAAAAAGCAGGTAATCTACTTCCAATGCACGTTCAAAAGGTAAACTGTGTACTTTGAAAAATGCATAATTTTGTGTTTTTAATAAAAAAGTTGCAATGTTTTAAAAGGAGAGATTACTTTAATATTATCAGAACAGATTATATAAGAACATTTCCTGGTATTGTTACATGTAGGTCTTATTGTATTTCATTTATCAAAATGATCACTGTGCCTATATGTTCAAGAAGTTCTATGTATATTCATAAGAATGGTGTTAAGTGATACACGGCCCTAGAAACCTAATGTTAGTATCATTAAAATGCTAATAAATGTAATTGCAAATGATTAGGATTTTAATGCCACTGATTTCATTGTTCTCTTATTAAAACACATCCAAATCAGGATTCCTTTTTTGATACACCATGTATATTTATTACATGTTCAAACTTAGAGTCACTGGTTACTTCCAGATATAATTCATGGTTTCTTAGCAATCAGGTAACATGATCACTGACCAAATAAAATTAATAAAGTTTGGACCATTTCAAAATAATAATGCATAGTAATTTTTTCTTTAAAAGAGAGCTAAATGCCCTACATTGAAGACAAAAGCACGCATTATTCAGGGAGTTTATCACACCTCTATCAAACTGTGCTCCAAGTGAGGCAGACATCACCTCTTGCCTGTAATCTAGGCGGAGACTGTGAATTTTGTCCTTGCCTTTACGAGTCTGATGCTGTTGCGCAAACTGTCGGCAATACATCTGATGAAGGAGACTATGCACAGTGGCTGCTTCTGTCTCAATGATCATCATATACTCCAGTCTCGAGTTTATAGTTCTTGTTTTTAACTGACAAGTCTGGTGACAGTTTTACAGAATGTAAAACGTGCAGCAATCATGGTCAATAAAAAACAAAAAATAACATGAGACAGGAATGTATGGGTGGTGGCTGCAAACTGCAAATAGGTCTTCCGCATCAGACGTATTGCCGACGTTTCGCAATAGAATCAGACTCGTAAAGGCAAAGACAAAAGCACAGCTAGCGCCTAGATCATAGGCTAACATCTCTCCGATCAAAATCGCGTGATGAGAAACATAAACCTTATGTTTCCTCATTTTATTAAAGATGTTGGCTGTAAATGCTAGCCTCAAAGTCATCTGCATATGCAATTAGAGAGTGCAAAATATTTGCGTCTATATATTTTTCATGATGAGACGTACATGTACATCCAAAACATGAAAATTGCCAGTGGCAACAATTAATAAGGACAGATACCACTTACATGTCCAAATTATCATCTGATCAACACTGTAGCCATTTCAACATAGGCAAGTCAGAATAATCACTTAATAAAACACTTCATACACACAAAATATATCATACATAATGTCTCATATGGCACACACAGAGGATGGCATCACAGAGTGGAACGATCACAAGGTATAACTCGCCATGTACGGATGGAAGGCTTGTGAAAAATACTGAGCGGAAAAAGACTCTTATATCTACAAAACATCACCAAACAATAAATTGTACAGTCAACAGAAATGACTGAAGTAGTCGGTCGCCCCATCATAAAAGACACTGCCATTTTGTATATGTGGATCATAATACTGTACCTAACATTCAAAAGGCCAGCTAATACATTAAGGGGTAGGCCTACTCAGTGATTTAAGAAACAAATCGTGTATAGAACAACATCAAGAGTCAGTGTGGCGGACCGTGACCCGGAGGAGACAATTGATTGGAGGGGCGCTGTATTGTTTGTGAACAATGCTGTTCCCCTCCAATGCTTTGTCTCCTCCGGGTCACGGTCCGCCACTGTCAAGAGTTGATGATTATGCAATAAGGTCATACGATTTATACTATATCATACTTGTTCCCAAACTTATTCACATTTTACCATAGTTATTGAGATAGCTGTGCAGTCGACACTAGGACTCTGTGTAGGCGCCCAAATAAGGTGAAATAACTTTTTTTTTAAGGCTTGGCCACACAACTACTTAGGAAGTTTTGACTGACAATTTTCAGCTGACAAAGCTCTCCTAAAATTAAATGACTAAACATATTTAATAATAATAATATGCAACATTTATATAGCACTTAATACAAATGTTTCTTAGTGCTGCGTTCTATTACCCCGTTTCATATGCATCTGCCTATTTCAAACAAATCCGTATGTGATCAGAATAATGTTTAATAAAGCAATTCTACTTGCCATAGTCCATTCAATTTTAGAATTGTAAATAACATCTCTCATCCTCTTATTTTCAATAAAACAAACATGATACCATAGCTGACTTCCCCCTTTAAATTCAGCCATGAGAGAAATCATTGCTAGAGGAATTGTCATTGACCAAAACGAAGACAGGCTGGTCTGAAGGGCTTGTTATGATCGTCTGCGTTCGCGGAGCGGGGATGGCCATTATCCTTTCGAGAAAACCGGGGGAGCTTTTCTCAAAAGGGTGGGTTGAGGGAGGTTCTGGTACAAAAGACTACTCAACCCACCCTTTCGAGAAAAGCTCCCCCGATTTTCTCGAAAGGGTGCGGCCACCCCGCTCCAGCCCAACTCCGCGAACGCAGGCGATCGTAACAAGCCGGTCTGTAGGACCTGGGGAGTGTTTCATCAACATTTTTGTCCGACAAGTTGTCAGATCTGACATCTTTCCTTGATTCTGATTGGCTGAGAAGCACTGTTACTATGGTAACTGTCGGATAAATGGGACTTGTCGGATAAAACGTCCGACGAGTCCTTTCATGAAACGCCCACCTGATGTATGTTTTTTATTAACTGATAAACAGCCAGAATTTCCCAATATTCTACTTTGTATAGGAAGCTGGCAGGTGCTATGAAATAATACAAACCCTGTTCCAGATATCATCACAAAATATACCAAAGACATACACATATATCTGTTTCAGATTGGCAAATTAACCCAAAAATGTATATAACAGTTCCACAACTGTTGATCAATTGGCTAAACTCAAATGAAATACAAGTAGTGTTTTTCCCCTTTCATACAATTAAATGTTCTGCAAAAAAATATATATAACATATTCATTACGTGATATGTTTAAGACTTGGTCAAGAGAAAAGAATAGCAACCTCCTTCATGTTATGAAAGGGAATCGTAAACATTTTTAAAAATCAGAATAGAGCAGAAGTGTCATAATATAGAACACATATATGCAAAATAAAAACAATACCGATGTAAAATATGTTTTAAAACAAACATTTTTGTCCATTTTTGCAGGTTAAACTCATAATTTTAAAACGAAATATGTTCCTGAGATTACACAATGAGTTGAATGTTCTCATATGAGAAATCTTCTCAAAAGAAATTCTATTTCCTTTCTTCACAAGAATAAAAGGAGATGATATACCATTCAGCATTAAAGAAAAGACTTTTTTTTAAGAACACCAAAAATATAAATTAAAAAAAAGAAACATCAGAACAAAAACATGAAAGCAAACAGTAAAGAAACAAAGGAATATTTTGTTGACAGTGCAAGGTATAGATTGGAGCATTGATTTTCAGCAACAGAGATTGATCAATATACTTTATAACATCATGAATCTAACGTAGTTTAAAGCAATAACAAGCAATCGGTGATTCATCTGTACAACAAACAAAAAAATCTTCC
Source organism: Lytechinus pictus (assembly GCF_037042905.1). NCBI lineage: Eukaryota > Metazoa > Echinodermata > Echinoidea > Temnopleuroida > Toxopneustidae > Lytechinus > Lytechinus pictus. The sequence goes on from NC_087246.1 coordinate 33,974,385, forward strand.
TCACACAACTGAGAAATAACAAATAACTGGTTAACTGTTCTAACAAGTGAGAAACATTTTACAGTTCCTTTCAGATATGGTCACATTCCTCAAATAGCTCACGTACTCTCATCAGGGACACTTGGAGTGTTCTGCTTGAGAATCAAACTTGTGGGTAACTGACTGGGAAACGACGGAGACCAGGTCTTTTTCATCGCTCGATACCTCAAGTTGGACAGCCGACCATTGATGGCTTGCCCGATATCGCAGTGCTTAACTTGAGGAAACTTGCAGTATACTGCATCTGAGAGGAAAAATGGACAGAGATCGAGAAAGGAAGACAGATGCGACAGGTGGGGAGAGAGAAGAAAGATGCAACATGGTAATGGCACTTTCACACGGGATGGTAGCTGAAAAACATCTTAAAATGATTTTAATGGAAAGTAGGAACACGTCGCATCTCCTTACACTGTCATCATATGCTGAACAAGTGGGTACATTCACATTGATAACTAAGTTGTGTCTTCAGTGACCCTGTTTGAGCCTCCTGCGGTGCTCCCGTTTTTGCTCGCGGTATCTGATGCTGGAGAGACGTCCGTTGATGGCCTGTCCGATGTCGCAGTGGGAGATGTTGGGGAATCTGGTGGTAACCGCTTCTGTGGATAGAATAAGAGAGGAAGAGGAGGGAATAGGGTAGAGGAATCGGGGAAGTGGGTGGGGTTGGTTATAAAGATGATTGTGATGGAAGGATTGATTATAAGGACAGGGGTGAAGCATACAGGAATGTATAGAGGGTGATGACAAAGATGTTTTGCGTGACAGGGTCGAGAGTGCAAGTGGATGGTTAAGAAGATATTGAAGAAAGCATTCCACACACACACACACACACACACAACAATTTTCAGGCAGGAATTATAGAGGGTGATAGCAAAGATGTTTGGTGTAACAGGGTCGATAGAGCAAGTGGATGGTTAGGAAGATGAAGAAAGCATTCCACACACACACACAAAATAGTTCAGGCAGGAATGAACATAGGGTGATAATAAATATGTTTTGTGTGACAGGGCAGGTAGTGCAATCGGATGGTTAGGAAGAAAGCATTCCACACACGCACACAATAGTTTTTAGACAGGAATGGATAGAGGTTGATAACACAGATGTTTCGTGTGACATGGTCAATGGGGTGATCAGAAGTAGCATGGTGTTTGAGTATCACACACAAATACACACACATGGCAAGGCAAGCATGAATACAGTCATAGAAGAGGTTGAATAATTAAGGAAAATAGATAAAAAGAGAGGGAGTGAGGATATATATAGAATTTTTTTATTATTATTTATAAAGAGTTGAAGCGAAGCAGTACACCAAATGATGAGGTCAGGCAGCAAGCAGTGAAGGTAAGAAAAGAATCATTATATAAAGACCAAATAATTGATAAATGAAAGACAGAAAGAAAAGCAAAAGAAGACAAGAGATAAGATAGTAAAATGTGGCATAATTTGTAATAAAAGGCATGAAAGAGAGAGAAAGGTGGATAGTAAGATTGAAATAGGAGAAATTTGAAGTAAAATAAGATAATCATAAGAAAAATGGTGATCAATACAGATGAAAATATACATCCAGGAGTGAGGCATAAATTTACCGTGGAAACCCAGAAGCATTTTGGAAGTGGTATGCAAAGAAAGTACAACAGATTAGAGTGAAAGAGAGCAGGAGGAGAGGGAAAGGAAGAATAAGTGCTTAAATATTATTAAGGGATAAGGTGAATGTGAGGAAGGAAAGGAGCAAAGAAAAAAAGAAATAATTCTGTTAAATATCATGAAACAAGACCAACGTTTTTTTCAATAAAAAATTTCCACATTCTCGCCCTAATACACCACAAAATGTTACAGGCATTAGACTTACAGCATTTTGGTCCACTAAAAAATATTTACCCATATTTTATATCTGCTTAACCTTACTGCAGATTAGTTTAACAGAGTTACCGATTTGACTGATGTATAACGCCACAAGCCCTTGAAATGGTGTAACTTTTCCTCCCATAAATTTATCAATAAAGTTTGAAGATTTCATGCTACAGAGTGTTTGGTAAAGCTTTTTCATTATGCATGGACTTTGCACAGGTAAACTGCCGATTCGTCTATTGCCAACTCGTCCACTCATCACATGGTCTACCTTCATTTAGTCTAATGCCATTCCCTCCAATTTTTCGTCTAACGACCATTATTCGGTTCAATAATCACTTTGTCTAATCACCATTTCGTCTACTAACCAGTTGGTCTAATACCCATTATCTTTTCATTCATTTCACCCCAATTAACACTTTATCCAATTAGACCAAATGGTTTATGGACTAAAAGGCTATTGGACCAACTGGTTATTAGTCAAAATTGTGAGAGGACAAAATGGCAATTAGACCATGTGGATAGTGGAGGAATTGGTGATAGACCACATGATAGTAGACGGGTTGGTAATTAGACGAATTGGCATTAGACCAATTGGAAATAAATCCTTTACACACGACTGGAACATTTCCTGGGGCCCGTTTTACAAAGAGTTGCGATTGATCCCATCGATTGCAACTATAGAAATCCAGCAAAGTCAACATATAAAATGCACGTTTGTTCAAAAAAAATTCTAGATATGAAAGTATATCCATAAATTCATTGATTTCTAGACAATTTGGTGTGTTCTCCTTTGTTTACAAAGGACATTTTGCAAATTTCCTTTGGAAAAAATTATGACACTGATGGATTTCCATAGTTACAATTGATTGAATCAATCGTAACTTTTTGTATGACGGGGCCCAGGTGTTCAATGAGATACCACAACTTTTTCCCTGGTGTTTCAACAAAGAAAATGTAGCACAGAATTTCCTAGAACTCTGAACAAATTCGGACAAATAATAAACTTGGCATTCTAATGGTCGTAACGCCAAGAATTTAAATTTTCAAAGAGGACCTTTCAACAAGTTGATAGGATTTTAAAAAAAATGAAACATCTTATTTAGAACTTTGAGTTACATGTTCCAGTATTTTGTAAAATTGTGCATAACTTGAAACTATGAAATAACCCTTTCACTCATATAATTCAACTAAACCAAACTATTTTAAAGAAACGATTACTCACGCCAAAAAAAATGAAACATCTTATTTAGAACTTTGAATTACATGTTCCAGTATTTTGTAAAATTGTGCATAACTTGAAACTATGAAATAACCCTTTCACTCATATAATTCAACTAAACCAAACTATTTTAAAGAAACGATTACTCACTATAGATGGCATCGACTTTCTTTGGATCAAGGGCTTGTCTAGGCTCTGCAGAGGAGTCCCTTGTGCTCTTTCCGCCTCGCAGGTTACTATTGAGGAGCGTTTCCATGGAGAAGACGAATGGGAGGAGACGGCGGGTAAAGGCGGTGGGTTGGTCCAGTGCATTAAGGCCGTCCCAAACCTCGCGGTTGATGAACACACCACTTCCGGGATGAATCTCAACCTAATGATGATCATCAGAATAAATCAGAGTGTTACAAATAATGATAGCAATGATGAAGACGATCACAATGACAATGATAATGATGGTGACAATGATGATGATGATGAAGATAATGGTCATGATGATGATGATAATGATGACGATTATGATGGTGACAATGATGATAATGATGATATCCATGATGATAATGGTAGTGGTGGTGGAGATGATGATTATGATGATGATCATCATCATAATGGTCATGATGATGATGATGATGATGATGATGGTGACAATAATGATGATGATGATATCCATGATGATAATGGTAGTGGTGGTGGAGATGATGATTATGATGATGATCATAATGATCATGATGATGATGATAATGACAATGATGACAACGATTATGATGGTGACGATGATGATGATATCCATTATGATAATGGTAGTGGCGGTGGAGATGATCATAATGGTCATGATGATGAAGATGATGTTGATGATGATGATGATAATGGTGATGGTAATGGTGGTGTTAATGATGATAGTAGTGGTGGTGTTGGAGGTAGAGGTGATGATGATGATGGTGATGATGAATATGATGATGGTGATGATGATGTGGTGGTGGCAATAGTGATGTTAGAGATGATGATGTCAATGCTGATGCTAATGATGATGTTAGTGAAGAAGATGATGATGACCTTGCATAAATGCATAAATGTAAGAATTTTAAATTTGATCTATTATTTTATTATGAGAACTTTTTCATTTCCAATTGATCTCTATGACTTAACTCTATGACTTAACCCCAAAAATTGGATCAAATCATCATTAATCACATATGCATACATAAAAAAAGTTTCGTCAATATGGACTGACAGATGACCAATAAACATAATGCCATTGTCTACCACTTCTGGTGGGAAGAGGCATAAAACTGTAATACGAACCATTTTAGTCAAACTTTTACCTGGTCGGAATTTTGAGTTGCTTGTTTCTTAGATGGAGATGGCGAAGGTACCATCTCATTTTTTATTAGTTTCGTTGGCGAAAGGATGACTTTGGGCTTTCCTGAGATCTTCTCCAAATTAGCTTTCTGCCTGAGCTATATATGGATAAAAGAGGAAATATATAAGTGTTCATATGGAAGGATGAGACCAGGATTATAATAATGCAGTTGAAGAATGAATATAAAGAAGCAACAGATTATTTTTTTTAAGTTTCGCTTAATTTTACAAAATAATAAAATGCACATCCCGGTTCATATACAAAAATGAAATGAGGGAATTGATGACATCACTCACTCACTATTTCTTTTGTATTTTATTATATGAAATATGAAATATTCTTATTTGCTCCTCATTCTCCTGTGAAACATGTGGAATTACCTTTGTTTAACATTTTATGGTTCAGTCAAATTGGTCCTTATTGTCAAATCTGTAAAAATTGAAATATTGTATAATTCAAACAATAAAAAACAAAAGAAAAAGAGAGTGAGGGACATCATCGATTCTCTCATTTGCTTGTGACTAAATCGTGCATATAACTATTTTGTGAAAAATAAGCGAAATTTTAAAATGTCATAACTTTCTTATTTTTCATCCGATTTTGATGAAATTTTCAGCATTATGCTTCTCCGATTTTTCTCTATTCATTCAAATCACCATTTTCCTAGGGTGGATTTGACCTTTAACTCTTTGTGCGCTGGACCATGAACCCATCTGTACTGAATTATTTTCAGGGAGGGAAACAATGCATTGTTTGTTGAGTGTGAAATGCGAAGTTCGCACGGCACCGAGTGTGCATTGGTGCGAAGTACGCGTGGAAAGGGTTAATGAATGCTCAGAGGGGCAAGCTATAGTTAATACACAATTGTTCGCCCCTCCAAACTTCTGTGTGCTCAGTACATTCTGATGCTACTGTGCATCCTTGTGCCATACAACCATGACATGCAGATGAGACCATGATGAAATTTCCTGGAGCAACTTCATTGAAGGTTTGCATGACAGTTCAAATAATATGGAGGAGGTTTGTGGTGCACTGTGTGCTTATAGCCTTGAAAGAACTGTAGGGTTGGTAATCTTTGTTTACCACTACTGCTTTCATGCCTCTCAATTTTATTCCCTGGACTTGAATTTATCTAAGGCAATTGAAGGCCATGGCCCTGAATGCCTTATTGACTGGCTTCAATGCCCATCTCAATGGCCTGGGAGATTTGTGGTGCGCATTATCTACTTCCCATTGGTGTTGCAATATAGAAATGTAACCTGTAGAAAAGTGGCCTTTCCTTACAATTAAAGGCTCGATTCCACCTCTTCCTTTTCATTTATATTGTAGAGCGTTGTTGCCCAGTGGATTAGTCTCCGGACTTTGATACAGTGGGTCGTGGGTTCGAATCCCAGGCATGGCGTAATTTCCTTCGGCAAGAAATTCATCCACATTGTGCTGCACTCGACCCAGGTGAGGTGAATGGGTACCCGGTAGGATTCATTCCTTGAACGCTGTAGCTCCTATTAACATGGCGGCTCAGCTACAGCCGGGGTAATAATATGATATCAAAGCGCAGTTGAGTATATGCACATAGTAACTGCACTATATAAATGGACATATTATTATTATTATTCCTCTCTACCAGCCCAATAGTTCATTTCAGTACCAACCACATGGTAAACCTCCTCCGTGTTAAAAAATCAGAGGTCAATTTCATAAAGAACATATTACAAGTGTGGTAAATTTATCATTATGGTAACTACCATGGCAACAGGGCTGATTAGCCAATCAAAATCAAGGTTTCATGGTAGTTGCCATATACATAAATCTTTATGAAACAGGCCCCTGTAAGCTCCCAAATCAAACTTACAATGTCAGCTTCTTTCTTCACCACGCCCGCCTTGGACAATTGACCCGGGCGTCTTCTCCCTTTGCTAACAGCAAACTTATTTTGAGACAATGCCTTCCTCTTAATCACCTTGCTGCTCTTGTCCTCGGGAGAACAGCTGACATTGTTGTGGGTGCCCAGAGCCTTTAGGGCTATCGCGTGTACCTTTGGGAGTTCTAGAAAAGAAATGATACAAGGTTATAAAGTTGGATTATTTCATTTCCATGATTAATATTCAGGATGTTTTACAAATGAAATGAAAGTATATAGGAAGCTCTGAAGGCTATATTGTAAATGGGACAGGAATTTTTTTTAAATTGCCTATAATGTCACACCTATCTTGGGACTTCTTGCATGATGTAGGGTTGGACAATCACAGCTTACAGTATTCATTTGAAAATTGTTTACTTTGATAGGAGGCATAAATCTCAGTTGTTGGTTGTTTTTTTCCATAAGTGAAGTTTTTGAAATTTGCTGAAACGTCACTTTTGCTTCTATTGAAACCAAATTAACATCAGGAAAGACTTATCAGCTGGGGGAACAACACAAATCTCATCAAAGGAAATAGAGAGTCCTTATAAAGCATCAGAAGTTGGATGTTTCCCTCTTCTACCCTTGACATCGCATCAAAACCATAGCGTCACTGTGTAAGCTCCTCGAGGAGATCGTGTTGATTTTGCATTGGCCCTGTCACCTCTGCGTAGTGATCACGATCACATCGCAAAGAAAAATCTGACAGATGGATTCAATACGGTGGGACCAACATGGTGTGAACACTGCTCTTGATTTGAGAACACAGGGGCTTCCATTCTTGTCACACTGAACAACTTTATTGGAGCGTTGGAGAGTGGAGCGTCATGGCCCAGTGGATTAGTCTCCGGACTTTGAAACAGAGGGTCGTGGGTTCAAATCCCAGCCATGGCGTAGTTTCCTTCAGCAAGAAATTTATCCACATTGTGCTGCACTCAACCCAGGTGAGGTGAATGGGTACCTGGCAGGAATTTATTCCTAGAAATGCCAAGCGCTGGAAAGGCTGCTTGAGCTACAGCCGGGGTAATAATATCCAAGTCCTTTGGAAGCGCATAGAGATGTTATTCATTATGTGTTATGCGATATAAAAGAACTGACTATTATTATCATTATTTATTAACACAGTTCATTTCAGAATTCCAAAAACTTGCATAAAAAAATAAGAAAATTTCTGTTTTCAGGGTTTGTGGCAGAGTTTGAATTCAGGATCAATATGGCTGTAGGTAGGCAAAAACCTCAACCATCAGTGGATTGCTGTCTTATTCAGTGATGCAGGGGGTGCATTAGATTTAATCAGACTTAAACATTAAGCAAAAGAAAAACAGATTAAAATGAAAATAATTGGGTCTAGGGGCTGGGGGAGGGGCCTGTTAACATGTACATACATCCCTTTACTAGTACTTTATTATTGTTTAGTTCTTAACATTTATTGTAAATCAACCATTGGAATTGGGACAGGATGCTTTATGCCACAGTAATTTAATTTTCAATTTTAACTTTTTTTGTCTCTGGCGTTCCAATGGTTGATATTTCTTATCTTGAATTGTTTTTACTGAAATGTATTGTTTTTTGTAATCTTCTTTGCGGATTAAATAATAAAAATAATAATAACATAAATACCTTTGCAAACTTCATGTCTGAGTAGCATGATTTCATCCCTCAATCCTCTAACTTCTAATCTCAGCTTCTCGAGCTCCGAGAGCTCGTACTCTGGTGGGTACTCTCCTCCTTCACTCCCTAATTCCTCTTCCTCCTCCTCCTCCTCTTCCTCCTCACCATCCTCCATCTCATCACCCTGAACATCAGGCCCCATCCCATCTGTGGAATCTGGATTTGGTACAAGAAAAGATCAGATTAAAACAATATACGTGTCTGTATTGCATCTTCATAAATAATTATCAAACAATTTAAAATATTCTGCTGAAAGATATAATCACTGATTGAGGGAAAAAATAGCCCTTTACATGAAAGAAATAGCCCCCAAATTCAATAATCGCAATGTGGCAACAACAAAATATAGCCCCTAAAACATAAAATGTATTTCCTACTCTTCTTGTACCTCCCAGCAATAAAGTTTATTTGCAGTATGGTCATGTAGAGTGAGCTCGGTCTGCTGATTATCGCTTCAAACACAAGTGGTTGTGTGGTGCCTGCTGCGCTGTCTCGGCGCGCGCGTGCAATGGAAAAAATCGTATGGATCCAAAATTGCACGGTTGATGACGTCATTGTAAAATGGGCTGAATGATCGATATCAAACAAGCAATCAATGACAAGGATCTATCTAGGTGTCATATAGCAATACATATTATTAAAATGGCAGTTTTCAGGTAGATTGATGTCATGTGACGTCTTACATTCTATTTCCCTGTCAGATGAAGTATCAGGGAATGCTTCTGGGTCCTGGTCTTCTTGGCCTGGTTCTTGGTCTAGGTTTGGTTCTTGGTCTTTATTGGGCTGGGTCTGGTCCTCACTAGAAACCCTCTTCTGACCAGCTTTCCTCTGGGAAGAAGATGGTGACACGTCCGATTCTTCAGCCTTCTTGGTTTTCCTGGATCGCTTCTACATGAATTGTAGAATAATGAAGAAATATATAAATAGGATAAATCAATACGAATGTGGTCTAGTTTAATTAAACGGCCATTAGGGTGTTCCAAAAGCTAATAAAACAACTTAATTACATCCAATTTGTCTCCAGTGTTATCTTTCATTGCAAAAAAAAATGTTTTCAAAGCGTATTATCATTTTATTTGGCAGAATATAAAACAAGTGAAATACAATGATAAAAATAATTGTTACAATAAACTGTATCAATTTTCTTTACAGAGTAGTGGTAAAATCATCTAATTCTAACACGGAAACAACAGTGAGATTAATTACTAAATAATTATATTATCCAAAATTATACCACTTTATATTGTTCAATCATGACACTATGTGGTAGCCTTGTGGTCTAGTGGTTCTGAGTTGACTCAAATTGTCTACCAAATGGAGGGTCAATGGTTTAAAACCCAGCTACAGTACAGTGTCATATTACTTTTAGCTTAACAAATTCAAGAAGTTGATTCATATTGGATGCACACTCAACCCTGGTGAGGTGAATGGCAACCAGCACGGTTTATTCCTTGAATGCACTGACCACTGGAAAGTCAAGCTCAATTAGCTGGAATAATAAAAATACACCTTTCAATAGATTATTTCTAAATAGACAGCGCTCTTATTAATTCTTTATCAATAATTATATTAATCTTTGCTTACCTTCTCATCGCCACTGGACCTCCCAACATCAGTGTCAGTTTCATCGTCGCTCTCGTACAAACGTTTCTTGGGGATCCTTTTGCGCTTGCCAGAGACGACCAGGCCGTTTTGACTCTTCTGGGATGTCATGTCGTGAAGTGCTTTCTTCAACTCAGATTCTTTGTCTGCAAAGATATGACAAGGAATTGGAATTAAAGTACAAATGGGACAATAATGTCCTTTAATGCTCATACATGTAAGTCAACATTTTGCAACTCTCCACCCAGGTGCACGTGGTATATTGTGAAGTGCTTTCTTTCTTTGAATTTATCATTCAATACAAATCATAATTGGAATGAACAGAAGGTGGGGGGGGGGGGGAGAATGTACCAGTATTCTGATTCCTACATACATGTACACAGTAGCGGACCGTGACCCGGAGGAGACAAAGCATTGGAGGGGCACTGCATTGGCCGGGTCACGGTCCGCCACTGCATGTACATATCTTCATGTTTGGTCTGGGGTAAACATCAACAGTATATCCAAGATTCAAGATTGTCCATAATGAAGCTCCACACTACATGAAATCTCTCATCCGCCTACATCAGTCAGAACGTCCCGGGCTTCGCTCGAGTACGGACATTACTCTACTCCATATTCCACGGACAAATACTAAAGCAGGTGACAATGCTTTTCAGACATGTGCCCCAAGACTCTGGAATGACCTTCCAAGATATACATGCGACTTTCTCCTTCTTTGGAAGTATTTAAGAAACATCTCAAGACTCTGCTTTTTAATCAATAATATTTACATCTATTAGTGATTATAATTTTCTATTGTGTAAAGCGCTGTGAAACGGTGATATATTGTAAGAGCGCTATATAAATGATCATATTATTATATTATTATTAAAGACCTTTAGAAGTGCAGAGACATTATATCATAATGTGGTATATGGGCTATACAAGAACGGTTTTCCATTATTATTATTATTATTGTTACACATGTATCTACATGTATAGGCCTATGTGTGCAGGCCCATGTAGTTCACTGACCAATTACACGTAAAGGCAATACACCAGGTGCATGACATAGTAAGGAACTCAATTAGGCAATCATAAGGGGGGGAAATCCAGCCAAGATGTTGAATTGAACATTGCTTTATGTACGGTACTCATGTTAAAATTGTTTTCTGGTGAATGGATGAATTTTTTCCCCTTTTTTTTTCCGGAGACTTGACTTCATGGTCTGCTTTTTGTCACGTACAGTACATGTATATCTAATATACATGAAGTAAAGCTTTACATACTACATGTAGGCCTATATATGTGACAAGTGTACCCTCCATTTACATGCATAGTATATCATGGAAATACTGATGAATATCAAATAGTAATTTCCAAAAACCTTTGTTCATACATATGTAGGCCTATAAGAATGTTGCAACATTGCAGCAATATGGTATGAACAGGGTCAACCAGAATGTTAATCAGCCGATACACATGAGATTTAGAAGTAACAAAAGCATATGAATTCATGTCACAAGGGAGATTGTTGCATAATGTCAGCAAAATGATGGACATAAACTCAGCACGTACGCACACTTACATGTTGGCCTACATGTTAATGAACTGCTCCAGTATGGTGTCTAAAGTCTGTAATTACTTTCATTCTTTTTTATCATTTTTCAATAGGCTGTTCGCTTTTGAGACATGCATTCAACAACGTAGGTCTACAAAAAAATTCAGTTTAATGCTATAAAATCTGATCGAATATTAACCCTATACAATGTGCATCCTATAGTGCCTCACTCAAGCATATACCCTCTGAAAATAATGCTGGTGCAGAGGATTTATACTGCTGGCACTTTTAGATCAATGGCCAGTGGAAAAATGAAAGTGGAAGCATCGTGGTGTAGCAGTTCAGACGTCTCGCCTTGTAATCAGAGGATCGTGTGTTTGAATCCCACCGCGGCCTGGCTTCCTTTGGCAAGGCTTCGAATCCACACTTTGACACTCCCCACCCAGGTGTTAAATGGGCATGCGGAAATGAGAAAGCCTATGTAGTATGCCTAGTGATTGAGTCTTGGAACTCTTGTTGGAACGCTTCACAGGGAGCGGAGAATGTGCATACATTGTGTGCGGGCATGCCAGGATCCAATGTCCAGGATGATAAGTGCAAGAAACAAAGTGTAATAAGCTCTACATAAATGTAACTATTATTAGTATTATTATGAAGAAACAAGGCAGAAGCGATTTTGTGTCTCACCCAAATATGAAAATAACCGGAAATATCATGATTTGCGAGGGCACGCAACAGAATTGTACCAAACCTTCATTGTGAAATGACTGGGATGGAATAACATTTGTCATAACAGTCTTGCACATAAACTTTAATGTTGACCTCAAAATGAACTTTGACCTTACCATGTGACCTCCGAACACAATAACATGCAGGTCTCCTAAGTACACCTATAACCCAAGTTTGATATAAAAGTGACCTACGGTTGTGGAGTTAGGTGTCATAAGAGTTTAGCATGTAAACTTAAACATTGACCTGAAAATAACCTTTGACCTTACCATGTGACCTCCGACTACAGCATATCATGCAGGTCCCCAAAGCATCTACCATACAAGTTTGGTTGAAAAATGAATTATGGTTGCAGATTTAAGTGTCATAAGAGAGTCTTGCACATAAACTTTAACGTTGACCTGAAAATTACCTTTGACCTTACCATGAGACCTCCGACAGCAGCATAACATACAGGTCGATCCCAAAAGTACATATACATGTACCATCCAAGTTTGGTTGAAAAGTGACTTACGCTTGCGGAGTTATGTGTCATAAGAGAGCCTTGCACATAAACTTTAACGTTGACCTGAAAATGACCTTTGACATACCATGTGACCTCCGACTGCAGCATAACATGCAGGTGCCCCCAGTCCATGTACCATCCAAGTTTTGTTGAAAAGTGACTTACAGTTGCGGAGTTACATGTATGTGTCATAATGTTTGTGACGGAAGGGCGACCAACGATATTTGGATCCCTAAGTCTCGCCTTCACCTCTGGTGGGCGAGACAAAAATGAATAAAGAAGAAAATTGCATATAAACAGGAATAATAATATTTGCAGATAGGTAAAGAACAAAATGAATTCCTGAACTTTCATCATAGAGGGTTTTAAATTATACATATTTCTAAAGTCACAAAGCCCCATGAGAGACCAACATATTGTTGAATGGGCTTCCATGTTCTTTCGATAAATAAATAGGCTACATGTAAATAAATAAATAAACAAATAAATAGAAATCATACTTAATCAAATAAAATGAATATAAATAAATCAATTAAATCAATAAATGAATGAATGAATGAATAAATAAATACATAAATAAATAAAATAAAATATATATTCCTTCACTTTATCTAGAAACAAAATGAAAAATATATTGATTCAATTTCAAGTTTCTATTTCACAACTATACAGGTGTACTGTAGGTCTCCAAGACATACCATTAACACTGAGGCTGTGCATCTCGGTGTTAATGACTATATTTTCAGTCATCCGTTACCAATATAACAAGGAACTATATACTAGTATTATGCAGGACCAATATGACTATTAAAGTGGTATTTGTAAGCTTCACATTAATGTACAGTATATATACTTGTACATGTATGCCATAAATTTATAAGCCTACATGCTGACATTTGAATGACTGTGTTCCGATAAATATATGAAATCAAAAACACGTGTTGCATAACAAAATCGGTGTGACATCTTGGCCTACATGCATGAAAACACATACACTGTATTTTAATAGGACATCATAACATTAATTTTTGAAGTACATGTATTAATCAACACGTAAAACATATGTACATGGAGATTATAACTACATGTAGCAGACTATTATGGGCCTAGGTATACATGTACATACAGTCATATTCATTACCTTTCTTAATCCTCAAGTCTATTGCCTCCATGTTTATATATTCTTAGACATCGATCAGGCGTGTATTACAGATCCAATGACACAGTTGTGCGCATATAATGCATTAGAAATTATGATGCATCATATTCAAAGTCCATGCATGTATACTCTTCCAAGAAGAAACCCTTGCTTCTTTTCCTGGCTAAGAATAAATTAGATATACATGTAGTACTACATTGTAGTGCATGCGTGCGCATGAAGTACATCCTACAAAATAGAATTATAATCTGCAGATGGAAGAATATATTCCTATAGTATAGCAATCTCTACACACAGTACTCAGCATGCTCACTGCACAATATATTCCTTACCCTCCCTGAAAACATTCAAGAACAGGCTGATATACACCAGCCCTCCTTTGTCTCAAGTTATTCCAAGACTTAAGAATGTCCAGCAAAAACATGAAAAGTACTCTGCAAGTTACAATTCGCCTTTTTGTTATGCAGATTAGCTCCCAGGTGATGGCAAAATTTCCCAGGTGTGGAGAATTCAGACATGCATATAATATAAACTCACTGATACTGCATTGGAAATGAACATGTGTGTGCATCAAAAAGCATGTACAGGAGTGCATGCATACAGTACTCACACAACAAACACAGTTGACATTTGTGTGCAGCGGTGCAATTAGGCCATTGGATATGAGTCAATTTGCCTCAGAATAAGTGTGTGTAACTTGATAATGAACATAACAAATATGCAAGTTATGTTAGGAAATAGCACTTTTTACTGGATATCAGGGGCATACATGTACATAACAATAAGAGACTACTATGTAGTTGACCCAGCTACATGCATGTACTGTACATGTACTGTACATGTACCTCGGACTTCATGAATATTTTTGAATAATAACTTCTAACTTTTTTGTATTGGACATACAGTAGCATAAGTACACAAAATATACAAGTGCATGATTAATGCAATGTGCAAAATACAACATAAAAATGATAAACAAAAAGTACATGTTTATATGAATTCAACACCTGTAAAAAGATTCTACAGGTATTCATATAATGATTATAATATATATATTTTTTTTCCTCTAATTTGTATGAGCTTTTATGAATTATCCAAATTTTCTGACCATATTCCATAACCATGGGGAAATAAGAGCGGTCACATGTTTTATCCTATTCATTCAAATGTGATCATGTATTACATGTACATGTACAAATGTACAGCTAAATAAGACTGCTTACATGTATACAGTATAAATGCAAGCGGTGGCATACAGATCGTGGGGGCTTTGGGGTGCCTGCCCGGCTGCCCCCCCCCCTCCAAAAGAAAAAAAATCAATCACAACCAAGAAAAAGAGAGAAAAGGAAGAAATATTATATTATTTTCTGAATACATGTATTATGTCAATATATAACACAAAATTGTAGTTTTGTCATCAAATTGTTGAAAAATGTGCTTTTTATGAATTTTGCCCAATATGCCACATCTCGCCATCTAAAATTTTTTGCTCATTACGCCACTGAATGCAAGGATGAGTATAAATGTCACTACGATTTTCTTCAAGTTATATCGGTCCAGTCTATATATATCAGGCCTTCACTAATTAATTGCATATCATGTCATATTTCACAATTTCACGGGGTTGCCAGTTGCTATGCAGTCAAGCTACATTGTAAGCTTATACATGTAGTGGCAACCCCTGCAGCCTTCTAAGTTCAAAACTCGATATGTTATAGAAAACTTTTTTCATTGTTTGGATTGTCAGATACATGTACATGCATTTTGTTACGTACTCTATTTATTTTCTTTGTTAATTTGTTAATGAAAAAGTTGCAGAAATCAATAAATGAAATGAAATGAAAAAGTACATGTATACATCTATATTCTTGATTTTCTTTCTCCTTTTCCATAAATTGTCATGTGACCATTTTAAACAGTAATTTTAAACTAACTCACTATTTCATATAGTGCAACCAAACCCCAAAATGATTAGTTTTTTTTTTTAAGAGGGGTTATTCTCGGACAAGCCAGTGGCTTTTCTTCAGCAAGTAAATTAAATTGATCCATGTCGTGTAAATACATGTATGCAGAAATGGAACGACTACATGTAAATCTTGATAATATTGATATTGATTAAGTCTATTTGATCATAGGACTACACTACAGTATCACATGATATGTACATACAAAGTTAAGCAAGACAGTCCTACATGTACCTACATTAGGGAGTTGGTGTCATAAATCTATTGTACATGTACACTCGGTCACTCACTATCATTTTACCAATTTCAAATACCTATTTTCACTGATTCTTACCAAAATGGCTTCATTTTAACATTATTCATTTCATTTATTTCCATTTCTAGTAAAAAACATTCAAATACAATCAAATATTTACAAAAAGAAAACGTATGAATATAAATACCAAGAATATGGGGGATCGAGCCAGCAGAGGCCATTGGCCTTTCAAAGGCTGGGCTCCAATGCCATATTGAAACATACATAATATAGAGAGAGAAAGGGGGGGGGTACATTTATGTCTGAATTGTGATGGGTAAATAATAATTAGTAAAGGACTGTATGTTCCATGAAAATCTAACAGATTTGAATTACTGGTGCATACTGCTCGTGTTTGCATACAATTTTTTGAATAATGAATTAACATTTTATTTCTCATAAAATTATTTTTTTTCTGAGACTTTTGCTGTAATGCTTGATTAATTTTATTGTGTTATATGTACATGTACTGTACAAAGTATTCCATTCAAGATTGACTACATGTATTAAGGTACATGTAAATATGTTTTATTTTGTAACCTACATGTACATGTAATTGCTTTATGGTGTGGAGTCATACAATGAGTTACGATTGATCCAATCAATCTGAACTGTCTGGAATCCATCCATGCCATTTTTTTTTCTACAAGAAATTTGCACAATATCACTAGTAAACAAAGAGAATCACACTGAATTTTCAAGAGAACAATGAATATATGAATGTACATCATTATCTAGAATATATTTTGAATAAACCTGCATTTTAGATATTGACGTTGCTGGCTGTCCATAGTTGTGGTTGATCGGATCATTCACAACTCTTTGTAAGACGGGCCCCTGATCTGTCTTCAGCTTTTCTTGTTCTATTCCATCATTAATAGGCCTACAAACTACATTGTAGGCCCTGTACCATACATGTACTTGCAATGTTCACCTCAAAAATTGTTCTCTGGAAGATAGATTGCCTACAAACATGTATATTATTTTTGTGTTTGGCCTACATGTACATACATGTACATGTACAGTATGTATAAACTATAATTAATTCAATTCATAATTCAGTTTGATATTCAAATTAACATTCAGAACAGTCATAATAATTTTTATTAATGATTCAGTTTTGGATTCAAATCTGATTCACATGACTACACAATAATGTATACTAATAGCCAGGTGGGGTTGTTGTGTAATAAAGGCCTATACACTAAAATATACTGTACTGTACATTCTAGGTCTAAGTTACACTGTCTACACAGTATTTGTATAAATTTTGAGTTTAAGATGAATTAATTCATCAGTCATCTTCAGGCATGCCTAATACATGTAGGCCTATATGATGAACGTACATGTAGGCATACATGAATTAATGTAAACCATATCAAAGGTTTTTTTTAAATATTATATATATGCAATACAGTGAATACATGTACATCATGTATAAAGAAATTTATACTAAAGTAAAGTAAACTTTTGTTCAAAAAGTAGCTGGGCCAATTAAAGGATCTTTTGAATAAATCAAATATTGATGTTTTTTGAGATACGTGTAAATAGGCTTTATTATAAATCTCCTGAATCTACATGTAAACTTGATAGATCTACAGTATACGGTCTGAAGGATACGTATTGCTAATTAATGAAATTCCATGCTTTAGCTGTCATTGAAGATTTTTGTTTTTGCCATGCATGCATGCATGATGTAGTCCTGGATGTAGTGTAGATTATAATACCCGAGGGCCAAGACCATGTAATTTAGTGTGCACAGGGGCGGATCAAGGGCCAGGGGCACATTTTCCTGATGAAAATGTGACAAGCAAAAAAAAAAAAAGGTTTTTACCTAAAATTGAGGGTCATTTCATCCCCAAAAAATTTGACAAGCCCCAACCCCAAAAAAAGATAATTATTTTCAAAGGGGGAGGGGGCACACTTGGGTAAAAATGGCCTACATGTATTTATATTAAACATTTTGATTATGGCTCTCAAAAGGGGGGCACTGTGGCCAGATGTGCCCCCCCCCCTGGATTAGGCCAGGGTATACATGCATGTGCAGGCCATTCGAGGCAAGCGATCCGACGGACCTAAATCAATGTACATAGGCAATGCAAATAAATGACACTTTCCTGATTCATCTGGTCAATTGATTGTGTCCCAACATTCATTTCCACCAACTTTTAATAACTCATTTGGTGAGGGATTCAATAGACCCTAACCTCAAGGCCTATGTATATATAATTCATCTATGATCTAGGGCCTATGTGAGGGCTGAGGCATGTCTGCTTTGCAGCACAAAATGGATAAAATATACATAAAATGATTGTAACTTATTTCTAACTCAATGAATTGGTCATGTAAAAACAAATCATGATCAGAGTCCTAGCCAATTAGTTCTCATTGTTTGTAAACATTCAAGTCGAGAAAGTTGCGGTGTACCACTCGAGTAGGCGCAGTGGACACGTGCGCTATGTACACTAAACGAAACATGTTGTATACAGTACTAATAAGAAGCCTAACTGCTAGATCTCGGCCTATATGTTTCTTTTGGAATCCCAAATCTAAACAAGGCATTACATGTTAAAAGAAATTTCTTGAGCTATAAAAATACACTTGAACACTGAAAAATACATGCAGTTAGTTCCAGCATACTTCGAAATCACCATTTCCTCAAAACAAACACAAAATCATGATGTTTATCAGTATATCTCACCGCTGGTCTGCAAGATCTTTGCTTCGCCCATAGGCCATCCACCGGACGGAGGTTTTTTTCTCCCCTGTCCCTCTCGCCACTCAATCAGATACATTTCCGGTGTATAACCCAAGATCCACTCGCTGTTTACGACGCTGTATGAGCCTGCATCAGCCTCATTTGTCCACTCTACCAAAGCATATTTCTTCATCTTTCCTAAATTGAGCTTAAAAAGCCAGAATAAATGCTAATGAGATAATTTTAAATCAAAACCAAAAAGTCGTCGATCCGGTGGTATATATTTCATACACCTTCCGTGATATCCTACACAAACACATTAAACATACGAAATTTAAAGTAGTCCATCAGAATAAGTAATATTTATTTTAGGTCTTGCACGAATTTACGTAAATAGTTAATTTACAAATTCCCTCAGATTAAGTATATATAATTTTCCTTCCTCATCCCAACAAAAAAAGAAACCTCTATCTATTCCCCCCAAAAAACTATTTCACTCCCCAAAACGCCCATATTATATGGACGTACGGGAATTCGCATTCATCCGCGCGCGGTATATCTTGCGGTAAGTTGAAGTGAGAGAAACATATTGGACGATATTGCTGAAATATATCTCAAAACGATATATCTGCCCACATCTGTTAAGATTTTCATGATTTTACGTTCATTCTTGTACCTCAACGGAACTAATGACAGTCCTCAAACTATACAAATGATTATGATAGTTTATCGATAAAAAGAGTCCCGTTCGGCATGATCCTATATCTATCTAGGCATGATTCGAATGGAGTATATCGGCAAAATAATTTGCACGGTAATACATGTACTTGTCTACCATCAAATTATCACACTAGCCGACATTTGCAATTTTTTATTACTTCGTAGGTTACACGTCTCGCAGGCCTTTAGCATGAAAACATATCGTGAAAACATATGCCGTAGGCCATGCATGAGTCCCATGAGTATGGCATAGACAGATGATAAGAAATCAATTAAAAACAAAATCAAGGGCCAAGTTAAAGGCTGGCCGGGTCTGCCCCTCCCCCGAATTCTGAAGAACATGATTAAACTCGTAGGGACAGGTTTCTACCCAAGCTAGGCCAGGGAATATAATTCCTCATATAGTTTTGTGAGGTGCAATACCAGGTAGGTAATAACAATAATGATAATAAATTAATTAATTAATAAAGCATATAAGCTTGGGCGACTGCGCCCATGCATAAAAGCATATTTTCAAAGTAGGCCTAGCTAGTGAAGACCCCGGGTGAAGACAAAAAAAAAGAAAAAGAAGGAGAAAGATAAGGAAGGAGAAGAAAGGATGTAAAAGAGAGGTCTGGATAGGTCGTTATTTTTAGGTCATCTTGCCTCCTCCGCCCCCCCCTCTAGCTAGGGCACCGTCCCTTATAGCTCATCTAGTGCCCCCCTTGCCCTCTTTCTCCGTATTGTAGGCCCTATCATTTTATCATAACCGTGACGTCTTTTTCACCTAAGTAACACCATTAATAACCACGTGTAAAAATATTAGTGCCCCGGTTGAAATATAATAATTTTAATTCAGTTTCAGGTGTAATGGCGCTACCAAATTTATCTGTGGCAGTAAGATTGCGGAATTTCTTTTTCTTACATAGTAGACGTTGACCGATTATTTTGGTTCTTCTCCCCCCCCCCCCCCTTTCTGCTTATTACCTTCTAAAACAGAAATAAAAGCCTCGGCACGAATAAAATAATGATATTACTACTATCATGACTATACTACCGTGACTACTACTGCTACTACTACTACTACTACTACTACTACTACTACTACTACTACTACTACTACTAATAATAATAATAATAATAATAATAATAATAATAATAATAATAATAATAATAATAATAATAATAATAATAATAATGATAATGATAATGATAATGATAAAAATAATAATAATAATAGTAATAATAATATCAATAATAATGATGATGATAATAATAATATTAGTATTTTTTGTATTATCACCATTATTATTATTATCATTAGCAATATTATCATTATCATTATTATCATTATCATCATATTATTATTGTTATTATTATTATTAATACCAGTAGCAGCAAAGTAGTGTAGTTGCATTATTAGCTGGTGTAGTAGTACTGTAGTAGTCCAGTGGTGCAACTACGGGGATGGGGTGCACGTGCACCCCCCCCCCCCCCTTGATCGGCTGGCCAAAGGAAAAAAACGAGAGAAAAGGATAAAAAAAAGAGGGAGAAAGAAAGAGAAACGTAGTGGGGGAAGAAAATTATTGAATATTTACGTTATATTATATTATGTTATAAATATTTTATTATATCATATCAGATTTTTTTTTCATAACTTTATGAAATATTATTGCTTAGGGCCTATGTGTTCCTGGTGTTCTCATTGTATGTTCAATGATATATAATCCTGTTATACTACAAAACATTCCGTTTTCAAGAAAATATACACCAAATATATTCTCGCACTTCGATTTATGTCCTGACATATGCTTCTCTTTCATGACTTCTAAAAGTGATTGATATAAAACATTTCCAGTCCGCTTACGTTCCCATTAGTGGATTTGTGAGATATGTCTGCTCTTCATGAATTCCTAAAAACATTCCTTATAAATGCCCTTTTTTCTGGTCTCACTATAAAAAAATTGATTAGTGTGATACGTATGTTCAAGCTTTAGAATGCCCCTCTTCAGGTCTGAATTTCAAAAATTAACAGCTCGCGCTTCGCGCTCGCAACACGCAATATTTGATTAGAGAGATACATATCAAGTTCATGATTACAATGACTTAAAAAAGTATGTCATGTATTTCGTTGTAATTCTAACAAACTCAGCACTATGGTGAGATTATGAGATATGTTTGCTCTTCATGAATTCTAAAAAATCATAGTCCTTAAAAATAACTCTGTTTTGGGTCAATATATACAAAAGTTTCAGCTCGTGCTTCGCGCTCGCATTGTTTGTTTAGTTAGACAGGTAATATGATTACAAAAATTTGCTTTAATAAAATCCCTTTTTTAGGTCTGAATATCAAAAAAAAGTTTTCAGCTCGCGCTCGCATTATTTGATCATTGAGATACATATCCGACCTCTTTTAGGTCAGCATACCTGGCAATTGAGCGCGCTTCGCGCGCCCAATAAGTGACTCAACATTTTTGCTGGTGACCCACGGTAGAAGTAGAAGTAGTAGAAGTAGTAGTAGTTGTAGTAGTAGTAGTAGTAGTAGTAGAAGTAGTAGAAGTAGTAGTAGTAGTAATAGTAGTAGTAGAAGAAGTAGTAGTAGAAGTAGTAGTAGTATTAGTAGTAGTAGTAGAAGTAGTAGTAGTAGTAGTAGTAGTAGTATACGTAGTAGTAGTAGTAGTAGTAGTAGTAGTAGTAGTAGTAGTAGTAGTAGTAGTAGTAGTAGTAGTAGTAGTAGTAGTAGTAGTAGTAGTAGTAATAGTAGTAGTAGTAGTCATAGGCGGATCCAGGTGGGGACCCAAGGGGTCACCCCCATTGGCGGCGCAAAAAAAAAGAAAAAAAGTGCTGATAGGTATCTTCTTAATGAATGAAAACAGTCTTTGGAAAATCTCCTTTTTAGGTCAGTTTATCAAATATATATTTTAAGCTCCCGCTTTGTAAATATTTGCAATTTCGAATAATTTGTTTGGTGAGATTCGCGTCTCTTTTCATGAATACACACAGTGTTTAGGATCACGGGGTATAAAAGTAAGGAGTACCATCTCACTCATTTCATTTAAAGCCACGTTTGCTGCCGCAGGGATAAAATATGTCAGGCATGTGTTTCATTGGCTTTTCTTGCAGATTGTACACAAAAGATTCCTATATACCTAACTACAGACTTACTGACCAGATACAATAGGAAATATGCTTTTGTACATGGTTACTTTTCGCTGCCTCTGGTCGGATATTATGAGCAGAAAAAAAAAGAAAACTTTTACGAGGGAAAGCAAAAATAAATGTTGCGTTTTTTTATTGAAATATGATTCGAAATTATTCGACTGAGCGCTTGTGGGCGCGTATCTGTGACACATAATATCACAAGGGTGTATTTATTGAAACTAATCTTTTTTTATAATGAGGAAGTGTGTGGCAATTTGTAAGATGTTGATTTAAAAATTGTAAGAATTCTTAGGTTTTTTTTACATTTTGAAAGTGTTATCATACAATATTCGCCCAATTTCAGGACATGATAAAGCTTTGAGATATATTTCATCATGTGTTTAATATCCACACTTTGTGATCAAAATAATAAAATGGGAAATATTCGCAATTATCTATTTTTAGCTCAAACCAAAAGTGCTTAGAATGTCAAAAGTTTTGGTCGGAATATTGATTAGTTAGATACCCATCAATGACATATCGATTTTTATAGGAGGTTGCAGGGGTTGCGACTTAAAGCTAACCATACCTGCGTGGCAACCTCAGAATTTGATGTCCGTTCTGTTTATGATTACCAAAAGTGTTTAGAATGATACAATTTTTGGTCAGAATATCAAACTTTTTCAGCTCGCACTTCGCGCTCGCATCACTTTTTTTTTTTTTTTTTTTTTTAGATAGATACGCATCTTGTTCATGATTACAGACATTGCTCATAGAATGTCCAAATTTTAGGTCAGAATATCAAAACTTTTCAGCTCGCGCTTCGCGCTCGCATCAATAATTTTAGATAGATACCCATCCTGTTTATGGTTACAAAAAGTACTTAGAATGTCCAGTTTTGGGTCGGAATATCATATTTTTAACTAAAACTCGTTTAACTAAATCATGGCTCGAAATAAGCATTCATAAAGATGAGAACAAAAAGTAAATTAATACAAAAACTAAAATAATGCCCCTATAGCATATTAAGATATGGACATCATTCATGCACCTGAGTTATGAGAGTAATTTGGAGAAATATCATTTACAGTATTTGGAGAGATAGAAATCCTTCATATTCTTCTTGACTGATAAACTATTGTTAGAAATTCGTATATTTAAAAGTTGTGTCCTTCATATTTTATTGATTTATGGGCTAAGGCACTTCTGGGGTGAATAAATGAAAACCAAAATAATGTCTAGTTGGATAGTTATGAATGTCTCTATTCACGGTAAAATGATCACAAAATTATAAAGGTAACTCAATTTGCATTTTATGAATATCAGTAACTTTCAGTGTTTTCAGTCTCCAAAGTAAAGGATCAGTATGTTAAAAAAATCCAGACCCAGTTAAAAGCCGCACGAATCTCTTTTGTAATCTTAAAATGCAATCTGTATTTACTTTCTTGTTGGTCAATGCTATATTGAAATATTATATAGTGAATTAATAAATTGTAGATTAGAAACAAAATACGAAGTGGTACAAACGGCCGCAATGTGTACAAAGCACCAATGTATCGAGACAATACTTGACGAAGGTCACGTATACGTGCTAGTGCCAAGAAAGGCACTCATCAATTTGAATTTTGCATTTTTCTTTTGTTGGATCATAATACTGTGTATACTTATGAAATGCTTATTTCTTCAGTGTAATCACGACTTTTAAGGTGAATGAAGTTGTTCTTACCCAAATTCAACGACAATTCGTTGCATTTAAATCAATTTGATAATTTTGGCAATTCTGCATTTAATATATAAACCAGATCAGTGTCATCTGCAAACAATATACATGTATATTTTGATAAAGTAGAAACATTAGAAATATCATGGACATAAATTAAAAAGAAGCGGGCCCAAAATGGAGCCCTGTGGCACACCGCACGGGTAATTGGTAATTTTATAGTTGATTTGGTATCATTAAAGATTGTACATTGATTTCTACAGGAAAGATAAATATGGAACAAGTCCAAGGGAGTACCACGAATCCCGTAATGGTAAAGCTTGTTTAAAAGTATATTATGATCAAGGGTATCAAAAGCCTTACTTAAGTTCATAAAAACTCCTATGAAATATTAATGATTGGCTGAGGCAGATTATAACCTATCCTACAATAGCATATTCAGTAGAGTGTGTCTATTTCCTGAATCCGTATTGATCATTATTGAGTAAATTGTTGCTAGTTATAAATTTGTATGACCCATCATAAACCAGTCGTTCTAATATCTTTGAAAAACATTAGATAGGCCGGTGATTGGTAAAAAAAAACTAGCATCGACTTAGGTATAACTTTTGAAATTTTCATCATTGAGAGAAAACTACCAGACAACAATGATAGGTTAAAATGTATGAACAAGAGGTTTGAATACGCATTCAATTATACGTTTTAAAAAGTATGTTTTAATTTCGTCATGTCTAGATGAATGAATGGACTTAAGTGAAGGAACAATCCTTGTTACCTCAAGAGGGTTTGTGGAATAAAAAAAAAACACCATACTATTCACAAAGGAATTAAGAAGGAAGCTGTGAAAGTTTTGGCTACATCTTTTGATTCTCGAGGCCTGTTCAACACCTATGTTTAAAAAATAATTATTAAAGCAACTTGCAATTTCATGTGGATCATTTATAGTTATATCAGCTGGTTTAAACTGACTTGAAGGCGAAACTTTCCTTCTTTTCAAAATATAATTTAAAACTTTCCATTGAGAAGAATCATTTACGCCTGTTCAAACCTTTTAGTGTGTAATACATTCTTTTTGATGTACGAATAATATGCGTTGGTTTATTTCTGCATCGCCTTTGATACCTGTTTAGGCCTACTCCTGCTTCTTCGCGTCAATAGGATTACCGAGGCTTTTTTGTATAGCCTGTTTGTATGTTTGATAGATTTTAATATTCCTCTGGTAATCCAAGGATGTTTGGGTACATTTTTAGATATTTTGATTTTAGTTTTTGGTATGTTTACATTAAAATGGTTTGTGACAGTCTCGATGAAGTTATGATAAGAAAAATCCACGTTATTGCTATATTAAATACAATATTCCAAGTTTCCAGCATCAAATCAGCTTTCAAATTGTCAACATTTTCATATGTGAATTTACGAACTTCCGTGGTTTTCTTTGTATTGGTTTGACTATTAATAGCATTGTGAAAAAGCTTGAAGATAGTAGTAATAGTAGTAGTAGCAGCAGCAGCAGCAGCAGCAGCAGTAGTAGTAGTAGTAGTAGTAGTAGCAGTATATAGTAGTAGTAGTAGTAGTAGTAGTATAGTAGTAGTAGTAGTAGTAGTAGTAGTAGTATAGTAGTAGTAGTAGTAGTAGTAGTAGGAGGAGGAGGAGAAGAGGAGTAGTAGTAGTAGTAGTAGGAGTAGTAGTAGGAGTAGTAGTAGTAGAAGTACGTAGTAGTGAGTTGAAGTAGTAGTAGTAGTAGTAGTAGTAGTAGTAGTAGCAGTAGCAGCAGTAGTGGCAGTAGTAGCAGCAGCAGCAGCAGCAGTAGTAGTAGTAGTAGTAGTAGTAGTAGTAGTAGTAGTAGTAGTAGTAGTAGTAGTAGTAGTAGAAGTAGTAGTAGTAGTAGTAGTAGAAGTAGTAGTAGTAATAGTAGTAGTAATAGTAGTAGTAGTAGTAGTAGTAGTATAGTATAGTAGTAGTAGCAGTAGTGGCATTAGTAGCCGTTATTCTCGTGTCACATCCAAACATGGGAACCGCTCTAAATATCTGTATCTGCCACTGCACACGAATTCTGATTATAGAATATACTTTTTTTTCTTTAAAATACATTTGGAATAATTGGACCGAAATTCCATTTTTCTTTCATTGAGTCCACTTTGAAAATAATAGTGAATATCATCATTATCATATTACATTACCAATGTCATCTAAAAAGATTTTTTTAAAGAAGAAAGTAATATAGCATAAGCTCTTACTTATTATGTCAAACATAAAACTTCTCTGTAAATTTTTACTATATTCATGAGTCATGACGGGCAATCGATTTAACATCGTCGCCTTTCGTATGTCGTTTTAAAATCACGCGACATTTGATCATTAATATTTTTGTCTGAATATTTCCAACCTTGACTCACTAAAATAGAATTGGAGCCCCCTCTGTTGACTTGAACACGGGGCACACCGGTGATCTCATCACACGAACGCATGATATAGAAACACCCTATGTCATTATCATCAAGATCAGCGATCATGAGCCTTCAAAGTTTATAAACATAAATAGTTTTGAGAGTGGAGGGAGGGGGGGGGGGGGTTCGTCAAGGGGAATATACGTAACTGTTGATCTCATCTCATTTCTTTTTCTGTAACACGTGTCATGAAGTGAAATTTAACAATGTTTGATAATCACTCATGTTATACTGTACAAAGAGTGGAAGGATTGATAGTCATGGATTTAACGCGAAGTGTCAAACGCTGAAGATTGTAAAGAGTACAGTCCGTTATCTCTTTATCAAAGGTTCAATTTATATAAAATATTCGCAACAGGAGGTATGTTTATTCATCTTTCAAATGTAAGATTCAAGATTCTTTATTTGTCAATGTACGCATACAAAGAAGTTTGGTTTCCAATGGCTTTATCAATAAGTATACACAAAGATGAAAAGTACAATATGCAAGTTATTTTCTGCTTTGCCACTCCTCATTTATAAAGTGCGTCTTATAAAACAAAAAGAAACGAAGAATTATCGACTTAAAAATCATTAATGAATGGCACATAGTTGTAAAGCTTAGAAACTCATCCGTTATCAATTTTGATACAACCTACATAATGCATACATAGTTCACGCGCGAGTGTCTAGAAACTTTATGAAGAAGCGTGTCAAAAAGTCATTTAGCGGGTGGTATTTCAATTTCAAAAAGAAAATTACCATTCTAATAGGTTACTTTTTCATATTTAATGTGACCCTTGAATATCAAAAACACTTCCCATGCACTGTGTTAAATTGTAAATTGATGAAGACGCGGTCTCAGTGCCATTTTTCTTGTAGTGAAACCACTAATCAGTACCGTCTCGGACAGTGGAAATGGTCGTGTGCCGTGGCCTTAAACCGGGTGTCGAAATTTATATTTAAAAAAGAAACTTATAAGTTTGCAGAGAAACGCAAAAATTGAGATGGGCTTTAAGTTGAAAAAGAGGTCCTATCATCTTCTTTGTGAATTGAGATAATATTTGTATCGTTTTCACTGATGTGGAACATTGACTGATTCTTTGCGCTTCATGTTAAACTTCAAACTTTTTATGCCGTCGATGATTTTTCACCAGTGCTATATGCCCCGAGAAGAATGGCACTGGTGGGAAATCATCCAGGGCAAATAGTTTAAAGGAGAATGAAACCTTTAAAATAAGATAGCTTGTGTGAAAACAGAAAAATCAAAGAAACAGATCAACGAAAGTTTGAGAAAGTTATGAGCATTTGAATATTGCTATCACTTATGCTATGGAGATCCTCACATTGGCAATGCGACAAATATGTGTGATGTCACTTGTGAACAACTCCCCCATTACTTTAGTATATATTTCACTTAAACTGCCTCTTTTATCAGATCTATCAGTAGATCATGTATTCTTTTTATATGGGGGCATGTAATACAGATTTTTAAAGAATACGTCGTGGATAAAGAGTTTGTATCACCCTAAGAAAAAGCAAAAAGATACATTTTGGGGGTAGTTTATAGTCCATCAAAGGGAAAGTTGTTCACATGTGACATCACACATCCTTGTCGCATTGCCAATAGGAGGATTTCCATAGCATTAGTGATTGCAATATTCAAATGCTCATAACTTTCTCATTATTAGTCCGATTTTTCTCAAACTTTCTTTGTTCTTATTCTTTGATTTTCTGTTTCGACAGAAGCCTACTTATTCCAAAGGTTTCATTTCCCTCCAACCATGCTTTTTGAGGCAGCCAATATTAACATCGGCTTACTCAAAATAAATTCGGGTCAGATACGACTGGGAAACATTATTTTAAAATAATCATAGTTGCATGCATCCATTTGAACCATAGTGCATTCCAGGGGCCGTGGACCCGGAGCGGGGGCTGGGTGGGATTCTGTCCAAAACCGTGTACAAAAACGTAAAAATAACCATCTTATTGTGATTTTTTTTGCATGGTCGACCCCCCCACCACCACTTTCAAAACCGTTCCGCGGCCCCTGCATTAGTTTTAAGAGGGAAAATTAGAGATGAAATCAAATATCAAAATGCAGGGATAGCAAGCGATTTGCCCCTGTCGTGTCCATAGCATGCCTCGAGGAGTGGGGGGGGGGGGAATATTTCTGTACAATGGGCTTTTTTTCTTTCTCTCTATTACATTTAATGAGCCAATAGTAGTTTACGGACTTGTTTCAAACTTACATTTTTTTAATGGCAGGTTTGGGCGAATCGCCCTGAGACTAAGTGTGCTTTCCCCTGCCCTCCCGTTCTTTTAGATGTCATATTAATGTGCCATTTTGTAAATAGGCCTATTCTTTCTTGAATGTGCAATATTGATATCGCAGTCGCTGGTACGTCCGTACCAGAGAGCCTCATATAGGCCTGGTCTAAAAAAATAATGTTAGATGAACTTATGAGCTTATGATGTCTAATTGGATCACCATGACTTCTTTCTCTCAGAACACTGCTAATTTTAGTCGAGTGACCATGGGAATTGAAAGGCTTGTAGTGGCTCTAGATCTCTTTTTTTTTTACCAGGGTCTTAAGCTGTAATTATTTTCACCTGTCCCAGATTATTTCATATCGTTCTTTACTCTGATCTTGTTAACTTCTCTCAAATGTGATGGAAGAGAGCAAGTAAAATCCTTCAGCTACAAAATCAAGGCTATATGAGACCCCCCCCCCCCCTCCACATCCCCCCTGTATACCCACTCTCAGGTCTGGATTAGCCTGGGAACTCTTGACCAATCATCGCGCAGGATTTGATGAGCTCCGATGGAGAGTGAGTAAATGGTAAGTGGTCGGTGAGTCATCAACAGCCAGAGAATCCCACCGGGTCGCCGATTCTTGTCCGGGGCCTGCTTGGCGGGAAACGGATCGTTACCTCGTTAAAAAGTATCTAATTTTCTTGTGCGAGTTCGTAATACACTGACGTATCAGATCTGATGTGAACCCTGGCGAAAAATACGGACAACCTCCTACACTACCTCCACTATGGAAGCAGGAGACCGTCAAAAACACGGATATACGTCGTGTCGTAATTCAATTTACTACACGACGTAAATAATTACGTCGTGTAGCAATTCGAATTACTACACGACGTAAATAATTACGTAGTGTAGTAATTCGAATTACTACACGACGCAATTCCGTATTACTGCCCAACGAATTAATGTCATGACGTTAAATGAATTAGTGTCGCTACATCAAATAATTAAGGTCGTGTAGTTATTAGAATTACTACACGACGTAAATAATTACGTAGTGTAGTAATTCCAATTACTACACTACCTAAAGAATTACGTCGTGTAGTAAATAATTACTACACGACGTAATTCCGAATTACTGCTCAACGATTTAACGTCATGACGTTAAATGAATTAGTGTAGTGACGTTAAATCAACCAATGAGATCGTTCGTTATATGAGCGCAATGCGATGAGCTGAGACTACAGAGTATTGTACCGGAACGTACCGGCAGGAAGTTAGTTGGATATTCAAACTGTGAAGTTGGTTTGATATTTAGGTTCGATATTCAAACGCCTGTGAAACCGGACCGATATTCGATATTCAAATATTCAGGGGTTTTGAAAACTAACGGGTTATAACAGGTGCAGCACGTCTCGGGCAACCATAACAACACTGGCTTGCCCAAGTACGAGGACATTTAGGGGACAAACATCAGTGAATAAAAGCATTTTTTTTTTTTTTTTTTTTTCGAGGGGCCCCCTGGGATATCCCGACGGCCTAGCCGGGGTAACCACGTATCCTAACTTGTAGAACTCGACTCGCCATATAAACACTAAGTTGACCCGGTGCATGCACATTTAGGGGCCTGAAATTAACAAAATTAAAGGAATAAAGGGCCATTTATCGCCTTTTGTTATCGCATTTTGTTTATTTGAAAAAAAATCAAGGGGCCCCCAGGAATATCCCGACGGCCTAGCCGGGGTAACAACGTAACCTCGTGACATTTTTAAACATTGCAGATGAAATTTTTTATCGCGCGGGTAAATACACCACATATTATTTTAAGTTCAACGCAGTTGCGAATCGATGATAAACGAAATATGTTGAGGCAGCACAACATAGCAAATGCAGAAAAATTTGTAAAAGTCGCCAGCGAGCGAAGCGAGCCAGAACATTTTGGCCTTTTAAAATAATTTTGAAATTGAATTCTAATTATGTTATAGTCGCTTTGGAAATTTAGCCAATCGATCAATAGCTTTGAAATTAGTGACGCGATATCGTCTAAAAGAGACATTTTAGTTCATGAAACGTTTATTTTGTAGGGGTATAACTCCTTGTTGATTAATTGAATTGAAGGCTTCACATGCAAAATAAAATGTCTCCTGAGAATCATTCGAAGATTATAGGAGCTTTATACTCATATTTTATATTTTATATTTTGACAATACGTTTTCTATCGATATACGCCCCCATCTTTTTTCAAAGAAATGACGATCTACAATAACAGACGGCTAAAGATATTAATTCGACCCAACCCATTCTCATTTTTTTTTGTAAGCTGATTATAAGAGTATGTATAATGATTAGACTGATTCTAGAAACAAAGAATGGGCAACCACTGAACATATTTTGTGCGAATAAAAGAAAAATACATGTATCACTCAGCTTTCGGAACTATTTTAGTGGCGGACGAATTAGGACTGAGTATAATAGATGAATAAGATCTGCTCATGAGATGCTTTACCGAGTTGCCCCCAAAATGCGCATGCGCCGGGTCAAGCTAGTGTTTACCTGGTTGCCCGAGTTCCGGGGTCGAGATCTACAAGTTAGGATACGTGGTTACCCCGGCTGTGCCGTCGGGATATTCCTGGGAGCCCCTTGACAATTTTTTTTTAAATAAACAAAATGCGATAAATAGCCCTTTATTCCTTTAATTTTGTTAATTTGAGCCCCCTAAATGTGCATGCATCGGGTCAAGCTAGTGTTTATATGGTTGCCCGAGTCGAGTTGTACAAGTTAGGGTTAGGATACGTGGTTACCCCGGCTAGGCCGTCGGGATATCCCAGGGGGCCCCTCGAAAAAAAAATAAAAAAATAAAAATGCTTTTATTCACTGATGTTTGTCCCCTAAATGTCCTCGTACTTGGGCAAGCCAGTGTTGTTATGGTTGCCCGAGACGTGCTGCACCTGTTATAACCCGTTAGTTTTCAAAACCCCTGAATATTTGAATATCGAATATCGGTCCGGTTTCACAGGCGTTTGAATATCGAACCTAAATATCAAACCAACTTCACAGTTTGAATATCCAACTAACTTCCTGCCGGTACGTTCCGGTACAATACTCTGTATTCTCAGCTCATCGCATTGCGCTCATATAACGAACGATCTCATTGGTTGATTTAACGTCACTACACTAATTCATTTAACGTCATGACGTTAAATCGTTGAGCAGTAATTCGGAATTACGTCGTGTAGTAATTATTTACTACACGACGTAATTCTTTAGGTAGTGTAGTAATTGGAATTACTACACTACGTAATTATTTACGTCGTGTAGTAATTCGAATAACTACACGACCTTAATTATTTGATGTAGCGACACTAATTCATTTAACGTCATGACATTAATTCGTTGGGCAGTAATACGGAATTGCGTCGTGTAGTAATTCGAATTACTACACTACGTAATTATTTACGTCGTGTAGTAATTCGAATTGCTACACGACGTAATTATTTACGTCGTGTAGTAAATTGAATTACGACACGACGTATATCCGTGTTTTTGACGGTCTCCTGCTTCCATACCTCCACAGGCATAGGCTGCATCTGCAGATCTCTGATCTTGGGTATATAGTGCGTTCATGATTCGGCCGCGCGAGCCATCTTCTCATCGTCACCCCGTTCATGACGCTCAATTCGATATCGACAGCTGTCGGAGAGAGAGGTTCCTCACTGTGTCTAGTTTTAAACGTGCGTTTTATAAACTACAGACCTACCTCTACAGATTCACCACATTCGCCACCTCTTGGAGTTTCGATGGAAAGTTACCCTTCGGACGAGCAAGACATCGGTTGGCACAAAACATTCTTGTGAAAACTTAAACTATACAGCTTCACATAAGGCTTAAATCAGCTGACGTCTAGACAATCATCTGTTAACTATAGAAGTTTGCAAAATATCTGCAAATTAATTGCATGAGCTTGCTTGAGGACTTGAAAGGATTAATCTTTTAAAGAAGGACGGTTGAATGCTTTTCAAGTTCTCTCTGGGGAACGTTATATTTCCTTTCCCCAGGTAAGATTTGGATGTACGTATCTCAGAAAGATGATTACTGCAGCAATGACAACCAGGCAGGGTGAGTTTTCAAAATTAATCATTGGCAATCGAAATAAATTATGATTTAAAATTTCGTTCGACACCATAGGCCTATTATATCCCGAAAAATATTTAACAAACTCATGGTGTTAATTCTCGGACTACAGACAGACAGGACTGCTGTCTTAAACCAGACATTTTATCTTCCGTACACAAAGCACTAATCATGTTCAGGACTATTTGATTTCTGGATGGCAGACGAGGGGAGAGGTGGTAAAGGACCTTGTCATAACCTGTATTGCTTTATATTTGTTCAATCCTCTTCCAAAAATTGTATGAATAACAGATTTATTTTCTAATGAATCTGGTGGAATTGAAAATTATCAGTGGATATGTGGACCTACATTCTTCGAAAAAAAAAGCTGCGAATTTGAACCTTTATTTGAACGCTCGAGAAAAAGGGCTCCCAAAACGGTTTTTTACGTGCTCAAGAAACTTGAATGGTTTTCTGAATTAGAACCTAAAATTGTTATAAAATGGCTAGCTGTTTAAGGAAATAGAGAATCTTTTATAGGGAACATGGCCGTACGCAGCAGAGGGGCAGTTGCCCCCCCCCCCCAGAAGTTTTGAAAACTTATATTTTTTACTGAAAATTCTCACAGAATTCACCAAAAGTATGCACAAAATCCTACAATTTCACTTGACAATATGCAAATACGCCCCAATGATAAGCTCAGTCGCTTCGCTCCCTCGCTTTTGATTTTTTCTTGTGAAAAAGTTTACGCTTGCTGCCCCCAGCGAAAAATTTCTGCGTACCATAATAGGGAACCTATAATGATTGGAAATACGGGAAAAGGATAGAACCCTCTAAGAAACTTTTTTTTCTAAAAGAGTGCGCGTAGTAATTTTTTTCATATAATAACAATAAAAATGAAAGATGTATTCATGAAATATATGAAGTATTTTAGTAATGATCTACGATAAAGAATAACTGTAAAACTTTCATATCGAAAGTTAGAAAACATAACATAAATCTACGAGATATTTTGATTGAAAGTTGACTGTACTTTACAACTTACTGATAGCCCAAGAAAATCACTTATTTATTTTTTTAAATATCTAGAAGGATCATCTATGTAGGAATTAGATATCAAGAGGATATCAAAGACAATATTCACTTATACAGTGCAACAATTCTGATAATTCTTTTTTTATTTCCTCCTTTCGTTTCAAGATATTGTATCCGGGTTTCTTTTAGACATTGATTTATTTGAGTGGCCTGAAAATAAAGACAATATACATCAATAATGCATGTCGCATATTGTAAACATCGTAAATGTGTCTTCGCACTGAAGTTTTACAATATGTTGTATATTTTTATTACATTGGAAAAGCTCAGAATGGAAATCCAGAGATATCCCACGAGTTTAGGATGAGTGCAATATTGCTCCAATCGAGGATGAGTGCAATTGCTTTTTTTTATATATCAATCTTTTTTCTAGGTTGACAAACTGGTAATTTGAAATACTCTTTATCGAACGATGACTCGGATTGTGACAAACTGTCCACGTAAACACTGCAATCTCCTAACCCATAATGAAAGTACTAACGTAGTAATTATGATGATGTATGTTCACAAGGGGGTATAATACTGCACCCATGCATTTCCTACATATTTTCGTTCTGGGATATTCCAACACGATTTAGCGGACCTATGCCAAATTAAGCAGGAATGACTTTGGCCCTTGCTTGGCAGCGGTTTCTTTTGCTTCCATAATAGGAAAGGTGAGGTAGGTTTTTGGCCTTGCTTTTAATATATGCAGCCATTGGATGATGAGGGCGGGGCAGTGGGTTAAAAAGGGAATTAAGCAAGATGAGGGAAAGTGGGTTTGATAGATAACGATATATGGTAAAAAAAAATACATGTTTCGAAAAAATATTCCTTATTGGAATCAAGATTTTAAAACTTAATTCTCTTCAGCATTTATTCAATTGCTGAAAGAAATTCGTCCTGTATGTCTTTTTTCTATCAATTATCTTGTACAAATACTTGACCGCTGCAAGATATGATAGAAATGCTGATACTCTTGTTTTTTCCTTCTTTAAACTCTTGAATAAATAATCATCATTGATCTCTATCTATTTTAATATAATTGACAAGAAATTTGATCTTCATATCTCCCACTTCCGGTTTTAGAGGAACTAATGTGATTAGTGATTTAATGGGAGTTGTGGAGGATTGTGTGTAAAAAAAATGGCGACATCCCAAGGAATCGACATTAAAGTGACAACAGTTGAAAAAAAATCTATGTAATATTTGTATAGATGGACTATGATAATTATGATGATTTCGTTTTGCAGGACGTTATGGGTTATTCACCACCAGTTAACATCGACCCCGCCCCTTTGGGAGGTATAGAGGCAAAATGGCGTGTCGCTTTGATTTCCATGGCGTCCCAGTTTCATCATGCAAGTTCATGATAAATGATGTTATACTATTGATTGCACTTCACACTTCAATTCATTCATTCTTTCACGAGAATCATTGTATATGTTGTACTATAATTGCCAGTAATGAGTTGTCAATGTCGTGCATGTGATACACAATGCATAGCAAACGGCATGGCCATTAACAAGAAAAACCATTACAGGTCTTATAATGATCAATACGGGAAACAGCTGCTCCTTAGATTGGCCACTTGCCAAGGTTAACGAAAATGATGACTTGTTTCAATCTTTCTTTTGATCAGTATTACGAGTTTTAAAATTGTGCAAGCCATTAACATAGTCATCGATCTAACATGATACGGGTTATTCTTTGTTTAAAATTCATGATGAGTTTGATGTTCCACATTAAGTAAACATGTCTGTAAACGTTTAATCTTCATCCTCCGCTTGGTCCACTGCATAGGTAAATTAATCTAAGGGTGAAACTTTGTATTCGTTATAAATAGTCAAAATTATTCCTGTTCCCCGGTCTAACATTACCCCCAAATTATCTTGCAATTAATTATTTAATAATCGACCAACTGTTAAATTTTCGAAACTTTATATATTTGTATACACTCTAAAAGGGAAATGTTGGAAAGAGACAAATCACTCTTTTTCGGGCCAAGGAGGGCCAAGGGGTAGAGACGCTATTACCCCTCGGCACTTTTCCACTCTTCTCGCCTTTTCTGTTTTTATAAACCTCTACTCACTAATGCCCCTTTTGTCTCCTTGTTTCTAGTGTTGCTGTAGCTTGTTTGTGGTCTATATTATGGTTGTTCCACTTTATATGTTTGTCATTTTGCCTCCGACGAAGATTCTGCTAGGATCGAAAGCTTAGGCCCCTTTTTGACTTTCTTTATAAACTTTAATAATCATTATCATGCCATTAGCCATCATGGCCATGATCATCGTGGAATCTTATCGAGAGCCTTTTAACTTTGAGTTATAACAAAGACGTGAATATAAGATATATGGATTAGGTGGGCCTATATGAAAGTCGATGAGCATTTAGCATCCTTTAAACCAGATCGTGAGTTGAAGAAAATACCATAATTACGTGATTAATTATTATCCTTTTTTCGAGAAAAAAAATAAACAAAACAAAACAAACTTTTGGACATAATATAAAAGCCCAATGGCATGAATGGGAAAAGTATCAAAATAATCATCTAATTTACGAGATATAAAAAATGATGACGACTATATCTGTACAAGGAATTGAGTTCTTATTCATTCTTGAATATGTCTTTATTCACTTTCAAATCATATATGAAAATGGAGTCTGGAGCTTGTCAAAATCTGAGAACGGAGGCTCAACTGTTGCAGTTGTATCATTAAGTATGTCTTTACACCCAATGGAAGACGATAGCGGAAATGTGATTCATCTGTTACGTCACTTATGACGAAGCAAGGCCTTTGATGAGGGGTGAATCATTGTTTTTAATCATTCTAAATCTACACATTATTAGTCCTTTTATCGATGTTTATATATATTTCATTAAAAGCACGGTGGAACCGAATCCATTAACTTATAGGAAAACTTATGAACACTTAACGATGCACAGTTCAAATGGTTTCAGTAAAGTTTTGTGAACGAATTGCAGTTAGGAGATTGGCGTGGGATGGTTTTGGCAAAACATTTATCTGTCCTTGACACTCCTTATCCATGGGGACATCTATACGAACCCATAGGGATGTACACGGTCTAGATTGCCAATTCAAAAGACCTGACATTTACTCTTATTTAAAGCTATAAATCACTGTTTACTTAAATTATCTTATGACACTGTATTCTGTCAGTTCTAATATTTATATAGGCAGAAGTATAATGATGAAATATATAGTATTTTCCCCTGACATATAGATATATGTATATAATAATAATAATAATAGGCATTTATATAGCGCCATCTATCTAGAAATATTCTATTCCGAGGCGCGTTGTTATTATTATTATTATCCCGGCTTTAGCTCGAGCTGCCTTTCAGATATATATATATATATATATATTATATATATATATATATATATATATATAGATATCAGTTCTTTACTACCAGAATAATGATTGTAAAGAGCCAAGGATGCGTTTGCCAACAACTCGGTTAAGTGTATTTTGTTAGCCAACCGACATCCCAAAACATAATACATAGACCTGAATTGAATAAGTTTTATTGACATTAATTGCACTTGGCAACCGAATGGCTCAATGATATATATATACACAATATACATTCAAGTGACACTGGCAACATTTTCAAAAATAGGAAAGTAAATATATAATAAAGCAATATCAGAAAAAAATTCCTAAAAATGAGCGGAAATCTAACATTTTCAAGTTTTATTTGCGTATACCATGGTAAACTACTTTAAATAAAGTAAAGAAGTCTTGCATATAGTCCTATTTTATTACAAACTTTAGCAGTAACACTTGATTGACCTTATACAGGGTCACTCTGAGTCATCCTGATTGGAAAATTTAAAATGAAATATAGAGGGGCTGATGCCACCCTGGATAGGATTCTCCCTTATTTCACTCAAATTGAATTAATTTAGACTGAAAATAGAAGTCAAGTACACGCTTGTTGTGACTCACATACATGAGCCATTGTCTGTAAATATAGAAAAAGAAAAGTGTCTGATTTTTTTTTTCAGGTAAGGTCGGTGCGATAACTGATGTAATCATACATCACGGTAGACCTTGATATGACGTTAGGAAGGGGGTTGGGGGGGGGGGGGGTCCAGTAGCGATGCGATCAGAAGGGGTTGACGTGGTTGTAACTATAAATATGGTCCCGAAATGGGTAACCTATTGTTCAAGTCCTTGCAATGATCATCAATTACTTTAATAAGAACGTAATAGAATGTGCTTTGTATTTTGTGCGCGTGTGTCTTTGTGGAGGGTCATTTTGGTTTGGTTTGGTTTGGTTTTATTTACCGTATAAAAATCACAATAAAATACATTTCACAAGATATTAGATTAAATATGAATATATAAACATGCACATAAAAATATACGGATGGATCACTCTATTCAGAGCCATTGATATAATGGCTCTGTTCTTCCTAGAGGTCCAGTCATGTTGCAATTGAGTCGAATTATTTACCATTTACTAATCAAAAGGGTCATTAAGTGAATAAGTTGATGAGTAAATAAATAAGTGTATAAATTATTGAATAATTGACACAATTAATCATAATAGTATTTTTTCATAGAAAAGTGCCCCTGTAATGACACTTCGATTGATATTTGAACTGTATGATACATCACTGCACTAATCTGTAACTTGTGTCTCAACCCTGTAACTCTTCCAACGAAAGATTAGGACCTTGAAAACCCTTTATCTGGTGTTAAAATGATGATTGCATGACGTCAGTATGACGTAGAGACTTGTCAAGACGAAGTATTGTGCTGAGGCGATAACATGAGTCTGGGGGCAGCCCCCTGCCAAGAGAGGAGGCAAAACCTTGGAACGAGAATGACCCAGGGTGTATATCCAGTTCTAGACAGGAGCATGTTTCATGAACTGTTCTTTTCTGTGTTTGTTATTGCCCCATGGCCTCAAATTTTAGCAACTGGTGCTGTACCGGATGAAATTTTGGTTTATTTTGTAAATTCGGGGTCTGAAATAGATCAACGTATAACCGATGGTATATATATATATATCCAAAGGAACTCTTACCTATAACATAGAGCTATGCCTATACCATGGACCTACTGTCCATGCCTATACCAGCTCGAGGATAATCCAGGTGGTGACACGGCACTTGCTCCGGCGCCAACTGCTCAAGGCTTATAGGGTTAGGGTTGCAATAGGGTTTTACGTTAGGTTAAGGATAGGGTCACTAGCGTACCTACGGGGGGGGGGGGGCAGGGGGGCACTCTGCCCCCCCTGACGAGCCACAACCCATACAAAAGACATATACCTGGCCCCCCCTGACGAGCTTAAAAGACATTTTTTGCCCCCCTGGCGAGGTTGAAGACCTTTTTTTTTTTTTTTTTTTTTTTTTTTTTGCTTGTCAAATTTTAATTAAATAAATGTTGTCGTCATTCCGGCTGGCGAGTGTCTTGTCTGTGGTGGTGGTGGTGGTGGAGGAGGTATTTTTAATGGGGTTGTGCATTAAATTTGTTCATAGATTTTTGCCGGGTGTCAAAATGTCGAGCATTATTAGATTCTACATATACTTCATCTTTATCTGAAATACCACCAATCACCCCGGAGAAGGAGTCACTGCGTGCTTATGTCAAAAGGATGAGTTGGAACTAGTATCCCCCGGGTATCCCCATACACACACTTTAAATGCAATCATGTTTAAAAGGGGTGTCTTCTGAATGTGGTGACTATACAGGGTAACCCAATGAAATAACATATTTTGATAGTGATCACTAGAAGTTAGGAGTAACTTGCCCAAAACATTCGAATCATTCTATAGTTATGTTTTTTTTATCCCAACGATCATCCGTTTAGAGAATATCTGAAATTGATTTTTTTTTTTAAATAAAGAAAATGCAACCATGTTTATGATATAAGTCATGTAGCTCGAATGATAATAAAAGCAAACATATTTTTTGAATTTAAAGAATGAAAGTATTTACAGTCTCAGTATGAACCAATTAAATTATTCGTCCCACTGACAACCTATTTAAGGTATAGGCCTATATAGTTTACATTATATCAACTGTCAATTACGTTTGAGTATTATATGTATATTTCAAAATCCAGAGTCTGATATGACTGACAACGAAGAGGAAATACAGGATCCTCATTTTTAAATCTATATTTAGCTCTTGACTACAATAGACTCCAAATTTGAAATCAAAGAAAAATATATTTTTTCTCTATTGCTTTTGTACGGTGAATTATGCCTGGATGACTGTTATGAGGCTGGGAGGGAAGCGGGAAATTAAACGCCAGACAATCCAAAAATAAGTCATTTCGGAGAATGTACCACAAGACATTTGCCATCCGGAATACTGTCTTTCTCCTTCCGTCTGTCACGATTTCTCTCTTTGCAATCCAATCGTGTCGCATCTGGTAATCTGCATTGAATATGAAATGATTCCGCGTTTGATTCAGGCGAGGGGAGCGTCTTTTAAAAGTGGCCTAAAATCACAGACAAAAATACATCTACAGGACATCCCCTTTTCATAAATAGATTGGAGGTATATATTCTCTCCATACGAATGATTTCCAGCAGCTTTTTAGCATGAGATAACAAAAATTTCCCCTCATAATATTTTTTCTACTGATATACATGTGTTTTCTAAAAGTGTTCTTCTTTTATTTTTTGTTACCTTATAAAGATTATCGCTATTATCCTCGCCTTTTCCTCTGTCCTTTCCATCACTATATCATAGCTATGATCATTTTCTGCAGTTGAGTAATGAGCAAATAAAACAAAAACAAAGAAGAAGAAACAAAAATGAGGGGGCAAAACATGGTTTTTAGGCAAATTTCTTAAAAGAAGCGAGCGAGCGATCTTATGTTTAATTGAGATATCTAATTTTGTGAATTGACATAATATTCACACGGAAAAGTTCATACGTTACCATTATTCCTTTCGTTCTACTTTCTTTTCTCCTTCTTCTTAAGTGTTTTTTCTTGGCCTTATTGTTCTATTTTATTTCATTTTTTTTTTGGGGGGAGCAGTGCCCCAAATTCCCATCAATATAGGTCAGTTATATTCAGGTGTATTTCTTTTATTAATTGATGGATTTGTCATGTAGAGGCTCAAACAAATAATATCGAATCAAATCCACCTCCATACACTACACAAAGAAAACATAGATAGTTTAATGATTATTAATCATTCAATTATTAACATATATTTGTATCATAAAACAAAGTTACTTTTAGATTAATCATCAGTTTGACGTGTTATCCCTCTTTTGGGGACCAAAGAAATTTACCGTGTTTTATTTTTCAAAGATGATATGTTATATGTGATAAAGTTCCGGTGGTTTAAAGTATATACAATTGTTTTCAGTTTACAACTGTGGATGTATACATTCAAATTCATGTTTGATTTCATAAGCAAACACTTTGATGCAATATCAGAGAATCAGATTTCAGAAAATACTGGACATTTCAAAATATGCATAAGTGAAGAAAAAAAATCAAACAATGATACGAGAGATCCAAATTCTGAAAATGAGATTTAATAAAGAATTTAAGTTATATGATTATTGATTAAATCGCATAGATTTATTTCACGTATTTTGTCAAGAATGATTAAATTCACGTGATACCATTGCATTGAGTTTTGAAGCCACAAAGACTTGATCTGACTCAAATTATATCGTGGCATGTACCACAGGAAGATGACTGGGTCTCTTAATATCCTTATCACATATGTTCCTAGCCAAACTTCATGCTCTATCCCAATACCATTTCTTCTCTTACAATCACACTGTCATATACACGCTTGAAATGTTGGGCAACATACTGTCCACTGTGTTGAGTAATGTATGTTGGTAAAGAATATACATGTATATATTCTGGGCAATTATTATCCAATTAGGCAAATATATTACTAGTACCCAATTATTAGTTTTTATTGCCCAATTTAGACAGATTTTAAACAATATTGGGTGGAAAGTATGTTGCCCAGTGATGGTTAAAATTTTTGCCTTTTTTACCCAACCTTTTAAAGAGTGTACACAGTCAAGTACATTTTATATGAGCATATGCATGCATATCATAATTTGCTTGGGGATATGAAAAAATGCCTCCTATATGAATCTGTTTGGAAATCAATTGTCCACCGCAGTTCTCCTTTTCTCTCCTCACCCTCCCCCCTTCTCTCGTCCTACCCCCATTCCCCCTGTGTTCCCATTTTATCCTTTCTGTTTTAATTTTTATTTCATTTTCAGGTATCTTTTTCCGTTTTCAAAAATTCATTTTTTGAAATTTTCTTTGAAGTCGTCATAACAAAGGCCCCTAGCTCAGCTGTCCAGTGTATGCTCTTATTCTTGCAAACTATCGAATTAATATATCAAATTAAATGACACAAACATGTCTTTCTTTTTTGCCCTGGCTTGCATCGCAGTCGATTATTATTTTATGTTGTCTCCCAGCTTACCCCTCTCAAACCTAAGACGAAAATTCCACTTCACTCGTAAAAGAAAATCATCATCACTGTTCTCTGAAGATAACTCAATTACGAGATCAGGATCTAATTATTTCCCAAGCAATGAGTAGTTCTCTTCTGTTACCTGTTAAGTCCTATACCC
This sequence comes from Lytechinus pictus, assembly GCF_037042905.1. NCBI lineage: Eukaryota > Metazoa > Echinodermata > Echinoidea > Temnopleuroida > Toxopneustidae > Lytechinus > Lytechinus pictus. Next base: position 34,016,956 of record NC_087246.1, read on the forward strand.
TCTGCTTGCCTGTTGCTGTGCATACCCCCTCCCAAACCTTTTGACAAGGCTAATTTTAGATCGAGAGAAAGTTTTTATTTAGAATCTCCAATTTCCGACACCCCTGGTTTCGAGGGCTAAGAAGCGAGGGGCAGACTGACGAAGCAATTAGCCCCCTTAACTGACCCTGTCTATGAATTTCCCATCCAGTGTGACCATACACATACGTTGAGAAGTCCCGCAGTCTGTATAGATATAAACAGATGAAATTAAAACCTGTCCATTCATTATTTAAGTTTGAAGTTAATGATGTTCAAATCTTTCCGAATGAAGCCGGGGACTGACTGATCAGTGTCACTTTTAAAGCACCTTCTTAAACTTCAAACCACTTGGTTCTTATCAGAATGCTACAATCAAAACTTTATCTGTATAATGAATCTAATCAAATTGAATTCGATTAAAATTATTTAATAGCATAGATAAGTATAAATATTTTGTTTCGATGTAATTTCAGATTAAAAAATTAACACGTATTCTGAAAAGATTTTCCACGTTATTATTTAATTTTTTTGGGGGCAAAGTTGACAACTGACCTACTGGGTTGGGAGGGGTGGGTGCGCTGCTCCATTTTTAACACCATAACCTTCAATGTGACTCAGGCTCAATATCTTGTACAAAAGTACTTATTTATTTTTAAAAGTTCTTGAGTTTATGGCAACTTGCTTTGCTCGCTCGCAAATTTCCGACAGAAAGGCAAACCACATACCGTTACATGCCTATTTGATGTTAGACGGTATCAGACCCATTTCTTAGACCTATTGCGCGACATTGCCTTTCTGTATTATTTTGTTAGTGTGATGTGCATGGAGATCCATGATGTGTGACTGGGTCTTCGGTACAGATTATTACTCCTTCGAAAACTATGTTAATATGCACACTGTCATCGCGCTTTGTAGATTGATTTAACGAAAGCGTTTCCCCCACTTATCGCCCAGATGAGCTCTCTTTGAATGCATGCATTTCTTGGATAATTGTAATTTATATTGATGTCACGAATAATTATCCTCCAAATTAAATTTCCCAACTGTAATACTCCCTCCTCTTCAATCAATTATAACACAAGCGTTTTTACACGGTTATATCCACGGGTTACGCTAGGACACGGAAACTTTAAACAGTCAACAAAGGTACTTGGCTCTTATTTTCTCAATTTAATTTTCATGTTCTTTGGCGTTGTTAATTTGAGTGAAGAATGGCAGGGGAACGCTGAATCAACCGTTGGCCATCAGATTTAATCCGGGTTCGTGATGATTTTGAGATGAGTGCCAATGACTTGGCTCATTGTCTTACTGATCTTGTGATTAAGAACGACCCCGCGGTCTCTGCTTCTCACTTCCCGCCCAAATTACGCCCAATTAACATGAACGAATTAAAACCATTTTGAAATAATTATTTTTGGAGAAAGAATGAGTTAATAATAACTCTGGACTAGCTCACGACTGTGTCCTGTTAGACGATCCCACGTTTTAGGCTTGTAGAAATTATGGAACGTGCTTTGCAAGAACTTCGTTCTCTCAATATCTTCCGAGTTAATTTAAGGATCGGCGCCCCGAGGAAGCAGGGGGACAGCGCCCTATGATTTCTTAAAGTGACCACCATTAAAAAGAAAGATATATGAGTGACGAAGGGGGGGGGGGTAGTTTTACTAAATAGTTTTACTCGGATCTGATCACCGACATAGTTGTTTATGATTTCACTCCTTTAAGTTAAATTCACCCTTTATAACATATTACATCTTTGTTAAAGGGATGGTCCAGCCTGGAAATATTTATATCTTAATACATGGAGTAGAATTCACTGAGCAAAATGTCGAAAATTTCATCAAAATCGGATAACAAATAATAAAGTTATTGAAGTTAAAAGTTTAGCAATATTTTGTGAAAACAGTTGTCATGAATATTCATTAGGGGGGCTGATGATGTCACATCCCCACTTTCCATTTTCTTATGATATTACATAAAATCACAATTTTTTTCATTATTTCATACTTGTGTGAATAATATGTCTCCCTTATAATGAAATAAGTTGCAGCAATAAATATCTAATGCACTACATCAGTTGTCAATCCAATTTGTCTAGTTCTTGGAGGCCAAAATTTTAATAAACCTAATTTCATTTAAAAAAAAAGAACAAGTGGAGATGTGACATCATCAGCCCACCTAATGAATATTCATGACGACTGATTTCACAAAATATTGCTAAACTTTAGAATTCAATAACTTTGTTATTTGTTATCCGATTTTGATGTAATTTTCGGCATTTTGCTCAGTGAATTCTACTCTATTTATTAAGCTATAAATACTTTCAGCCTGGACAATCCCTTTAATATTCGTCGAGTTTACCTGACATCCAAAGAAGACAAAAAATTGATTCATCATGTGCTCTCTACCCTATAAAAATGGAAACCTTTGTTAATTCATAATTCAATAGTTGAGTTACGAAAACATGTTTGGTCACCAATTCGAAAACTATATGATACAGGGGCCTGCAAGTTCAACCAGTTGCTTGCTGTGTAAGTTATCATTGATACGATACCGAAATCCAATCAAGAACAAAACATTCTGTTTGTTACGTGGATTAAGAAATGGCAATGACAATACGTCATGTCTAATTCTATCAATTTGATAATGAAACCACTAACTTTCATCAATTATTTTATCCACACATCCATATTACCGAGAAAACAGCTAAAAAATGGTCGAAAAAAGAATTATGGCGTTTGGAGAGGAAAAGTTCATTCAGTGGCCATAAAGGCCATGAAGGAAATTAAGTTCTTGTGGGAAGATGGCAATTAAATGTGCAAAACATTTGTTCACTTTTTATTTTAAGCGAATTACGTTAACAAACTGTAATTTTTAAACAAGATACACAATTAAAAATTAAAACTCAAAGGAAGACCAACCCCCCCCCCCAAAAAAAAAACGATTTTTGAAAGCTTTTGAATTGCATGGTAATTCCTATACAAAGAAAAAAAATCGAATTAAGGTTACCGATGGATTGACAAACACTTAATCTATTCTTTTCTTGATAAAGATGAGTACTTAGTAGCTTTATTGCATACACAAAATGCAGATATCTCACATTCTATTCTTCACAGGCTCCATCTGTTCCAATCCTGTATTTCAATACACATATGAAACGACTATACATCAAACTGGTTTTCAAAGCGTTATAAACCACGAAACAGAACTGGATGTATTTTGCGGTAGATTTTTTTTCGATGTTCACATCACAAAGACTTGAGGTAGAGCTGGAAACTATCAATTTTGACTGTTTGATGTAAGACTTACGATTACAGAGCAACCTCATAGTAATTTACTAATTACTCTTAACTTTGTTTACCCTCGAAGTCTATGTCATCGTGGTTTTGATGACCGAATGAGAGGGGCATTATGGGTAATTTCTAAAAGTTTAAAGACGTGGAACGTCAGTGCATTTCCGACTTTGATTTTAGGGACCGTCAAAGTATTACTCGTCTCTACTTAATTTGGTTATTTCGAGGCTCTGTACGTAAAGAATGGTTTGACGTTTACAGTAGCTGAGACAACTAATCGTTTCAGTCTTGAACAAGATTTTATCACAAAATATGGGCAAATTCTGCATAACTTTGAGGTGCAAAATAAGGGTTAAAAAGCCAACATGAGACACTGTTTTGTGAAATATGCACTGTATGCGATTGTATTTACGTATATTTATTTCATAGTGTAATTTTAATATATTAAAACTGATTTTCTTTCGTTTCGAGTTATACTTAATGTCTTAGGTGTTTTAAATTTGAGTTCGTATCAAAATTCGATTCGATCGTTTCTTATAATCCTTTTCTCTTTTATTCTCGGGCGCACTGCGTGGTAAGCAAACTTTGCCCTTCAGGCTTTAACATTCGTCTCTCCTTTGAACTATTAAATGGATAACTCCGCGTTATAATCGCGGTTACTTTCACATTTTTTCTTAATTGTATAAAAAGGAGATCTCTCTCCCACTCTCTCTTTCTAATTCCCTTTCCCTTCTCCCCTCTTTTTGCTTGTGACCCTTGCTAATTGATACCAGTATTCTTCCTTGTAGCCCTCCTCATCTGAAGGGGTGATAAAACTCGAAAGATAGAGAATGAAAAAAAAAATGCATTACAAAAAGGGGTGGGCTGGTTAATACCGTAATGCCCCTCTTTTTTTGTAGGGAGAAAAATCTACTTTCAGGTCCCTTATACCTCACTACCTCCCCACCCCATCAATACATCATCGTGCCACTGCTGCCCTTCTTACCCCTTATCATTTTCACGGGGTAGGTGACTCAGCCTCAGTCAGCGCCTTTTTGGTCTAGAACCCTTTCTCGGTTCTTTCTCGACGCCTGCATGTTAAGAAATACATTTCCCTTGTTTCCACGACGACTGGAACAAACAAGACTTGAAGAGCCACGAACATCTCTGAGTTGAAACACTTTTTTTTGCTAAGAATCAGACAGTTTTGGGCCATCGTTGTCTATATTTAGCCTCCTCCCCGACGGGTGCCTCTTACTTATATAGCATACGCGGTGATATCCTGAGGGAACTTGATCTAGTCGTCAAAAGTCATATAATTTTATCACCCATACGGATAAACATGAGCAAAAGTATCAAAATAAATTTCTTAATTTCACCGACTTTGTATCATCTTTTGAGCAATAAAATCAGATTTTATTTTTTCTAATGGATAGTTTGAAAGGTTATCGTATGTATTTTTGTCAAAATTAGAATTTTTGACATTTCATATCAGATTTAGTTTCAGTAAAAATGTTATTGAGTGAAATCAATCACTACACTCTAAAAACAAATCAGTCAAAATGATTAGTTAATAGGGTCAGCTGGGTGCAATTGCATATTATTTTAGTCATATTTGACTATTTTCTAGTTGTATTTTACTAGAACAGAGTTATTTCTAACTAGAAATGTGACTAGCATATTAGTTGCACCCAGCTGACTATTTGTCTAGTCAATTTGACTGATTTGTTTTAAGAGTGTGCTGAGCCAATTTTCATTTCATGAATTTAGTATTAACAGTGGTAAAAATGAACTAGATTTTAAACATGGTGCATCAGTTCTACAAATTAAATTTAAAAATGCGAATGCGAATCAAAATATCTAATCGCATTTTCTATAAGTTACTATGTTCCTTAGGGGTGGCATTTCTAAAATCAAACCACTTTTAAAGGAAAATTTGGTGCAAATTATGATCTTGAAAAATATATTTACAGGCAGGTTCAGCCACCAACCCACTACAATACAGCAGCAAAATATTAATAGCATAATATTTTATCCCTTTTTATCCTATAGAGAACTACAAGCTGAACTACATAGAGGTGGAAATAGGACCACCAAAGGCGCGGTATCTGTAAGTATTCTAATGAATTGATATATATATTTTTAATTACGATTTGTCTTGAAATTATCATAATTTCTCTCTATTCATCTCATTCAATATTGTGCTCTCAGATAGTTCAGTTGATAACTTAATGAAACTCAATATAAGGCAACTCATTCTAGGTAAAATCGTATACATTACTTTTTAAGTTTTAAAAGACTATAATGTTGACCAGAAGATATGCATGTGTACTCTGTTTATACTCGTTAATTCGGTTAGTTGATTAAATAAAATACACCTTCTTCACCCACTGAAGTGTATTTCGTCCAGGTACACTGCAAAAACTGTGGTGTTAAAACTGACACCAGTTGGTGTTAATAGAGGACCACACCCCGAGGTTTAAAAATTACAACATAGAGATTGAACGTAACACCAACGAGTGTAAATGCAACAACCAAAGGTGTTGTAATAACACCTAAAGGTGTTAAACTAACACCATCAATTTAACACCGGAGTAATATAACTGGTGTGGTCCTCTATGTACACCGGTTAACACCACAGTTTTTGCTGTGTACATCTATTAATATATTGGATACTCATTTGATACATGGGGAGCTTGAAATGAAAGGACGTGTAGGATGTTTCAACCGACAAAGTCTAATTTATCCGACAGTTACCATAGTAACAGTCAGGCACCTGTGTGCCTCTCAGCCAATCATAACCAAGCAAAGTTGTCAAATCTGATAAAATGCCAGATGACAAATCTTGATGAAAGACTACACCTACAGGGAATGACAAAATATACGTAGATCGATATCTTGTCAAAGGACGTTAGTGCTCGATGGGATTCGAACCCACAACCCGTAGATTAAGAGTCAAGATACAGAACAACTACACTGCGACACCTCCCTCCAATATACGCTTTAAAAATATATGTTATTGCTTTCTGTTTACAGTGAGAATGGAGAACCTTTACCCTTGATGAAAGTAGCACCTGACGGTGGAAAAGTCAAATATAGCACCATCGTCTTTCCAGACAAAGAGAAGGAGAAAGAGAAAAGGTAAGTGAGGGGGCAATTTCATCTCTTATTTGATGTATATGGCATAAATGATAAAATGTCTTGCTCAAACGCGTCTGTATTATGTGATACTGTAATTTAAAAAAAAATAATTTCACACCTAGTTACCAATAATGCATATAGCATTTCAATTTTGTTAAAGCAGGATAAAAGAGCATTGTAGATTAAATGCCTTGCTCTCGGGCATAGCTGCCGCGGCCGGGGATCGAACCCGGACTTTTTCATGTATAGCCAGGCGCCTTAGACCACTCGGCAACGGCACCTCCAGTGATTACTCACTGTAATTACACCAACGAAGTCGATACCAAACCGATACACCATTCAAAATTAGCTTTGATCGGTCTGGAGTCGGTCGCGTAGATGACTATATAAGAGAGCGACCCCCCTCTCCCCGTCTAGTATAAAGTCAGTAGCCTTAGTCAACTCGACCACAAAAAAGAATCTACACTGAAAAAAACACTGGTTAAAATTTTAAGCACGTTGTATAAAGCCGTTCCTCTAACAACTATTCGTTACGGGGTTTTTTTGGATAAAAAATAAAGGTCGTTCCTCTAACAACTATTCGTTATGTTTTTAAACAATTTAAAAAAAGTTTTAAGCAAGCTGTTTAAGAATTCCAAACCATGTCATTTTTTTAACAATTGTATACAAGTTTAAACAACAACTTGTTAGAGTGACGTGCTTAAAGAACGTGCTAATTTGTTGTTTACTGTGTAACATCAAGTGATAATTTAATTGATATTGGCCTACAAGCGATGGTCGTATAACAGGAACGACATCCTTGATTCATTTGGGAATGTTTATATTTTCCAATATACATGGTAAAGGGTTTCCGAAAGTTTTTTGCTTTGATGCTTCAAGCCTTTCACATAATGCCACACACTTAAAATGTTGGGCAACATACTGTCCACTGTGTTGGGTAATATATGTTGGTAAAATATATATATATATTCTTGGCAATTATTATCCAATTGAGCAAATTTATAACACAAGTCTTAGTTTTTATTACCCAATTTGGACAGATTTTAACCAATAGTTGTGTGGACAGTATGTTGCCCAGTTACGGTAAAAAATTGGGCCTTTTTTGCCCATCCTTTTTAAGAGTGCATTACTGCATGATCCCTTTAGTAAAACATATTTGTTCAAAGCGTCTTGATCTTTATAACTTGATTCATTTCTTAATTGCTTTAACTTCGGATTTCATTTTTATTACCATACGTGGGAATTTGTGCGCACTCTAAGAACACCGAGTAAAATTTTACCCAATATTGGGTAAAAAGGGAACATGCATGTTTGCTGGGTAATTTTTTCCCCCAATATTGGGCAAAATACATGTTTGAAGGGTAAATTTCAACGCAACATTGCGTAAAATTTACAAAATATTTGGTATCTTTTTACCAACCAACATGCATGTTCCCATTTTACCCAATATTGGGTAAACCTTTTTTTTAAGAGTGTAAGATAAGGTTGGTGTAAGATAAGTAACAGGAATAAAAACAAAGTTTTAGATAATAGCTATCCCTATAGCATAGAGAGAACCTTTGGAATCATAACCTTTACCGCTACAGATTCTCTGAAGTGATTGCACCTGATTTAAAATAGCTCGAGGGGGCGGGTAAAAAGGAAAAATGATAGGAAGTGCAATGGAACTTGCATGAAATCTGAGGGCGGTTTACAATCTTACAGGAAACATGTTGAGATATATTGGAAAATACCCTTTCTTGTACATGCAGTTTTTTGTTGATGCCCACTCATGATGAAAGTCAGCAAGATAGTACAACAATTATAATGACAATGATACCCCTAAACCTACACAGTGATTACTCACTAGATTGAAGAAATTAAACAAAAAATGTATGGATTGTCATCCAAGAAGTTCGATCGTCAATCATTCTGTTCCGCCCCTTTCACATTTCGTGATGCGACTGCTTACAACCGTTGCGATTGTGTGCAACGTATATAGTGGCCAAATGATCGCACGAGCAATCGTGAAAGCCCCTTTACTGTAGAAACGTACTTATAAAAAGGAATGTTGTAAGCAATAAAAAGAACAACTTCTAACACGACCAAGTAATTGGCTATTCATGCTATAGGAATTTTGTATGAGACTGTATAAAAAAAAAAAAATTATGATGCATTATATAGGTAAGGAAGCATGAAACGTTTCAGCAGTTCGGAGGATTGCGTCATGAAAGGATTTGTCGAATATCATCCGACACGGCATGTTTTATTCTAGTTACCATAGCAACAATCAGACACCCGTGCTTCTTGGCCAATCAAAACCAAGGAATAGTTTTCAGATCTGACCACTTGTCAGAGGACAGATGTGGATGAAACGCTATAAATACAGGGGACTCTAAAAAGCTAGTGCTATTCAAGATGGCGCCGGCACTTAGCATCAATTAAGCCTTTGAATTGTGATATGACAGATCGAGGAAGGGGTGTAGCTGACACAGTCTTCCTGTCTTACGTAATGAAGTGGAAATACTCCTTCTCTACTTCCACACTTAATTTCCCGAGACACTCAGAGACAACGAACGTCATTTCGTTCAATCGTTCCAGTAAAATTGCCTGAAGCTTTGAAGTCATTCTGATCAGAGAATCCTAGGTTTCTAAACTCTTCAAGACTGTATTAAAAAAATGTATTATTATTATTATTATTCTTTTTTGGGGGATGAGGTATTTAATTTTGTCCAAAATTGGTTTCTTATCTACAAAAAACGATAGACGGTGGATGGAGGTACACAGGGTCGACATCTCTTTCCTCGTAAATATGATAAGCAAACAAAGAGGAAGAAGAAAAAGAAGAAGAAGAAGAAGAAGGAGAAGAGGAGGAGGAGGGAGAGGGAGAAGAGGAATTAGAAGAGTAAGAAGGAAATAAAAAGAAGAAGAAGAAGAAGAAGCTGAAGAAGTACATGTATTTATTTCCCAAATAGGTCAAAATTATTTTGCTATTTTCTTGTATTTACATTTCCAAGGGTGGGCGGGCATATTCTAATGGGCTTGCTGTTGGCTGCATTTACTTCATATATATATATATATATATATTATTTCTTTCTAATCCTGTTTCATTTCATCTTCGCAAAACATTTTTTTCTAGCTTTCAAGAGCATTTCTATCATGTTACAGGATGTGAATTGTAGAAGAGCGTTTGCGTGAGACATCCACCCACACTCCCTTCCATATTTGTCTTTAAAAAAAAATCATCCCCGTCTCTCCCATCCCCTCTCTCACCCCTTTTTTTTTTGCTCTCTTCTTTTTTTTTTTAACCTGGTTTTCTGTGAAATTGTTATCTGTATAATTTTCCTACTAAAAAGATACTGGATGTTTAAGTCTTTTCAAGCATTTACTTGTGAACCATAATGCCGCGCAGTGCAGGACGGGAAGGTGTGGATGAAAGAGTTTTTATGTCTCCCACTTTGGTGACACGACATTTGCTCCTACGAAAATTTTTACAATTCCGGGCATAATTTCGTCTAAGACGTACAGGGTTAAGGTTGCAATAGGGTTTTATGTTAGGTTTAGGGTATAGTGTTAGACCCACGGTTGAAGTTGGTCATTCGATTAGTGTGTGGAATTCAGAGCGGAGCAGTTGTCGCCGGAGCAAACTTTCCTGTCGTACTCCCTCTAACACCCCCTCTCTCTTTCTCTGTCTCTCTGTTTCTCTTCCCACACAATCTGATTTTCATTTATTTAAGTGTTTCTCAGTCTTTACCTTTTTTTCGTCTCTGTCTTTTCTTTCTCCATCCCCTCTCCTGTAAAAAAAACCCAAACCTCACGAGAAAGATTACCCCACACAGTTCTTTATGGGGAGGGGGAGGGGCTGGACAAAGAAATAGAAAAGAGAGGGGAATATTTCATTCTTTATTATTACCGATACAAATAACCCCCCAGTCCAACCATAAAGAAATAGTCATTTTCTCCGAGGTCAACCCTCACCCACCACACCCCCTCTCTCACGGTCGTATCGCCACCCGTCTATCCCCGCATCCCGAGTCCTAGGTCCTTCCCATAGCGATACACTCATCTCTGGCTGACGGCATACGAGTGACGATGAGTAATCGACAAAGTTCGTCTACCTTAAACATCCGTTGTCAAACAAAACAAAAAACCAATGAGTTCCCAAAGTTTCTTCGTCTTCACCCACAACAAACTATTATTCTAAGAAAATGATATACGTCACACAACCTTGTAATGCTTTGATATTGAGAATTGTATGTATTTGATTATGGGGTGGTTGTGGGTGTGGGGGAGTGGTGGGGGCACTCACGGTTTGTACTCTGATTGTAATCTATAATCTTTATGTTCAACCACAGGTGTATAAACCTTGGCGTGTGTCCAGATAACAATGCTTTCTGAAATCGAACATGAAGGATAAAGTGTGTATACCCAAGAAATGTGTAGTTATTGTTTATAGGCTTAGTTGCTATGATAATGTTGTCCCTGTATCCTAACCACCATGACTAAGAATCTTGATCGCACAATCATGAGAAGTATATATCAAGAATATTGATCCTGATATACTAGCCAAGAAAAAACTTAGAAGCGAAGATTACAAAAGTAAAAAGAAAAAAAAGGCTTATTTAAAGTCACGTGGTTATCTATCCAAGATAAGGTGTCTGTTTTTATAAATATTTACAATATTCTGGTCACCTTATATCTACCATGGAAACACTAATTTTGATTCACGGTATTTATACCCTAATTTCAAATAATAATCTGAATAGCAATTATTGATGAAACGGACCCTTGATTTTAATTTTCCAATTTTCAGCCCGAACTTTGTTTACCAATAGTGTTATCTGATAGTATTATATGTGTTTATTTTCTCCCCACTTGATCTATTCAGTTCAGACAAGAAATCAAGAGAGGACACGTCGTCGTCATCGTCCACCGGTTCTTCCACATCTTCATCAGATCGAAGATCCAGTAACTCAGGTCGGGGTCTCATCAAAGGGTCTACCTTGGCGCAGAAGACAGCAGCCATCACAAAGACATTGTCAGGCCTAACCAGCAAGCTCACCTTATCCTCCTCACATTCATCGTCGTCCCATGATAAATCGCCCCCGCAGACGTCGACGGCGACTGCAGCGGCGGTTGCGGCGATATCAGCGCTCTCGGCACCACCGAACAGACCACCGCCCATGCCGGACTTGTCGGATGTGAGCAAGATTCGACCCCAGCCGTTGGGGGAGGAGAGTGAACCCAAGGAAGTGGTGACCGGGATCAAGAGCAGCGGATCGATAACAGGGAACGGTGGACGATCACATGCGAAACTTGAGAGGAAGGAAAGCTATAAAAATGTCAAGCAGGAGAGAAAGGTATTCCATGCTTTCTGTTTTCTTGAAGTATACCCAAAATATTTATCTCCCGACTGGCGATAAAGCAGTCTGAAGAAATTCACAAGGAAGATTTCATATATTGCTTGGGAATTATGTTTCACAATATTATAAGGTAGAAAATTATGTCTGACGACCGATGATTTGTTATATTAGAAACTATTCAAACCAGACGCAAATGTGTCCGGACGTAGCTGGGACCCCCCTCCCCCCCCAAAAAAAAAAAGTAAACACACAAAGAGAAAATTTTACTACGAACAAAGTAAGGAAAGAAATCTGAAATAAAACTTATGGTTTTGAAAAAGGGGGTGAAAAGAGCTATTATGTTTTACTTCGTGATGACGTGATAATTTTATGAGCTCAAGGTTTGTACAAAAAAATCATCTGGTTCCGTCAGCATGTTCAGATTATGCTAATCGTACAGTTTCAGAGGAACATTTCGTGCAAAGTTCGACAGAAATGCATGACCACATAAAAACACATACATTCGCATCGGACCGATATCGTAGCCGTGATGATAGATTCTTAGAAAAGGACCCGGGCGACCCTGGCGAGCAAAGCCAGAGATCTTTGCAAGCCTCTAGGAGATCTTTGAAGATTATTTTCTTGACGTAGGTCGGGATATGTGCGATTAGACAGATTTTGGATGTATAAGCCGAAAAGACTATTTCTAACTTCCATTTTAGGTACATGAACATGTCGGGGGGGAAAATCTTAAGGTAGAGTCAGGAATTGACAAAACCTTCATGAGTTGTGTCATAAAATAATGTTAGGACAAGTTCATGGCGGGTCAGAGCCCATCATAGAGAAATGTGTACCATCCCCAAAATAAAGATGAGTAAAAAATAAAATAGAATAAATGAATGGACAAGTAAGTAAATCCTATCAGGGAGATCAGCCTTGCTTCAAACAGTGACAGACTGACGGACAATTCGATTAATCATTTTTCACATAAATAATAGTACAAACAAAGCTAAAAACCTACATGCAACATCTTCATGGACATACAAACAAGCATGCAAGCAACTCCGTATTCTAACAGGCATGAAAGAGGATTAATGCGATCAATCTATATTTTGCATGTTATTTTTATTGTTGATGTTTAATGAATATTTTGTTTTCAATCTCATTTCTCGTATTCCTTTTTTTTTCTTTCTCATGTTTGTATCTTACTTTTTGCTCTTTCTCTTCAAATCATCCATGATCTCAAATGGACAATAATATCTCACGTGATTTCAAGGGCTATATTATGATAGATCCTCGTTATAATTGTTAAACCAGCTGAATTTTCAATAATTTACTTTAATGGAATTTTGTCCAGAGTTACGGCAATGGTACTGCAAAAATCGACCTTCCCCCAAAGACATTGAAATAAATAATTTGGGAATAAAGGTCAACAATTTCCCCCATGTAGTACATAATTTATGACATGATTTTTGCCGTTATTCCCCGCGTTCTTTATATGATTCCGAGTTTTCATTGCTAAAAGAACGTTTATGTGAATTCATAAATTATCCGTTCTAGGTTAACATGGGAAAATTTCTACTTGTGATTGTGAAAATTATTATTGAATATAATTATAGGTGGGAAAGTAGTGATGTTACAGGAGTACCCTTTGGAGGATATCTTTGTTTTAAAAAGGTAACCGTGAAAAGATTGTAGCCATATACCTTAGTATAATGTTCAATAAGGCTACAGTTTCACTAGCAAATCCGACTCCGGACCGATCATTAGACCCCACCCCCCACAAAAAAAAAGGGGGGGGGGGAATTACCTCGAGAAGATTTTTCGACAGTTTTGCACTTGAAAACCATGTTCTTCTTCTTCTTTTCTTCTTCTTCTTCTTTTATTTGCCTTTCAAATTTTGAGGAGGCAAAATATCTATTCTTGTCGACGAGAACCCCCTATACCTACATGTAGCTAGCACACTGCGACAGAAAAAAAGTTAAGGAAAATATGTGTTATACCTTTCCTAAGAGGTTCTTGACAAAGCTTAAAATAAAATTCGTCTTTTAAAAATTAGATCTACTTAAAATACACGTGAAGATGCATAATTGGGGGCTATTTATAGGATTAACTTAACCCGGGCAAATCTTCGCTGCTCCCCTAAAAAAACCCGCGCACTGCGCTCTTAAAACGGAAGCCATAGAGGGGGATAACGAAGGGATTTAGGGTTGTCAAGGTCGGTAGAAACGAACGGAAGCTGATGATGATCCTTACCGTGATGACTGGCTTAATTAACTGACTGCATGCCGCTATGAACTCTTCTTGTACACGTGCGTAGGCCATTTGCTAGTTCATATAAAAAAAAAAAAATTTGGAGAAAAATTGTAATTTCAATTAAACCACTCCACCCACCATTGATGATTCCTTAAAATTGTGTCATTGTGTGTCATTCCAATATCAAACGTAACATCTTATGATTGCATACAGCGAATATAATAACACGGAAATGATATTAAAGATGATTTGGATTCGATACTTCAAACAAACTAAAGCGCTTACTTATCCCCCGAAAATGCACGCAGAATAAACAAAACAAACTATAAAGGAAAGAAAGTGAATACGCTTTACATCGCTAAGGACATTATTTGCCATTGTCGTGATGTACATGTAAGTCGTAAGAACGACTTTTATTGTTACTATTCATTTCATCATCATCAACATTATTATCACCATCATCGCCATCATCACCATAACCGCCATCATCGCCATCATCATCATCATCATCACCACCACCACCATCATAGACATGATAGATGGATGGTAGTTCAAATAGGTTGCTATAGTGATGGCCAAATACCATCTTTCTTAATAATAATAATAATGATAGCACCAACATGCTTATAATAACACATATCACTCCAAATGCGTCCCTATGCGCTTTTGAAGGAGACAGAAAAGGCAAAGAAAATGTGAAATTCGCTCTCAATCGTTTTTTAAATAAGTACGTTTTCAAAGTGGATTTAAACTTGGGTGAAGAAGAGATCTGTACATATGATGGGGTGGTATTCCAAAGTGAAGGGGCAGCATGGGCAAAGGATCGTTCTCCTTAAAACTTGGTCTGAACACTTGGAAAATTTAAAAGCCAAATCCTCTGAATATCACTTCTCTAAGCAGTATACCAATGCACATTCTTCATTAAGATATACGTGTATCTTGAAAGCATATTGGTCGATTTGAATTTATATCCACATATTATAAGCGTTGCTTGGACTAGAAATACCTAATATAATTTGAAGTTTGTCTATACATACATGCAGTTCTATAAGTCGTATTTTCTTTATTTTTATTGTTTTTTCGTTTTTTGTCTCACCTGCATAGCAGAGTGAGACTATAGGCGCCGCTTTTCCGACGGCGACGGCGTCAACACCAAATCTTAACCTGAGGTTAAGTTTTTGAAATGACAGCATAACTTAGAAAGTATATGGACCTAGTTCATGAAACTTGGCCATAAGGTTAATCAAGTATTACTGAACATCCTGCCTGAGTTTCATGTCACATGACCAAGGTCAAAGGTCATTTAGGGTCAATGAACTTAGACCATGTTGGGGGAATCAACATCAAAATCTTAACCTAAGGTTAAGTTTTTGAAATGTCATCATAACTTTGAAAATATATGGACCTAGTTCATGAAACTTATACATAAGGTTAATCAAGTATCACTGAACATCCTGCATGAGTTTCACGTCACATGACCAAGGTCAAAGGTCATTTAGGGTCAATGAACTTTGGCCGAATTGGGGGTATCTGTTGAATTACCATCATAACTTTGAAAGTTTATGGATCTGATTCATGAAACTTGGACATAATAGTAATCAAGTATTACTGAACATCCTGTGCAAGTTTCAGGTCACATGATCAAGGTCAAAGGTCATTTAGGGTCAATGAACTTTGGCCAAATTGGGGTATTTGTTGAATTACAGCCATAAATTTGAAAGTGTGTTGGTCTAGTTCATAAAACTTGGACATAATAGTAATCAAGTATCACTGAACATCCTGTGCGAGTTTCAGGTCACATGATCAAGGTCAAAGGTCATGTAAGGTCAAAGAACTTTGGCCACGTTGGGGGTATTTGTTGAATTGCCATCATATCTCTATAAGTGTATTGGTCTAGTTCATAAAACGTGGAAATAAGAGTAACCAAGTATCACTGAACATCTTGTGCGAGTTATAGTAGTTTTCAAAATCAGCACTGCTGCTATATTGAATCGCGTGATGCAGGTGAGACGGCCAGAGGCATTCCACTTGTTTATTTATTTATATCCACATATTATAAGCGTTGCTTGGACTAAAAATACCTAATATAATTTGAAGTTTGTCTATACATATACATGCAGTTCTATAAGTCGTATTTTCTTTATCTCTTTTTTCGTTTTTTAAAACTTTTCTGTTGTACTTTACTTTACGTAACTCTGTTTTTATTTTCAATTCTTTTGTGGTTGTAACTATTATTTCTATTGTGTTTGTGATCACGTTTGTGTTGAAACAGAAGTCTGTTCTCATTAGGGAAACTATGTATACGTCGTGTTCAGAACAGATTTAGTGGTATTCATTTCCATATTTGTTATGCTCATTTTGTAAATGTTTTTTATGATAATTTTAGTTTCTGGTAAAATACTGTAGAGCTGTGTTAATCATCAAAAGTATTTCAATAATTCATTAAAGATTACGTTTGCATGATTTATTTATTGATTTTGTACCAGTTCTTATTATTTTGAATGTGTAATGCCTTCTTTTCAATTTCATGTCATGTATACTTAATTCAGTATGATTTTCCTTGCTTTATTTGTCAATTATTACTACGAGGGAAATATGGGTGAAAGGATCAATAACGCATGAAACTATACAAAAATGATTCGACAGTCACACATAACATTAAAAAATGATGAATTTTGCTTATCAATGCTGAATGTTGATAAAAATATCAGAAGCCATTCCTTTTTAAATAGCATTGCTGCTCTAAATGAATAACTATTTCATTCATTCATATTATTCATTTGAACAGTATATTGACATAACTGTATGTATCAACCCAGCTAGAAAGAACCCAGTGTCACATAGTGTGATCACAGTCTGTTCACAGTGTGGACTATGTTAACATATTACGCACACTGTTAAAATGCTAAAAATCCACAGTGTGAAAATATCATTATTTTCACACTGTGGACACCTCGACATTGTGAGTGTTCACAGCTTGTTTACATGGTCGATGGTGTGAATATATAATTCACACTGTTGAAATACTCAAATTTAACAGTGTGAATGTGATTTCTCATTGTCTTTCACACTGTGAACACACTGTGGGACTCCGTGGTCTTGGCAGTAAGGAATGTATATTTTTGTTCATATAAACGACACAATGCCCTTTTGAGATTCGCTGCAGTGCACAATCTGTCGTAAGCGCCTTCTTGCGTGTACATTGGTTAAAGGCTTGAAGCTATAAAGTCACACTACGAAAGTGACTCTAAACCGACCGATGACACGCAATTCGAAATAACGTAATAGCTGCGATTGGTCAGGGAATCCATCTCATGGGTGTGACCGCACCAAGTCCATAGATCTATCTTTATACTATTGGATCTTCAAGCAACAGGGCTGTACCGTAAAGCAGGGTGCTACATAACTTTCTAGAAGCACTTGCCCAGTCGGGCAAGTAAATTTTTAAATAGTTGGAATATACTTGCCCAAAAATCTATTTCACTTGCCCGAAAAAAATCATTGAAAAAAAAGTTTTACCTCTCCAAAAGAAAGTTTTACGGTTTTATAAACATTGACCTTTTTCTCCCTTTTGACATGAACTGATCTACTTTGTTATTGCATTTCTTTACCAAAGTGATTTTATCTTGCCTACCATGACCAAATTAGGGTCAATTTATCATATCGACCCTAATTTTGGTCATTCTACTGTGAGAATTTTGCTTGCCCAATTTGGGCAAGTACTTTTGGTTTTTACTTCAAAACACTTGCCCGACTCTAACTTTTACTTGCCCCGGGCAATCGGGCAAGTGCTTATGTAGCACCCTGGTAAAGGGAGCGTAGCCATGAGTCATTTAGGAACAATCCATAAAACTGCAATATGGTCGATTAAAAATAAATCAGTCATGAAGTGATTTGAGCCAGAAATAATCTCAATACATTTTAAGGGGAACCCTTTTACAACCTCACACGTAACACGGGACGTAACACCAAACACACCAAACTATTAAACATTTACCAAAGCAACATGCAGAACTGTATTATATTGGCACGAGGTGTTGAGAATAAATTATTCGAACGTGAGATTCAGAACCTCAGGAACCCTAATAATACGAACGTAATATTTTTAGAAAACCTTTGTCTGGGCAATGACTCTAATTATCGAGGTAATTGTAGACCACGTGAAGAGTGAACCAAGATTTCATAGGGGTATAGGTTATTAACCCTTAAGGTTGTTTAGCGGTTCCCTCAAGTTCCTGAACTTCTCATGCTATAAGGATTTGTACAATTGATCTATCAATGACTTGACAAGTTTTGAAGACCTACACATATTCCAATGAGACTGTCGTGACGTTGCAATAAAGGTACATTCAGTTCCGAATAAAGTCCAAAAACTGAACTCAATATTTTTTTTTTAAATGCAAATTGGTCGTTGATTTGCGTTCAACTGCAACTTAAATTTCTTGCCACGCCATATGACGAACATCTATGGCAGAATGTGTTCATCTTACAACGTCTTTCAGCATAATTTTTTGAAGTGAAAAGAATAACAGACATCTACTGGATTTATCTTGTTGAATGATTATTAGTTTGAATTATTAGGGCAATGGACGTGGGTCTGTCATATTGATGATGATGATCCTTAGCATTCATACTGCGTAATATTTCTGTTAAACACGTTCATTGGCGTAGGTTCATCAAATTAAGCTAATTACTCGGTAATTACTACACATCTGCTGAAATAAGTGAGTTTTGAGGGACGATTTGAAGATGTCATTGTTAATTATACGAAGTGAAGAAGGGAGAGAGTTTCAAAGGCGGGGAGCAGAAGACGAAAAGTCATTTAATATAGCAATTTAAGTCAATCTTACTTTTTTGAAAGAACCTCCCACCTCAATCCCTTGGTGCATAACATTAAAGCAAAAAACCAAAATGTGTTATTTTTGTTTATCTATAACTGAAATGCGCGCGCGTCACAATTCTTTCCTGGGTAACAATTAAGTTATGTTGATCATTACTTCAAATGAAATCAGACAAAAGTGTATCGGATTAAACAGTGTTTTTCTTTAATTCTCAAATGTATTACATAGATATACGACAGAATTATTATCTTGAAAAATATAATTTGCATGTTGCGGTTTATACAGTAAGTAAAAAGTGAGTCAAGACAAAGCAAAATGGAGTTTTATCTTAAATTAAACCCGTTTAAATTCAAAGCGGTTTGTTGTAAATAAAATGTTTGATGTTATTATCATGATAAATTTTCAAAACGACATAATGATGAATCAATTTTGAAACTTCTTTGATTGACTCTTAACTGTGATAACTATTAAACAAACAGTTTTGATTTTGTGTGGAGAACAATGTACTTATTTAATTTGTCTATTTAGTAGACATGAACAATAATTAATTAAGAAAGAAGGACGATTTTCAAAAGGCATCACTATGCAGCATCTCCGATTAGAGCTGAATGGTTTTAAGTTCAGTTCCAAACTCCATTTTCCTTTTTCTTGCTTCGTCCCCAGCAAACCCACCAACAGCAGAACACGAAGACACCACCCGCCTCGCCACCCCGGAGACGCGCCCTGTCCACGCCGACTCGCTCTCGAAAGTTTCCTTCCGAAGCCGAGCTGGCAGACGCCATCAAGGCTCACCAGGAGAGGCGGGAATCGCCACCATCCAAGACACGGACACTTCCGGCTAGGGATAAGCTATGGATGGAAGACGACTTCGAGGCCGAGGAAGGGTTCTGGGACTACGAGGACGCGATGTCGGAAGGCTACTGGGTGTCGAACGAAGCGCACCATGACGAGTCGTCTTCAGAGGACCTGCAAGGGTTGACGAGGTCAGCACCGGCTACCGAGCTAGGTCAAGCCATGCAAGCGATGCGTTTGAAAGTCAGGAGGAAATCTTCCACGGGCGATGCCTATGACAATGTCTTCGAGCCGGAGTGTTCTCCGACTGGGACGAAACAGCATTTCGTGTTTGGAGGCGGCGACAGCGGCTCGGGTTCTGGGACAGAATCCCCTCGATGCGAGACATCGTCACCGTCAAAATCCACCTCGCCGGTCAGCAGACGGCTGCACAGAAGCGAGCTAGAACAAGCATTCGCAAGGAGAAAACTCACGGGGCGATTCCACAACGAATCGTTCGACTTTGACAATCATTCCTCAGGCAGTAACTCACCAACGTGTTTTGATGACCAATGTTCATCGGGTTACAGGCCTGTTCCCGCTGTCCCAATGAATAGAAGTCGCGATTATTGCGGGTCACCGGACTCACCCTCGTACATGGACCACGAATACAGGGGTTCAATCTCGACCAGGAAACCCGTACCCCTCCCGAGAAATCAACGATGCAGAGAATCCACATCAGAGCATATATCTTCCTTCGACAGTGGGTGTCCAACAAGACCAGTGCCGTCACCACCGCATCACTTTAACCTTTCATTTGACTTTTTGTCAGGAGCCAGAGATTCGTCGGGTGACGAAACGTACATGAATGTTGCATTCAAACCCAAAACAGACAATCACCGCTATGAGAACGTCGTCTTAGATGATAGGCTGTCACAGTTTCATTCGGTAGGGACCGTTTTTCTTCAGTTTACCACACTCTAAGAAAAAAAAACAACGGCATTGCTCCTTCCTTTTATAAAAGGTGCAAAGTTGCCAATGGGTCGCACCTTTTAATGGTGAACCTATTTTCCATAGAGTGTATAATTGTGTAATAATGCAATTTGTTTTTCCTAAGGTTTACACTTTAAACCTTTATTTTGTAATTACAAAGTATATAATTTCATATGTTGTCATGCAACATATTTTAGTATATAGCAATCCATTACTCGCCACATTATTTATCTAAAAACTCTGTTTCAGCATCATGAATGGTAAACATTTTATTTGACAAAACAAGAAAATAATTATGAAAATGTTGTGTACTAATGACGCTATTTTAATACGCATTGAAATCGTCCAAAGTGACCCTTGCTCTATCAACGAACCTCTGTTAATTCATACATCTGTTATTTTAGGCTTACGGTTTGATTTCAATGTCATCATTTGAAATAAAATTATTAATCTTATCATCGGTAGATAAAAATTACCGGCATTGATACGACAACGGAAACACTGATGTCAATAATCTGAACTCTGATTTCATTGTGGTCATGGTGGTCTAAATCCGTTGTTTAACAATGGGTATAAGTCACATGTGACATCAATCTTGAACTGTCCATGATCAATCTATCAGCATACATAATCAATTGACAAACTGTCTGGCAATGATAAGTATAATAACATTCTCCACAATAAAAATATGACATGTGGAATGCATTAGATATATGAAACATACAGTGAAACAAGTTTTGAAGTTTTTGACTTCCCATAGTTTGAGCACAGACTTAGACCGCAGTTGAGTTAAACTTGAGTTCGGAATATGGACGTGGACATCCTCCAGTCAGGAACACACACGATGTTGACTTTAATATTATCTTGGCAATGTGACTTACATTGACTTATATTAACAGTAATTTGCGAATTGGTCTACACCCTAGTCGTCTTCCTTCTGTTTGGTTTCTTTCCATATGGTATAATCCTACTTCGACTACAACCAGTTCGTCTAATAACTGTTTGGTCTAATTGCCATTTAGCCCATTTTCCACTTTGCAGTTAAGTTAAGTTTCCAGTTAAGCAATACCCATTTCGTCTAACATCCGCTTAATCTAACGCCACTTAGAGGGTGTTGCAAGAAAATATTTGCAATCAATTGCGAATATTCTGTTGCAATTTTACAATTGATTGATCACTTTAAACTATAACAAATCAGATTACACTCCTTGTTTCATGGAGCAGATTAGCAATCAATCCCAAATTTGCAATAAATCGCCCAGCATATGATTGATTTCGGGAACGAAAATAGACTTGCAATAGATCGCAAGTTTCTTGCAACGCCCCATTAGTCTGTTATCAGATGAATTGTTTCTGAACCAAATTTTCGTTAAAAAAAGAGAAATGTACATTATGGACGATTATGAAATTAGCTCAACGAAATTGACATTAGACTATAGGAAAAGTATACTAAAAGGGTATTCTACCAAGTGAAGTGTAGACCGATTCATAGCAGACCAAATGATTTTAGGCAATGTGGTATTAGAATGGAAAATAGACCAACAACGTGTTGAACAAGTGAATATAAACCGTCTTAACCATGCCCTGTGCCCCGTATAACGCAAAACGTAGCGATGAATAGCAAATAATCATGAAAGAATACGTCTGATTGGTTCCTGGTCAGTATTTTGCACCAGATGGGCGTGTAAAAGTGATCTTGATTGGTCAGTTCATTTAACGATTGATCGCTAATATCAACGGAGCACTGGTAAGTCTAAAATGGGACGACCTTAGCCCCGGTGGATCACGATACTAGACGGTGTACCAAATCTTTATAATCTTCATAACTTCATAGAATTGCTCTCTATCATGACTCGTTCGGTTTGTAATCACCCCAGGGATTTGATGAGCTAATTTCCGTCATTTGCGTTTACGAGATCCTAAGGTTATTTTTAGATTTAGAAAAGCACCGTTATACCATCCAAGCGTGTATATGTATCACCCATCACCCATTGATCCAAGTGTGCTTAAAGGCGTTCCTACCGATAATAGGTCATTTGCTTAGCCACTATTTTTTGGGAGGTAAACATTATACCCAGTTAGAGATTCACTTTGGTTGAATCTTGTCTTCATTTTCATGTAGGCCGACTCACAAAACTAACATAATAATGAACTGACATCGAACTTATCATGTTCCTATAAAAGACTATCAGATTATACGTGCTATTTCATCTGGTTACCATTGGGGATAGGGCAAGAGATTGAGGGGGTATAGTTGGATGCTCTGCATTATCAATTAAAAAAAATTGCGAGCGAGGGAAGTGAGTAAATGTAATTTCCTATGACTTAGATATGGCAAGTAAAATATCAATACAGCCCGATATTCTGGAAAATTGGAAAGGTTGTTATTGAAAAATATAGAATGAGTAAGATTTCTAAAGATACCAATGTCTTGTTCAAGCACATTGTATACCCAACTCATTGAAGGTATACAGGTTAAAGGGGAATGAAACCTTTGTAACAAGTAGGCTTGTGTCGAAACAGAAAAATCAAAGAAACAGACCAACGAAAGATTGAGAAAAATCAGACAAATAATGAGAAAATTATGAGCATTTGAATATTGCAATCACTATGCTATGGAGATCCTCCCATTGGCAATGCGACAAGGATGTGTGATGTCACATGTGAACAACTTTCCCTTTGACGGACTATAAAATACCCCCAAATTGTCTATTTTTGCTCTTTCTTAGGATGATACAAACTCTTTATCCATGATGTATTCTTTAAAAATCTGTATTACATGCCCTCCTATAGAAAGAGCACATGATCTAATGATAGATGTGATAAAAGAGGCAGTTTAAGTGAAATATATATTAAACTAATGGGGAGAGTTGTTCACAAGTGACATCACACATCTTTGTCGCATTGCCAATGTGAGGATCTCCATAGCATTAGTGATCGCAATATTCAAATGCTCATAACTTTCTCGTTATTTGTCTGATTTTTCTCAAACTTTCGTTGATCTGTTTCTTTGATTTTTCTGTTTTCACACAAACTATCTTGTTCTAAAGGTTTCATTCTCCTTTAAGAATATGCCGAGTTTAATTTGAGCATGCTAGGCTCGTCAGTTACCAGAATGCTCTCAAAGAGGGCAATGTAAGACTCACTCTACATACTGGCTTGAAGCCTAGTTTCATGTATAATTTTAAATAGTCTTTGTATGGTATTACTGGGTTTTGAACCCGAAACCTCCTTTTCATGGAACTCTCTCATCTTGGTCTGATGTCAACGGGCGATAATGATTTGCTTTCAAGGTTGAAATACTGTAGCAGTATCAACATCATGATTTGTTTTCACTCGGGCTGTTTGGACTCACTATCACCAAGCAACACCCCTTGTCCATGTCATTTAGCGACTGTTTATAAACAAATCCCTACACCAGTTGTATTCCCTGGCCAAACCTTAACTCAAATTATTACAGCTTCATACGATCAGCTTTTGATACACGCACTCAGTTGCGACAGGTCTTCCCTCTACTCAAAACCCGGTGGTACGTAATATCAGGTAGCGATTGGGCAACCATTGGCGGCAATCCAAAAACACCTTGTCAAATCAGATCGTCTGTTCCCTGCCTTGACGAATATACCCCAAGGTGTAATGTCAGTCATTTGCTCGTATTTTCTTTGGCTCTCGCAGGCTTCTCAAAACTTCCATGCAACTCTAGGGCCTTGTTCATGTATTACCAAGGAGATCACCTTGGTATTACTAAGTAAAGAGAAATGCGTTGTTGCATTATAAGGAGTGGTGCAGAGGGGAGGGTGGGGTAATCTAAATAGAGGGGGACTGGGGTGCTGAATATGTTAGTCAAATCAATGTTAGATGAAACAGTACACGAAATTAGTGAAAAGTGTTACAACGTAAAGTACTTTGGTAACGTCATCCATATGCTGATGTTATAGGTCGATCCCATGACGTAATATTTATATCTGATTGATCATAGAAGTGTGTTAAAATCACACACACACACACACACACCCTCCCATCCCACCCTCCGATTAGTGTTATGAGTCAATATGGGGACCCATTAACTTTTGCCGTCAAAGTGGGGACGGGTGTGTGTGTGTGGTTGTTTGTGTGTGCGCGCGATGTTATTCGCTAGAATTTTTTTATTCAATCCACTAATTTTCAGAAGCGATAAACACAAATCTTGAGCGTCATCCGTCATTTATCTGCAACATATAAGTGGGGTTTAATGAGCCCCTTGACTGTAATTATGCTGGTTTGATATGATGTGAGCAATTTATTGTTAGTGTTATCAGGGTCCTCAGTTGTCGGGTGTCCCCAGTTAGTGGGTTAAAAACACTAAATTGTCCCCATTAAGGTGAGATCAAATGAAGGAGTTTGAAATATAGTATCATTTTGCTGAATTGATAGATATGAACCCCCCAAAAAAAATAGTTTATCCATTGAGCGGTAGATTACGATGTCGATGTTTCGTGAGGAAATTACCTCTCCTACGCGATCGAATTTTTCGAGCTCTGACTCAAATCTTGGCAAGCTTTGAGGGTACGCTGATGAAATGCGGTTAACTTTCCTCGGTATAAAATATTATTTCGTGTTTCATGTGGACATATCAGGCTCAGAGCCAACGCCTATGAAGTGCGTTGAGCGTCAATTTTTATTGGTAGTTTACAGAAAAGGTAGACCGTTAATGTGTACGCATTGGTTATTTGTTTTCTCCCAGCAAAAACTTAAGCTCATTAGTAATATCAGTAATACCCTCCTAAATTAATTTTCATATAAGATATTTTATACACAGATATATATATATCTGAATGCAGCACTCAATATTAAGGAAAAAAGTCTCAGTATAGAAAAGAGCTGACCATCATTATCATACGATAACAACTATATTTCTCGAAAATTACATTATTCAAATAGTATTTTGATTTCTTATCGAGTTTATGTTCTAATGTAGTCACCAATTTTGAAGAAAATAACATCCAATCTCGAATGTCGTACACCTTAACGAACTATAAGCTTATTGATGCATCTCTAGTTGATCTATTTTATCATTGATCTATTTATTGGAGGAGATATCGAAAGACAATTATGTAAAAGGACAATTGTCCTTCATGACAATAAAAATATTTTGTTTTTAGTATTGACCTATGTACTTTGGGTAACCCAGAGTAGGGTTAAATGGGGAAAAATTAGAGTTCTACGGGAACCATTATTCCATGTACTATCTTTATCATCATTATCATTATCGTTATCATTATGACCATCCACACTATGACCAGGCACGGCGATTTCTTGGGATTTATTGTCACGGCTCAAAGAGGGGGGGGGGGGGTGAAACGACTTTCCCTCGATGGCTGATGTGCAATTAAAAAAAAAAACTCCGGCAAAGGGAGTTAAAATCACCGCCCATGGTTATAATGATTTTTTTTTTGCTTGTACAGTCATTATTATGTTGTTGTTTCGTTGCAGGAACGTCCCCTCAGCAGCAGTGACTCACCACGAATCAGCACAGAGCTGAGACCTGTCCCTGCTCCACGATTCTACAGCTCACCTTCTTCCTCCAGTCATTCGCTGTCATCACTCGACAGCAACAATCAGCTGGCATCTCCCTGTACCAAACAGAGCTCTCAAGCGACCTGCAACCCATCATCATCACTCTCGGCATCATCCCAATCACCAACAGGGAGAGGCAGCCCCAACCATCATCACCGTGGACCCCAACTGTCTCCCAAACACGGTTCACATGGCAACGGATCGTCTTCCGCAGCCTCCGCGTCGCACTGCTGCCAAGGAGGCGCCGTGGAGAAGCCCCCGCGGACCAACGTCGGAGGATGTTCGCAAGACAGAAGCAGCAATGGATCCCACGTCGCGCTCAGCCGGAACGCATCCTCCCACCCGGGTCACTATAACAGAGACAGCTCCTCGTCGACAACGAAGCTGGACAACCGAAAAGAGGTCCGTGCGATGTCCAATGGGCATGCCTCGAAGGAGTTGAGGAATTCGTCCATCTCACAGGACAGGAGCAGCGGTTCTCCACAGCAGGTCAAGGAATCTAGGAGCAGTCACCATAGTCCGTTGGTGCAAAGTAACAGTATCGGAATGGAAGGGTGCAGTATGAGCGGTGCCCAAGGAGGAACCGGTGGATCCAATGCCAGTGGTACTGGTAGCTACTCCAAAGCGACAGGTCGTGCTCTCAGAAGTTCTCCTAGCAAGGACCAACCATTACCTACACACGGTAAGCCACTAAATGTTAAAGGTGTCTAAACCACTAAATCTTTCACAAAATTTGTCTCTCTTTTTAGGATGATTGAAAGTTATAAGATCTAAGATCACATCTTCGGTAAAAAAACTTTGTGAATTCTATCAAAATATCTGCAGGACTTAATCCATTACGAGAGTATAAACTTCAAAATTGTGAGCATTATATCCTAATTCTGTGTGTGTGTGGAAGTAGGGCAGGTCAAATAGATCTTAGATCTCCATGCATCTAGCTGAATCTGACTCTGATTAATAATTAAATTCTCCAAGAAGATTTCGTGACATGAGCTGTTGCACGTCTCGATGCATATTTCCATCAATCAGTGGTCCCATGGGTTAGCTACGGTTGCATCGAAGCGATCGAAGTCATGCGACATGAATTCACAGAAACATGCCTGGATTGCAGTAGGTCCCCGAACGACAAAGAGTGATGTGCCAGGTCGACAACACTTAGGATCTTTCAGGGACCACAAAATTTTCCGCATTATCACGTGTAAACTTGTGAGTCTGCGAAGCTCTTGGGGGTCCCCGAACGTCGAAGAATTTTGTTTGATGGAATACACAGTGAGGCTTTCAGGGTTTTGTACAATTCTTCACAGAGTCACGTGTATCTCCCGGAGGACAGGAAAGAGGCACACTGTACAGGGGTATAGTCGGGGATTAGCAAGGGCAAAGTGGTTGCCTGGATACATTACCGACCCAAACTCGCAAACTTTTGTTTTACCTTTTTATTTTTTGTTTGATATTAAGAAGAAACCATAACGTGGTTGTCCTTGCCATAAGAGGATGATGGCTTCTGAATCTTAATTTGGCTGATGACACGTTGTGGATCAGTGAATAACTCCTTGGACCAAGAGGTCCAGGTTCAAACCACCACCGTGGATTTGAACCAAAGCATTGGGGATGAAACCCACTGCTGACATAAAACGAACAAGATATTAATATCATTTGTCCAACGTGTCATCAGAGCTAAATAAAAAAAGTTCATTCAACAATAATCACCGATGAATGCATTTGCACTTCAACAAACGGAAGGGACCGCTTTATGTATTTGGTACAGGTGATGATCATTTTCCCTGATTGCTATTAAGAAAATATGAATTTTTGGTAGTACGCAATTAACATGATTAAAAAGAGGACCGACATCTTATGGTCCCCTCCGAGTTCTTGATTACCTCTTCACTAATCAAAACAACAGGATCAACATTTACTTTCGATAACATAATTGTCCCATTAGACGGTAACAGCAGAACACCCACAGATCCCTTACCTTCTATTACAAGCCATGAACAGATCAGGCTTAACGAACTAACTCTCCATACAGTTTGAAAGAATTTAAGTTCTTATGCCATAATTATATTAAAAAAGGTTGGCCAACTTCACAGTTGATACCCAACGTTTGTCTTGCAGCAGTGACAGGGACCGAACAACAGATTTAAACACTTTTAAACATTCTTGTTAGGTAATAACTAGCAACAAGAAGGGTTTCCGAATTGTACGTTCGCAGGGCTTATTATAATCACTCGGGTCGCGTTCGCGTTCGAAATCACTCGGGTCGCGTTCGAAATCACTCGGGTTTTTGATTTTTGGCGATTTTTTTTTATTTCGATGCGATTTCTTTTCTAACGGTGTCTTCAATGGGACAAACACGCTGGGCAAATAAAATGAAATTGAAATTCTAGTTTCGTTTTAAGCCAGCAAATGCCTTAAATAAAATGCATCATCTTAAAGGCGCAAGTGCAATTAAAATGTAATATAAGTCGCAAGCACGCGCGATGATTCGGAACATGTTATTAAAATGCTTTGGGGAGCTAACGTTTTCAAATCAATTTATTACTATCTTCAGAAATTAACTTTTGATAACCAAGAACAAATATAAAAGAAGCGGGGTCCGCTATCACCACGAGGTTGAAGAGAAGTGTCTATCATCATAAAGGAGGTAAGAGAGTAGTGCAGTGATGTCCGTCGGTAATACGACCTTTAAAAGTTCACGGCGGCGTCCGCTATCACCACGAGGTTGAAGAGAAGATATATATCATCGTAAACATCGTCAGAGATAATACTGCGTCTTTCTCCCTGATTAATGCGACCTCTAAATAGCTAGCACCTCAAAAAAATCTTGAAATATGTTCTGAACGATCACGCACTGTAACTAGATCTACGCCGATATTTTATATCCGATTTTTCCTTCAAGGGGCATGATCGAAGATTGGCAGGTGATCGCGCCGATTGTGGTAAAATCGGGTAAAATCGGGAGCCGATTTTAAAATCGGTTAATTACAACAGGTACAATTACGATTTTAAAATTAATTTAAAATCGATTTCCAAAATCAATTTTAAAATCGATCTAAGATCAATTTTAGATCAGTTTTAGTATTAGTTTTTAAAAGCCCATTCACATTTTTACTGATGCTGACGAAAAGATAGTTTGGTTGTCAGAGCATTATTTGTCCTGCGTCTAAATAACTATGTCCGATCGAAGGACCGTTTTAATTTCGGAAAGGTAGGAGAGACAGAGAGAGAGACTGATCCCCGTTCAGCTCAACGTATACGTTTGGCACGCGAGCACAAAGAAGATCAATTAAGCACATCACCTAATGCAATGTTTCGAGAATTTAGGTAGGGAATTTTTTAGGTCTCCAGTTACTTAAAACATGATATGGCGATTTTATCTATAAAATAAGACAAATTTTATGAGAAATGGACAATAGTTAAGAGCAGAATTTTAAAACGCCTATCGGAAAGATCGTCCTCAAAGCTCATTACGTATTAGACAGCTGGCAGCCGTCTGTTTCGAGTTTTTTAACATTTTTATTTCTCCTCGTACACAGACGGCTCGCTATGGTGCAACCATCATTACGGGGTTAACAATGCAAAATCCCCCAGACAGCGCTCATCGATTTTTGTCTTTATTTCATAAAAATATATGGAAAGAACTGTATCAAATAAATATTATTATTCCGTTTTGTCCTAAAATGCACCAAAAAAAGAGAAAATAAACTTAAAAGGGGAAAAACAGTAACTAATTGCATCGGCTGTCGCGCAACTTCACTTCCCCGTTTTATTGGAACTTAATGCATTTTAAACATATGGCCATTGAGTCCCTGTACAGATCGAGCTAGAACTTCGGTCTCTGTATTGGTGAGTGGAGCTAATGGAGTTCAGCGGAACAACGAACATTACAGACTGGAGACCGGAGCTTTTGGTCTAACTGCGTATATATGCATTAAACCACGGATGGCTGGCTATGCATACCGCTGAATAAAATACTTTCGGACGAGCTGCAGACTGACTGGCACTGTAACGTGGGATCTAACTCGGCTGGACTCACGTTACATTGCTCCATGCTACCGATGCACGCCGTGTCCGGGTCCCGCCTTGGGGCCATTGCATGCAGGCATACATGTCCGTACATGGGAATGACGATGTAATATCGATGTGGCAGATATGGCAAGTTCCGACTCGGAGTCCTCGTATAAAAACAGTAGAAGTCTGGATGTATTCTAGGATAGTTGAGCCACATGGCTGATTTGCTTGTTTGTTATGTTAAGCAGTAGGCGAGTGCCTTTTTTTTAAGGCACTTGCCGGCTTAAAACGAAACTAGAATTTGAATTTCATTTTATTTTCCCAGCGTGTTTGTCCCATTGAAGACACCGTTAGAAAAAAAAATCGCATCGAAATAAAAAAAAATCGCAAAAAATCCAAAACCCGAGTGATTTCGAACGCGACCCGAGTGATTTCGAAAGCGAACGCGACCCGAGTGATTATAACAAGCCGTTCGCAGTGGACTGCAATGTTAGTACGTCACAATGCGCGTCCACAGAAAGTCGAAAATGTTTTCAGCCTTTCGTCCTCGTTTAGTCTAAAATGGGAATTTTTCAGCTTCAATTAAGTGCCATTTTCGACATCAATTAAGGCTTTTAAGGCTTAATAAACACATTCTGTTTCCGACGTCGTATTGATTTTTAATGCCATTAAACAAACCCTTACGACATACGTACATATTAGTCAATTAGTGTAGTAGGACTATTGCCAATATTGATCAGACTCACGGACGGCACCAATGTTGAGGTCTGCAGAACTGCTCCCTTATTTTCTCATACACCAACATGACAAAAGGGTCCGATTTGTTAACGATCAGTAAGGGAGTTTTCTGCTTCCTGCTGTAATGTACACGAGGAATCAGAGGTACTGAAAAGGGAGGGGGAAAATAATGATTCCGGAAACACTTCTTAATGTCACTGGAAGGGGAAGGAGGATGGTTAGAGTCTAGAAGGGAAGCTGAATGGATGCAGCCCGAGTATGTAGTCGAGTGATGGATGAGGTCATTCACAGGTCACAAGCATCAGAAATATTCAAATGTCTAATAATTTCGTCACTTAAGTAATGTCGTAACAAAATTATTCCGTTAAATAAATCATGAAGATGATCTATGTCAGTACCCCCACCCCCCATGTATAAATCATGGTTAGCACATGACTTTGCAATAGAAATAGATGAACGGTTCGAAGAATAAATAAGGAGAGATTTCGGAAATTATAAATTCAACATCTGATTTTTGAAGAAATGTGAAATGTTTTTTTTTGTACTTTTTTATTATTTTATTCTCATTTAGATTTACTTGTGGCTGGGCTGTCCAGAATTGGCTTCAAATTTCTTGTGAGGTTTTCAGAGAAGGAGCAACTGAAAGTTGCGGGCCTGACTGATGAGAAATTCAGTTTACTATTCTCCTTCTGTTAACAGTATAGCCAGTCTTTGTAAACTAATGGACACTTCAATTGTTTTGCAAACCCTGTTTATACAGATAGATGTTTAGAATTTGAAACACAGTGGTATATTGGCATTGATAATTTTGCATGAATAGATCTACACCAGGATCTCGTTATGTTAGTGACATGTACATGATGCAGACAGTGAAGACTTTTCTATCATCTAACGAAGATTCTAATTTGGTCAATACCGCATCGCGATGTTCAGAACATTTTCTACAATGGCCTCTTCACCAAATCCCCTTAATGCTCTGACATAAGCATGTGTTTGGCATCAATTTTCATGTAAAGTTATTATATTATATCGTTCGATTGTGCTCTGTTAAGAGGGAATATGATGTGAGAAATACTGAAGTGTGATTGTTTGATATTATTTCCTTGTTAAAGTAAATGGTGCCCCTTTGCATATTTTATCTCTTTGGATAATTATCATGTCACAATGATATTGGTTGCTTGTGTGGTGCCATTCGACAGAATCATTTTGCTCCTATGGCACAAACTAGAGGTGTTGTGGCTCAGTGGATAAGTCTCCGGACATTGAACCACAAGGTTCGGGGTTCAAACCCCACATAAATATTTGCGTTCATTGGCAAGGCGTTTATCTACATTTGCCACTCTCCACCCAGGTGTAGTAAATGGGTACGCGGTAGGAAGGAGTTCCTTAAATGCTCGAGCTTCCGATCAGGGTAGCAGTGCTAAAGCCGGGGTAATAGTATGTAGCACTTTGGAACATTTACATTAAGCGCCATATAAACGTTGCATATCATTATTATTAGGGCAATTTTAATCATGCACATTCGAATGGTTGAAAATCAAATTGTGTTTCACTTTTTAAAGTTGTCTTGATGGCAACTCTTCATGTATCACGCTATAGGTGTCGTAGACCGTTTTGTATGATATGCGGTGGATTGTGATTGGAGTTTGGGGATATGATAGGGTTAGGGTTATGGAGCATTGAGCTTGGTGTTTGTAGGGAGTATGGAGCTTTCGAAAATAATGGGGGAGTCAAAGTAGACGGTAGAATTCAGATCTGCGCATGCCTAGTTTTGAATATAGGATAGTGAGCTTATTTAATCTTCTGTCACTTGGCTTGTGCCAAGAAGCTCCCTCGTATTTTCTTTACAGCACATGGGCCAACGAAAAACAAAACTTTTCAAGAAAATTTAGTCAAGATTCAAGTACTAGTATTCTGGTGCCTCAAGAACAAGTCAATCAATTGCCCTTTCCATGAAATGGGAATGAAATCTCAGAGTAACACTTTTTTTTCCTCCACACAATTGACCCATATTCTCCAAGGGAATGCTATCTTTCATTTTTTCCATCACACGGTTGTTTAATATAACCCTTGAGGTTTTAACCAGGTGCATCTTAATTTGAACCAGGTACCCTGTGAAATTTCTTATTGCGCGTCCAATCTTTGTATGCTCCCGGGTGGAATAGGGGCTGACAGCTTTAAAGGGGGCATGACCGTCCCTCCCCTCTCTCTCTGATCATGTAATGGGTAGGGAGAAAGAGAAAGAGAGATCGAGGGGGGGGGTGGGAGAGAGTTAAGATGGAGAGAAGGGGGAAACGGATTCAGATAGATATATGTGGGTGCGTGCGTTAGAGAGAGACATAAAGGTGGAGAAGAAACAAAGGAGGAGAAGAAGAAGGAGAAGGAGGAGAAGAAGAAGAAGACGAAGAAGGAGGTGGAGAAGAAGAAGAAGGGGGAGGAGGAGAAGAAGACAGAGGAGAAGAAGGGGAAGAAGAAGAAGCCAAGGGGAAGGAGAAAGAGGAGGAGGAGGAGATGGATAAATTCAAACAAGGAAGGAATGTGTATCGAGCTCCGTATGAGATTAGTGAGTGGCCCGGATTGAAAGATCATGAGACAGATCTTGAAAGACAGAAGAGGGAAAGAGGAAGAAAGAGAGGGCAAAAGCTTGATTGATACAGTTGGATGCTTCAAGAAAGTGATGACGATGACACAATGAACATTTGGGAAGAAAGACTGAAGAGAAAGGTCTGGGGTGTCGCGTGGAAATGTCCGTACTGTATTCTGTTTGCACTGTTACGCGTCGCACTCTTCGGGCATCTGTCGTTTCGACTCGTGTCATACAGTAAGAGACTCGTGGGAATAGTGACTAACGTTGATTCTTAAACTGCCAAACTATTAGTTAACCCCTCCTCCGACAATAACAACGCGAGGTTGTGAGCAAAGGGCGGGAAGAGTTACAGAGTCGACCTTAATTTGAATACAAGTTGAAAAAAGAAAAACCCAAAATGATGACCAAAGAAAACTGGACCAATGATAGCTTCGTTACAATTGCAAACGAGAATTATGGGACAGTAATAGATAATGAGTAGTGCATGGATACATGCGGGTTTGCAATTAGCAATCTGCGAATTTACACATTGTCACCGTTTCAACAAGTATTACCATACACAAAATATTTTTAAATCGTTTTTAAGCATGCGTCACATGTTACTTTTGTTTGTGTCAGTCAATTGTTTTTTTCTCGCCTACATCGCAGGGCGAGAATGTAGGCGCCGCTTCTCCGACGACGGCGTCAACATTGAAATCTTAACCTAAGGTTAAGTTTTTAAAATGACATCATAACTTCAAAAAATATATGGACCCAGTTCATGAAACTTAGACATAAGGATAATCAAGTATTACTTAACCTCCTGCCTGAGTTTCAGATCACATGATCAAGACTATGTTGGGGAAATCAACATCAATTTCTTAACCTAAGGTTCATTTTTTGAAATATCATTATAACCAATTCATGAAACTTGGAGTATTACTAAACATCCATGCAGGTTCAGGACACATGACCAAGGTCAAAGGTTATTTAGGCCCAATGAACTTTGGCCATCCTGGGGGTACTTGTTGAATTTCCATCGTAACTGAATGTTTATGGAGCTAGTTCATAAAGAGAGTAATGAAGTATCACTGAACGTCCTGTGCGAGTTTCAGGTCACATGACCAAGGTCAAAGGTAATTTAGGGTCAATGAACTTTGGTCATGTTGGGGGTATTTTTTGAATTACCATCGTAACTTTCAAAGTATATGAAGCTAGCTCATGAAACTTGGACATAAGAGTAATAAAGTTTCACTAAACATCCTGTGCAAGTTTTAGGTCACATGACCTAGGTCAAAGGTCATTTGAGGTCAATGAACTTTGGCCGTGATGGGGTAATTGTTGTATTGCCATTATAACTTTGTAAGTTTATGGATAAAGTTGATGAAATGTGGACGTAAGGGTAATCAAGTATGATTGCTCATCTTGTTATTATTTTTTTCAGGATGGAGAAGAGGGCTCGGGCACACGTATACGATGTTTTGAAAAAAAAAATCTTTAATGATTACTATATAATGCGCTCAA
This sequence comes from Lytechinus pictus, assembly GCF_037042905.1. Lineage (NCBI taxonomy): Eukaryota > Metazoa > Echinodermata > Echinoidea > Temnopleuroida > Toxopneustidae > Lytechinus > Lytechinus pictus. The sequence continues at coordinate 34,051,966 of NC_087246.1, forward strand.
GCGATTTGATGTTGGTTGAGATGAAGAAACAGTTGAAAACGAGTTTGTGATGGACGAGATAAGAAAAGTTTTTGAGGGGGGATTGTGAGGAGAAAACCAGTCAGGAAATTAGACACACTGGTGACTCACTCTCAAACCTACCTAGGGTCATCTGAAGTTCGATTGAGATACACTAGTACTGTTTTGTCCCACTAGCGCACATCAATCAACGATCATTTCAAGCTCAAGAATTGGATTTTTAACCTACAATTCAGTTGTCATCGAAGTTTTAGAATCCGGCGATCGTCAGTTTCTGATTCTAGCTGTGAGTCCGTCATCAGCTTATTTGAGGGGGCTAGATATGGCGCTTCGCGTAAAATTAATTTTAAAATAGTTACCAGGGAGAGTAACGAGTGAGAATAATATTATATTCCACCCTTCTCTCTTTCCGTTTCTTTCCTTTTTGTCTTGGTCGTGAAAATTGTTGGGGGCAAGAGCCCCAAGCCCCCCCCCCTCATCTGTACGCCACTGATACCCTAAATGAAACACAGTCAACACTACTTGCGGTATAATTTTGCACTTCTTATATTTGCCCAGGTCAGCCTGGGCGGCAAGAAATATGCAAATTCTTTTGCTCAGACCAGGCAGACGATATCTGATAAATTGGATTTAGTATAGAGGTGTAAGTAGAGTAAGCAGGTGTATGCGTGATATCTATAAATAAGTATATAACTGTGATGACAGTTGTTTATGATTGTTATAGTCTAATCCAGGACACAGTATTATGTCGGGATGGAGGGGCACTTATGACACCAGGGTCGGGGTGGCGATAATTTTGCCAAATGGATTTGAAGTATAGTAAGAAAATACAAGTTTATACGTAATAATGCACCTTCTTTTCGACATTCATCTGCTGGTACCATCGGTACTGTAAGATCCCTCTATCCAAAATCAGTGCGGGGTGTGTGTCCCTTGAATAGCTTCTTTTTCTTGGTCAGGTATTTTCATATCTTTGCCATTTTTTCGTCAGACGGCCAATTGGGATCGATCGAGTCGCCCGACAACATCAAAATCTTTAGTTGCCTTCCTTTGGGACCTACATAAAGGGCATTTTAAGTCTGTTATCTTTTTCTCATTTGACTGTCTACACCGTTGTGTCTCATTTTGTCCTTTTCTTTTCATATTTTTTGAGACACATACAGCTTTGGTTTCCTTTCCGTCCCTTTGGTTTCTTTTCGTTCTTTCCTCAGACATAGCCTCCCTCACGGCGAAGAAACACATTACTTGTATAAAAAAAAAGCGTCGCAGAGAAAATGCGTTTGACCATCATCACTTTATATGACATTATTTTTGTCGAGTCACGAGTTTGAGTTCTGGGTCAAAATACTTGAAGGCCCAGTGGTTTTCAGTTGATGTCGTTTTAACACATCATTTGTTTAGTATTGTCTTGTCGAACTTTGCATCAAATTATATGCTGCAGACCTGCAATATCTGCAGTACTTATGACTATATTTTCATGAAAAGCTTACAAAGAATATGAATTAAGAAGGATCCGACTCACTGTCATAAATGTATCTTGTACTTTAAACAATTTATGGACAAGAGTATTTTGTGATTTCATAACATTACAAGAAATCAAATGTGTTATTAAAGCCAGTCATCGCAATTATTTCCTTGAATTGATAAAACCATAAAAAGTTTACACAAGTTGAGAGCATCTTAGAAAAGCTGTATTTTAGCGGGAGTGGTGGCTACCTCATTTTGTCTGAAAATAGTCTCTTCATTCCTGTATAGCAACCCTAAAATCGAGGAGTTTTTCAGCTGAGGTATGAACAACCAACAGATGAAAACCGATGAAATCCCATTTTCAATAAATACAAAGGATAAAACTGATTCAACTGGTGTTAAATATGATACTGTTCGGTGTTAAAGAATAACAGGATTTGAATATAACACCAAATAGTACTGTCAAGATAACATATGTAACAATGGGTATTAATCTAGCACTATACTTAACACTGATGCAAAATGCCTGATGTGATCTTCTATGAACATGGACGGTTTAAATTTCACATCATTTCATTATTGCAAATATGTTAATACAAGTTTCTCTGTTGTTCTTATTTTGTTTAACAGTGACGCAACCCTGGTACTACGGAAGGATGCTACGTCAGGAGTGTGAATATTTGATGGTTTCACAAGGCAAGTCAAGGCAGTACTTGGTCCGAGACAGCTCTCATCGGGTGAGTTTAAACCTCTAGTGATAAATGATTTTATTTAGCAGGGCGGCACAAAATGGTGTTCTGGGGCGATGGCTATACTGCCCTTCGATTACGAAGCATGAAAGAAGAAAGGAGTAACGAAAGAAAGTTTTTGGTTGCAGAATCACAATACCACCCCAAACACGCATCTCCTTTGATTTCTCTCCCCTCACCCCAATGATCAAAATATCCTTTCATCGCTTCCTTTCTTCACGTATTTCATTTTGAAGACAATAGTTATGTAATGAATAAATGAATAAATAAAAAGGGTAGTATGATGAGGATCGAACCAAACTTAGGGGTCATTTTAAGAGAATATTTCAATCAGCATTACGTTCTTTTTTATTCTTTCGATTTAAATTGTTACTCTAAATTTGCCTTGGTCCCTACTCATTACACATTTTGTATAATACAAGAACGTATCAAGGCTACATTATTCTGATTATTCAAATATTTTTCGTATTTGAAATGTATTTTCAATTAAAACACCACGTACTGCTGCTCTTTTTTTTTTAAAGATTGGTAGTGGTGAGGTGTTGCTTAATAAACAAGGGACAATAGATCCTTTCGTAGAACACCCTTAAAGTATATGATTGTATTTTAAGATTTATCAAATCTTATGACATGTAGAACTATTCTTCTGAGGCTGATACAGGGGGTCTGGGGTATTACTCGACATAGAACGTGATCGGTTATTTAAAGAGATAGAGAGGATCCCCAGTTCGGGGTATAAGTCTTGAATTAATCCTGAATACATAATAATGAGATTGATAATTATGATATACGTTACCATGCTCCAGAAATATGATGTTCTAGATCAAGTCATCTATACGAAGAATTGGAATATTATATAAGATTGTTCATGTTTTTTTCTCTAACAAAGTAGCACCCCACTAATAGACACATGTTTCGGATGATATCACATTTCATTCCTAAGTATGATCAATAACATGGAAATTGTTCTTAAAATACAGCTATAAAAACCGGTTAACAAAACAACATTTTCGGAGGAATATTAGTGTGAGGTAGCATAGAAATAGAAATTACCATGAGTTCTAGAATTTCTAGGAGTGATTAACAGAAAGAAGGTCTATCTGATACATAATATTTTAACAAAACTTTTTTTTTCTTCAAAAATATCTTCTCTACTTTTAGGCGGGAGATCTGATGCTGTCTGTACTTTACTGTTCCAAGGTTCATCATTACGTCATCCAGACTACAGCTGATAAGAAATTCCAGATCGCCCATCATGATTTCGACTCGGTGGAGGCCATCTTGGATTTTTACCACAAGCACGTGATCATGTACTCGCCCCATCAGGAGCAGGTCTATCTGGGCGAACCGTTTATCTTCAGACGACGATGATATTCTTAAGGCCCTCCCGGCAAAGCGAAACCAAACCCGATGCCCAATGTGAGCTGCGGCAGTCGTATTGCTGGCCTTTTTGAAAGTCTGAATCCTTGACGGTGTTAAGAACGAAACTAATGTTACCCCTAACTTTATGATCGTTGAATTTCATTCCTTCAAAGCTTCTTAATGCAAACTTTAAAAGTGTTTCCGGAGTATAGATTCAATGCCAGTAAGCTCATTCGGTGCAAAATCAATTCTTCTTGCAATATTAATTATTTATGGCACGACTATTGCGGTTCGTCGCGAATGCGATACTGTCACTTTCAGTTAATGTTGAAACTCTGAAAAAGGACAATGAAATGTTATACAGAATCACAATGTTTCCTATGAAACAAGATACATTTACCTGTCTACATTGAAGTTGAAAATTGATCAATCAGACCAGTTAGCAGTGAGCCAACTCTCTCTATATAAAAGGCCATATTGATAAAGATCCGCTTAAGGCCTATATGGTTGTAAGATCATCATTGCGTATGGTATCGACTGATAATATTAAAACCGTCTACTTTTTTCGGAGTATGCACGCGCTTGCGAACTAGTTTACGAAAAGTATGTGTGATTTGTAATATAAGACTTTTATTGAAAAAAAATATTTTTGTAAAATTCGAGAATTGCCTTTGGACAAAAATGTACATTTCAAGAGATTCTGTATAATTGACTTTTTTTAATGAATATCACATGTAAATAGCAGTATGGTATGTATAAATATAAACAAAAATATACATTTAGATATATATCAAGTGATCTGATCACTAATGAGGTTGCATGGATGAATGTTATTATTGTTTTTTTGTTTGATATATTTTTTCCTTTTTTTAAGTTATGATGTGTTCAACTGCAAAACTTCGGCCTAATTATATTACTGTGTCTTCGTTTCTCTATATCGGGCAAGAATCAATCGTTAAACACAAATCGATTCCATTAAACACTGTTAAGTGTTTTTTGTACTTTTTAATGGTACTGCTGTGGGTTGTCCTTCACGTTTAATAGAATTGGTTGTTCCAACTAATGTTTTTTTCTTACAAGACATAATATCTGACAGGTAGTGATTAAAGGTCATCATAAAACATTTGTGATTTGTCGACGAATGGACAAGTTCTCAATTTCTTAATTTACACGCAATATACCTAAATGTGTTCGTCTTTAAGATACACACATAGCCTTAAATGTGTTAATATGATATTCTTGCCAGCCAAAGCAGATAGTATTTGGCTTCAGAAACTGTGTAAATCAACAATGACACACATTACGTAACAATAATAAATATGGAAAGTTTAAAGATGTTATAAAGATAGTAAAATCACCCTGAAGTTATTTTTTTAGGTTAGATTGACAGCTGTGTTAGGCCTACAGTTGTTATGTTGTGGTTTGGGATAACAGTAATTACATTTTACAGGAATACTGTGAAAACGACACAGCGGCTAAAATACACTTTTTTTCACATAGGCCTTTATGATTAAAGTAAAAATAAAAAAAATTATCAAGTTACAACATGATTGTAAAAGGTTAATTAAAACCACATCAATGACTTCCAGTTATCTATTCTATTTTATCACGTGAAAAGCAATGTTGTACAGTTCCAAGAAGAATGAAAACGGGAACACTAAAAAAGGAAAAAAAAACTTGGTGGAATGGTCTTTCGTCACATAATCCATGTTTGATTAGTGTGTCACGTATGATGTCTCTGGTTCAGGTGTTTTCTGTCTTATCATGGAACTGAGCATTGTCAGATGATGGAACTATCAATATGAAACGAAAATTATTACTTAAAAGAATCGAACTAATTCGTCGGCCAATGACTCACTGAAATTTTTGAATGGATAACAGTTTAGGTCTGAATCTTCATGTAGGCCTATACTTTCTTCGTCTGATTTAAAACAACTATGGAGGGAGGTGGGGTATTATGTAAGCCCTAAACCGTGTGTAGAGAATTAAGGCGTTTTGTGTTTGGTGCTGAATGTGATAAGCAGCGTAAATACCAGGGGTGAATTTCATAAAACAAACAGTCCGTGATTTACACTGACAACTGTTTAAAGCTACTGGAATCCTAGCATCTGATTGGCTTAGAACAAGTTATTCAGTGAAATTTACTAGCAAAAGGCGTCATAAGACACTCTTATAGAAAAGCATGGTGTCTAGACGGTCTAGCAAAATAAGAGTTTACCTGTTGTCTGTTAAGTTTGTTTGGTTGTTTACAGATGTGGGTCAATCAGGTTTGATCATTAATTTTAGGCCGAGGCCTGGGACCGACTTTTTAACGTCACCATCCGAAAGACGTGAAAGAACAATCCAGATGAAACGCTCTGCTCCTAAGGTGAATTCATGCCGGATTTCGAATAAAGAAAATAAATGTTCTCTGATCTGGGTCCCGTAACACAAAGGTTAGCGAATGAAATGACCTATCAAGATCATCGTTGCATGCGCAATTTGCTCAGTAGACTGACTGGGAACCAATTAGAATTGTTCTTTCAACTTAGCGATTAATCGCTAACCTCCGTGTTACGGGGCCCTGCAATCTTTGGTAGATGTGAAAGAAGTCTACACTAAAAACAGTTAAGAAACAAAAACAAACAAGAAGAGTGATCGATCTACTTTCCTAGAGTTGGAAATGAATTACTTCTTGACGCTGTTTAACCATCCAGCAAAAAAAAGGTTCTACATTTATTTATTCATTTATTTCTGTTTTCTTTAGACAGGGTGGTCTCTTCAGTACATAAAAACTGCTTTTCGAGAGAGCCCTGTACATATAAAAATACATAAAACAATCATAATACAATACATAATACAGAACTAATTCAAAAGAAAAACTACATACAATATAAAAGATATAAAAATTAAAAGCATGCATATCAAATTAAAATACACGATGGATACCCAGAGTGGTCGAAATGTAACAATAAAAAATACATCAAAATAAAATGAAATAGCGATAATGATCATGCTACTGGCATGAAAAAAAAAAAAAAAAAATATAAAAACATGTATGTCGCTTCCAAAAATATTTGGTAAGAAATAATAATCCAAGATATAGCATGCATCGATAGGTTGAGTATTTCCTTATCGGTCTGGGATTGATTTAATTAAAGAATTTTTCATTCAAACGCTAATATTGGTAAAGAACTACCGGATCACTACCAGACGGTACATAAAATAACCGGTATTTAACTTTTGAAGTCTTTTTCTTTAAATATTAAAGTTATTTTGAAAAATAGTTTTACAGTTTAATTGTATTCACTTGTATTACGATTGGCAATGCTGTTCTGTTCATGTTTATAAAATGAAATGGTGAATTTTGTACTTTATTGCAAAAGAATATTGTTGTATCATGATTTCATAATATTGATGCAAATATTGAATAAGTGTACTATTTAGAACGGAATGCACACCCCCGTAATTCAACGGAATGCGGATTATTATCATGCGTAAACTGTATTGAAATTTTGTGGAATATATCTTTAAATCTGGATTAAACTTTGTGTAATTTCAGGTTTTGTAAATTTTGTGACATGCTTTGATCTACGATACAATAGTGCAATGAATGAATAAATGAAAATGGTATTTCTTAGAAAATAGACGTGTGTGTTGATTCCGTCATTATATTGTCTGGTCAATGAATATCGCTCGCTTTCGCTCTCTCTATTCCATTCTTCCCTCGATCAATAGACCAGTTCGTTGTTACTTCATTGGCAATTTTGGTCAAATGACCTTTCATTTCTTTCATTATGATAGGCAGATTTCAAAGCAAGATATTTTGTAAGCATGCCTTACATAGCAGGATGAAGAAATTGAATAGATCAGGTAACTAAAATAGCACACCAATGAACACTCTATGAAGGTATTTGTTGCATTTCTACTTTGAATGCATTAGCATCTTGTTTTGACAATGTACTTGGCCAACTGTGAAATACCAGTCGCTGGTGGAAGCTTTGTTGTTTTTTGTCGATCTCATAAAGAAATACACAGTTCAAAAGAATATAATAATATGAATAATCAAGACACCAAAGTTGGTGCTTATCTCATTAAATATTAAACCATCATCTCACTTTAGTACCAGTGACCTTCTTCTCATCATGCGCAGAATCTTCTTATCACGCTCAAAATGGAACTACGAACTGGGCTTATTCGAACTCCCATTTTCTGTCTCGTTCCCGTTCTCTATATGGCTTGTGTCATCCATCACACCGCGGGTTGTCGCGTCGGGCAATCGCGTATACCCGACCATTTGAGAAAAAAGGCCCCCTTATTCCGCGAAACGTCGGGTCCAGTTTACCCGACCGTTCGATAATTTTGCTATGAATTTAAAAAAACATCGAGTAAACTGGACCCGACCTTTTGGGAATTTAGGGTGCCCATTTCTTGAGTATTTGGGTAAATTGGACTTTCTCGAATCGTCGGATTTCGTGCTTGCCCGACCCGACGCGATAATCCGATGTGATGACATCAGTGCTTCCACTTTTCAAAACGGAACTTCCTGGAATTTACTCTGAAAGTTCTTGGAATTTTACAAAATATCCTGGAATTTTCTGAACGGTTCTCCAGTCTTCCATAAGTTATAATTCTCTTCTATACACAAAAAATGAAATATAGGGCCCAGTGCCGTAATTGAGCCAAAAATTTTGAGGGGGCGAAACATGACGTAACGGCAAAGTTAAAAAAGAGTTGCGAGCGAGCGAAGCGAGTGAGCAAAATTTTTGACATTTTAATTACAAAGATCCAATTTCGTGATAGATTTTGACATAATATTCAGATAATATAACATCATTCTCGAAAATATGATATACTTCCTGGAATTTCTCACTTCCTGGAAAACTTCCTGGAATGATCCTGGAAAATAGCAAAACTTCCTGAAATTTCCTGGATTCCAGGAAGAGTGGAAGCACTGTGATGACACCGGCCCCCACCAGCCTTCTCTAATTTCATTTTCGCCGTTTGCAAAATAAACTCTCTTAATGTCGACACATTTCTGTAGCAGCTTTTGAATTCTTGGACGCGTTTAATTGAAAATCATAATGAGAAATTCCCCTTTCCTACAGAATGATCCACGAAATTTCTTTATCATATTTATAGTTTTTTATAACTTCATAACTTCTGAAGTTTATAAAGTAGATTTCATATTAATAAACGTTTCTATGTTCGAAAAATATTTATACAAAAGTGCCTTTTTAAATTAATTGGGGACTACTTTCGTATATTAATCATTATGGCTAGTACGTAGAATTTATAATTAGTGTTTATGATTTTCAAAAGAAATGTGCTCAAGTTCATTAAATATTCTTTGAAAAATGTTTACAATAATGCAAATAGATTGTAGTGTATCTCTACACCTTTATCTTGCTGTATTTGCTTTTAATCCCTTTAAGCTTATACGATATAATTTTCATATGTTCTCTCTCTATCACACCCCACTTTTCAAGTTAGTCTCAATTGTTCTCTTTTATCCCTGTTCATTTTTATTTCCAGTTTTCTTTCTATCCTACTCTACTCTCCCTTCCTCTATCAACGTCACTTGTCTAATCTCTCAGACTTCCTTATCTTACCTATCTATACTGAATAATTTATTCTGGTTGACTGACCCCCCCCCTCCCCTCTCTTTTTCCCTCTATTTTATGTTCAACCACATTCACTATACCCTTAAACCATAGAGCTATAGCTCCATGCTTAAAATATTTAATTATCTCAATACTTCATAATATGAGGTATATTATACAATCACTGACTTTCTTTGACTGAACCCACCCCCCTCTCTCTAACATTATTCTTCTTTTACTATTTATTCAGTTCTGTTCGTCTCCAACATGATTCGACCAGCAGAGATGTAAACCATTTATTCATCTCGATACCTTATAATCACAAAATCACTGACTTTCTTCGACTCAACCCACCTCTCTCTGTAGCACATTCTTCTTCATGGCCCTGTGATTCGGGGGTGCTGCGTGTGTTATTCACTATAGGCAGGATCCCCTGGAAATCAGGTGGTTAAATTTCTGTTATTTATTACCTTTATTTTGTAGCGAAACCCTCTTTTTGTTTGTTTTGTAGTCCTTTTTTTTACTTGGTAAAATTTTCCCTGGACCAAAATTACCTTCATTTTGTAGCACCCCCCCCGTTTTTTTTTTGTTTCCTGGACCAAAATCACCTTCATTTTGTAGCAAAACCCCCTTCCCCCCATTTTGAGCTTTTCAAAATTTTCCTGGACCAAAATCACCTTAATTTTTTAGCAACCCCCCCCTTTTTTGCCTCCGACGAAGATTCTGCTAGGATCGAAAGCTTAGGCCCCTTTTGACTCTTTTTTTTTTGCTTGTCAAATTCAAATCGGCAGCCCCTTTAAAAAAAATTGTTCCCAGGGCCCTGTTCTTCTTTTCCTATTTCTTCTAACTATCCCTCTCCGGTTTATTTCCAATTGGTCTAATGCCAATTCGTCTAATTACCAACTCGTCTACTATCATTTGGTCTATCATCAATTCGTCCACTATCCACATGGTCTAATTGCCATTTCTTCCACTCACCATTTCGTCTAATAACCGAGTGGTCCAATAGCCATTTAGTCCATAAACCATTGTCTAATTGGAATAGTGTTAATTGGGCGAAATGAATGAAAAGAAAATGGGTATTAGACCAACTGGTTATCAGACGAAATGGTCATAGACCAACTGGTGATAAGACGAAGTGATGATTGGACCAAATGGTTGTTAGACAAAATGTTGACGGACGGAATGGCATTATACTACATGAAGGTAGACCATGTGGTGAGTGGACAAGTTGGCAATTTACCCCCTCTCCAACATCATTCGACCAACAGTGATGTAAACTTGCACCATTTATTTAAATCTCGAGGCCTTCTAACCCCTACCTATCTTCAACTCAATCCCCCCCTCTGACACATTCTTTTCTTATTTACTCAAACTATCCATCTCCATCATAATTCAACCAGGGAGTAGCGATTGATCCGATCAATCGCAACTATGGAAAGCCAGCAACATCAACATTTAAAATGCATGTTGGTTCAAAATATTTTCTAGATATGCTGTATATTATGCACTCATTCTTTTTCTTGCAAGTTCAGTGTGCTTTTCTTTGCTTGCAAAAGACATTGCGTAAATTTCCTGCAAAATAAATTATGACATTGATGGATTTCCATAGAGTTAAGATTGATTGGATCAATGTTAACTCTTTGTAAAACGGGGCCCAGCAGCAATGTAAACTTACATCATGTCTTCAAATCGATACCTCTCTTCGACCATGGACCTATGAATAGATGGACTATCAACGCGAGCATTTCTTTGGTCCAATGATAGTCACCGTCGCTTGGTTATGCACATCTTAATGAGAACATACAGGTGTTGTAACAATAGCAATTACCATGACTACCAAGGCGTATCTGATTACCAAAAGACGGAACAGTTACCCGGTCTTGATTTTTGTTGGCTGATACCCTGTTTTAGCATGAGCCTTTCAGTCAACATGCTTCATATTTGGAGCGGCAAACTTGAGAAGCAGACGATCTTTATGATATAAAATATGATATCATAGATCCGCTAACTACCGCTCACACATAAGGACCTCAATAACATTGAGAGATACACGATCTATATATGTTATGTACCACGTATATCTGGAATATTATGGAGAAACTTGGGAAAATTAAATTTCAAATGGTGAACAATCAATCACAATATTGCCTCTATATTAAAATATGCAGACATTTCTCCCAAATAAAACATATGGAACTAAGATTACCAAAGGTAAAAAAGAACTGCACATCGATTTTCCATGATTTAAGTGATTTGTTGTCTATTGCGCATATAATTTGTGAAATATAAATGTCCAGTCACGAACTGCTTCCGTCCCTTCTCACGGTGACGATCATTGAACCAAAGAAGACTAGTACGAAGAGAATGTTATTCAGAGGACAATTACAGTCACCTGTTAGTGAATTCATTAGGTAAGCGATGAATGTCCATCTCTTCATAGGTCCATGCTTCGACTCAACCCACCTTTCTCTGTCTCTCTTTAACACATTCTTCTTTTCATATTTCTTTCTATTCCTCTCCAATATCATTCAACCATGTGATGTATACTTGCACCAAGTTTTCATCTCATTCAACCAGCAGTGATATAAAATGTGTATTCATCTCAATACCTACCATGCCCTCCCTCTCTTCGACTCTTTTTCCTATTTATATTACCCTTCTCAATCAAAGTTCAACCAACAGTGTATATGATGTATCATACATTTTATATCCCTTCATCTCCTTAATTATCTTTCTCCAACTCGACCCTCCCTCCCCCTTAACACATTCTTCTTTTATTTATTCTATGGTCTCCATCATAATTCAATCAGTAGTGATGTTGTCATCTTTACCAATTCACTTTATGTCTTTATTCCTTTCATAACTGATTTATAGACCACTGAAAAGGAAGTAACACACAACCAACTTCGAGTGAAATTATACATTTATTTCTTTCTACAATTCAAAAATTGTTTCACAAAAAATTTCATTTCATAACAAAATTTCATTTCATATATTAATTTGGCATACAAATATAAACAAAGCATTTCATTATGATTTTTCAAACTGGTAGCAAAATAAAATTGGCAATTTTGAATACCTGCAAAATGGGTTAATTACAAAATTAATGTCAAATCCAATATTGAAATAAGACAATCAAAATTGTCAAAAGTACAATCATAGTCACTGTTATTATCACATAGTAATAAAATGTAAACTGCAAGATTGTATAGCAAACATTTGAACAAATGTACTGTTTATATTAATTAGTGTATGAAATTTTGTTTTTTGCTTGGAGTCACAAAATTTGTCAGGGGGATTGGACACCCCCTTAGACCCGTATGTGTTAGGCCAGCCTGAGTCAACTTGGGGGTATAACACATACCAATTATGGGACTGAGGCTGGACTCGGTCTGAGCCGGCATCAGTCCAGCTACTTCAAAAATGTGTAATAAAAAATATCTCAAAGGGGAAAGCCAAAAGTCCTCCATGTTGACCAATTGAAGGTTTACATGTAACTGGTTCAATAAAGAAATGAGGAATCCTGAAAGGAACAGGCAGCCACCGCAAAGTTACAGGGATTCTTAAATTGTAAAAGTTGAATTTATACAAAGGGTGTTTGTTGGACTTCACAAAAGACTGATTCAAAAATGGCTGAAAACCAAACCATACAGAAGATCAAGCCAATGTTAAGAAACTGTGCACCAATTATTCCTGTGGGGGCGCACACCATGATAGAATGTTATCAAGTTGATTTGGCTGATATTACCATTACTGAATGTACATCCGTCAATAACATCACTTCTGTGATGAGCTGAGTGTACACTACGATGGTGAAAGAACCGAGTTCGAGGAAAATACCCAAACTCAAGAGAGTGTGAGGAAAACATTTTGTATTGGGTCTGTACAATGCGGAAGTGTATACATGGTGAAGGACATGGACATCATCATGAAGGTCACCGACATCAACATCATCATAAAACAATGCACTAGATGGCCAATCACCACCAGCAAACTGCATGAAGACATTACTGTAAGTGTTGATGTAAACAAACTGGAAGGTCGGGTTTCTTTTGAGGGGGCCTGCTACTGGTAACATACTGATTAATAGTTTTCATGCAATAATTTTTCAACCAAGAGATATCATGTAAGTCATGATTACCTGACATGTTAGGAGTTCAAGAAATAAAAGTGAGGAATATCATAATTATCCACATCTAGTAAATATCAACAATATAAGTTTGATTGTTTGTTAACAATTATGATACTATGATATTTTCCATTTCATTTTTTCAGTAACAATTGAAGAACGGCACAGGAAGATGGTGGAGGAAATGGAACTCCATGATGAAGGTATGATATAAAAATGGTAAAAGTTAAAATGCGTATATCCAAAATTCTTTTGGAAGACAATGAAATACTATGAGAAACTATTCAGCAAAGATTCTGTGCAGATTTAGAAAGTGTATTGTGTAAGCCAATAAAACATTGACACCAAAAAAGAATGCCCCCATTCACTGGTTTGTTGTCTCTGATTGGCACTGTGATGAAAATTACATTTTCTGTATCTTTTTTTTTAAATTTCAGACAAAAGCACCTGTGCCATTGGGTACAAACAAGGCGCCACTTTGAGAAGGAAAAGACTAACGTCAAGGAAGTAAACTGGATGTGGGAGTCAACAGAGCATTCTAGGTCGGCATGCGGCGATGCAGGGAGTCATGGATGATGGACGGCGAGAAGACCTACACCAAGGACGGGTGGATGAAGAAGGCAGACCCTCCGACCATCTTTGGGTTTAGGATCTGTCACCAGAGATCATCAGGCATGCATTCCTGAAGCGCTGCATCTCTAATTCGCTCGACGGAACGGAGGATGACGTACTGTGGGAGGACGATCTCAGCGACGAGACGGATGCTGGCAGCAACAGAGTAAAACAAAGGGGCTATGTCACAAAAGGAGGGAAACCACTCAACAGACTTCTGGTACGCTTGGCCGAAGTAGTTGCTGCTAATCAACATCAGTATACAGTTAAATACACCAATATTCATAACAAATCATTTACTGAATATGTATCTGTCCATAACATCACTTCTGTAGGTATGAATAGGTAAACTAGGGCAAGAAGCAAATCAACAAATCTTTTACGCGTCCCCTTAAAAATTGTAAGACGTCCTGCAGATGGGTGCATACATCAATCTGATATATTGCCAAAAACAGGGCTGGAATTTTCGCTTTCACAAGGTACTAAGAAAGATCTGCAAACTGTACTTAGCCTCAGAAATATGTCCTCTCTTTTCAGCATTATTCTCTGACATAACAAAACATTGTGATGGGCATTGAGATCATCTAAGCCTGATAACCAGCAAAATTTAGATGATAACATAGCCAATGCTGGATTGGCCTATAGAGAGCCCAGACACCAGGGGATGGGAACTGCATGTTTCATGCCCTAGCAGATCAGCTCTGCATCAAAAGAAGCATGACAACCATGCACAAAGAAGTTGATTTACCAAATCAAGGATGGATTAGACTAGATCATTGTAGATAAGGGGCGGGGGGTGGAGGAGAATTTTAGTTGGGAAGAGGCAACTAACACATATTAGGCTGACAAAAAAGGATTTGACGATACCTGAAATACTTTATTTTATACTTCAGTATCACTACTGAGGTTTCCCATACAATTCTAAATAGCTCATTCATTCTGTATCGGGGCAACTAGAGCAGATGAGCAAATTCTGCTACTCTTTCTTTCTCAGGACTGGAAACCACGCACTAGACAGGAGCTGATCATACTGTACTTGTACACTACGATTTTTATAGGAAGTTGCGGACATCACTAAGGAATATGAAAAGAAAAATGCAGAGGAAATTACCAAAGATATTCTTGGAACACTGTGATGGGCACTGAGATCATCTAAGTCTGATAAACAGCAAAATTTAGATGATAACATAGCCAATGCTGGATTGGCCTATAGAGAGCCCCATACACCAGGGGATGGGAACTGCATGTTTCATGCCCTAGCAGATCAGCTCTGCATCAAAAGAAGCATGACAACCAGGCACAAAAAAGTTGATTTACCAAATCAAGGATGGATTAGACTAGAAGCATATCTATTTTCACAAGCACTAAAGAAATGTCAAGCGCAGAGACTAAGGCAAGTATCAAATAATATATGATTGATAATATTTTTATTCACCATTTCATTCTTGCATCAATTTTCATTTGAGGACATATATTTACCCTAATATAATCCTGAAGAAAACGAGAAGATAAAAAATAAGAAGCTTCCTCTTGTGAAGGCAGAGTGACTTGGAAAAAACAGGAGTCTTGAATAGAGGTGTAGGTACTCCCGATTGCAACACCAAAGAAATGCAGCTGCTGAAAAAAAAATGAAAGAAACTGAAAGGGTACTGCATGGTGTTCAAAAGAAAACAAAAATCTGAACTGCAAATGCGTTTTACAATGGAAACCTTCAGGGGGATCAGAGGTTCCGGTTGAGGCTGCATCGGCCGCACTGTGGGGCCTGGAGGATGATGTGGAAGAGGAGAAGTCCCCAGTTACCTCATCCCCTCCTGTAATGAGACCGGAACCGCCGGGGTCCGTTGAGGCAAGTCCAAGCCGTGCGGGGCAAATTAGCCTAGCGCCTCCGGATCACGATGGAGTCAGGCTCACGACCATAGTCAATAGTCACCTCCACCTGGACAGATTGGAGCAACGTCTGAGGAAGCGTAGGGCAGCTGCCCTCCGAGCTTGCCACGGACGGCTACCGTTGCGTGTGACCGGAGGGGTGCTCAACTTTTGTGACCCTCAACGGTGGGGTAAAATCTGGTATCCAGAGGACCCAAGTTGGGGAGTGGCGGTTGGTATTCACCCAAAAAAGGCATCACAAGTGACCATGGAGACTATGGATAAACTGCAATCGCTATTGGCCAGCCAGAGGATTTGTGGTGTCTCAGAGCTGGGCCTAGACTTCTCCATCCTGGACATGAATTGGGATCAGCAGTATAACGTGCATGTTGTAATAAGTATGATATGAGCAAAAAGAGAGTCCTAAGATGAGAAAATAATATATGCTCATCAACCATAACTGTCATATTTATATTTCAGAGGCATACATGTAGTCTGGATAGTTGGCAGTGACAGAGTAAAATAGAAAGGCTATGTCACAAGAGGAGGGAAACCACTCAACAGACCTCTGGTACACTTGGCCGAAGTAGTTGCTGCTAATCAACACCATTATAAGCATAAAGTTAAATACACCAATATTCATAACAAATCATTTACTGAATATGTATCTGTCAATAACATCACATCTGTAAGTATGGATAGGCAAACTAGGGCAAGAGAAAAAGAAGAAAATCAACAAATCTTTTATGCGTCCCATTGATAATTGTAAAAGACGTCCTGCAGATGGGTGCACATACAACATCAATCTGACATATTGCCAGAAACAGGGCTGGAATTGTCACTTTCACAAGGTAAAAGACTAAGAAAAATCTGCAAACTGTACTAGGCCTCAGAAATATGTCCTCTCTTTTCCAGGAGGGATTCAGCATTATTCTCTGATATTAAAAAAACACTGTGATGGGCACTGAGATCATCTAAGTCTGATAAACAGCAAAATTTAGATGATAACATTGCCAATGCTGGATTGGCCTATAGAGAGCCCCATACACCAGGGGATGGGAACTGCATGTTTCATGCCCTAGCAGATCAGCTCTGCATCAAAAGAAGCATGACAACCATGCACAAAGATATATGTCCTCTCTTTTCCAGGAGGGATTCAGCATTATTCTCTGATATTAAAAAACAATGTGATGGGCACTGAGATCATCTAAGTCTGATAAACAGCAAAATTTAGATGATAACATTGCCAATGCTGGATTGGCCTATAGAGAGCCCCATACACCAGGGGATGGGAACTGCATGTTTCATGCCCTAGCAGATCAGCTCTGCATCAAAAGAAGCATGACAACCATGCACAAAGATATATGTCCTCTCTTTTCCAGGAGGGATTCAGCATTATTCTCTGATATTAAAAAACACTGTGATGGGCACTGAGATCATCTAAGTCTGATAAACAGCAAAATTTAGATGATAACATTGCAAATGCTGGATTGGCCTATAGAGAGCCCCATACACCAGGGGATGGGAACTGCATGTTTCATGCCCTAGCAGATCAGCTCTGCATCAAAAGAAGCATGACAACCATGCACAAAGATATATGTCCTCTCTTTTCCAGGAGGGATTCAGCATTATTCTCTGATATTAAAAAACACTGTGATGGGCACTGAGATCATCTAAGTCTGATAAACAGCAAAATTTAGATGATAACATTGCAAATGCTGGATTGGCCTATAGAGAGCCCCATACACCAGGGGATGGGAACTGTATGTTTCATGCCCTAGCAGATCAGCTCTGCATCAACAGAAGCATGACAACCATGCACAAAGATATATGTCCTCTCTTTTCCAGGAGGGATTCAGCATTATTCTCTGATATTAAAAAACACTGTGATGGGCACTGAGATCATCTAAGTCTGATAAACAGCAAAATTTAGATGATAACATTGCAAATGCTGGATTGGCCTATAGAGAGCCCCATACACCAGGGGATGGGAACTGCATGTTTCATGCCCTAGCAGATCAGCTCTGCATCAAAAGAAGCATGACAACCATGCACAAAGATATATGTCCTCTCTTTTCCAGGAGGGATTCAGCATTATTCTCTGATATTAAAAAACACTGTGATGGGCACTGAGATCATCTAAGTCTGATAAACAGCAAAATTTAGATGATAACATTGCAAATGCTGGATTGGCCTATAGAGAGCCCCATACACCAGGGGATGGGAACTGTATGTTTCATGCCCTAGCAGATCAGCTCTGCATCAAAAGAAGCATGACAACCATGCGCAAAGAAGATGATTTACCAAATCAAGGATGGATTAGACTAGATCATTGTAGATAAGGGGGGGGGGGGTGGAGGAGAATTTTAGTTGGGAAGAGGCAACTAACACATAGTAGGCTGACAAAAAAGGATTTGACGATACCTGAAATACTTTATTTCATACTTCAGTATCACTACTGAGGTTTCCCATACAATTCTATATAGCTCATTCATTCTGTATCGGGGCAACTAGAGCAGATGAGCAAATTCTGCTACTCTTTCTTTCTCAGGACTGGAAACCACGCACTAGACAGGAGCTGATCATACTGTACTTGTACACTACGATTTTTATAGGAAGTTGCGGACATCACTAAGGAATATGAAAAGAAAAATGCAGAGGAAATTACCAAAGATATTCTTGGAACACTGTGATGGGCACTGAGATCATCTAAGTCTGATAAACAGCAAAATTTAGATGATAACATTGCCAATGCTGGATTGGCCTATAGAGAGCCCCAGACACCAGGGGATGGGAACTGCATGTTTCATACCCTAGCAGATCAGCTCTGCATCAAAAGAAACATTTAAACCATGCATAAAGAAGTTGATTTTATTATAACAAGGTCAGGAATGGATGGGCATTGATACAGACAGCTATGGTGAACTGCGGGTCGACATACCGAACCACTACAGTACACTCAATGCCTGGGCCTTTGCCAGCTGGTGGGGGTAGGTTTTCTGCCCTCCAGATGGCAAGGATACATTTTATCCAGTTACATAGGGTCTTTGACCACACTCGTGTGAAGCACATACATGTTTGTAGTTTGCACTTTGCCAGTATGACCAAACACAGCTTCGAATGTATGAGATGGGACTCCGGAAAAACCTGCCTAAACTCCTGCCAGAAGCTGTCCCCCACATCTATCCTGAACCTGCTGCCTCTACCTCTACAACTCACACTGAACCTGTTCCAACCAATTCCAGCTCCGGGTCCCACTCATCTTCGCAAACAAGTTCAACATCCAACATGTCCAAGGGCAGTGCCAGTGAAGCTGTGAGTGTGGCTGTGCCTGCGGCTGCAGCAAGGCCATCGACACAAGGAAGAATTCTGCTTGCCTCTGACTCTGCCTCAAAGCCACAAGTCAAACGACAAAGAACATCATATTTCAGAAAAAAGGTAGGTAGATAATATGAGGCGTAAGCCAAAGTTTTGTTCATAAGATAAATTTGACTCATGGTAAATAGATATCAGAACATGCACTGATGCAGGATTTTCCCTGTCATGCCTGTAGACCCAAGTGTATATATCTAGATCTGAACTCCTATTATTTAGATCCAGACATAATTTATTGCCAAGAATGAATAGGTAAAAGCCAATATCTGATCAAGTATTAGTAATGACTTTATTTTTCGAAAAAAGAATGTGATACATCACTGTAAAAAGTTATTGTGTTGTGTATAGATCCTATATGAGGTCAACATGTATGGTCGTAGTGTATTAGAGGTCATTATTTCTAACCATAAAGATGATATCTTCGAAATTATTATTTTTTTTAATATCAATTTCATTTTTATAGGAAGTTGCGGACATCACTAAGGAATATGAAAAGAAAAATGCAGAGGAAATCACCAAAGATATTCTTGAACGGAGTAAAGGGTGTCAGTACCGCTACTCAGCGAAGGTACTTGAAGGCGTTCCATTTTTTTTTTACTGTGACATTGCAGGATCTGTAATCTCATGTGATAGAACAACTTTGTAGATAGTGAGAAAACTGAGATACATTTTTTTTGAGTGCATGTAAAGTTTTTCCTGTGATGATTAAAGATTGCCTAAGATGCAAATGTAGCATTCATTTACGTTTTTGCATGTCTATTATGTATAGTCTCTCAGAAAACCCAAACCATCACCCCCTTCCCCAAAAAATGAATAAAAATTAAGAATAAAAAGGGGAGAGGATATTGTGTTTCCCTTTAAACTCTAACCAAAAATAAAACACATGTAAAGCGACGCAGAATATGTGTATTATTTAGAAGGGCCTAGATCATTTTGTTTAGAACTCACTTTTTTTATCGCAGAGAGGATTCATATCAATAGTTGTTTGGTCATTATATGCACCTCCTTGTATTTCATGAACCACAGTTATTATGATTTGTTTCTTCTAGCTCCTTATACAATGAACTTTTTTAATACCTATTATTTTGCAGAAATTTCATCGAAGGGTCGGCATAAGGCCACATATATCAATTATCAACATTTGATTTGTTGAGAAGTATAGTAAAGTATATGCAATTTGGTATTTCTAAAGTATGGTTTGAAATATTAAAGTCTATGTACATGTAAAGTCACTAATGAATCAAATACGACTATGATATTACATCATGTTATTAATTACACATGAATTGTGTAATGATCAAATAATAACTGCCATTGTACACGTACTGTATTTTATTGTATGCATGAATACAGTCTTTTTTTTTTTTAAATTGTTGTTGCATTGTAGGTATCAGCGTAGTTTCTACCAGGTCCATCCATCTTTCACAGTAGAAGAGTGTGTGTGCTGCCGTTCTATTCCAGAGGTATAGGGGAAGGCAGAGAACAATGGTGTGCAGTGCCTAACCCAAGCAGAGAACTTCAATGCAGCCATTCTCAATCCCAGGATGGCTATTAAGGTACACCGAGAAAAAAAACAGAAAGCCAAAGGCTATGTCACAAGGAGAGAAACCACTCGACAGACCTCTTGTACACTTGACCGAAGCAGTTACTGCTAATCAATAACATCGTAAGAATAACGTCAAATATACAAATATTCATAACAAATCAATTACTGAATATGTATCTGTCAATAACAGCAATTCTGTAAGTATGGAAAAAGAACAAATTAGACAAACTAGGACAAGAGAGAAAGAAAAAAAATCAAAAAATGTTTTATGCTTCCCAGTAAAAATTGTAAAAGATGTCCTGCAGATGGGTGCACATACAACATCAATCTGATATATTGCTAGAAACAGGGCTGGAATTGTCGCTTTTTCAAGGTAAAAGACTAAGAACAAACTGTACTAAACCTCAGAAATATGTCCTCTCTTCTCCAAAGGGATTCAGCATTATTCTCTGACATAACAAAACAATGTGATGGGCATTGAGATCATCTAAGCCTGATAACCAGCAAAATCTAGATGATAACATTGCCAATGCTGGATTGGCCTATAGAGAGCCCCAGATACCAGGGGATGGGAACTGTATGTTTCATGCCCTCGCAGATCAGCTCTACATCAAAAGAAACATTTAAACCATGCACAAAGAAGATGATTTTATTAAATCAAAGTCAAAAGTTTGAGAGAGATCTTCTCACAAGATCAATTAGATATGGTTGGTAAGGGGAGGAGGAAATGTAAGAAATGAGGAAAGTGTACCATCAAGAGAGTGCTGCTAATGCGTTTTACAATGGAAGCGACCGGATAACAGCTCCTCATGAAACATAAATTCTCTTTGCCATCCATTCAAACTCTTGAAAGGAATGTAGAAATAGTTGATTGCAATTTATGCGGCATTCTTGGCCAATGTGAAGAGTGCCCAATCCTTATGACTTCCCAGGCAATACCACAATGTCCTCCTCGTTCAGGTCTTGGGGGACTAGGGGACACACAAATTATAGGTTGAAGGAGTTCAAAAGTCAGATCATGAGGTAGGCAAAATTGTATGAAGAATGTAAATCATGATATAAAAATGTTATATTACATTGTAGACTATGATATATACCAGGGTAAAGCCATAGCCATATAAACATGTGCAAACAAAGTAGGGTAGGGAAGAAAGACTAGTTATAGCTAGGGTCTGAATATGTATGGGAAAGATAGCCTTGGCACAAGGTTCAACATAGATTATTTAGCTCTTAAACTAAAGTAGTCTTGGTTCCAGCTGCTTTTAAATGGGATAGCATACAAGCCCATTATCCTTGAAATTATCCACAAGGCAGCAACAGACAATTCTGTAAAAATCATGATTGAGGCAGAAGAGGTCCAAACAGACCTTAGAATTTGATAGTCTTTGAATAAGTTAAAAAAGGAAACACGTTGAGATAGAGAAGTGCCTTGAAACGGAAGATAAAGCAAACAAAGCAAAAGAAAGGAAAGCTTCTAACCCAGATATGGAATTGAAGTTGGTGGAACATATTGCTAAGATGAACGAGGTGAAGGATAGCAAAGAAGATTGTGCAAACTCTCAATATCAAAGTGGAAAGTCCTGGCCATGCTGGGAACAAAGAAAACAAACCAATATATGGTTGTGAAAACTTACTTTCACAAAGAAAAAATACAGATAATGAAGGAGGCGCGAGTGGCTGAACTCGCCCCAACTTACCCGAACATGAATGTAATAATGATAACCACTGGTATTTTCAATTTCTGTGTGTGATAATGGTGTGTGTGTGTGAGGGTGAAGTCATTGCTTTACTTTCAACTTATGTATCAATATGTATTGAAAACTTATCAATTACTTCAGGTTGAGTTCACTCTAGTGAAGAGAGAAAAAAAAACTCTTATAGACACATCGCTGTTGAATAGAAAAGGTCACCATTCGATTAACGTTCAGCTTATCTGTAACTCCAAGTTTATGATTACAAATGTGTTCTCTTGGTGGCCAGGCAGTACACACGATAGCTGGATATTGAGGGTAAGATTGAGTTAAGTTTTACTAAGGGTAATTGGGTTAAGCTGCATGGATTACAGCGCAGACGAAGGGTGTGTCCAAGGTTGATGTACGGTATAGGTGGGGGAAAGACCCATGTTGGGTTATCCTCCGTGCCTCCAGAGGCCTTGGACCAGGGGATACGAGCAAAGAAGGGCTGTTTCAACAAGAAGCCCCGTCCATTGTCAGGTTGTGGGGCAATTGCTGGCAAGCTGAAGTGGCATGTATAATACTCACATGCCTGAATACTTCCAGGAATACAGAACCAGCATAAACCCCCGCCCCGACCTTGGTGGTTTGAGGGAGAGAGTGTTGGAAGAGATCTCCCTGTGTCTGATAGGCACAAGGTCCTTGGTTGCTGTGTCGATTTTTGGACAAAGAGCGTTGGATGCGGTGGGACAGCTCACCCCGCGAGTGCAGGCTGAGATGGTCACCTCTGCGAGAAATAGAAGCTGGGAATGCTCGGTTCCGATAGGCCTAAACCCACTGAGTTCCCAGGCTGCTCTCATTCATTGGAAAGTACTGGGATTTCTTCTTTTTTTTTTTAGGCTTAGTCGTAAGGACCAAGAGCGTATGCTGAGGCTGGGAAGCCTACAAGGCACGCATGAGATTTCCGCAGCAGCCGGTAGCCCAGACGAAGCGGAAGCCAGTAGGCCGGATGAAGCTCTATTCCTCCACTGGTAGAGTTGATCCTTGACGATTTGTTGGAAACTCCCATGGAGGGAAACACCAGTACCAGATCTGAAGAATGGGGAAGGTTCTAAGGAGTTGCTTTTTAACTCCCAACTGAACTTCCCTCGAGCCGGTTATCAATGGAGGTGCCTGCACAGGGTTCGCTGGGTCAGACACTGGAGGAACATCTGAGGGAGTTGCTTGTTAACCCCTCAGCGGGCTTTGAACATTCTGGATTAGAGCAGGGGTTTATTGGAAGTGGGATTCCATTCCAGGCAGCTGCTCCCAGGGTGGTGAGACCACCTGCTATTTTAAGGGGGCTAGGAAACTACCTCCCACAAAGAATGGCAGCCCCGTCATCCCCGCAGAGGAAGCCCAGGTTAAGTGGTTCGAGTAAATGTGGAATACGTATACATCATTTAAAGCGGCAGTTGCTATTTAAAGAAGTCAGTAAATGCGTACACATGGCTAAAGCAGATATGAGTTCAGCTTTTCGCTTGATGCCTCTACTGCCGGAGTATTTTGAATTACTGGATATTTGTATAGCTGGTGAATAAAATTGATATTATTTTAATAATAGTAACAATAATTATTTTATATTTTTAATAATAGAATTGGAAAGGGCAGCCAGATCTAAAGGCCGGAGAATTCTCTGAGAGACTCTCTATCATCTTGTGTTGTATGAATGCAATTTTCTTTATTTCTATTATTACCATCAATAGCATTATTGCTATAATGAATAAAATTAGATGAGAATGCCAAAAAAAATATAAGAAACCCCCTATAAAAAATTCTCCCCAAACCGTGCACATTTTGCATGTGGAAAATACCATCAAACGGGCCAGTGCTATTTCAACCACTGTTTTTTATTTACATGATAAAGTGAATTGTGCGTTCCTTTCCGTACAACAAGATAAACACAGCATATGAAATACATCTTTTTAGCTATGAAGTTAGCAAAACAAAAACAAGTTAATGTATTTGACCCACTAGAACTGCCGACTGGGGGACAGGGTTATGGGCAACTATAGCTGCCGACACTGAGAGCGCTTAACATTAAACAGCATTTAGACTGACATGCTGATTCTGGAGTGGACTGTCGGGTAGGAAATCAATAATACTTACTGCAAGTATACATCAAGAATATAAGAATTGGCAGGAATCTTCAATCCATGGTAAGGTTCCTGGACCCCTTGCTGAAGAGAGTATATCATTTGGATGGCTCAAATGGAGCCATAATACAATCCTTAGAATGAGAAACTCCAAAGCTTCATCAAAGAATTGAAATTTATTAATGGAAAAAAAAGATGTATAAAAACAACATCATGTAGATGGCAGATCATCTAGATGGCCCAAGTGATGCTAAAATACAATCGTAAATGTGTTTTTGGTTCAATTCAAACATTCAAATTTCAAGGTCAGTGCAAACTATACACTTAATACTAGCAAATGATCCTTTGAAGAGGAAAGAAATAATGCCAACATCCCAACTATAGAGATGGCAAAAACATGTATTTGAGCATGTTTTTGTGGAAGTGAAACAATAGAGAGATAAATCAGTAGACAGTTTTCGAGAATATTCCTCAGATTCTATAGAACCTGAAAGCTTGAATGCGCAGTTTTAGTTACTGGGCCCGAAAAGAAACTAGAACTTGAAAAAAAAATAGGTATTCCAATATAAAGCCTGAATAAAAAAATTGAAAATTTGTCAGGGCTTGAAATCAGGCAAAAACCTGAAGACTAGAATCTCCGAACATTGTGTAAGGAAGATTTGGAATAGGAAGAGGAGTCTTTGATGGATAAAGCATCTTTTCAGCGATTACAACAAATCCATCAAGTAGATACGGACAAAAATTGTGAAGGATTGTGACTATATTGTGGGTACGACGATGTTCAAAAGACTACCACCAATTCTCTTGCTTGACACAATGTTCATGAATTTGGTAAGATTTTATTTTGGTAAATCGTTTGCATCCAGATGCAAAACTACATACATTTTCTCTTAGCAATTTGCCATTGATCTTTCATCACTTGGAATGGCCAGAATGCAGAAAACAGGAATTGATATCAACATGTAATTCAAGGACTCCAACATTATAACATAGATTGATCAAAAGCAGAACATATGTGCTTTCACAAATATGCATCATCGTAATGAAATTGACTATGTCTCTAACGTATTATATTTATAATGTTGATTTGAATCATTTGCTATCAAAATAACTATGACATTTTTTATAATATAGACAGGAGGCTTTAGATCCGCTGCCTTGTTCAAGTGCATGGCAACATATTCGCCATACAGGCCCGTCACAGAAAATGTAAAGGCTGAAGTAATATCATAAACAAGTAGCTGCTTCCAAGTTTTATCATGTGATTCCTACAATCCTTCTTGATTAGTTTGGACGATAAATTCAGTCACAAATTTAAATTAGTACTGGCAAAAGCAATGGAATCTAGAATATACAGATTGAAAAAAAAAAATCTGCAATAAAGTTCTGAAATATGAGTTCATGTTAAACAGCAATCTAAATTTCATCTTAGTCAAGAAGTAAGATTAGGAAGAAGATGCTGATTCCAAGCTTTATCTTATGACCCCCTCATCCAATTTGATTTATTTGGGAAGAACAGACAGTCATGAATTAGTACTGGGAAATTCCATGGAAAATAAATACAATGAAAAAAGTAAAAGTGTACATTTGCATAAATTCATAAAGTACAGTGTATTCATTAAAGCATGGACCTACCACTCTGACTGGACATTGATCGAAACGAATTGATGACCTCCAGCTGTTTATCACCCACTGAGCGAGCTGATAATGTTTTTCTTTCCTATTGCACACTTTTACGACCGATCACAGCTGGACATTTGGCTTTAGAGCCTTCATAGTCGCCGACAAATTCCGGCCCTCTTTCGGTGAAAGCCAAGACATCGTCGCTCTTGGTGGCTTCAAGTTTATGAATTGTTCTTTACGATGGAGGTACATTTAATTAGATCTGTGTGGAATTGCGTGCAATTTTTTTAGAACACGTCAAAATCACCCTTTAATTGTTAATTTTAAGTTTTTGGTGTTGGATTGCCGGAAATATGCAATTCTCGCTGCCCCAAATAGGAACAAAAATCTCATAATGCGCGAGACGAGATAATTTTCACTCCGTCGGGTCGTCATCACCACTTCCGGTTCATAGTCATGCTCGCGCGAGGTTCGCGATACTGAGTTTTCCACCACGCTGAAATCGATGCCAATCAGCGTAATATGTACAGATTATAATACTTTTTATTCAATTTGGTCAGTTTTGATTCCATTTGAATTATAAATAAAAATGAAAAATATATTTCATGTGAAAATAATTTTTATTCATGTTTTTATTTGGTTATAAAAAATAAAACAAAAAAATGAATATCTTAAAATTTTGCATTTAGCGACCGGCCTGACATTACGATCGCATTCGACTAGACGCTAAATATATACAGCATTCATTCCGTTCAATTTTTTGTCGACCACAAAATGGATAAAAAATCAGTTTCGGAACTTAAAAAAATCTTAACTGACAGAGGAATACCTTGCAATGGAAAGCTTCGGGCAGAATTAGTGACTTAATTAAGCAGAAAAGGCTGTTAAACTGCATCGTGAAAGAGAGGGTTGTGATCACGAACCTTTCCGAGCGAAAGAAACGTTGTGTTGTGCATGACGGCACTGTTGATCTGAATGGCAAAACAGTGCATTGGACTTCCGAGCAGGAAGTTGTAATACCGAAAAGCTATCCCATAATGCAATGCGCGTTACAGGGATTTTCCCGGATCTCGGGTAAATCGCTATTTGGGGTAGCGAGAATTCCAGTACACATTCGTCGTGCGATCGCGATGATCTGGGCCCAGCCAGCGGATCAAGCTCTGTTTATTTTCGAACTGTTTTCTTAAATTCTTATTTTTTTCTAACCTTGACCTTATTACTTGTTTTTTCATAAGTGGTGGAATAGGTGGGGATGTGCGTCTAATGATCGTATTGGCGTTTCCAGGGTTTTGAATTGATGCAATTTCAATTATTTCCTTACAGTTGTATACATGTGGCAGTAAACAGTGTAGGCTGCTAACCATGTTAATGTTAGGGGTCTATTGGATCTCAATAAGGTTGAAAAAAAAGCTTCCAGCGTACATGTATATCTATGTCAGAATTTCATGCACCATTGTACGAAATCCACAGATATTTATTCAAATCTTTTTACCTTTTGATTTCTACAGTCTAGAAAATAAATCAAAATAGATCTAGGCCTAGATCTAGTCTATTTCGAAGATTTCTGCCCTGGTGGCGGTGCCGGTGGGAAACCATTTAGGCTTGGGTGATTTCTAGTTCGGTGTTGGTGTTGAGAGCATAAAAAGGCCACCAACCGAGCTCCAACACCGAGCTGGGTTCAGAGGAACGATACCGATTGCCGTATCGATAGTTTATTTCTCTGATATTTGTGAGTCACATCTCATCTGGTACGATGCAGTGTCTTTGAATAATATTACATGATGTGAATAATGTATAAGAGTTTAAGTAATTTGTTGGAATGATTTTTTACAATTGTTACTTTGTAAACTGTATTGTATGAATTTAATTTGAGAGAAAAACAATAATACATCTTTAAAAAAAAAATTTACCCCTCTGCGCTAAGCTGTTAAATCATCTCAACTTCACGCGAGAAGTCTCGACGACGAAAATGAAATCGGAGAGAAATGTGTTAAATTCAAGAATTCGAAAGAGTGAATATTATTCTTCATCAAAATATATAAAGCTCAAATGATTTGTACTAATCTTAATTGTAAAAGCTAATTTTACGGGGATGTTTCATCGTGTTCACGAGCTTGCCAACACCAACACCGAACTTGAAATCATGATTTTCCCAATCCTTGGGGGTTGGTGTTGGTGAATGGGGAAATTGCACGTAGATCGTCAACACCAGCTGCAGTGCTGGGTTCAGCAGACGACATTCAACACCAGCCTTCAACACGAACTGCCGGAAATACGTCATATTTTCCGAAGTCGATCCCAACACCAGCCTGATTTCAAGTATGGTGTTGTGGCTGGTGTTGTCACAACACCAACACCATACTTGAAATCACCCATTGTTTTTAAGACAAATGTTCAAACATTTTTTCCTTTTTTATTTGCTTAGCTTTATACTTAGGCTATGATGAAGTCAATAGGGTTAATGTCATAATAGAAGTAAACTTTTTATATGTATAAACCCTATATCTTCTCTTTTTCTTGCCCCCCCCCCCCCATCTCTTTGAGAATGGTAAGGTACACCTTTTCAATTCTGACCCTAGTTAACCAAGGCCTTTATATATTTTTCAGTGTGAAAGTAGCTGAATTGAAAGTCTGTGATCACAAATGGGATCTATAAATCATCAAACCACCTTGAGGCCCAACTTCTGAACTCTTGTTTGATCTTAAACCCTGGTCTAAAGTTATAGATAGCCAATTGCCACAGGTTTAAAAAGTTCAATTTCCCTGCTCATTTGACACTCGAAATCATGTTTAACTGACTGGGAAATAATTACTGCAATCATGGACCTATGCTGCAATACATGTACTAGATGTAGTTCTCTTTAAATAATTAAAAGAAGTAAAAATAGGGAACATAATTTATGCTTAAAAAAATATGGCCCAATTTAAACAGGGCTCCAGAATATGGGTTGTAGTATTTAAGGCAATCCAGCTACATGCAGGCCTTCTGTATATCATTCTGTTTTCAATTTGCTTTTAACAGGTACCCCCTGAACGGAGTTGAGATGGCAAGTCATAGAGACTTACTCCGGGAGTTGTGTCGCCTGTGACGCAATAAGAGGGCAGTTGAAGCAGGACGAACACCAATTGCAAAAGATGCCTGTGAGAAGACCATCAGACAAGCTCTGTCAATACAAACAAAGGATGAAGACGATGACATATTCCCGCCATTTATTTGCATACTATGTGACAGGAAATTGGCAAGGTTCATGTCTTTGCAACGGAAAAAGAAGGCTTGCACAGTCAACATCATCCTGAAGGAATACAAAGAACACATTAAAGTGAATGTGAAATTTGCATGGATGGAATCCTGCCAATTGATGGTATATTTGAAGCTGGGAAAAAGGCGGCCGAGGAACATGGGACTTTCTTCCAGTAGGCAGCATGATAGGATGCTGTTCTTTTCAATCATAGTACAAGGCAAGAAGATCAGGGTCCCTAAGAGCATAGCAATTTACAATTATGGCACCTGGGATATAACAGTTGTTGGGAAGGACTTGAGCAGTTGGGCAAGCAGTATTCCTAAGATATTGAATACTGAAGTCATCTTGGAGCCGGTTAGCGTGGTAGCTAATGCGAAGATCTGCCAAGGCAATGCAGATTATGTGGAATATGTAAGGAAACGTAGCTTCAGAAACTATACTATGGACTCCCACCTTTCTGAGGAAACAGTGCGTCACATTGCTTGCAAGGGCCTTGTTGTTGATGGAGACAGATGTAGTGTTTGTAAAACAACCAGAAGTGATCTCAATTCAATGCTAAATAGGAAAAAAAGAATCCGCACCCATGAAATCCAGAGTCTCATCTCACACCAGGTTGAATACGCTTACGAAAAAACAATTGATATTCAGGGCCAAAGAGATCAGCAGAACAGGAAAAGCCTCAAACTTAAACAGAGCAGATTGCAGGAGAAGGTGCAGACCATTTTCCAAAAAGAAAGTGTAGAGATGGCTTATCAGAAAAACACTGACATTGAAACAATTGTTGACAATGCTGCCGAGGAAATACAGAATAATCTGAAAGATAATTCACCACAGATGTTGCTATGGGAGGAGCAACTGAAGGCACGAATGATGAAGAATAGACGGGGCGTCAGATGGCACCCCTCCATCACTCGATGGGCTATTGCCATCCACAGCAAGTCCCCAGCAAGCTACAAGCTTATTAAGGATAGTGGTCTTTTGATGTTGCCAGCTGTTGGGACTTTGCATAAATACACCCACTATACAGATGCAAAGCCTGGCGTCCACCAAGACGTCATCGACCAATTTGTACATGGAATCAAGTTCAGCAATGAATACCAGAGGAACATATCCCTGCTCAGTGACGAAATGAAAATCCATTCTGGTGTGGTCTACTCTGCATCCAGTGGATCACTCCTTGGATTTGTGGACGTGGGGACAATAAATAACGAACTCGGGGCATTCGAGAACGAAATGGAAAGTACTAATGACTTGGCAAGTCATGCCTTTATGATAATGGTGCGCTGCATATTCCTGTCCTACAAACAAGCAGTTGCTTTGTTCCCACATCAAGTATGAGGGGCGGTGACCTATATGAATGCATTCTCAAAACAGTTTAAGCCGTTGAAACCGCCGGATTGAAAGTTCAAGCAATAGTGTCTGATGGTGCTACATGCAACCGTAAATTTTATAAACTTTGCACCCAATCCCCTGGAAACTTTTCAGTTAACCCCTTCGATTAAGAGAGGAAAATATACTTTTTTTGTGACGTTCCACATCTCCTTAAGACGGCGAGAAATAATCTGGAAGACGCAGGATTCAACAGGAAGAGCAGGAACTTACAAGTGAGTTTGTTTTACTTGTGTTCGTAATTTGTGCATTTTTACAGTTCTTTTCTTCACTTTCATCTTTGACCAATAAACTTAAGCCTACCACATACTGACAATTGATTTTCAGAATTTTGTATAAGTCATATGGGTATTTTATTAATAGTTTAATTTTAGATAAATTATCTGGATTTGATACCAAAATTTGGAAAAGTATTCTACAAACGATGCGAATTAAAGCCCACGCTTGTAGGGTCTTTTTGGTCACATCACTAAAGCCCATTTTTAAAATTCATGTTGTGATGCATACACACAAAGAGTTATGTAATTGAAGAAGATATATGTTAAGATAATTACACTTTACAGCTTGCTTTTGGGACAAAAAATTGCACCTCACCATAATCATAACAGCATGAGTTTCTTTGTCATTTGTGGAAAAAAAAATTGATTTTAGCCCGCTGTTATTTCTCTATCCCCATTCAGTTTGGTGACAAGCACATTAGATGGACGCATCTTGTGCGACTCTTTTGTGGTCTTTTGTGTCGTCCATTTACAGTGCTAGATTTGTGGCCAGAACTTGGCACATTTTCTATAATAAACAGCATGTAATAAATCCATTTAATCCTCCAAAAGTAATAATCATACATTTAATATTTTTGAATGAAAAACTAACTTGCATTGACTTTGTTCACAAAACAACATTTTTTAAAAGTAATTTTGGGTTTGACGTATTGCTCTTACAAAATGTTATTTAATTTCAGAACCATGTACCCGGGCATCGCCAAGTTAGTCTTAAAAGATGCGCAAGAATTGAAAGTAAAACGTCAGTATGTTAACGTATCAGATGGCCAAAGCCTCTCGCTGATTCCCTTCGCGATGTACTAAGCGCTGTATTTATCACACAAATATGTGCGCAGCGAAACAACGGCTGTTTCTTGCATCACGTCGCAGCGAGACGATTGAGGACCGGTTGATGCGTTTCAGCTGTGCGGAGAGGATTTCGAATTACTGTCGGCGACTGCGATGGATATAGTCAGAGCTGCTCGATGAATGTCCAGTCCATGATTAAAGCAATCTGAATTTCATTTTCCGAGAGACGCATCAGAAGCATGACAAATGTCTTATTTTGCCTGTCAAGTCAAATTATAGTTTTCTGTAATCAGTTTTAGTCTATCTAAAATGCCATATAATATCAAAATGCATAAATAATCTTAATAGAAGTCAAGGTGTTTGTAGAAATGATGTACTTTAAAGGACTGCACACCCGTTAGCTTGGCACTCTTCCATAGCTTATAACATTGATAGAGATTGTTTTTGAGTGCTGATAGAGATCCGAAGTGTGACGTCATCAATTTTCACTTTTGGCATTTCAGAATTTTTTATACCATATTCTGGTAGAGCATGTTGAAACCCCCCCCCCCCCTTTCAAAATTTGGTGAGAATTGGTCAATGGGTGCCTGAGATATGACCTCATGAATACATAATTAGCCCCATATAAAGTCAATGTGTTATTGGCCTGGTTCCTAACTTTTAGAACCAGGCCAATAATACATTGACATCAATGGGGCTATTTGTATTCATGAGGTCATATCGATTCCCACCATGTTTGGGTTGTGGGAGTTTTTCATAATGCTTTACCAAAATATGGTATAAAATACGCTGAAATGCAAAAAGTGAAAGTTGATGACGTCACATTTCGGAACTCTCGATTGTTTTTTAGTGCTAATAAATGCAGACAAGGATACAATAATGCATAAACAATCTCGTCACAAGGCGCTAATTATATCCTTCTACCTGGTAAGAGCTTACCAGAGTTTACAATTTATGTAAGTTAATTCAAATGAACTCATTCATTTTAAAATGGCTTATTAATGCCTCTTGTGACAGAAACACACTTTGTTTATCCAGACCTATTCTCAATAAATGTGCTAGATTAATTGTAAGTAATGTATGTAATCTATGTCAGTCATGGTTTTAAACCACACACTCAAAGCCATATTTGCAAATTTGCACAAATGTAACACCACTGATTCAAAGAATATTATCAGTTACACTTAAAAAAAAAATACATTATATTTTCACTCTGTATACAGATTCTTGAACAAAAAAACCTGACTAAAATTGAAAAGAAACACAAGCACAGCAACAACAAAAAACAAATCTAAAAAAAAACTTCAACAATATGAGGTAATTAGTGTTGGGCAATTCCATAAAATATGTACATCCAACCCCCTATATGTATATGTAGGACCTTCGTGAAATATTCTGTCTTTGATTTCTGGTTATTTTGACAGTCTGTAATACTGTCAAATGATCATGACTTCATCAGTTTATTAAGTGAAGTAAGACTTGAGAAAATTGGGGGACAGACATACAAATGGGTTGACCATTCTATGGAATTGCCCTGATAATAAATAATGACTTATGGCAATCACTTTATAGCGGGCCCTGCATAACAATGTTATTACTTCCCTTTACCATGCCAAGAGCCCGGCTAGAAGGCAGAAGGTCTCATTTTTTAAAGGTCTTTAAGAAGGTTATCATCAGGGAGATTGCAGGGGTACAAGTATGGGAACAGAATCAGGATTTCAGAGAGTACATAAGTGACGCGGAGAAGAGGCTAAACGACGTTCGTTCCCGAATTGGCTTGGCACCAACCCTAATGATGCCAGGTAATTATGCGAGAGAACTTTTCGATTTCAAGAATGAGGAATGCTTCCTTGAACTCCTCCCTTCAGCTGAGAGGAGGCATCATCTATCCTCTGTACTTGAAAAATTCAGATCGCTTCGGAAGGTCTACAGAGCTCTTAAGCCAGTTCGAGAAGAGGTCACCAAATATAAGGCCACTGCAGTGAAGATGGGCCAAGAACTGCTTGATAACTTTGGCTATGTTATGTGGCCAAATTACTTGCACAAAGTGATTGAACATGTGCAAGAAATCCTCGATGACCCAGGCAGCATTGGAGCTTTTAGTGGAGAAGGGAGTGAGGCAGCAAACAAACTGTTTCGTCATCTCAGGAAATATGCTTCCAGGAGAAGTACAGTTGAGGAAAGCTTGCGAGATGTCCTCTGGTTTCATTGGATGTATACATCCCAGCAGCTGCATGCCTTGCGAGCAGCAAGTTTGGTCAAGAGAAAGTTTCACTGTTCAATTTGTGGAGAGGAGGGACACAGCAAGCTTACGTGCCCTCCAACCCCTAGTACCAGCAAGTGAAATATTTGTCTTCGTTCATTATGCAAGTCAACATAGCATTTTCAGTAGATTATCCAATGATAAGTTGTGATTAGGCTGGAGCCGAATCGCAGCTGGAGAGTTTAAATTGGTACAAACCACGGAGCCCGTGACACTTACCAAAATGGATTTTAAACAGCCTGGATACATAACAATCATGAAGCATTATGTCAAAATTATGGAGTTGAACTTAGTGTTTACAACTGTTGGAATGGACCTACCTGAGTATAGCTCTAATATTTTCTAGTATTTCTAGAAAACAAAAACTCAGAAAATATTGATTTTTTGATACACATACTGTTTGTGACCATTGTTTTGAATCTTTTCAGATTTGAAAAAAAAATGTACAAAATATGATTTAATAGATTACTTTTAGTATGATCATGTTTTGACCTGACAGATAGGTGACGATCCGACCTAAAGAATGTCGCCTTGCAACCAATTCTCAGCCGAGGATCAGGTTGATGACCTTCTGTTCCTTAGGAGAGTACTCCATCACTGAGCCACCATGCACGGTTTAATTGGATATACCATGGATATCCATAACCCTACATGACTCGCACCTATCTGGACAAGGGCTATTACCATTAACGTTTATCCATGTGCGATAAAATATGACAAATGTAAACACAATCAATCAACTGACCAGATACAAAGTAATCACCTGACCTCACACACGACATAATACTGGCCATACACTTGCAATGTAAACACATTAGTATGGTGGATGTGTGTGGAAGTAGAAGAACAAACACTGCCAGTGATGGGGGTGCGGTTTGTCGGACGGACAGTCTGGTCTAAAATGACATATTGAGGGCGTTGTACTTCCTGAGGAGCATGCGGACTGATCCAAGCTCTCTCGTCACCTGGTCTAGCCTTTCCTCAAGTTTTTCCTAAATGACAAAGTGGAAGTGATTTTGATATGAAAGATAATAACAGTTACAAATTATATTAAGTGGAAATTGACAAATATAACTAAATAAATTATGTTTTATAATGATGAATATCCAATCATCAAATTCAACAAAAACTTCATTCTATCCATCGAAGAATGATGAGCTAATTTGTAATGAATTAATTCATAATTTAATTAAATTAAATTATGAATAATTAATTACTAATAATATTAGTAACATCCTTTCTCAATAGCAATGACAACAAAAATATTTTTCACATTTGAAACCAAATATTGAATTTATTGGTGACAAATTTGGAATTTTTGGCTTGGCCTTTCATTCATTCAATTCAGATTCGACAAGCACAGTTGGTATCCAATTTCCTGCAAATTAGTATCAAATAAATATGATAATAAATATAATGTCTTGACTAATTATTATGATTTCTGTAATTATTATGCATACCTGTTGTTCAATTCTCTTGGCATTAGCAGGTCCAGAGTTTGGCAGATGAGATAAGTCACTCTCCAACTGAAAGGGGAATTAAATAAAAGCATATTAGTCAAATAAAGAAAGAATAAGCTGGTCAAACTCTGGTGGTTTTTCAAAGGGCTGTTTGTTAGCTTTCTGGTAGATTAAAGACTAAGGGAATTCCTACAATCTCAGGAAAAGGAAAATCCTTAATTCTGAACCACTTAAATAACAACAGGCCCAATGAGTAATGCCAAACTTCAATAACTGTTACCACTTAAATAACAACAGGCCTAATGAGAAATGCCAAACTTCAATAACTGTTCCCACTTGAAAAATCACAATATGAAATTATGATAATGAATATGATAATTTTGTGAGAATGGATTAATTCTTTATTTCGCTTACCTTTCTTTTTTCTAACATGAGGTCGTCTAGTTTCTTACTCTCTTTAGATAGCCTCTTCAAAATGGCTTCTGGTGTCTCTGCAGTTTTGGACGTCATCTGACGGGAGAAACCATAACACAAATGCGTAACATGTTTGAGACATTTTCATGATAAAGAGATGGAAATGATAACAATAGAATAATTTCAAACAACAATGCATTAATAATGCCTTCCACATTTCTGACAATGTGTACATGTACCAGGACAAAGCAGGATGCAATCAGAGCAAACATTTCTTGAGGCTCTAATATTATGAAGCACACAATAATATGCCAGAAATTTGGTCTGAAAAGGTGAGCAAGACTAGAGAAAAATAGCCATGAAAGCTTTTCACATTAACAATTTATTGCAAAGAATATTGGGCCCCCTTCAAGTCTTTTTAAGGTTAAACAGCTAATAGCCTTGACAATTTGAACAGCCTTTCCTACAATCATTTTTGTAATGTATTATCCATTCCATGACAATTTTTTGTATTTCATCAAAATTAAATGAATTCTAAGTTATAAATTCAGAGTATACTACTTCTTCCCCTACAAAAACCCAAAAAAAGTTTCTGTGGGAAGACTGTTGACAAATGATCTCACCCTTTTGGCATTCTTGTCAGCAGCTAACCTGCTCTCTGCAAATCCATTCTCCCAGTCAGCCCTCGTGATCACATGACCCTCCCTTACATTCTGCAACATCGCCTCAAGAGAGTCTTCACCAGCTGGTGAGAGAGAGAGAGAGGAAGGAACATAAAGAGTGCATGTGCCGAAGAAAGAAACAGATTTGTACCATATCTCATAGAACTCATGATACTAATTTTTCTTTTGAACCATGAGGTAGCTATTTCCACTGGCAGTAGACACTCCTAATTGGGCAATCATCACAAATGTTGGAGACATTTGTAAATACATTTTTGGAGATGATTCAGAAACAATCTCCTACCTGAATAAATATAACTCTCCAAGGTTTGTTAATATAGGTGTTTGTAAAGATAGTTGATTTCATGAATGATTGGAACACGTTCTCGTACTAAATGAAATATCTCAAAATTTTCTTGTGTTTTTACAAAGCAAGACTGATTATAGTAAAGCCTTAATGAAATTTTGACACAACTGTTAACAAGAATTTTTCCAAATTTATTTAATAGAAATTAAAATGCTTATGAATATGAATTATTAAAAACACCCAAAAAGGTTCCAGACATTTATAAAGTCATTCGTACCTATATCAACGGCTCAAGAAAACAGCACTTGGAGAAAGCAAATGATTTAAAACTCACCACCTGGTGTTTGAACTGATTTACTGCTCATCTTGCCCTTCCTCGGATTCATCCCATCCTTGTTTTTCTTTTCCGAAGCTTGGAAGCTGGCCGACAGATTCCTCCTGGGGCTCGTCCTCTTCTTCCTCTCGCTTCCTCCCGTTCCACCTCCATCTTTGAGGGAATACTTCGCAAGGTTCTTCCTTGCAGCCTGACTTGGTGAGTCCGCTACCCCTTGTCTCGGGCTTGCCTTAGAGTTCCTGGTCTTACTGGACATTGCAGTGTCTGGACTTTGGTGCAAGGCCCAGACATGGAGACTGGAGTCATTGTTCTTTCCAGGTTGGATGATATCTGCGATTGTCGAGGGTTTCTTGTAAGAAGCAGTCTTTGCGGACCTCTCCTTCTCTCTGTCAAGAACAGGTGCTGCCGATACTCTCACCCTAAGTCCTGTATTTTTGTCTTTACTCTCAATTTGCCTACCCTTGTCTCTTCTCCCACTATTCTTCTCATCCTTTGTCCTCTTTTTATACGACACTGATTGGTCACCATTTGTCTCATTCTTCCTCACTGGTAAATCTCTGACGGGGATTTCAGTAGAATTCAAATGGGAACTTATGCCCAGCTCCATGGGTGATTGACTCGACTTATACTGGCTGCGTGGTGACTTGCCACTGCTCTGCCACCTGTCAAACTGTGCAGCTGCTTTCATCATCGGTGAAAGAGGGCGCTCTTCAAGGTCAGAGTCAAAGGGGGCATGAAGTGTGTCACGAGGTGAGGTTATTGCTTGGATTGGGGATATGACATCACGTTGCTCAGTAGTACTGTAAATATCGAAATAATAACAGGAGAGTTTATCCACCGATTCCATTTTGACAGTTTTAATCAAGATTGTTTCAGATGTGTTTAAAACAAACTTCAAAAATTTCCATTATTATCCTAACAATCATATCTCAAGAATGCACAGGATAGTGTGTTAGTGGTGGTGCACTCATTGGTATTTCAAATGGTGCAAAAAGCATGAATTGTTGGCACCGAATGTTCTTGCACAACATTGAGTACCATTGCCACAATGCAAGCCTGTACATTATTTGTTTTAGAGTATGAATTCATAGAACAAACATTGCTGAAAGGTTATTGAGTAGAATATCTCTTACCTGTTTGTTACATCGATGCTAGGAGTCTTTGCTTCTGAATACCATCCGGTCAATATATTGTAGTTTGCTCCTGATCGAAGGAACTTCCTGTCTTCAACACTCAGACGCAGACTGTCTCCTACACTCGGTGGGCTATGGAACATAATGAAGAGATGTAACCATGTAAAGGCAAATTAATGACAAATTGAGCACGAACAAGATTGTCTTATATATCGTTTCTTGACATTCATGATTATAACACACAATGTTTTTCAAACATAAATTTAGAACGAGTTAACAATTTCATTTATTTAATAATTTTGTTGTAATGGCATAAAGATTGGATCGTAGAACAATCAAGTTAGAATTGATTGGTTCAGTGAACTGTTAAACATGACTTTGCAACTTTAAAAATGAATGTAATATATCCTTGGTTAAAATTGAATTCTCAATCATTTGAAGTATCATTTAATCAAACAATATGAATATGTACTATTTAAAGTTTTGATTTCATATCAATAAGCAATTCGATGCAACATTTTACGATTTGTCAGAACTAGATTAGGGGAGATTGGGATGTCCCATGTAGCATAAAAATATGTGTCTGTGGTGTGTAAAGGCACACATAACTTTAAAATAGCTTTATTTAAAAAAAAAAACTTTCAAGTTACACAATCTCTAACTTACCTCTTTGCAGATGTTGCTTCATGATGTGGACTGCCCTCTGATAGATTTGGTCTTGTTTCACTGGGACTCCTCAAGAAGTCGGTCACACCATCGTGATTCTTCACCGACTGCTGGGTTTCACCAAGCCCACTTTGGAGATGGGGACTGGATGGAAGGGGGCTGGTGGAGAAAGGACTCACCATGAGACGAAGGTCGTCATGGTGGTTGAGGAGCTTCTTCTTTTCACCTTCAAGCTGCCTGATCTCGAGTTCCTGCCTGACAGCCGTCCTGAAATTTGAAAAAGACAAGAGCAAAAGTGTCAATACACCTGAGAGAGAGAGGAAATACCATGGATCCTATACTAGACCACATGCAATTATATTCTACAACTCAAAGTAAAAAACCTGGGGGCCGTTTTCTGCAAGAATCCCTCTTATACATGAAATGTAGAATTCATGAAAAACAATAAACACTAAAATAACCCAATAAATAGGGAACATGCATAAAACCTTATTTCAAGTTTACCTGATGATCTAGAGAACTGGGCCCCGGTCTTTCAAAGAGTTACGATTGATCCGATCAATCACAACTATGGACGGCAAGCAACATCAACATCTATGATGCATGTTTGTTAAAAATATTTTCTAACTATGATGTATATTCATGCATTGTTCATTGTTTTCTTGAAAATTCACTGTGCTTCTCTCTGTTTACAAAGGACATTGTGCAAATTTCCTGTAGAAAAAATTATGACAATGATGGATTTCCATAGTCACGACTGATTGAATCAATCGTAACTCTTTGTAAGACGGGGCCCAGTTCTCCTCAATTTGAACTATCTTCATGAAAATGTCCCAAGAAGCAATGACTAGGGCACCTCTATACAGTATGAGTTATGACATCTCATGATTTCAACGTCATATTCATCAAAAATAATTATACAATGTGTCTTTTCAAGTTCATTGAACATCCGAGGCCATTTACTATGATAGTAACTTTGCAATACAATGGCAGCTACCATGGTAACAGCCAATCAGAATCAAGGGTTCTTTAAAATTAACTTTTATGCAACAGGGCCCAGCTCATCTTTGATAGAAAGCATTCTGAGTCAAGAACAATCAAATGCTCATGTTACCACTCTTTCAAATAAAGGGACTCTAGCAAAGATGATGTACCATTTTCCTCATGAATTAAAACTCACCTCTTCAGATCAGCTATTGAGAGATTTGCCTCTTCTAGTTTCACTTGGACCTTTAGAAGCTCAGCCTGGTGGGATTCAAGGTAAAAATTTTACTTTTAATATTTGTCAAATGAACAAGATACTTTTGAATAAATAATGACCTCTGTGACCTCAAAACCCAATCTGTGGCCCGTAACACAAAGCTTAGCCATGATCGTAGAACATTTTTCTACGATTGATTCCATTGGATACAAGGTACAATCAATCATAGAAATCAAGCGTACGATTAATCGCTAACCTTTGTGTTACGGGACCCAGATCATCGTTAATCCTATATACATATTTGGTCCAAGTTTGAAGTTGGTCAATCAAAATATTATTTATCGCAGGAATGGAAATGGGAGAGATGAATGGACAGACAACAAAAAACATAATGGTAGGCAGATGCATAAAACCATTTAAAAGGGGGAAAAATAAATTACAGAGGCTGCTATTATCACTATATACCTCTTCCTCACTAAAACAACAAATAAATAAAGTATTATACAAATAATGCACGTAAGCACATGCATGCAGGGCCAAATAATAAACGATGTGCGAGAAGTGCCAATGGATATACCGCACCGAGGTTCGCAGGACCGAGTGCGGTATATCCATTTGGCGAGCCGAGCAGAGTTCATTATT
This sequence comes from Lytechinus pictus, assembly GCF_037042905.1. Lineage (NCBI taxonomy): Eukaryota > Metazoa > Echinodermata > Echinoidea > Temnopleuroida > Toxopneustidae > Lytechinus > Lytechinus pictus. The sequence continues at coordinate 34,092,886 of NC_087246.1, forward strand.
TAGGTCCTATATGCACAAGAATACAACCCCCCCTCACCCATGTTACTGAGTTGCCCCGAATGTTATATTTGATCTAAATTCTAGATAATTCCAGAACTCGCACTATCCTGCACTCTGATGTCAGAGTGCAGGATAATGCATTTGGCATTTGGTATGACGTTAGAGTGCAGGATAGTGCATTTTGGATGCAATAGTGCAATTCGCTGAATATCATGTGATCCGATTTGGACCAATCAAATTACAGAACATTCTTGGGAGTTGTATAACAAGCAATATTAAAATGTTACAAGTCCTGGCACACTCTCCCCATTAGTTCATTTTTCTTCTTACCCCCCTTCCTTTAAAAATATTTCTTGCAGTTATCAAATCACTTGAAAAGTCACAATGTAGGTGGTCATCCTCCCCCCGCCATACCCTGAAATATTTGCAACCATGGGGGCTTCAACAATCCTCTGTTGCATATTCTTTTACATGTATATTCCCTGACAAATAAGTATCAATAGATTACCTGTGTATTATCATGTTGTTCTGTCAGCTGAGTGAGCTTCGCTATCAACTATATGAAATTGTAGGAGAGAAAAGAGAGGATTATGATGCTAATAGCACAATTAAAAAAAAGAGATATTATAGGTTAGAACTCATTTGGGACATTGGATCCTTGGAAGTTTTATTTGATTAGCTTTTATGCTTCAAATTGGCAACATCATTGCTAAGTTTTATCTTTTACAATTTATGCAGCCAAAATCAATAGTCTTTAAAGTAAATTGCCAATTCAATGAATTTGTGGTTGTTTTCTTTTAAATATTTAATTAGCATTGATTTTATGCTTCAAATTAGCAACATTATTATTTTGCTTTATTGGGGCATGTTATCTTTAACAGTTCATGCAGTCAAAATCAATAAAGACTTTGAAATAAAAAATTGTCAATTTGCATGGAGAGCTGCAATTCTGAAATATCCATGACATTGCCAATTTAAGGAATTCACTAGAGATTTTTTTCTGTTAGCATTGGATTTTTCTGATGCATTTTTAGGGCTCTGAATGAAAAGGGGGAAAAAAGTACACAGTACCAATTATAAGAATAATATGGAAATATAGAAACTAAAAGATCACAAACAAGTTCTGTTTCTAATCACAAGCATCCCTAAAGAATTTAGAGTGATTATACTGGATTTCATCAGCAGAGTAGTCGAGCTCCCTTCCACAAAACTGAACAATTGATTATACATTTGATTGTACAATAAACGTAATCAATTGCTCAGCTCTGTCTTACACTGGTGGTATTCCTATTGCATTGATCAAGTTATCCCTAGGTTAACTTAGACCATACTTCTATGTAGTGCCACTTGCCAAACACTTCAACATGTGAAGATTATTTCAATCCTATAGTGAAACACTGTTTCTGTACTGAATATTTAGTTCAGAAGATGAATCATAATATCCATTAAAGAGTGGACAGAATATTCTTCTTTTACAGAAGAAAATAAAAACCTAATAGAAAATGAATTTGAACAAATTTGTTGGAAAATTGCTTCCTGAATATTTAGTCCAGAAGATGAATCCTAGCATTCCATAGAGGAGTGGACAAATACTCTGTTTTATAGCAGAAACTAAAAGCCCGATAGAACATGAATTTGAACAAATTTGTTGGAACATTGCTTCCTGAATATTTAGTCCAGATGAATCAATGCATTACACAGAAGAATGGGCAAATAATCTTGTTTAGCAGAAACTTAAAACCTAGATAACAATTCAAATGTTGCCATGGATTAAATTGTTAAATGAATACATTAATTGTCAAATCAATCAAAATAATGGCCTACCTTACTCAGCATAACCTGGTCTCTCTTGCCTTCATTCTGCTGTGATTGCTGTTGCTGTAAAGTACAAAATACAGTGCATATCAAAATAAAGGGAATCAAAATCTAGAGCGTCAATTACTGAAAACCAATTTTAACTCATCCATTCAAATCTGTCTAAATTTCATAGATACTTTATCCGAAATATACAATTCATGCCTGAATACATTAACATTTTTGTCCGACAAGTTGTGACAACTTTCCTTGATTTTGATTGGCTGAGAAGCACTGTTACTATGGTAACTGTCAGATAAAATGGGACTTGTCAGATAAAAAATCAGACATTTTATGAAATGCTCCCCAGGAAGACAGCAGGAACAGGTTTTTTTTTTTTTTTTTTTTTTTTTTTGGGGGGGGGGGCAGGGGGAGGGCATTGATTGGTATTGGTATCTGCAGCTTTAGAGTAATTTTTTACCTCTTGAGCTTCAAGGAGCTCATACTGGAGCTTCCTATTCTCTCTATCCAGTTTGTTGAAGTCATCTTCTCTTTGTTTGACCAAGTGAAGAAGGCCATCGGCTCTCTTCTGAAGGATCTCAATATTGGTATTAGCAAGACTGTACCTGTCCGGCCATTCTAACTGCAAAAGTAACCCAACAAATAAACTATCAATTTAATTTCAATTTCAATTCAATTCATTTATTTCTCTCTTCAATATTTTTACATTTACAATGATAGTTCAATTTACAAAGATAGTGAACCCCACCAAAAAATGAACATACTCAAAGTGTTCAGATTCTGCCATGTATTAGATATTGAATTCTGAAGTAAGGTGATAATATTGCATTCCATAAAGTTTGTTTCTCTGGACTCGCCAAACATTATATAGTGTTGTTGTCTTTATTCAACACTCAACATGAAGGAGTGCATTTTGTGGTGGGGTTCACTAACTTTTGAGCTTAACTGTATATACAACATATAACATTGAACTCAATGTGTACAATACCATAGCAGCATGATATCAAATGGGAAGGACACCTACTAGAAAGCTGAGCTCATAGGGTGGAGGTCCCATTTTCTAAGAACATTTCATAAATCATGATAAATAAAATCAATTTAAATAAAACAAATAATAATAATAATAATATAGGGTATTTATATTGCACACATATCCACCTTGTTAGGTGCTCCTATATTACCCGGCTAAGCTAGGCGTTCATAGCGCACACAGCTTTTTAAGGAATTACTTCCTACCGGTACCCATTTACCTCACCTGGGTTGAGTGCAGCACACTGTGGATCAGTTTCTTGCCGAAGGAAATTACGCCATGGCTGGGATTCGAACCCACGACCCTCTGTTTCAAAGTCCGAAGACTAATCCACTGGGCCACAACGCTCCACAATAACAAGTGGAATGCCTCTGGCCGTCTCACCTGCATCACGCGATTCAATATAGCAGCAGTGCTGATTTTGAAAACTACTATAACTCGCACAAGATGTTCAGTGATACTTGGTTACTCTTATTTCCACGTTTTATGAACTAGACCAATACACTTATAGAGATATGATGGCAATTCAACAAATACCCCCAACGTGGCCAAAGTTCTTTGACCTTACATGACCTTTGACCTTGATCATGTGACCTGAAACTCGCACAGGATGTTCAGTGATACTTGATTACTCTTATGTCCAAGTTTTATGAACTAGACCAACACACTTTCAAATTTATGGCTGTAATTCAACAAATACCCCAATTTGGCCAAAGTTCATTGACCCTAAATGACCTTTGACCTTGATCATGTGACCTGAAACTTGCACAGGATGTTCAGTAATACTTGATTACTATTATGTCCAAGTTTCATGAATCAGATCCATAAACTTTCAAAGTTATGATGGTAATTCAACAGATACCCCCAATTCGGCCAAAGTTCTTTGACCTTGGTCATGTGACGTGAAACTCATGCAGGATGTTCAGTGATACTTGATTAACCTTATGTATAAGTTTCATGAACTAGGTCCATATATTTTCTAAGTTATGATGACATTTCAAAAACTTAGCCTTAGGTTAAGATTTTGATGTTGATTCCCCCAACATGGTCTAAGTTCATTGACCCTAAATGACCTTTGACCTTGGTCATGTGACATGAAACTCAGGCAGGATGTTCAGTAATACTTGATTAACCTTATGGCCAAGTTTCATGAACTAGGTCCATACACTTTCTAAGTTATGCTGTCATTTCAAAAACTTAACCTCAGGTTAAGATTTGGTGTTGACGCCGCCGCCGCCGCCGTCGGAAAAACGGCGCCTATAGTCTCACTCTGCTATGCAGGTGAGACAAAAATAAAAAAAAAGGAAAATATCAAGTATCAAATATAAAATATTGAGAAGTGGCGGATCAAGAAGGGGATGCAAGAAGCGCACTCCCCCTCTATATTTTGAGAATGACCAATTGATATAAACATAGCCAAGTGTAAGAAAATTGTAATCTGCCCCCCCCTCTTTTCAAAATCCTGGATCTGGCAGTGTTGAAGGTGACTTAGAGAAGGTCGTGAACAGTTACTTTTCTTACAGAGGATTTTTTTATAACTTTCTGCCAAACAAATCTTTCGAGATGTAGAGAGCAGCTCTTGGAGTCAAGCTAGCTTGGCTCTCTGGTTTTTTACTTTTGTGATCTTGAAACAACCAGTATAAATGAAGTAACCAATGAAATAAAGATCGAATCATCTTCAAGTGTAATCAGTTTAGTGTTGTGAAGTTATTACAATTTACCAATGGAATTAAGAAATGTAAGATTATAGGCAGTTAATAGGTTTACATTGTCTTTATCATCACGATACAAAATCCATGACGAGGGTTTGAAGTTGTATCCTTGTGCAGCAGAAAGGGTGTATAATCAAATTAAATTTTTCAATTCAATAGTAAGAGCTCAAAGTACTTACCAATCTAGATTCCAGTGCCTTCACTGTATCTTCCAGATCCTGTATTCGACTGAAGAGAAATTGACAAAACAAAAATCTTGATAAAAATGTTCATCCATCTCTCCTCCCCCTCCTCCTAATCTTCATGCTGGTATATTACTTTGAGAAGAAATGATATTCCATTGATGAAAATGAGAAGATACAGGTAGCATTGTTCAAATAGTGACACAATATTCTACAAGTCAATATAGTAGTTCCAACCAAGCACCTTTGTGAGACTTTTACTGAAATTACCCCAAATTTATACCTTACATATATAATTAACAAAATCTTATTTCCTGCCAAACACAAAGAATCTTACTCAATACAATAGTTAATTTTAAGAAGAGATGTTAATCAAAATATATGATTGAAAATTCCTGTCAAACAGAAAAAATCTTACTCAACAAAAGTGTTCATTAAAAGAAAAGATGTTCATCAAAATATATGATTGCAAATCTGCAACTCCTTCCGCTGCTTCATTCCATGGATGTGTGATGCTGTACTGTCATGTCTGTGTGTACTTGCCTGTATGAGATTCACACTGTTTACGTTTCCTCACTGATAATAGGGTGGTGGACTCACCTATTAGCAGCATTGAGGCTGGTCTGTAGCTGCTGGCAATGCCTATAGAGCTTGCTCGTATCCGCTCCCACCAGCTCTTCCCCATGACCATTCCCGATGGCGGATGACGCTAGCCTGGCCTGAGCAAGCTGCTTGCGAAGATCCTCAAGCTCTCCCTCATAGTACGCCTCCATGTCAGCGATGTGTCTAGAATACTTCTCCTGAAGGTCGATGCGACTGGACAAAAGAATGAGGGACGACAATAAGAATGGTGTAAAAGCAGTTATCTTTAATAGACTTTTGTACGAAATAATTTTGATTCAAAACAAAATCCTTTCTTAGCCAATTGAACACTTTCAAAATGTCATCTATAAAGATTATTTCTTCATGGACCTTTTTTTTTACATATAGGCCTATACTTTTGCTCCTTGTTTTTTTTACCTATTGGTAAAACCAGAGGTTTAAACCATGTTTTTAACACTTTTAAATCCCTTTGTTGATAACGTTGATAACTTGATATTACTAAAAGCACATAACATGTAAAAAAAAAATAGTTATTTGCTCACTTTGAAGATGTCCTTGGACTTTCCACAAGCTTGGCTCCATTTGAGTTCTTATTCAAATGCTTGGATGATACCATTTCATCCTGAGGGGTGTTCTGTGCATCATCTGACAGCAGGGAGTCCCTCTCCATGGATGGTTGCCCTCCCCTCGGTTTAGAATGGGGTAAATCCTTGTAGGTATCTCCTTCCTCCAGCTTCCAGTAAGTAAAATCTGAATAGATGGAACTGGTTTCTTCCGCATCTTTCCGGAGGGAAAAAAAAAAAATGGAACAGAGGTTAAAAATGTCATAGGTAGGATCTGAACACATCTACCTGGTTTATACTGTATATGTTGGGAGAAAAGAAAATGGTACTGAGCTCATATGTTGTATACACTTATAAGAGTGTACTTGGCTTGAATGATTAAGCATAGTGACAGATTTGAACATAGGTATTTGTACGATGATTTAGAACATTACACAGTAAGATATTCCATGTTTCAATACTAGCATCAAATTCTACTACATTTTATTCTAATATTGGGTCGCAAGCAATCGCAAGGCGTGCGGTGGCCTTGCACTGTAAAATTTAGCAAACTAGAGGAACATAATGGAAATATACATTAGAGCATATCTTAGGGTTTAAACAATATTCATTAGTCAGAGTTTGATGGTACACATGCTTTTGATCAGTGGCGGACCATGACCCGGAGGAGACAAAGCATTGGAGGGGCACTGTATTGTTTGTGAACAATGCTGTGCCCCTTCAATGCTTTGTCTTCTCCGGGTCACGGTCCGCCACTGCTTTTGATTGTGCTAACACCAATGTGTCCGACATCACTGACACTAAATCAATGATAGCTCAAGGCAAATAAGACCAAAGTGAAGCAAATGCACGAGTACAGACATTTGCTTTTTTTTAACTTGAGTTGGCAATATTCGCTATTGTTTTTTTTTTTAATAGCAGTTATAATGGTGCGGACAAAATCACAGCAAGTTTAATTTCCAATTAATGCAAGCTGTATTCCGTCTACTCTCAAACAGCCCATTAAGATAAAGTAGGAGAAAGCTAGCTAACACCTTTTCTATTAAAATATGTAAAGTAATTTATGTCATGTCAAAGGATTTGCTTCTTCTCAAATACAGTCTTTTGCAGACATAAGGTCAGTTCTGGTGATCTTCTTATAGAATAAGGTTGTTTTGTTTTTATTTGGTTTTTGTGTGTTTTTTTATTACTTTTTCTAAACCAATGAAGGGCTCAAGCTGGTATGACCTAGCTTTAAAAATCACAAGCAATTAGTTTGATGGGGGGGGGGGGGGTAGCACTAGCCATTGCATCCTTAAAGCAACAGCTTACAAAGTAAACTTTGGTCTGCATTTGGCCAAAGAAACAGGGTCTTGGGGGAGGAGGGGTGAATTTTGGTAAATGACACAAGAGACAGGATAACCGCCACACCTTTCTGAAGTTGCGTCATCTGTTGCAACCTCTTTTCTTGTTGCTGCAACATGTCCTCGACCAGTTGTTTCTGGTGTGTCTGCATCTGTTGCTGGGTCAACCACTCTTGCTGCAATCTGTTGACCTGGGACTGGTATTCCTGGTGCAAGGCGGCTTGCTCCAACTCAAAGTTACGCTGCATCTGCTCCAGTATGGCTGCCTCAGTTGCTGTAGCTGCACCAAATACAAATTGAAAATACATGGATTCTTGACCGCACAGTTAAAATTGATGTCTCCGCCACTGCCAGATCAAGAACATTACACACATAACTTCAAAAAAATTTCAAGTAATGTCCTTTGTGAGTTTGTGTTCTCTTCTAATGCTGAAAGAAATCTTGAATGACCAAGCACCATCTTAAAGCAATAGAATAGAGTTTCCAAAAAACCAAAAAACACTCGATTTATAGTAGTTATCATAAGAGAAAAGAACCCCCCCCCCAAATAAATAAATAAATGAATAAATAAATGTAAATAAAAATAAAATAATCTTTATCATTATACTCACTAAATTGGGAAATAAAATTCTTAAGAATGCAAATTGACATCTTATAATTTCACACTTATATTACTAGTATATATTGAAATGCTCCATCTGAATTTGTTTCTTTTCAACTGATGCTGCCAATTTGAAGAGCGGAAGCAGATTTATTTCAATCCTTCAAGCTCTGTGTAGCTCTATGAGATACTGAAGCAAGCAATCTTCGATAGTGTGTTACCTTGTTGATGTTGGTTCCTATGAGCCTCTCCTGACTGCCTATGACCATGAACATCTGACCACGTGGTCATCTGGGTAATGTCCAGTGAGCTGGACACACAGGTGGAGGTCTCTGAGGTGTTTTCCGCCTGGTCAAGGAGCGGTACCTCCTCCAAATTCATGTGGCCTGTATCAAATCAATACATTGTTATCAAAATAATAATATTCCACACTTTGATGGTTCATAGCCAAAAGGTATAGTCACATATTCTAAAACCTGGTTTAATTTTACCCATGGTCTAAATCTGTGGTGCCAAGCACCATCTCAATGTTTTTATGAAACATCATTCAAGGAAGCCAAACGTGAGGCAAATATCAATACCTAGATAATCAAATTATAAATCATATCTAGCACTCAAATCATTGCAAAAAAAAAAAAACCATGAAAATACAATACATTTCTTCACCATTAAAACATGGGGAAAAACCCAGCAAAAAAAAAACTGGAAATAATAAAAATAATACATTTCTTCATCAGTAAAAATTGGAAAATAGCCCAGTAAACACAAGAAGCATACAGTGTAGAATAATATCTGACACTAATAGCTTCTCATAATATTATCCCAGACTTAGACTATGGTTAAAGTTAAGGCAAAGCTTCGAATCTGGGCCATATACTGTAGTTTATCATTTTAAATTTACCTGTATCGGCCGTACAGGCACGATATTAGCCTAACAGAGCACTAACATTAGACTCAGTCATATCTTTCAAATCGTGATATCAAGCATTGATCCAAGATGTAAATAACGCATTGTTAAGACATCAGGCATCGCTGTAACATTACAGGTTCTAACAGGGTCTCTGTTAGACCATTGTTGGCTCTAATAACGTTTCTGTGCTGCGTCACTAGATAAGAAAGGGGAAATCCTCAGCTGTTTATTGATACCTTTCATGCACCATTGATACCATGCATGCCTGAATGAATTAAACTTGAAGACAACAAGTACGGATTCCAACTTATGCAAGTCTTAGTAGAACAGGTGGAGTGAAATAACTGATGCCTCACAGTCAGGGAAAAAACCCTTTTCAGCCTCGCATTCATTAACATAGCATGCCAAAAGGCTCTTGCAAGTGATGTTCAGTGACTAAAAAAAATGACTCAGCTGGAGCATCAGTGAATTTTTTTCAGCCTATTTCTCCAAAACTTACAAAATTGTAATTTTGCACCTGTTGCCTTAGCCCAGAGAGGTACACAGCTTTCACAAAGTCAAAGGTGAATTTAAAGTAAAGATCTGGCATAGCAACACACCATGCAAATATTAGTGTGGTTTTTTTTTTTATCCCAAGCTATGTCTGGCATGACTGGAACTAAATATATATACTGACCTAGCAATGCATCTGGCTCAATTCATATATTTGTATGTTAAATTTTTATTTGTTTTAAAATTCTCAGATATGGCTGATAAAAATTCTCAGCTATGGCTGACATGACTGTGATTTTGAACTAACAATGCACCTGTCATTGTGCATTTCATTGTATTATTTATTTTTATTTTTGTCTTAAAAGCCCCAAGCCATGACGATGAGATATATTCTTTTGAAACAAAAGATACAGACAAAGTATACAGTTGAGGGGGGGGGGGAGGAGTGTGGGGTAGGGGCACTTCTCATAACAGGGTAATCTCTAGTGCTGCAAGTCAGGCGCCATGTTCGGGTTCGGTTCGGTTCGGCAAGGTTCGGCAGAAATTTGCCGAACATTGGTTCGGTTCGGGGTTCGGTAATGATAGACTGATAAAGCTTTAGTTCATTCAGGTATACGTAGCGTACCGGTAGACAATTTGTACTTGATTGACTGCATGTGCTCGCGTGTACCTCTGTCACATCAAACCATTTTATCTCTATCTTGTTGACATGAAACTATGAAAGTTATAGCGCTCAACGAATCAACTGTTATCTCGAATTTGATTATCTGATGACAGATTTATTGGGTAACTCACAGTTCTAAAATGGCGACTCTTCCTAGTCGTCCATACGTGGACCACACTTTGGATACTTGCCAAATTAACTACGCTCGCACTCGTACCAGCTAGGCTAGGCCAGCGCATGCAGTCCCCTTGTAGCGGGACTCTGAGCTCATGAATATTTATATATACAGTCCGGCCAAACGTGATTGGCAATTGCATCACATACGAGGCGGCCAGCGCCAGTGCACTGAACTGTAGGCATAGTAGGGCCAGGGGCGTGTCGAAGAAAGCGTGCTTATGTAATGCGCCTTTCGCTAATTGGCTCGATGGGTGAACTAAACCACCAATCGCATGTCGCTGATTGTCGCATCGGTACATAAAGCCACGTGCTTTGTCTGCTCGCGAAACTCAGCTCACTGATTGAAGAGCAATTCCCGAGATTTCTATGATTTCATTGGTCAGATTTCATTCGACCATGAACATACAGACCAAGTGGGATGCAAAGTTTTACGACTGTAATGGGACAGGGGGAGTAGAGTGATCATCGAATTGTTTATGGTTAATTTGAGAAGTTGATAAGAAAGGGAAAAAAAAGTAAAGATTGGGGGTCATTTTCCCCCAAGAGATGAATGTTTCCGCATGGCTTTATCTTCATTCAACTTGTCAACGAGGGGAAGGGGATCTTGCTATATGCTATACCGTAATCATTCATGAGTGTTTGATTTTTATTTTCATCTGATTGTTAATAATAAAAAATATAACTTCATTTCATCTCATCTCATTTCTATATTATTTGTTTTGCGTCTCTCCTTTCCATCTCTAACAGTCACTCACTTTATTTCCCACTTTCACTGGATCTCTCGTTTTCAAAACTCTTTACTTCTCTCTAAAATCATGAAAACTAGACAGTAGCGAGCCGACACCTCAATAATAATGTCAATCACCTCAATCAGATCTTTATTCTCCGCCGCAACAATACACGAGTTACGATCTTAATCACATCGTATCGTAATTCGTAATATTAATGGTACTTCATCTTTCACTTTCAGTTTATTGAGCTCGTTCATTCAAAATACTTTGAAGATTTTCAAACAAGAATCTTGTTCGCCACCTAAAAACAACAATATTTTAGATAATTAGATTTAACCAATGAACACTCATACAGTTTTGGTTTTCTTTACCATGCTTCGGCGATTCGGCCACAGAGCGAGAGATGATGAAAGCTAGTAAAATGATTATAGCGCAAGCTCGCGCAACATCATTCATCGGATCTCCTTTCTTAATCAGGGCCGTAAAAACCACAATGTCAACATGAAAATGAAAACAAAATCTAGTAACCGCAAAATAAGCGCATACTTCCAACATACAATTGCAAAGAAGATTAAATAGAGAATGCGCAAATATAATGATTAGAAAGGGTGTAAACTTATAAATTTATTAGCTGAAAGCCGTTTTTTTTTTTTTGCCGAACTTCCGAACCAAGTCTTAGTGTTCGGTTCGGTTCTGTTCGGTTCGGAAGTGCCATGTTCGGCGAACTACCGTTCGGTTCGGCGGTTCGGCTACAGCACTAGTAATCTCCCCCCCACCCCGATCCGTGCAGGCACATACCTGATGCATGTGCGGAGTCTACGTCTTGGGACTGTGTTTCCCCACTATCTCCTTCCTCTGTACTGGCACCTTGGACGTGTGGTCGGACCCCTGAGGTAGCAGGTTCATGACCAACAGCACCATTCTGAAAGCTCTCTATTCCAATGTTTGAGGGATGAGAAAAATAGAATAATGAAGCACATCATTCAAAATATTCACAAACTCTTCAAAAGTTCAGGAGATTGAATACATTTTGGACATTCGTCAGAAATCAGAAGTACGAGGTTCATGATCAATGGCATCACTCTCATAGCTCTCTATTCCAATGCTTGAAGGAGAGAAATGGAATAACATAGCCCATTATCTAAAAAAAAATACAGAATAGTCTCCAAAATTTTATAAGGTATAATGGATAAATTTTTGTCAGTGCATTACCAGTAAAATGATATAATTTACTTGCCCCCCTATCTATTTGATGATCTAACTCGACTTAAATACCTTCATATATTTACAGAAGTCTGTATTCTGGCATTGACCATAGCAATAAGCCTTGTAAGCAATGAAAACAATGACCCAAAATAGGGGCAAGTATTTTTTTTTCTCACCGTCATTTCTTTCAGTGATGAGTTGGTTTCTGAGCCACTGAAGCTGTTTTCTATGGTGATCCTGCTGGGCTTTCATTTGTTCATCATGCTGAAGCCTCAGGGTTGTAAATAGCTCACCAAGATTCTCATCATCGTCTCTAGGTTTTCCTGTACATGAAAGTGATGAGATTAATAAGACTGGGCGGGGAGGGGGGGGGGCTGCCTCCTCAACATTTTTCGCGATAAATCCTCCGAGCAAAATTTTTGACCTCGTTGCTCGCTGATTTTTTTTAACTTTCAAGTCTCGCGCAACTTTTGAGACCAAAATTGCGATCACCGGATACGCAACATTTCGTAAGTGCATGCAGACCCACAATTGCTCAAAAGTGAGAATTCCTGTACAAATCCAATGCAAATAGTGTTTTAAGCCAAAATTACTAGATTCTATATAACATTTATTATTGTTATTTGCATCATCTTTTTGCTGACTTATAATGCCCATTGTGTTAGTCCTGATTTCATACTTATTTGTTTGTCTTTTCAACACGTTTTGTTATTTTCTTGCTACTTTAAAGTAATAGATTTGTTTGACATAAGTGTGTATGTGTAAATAAATAAATGTGTATTCATTCACATATTTTGATTGTATTCGGTTATTCTCAAGCACAAACAGGGTATTAGATGGACCCTTGTTACATTTTTAATCATAAAAAGGTGCACTCAGGCAAATGGGGGTTAAGGGAACATTATCGTCTGCCCTTCAAATATCTGACCAGTTACCTTCTTCGCATCCTTGACTTTCCTTATTGTAGTCGTTGTAGAGTCCTTCATCCTGGTCATACCCTGTGAAATTGCTTCCTGAATCGGACTGATCGATGTCTAAACTTGGGGCACCAGCAAAGAGATCTCCCATGACAGCATTCAGTGAGGTAGGACCGAGGGATGTTGGACCAAGGGAAGTGGGTCCCAGGAATCCAAAGGAGGGTAGGTACATCACCCTTGACTGCTGGTATTGACTGGTCAAACAAAAAACAACACTCAGCATCAAATATTTTACATAATGCAATATGAATGTAAGCATAAGCATGAACACCTGTTTACCACCATGAAGTGCAATCCAAACGGGGGGAGGGTTCATAAAGCTGTTTGTAATTTACATATGACTTACATGTAATAATAATACATAAAACATAGGACTTGTATAGTGCACTTTCCATCTTAATTAGATGCTCAAGGCACTTCAAAGCATTAGAGAAAGAGAGCACACGAATGGTGACCTTTTCTTGTGATGAGGTTTTCCATAATATTCCTTAAATCAAACCTTGACAAATCTCTTGTAAACTTTACATTAACATGCTTGTTAAAAACAATAATTTTAATAAATGAAAATAAGAATTAACCCTTTTCTGATGGGATACACTTTATTGAGAATCTAATTTGGCACAAAAAAAAGATCACCTGTCATGCATCAAGCTGTGCATCAGCTTTATTTCACAAACATCATAAAATAATTTGTGAAATCAGAATAAAAAGAGCAGAAGGATGGCAAAATTACAGATGTTAAAAAAATAAGACCACTAAATCAATTCAAACCTTGAATTGGCAGCTTTTATTATAAATAAACAAGAACATTCCCATAAAAATTTGGAGCAACGGACAGCTGGACCATGTGACACAATAATTTGCAATTATCGACTTATTAATTAGATGTTGTGGGAAAAAGCTGTGCATGAAACTACTAATTTGGTTGGCCATTGTAACTTTACAATCAATTGTTCTGATGTTTGATATAGTGAGGTAGGCCTATATAATTTGAATTTTTGCTGAGTAAATCTGTTTAAAAACTGCAACATGTAGATGTAAATAGATGTACTACATTGTAGAACCATGTCTTTTGTGACAGTTTATTTGCATATATAACAGCAACTGTATGAATAAGAAAACTACAAAAACATGTATTGTAGTGGAATTGCATCATAATACTACGCTGTGCTGTAACTTACCTTTCTCCATTATTCATCCTCAAGAAATTCTGTTGAAGATGTTCTCTGGTAAGATCGATCTCTTCAATGTCTTCCTCCTCTTGATCTTCCTTCATCCCGTCATCATTCTTGTCTTCACTCCCAAACTGCTCTTGTCCCTTGTAAACTTTGGAAGATATCTCATTTGAATACACCTCTCCATCTCCTTCTGATGCTGTGCTTCCATCTTCCTCTTCCTGTCCATTATCAAGGTCATCATCAAGGTCATCATTACCATTGGCATGATTGCTCCGGTGATGTCCACCACCATTTATCTGAGCTGTAACTCCACCATCCCTCAAACCGCTTCTCTCTTCCATCGTCCTTTCCCGACCCGCTTCTCGCTCATCTCCGTTATCCAGACCCACCCTGAACATCTTGCCATTTTCAAGTTTTCCTTCCATGTTGGGATTGGGGTCTGGATCGTCCTCATCGCTGCCACCAGACTGACTAACATCTTCTGGTTGACCCCTGACTGGGTGATATTGTCTGCTTGACTTCTGCCTCTGGGTCACGGGATCGCTGTCCCATGCACTGGTGTCATCCGATGACTCTTCTTCCGATGTTTGCACCATATTGTCATCTTGGTAGATGCTTTTCTCCATTACCCTTTCCGCCATGTTACTTTAGTCTCGCTATTCTATCACAACAAAGAGAGTATGATTGATACAATTTGGCTGACCCATTGACATTTCTCCAATTATCTGTAGAAAAATTGAAATAAGAGAAAAACTGAGAGTAAATAGTATACCCAGTTGTTGTGTGGCCGGACAGGTTGTGTGTCCGGACGATCAATTTTAGAAAGTCATTTGGAAAAATTTACAAGGGAAGTTTTATCAATTTTTAGTACATAATGTCAGGAAATATTATAGAGAACAAAATAGAAGATGATTACAACTATTGATTTCGTATTTTTAGTGTAATCCAAAGACACAAAAGAAGGCTTCAAAAATATAAAGTGTCCGGACACCCGACCCCCCATCCTACATGTGGATCTAGAAGAAAAATTACATACATGTAATAAGCAGTTTGAAATACATGGACATACTGCAAAACTTATTCCCTTTGAACAATGTTCAAAGCTGCCATCAAGAACTATGTCAGGCATGCACTTTGTTGAATCTTCATTGCAGATGGGTAGATGAGTTCACTCTTACTTCATGATGAAAAATATATATACATTGTATCAAAGACAGCAGGAGGGTGTTTCACAAGTTATACCTGTAAGTTAAGACTTAAAGTCTTGCTCAAATGCTGGCAGGCAAATGACATTTAGCATGAAATCTCTTCACTAACATACAGTAGCGCGTCCCCTGAGCATGATTTGACCAATACAGTAATGCGTCTTATACCACATGCAACTGAGTATTTCAGTGTGATTTTCAGTCACACTTAAATCTTTGTCATATTTGTCTTTCCACGAGGAAAAGGATTGCATTTGTCTGGACATCAAACTTATTTTCTGCTTAGCCTTATTTTATTAAAATTGCTTTCTGTATCAAAACATATCCCCAAATGTATAGTTGACTTTGACATGGTTAAAATGACTACCGTAGGTAGTTGTTTTCTAGTGTGTAAAATTAAGTTTTTATTGAAGATCAGGCAAAGCAGAAAATCTTTTGATGTTGACACATGTATATGTACGTAACACCATGCCTCGTAGACCCTCCGCTTTGTGAAACATCCCCAGTTTTAAGAATGTGATCTGCTTTTACAAAACTGTTAATAGAAAAACTAGCTATATTCAATGAAAATGAATGAAAATTGTGACTATTACATTTTATAGTTCATTATAAGTAATTTAGATTGAGAAAGAATTTACATAAAGGTGCCTTATGGTCTTTAGGATCAGCTCATAATTTTTTTTTTCAATGACTGATCTAGGGCCTACAATATTTTGTTCTATTGTTGGATTTTTCAGACAAGAAGAAAAGAGATAAGAAAAATATATCTCGATCGGCCATTTTGTTACAATTCATAACAAAAATGGCCGATCGAGACGGGGGTAGAAGGAGAGAACTTTTCGTTTTTTGAGGTTTCAGTCTGTGCCCAGATATCAGGAAACTGCCACTCGTTAGACCTTCATCCATATAATCGTGGTAAGTGCATAATTTCTGTTTTCACAATTCATTTGGAGAAATATTTAGACCATAATTCACCCTAGTCCCGTGAGTATGGTAAAATACACGGTAAGCCCCTGACGGCCTGAGCTCCCGCCCGCTGTGCGGGCGGGAGCTCCCTGGGTTACCAATGAATATGGGAGATTGTCTCCCATAATTCCATATTGGCCGTGCGCCTCTACTGAACAAGTTGTCGCCAAAATATGACCTCGGGGGAAAAAGCTTTACGGACATTGGGGAAGAACAATAGGAAACAAGATGGCGGCGTTAAAATCGGGCAAGTGACAAGTCTCTTCCGTCTTTTCATAATATTTTTCTCATTTTTTTATGAATATGAATATGAATTCTTGTTTAAAAATAAAATCGATAGCGTAGAAATGCATACGCTAGTAAATAATTTTTACTCTCTAGAACTAGTAGAAGCCTCCTACCAAACCCTTGCTGGAAAAAAAATCGGAAATTCAATTTGAATCGGAGGAATATCACCCTTGCTATGCTATGGACACACACGAAGTTTGAACTACCTCACTGCCATACATAGAAAGTTCTACGTTGACCATGGTACATCCGATGCCGGGATTTAGCCCCCGTGTAATTCGAATTATAGTATCACGAAATTTATGATATCCCGATTGGATAAGTGTGCATAAAGAATTGCATACATTACCGTATGCCATGGACCGCTACCGCACCGTACTAGTAGATGTGGGCTAAACAGTTTGGCTTATTTTTAGTAGTATCAGTACTCTGTAGTCGGTACGATACTTAATTCCTAGATCTTTAAAGATCTTAAAAATATATACGCCGTATCATACCTATGCTATGATCCGGAAAATTCCAGTAGCTCGGCCTAAGTCTGTAGGACCGTGAAACGCCGTGAAATCACCAAAGATATGATCCTCGGCACTACAATTGTAGCTCAAAATTGCATTTGGCGCGATCGATATCGATCGAGCATTCGCAAACTCCCCCTATATGCTATTATTTGATGAAAACATATTTCTTAAAAATACATATAAAAACATCATATTATGTATTGTTGACAGGGAAGGTAACATCAAGTCTCCTACAGACTTTCTGAGAATGGGGTTAGATGGAAATGAAATAGATAAAGTTTATAAAGTTTTTGAAAATATTCCAGATATACGAGGGGCGTCGATCCATTTTTTCAGATGGGGGGGGGGGGGAATCATGAATCAACATTCCAAAGGCACTCGATCACACAAAACAAATAAACTCTCACACACGCACTTGCCAAAATCGTAAAATTTACTATATCTTCAGAAATATAAATACTATCATGACGAATTTGGTATCAAATGAAAGAGTGTATTGAGCTCTTTCCAACGATGGGGCCCGCGATGGGGATGCCGTTGGGATATTTCAGGTGGAATTTTCTTTGAAGAAATAAAGTAATATTCTTGCCAAATGTATTCTATTGTTTGATATTATATTTTCAAACATTCATTCATAAAACTATATAAATGTCAAATCTATGATTTATATTACATTTTATATCATGATATGTCACCACTGAACAAAAAAGTGCAATCTAATGTTGAGAAGTAACTAGCACTGATAAGTATTATGTTTGTCAAGTTTTTATTTTTAATTTGTCTAAAATATGAAGATTTTTGGGGGAAAATGCCACCTAAATATTTATCAGCTCCTGCATGACAAAGCAATTTGATGAAGAGGCATGAAATACTCATTTGTATGATATCAAATTCGTCATGATAGCACAAATGTTTTATAAGATACAGTAAATTTTATGATTTTTGGAAAGTGTAATATTTTTTTTTTAATTTCCGGTGTGTATTTTAACTTCTGGCCTCAACGGTATATATATATATATGTATTGTGTTTGTCAAGTTATATATATATATATATATATATATATGAGCTGAAATTTTGTTTCACCCCGACCTAAGTACTGGACATTCTAGCCAATTTTCGTAATCATGAACAGGATAGGTATATAACTAAACAATTGATGCGAACGCGAAGCGCGAGCGAGAAAAAATATATTTAAACCTAAGAATGGGACACTTATTCTTGTTTTGTAAATCATGAAAAGGACGGGTAATTTGGTATTTTTCTACATCAATAATGGGAGCTAGAACGAAAGTGGATAATTTAAGTGTGTTTAATAAAATAAGCTGTGTACGAATCTCAATAAACATGCATGCGCGTGTTAAAGATTTAGACCTAGAATCTGGGCATTCTAAATACATTTCTTTTATTATGAAAATCAATAATGCGAGCGCGAAGCGCGAGCAGAAATTTTTTGATATTCTGATCTGAAACTGGATAATTTAAGCAAAAATATTATGCTGCCTAAGATGATATTTGTATTTTAGAGTAAAACGGAAGGGCTTCCTGAATAAAAAAGTAAAGCATGGTGTCATTACCAGAGGCGTCGATCCTGGGGGGGGGGGGGGGGGGGGGGGCAGGGGGCGATCGCCCCACCAATGAAAATATTGGGGGGGGGGCAAACATATCGTTTTGCCCCCCCCCCCAATAATTCCACATGCAAACATGTGCAAAAATAAAATAAGATTGCAGTGTTACACAGAAATCAGCAAGTGAGATTGAGATACACAATTCGTTCTTTATTTAAAATCGTGCTCAAAATGTCCGTTTTTCAGATTGGAATATAAAAATTTTCAGCTCGCGCTTCGCGCTCGCATCATTTATGTACCAAAACCCATACTTTTCATGATTAATTAGGTGAACAGAATGTCCCGTTCTAAGGCCTAAACCTAAAAAGAACTCCCGCTCCGATTTGCAATAATCTTTTGTTGAATATATATCTTGATCTTTATTAAAAACGTCCAATAACCTGTCAATTTTTTCAGATCGAAATATCAAAATTTTCAGCTCGCGCTTCGCGCTCGCATTTATTGTTATTTTAGATACCCATCCTAATCATTAGTACCAAAAATGAATCTTTCAGGTCAGAATATAAAGAAATTTCAGCTCGCTCTCGGTACTCACATTAGTCTGTGTACAGTGAGATAAGTATCCTCCACATGAGTTACTGCTACAAACAGCGCGAGCTGAAAATTTTTGATATTCAGATCAGAAGAAGGGACATTTTAAGGACTGATTTTAGGAATTCATGAAGAGCAGACATATCTCACCAATCCACTAATGCGAACGTAATCACGGACAGGAAATGTTTCATATATACGAAGACCTTAACATGGGGCAATCACTTTTTGAGTCATGAAAAAGAAGCATATGTCACTCCATAAAACAATGATAACTCAAGTGCTAGGAAATATATTTGGTTTATATTGACTTGAAAACGGGACGTTTTAGTACAACAGGATTATCTCGTTAAACAGACAATGCGAGCACCAGGAACAATGAAGACGTAGGCCCTGGGCAGGTACCATTCCTGTTTTCAGGTCAGCATTCTAAAAAATTTCAGCTCGCGCTTTGCGCTCGCATTAATTTGTTGGTGAGATATGTGTCCGAGTCTCTTTCTCATATCATATATATATATATATATATAAATATTGTAAAGAAATGGATGAAGAGAACAATGGTAGGCGTAGCTTAAATCAAAGTTCCCCAGAGCTATCTACCCTTTGGAAAAATTGGTGATGCCGAAAAAATGTCTCTGCCGGGAATCGAACCCGGGCCCCCAGCTTTGAACGCCGCGCGCCGGTGCCTTAACCACTAGACCACAGAGACGGGTTAGTGGCTAGGGCGACCCCGATCCGATTGACCGTCAGATAGACAGATTTTCGACACTACACCAATTATAATTTCCTTTGTCGGGTGAAGGTGGGTTTTGAACAATGACAAGCCGCCATGCCTCAGCTGGATCAAAGCTATTGCTTTGATACGGTACACGTATGGGAGAGAGTATACAAATGTGTAAAGTTATACATGTACAACAGCATTGGCAACTCTTTTTATTCAAATATTGTAAAGAAATGGATGAAGAGAACAATGGTAGGCGTAGCTTAAATCAAAGTTCCCCAGAGCTATCTACCCTTTGGAAAAATTGGTGATGCCGAAAAAATGTCTTGTCATTGTTCAAAACCCACCTTCACCCGACAAAGGAAATTATAATTGGTGTAGTGTCGAAAATCTGTCTATCTGACGGTCAATCGGATCGGGGTCGCCCTAGCCGCTAACCCGTCTCTGTGGTCTAGTGGTTAAGGCACCGGCGTTCAAAGCTGGGGGCCCGGGTTCGATTCCCGGCAGAGACATTTTTTCGGCATCACCAATTTTTCCAAAGGGTAGATAGCTCTGGGGAACTTTGATTTAAGCTACGCCTACCATTGTTCTCTTCATCCATTTCTTTACAATATTTAAATAAAAAGAGTTGTCAATGCTTTTGTACATGTATAACTTTACACACATATATATATATATATTTATAATTAGGCCTGTGTGTGTGTGTGTGTGGGTGAGTTTGTTTGGTGTGATCGAGCGCCTTTAGAACGATTCATGATTTTGCCCCCCCCCATCTGAAAAATGGATCGACGCCCCTGGTCATTACCTAGTTACACACACATACAAAGAAGGAATACGTTCGTAATAATAAATAATATTAATAATTATATATGTACACTTGCAAAACAAACATTAACTGACTTCAAAAGCAAAACAAAAAATAAAATCATGAAAAGCAATAATTCGAGAGCGAACGGGCAAGCTGTAAATATTTGATCTTAAAAGGTGTCAAAATTTAAGTACTATTTCTAACACTGTGTATAAAAATTGTGAGTGGATATGTGGTCAGTGGCGTAACTACGGGGGGCATGGGGGTACTCCCCTCCATCAGCTGGCAACAAAAACCGGGGGAAAGGGAGAAAAAGAGGGAGAATGCATAAAAAACGTAATGGGTGAACGAAGAAATTATTGTATATTTTATCATGCTATATCATATAACATAAGAAAAAAAATCACAACTTTATGAAACATAATTTGCGTATGCCATTTAGGGCCTATGTGTTCATCATTCCTGGTGCTCGCATTGTAAGTTTAATGAGATACTAAAACATCCCGTTTTCAAGTCAGTATACACCAAATATATTTCCTCGCATTTCGAGTTATTATTGCTTTTATGTAGTGGCATATGCTACTTTTTCATGACAAGGCCTACTTAAGTAAATGGCCCCGGCCTTTAAGGTCTGAATATAAAACATTTCCAGTCCATGCTTACGTTCGCATTAGTGGATTGGTGAGATAATTATGTCTGCTCTTAATGATTTTAAAAAAAAAACAGTCAAAATTTCAATTTTTTTCTGGTCTGAATATCAAAAAATTTCAGCTCGCGCTCGCATCATTTAGTTAGCTAGTGAATTCCTACAAACAAGCCTTAGAATGCCCCTCTTCAGCTCTGAATTTCAAAAATTTTCAGCTCACGCTTCGAGCTCGCAATATTTGATAATGATGTTATGTTCATGAATAATATCGCTACAAAAAGTGCTTCATGTGTTTAGGGTGTAATTTCATCAAAATCAGCAAGTGCTTGGTGCTTGCGTTAAATGACTATGTTGAGAAATGTATGCTCTTCATGAATCCTAAAGAGTCCTTAAAATGTCCGTTTGGGGTCAATATATAGAGAAAAATTCAGCTCGCGCTTCGCGCTCGCAATCTTTGTTTAGTGAGACAGGTACATGATTACAACTAAAAGTTGCTTATAATGCCCCCTTTTAATGTCTGAATATAAAAAAATCAGTTCGCGCTTCGCACTCGGGTTAGTTGATGAGTTGAGATACATACATGCTGCAGTCCTTAATATGTCTCTATTAGGTCAGTATACCTGGCCCCAAGTGACTCAAAATTTTTGCTAGTGCCCCCCCCCCCACAATGCATCGACCCACGTACGGTACGCCACTGCATGTGGTCCATGCGAGCACGAACTGTGAGCTGGTATTTTTTTATTATTTTGATCTAGGACCGCGGGACATTCTATGGATATTTTGTCATCATAATAAAAATGATGAATATCTTCCTGTATCTTCTTCCTAAGCGCGAGATGAAACTTGTTGATATTACATTTTAAAAATACTCTTTAGTTATTAGGAATTCGTGAAAATGTCATTATCTTATATACTGAGAGCGTGAAATTTGTTGATGTTAAGCGAAAATTTTATATAATGACATGACAGATTTTTTTCAATTTTCCGAGTCTTCCCCCCACTTTATTTTATTCACTCGTCCTAATTCCTCCTCTATTTTCCTTATTCTTTTCCCCTCTTCTCTTTCTCTTTCCCTTTTCTTTTTTGTTTCTTTTCTTTTTTTGCTCCGCCAATTGAGGGGGGGGGGGCTGGAGTGTGGCCAAATGGAAATGACCTACATTTTGTCAGGGTAGTGAAACCCTTTTTTTTTCCTTGTCAAATTTCTCGGGACCAAAATGAAGGTCATTTTGAAGTGAATATTAGTCTCTTTTTTGTGTTTGCTTGTCAAATTTACACTAGAATCAGAACCCCTTGTAAAAATATTGTTCCCAGGACCTGCTCATGAGGAGTATATATTTATCTCACATAATGCGAGCGCCGGGGCGAGCGCGTAGCACGGGCTGAAAATTTATCATATTTAATTGAGCATTTTTTCGTTATGATCATGAATAGGATATCTCGCTGAAACAAAATGAAACTTCAACTTCGCGAGCAGAATAAAATGTGCATATTGACTTCAAAACGGGATATTTTTTAAGTCCCATTATTCTCTTGAGCAGTTTATTAGATGGCACCCATCAATGGCCATGTGAGCGATTTTTGTTTTGTTTCATATTGTGTCATGATTGTTTTTTTTCTTCAAATTATCCCCTTCCCTTTGTTTCATTCATGTTTCTTTCCTCCTCTTTCTACCTTTCCTCATCTTCCTCCCCCTTTTTTATTTTATTTTTTGTTTGTTTTCTACAATAAGTTTTCCTCAATTACTGTATAAGCTAATGGGGCTCCACGCGGAACCCAAGTACCCCCCCCCCCCACCAACATGGCTTAAGGAGGAGAGGGGGATCGATCGAGGAGGAGGAGGATGATATTATTATGTAATTGAAGAGGGGAGCACTTAGGATGAGGAGGAGGCCGGAAGAGAAGGATAAATTGAGGAGGAGGAGATGAAGCCGAAGAAGAGCCACTTCAAATCTTATCAACTGTTCTCCCAGCGATCCGTGCAGAAGGAGGAAAATAAGAAAGAGAATTAAAGAAAGATAAAAGAAAGGAAAAAAAAGCTTAAGAAAAGAAAAATCAGCCATATAGAGCCCCTCTCACTATAGCTGATCTCATATCCTATTGGGTCCCAAAACCCATCATGTCTTCTTATTTTTGGTTAAACTGTGTAATATGTCTCTTGTTAGATTGGTTTAAATAAACTTGAACTTTAAACTTGAACTTGACTAGGGGGCAGGGTGATGCCAGCCGCCCGTATGTATATCTCTAGATCGATGTACCGGTATATCGATCGCAGGATCTGCGCCATATGATTAGCAACCCGATCCATGCTTTTGTCACTGGGACTGAGGAAGGTTACGTCTTTATCTTCAAAACTCTTTCTGAGAAAGAATATAAGTTTCCCAAGCTTACAGCGACAATATCACCTTACGATGGCCTCCAATCGAAGACCAGAACATACAGCTCCTCCAGAATTGGTAATGATTTTGAAGAGAAACACAGGGTTAAGAGTAATTCGAAAAATATTTTAGGCACAGTCCCATACGCTAGGAATTATGTTTTTAAAAGTGAGTCGAGCTAGGATAGGAATAAGATTTTAGTTTATGCCCCTAGGGGTGTTTAACTGTTAGAACTTAGATGCCCTGACACTTTAGCAGATAAACACATGATCCTCCTCTTTGGATTTTCTCACAATTCATGCATTGAATTGTTAAAAATCATTGTGAATATTTTTTTGGTAATAATAATATTGTCTGACAATGTAACTAATGACCAATCCAATGTCATACTCATAATGACAATGTCTAAATCACTCACACTAATACGAGGTTAGTATCACTCTAGGCACCAAGGCTATTAATTCCTGTGTTAAAAAAGTGAGTGCACGCGAATTAAATGTTGGGCTTAAATTACTAGATCTTACCATGGAGCTCCATGACGAAATCTATTCTTAAATTAGACTCTAGACTAGTCTCTAGATATTAATAAATGGAAAAAATGTATAAATAGTACTCGCCTGGTCTTTTCTTGGGGTATTGAAGCCTTTTTGTCCAGAACTTGCTCAACTTTTGCGGCAAATTTTGTCGCCATAGGGTTGTGCACATTCTCGTTTAATACTGGTTGTCACGTGACACGGCAATGTCGTCAGGCTGTTTGGCCTGTATTCAAGGCGTTCTATCCGTTATGATTTTATATTGAATGAAGCAAATTCCATCAGGTATAGGCCCCTATCAAGTCAAAATCGATACAGGGATCGAGAGGGGGGGGGGGTGGAGCCAAAAATTTCCCAGTCACATGGTATGAAAATGATATTTTTTATGATTGTCCACGATCATTAGGGCAAACCCGTGTGTGGCAGTTCGGTAGCATGATGAGTAAAAAAAAATAAAAGAAAAGAAAGAAAGAGGGCCAATGTAGGCATACATGGCGCGTGGGAATAAAGTTGCTTTATATGTTCCAAGCAAGTGAAGCAAGCGAGAAAAAAACTTTTCGTGCAAATCTAAATTTGAGATAGATATCTTAACTTACACTTTTCCTTTTCTTTTCATTAATTCCCTTCATTTCTTTTTTATCTTGGTTGTAGAACTAATGTTGTAAATCGGATCAAAAATCAGATCGAAAATCGGATCGGCAGTTAAGCTTCTAAAATCGAAATCGAATCGAAAATCGAATCGGCGATGTTTAAAAACAAAGGAATACATCAAAATGTTGTTCGCGGTCGCGCGCATCTTCCTGACAAAGTCACAAAGACGAATGCATTATTGGAATGGAAGTCGCCAACATGCGCGATCGTTTGGAACATGTTTTAAAGCCAGGGGTTTTGAGGTGTTATTGCTTTAAAATAAACCGAGTGATTTTTATTAGAAAGATAAACGAAAGACGCATCTTCCGAGCAAAGGCGCAAAGGAAAATAAAATGAAAATATTTCTCATAGATCACAGGTTAATGAACGATCGGCGGGACATCTTTTAGAAGTATTTTTAGGTGCTAGCGATTTAGAATTATTGGAATGATCTCTTACGACGCATCATCTTAAAGTCGCAAGTGCAATTAAAATGTAGTAGAAGACGCAAGCACGCACGATGATTTGAAATATGTTATTTAAATGTTTTGGGTAGCTAGCGTTTTCAAATCAATTTGAAGTTCACGGCGGGGTCCGCTATCACCACGAGGTTGAAGAGAAGATGTCTATCATCATAAAGGAGACAAGAGAGTAGCGCAGTGAGCTCCGTCGGTAATACGACCTTTCAAAGTTCACGGCGGCATCCGCTATCACCACTAGATTGAAAATAAAATGTATATCATCATAAACGATGTAAGAGAGTAACACAATAAGCTCCGTCAATAGTACAGTCTTTAAAAGTTTATGGCGGGGTCCGCTATCACCACGAGGTTGAAGAGAAGATTTATATCATTATAAAGGGGGTAAGAGAGTAGCGCAGTGAGCTCCGTCGGTAATACGACCTTTCAAAGTTCACGGCGGCTTCCGCTATCACCACGAGGTTGAAAATAAAATGAATATCATCATAAACGATGTAAGAGAGTAACGCAATAAGCTCCGTCAATAGTACAGTCTTTAAAAGTTTATGGCGGGGTCCGCTATCACCACGAGGTTGAAGAGAAGATTTATATCGTTATAAAGGGGGTAAGAGAGTAGCGCAGTGAGCTCCGTCGGTAATACGACCTTTCAAAGTTCACGGCGGCATCCGCTATCACCACGAGGTTGAAAATAAAATGTATATCATCATAAACGATGTAAGAGAGTAACGCAGTGAGCTCCGTCGGTAATACGACCTTTCAAAGTTCACGGCGGCATTCGCTATCACCACGAGGTTGAAAATAAAATGAATATCATCATAAACGATGTAAGAGAGTAACGCAATAAGCTCCGTCAGTAGCACGATCTTTCAAAGTTGACGGCGGCATCCGCTATCACCACGAGGTTGAAAATAAAATGTATATCATCATAAACGATGTAAGAGAGTAGCGCAGTGAGCTCCGTCGGTAATACGACCTTTCAAAGTTCACGGCGGGGTCCGCTATCACCACGAGGTTGAAAATAAAATGTAAATCATCATAAACGATGTAAGAGAGTAACGCAATGAGCTCCGTCAGTAGTACGACCTTTCAAAGTTCACGGCGGCATCCGCTATCACCACGAGGTTGAAAATAAAATGTATATCATCATAAACGATGTAAGAGAGTAACTCAATAAGCTCCGTCAATAGTACAGTCTTTAAAAGTTTATGGCGGTGTCTGCTATCACCACGAGGTTGAAGAGAAGATTTATATCATAAACGATGTAAGAGAGTAACGCAATAAGCTCCGTCAGTAGCACGATCTTTAAAAGTTCCCGGCGGGGTCCGCTATCACCACGAGGTTGAAAATAAAATGTAAATCATCATAAACGATGTAAGAGAGTAACGCAATGAGCTCCGTCAGTAGTACGACCTTTCAAAGTTCACGGCGGCATCCGCTATCACCACGAGGTTGAAAATAAAATGTATATCATCATAAACGATGTAAGAGAGTAACGCAGTGAGCTCCGTCGGTAATACGACCTTTCAAAGTTCACGGCGGCATTCGCTATCACCACGAGGTTGAAAATAAAATGAATATCATCATAAACGATGTAAGAGAGTAACGCAATAAGCTCCGTCAGTAGCACGATCTTTCAAAGTTGACGGCGGCATCCGCTATCACCACGAGGTTGAAAATAAAATGTATATCATCATAAACGATGTAAGAGAGTAGCGCAGTGAGCTCCGTCGGTAATACGACCTTTCAAAGTTCACGGCGGGGTCCGCTATCACCACGAGGTTGAAAATAAAATGTAAATCATCATAAACGATGTAAGAGAGTAACGCAATGAGCTCCGTCAGTAGTACGACCTTTCAAAGTTCACGGCGGCATCCGCTATCACCACGAGGTTGAAAATAAAATGTATATCATCATAAACGATGTAAGAGAGTAACTCAATAAGCTCCGTCAATAGTACAGTCTTTAAAAGTTTATGGCGGTGTCTGCTATCACCACGAGGTTGAAGAGAAGATTTATATCATCATAAACGATGTAAGAGAGTAACGCAATAAGCTCCGTCAGTAGCACGATCTTTAAAAGTTCCCGGCGGGGTCCGCTATCACCACGAGGTTGAAAATAAAATGTAAATCATCATAAACGATGTAAGAGAGTAACGCAATGAGCTCCGTCAGTAGTACGACCTTTCAAAGTTCACGGCGGCATCCGCTATCACCACGAGGTTGAAAATAAAATGTATATCATCATAAACGATGTAAGAGAGTAACGCAATAAGCTCCGTCAATAGTACAGTCTTTAAAAGTTTATGGCGGGGTCCGCTATCACCACGAGGTTGAAGAGAAGATTTATATCGTTATAAAGGGGGTAAGAGAGTAGCGCAGTGAGCTCCGTCGGTAATACGACCTTTCAAAGTTCACGGCGGCATCCGCTATCACCACGAGGTTGAAAATAAAATGAATATCATCATAAACGATGTAAGAGAGTAACGCAATAAGCTCCGTCAGTAGCACGATCTTTCAAAGTTGACGGCGGCATCCGCTATCACCACGAGGTTGAAAATAAAATGTATATCATCATAAACGATGTAAGAGAGTAGCGCAGTGAGCTCCGTCGGTAATACGACCTTTCAAAGTTCACGGCGGGGTCCGCTATCACCACGAGGTTGAAAATAAAATGTAAATCATCATAAACGATGTAAGAGAGTAACGCAATGAGCTCCGTCAGTAGTACGACCTTTCAAAGTTCACGGCGGCATCCGCTATCACCACAAGGTTGAAAATAAAATGTATATCATCATAAACGATGTAAGAGAGTAACTCAATAAGCTCCGTCAATAGTACAGTCTTTAAAAGTTTATGGCGGTGTCTGCTATCACCACGAGGTTGAAGAGAAGATTTATATCATCATAAACGATGTAAGAGAGTAACGCAATAAGCTCCGTCAGTAGCACGATCTTTAAAAGTTCCCGGCGGGGTCCGCTATCACCACGAGGTTGAAAATAAAATGTAAATCATCATAAACGATGTAAGAGAGTAACGCAATGAGCTCCGTCAGTAGTACGACCTTTCAAAGTTCACGGCGGCATCCGCTATCACCACGAGGTTGAAAATAAAATGTATATCATCATAAACGATGTAAGAGAGTAACGCAATAAGCTCCGTCAATAGTACAGTCTTTAAAAGTTTATGGCGGGGTCCGCTATCACCACGAGGTTGAAGAGAAGATTTATATCGTTATAAAGGGGGTAAGAGAGTAGCGCAGTGAGCTCCGTCGGTAATACGACCTTTCAAAGTTCACGGCGGCATCCGCTATCACCACGAGGTTGAAAATAAAATGTATATCATCATAAACGATGTAAGAGAGTAACGCAGTGAGCTCCGTCGGTAATACGACCTTTCAAAGTTCACGGCGGCATTCGCTATCACCACGAGGTTGAAAATAAAATGAATATCATCATAAACGATGTAAGAGAGTAACGCAATAAGCTTCGTCAGTAGCACGATCTTTCAAAGTTGACGGCGGCATCCGCTATCACCACGAGGTTGAAAATAAAATGTATATCATCATAAACGATGTAAGAGAGTAGCGCAGTGAGCTCCGTCGGTAATACGACCTTTCAAAGTTCACGGCGGGGTCCGCTATCACCACGAGGTTGAAAATAAAATGTAAATCATCATAAACGATGTAAGAGAGTAACGCAATGAGCTCCGTCAGTAGTACGACCTTTCAAAGTTCACGGCGGCATCCGCTATCACCACGAGGTTGAAAATAAAATGTATATCATCATAAACGATGTAAGAGAGTAACTCAATAAGCTCTGTCAATAGTACAGTCTTTAAAAGTTTATGGCGGTGTCTGCTATCACCACGAGGTTGAAGAGAAGATTTATATCATCATAAACGATGTAAGAGAGTAACGCAATAAGCTCCGTCAGTAGCACGATCTTTAAAAGTTCACGGCGGGGTCCGCTATCACCACGAGGTTGAAAATAAAATGTAAATCATCATAAACGATGTAAGAGAGTAACGCAATGAGCTCCGTCAGTAGTACGACCTTTCAAAGTTCACGGCGGCATCCGCTATCACCACGAGGTTGAAAATAAAATGTATATCATCATAAACGATGTAAGAGAGTAGCGCAGTGAGCTCCGTCGGTAATACGACCTTTCAAAGTTCACGGCGGCATCCGCTATCACCACGAGGTTGAAAATAAAATGTATATCATCATAAACGATGTAAGAGAGTAACGCAATAAGCTCCGTCAGTAGCACGACCTTTCAAAGTTCACGGCGGCATCCGCTATCACCACGAGGTTGAAAATAAAATGTATATCATCATAAACGATGTAAGAGAGTAACGCAGTGAGCTCCGTCGGGAATACGACCTTTCAAAGTTCACGGCGGCATCCGCTATCACCATGAGTGGGAAGAGAAGATATCTTTCCTCTTAAACATCGCCATAGATAATACCGTGTCTTTCTCCCTGAATAATGCGACCTCTAAATAGCTAGCACCGCAAAAACAATCTTGAAATATGTTCTGAGCGATCACGCACTGTAACCAGATCTACGCCGATTTTTTATTTTCGATTTTTTCCTTCAGGGGGCATGATCGAAGATCGGCAAGTGATTGCCGATTGTGGTGAAATCGAGTGGAATCGGTTGCCGATTGCAAAATCGGTTACAAGCTTATGTAGAACTTTCGGGGGCCCCTGGGCCTAACCCTTCCATCGTGTACCCCCAGTGCAATATCAGCAGGTGGGTCTCGATAACTCTGGATATTTAGCAATTAGACCTATTTATAGAAAAACATAACGTTAATGTTTTGACCCCTTCCCCCCCAAAAAATGAAAAACAATTATAAACTAAGTTATATACATCCCCCTTTTCTCATTTCGCTTTTTATTTTCTCTATTCCCTCCTTATTTTTTTTTGGGGGGAGGGACCTTTTCGGGGGGCACCGCCCCTAGCTACGCGCCTACCAGATGAAGAGGCGAGCGAGCAAAACCTTTGTCACTTTTATTACAAATATCAATTTTGCAATAGATTTTGACATAACATTCGGAATTATTCTCGCATGCATTTTTCTTTCCTTTTGCTTTTTTATGGCCTTTTATTTCTCTTCCCTTTCTCTTTCTGTCTTTCTTTCTTTTCCTTCCTTCATTCCTTTTCTCTTATCCCGTTTTTTTTTGGGTGAAATCCACTGGACCGGGGATCAAGGGCCAGCCTGCATGCCCCCGGCGGTTTATGCCTCTGTCGTGGATGTAAGCTATATATACGCATGATCTTAATCTTCATTATGATTCAAACTATATAGAGGCGCATCCAAGATTTTCCAAATTAAGTAGGGGGGGGGGGCGGGGTGAAT
This sequence comes from Lytechinus pictus, assembly GCF_037042905.1. NCBI lineage: Eukaryota > Metazoa > Echinodermata > Echinoidea > Temnopleuroida > Toxopneustidae > Lytechinus > Lytechinus pictus. Next base: position 34,123,758 of record NC_087246.1, read on the forward strand.
TTTCTCAAGTAAAATTTGACAACTCCCAAAAAAGGTTCTTACTAAAAAAAAAAACCGGTCATTATATTGTCTCGCGTAAAGTTTGACAAGTAAAAAAAAAATGGGGGTCACTCAAAATGAAAGTCATTTTGTCCGCGTAATATTCGGCAAGCCCCCCCCCACACAAAAATAAGAAAAGGGAAAGTCATTTTGTCCACGTGATATTTGGCAACCCCCCCCCAAAAAAAAAAAAAAAAAAAAAAAAAAAAGAAGGTTTTAACTATAGCAATGATCGAAGGTCATTTTGTCTCGCGTAAAATTTGACAATTTTTTTATAAAGTTGTCACTAAAAAGAAGGTCATTTTTTCCACCATTGATTATATTTGGCAAGCCCCCAACCCCCACCCCCATAAAAAAGTTTGTCCCTAAAAGTGATGTATAGAAAGTCATATTGTTAATTTGTTCCCAGTAAAATTTTGAATTTGGCAATAAAAAAAAAAGGCCAAAAAGAGAAAAGAATATGAACGAAATATCCCCATTACAAATAATGCTGTACGTGATTCTCATGAGGGGGGGGGGGGCACATAACTAGTATTAACAACATATTTAATTCCAAAATGTTTACTATAAATCTCAAAAGGGGGAACGGGCAGAAATGCTCACCCCAACCCCCCCCCCTCCCCGCCACTGATTCCAATCAATAATGACTTTTCTCTGCAATACTAATGCTTTGAAATCAAGATACTGAAGATTGATACGCTTAACATAAATTATGAACGTCTGACAAAAAGATAACCAACCGATCACCTGACCGATCAGCTGACCAGTACGCGTATCACTTCGGAGTTGATCACTCGTCGCAGGTGTGTGGAACACTCACCGAAAATCAACAAAAAGGGCCTGAAATGTAAGTTTAACAATAATCTATTTTAATTTCAACTATTTTTAGAACTCACTCCATTAAATGCGACCAAATAAAAGTTATATCTTAACACTGCAACTTGTATTAATGCGTACATTTACCAAAGTCTTGGGTTGGAAATCAGAACAGCATTGTCCAACCCATAATTTGGGTAATGTCGCCTATGAGGTCCATACATGTTAATGTTTGGACCACATTGGTACTAGGAGTGGTTAGTATACATGTATACACTCACACTAATACGAGGTTAGTATATTATATACTAACCTCGTACAAGGGACCGTGTTTGACCCTGGATTTCGAAGTAGTTGGCAAACATAGCTTCATTGCTGAAGTAATATTTGCAGAAACTCCTTCTCGCTACCCACCGGGGCTCTTTCCGGTAAGTAGCAATACATAAAAAAATTACACATATGATTATGAAGTAATTTCATTACAAAAAGAGCAAATTTCGCTTACCTCGGCCTTGCAAGTGACTTCGTTTGTCTCTTCTACGGAAATACAAGGAAGCCCGTTGGTGGCGCTAATAAATTTCACAACCTTGATTCAGCTCCTCGGTAATTTTATCATATGACTGATATTCCTTCGCACGCGAGACGATATGAACCCATGGGTGTGTCTAAATCTGACTTTGTGGCTTTGTGCTATTTTTCATTGGCATGATTGGCAATAATCCAGCTCAGCTCAGTGGTCTTTTTGCTACATTCTTACCTAAATCTTTATATGAGATGAAAATATCTTTGTCTTAGACAGAAATCAAGATGGCGACGTAAACACGGCAAGTTTTCCCGTCTTCATATTTTTCTCGTTTTTTAAAAATGATTTCTTGTTTAAAAATGAAATCAATATCATAGAAATTTTGGAAATGAAGCTGTATCCCATTTACATGATGTAGGGCTAGATCTTTTAGAAGGAAAGTAGAAATCTTGGGGTGAAAGTTTCATTTTTTTCGCGGTACTTGGGTACACACACATGAATGGGATGTAATCCCTGGCTCCGTGGAGGGTAAGCATACGTTAGTAAATGATTTTTACTCTCTAGGAGCCTGGCTAAGTCAAACAGGGTGCGGCGGTCACTGGTCCGAATTTGTCCAGACCGACTGGTGCGCGGATAAAATAAAGAAATACTTAAGAATTATAGTGTCACCAAAGACTGATGATATCAATTTCTTTAAATGAGAAGTTCACCCTGACAAAAAGGTTATTGTAAAAATAGCAGAAAAACAATAATGAAAAAATATTGGTAAATATTTCAGGGAAATCCATCCACGATTAAAAAAGTTATTAGAATTTTAATTTTTTGACGTCATATGTGAGCAACTTCTCTATATGTCGTGTACTATTCAGATTCAGATTCATTAATTTATTGTCAATTGAAATTCACTTTGTTGGCATTACAAAATATACATACATTATTTACATTATACTGTACTTACATTATTCACATAGATTATACTGCACTTACATTATTTACATAGATTATACTGCACATTAATATACATTATGCACACCATAGATGTCATTATTTCAGTCATATTGTTACATTATTATATTACATGTATAATCACTAAAAAAAATCAATGATACATAATTTTCTCAAAAAATGGAAATGGTTTTTATTGCACCTTCATTATATCAAACAAATTATTTCATACCTGCTCCTGAAAGAAAAAAAATGAACCATTGAAAAATTGAAATTTATGCATTTTACATTACATAACATATGGGGCAGCTGCTCTTATACAAGTTATGCTAATTTATGCATAAATCATACCTTTTGCTCTAATTTGCTATTAAAAAATGGCTCATATAATGCCAATTTTCGGTATAAAATATTCTTTATATTACATGTATACCATTTCTAACAATTGTAAATGAAAAAAAAAACATTTTGAAAATCAATATCTTGTATGTTGTTTAAGGAATTCCTTTTGTATTTCCTTGTTTTTTACCTTGTGTTTTTCTTTGTTCTTTTCACTAGATTTATTGCAGAACTTTTTTTAAGCATGATTATGCTAAGAATTTACTTCAGTTGATAAAAGAAAAACTGTAAAAATAACCATATCTCTTGGAATGAGATAATAAAAATCAACTTTACATTGATTTGACTTTGTACACAAATTCATGTTTTGGAGCAATTTGTGGTCTGATATGCACTTATGTCAGGCCTGACTTGCGTAATGTTGCATAATTTTGCAACCGGGTACCTGAGTATCACAAATTAGGTCACCAAAGATGTGCAAGACTTAAAGGGGAAGTTCACCCTGAAGAAAAGATTGTTGTAAAATAGCAGCAAAAGTAATAAAAAATATTGCCGAAGGTTTGAGGAAAAACCGTTAAAGATTAAGAAAGTTATTAGAATTCAAAGTTCTGGATTTGTGACGTCATAAACGAGCAGCTGCCCCATATGTTATGTAATATAAAATGCATGAATTTTAAATTTTGTATGGTTCCCGATGACTTAATTTTGTTTCTATTCATGATCGGGTGTGAAATGATTTGTATATTGATATACGAAAGGGACAGTAAAAAACCATTTTCAATTTTCTGAGAAAATGAGATTTCATTAATTTTTACCATTCGCTATGTAGGAATGCTGCTCGCATATGACGTCACAAATCAAATAATTAAAATTCTAATAACTTTTTAATTCTTTGATGAATTTTTCTCAAACCTTCGGCAATATTTTTAATTATTTTTTCTGCTATTTAAAAACAAACCTTTTGTCAGGGTGAACTTCCCCTTTAAAAGTAAAACATTAATGTTTGATCAATACATCACTTTTTTCATTCAATTATACTCTCTTGAATTTAATGTATTTCAAATTTCTATACTTCTACAATTAACACTTGGGCTGTCATTTTATTGGATTCTGAAATTCTATTCAAAATACAGTACATGCCAAAAGTTTTGGGCCACCCTTAAATTTAAAAGATAATCATACATAATACTGCATTCTGCATATAATCATATGTTTAGATACTGAACGGGCTATGACAGCTAGGTTCATTACATCACAAAAGCATGTTTCCAACCAGTTTTGACTGCTCTTTTGTGAACCCCAGTCGGTTTTCAGAATATATTCAAATTTAAACTTTAAAGGTATGCATAAAATTTCAATTTAAACCAAAGGTTGTTTTTGACAACCTGAAAGTTTGTTCAAGGCTTGTTCTGACATAGCAAAAAAAATATATGCAAACTGGATACTAGTAGAAGATATTTGAAGGTTTACATGGTGGCATGAACAGTCGCTGAAGTGGTTTTTACGGTACACCATATATAAAGTCTTGGCAAGGAGAGATAAAAGTGGATAGAGGTAGAAGAGAACTAGAGAGGCGAGAAAGTGGAGGTTAGAAAGTAGAGTGAGTATGTTTTGGAAATTAGTGTAGTCTTAAAGAGGACCGTAAACCAGAAATAGTGCCAAGCTTGAGCGGTAGGCAGGATGAGAGGCTTGAGTAGAAGGCTTGTTGAATTGGAGGGGTGAGAGAGGATTGAGTAGATGAGAGAAGGCTGGCTTGAGTTGGCGAGTTGAGTTGTAGAGCAGGAGAGAAGACTTGACGTTTGAGGCAGGTTGACTGTCCGATTGACAGGTTAACATGTATGATGTGTTGCTATGTCAGACCAGCCTTGGTCAAGCTTTCAGGTTGTCAAAAAACAACCTTTGCTTTAAATATATTCAAATTTTATGCATACCTTTGAAGTTTAAATTTGAATATATTATGAAAACCGACTAGGGCTCACAGAACTGCACTCAAAACCGGTTGGAAACATGCTTGTGTGATGTTTTGAACCTAGCTGGCATAGCCTATTCAGTATCAATACATTTGATTATATGCAGAATGCAGTGTTACGTATGATTATCTTCTAAATCTGAGGATGGACCCAAACTTTTGGCCTGTACTGTTATTGTTTAGATTGTCACCACTAATACTGGCTTGTTTATGTTTAAAGGTCAAGTCCACCTCAGAAAAATGTTGATTTGAATAAAAAGAGAAAAATTCAACAAGCACAATGCTGAAAATTTCATCAAAATCTGATGTAAAATAAGAAAGTTATGACATTTCAAAGTTTCGCTCTTTTTTAACAAAATAGTTATATGAACGAGCCAGTTACATCCAAATGAGAGAGTCGATGATGTCACTCACTCACTATTTCTTTTGTTTTTTATAAGCCTGAGTCATATCGATTATTTTGAAAACCGATGTTTGACAGCTTTAATTCGATCGAACATCGATGCATCGAAATTTGAAGGCGGGGAAAATCAAGTCATTTTTTTGGCTCCGGCCGGCCGTCGATGCATGCGCTATGCATGCACTATACATGCACTGACTGTCTGCGCTGGCCGGGTGAGCGTTGCAAAAGCAGATGACAGAGCAAAGTTCGTATGTATTTTCCATGATCACAAAACACAAAAAAGGCCGGGGAGCAATGCAGAATTCTTCCCAAAATATCTTCAACAATGATATTTGCAGATGATAACATATAAGTTTAAAATGAAACAATATTAAAGACATGAATCACGCAGAGTCGATCCGAATGATTTTCGGTCAACACGCATTCGCAGTCCAGACTCGCCCACACCACCCCTTCCGCAGCCAGCCCCGTACACTCACTCTCCCGAAACGACAGGCGTGCTTGCCAGCGCCATCTAACAAGTGCAAACAGCGGGGAGAGCGCTGTAACTTGCCTGAGATTGTGTAGTTGGATCCAAAATTAGCTCCAAATAAATTGATGGGAATAAATACGTAATTTTATCTGGATGGTCATTTGAATTGGTATTCAATGCTGATATAACGATTGTGAGGAAAGATTGTGGAATATGAGTTCTGGCGATGTTCGAGACTTTATAATCCTGATAATGATAATCCATTTTTTTAGACACAAGCGCTTGTGATCGAAATAAATACGAATGTCTCGGATCGATCTCTAAATTCATATAAATTATTATTGGATGTTAAATAATTACGATTTAATAAGATTTTATGGCCATACTAAAAATATTGACGACGTCAGCAAAGTATGTTGTGTTCATATGGAAGAATTCATTAATAGTATTATACTGGCATTATTTTTATTTTTTATTCCATCTCTGGACGTCTCTGAGCTCCAAGAAAAGAAGCACAATGCGCATGCGCATTCGATGACGTCTGACATATTTTCCATTCATGAAATCAGAGCCCAAAGTTGGGCACAAACGAGCTTCAAATTGATGGGAAAAAAATATCAAACATAATTTTTCTCTGTTTTGTCATGTAAAATATTATTATATGGTGATATTACGATCTTCAAAAGAGTTTCTACATGTTGACAATGTTCGATAATCAATCCTGACGTGATAATTATTTTTTTAGGCAAGTGCACTCACTCAAGTCGATCGTCATGTGATGTCCGCCATTTAAAATTGAAACGAAATACAAACGTTTCACATCAAGCTCTAAATTCATATTAATGATTATCATATGCAAATTATTGTTAAATATTACAATTAAATCATGTTCTATGGTCATGATATTAATATTGTTCATGAAAGCAAGATTTACTTTACGTTGATCGCGTCAATTTTCCGGCCATTTTCTGATTTGATTAAAGCACAGTACTGCGCATGCACGATCAATGGCGACTTCCATTCATAAATTCATCGTGCATAAATTATCTCGGCACGAGCAGGCGAGCCGGGCAGACGAGTAAGACTCGAACTATGATCAAAATAAACTTCAAATTAATGGTGAATAGGCATCATAATTACACAATCGGTTTCATTTTGGGGGCAATATAAATGAAGTAAGTAGTAGTCAAGTTGGATATTACTGTTTATTTTGATGTTTGATTGTGTGAACCAAACGAATCGGCCGGCCGACATATATTTTTTTTTTTTTTCGATGCACCGATTTTGCAAAATCTGCACCGGCGTTCGATGACATCGATCGAACACCGATTTTAAAATCGATTCGACTCAGGCTTAGTTTTTTATTGTTTGAATTATAAAATATTTCAATTTTTACGAATTTGATGATTAGGACCTCCTTGCCTGAAGCACAAAATGTTAAAATAATGGAATTCCACGTGTTCAGGGAGGAATGAAACTTCATTTCACATGACAATGACGAGAAAATCAAAATATTTCATATTTCATATAATAAAATACAAAAGAAATAGTGAGTGAGTGATGTCATCAGTTCCCTCATTTGCATACTGACCGAGATGTGCATATAACTGTTTTGTGAAATGAAGCGAAACTTTAAAATGTCATAACTTTCTTATTTTACATCCGATTTTGATGAAATTTTCAGTGTTTTGCTTGTTGAATTTTTCTCTTTTTATTCAAATCAAGTTTTTGTTGGGGTGGACTTGTCCTTTAAGAAGTTCAGTGTTTTAAACTGAAGTTATTAATATGATGAATGGTTACTGTGGTTTATGGCTTCAATTATTTGTCACAACTCTGTTATATACAATGATTATGTCATATCTTTTTTATTTGTTTATATTCCAGTTTTATAATGATGATGAAGCAAGGAAATACACATCTAAGTAAGTATATTCACTGCTTAATCAGATAGAGAAGTTATGCTAAGTTTTACTTCACTTGTTCACACAACACTGAAGAAAATAGTGAAGCTGTTGATAAAACCTTTCTCCAGTCATCCTGTGTACAAGAGATTTGCACAAAGTGTGTTGCTTCATGTACATTTTTCATCCCTTATTTTCTGAGGATAAGTATTGTTGTTGGTGTATAATGAAAACATGTTCTTTCACCAAGTCTCTTTTTTTTAAAAGCTTCCGCCGACCGTATGTGGTTGTGGAGGCGTAGTGTTTTTGGGTCGCCTGTCTGCCCCCTTTTGTTCTCTTGATAACTCACTGTTTGACGTACTGACTTCATATTTGGATCATACATTTGGGACTGACGATGAACTGCTTTGTTTTGGGGGTATGGAGGTGAGATGTTTAAGGTCTCGGAGGTCATTGTACACCTTAAAATGCATTGCACTGTTCATTTAATGACTCAAGAACCCGTTGACCGATCAACTTCATACTTTTTATCTCCTTTAATTCTATAGTTCAAGAATGATAGAGATTCAAATGACCATGTCTGAGAGAGCAATAGAACTCCTGTCTCTTCCCGAAGACACTCCTTCCTTCATTTTGGATATTGGGTAAGTTCCAATTGTTTAGACACCTCACCGAAAGTCCGTGCATGGTCATTCAGCATGAATCCTGTCATAAAGGCACTTTTCGGCTTTCAAGTGGGCTTACCGGCCTTTCATGCATTTGTTTTTGTCAATGTTGAAATATGAGGATTATCATTGACAGGGTTCCCAGCCCATCAGGGAAATGAGGGAAAATTATTTTACTTTTTTCCAGTCAGGGAAAAATCGGAATTTGATAAAAATACCTCAAATCAGGGAAAAATGCCTCAAATGAGGGAAAAATAAGGGAATTTTTTTGATCGGCCCAAAAGGAGAGAGCACGGTAGTCAGTCAGACTCTTATATTTTGTTGCATATCAAAACAACATCCATTGATTGACTGGTTATTGTGATTATGGGGTATGGTGGATGGCTTGATGGGGGAGAAGGGAGGCCATTATATGCCTGTGTAATAGCACTAATTAGTTTTACATGTACATTATTGTTTTTATACTGAAAATACATGTAATTCACTGCAACAACTTCGAAAACATGCGAAATTGGGAACGGGTTTAAATAATTATCAGGGAATTTTCAAACTTTATCAGAGAAAAATCCGAATTTTTTTTCTTGAAAAGCTGGGAACCCTGATTGAAACATTGTTTTGTTTTTGAAAAAACTATGAAGATTAACAATGAAACACATTTTGCGGGATTCCTGCTTGAAAGTCTAGCTCTCAATCTTGGTACATTGTCTCATTCTGCAACCAGTCAAATTCATTTAGTCTCACAGGAGACTATGGTATAACAGGCATTCTATGTAGTACTAGCTAAGATTTTGAGACGTTCATTTAATTTTTTTAGCAACCCCAGGCCCTGTAACATAGAGCTTCGTGATTGATCTTGTGTCAGATTTTGATGATTGATCATACACAATGATCAATGCAATCAATCATGGAAACCAGCCCCACGATCAATCGCTATGCTTTATGTTACCGGGCCCAGGGTCCCGTCTTACAAAGAGTTACGATTGATCTGATCAATCACAACTATGGACGGCCAGCAATGTCAACATGTATTATGCATGTTTGTTAAATAGAATTTTCTATTCATGCATTTGTTGTTTTCTTAAAAATTTACTGTGCTTCTCTTTGTTTACAAAGGACATTGTGCAAATATTCTGTAGATAAAATTATGGTATAGATGGATTTCCATAGAGTTACGTTTGATTGGATCAATTGTAACTCTTTGTAAGATGGGCCTTACAAAGAGTTGCGATTGATCCAATCAATCAGAACTATGGAAAGCCAGCAAAGTCAGAACTTCAGAATTAAATATTTACCTGATAATGTGTTTTAGTGAACAATCACATTTTGTTTGAAAGAATATGTATATGTTTGGGTTATAATAATTACACCACTTTCCTACTAAACTCCCATACAGTATTATAGTCTAATAATTATTTCCCAGGCTGTATAGTTGACACTTGTTTTATTTTCTCTCGACTCAATTTTTTTTTCCACCTTTGTAGTTGTGGTTCTGGTTTGAGTGGGGAAGCTCTGACAGAGCAAGGTCATCACTGGGTAGGAATGGATATCAGTTCAAGCATGTTAGGTAAGTTTGAATCTCTGTGCAGTTAATACAGGAACTGGTTATTTGTTATCTGTGTTCACTTCAGTTGAGGTTTCATAACCCAAAGTCAAAGCGGCACTTCACGCAGGAATCCTTTGCATCTCCTTTCTTGCTAATGACCACATTCGTCATCTAGACAATGCAATGGGGACTGTGGGGGTCGTCGCTGTGAAAGATGCATAGTGCCTATGAGGTGGGAGCCAAAGACATATCTCTTCCATAGCAGCTTTCTTGCATTCTCCATTGTTTTGTTTATGATGAACGTTAGGATTAGTCCTGAAAAGACGTTTGCAAGATTCCAATAAGAAAGATGCGGCTCTCACTTTTGGTAAGGTGCTTTGATTTAATTTCTGTTTGAGAACGTAAAAGCACATCCAGTGTAATAGTCTAGATAATAATCATGCATTTTTTAAAAGTAAATGTGAATAAAAAAACCCAGTCAATCAAACAATAGTAGCTTTTAGTGATTATTATTAGTTTGTACAAGAACTACTGCTGATGGGTGTTTCATAAAGCTGTTCGTAAGTTAAAGGACAAGTCCACCCCAACAAAAAGTTAATTAAAATAAAAAGAGAAAAATCCAACAAGCATAACACTGAAAATTTCATCAAAATCGGATGTAAAATAAGAAAGTTATGACATTTTCGCTTAATTTCACAAAACAGTTAAATGCACATCCCGGTCGGTATGTATATGAGGGAAGTGATGACATCACTCACTCACTATTTTGTATTCTATAATATGAAATATTCTAATTCTCTCCTCACTATCCTGTGAAACAAAGTTTTATTTTTCCCTGAACATGTGGAATTACCATTGTTTAATATTTTGGTTCAGTCAAGTTTGTCCTTATTGTCAAATCTGTAAAAATTGTAATATTATATAATTCAAACAATAAAAATCAAAAGAAATAGTGAATGAGTGACCTCATCGATTCTCTCATTTGCATGTGACTAAATTGTGAATTTAACTATTTTGTGAAAAATAAGCAAAATTTAAAAATGTCATAACGTTCTTATTTTACATCCGATTTTGATAAAATTTTCAGCATTATGCTTGTCTGATTTTTTTTATTGATTTAAATCAACATTTTTCTGAGGTGGACTTGACCTTTAAGAGCGACTTTAAGAACGACTGGTGATCCTTTCTTGAGGTAAATGGTATATACACCAAAACGTTCATTGGGGATGATTTAGCGAGTAAGAAAGGATCACCAGTCGTTCTGAAAGTCGCTCTTAACTTACAAACAGCTTTATGAAACGGCCCCCATGGACCCTGAACTTTCTTTTTTTTGTGTTGATAGTTGTTTTTCTGCTCACCTCCCCCCCCCAAAAAAAAAAAAAGTTGATATGGGTGTTGCTCATCACCAAACAACTCATTTTTCATGAAGTACATTTCTATCTATTACTCTGCAACTTCATAAAGTATGTACAGTATGTCAGACCCCCTATATGTGGGACCCTCCTAAAATAATTTTTTTTTTTTTTTTCATTTTGCCTCCGACGAAGATTCTGCTAGGATCGAAAGCTTAGGCCCCTTTTTGACTTTCTAAAATAATTTGTCACTGTTCATTAGTTCATAATTATCTTAATCTGAAAATTCCATCTGGTTTATGAGTATCTTTCTTCCACCCCTGTATTATACAGTATGTATGCCTGCATATGGAGCTAGCCTGTTTAAAAATGAAATAAAGAAAACTATAAATAAATAGTTTGTATGAAATGTTGTAAAGCTCCGATATTATCATGGCTTGAGCAGTTTAGGAAGTGAAGTAAAAAAAAAAAAAGAGAAAAGAAAATTGGGGTGAATTATTTTATGGATTTGTCCTACTGCCTTTGACAATGTCAGTTTATTTTACAGTGTATATACATCTTTCTTTTTCAGATATAGCTATAGAGAGAGAAGTCGATGGTGATGTTTGTCTGGCAGATATGGGTCAAGGCATCTTCTTCAAACCAGGGACATTTGATGGTGCAATTAGGTCAGTATTTATACTTACAGAAACCAGCTGTATTGTGGAAAAATTCCTATTGGGAAATCTTGAGCAATAAACAAATGAACGCCCCAAAAACCAACAACAGCAAAACAATCACATTTTCTAATGGCTACAAAACAACAATAAATTAAAAGGGAGATTTTTGGACTACAAAATGGCAAGCCTAGTTTCTCTACCAAGACTTCTCCAAAAACAGGAGAGAAAAGAGAAGACAAACAGCCTGAAAAAAGGCGATTGACAAAAGAGGGCTTGCTCACTGTGATTGAATGGCTTTGAGGAATATATGTGGTTTGTTGTAAATACTATTGGACAATGCACCATATTAGCGGTACATTCTGGTCTGCAATATACATGTAAATCTGTCAATGATTAATTACAATAATTTACTTGACCAATAGAGCAAGAAATTCGAAATAAGAATTTGATGTAAGGATCACATCATCACAGAGCTCTTCTGATGTTTCATGTATAAAGTTTAGTTATTTTTTGCTATTGAAAGTTAAATCAATAATTTCAACTGTATGCTTACAAAACATAAGTTTAAATTGAATTTTCAACCTTTATCATTATATCCACATTATGCAAAGTTGTGATAAAAACATAAAGAACCCAATTACATGTTTTTTTTTTAAATATAAAATTGTGTTGGAACAAAATGGTTTAGATCAGTTTAAAATGTTTCAAAACGCATTTTGAAATCAAATGCTTCTATTGTACCAAAACTGTATTAATGTAAATAATTCTTTCTTCCATCTCCAGTATATCAGCTCTTCAGTGGCTTTGCAATGCGGACAAAAAGTCACATCACCCTCCGAAAAGGTTATACAAATTCTTCTCGACCCTCTATGGAGCTCTGGTAAGAAATCTTGCTTTCTTTTTCTATGCCCTTGTGGTAAACTGCTGATTGGCCTACATCCACTTTGTTTTCTTCCTGTTAGCTCTCATCCCACATGGTCTTATCATTTTTCATCTTCAACCAGTTGTCTACTATCATTTTTTCTATTTGCCATTTAGCCAATTTACCATTTTGTCTAAATTTCCAGATTTCCCTGATATCCCCTCTTGGTCTATCATGAATTAGTCTATATGGTTAGAATGGATTTGATTTATTGTTTTCTTCTGCATACATGTTTCATTACAAAACAAACATGATATATTGATTACAGGGGGGTTTCATGAATCTTAGAGAAAAAAAATGGACTAAAAATGTCATTCATAGTAAATATGATCTTCTACCAAATTTATATAACATACACAATTTGCAAAAGGATTGTCATCATAAGCAGTTTGCTTGAAAGAAAAATGACATCCCATAATTAAAACTCATTGAATTAATCATATACCTATACAGCAGAATGGATGAACTGTTTACGAACCAAATTTTTTATTAGACAAAGTTTGAAAAAAAAGTATATGAAGTGGAAATTAGACCAACTGGGTATAAGGCAATTTAAATTTAGACAAAGTTGGTATTAGACCAAGTTCAGTGTAGATCAAATGGCATTTAGACCAAATGGTCTATTTTCTCCAACCAAGATACTCCTGGGGAACATTTCATGAAAGGACTTGTCAGACGTTTTCTCTGACGTGTCCTGTTTTATCCGACAATTACTATAGTAACTATGCTTCTCAGCCAATCAGAATCGAGGAAAGATGTCACATCTAACTTTTTTGACAAAAATGTTGATGAAGCGCTCCCCTGGAAACCAGCAGGAGTATCTTGTTCAGAGGAAGGTCGGAGTAACTCTGTCCAGACAGGCACTGCTCCAACCTTTCCTCCGACTGGGCTTCCTCCAACCCTTCCTCCATCTAGTACAGCCTTTGTCTTAGTCTGGATAAACCAATATCTTTGGAATTTTAATCCATGCATGATAAAATTGTACTTTGACCAGGGTCCCACATCTGAACAAGGCTATTATAGAGTAACTTGACAATACTCCTTTTAAAATTTGCATGTACCCTGGAAACTTTTGAATAGACTTCCTGTCTATTCATACATATCCCAGTGTAGTTCTGAATAGACTGTCACTATATTCTTAGTACCCTGGGTACTTCTGAATAGACTTCCTCTCTCTTCATACTGTGATGTCCTTATTGTTGTATGGAAGTATAACTTTGTATCATTCTTTATTATATGCAAAGCTGTACGAGCTATTAGAATTGAAAGGAATGAGTAGAAGAACTTCTTAATTTTCTCCACTAAGGGGCAAGTTATGCACATTATGTACAGTATGTTTTAAAAAAATGTAGAAAGCTGGTGTGGAATAAGAAAGAAAATGTTGACAGAATTATACTGCAATCTTCCTAGTCAATCAGTATGTAAGCAGTTAAAAAGCTCAATTTTCCTTGAAAAATCTTAATGGAAGTAGTATTGGCAAAGGAGTGTATTAGATGCTGGATGTGAACATGTAATGCGATGCACGCATGAATAAAGGCATTGTGTACACTAATTGTTTGTGCGTACAATAGACTTAAATTTGTTGCGTGTACATTTTTAATGAAATGTGACTCGATCAAAGTTTGCAGCTCGATATATGCTCTGTGTATGGAACAGAGTCAAGGGACATAAATGATGAGTGACCTACCAAAGGGCACTTGCGCACAGCACACTGACTGGCTTTCGAACCCAGGTTGTGAGACCAATGTTTGAGCAACTGAACTATTGTGCCACTTATCAGTTGTTTTTTTTCCTGAATATAAGCAATCATGAATATGACAAGAAAAAGAAAACATGTATAATGATTCTATTTCCAGTGCAGTACTTTGGACTCTTCCTTTATAAAAGCTTTTTAACTGATGTTTATAATCATTACACTCCCTAAATAGGCAACATAATGAATCATATTTTTTATTTTTCAAACTGTGTTTGAATTTGTCATTGTTGCCAGTTTAAGGAAGGAGTGGAAGCAAGTAATCCAAACCTTAGTTTGATGTGTTTCTATGGGTTAATATTTGAATTTTTATGGGTTCGTGATGTTTATTTTGACCTTATTATTTTCCGTTGCAGAGGAGAGGTAGTAAAGCAGTCTTCCAATTTTATCCAGAGAACCCCAGTCAGCTGGAGTTGATCACATCACAGGCAATGAGGGCAGGCTTCACAGGAGGACTGGTGGTAGATTTTCCCAACAGCACAAGAGCAAAAAAGTAATAATATTCATCCTAGTAACCTGATTCATTACCCATCAAAGTTTTTAAAGTACTTGTGGAAATTGCATCTGATCCAATTGCATATTTTCTTTAGATGCGCAAATGACCTTAGATGTGCACTTATTTATGCTTATTTTATTTTTTCTCTCCTGATATAACTAATGGGGGGGGGGGGGGTGCAGGTGAACAACTTCTCTGGGGTTTCCCCCTACTCTTAAATACAAAGAGTGCAGAGGGTTCTTTAAGTGCAGGGCTTCCTTTTAACATCATATCCGAGGGATGGAGTGTTTTCCAATGTAACATAGCCTGCATTCATGGAGCATGGGAGGGACACATTTACACACAATGCAGGCTTCAGTCATTTGCACGGGGTAGACTTGAACCCACATCCTTTGGTTCGACAGGCATACACTGACCAAGCTAACTATTTCCCTTTCGTGAATGATGGGCCATATAATGTTTTTAATTATTTTGTGTCTGTATTTTTTTCAGGATGTTCTTATGTTTATTTGCTGGAGTTAGTAATCCAACGCTGCCCAAGGTATGTATTATATCACATCCACATAAACATAGTGAAAGACAAACTCATTGTAATATAAATATGATATAAATATCATTGTAATATACCACTTTGTACTTGTCATGTGCACTGTTCCTCTTATAATACCAGCAACATTTGGTACCGGTACAATAAATGTCTAGATTTTATATGACTGCTCTTAAAGTTAAAGTTCTAAGCAGTTACTTTTCCAGTGAACTCAACTGTTCGATATTGAATTGTATCTATATGCATGTTCCTTTCATGTCCCCTACATGTAGCTTTTTCTTACTTAATACTTTTCCTATACTTTTAGCGCATAGGACATGCAATTTGCTATGTGTATGTGTGATGCACTATAAAAGAACCAAGTAATACTATATTATTACTTGATTGACCTATTATTGAAACTAGTGTACAAGTCTTTTCAAGAAGAAGAACAAGAAGGAGGAGAAGGAAGGGGGGGGGGAGAGAGAGGATCTAAGAAGGAAGGAAGGATGAGAAGATCCATAACGAGTGGAGGTGTAAAATGAGGGAAAGAAAATGAGGGGAAAGAAGGCGGATGAGAAGTTGGAGAAGATAGTGGAAGGAGAGGGAACAGAAGTGGGATAGTGATGATGATGCTATTAACAATTATGATGGTGATGATGTTATGTTATGATGACGATGACTGATAAAGATTGTTATGATGAATCTGTCTTTGTTCTAAAGGCTCTTGGTACAGGTAACGACAGAGGTGTCCCTACCCAGGCATCCTTCACAGATTCTCGTATGCGGTATAGAAACATGAAGGGAAAGAGTGTAAAGAAGAGTAGAGAATGGATCAAGGAGAAGAAAGAACGAAGGAGGCGACAAGGAAAAGGGTCAGTTTTTGCTAATCGGTGTCATCCTGAATATGAATCTTCAATTCCTTTAGTTCCAATATTTATTTCTGGCTTTCCTTATTTTTTTTCATGGCTGTACGCAAATTTTTTACATACATACAATTTTTCGAAAAAGGTGATAGAGAGCGAAGTGACCGAGCTTGTCATTTGGGCGCTTTTGCATTTTCAAACAGAAATTGAAGGATTGCGTGCTTACTTTTAATGAGTTTTGTGAAAAGTTTCAGTAAAAGAAATTTAAGTATTTAAAAGTTCTGGGAGGGGGGCAACTGTTGCTCATTTTTATTGATTATTGAATTAATTTGTTTATTTTCTTTAGTTTTTTTATTCATTTATCTATTCATTCACTTATTTATTTATCATTTATTAATTCATTCATTCATTAATTCATCCATTCATTCATTTATTCATTTTTTTTTGTGGGGGTGGTGCATGCAAGTTTGGCTTATCTATCAGATCAATTGTCTATAATTGTAGGATATTTGCATGTGATGATAGAAAAAAGAAGGATCCTTTCACCCCCCAAAAATATTTTTAAGGTATTTCAATTAAAATTTGTTTTGAATTATTCTTCCACCTTCATGTCCAACATATCTCCTCAAAGCAATTCTATATTTGGACATGACACTGAGCTTTCTCATTGACAGCCATTAAATCATCTTGGCTGCTCTGATATTTAATGTGTAGTGATTTTATTTTCAAATCATAGCAGTGTAGACCACTTTCAATTACAGTCTGTTCTTGCAACAACTTTCTCCATCCCTTTAATTATTATTTACTCAGCACTCTTTGCATACATTTAATCAAATATTGTAATCTAGAATCACAAATATGAATTACAAATCAAATTGCAAACAGAAAACCTGGGGGGGTGTTTCACAAAGATTTAAATCTGACTTACAGTCGCACTTAAACGCTGATGGCTACATGATGTGTAACACGCAATCTTATTGATCAATACACAGTTGTGTGCGTCCTCTTAGTATGATCTGACCAATGCAGTCATGCCTTTAATACCGCATGCAACTAGACATATAAGTGCGACTCTAATATCCCCATCTCACTAGATGGCGATTCCACTGCGATCGTCAAAAATCGACAAAGCGTGGTATAACGTAGCTTGATCGTGCCTTGATCTTTTCAATCTTCTCCGTCGTACCTTGATCTTTTCTGAAGCGGCAAGGATCGCCACCATCTTTATGGTCGCCACAAAATTTTGAACATGTTCAAAACTTACGTAGCGAGATCGCGGAGGTGCTAAAGCGCATCACAATCGAGTCATGAGCGTATTACAAACGACATATTCGTAGCTGTAACGGAGCCCCAACGCATAAAGCGTATATAAGCGCATTAAAAGCGGCACCGATCGCCCGTGGTTTTCAGGCCCGTTCCCAAGACAATTCTGCTACGCTGCTTCCGTTTACAAGGCGACTGCCTTGCGCTCGACACGCTTCACACAGCTTTCACCACGACGCTTCCTTCTTTGGGTGGCATGTGGCACACGTTCTCAGCCCGCTACAGGCGTTCACGTTGCGCTTTTGCTGCGCCGCTGATGACTGGGCAGCGATTGCGCAACAACCGTCCGTGCTGCTATAAAACGACGTGCCGATGGTGGCGGATTATCATATTTGCAACAGATTACGAGGCGATACCACGGCGTTTTCAAACTACCTCCCAGAAAAAGGACCAGAAAAGGGAAAGCTGCCCAAGCTACCCCTCTTAGGCCGGCGGTTGAAGAGGAAGATCAAGGGGTTATGGTGGTGGTAGAGGGGGTACAGGAGGAGGATGAAAATCTTACTTCTGAGCCAGCTGGAAAGAGAAAAAAGACGCTCACATGTCTTGATGACGAAATGGGTTACCTCTGCAGAAATAAATAAATTGATTATGTTTTGAAAATAAATTGAATTCTAACCACAGTGACAGTATACAACATCAAATTTTGTTAATGATCCGATCACTAATGTATTGATTGGGAAAGGCAATCTTTAGGGAGATTCTGGCATTGTGCCCCCCTCCCCCTCTCTTTTTATGAGTGCTCTCACATCAGTAGACTACTTCTTGTCAGCAAATTTGGAAGGAATTTACCAAATATTTTTGAGTGACAAACTTTGTGGAAAAAAATAAACAGAATATCAAAGATTTTTATGCTCTTTTATGAAATTCTGGATGCATCCCTCATATTAACTCTTAGGCTCATCGACATCTTTTGAATGAAATTTTAAAAATATTGTATATTATGACTTAGGTGACAGCCAGGATCGGACCCTGTATCTTTTTGGCCTCCTCCTACTCCTGTCCTCGCATTCAACTTTTAACTGATGTTCTTTTAGAATGCCAAGATGTATAAGTCCAACCAAATTCTGGACATCCATGTTGGTCGGAGGTTGGCAATCGACTGAAAAATGTGTCATGTGCCGCGATTAGTATGCCGATTGCTTGAAATCGTTTCAAGAGCCCATCATGAACGTAACATAATCGCTTCATTCGTAGCACCACCGTACCGAGGTCCTAATTAGCGTATGAGCCTCGTTGTACGATCGCTTTGATCGCAGAAGCGGCGCATCACATCTGCCTCGAATCGTCGCAAGAAAGTGGCATCGTCGTACTTTCAGCGTATTACCATCGCCTTCAGCGCAGGTCGGTCGCATAGAAGTTGCAGTGCAATCGTCTCGCAGGCTAAAAATAGAATTCGAGGAAGATTCTGCTACGATTTGCGGGATTTACACAGATCGCCATGGTCGCCACGATCGCCTTCCTAGTGAGATGGGGGTATTAGTCATACTTAAAATCTTTGTGAAACACCCCCAGGTCTCTGGGCTAATGCAAACTTTTTTTAACTAAACTTTTTGAAAACTGGAATAACCGTGTTTCTAGGGTAAAGTGTGTTGATTGAGTGCTGTACGAGTCATCATAGTCACTTGTCACAAATTTCTTCTTTCTTCTTGATATAATCTTTGCAGAGAGGTGAGGCCAGACTCCAAGTATACAGGAAGGAAACGATCAGGAAAAGCCTTCTGAGATTGCCAATTTGAGGACTTACTCCCGAGTTTGCCACTTTGAGGAATGATCTCTTTCACAGCTGCATTCAGAAATAGCATGCTTACAGACAGTGCTTTTTATCATGATGAGAGTTCAAGGATGAACTGATGGAATATTTTAAAGTGGAGAAATTTTGCGGATATTCTCCGGAGGCATTTGCTTACGTTTATCAAGGACTCTTTCATCAGTGTGTACAGGAATACCATTCTTGCAGATGATGCTATTCTTCTAGATCTTGATATGGAGGAACTATTAAGGGGAGATGTTTTGTGGATGTTCTCCAGAAATACTGTCTCAAGTTAATCCAGGAATTCTCTCTTTAAACTGCATACAGAAACTGCACCTTTATAGAAAATGTTTAATCAGAGATCAAGGTATTGGTGAGCTGAAGGGGAGATATTCTGTGGATATGCTTCAGCGATGCATTTCCATTAGTCCTGAAGTCTATTTGGTTTTGAAAAAAGTAGGCAACTTTTATGAGAGAAACATATCAATGAAGGGTTGATGAAAACTCTTCACAAGATTAACAGAGAACTTGATGGATTTTCAAAGCTTTGATTTGTGATAATACCTGCAAGTCGCACCCCAATATGTAATGCGCTATTAAATTGTACACAGATCTTGTATGATATCATGTTTTAATGCACTTGCAAAGGACTTGGACATTATTATCTCTGCTTTAGCCTTGCGGCCTTTTACAGCACACAAGCATTTCAAGAAGTAAATAATATAATATTGAATATATGATAAGATCATTCATATATCATCAGCCACATTTCCTACATGCTTTTATGAGTGAAAAAATATACTTTTAAACCCTGTGAAAAATTATAATTTAGGAATTAATGGAATTTTTATTACATGACATATGGGGCTGCTACTTGCATGTGTTTCATGTACAAGGGATCCCTTTTGATACAAGATTCATATGGTCACCAATAGAAAAGATGGAATTGTCAATTCACAACCTCAAGGCCATGGCCCATTGCAAGAAGAATTGCAACTCAAGAAATCAACTACGAGTACTTAATTATCAACCAATCAGAAGTATGTATTTGGAACTTGCACTTGATGTTTTTGCAATAGACCACTGATCTTTTGTGTTAACAATGATGGATGAGAATATTTATCTTTGATGCATGCCAATAAATGTATGTTTATGATTTTAATACTTATATATATTTATTAACTAGAGCACATAAAATAATCGAACATGAAGTATATATTTTACTGAGCTCATGGGGAATTAATGTTCTTCAAATTCAAGCCTCTCTTAGTTTTAGTACCCCCCTCCCTGCCCCCCCCCACCTGCTAAAAATGGTGCTGGTTATTATTCCAGTTTATTACTACATTATATCAATGTGTATGCTAAAAATCGTTTTGATGTGGAAACTGGATAACATGAAGGAAAAAAAAACATGTTTTAGCAGATGTATTTTGCAATTTTACATTTTTTAAACTGTATTATTGCTTTTTAGTATAATACCATTTCTCAAGAATAGAATGGGATCCAAAGTTCAGGATATAGTTTTTCTTTGTTTTCTGATTAGCAATTCATTATAACGTTTGAAAGATAAGTTTTGATAACTGATGTGGTTTACGGTTCACCATGTGAAGTGTTATAGAAACAGTGGATAGAAGAAGAGAAGAAATGGATAGGCGAGAAAGTGGAGATTTGAGAGTAGAGTATTCTTTCTTGAAAGTAGTCCTGAAAAGGACTGTAAACCAGGAAAGATTGATGAGTTGAGAACAGCTTGAGTAGTAGAGCTAATGAGGAGATGCTGGCTTGAGTCGGCGAGTAGAGATGATGAGTAGTAGAGAGGCGGCGAGTAGAGATGATGAGTAGTAGAGAGACTCTCTACTACTCATCATCTCTACTCGCCGACTCAAGCCAGCATCTCCTCATTAGCTCTACTACTCAAGCTGTTCTCAACTCATCAATCTTTCCTGGTTTACAGTCCTTTTCAGGACTACTTTCAAGAAAGAATACTCTACTCTCAAATCTCCACTTTCTCGCCTATCCATTTCTTCTCTTCTTCTATCCACTGTTTCTATAACACTTCACATGGTGTACCGTAAACCACATCAGCGATTGTACATACCACCATGCAAACCTTCAAACAACAAGTTTTGATAGGGCTTTTTTTTATAGAAAAATAGAAATTTATAACTGAGATTCAGCTAAGTATCCTCAAATGTAAAATAAAAATTATCACAAATATACAGTGGTTGTAAAAAGATTTTTATACCCCCGCCAAACAAAGTTTGAAGGGGGTATATAGGAATCAGCGTACGGTCTGTCCGTTGTAAATCTTGCGCATCGAACTACTTTCTCAATTTTAAACCAATTCTCATGAAACTTGGAACACATATTGGTGTTGGGGTGAAGATGTGCACGACTTATATTTTAGTGTGTCAGAATTTGTGTTTCCATGGTAACAACATTATATGCCCCAAATTAGGCAAAATTCTGGCGGTTCGAACTACCTGATTAGTTTTCAACCAATTCTCATGAAATTTTGCTCACACATAGGTCTTGCAGTGAAGATGGCAAGACATTTTGTTTTTCCATGTGTTGGAAACTATTGCCATGGTAACGGCATTTGGCGGGGGTATTTATCACCTTCAGTGATAGTTCTAGTTTAAAATTGGAATGTTAGATGATACTCCAATATTTTATTGAGCCATTACCTATCAATTCTTTAGATGGCCTTTAAAATATTCAAAGGTGGAGATTTCCTTCAAATGGTAAGCTGATCTAGATCTTTGGAGCTTCATGAGCCAATAATCAATTACCTTGTTTTTTTTAATTTGAAAAGGGATCTATCGATGCAAAGAATATTGTGAACTGTGCAGGTTGTGACTGTGCTTACTTTGAAATTTAAAGGAGAATGAAACCCTTGAAACCAGCTGAATCCATATCAAAGAGAAAAATCAAAGAAACATATTGTTCAAAGTTTGAGGAAGATTGAATGAATAATAAGAAAGTTATGAGCATTTGAATATTGAGATCACTAATGCCATGTAGATCCTCCAATTGGCAATGCAACCAAGATCTGTGATGTCACACACGTACAACTCCCTCATTACTTTAGTACTTATTTCAATTATATTCTCACTTTTATAGTCTATCACAAGGTGAGGTGTTCTCTTTATGAGAGGACAAGTACAGAGGTTTCACAACATTATATCATTGATGAATCGTTTGTCATATGATTAGAATGAGCAAAAAGAGATGTTTTGGGGTATATTTTCAGTGTCCAAAAGGGGAGAGTTGTTCATCTGTGACATCATAGATCTTGGTCGTTGCCAATTGCCAATGGGAGGATCTCCATAGCATTAGTGATCTCGACATTCAAATGCTCATAACTCTTCTATTGCTAGTCCTATTTTACTCAAACTTTTGTTGATCTTATTCTTTGATTTTTCTGCTTTCACAAAAGCTAACTTGCTACAAGAGTTTCATTCTCCTTTAACCATTTTGCAATGTAAGTTGGACCGTTACTGAGAAGTGCTTCGAGATTTTCATGTCATTGGTAGATTTCCTAAAGCTGGGGGTGATGCCTGTAAATTTTGTATAACCATAAACCAATCAGCCTTGCGTAGTGTTTGGAACCTGCGGTAATCCTATTGTTTTAGGGTCAGGGATTACATCCATTACATTTTACGTATGATCAATATTTATTTTACTAAAAGATTGCCGTTGGCCAATCTTTTGTCTCTCTGGCTCAGCTGCATCATGAAATAAAATTACAGACTTTGAAATGGTGAATGTAATGTTCTTCTTGACTTAATTAAAGGAAATAATAATTAGTTACAGAAGGGATGATCACCCCCTCTATAGTTTGAGAATCACCTTTGAACATACAATGTACATATTGATATTGCTGAATCTAAGAAAATTGTTATCCGCTCCTTTTGCTCTTTGGGCCGCCTCTATCTCTAAATACTGGATCCGCCATTCGTACTAGTTTGTACACTAAATGGAAATCGTGAAATATAATTTCCATTTTCGAAACTAGAGTATTTCAAGTAATTTATGGATATGTGTACATGTATGCATTTGCTGTGGGAAGGGGGGGGGGGGGGGGATGGGCGATGGGAATGTCAGAGAGAGGGAGAGGAAAAGCTTGAGAGAGAGAGCATGGGATATACAGAGCGGAAAGAGAAAGTGCTTGAGAAACAGATTTGGGAGTGTGTGTGAGAGAAAAAGGAGGGGTCAAATTGATTAAGAGAAGAAATAATTACAAGTGAGTAGAGATAGGGTGTTGACTATTCACACCAGTAGGAGAAAGATAAAAATGAGGAAATCGAGATAGGGGGAGGTAAAAGTGAAAGAATCAAGACTTGGGGCAAGAAAAAAAGGTTAAAAAAAAAGCCATTATGTAAATGCATTTGGATTAGTTGAAGTCAATTTAACTACCGGTAAATCAGGAATTTTAAACATCTGAAATGCATCTTTGTTGTTTGCTTTCTTTTTTTTCCTTTCATTTTCAAATAAGCTTGGTCTTTAAAAACTAACTTTTCCAAGAATCGAAGTGATTCAATAGGCTAATTCAAACAAAATTACAATGATTGAGGTCAGAAACGAATGGGAAGAGCTTTCTTTCGTAAAGTGGTCCGTTATTCATCAAGATATATATTTCTTGGTATGGGTACCACCAAACGGTAAAGAATTTCCATGTGACGTAACAAGCGGTCATGTTGGATGACATAACAATGGGATACCTGTGCATTAAAGGGAAATCCTACCCAAATAAAAACTTGTTTTATAAGGAACAGAAAAATCAGACAAGTTGATAGGTGAAAGTTTGAACAATATTGGACAAACAACAAGAAAGTTATGCATTTTTAAAAGTTGTAAATATTGGTAATCACTATACCCATGGAGACTTCAAATTGGCCGCATATGGGATGTCATGGTGATGTAAGGCAAGGACTACTCTTCCATGTACTCCAATACATATGATGCCTAAAATGTCATTTTTCCTAAAAGTTTTATTTCAAATAATATTTTTCTTTCATGAGGACATAAAACAATATACTACCTGGGTTATATTTAGATTAATGCCCCAGGGGAATGGGTACATAGGAGAAAACCACAAATCCCTGATAATAAAGTACATGGCCTATGGGAAAGTTGTCCTTGCCCCTTGTCATAATTTACTTACTCAGTTGCCAATTTGAAATCTACATAGTATTAGTGATCTCAATTTTAAAGCAGCTATAACTTTCTTATTGCTTGTCCGATTTCTTTCAAACTTTCACCATTCTGTTTAATTTATTTTTCTCCTTCCTAACACAACATTTTATGGCCAAGACTGGATTCCCCTTTAAACAATAAAAAACAATGATTGATCACTGATGCACTGGTTTTTATCGTTTTTCCTCCTATTGTATACCCCTTCACTGCCATTGAGCTAACACAACATGTAGTGTGCAGTAGCTACCTGCTCTCATGCGTGGAGTATGGTGATCATGGATATTTTTCAGATAGTCAAGAGTTCCATTTGATTAAAAAAAAACTAAACTATTGTCGATTATTTTCACTAGGAAATGTCTGCTTCTCATTCTGTCAGAAGCAAATTTATCAACCTCAAGTCCACCCCAGAAAAAATGTCGATTTGAATCAATAGAGAAAAATAAAACAAGCATGCTGAAAATAGAGAAATAAAGAAAAATAAAACAAGCATGCTGAAAATTTCATCAAAATCGGATGTAAAATACGAAAGTTATGACATTTTAAAGTTTCAATTATTTTTCACAAAACAGTTATATGCACAATTCAGTGACATGCAAAAGAGAGTCGATGTCCCGTGCTCACTATTTCTTTTTATTGTTTGAATTACACAATATTTCATTTTATAAACAGATTTGGCAATAATGACCAACTTGACTGAACCAGTAAGTGCTTAAATAATGGTAATTACACATGTTCAGGGAGGAATAAAATGTTTCACAGG
This sequence comes from Lytechinus pictus, assembly GCF_037042905.1. Classification (NCBI taxonomy): domain Eukaryota; kingdom Metazoa; phylum Echinodermata; class Echinoidea; order Temnopleuroida; family Toxopneustidae; genus Lytechinus; species Lytechinus pictus. Next base: position 34,148,976 of record NC_087246.1, read on the forward strand.
ACAATGAAGGAAAAATTAGAATTTTTCATATTTTAGATAATAAAAATACTTAAGAAATAGTGATATCATCAGTCTCCTCATTTGCATACAGAACAGGATTACTGCAGATAACTGTTTTGTGAAATTAAGCAAAAATAAAAAATGTCAGAACTTGCTGAGTTTTACTTTCGATTTTGAAGAAATTTTCAATGTTTTGCTTGTTGGATTTTTCTCCTTTTATTCAAATCGACTGTTGGGGTGGATTTGTCCTTTAAGGACGTTCCACAGTTATGTTTGTGCGCATTATGATCTGTGCATACTTTACACTCTGCGCGCTGACGTCACAATGGATGAACAGGTGATTAATTAGCTCTGGGTATGAGCTGATTTTTCTCATCATCTGCACTCTAACTACAGATCCGATGCATTAGCTTATGAAGCTAAAAAATGGAATTATTCCATGGACCATTAAAAAAAAACATCTCTACAATTTCAAAATATTTTACTCTGCAGTGCTGCCAAGAATCACGAATAAGTCCCCGAGTTTGAATAAATGGTAGAGTGGTTTTGATTTTTTCTTCACATAGATACAAAGCATTCGGCACATTTTTCGTGTTTTAAAAAGCACATTTGCTCTAAAAAAAATGCTGATAGTTTAAAAACAAGCACATGAACCCCCATTTTTTAATGTTTATACCTCTTAGGTATACCTTCCTCTACAACTTCGCAAATTTTGGTGAAAATGACATGAATTTGTACTTTTGTAGTATGTTATTGAAATTTCACATTTTTTTAGATTGGGTTCTTGTTATCTTTTACGCCATTTTAAGAACTGACAGTGCTGTTAGACTTAAAACTGCAAACAAATAGCACTATAAATAGATTCTCCATTCTAACGATACAATTATTAACTCTCTTGCGAAATTTGATGACTTTTTCATGTATTTTGACTGAGTAATAGAGGTTTAAACTCATTGTAGTAATCTTGCGAGGTCTAAAAATGCCAAATTCTTTTGAATGCGCAATTCTTAACAACATCAATTTGGGTGAACTTTGAAGCTCTATAGCAAAAAATCAAGCACATGGACCTATGTTAATTTTTGCATATTTCGAATATTAAGGTTCTAAAGTATCTATGTGCAAAGTTTGGTGAAAATGACATGGATTTCACTTTAACTGTGGAACGTCCTTAATCAAATTAACATCCTTCTCGTTCACTTTTTGTCGATTGCTTTCCTGATTCAATAACATCCAATCCCACATATCATATGTACTCAAAACAAGGTTTGTACTAAATAAATGAGACATCAAATTTCTTCTGCAAATTCAAACCATTCTGATTTTAATTTTAGCCCACAATTAATAAGTGTCATCTGTGATAAAACACACATTTACAATGCACTTCTGTAATCATCACATATTGTTATTACAAATGTATTTGAAAAGAAACAGAAAATGATCAGAAACAAATTGGTATTAATTACAATTCCATTTTTTCCTAGGTATTCAGAGATACCAACCAAATAAACCTAATTGCAGTATTTTGAGAGCAAAATGGGGATGTTTTGGCGGGAACCAGTATTTCACCTTTTCCGCAACTGACATAATCATGCTCAAGGGTAAAGATATTTCCCAAACCCTCTTTTGCATGCAAAATACTACAAAAATTTAATATTTGTGTTGGGTTTGTTACCAGCACAAATTCTTATGTACACATAACACATAGATATCACGCATAGAGATATGTGATGCAGCATTCAAATTGCAGATGAGCTAAATTACTGGGTATTATAGCATTGTTGAATGCGAATGGGGCAGAATTTAAGGTATCCCCCAATTTCTTGTGCATACTACAGCATGTCATGTAAACTTCAACTGTGTATGTTTAATTAAACTGTTTAGCCGTATAAGCAAGATAACTTTTATACTCTTTTATATTCTATGAAAAATGTATATTAAAGTGGAACCAATGGTAGTTCATGGTTTAAGTATCTATAAACATTTCTATTATGACATGGGTGTCTGGAGCTGACCTTCAATATCATCAACTCCAAACTCTTACTTTGAGCAGTCAGTTTAAACTTACAGGCCTGTACTCACAAATCAAAGGCCATAGTCCCAAGTCTGCTAAAACTGGGACGCTGAAATTGTCAAAAACATGTTTACATCGTAAATTTATGTTAATCTTTAAATTTCACCGTGCTTTAATGGTGAAACGAAGTGAGCTGACGGATCAAAGCTCTATGGTTTGAGATTTGTGTTATATTTGGCTTTCCATAATTCATCCAAGCATTAAGAACAAAGTTTAATTAAACCCAAGTTCAGGGCACAAGCTCCACTGTTGACAAAAACAAGACACAACACTTGATTGGAATCTCTGAAAGAAAATTATTCTTTTACTTCATGATTTCAAATTTCCTATGAATTGAATTTGCAATAGGACTCGGAAGTGTTTCCATAGTACAGCAAAGCTCCATATATCCGTATTGAGACCTACCTCAATTGAAAAAGAACTAGATGAAAACAGTTAAGGATATATGGATGGTTGACTAAGATGGATGGATGGTGCAGAGTAAAAACACCTAGAGAATCTGTTTCGACTAGTTGACTAATGGGTACATGGGCTTAGAAGGAATTTTTACTACATAATGTTACCTTCGTCTCAAGGATGCAACATCCAGTTTCATTCCGAACAATGATAGCACCATAAAGCTCATATATGGTCTGTACATAACTCAAGATTCACTTGGTAGGAAATTTAATATACACCACTTGACTTGAAATCACATATTCGAGTCAAGGCCTTTTGTTTGGCAACCTTGCACATGTTCTGCAGTGATTTGATTGGAGAATCTCACAAGAACCAGCCCTTGCCAGTCTCGTACATGTTCATGTGGCCGCAGATTCCCATCTTGCTTTTGACACGAAGAGGCTACGTTTCCTTGCAGTCAGGAAATAGAAGAATTTTCACACCCAACTTTTTATTCCCTATTTACAAATCATAATATATAATACGACAAAGCGCTTCCCTGGATAAAATGAATATGGGATTGAGGGGAATGCTACACAAGTAACTAATTGTGAATGGCACTTGGGATTCCAGTTGCCTTGGAACATACCCGCGGGTTCAGTGCAACAGCAACAGCTACTCAAAGAGATTACATGGTAAGTTTCACTAAACTTGTTAGTGCTTAAAAGTCATACTCTTTGTGAAACAGCCCCCTGAACCTCATCCCTCATGAATTAGCAGCCACGGTTAATACAGATTGAACAAGTAAATAGCGCATAAATTGATACTGGTATACATATCTCACCCCTCAAATCAAATAATGAACATTTATAAAGCAATAACATGGACCAATAGTAAATAAAAGACAAAATTAGTAGGATATTGAAGTTGCTTGAAGCTATTATACATGGTTGATGTACGAAACTAAATCAAAGAAGGCAGATTAACTATTAAGAAATTAAAAATTCATTCACTTCTGCAATATAAAATAGATTTATTTTTACTGCTTGAACGATATTCATCAAGAAATAAAAAAGGTCAATCAAATGAAAATGGGGGAAATTTGTCCTTGTATTTGTTATAACCGACATGAGAGAGCTGGTCAATAAAACCCAATTAGCAACCCCCGGTAGCCCACAAGTTTATGTCCAGATGACCCCCCCCCCCTTTTTTTTAAACAGTGGAATAACTTGCATATGACTTCTACATGTACATCTAAAGTTCTTCAAAAAATAATACAAACACAAAAGGAAAATGGTGGAATACTTCATTTACTTCTAAGAAAATAAATATTGTGTAAGATTAAGAATTAAGGTTTCACAATAAGGAACCTCTCAATTCTTAGGAAACAAGCATATTTGGTTTCATAAAAAAAGAATGCAGACAAAATGTTGATGCACAATCCAAAGAACTACACATATCCATATACATCTATTTTACAAAGTTGAATATCATACAAAAAATGTCGGAGTCAAATTAGGATGATTTTTTTACCCACACGTCCAGAGCTACAAGAAGTTTGCAGGAGTCTCTTTCTTCTGTTTGTCACATTGGTGTGAACAAATTTTGCTACCAAAATATGAAATCAGAGTTACTTATTTACAATTTCCTTCCATGCATGTTTATAACATAAAGGAATACTAATAAAATGTACATGTTCTTTCAGTCACATTCCTTATAATACAAAGCAATCATGACAGCAATGAAATTGATACTCTGAGGTAAACATAGTTTACAATCAATATAATATGTATAAAAGCAGGTACTACAAATAGGCGGCAGGAGGGAAAAATATGAAAAATTGAGAAATATTATATCAGACATTATCATTAAGGTGTATAAATAAACGGAATCGATTCTAATGCCTGATAAAATTCTGCAGGACAAATAATTGAGCTATGCCCTTCCCCACCGACTTCGTACATTCTAAATTATAAACCTAGGGCGGCTAAGTTGAATTTCATCCCTTGCTATACCATGGGATTATCCTTCAATTTATGTAGCGGTCTTGTTAAGTATCAATTCTTGGATAGGACCATTTTTTCAAAACCGATGATATCATCAGGTTTATTAAAAAATATACTTTCATAATGGAATTCATGTTTTCTGACAAAATAACATCCCTTCACGGATAAAGACAACACACAAAACCGGTCTTGCATTTATAAACTAAACAAATATTTTGTAAAATGAAATAGAAGGAGTTTATATTTCGTCATCATCCTCGGGTAACGCAGTGTTCTGTGCCTCCTGCAAGAGTAAAAGAGAGATAAATGGATTATTGTACATCTTGAAGACTTTCACTTTCACAAATATTTCCTAACTACAATACAAAGTAATATGAAAATATAGAAAATTAAAAGAAAATTACTGGATGACCCCATCATTCTCATGATCTCACATGTTGTATTATGCAAGGATCATATGTGCGAAGTATGAACACCATTGATGCAGAAATAAAGAAACGAGAGCAAGTTGAACAACAAGTGGAATGCCTCTGGCCGTCTCACCTGCATCACGCGATTCAATATAGCAGCAGTGCTGATTTTGAAAACTACTATAACTCGCACAAGATGTTCAGTGATACTTGGTTACTCTTATTTCCACGTTTTATGAACTAGACCAATACACTTATAGAGATATGATGGCAATTCAACAAATACCCCCAACGTGGCCAAAGTTCTTTGACCTTACATGACCTTTGACCTTGATCATGTGACCTGAAACTCGCACAGGATGTTCAGTGATACTTGATTACTATTATGTCCAAGTTTTATGAACTAGACCAACACACTTTCAAATTTATGGCTGTAATTCAACAAATACCCCAATTTGGCCAAAGTTCATTGACCCTAAATGACCTTTGACCTTGATCATGTGACCTGAAACTTGCACAGGATGTTCAGTAATACTTGATTACTATTATGTCCAAGTTTCATGAATCAGATCCATAAACTTTCAAAGTTATGATGGTAATTCAACAGATACCCCCAATTCGGCCAAAGTTCATTGACCCTAAATGACCTTTGACCTTGGTCATGTGATGTGAAACTCATGCAGGATGTTCAGTGATACTTGATTAACCTTATGTACAAGTTTCATGAACTAGGTCCATATATTTTCTAAGTTATGATGACATTTCAAAAACTTAACCTTAGGTTAAGATTTTGATGTTGATTCCCCCAACATGGTCTAAGTTCATTGACCCTAAATGACCTTTGACCTTGGTCATGTGACATGAAACTCAGGCAGGATGTTCAGTAATACTTGATTAACCTTATGGCCAAGTTTCATGAACTAGGTCCATATACTTTCTAAGTTATGCTGTCATTTCAAAAACTTAACCTCAGGTTAAGATTTGGTGTTGACGCCGCCGCCGCCGTCGGAAAAGCGGCGCCTATAGTCTCACTCTGCTATGCAGGTGAGACAAAAACCGACATTTTTGTAACAGACCAACAGGAAAAGTGTTCCATAGGTCTCTGCCGAACTTCTTTCAGGCGACACAAAAAGGAGCCCTGGAAATCCCCATTTATCGCAGCGTTAAAGGCTTATCCAAAGTTGCAGATTTAGGCAGTCAATTGTGACAAGTAGCCCCCCCCCCAAATAAAAAAGATAATTTGTTGCCTGTTCCCTTACTTATGCATCAGTAAAACCTGAACCCATTCATGGATCTAGTCATCATGCTTGAGTAGATAATTTGAATGAATGGAATTCATTTTATGACGTGGACTGGAGGAGATGCTCACATGTGACGTCACAAAATAAAAAAAACATTCACACCTTTTAATATAATTCTTTGATGGATTTTTGTCAATCTATCATTACTCTTTCCTTTCATATTTTTGCTTTTGTTAAAACCATTTTGATATCAGAGTAGCCTTATCATCTCTTCTTAGGGGTCTCGACCATTGAGTAACTTGTCACCCGTTATATTTTGGATTATTTTGTTGGTATTATGTTATTTCTGTAAATATTTTGATGTTTTTTTTTAATGGTCAATAAATTGAATTGATATTGAATTGAAAATAACTCACCGCAAGCTCAGTCTCGTACTGGACTCGAAGGCTGGGGTCCATATTGACTTCGGGTGGCTGAAGGGCAGGCATCTCCACAAACTGAATCTCGGCATCACCACAGAGTTTACGGGTCAGCCACAAGAAAGGTTTCTCAAAGTTGTAATTGCTCTTTGCACTGATGTCATAATACTGTAGAAAGAAAAAAATCCGACAGATTTAATACCAATACAGCAACCAGAATGACATTGAAATTTTTAAGTTCCACATGCTCTTTTTATTAATCATTAACAATCATGGTTAATTCATCATAACGAAAATGGAAACCATAACTTTGATTGGCTGCTGAGTACTGCTACCTTTAGTAGACACCACTATCACAAAGTTACCATGGTATGGCCTTTAAAGAATTTAGGGCCATGCATATCATAGTGCTGAGGAAAAGATGGAATTCAAGAATCCAATACAAGCTTCACAATACAAGCTTCAGTTTGTATTGCACAGTTAGACACTTGGCTATTGTCATTGCAGTTGACTATGTGTACAGTGTGTACATTAGTATCAATATCATCTAATCCTGACCATGACTATTTGACAACATCCAATGCTTTACATTACTGTTTCAAGAATTTCACACAACCAGTATATACACACACATATATTCAGGACTTTATTTTGTCATCTCAAGATATTCGCCCTAAGATAACAATTATTCAGAGGGAAAATGAATATCAAATGAGATGATTGATTTTGCAAACTGGTTCAACTCTCAAAGCAATTGATGTGCTGGAAGAGGGATATTGTTTGCACTTTACAAGAGACTGAATGCACTGCCCACAAAACACTGGCCAGTGCATTATTTCAAACGGGAATCCAACCCAACATGACAAAATAGGAAAATAAGAGAAGCAGAAAGGTGAAATCAAGAAGACATCAGAAAACGAGAAAATTATGGGTAATTAGAAAATAAGATCACATGAGTAAATCTGAGAATGGCAAGTTACCAAGTACATGTAATGGTTAGAACAACCCTCCAAATTTAATTGAGAATATTTTGTTTCTCTAAAACATCATGGATTTTGTCCCAATTGATACCAGAACCAGCCTAAAACCATCCTTTGACTGCAGACAGCCATAATTTGATTTTAATCCAAGGTCGACACTAGGGGACCGTAACACAAATCTTGTAGAACATTTTTTAAACGACTGATTGCAATGACTACAATGTACAATTAATCCTGAAAATCAAGCATATGATTAATCGCTAGCCTTTGTGTGATTGAACCCTGATCAGCCCTCACAGATCCCTCAGGAGCATGAAAAAAATTCTTTATATTAGGGGGCTACGTATCAAAATTTAAAGCCTAAATCTGCAACATTGGATAAGCTTTAACATTAGAAAGTAAAAAAGGGGCCTAAGCTTTCGATCCTAGCAGAATCTTCGTCGGAGGCAAAATGACATTGTCATTTTGCCTCCGACGAAGATTCTAATTTACTCCATTGGCTCTCTTTTATTAGATAAGCAGTTTTCAGCAGTTTCTTTTTGCCAAGCTTTAACATTGTGATGAATAGAGATTTCCAGTTCTCTCTCTTTTTTTTTTTTTTTAAAGATTCCAGGGCTCTTGTGAGCATTTTGGGGGCTAAATCGCTCCCAGTCCCACATGCATTTTTTTTTCTTTGCTCAGGAGAGTAAGGCAAGTTTTGCTTTCCTCCAAAAGTTGCCTTGGATTATAGGAACCACTGTTGATAATAGGGGAGGTACAATGGCAGCAATGCAATAAACATACGGGAAGCCCTGGACTGGATCCCAAGTTCTACGTGTCCTTACTTGAAGGTTTTTTTTCCTGTGGAAGGTGATGGTCTTTGCCTTGACTTTCCTTTCCTTGACGTCGACTTTGTTACCGCACAAAACGATGGGGATGTTTTCACATACTCTCACCAAGTCACGATGCCAGTTGGGTACGTTCTTGTATGTGACTCTTGAGGTGACATCAAACATGATGATGGCACACTGCCCTACAAGTCAAAGAAAAAAAAACTTACGAATTAGGTGATGATCATGAAACTACTACTTTAACCTATTTTCAAAGCATGGTTCTTATTTTTAATTCTATCTTTCATATCATTTAACCCTATAAATCCAGGGGGTGGCTTATTTACACCCCGACCTTTTTTTAAATAACCATAACATGAAAAGATTATACTACAACATTTCATGAGTAATTTATTTCAAGACCCGCTTAACTTTCAAGACTAAATTCATAAAGCCCTGGTATGCGATTCAAAAGTTACACAGCATTTCGTTAATGCATGTCAGACCCAAAATTACACAAATCTAATGCAAATATTGTATGAAGCCAAACTTAACAAAAGAATAATTTTTCAATTACTGATCAAAACCAACTGATTAGTGAGGATTAAAATAGCATAACCGACAATTTCCATTGAAAACAAAAAATAGATAAATTTTGAAAACAGAGACATACTTACGGAATAAAAAAAAGTAAAAAAAAAAAAAATGCCACCATTTTTTAAATTTACATTTGAAAAGAATCCTTAAAAGGTGTGCCTAGACCCAAATTTAGTAATTTTGGAGTTATATTAAACGATTAAACGCCAAATTCTTTTTAAATGCATTAATTAGCATAATCAATAGAAAGCAAATTTTGAATAATTTTGGTAGATTTAACAATCCAAATTTGGGTGAGTTATATTAAACAATTAACAGCCAAATTCTTTTTAAATGCATTAATTAGCATAATCAATAGAAAGTAAATTTTGAATAATTTTGGTAGATTTAACAATCCAAATTTGGGTGAGTTATATTAAACAATTAACAGCCAAATTCTTTTTAAATGCATTAATTAGCATAATCAATAGAAAGCAAATTTTGAATAATTTTGGTAGATTTAACAATCCAAATTTGGGTGAGTTATATTAAACAATTAACAGCCAAATTCTTTTTAAATGCATTAATTAGCATAATCAATAGAAAGCAAATTTTGAATAATTTTGGTAGATTTAACAATCCAAATTTGGGTGAGTTATATTAAACAATTAACAGCCAAATTCCTTTTAAATGCATTAATTAGCATAATCAATAGAAAGCAAATTTTGAATAATTTTGGTAGATCTTACAATCCAAATTTGGGTGAGTTATATTAAACAATTAACAGCCAAATTCTTTTTAAATGCATTAATTAGCATAATCAATAGAAAGCAAATTTTGAATAATTTTGGTAGATTTAACAATCCAAATTTGGGTGAATTACGTAAAAGGTAAGGCGTGCCAGTTTTCGTTGCGATTGCGCAATCAACAGCAAAGATCTTAGGGGTAAATAAAGACCCCCTCCCCCAATTAAATAGAAAAATGGAAAATAATTACAAACCTTGGATATAATAACCGTCCCTTAGTCCTCCAAACTTCTCTTGACCTGCTGTGTCCCAAACATTGAATTTGATTGGACCCCTATTGGTGTAGAACATGAGCGGATGTACTTCGACTCCAAGTGTTGCTGTGGGGGGGGGGGGGGGGGGAGGAAACAACATGAAAGAAAGATTCATGACTCTAAATCCAATTATATCAGTCATTCTAACAATAACATCAAGGCATAAAATTCAAATTCCCGCAGTGTCTGCATTGAATAAAACGTTATCAATTGTCATCTCTTCATCATCATCATCTGCTGTAATCCTCAAAGGGCTCTGCAGCCTATCTCGAAGATGAAAAAAACTATCTATATTATAACAAAGATATCACAAAACAGCGGTTCAGGGGCAAATATTTGTGGAAAACATTCTTCTACACTCCTTCGTTCTGATACCATAGTCACCGTGGTGAGAATGATGGAAGACCCAAACTAAATGATATTCCTAAATTATCTGCATTTGAAGAAATATCTTTGGTAATTTACTTGAACATATAAAATCCAAATCTATTTCAGGCACACACAGGACAGTTTGTTGTGAAGTACATGTAGAATTCCTAAGACACTGAGATAACATGTATTTGATCTTCTGTATGTATTACACACTCATCAAAATTGAATGTAGAAATAAAGGAAGCAGAGCTGCCAACCTTGTGCAACAAAAAAAGGAATAAAAATGGCAAAAACAGGAACTTATAACTAGTGCAGTGGTGCTGCAAGTCAGTTGGCATGTTCAGGTTCAGTTCAGCAATTTTTTTTTAAACTTTGGTTTGGTTCGGGGTTCGGCAATGTACATGTACGGCTAAATAATTTATTAAAAAATATGAAATAAAAGATCGCCAACCCTGTGCCAACTTAACATGAAAGTCTGACAAATACTTGAAACAAATTTCGTTTCTTACATGTCCTTGGTTTGGGGGATGTGGTTCATGTTCTAAAAGATGGAAGAAGCAAGTGGTGGAAGAGAGTACGAAGAGTTGGATTGAGAATGCATCCATGAGAGTAAAATGGATGGGTGGGAGTAAGGGCAGGTGCAAAGTAAATCCTGACATCCAAATATTTCGGGACTTTACGTGACCACTGAATAACTACTCCTACGGACTGCTTCTCGGGACTAGCTGGTAACTTACCAATATATTTCTTTTCAAACTCTCCAGTAAGATGACGTTTCACAAACGTGGTTTTTCCGGTACCTCCATCTCCAACTAAAACAAGCTGTACAGGAATAAAGAGGAGCAGGTATTAATCATTTCATACTACGAATTTTAACAGCCACAATCTTTGTGCCATTTATCCATACTGAGGTAATTCTAAAAATACACCTGTACTCCAACACAACTCTTAACCCTATAAGGACGAGGCTCTTTGAGATGTATTGAGGATAGTTGGGGGGGGGGGGAAGGGCCATGATGCCCCCCTTCTGGTCTCGTGAAAAAAAAAACTTTTTGAATATTTACCACCCAATATCACTTGAGATTTTATTTTCCTTTCCCGATATCATCTTATTCCCTATCTATATCTTTATTTTAGAAATTATGTACTTCTTCGTTTTTCAACTTTTGTTTTTCAATGGCATTTCAGACCATTTTTCACAACTAAATTAAAACCATAAAACAATTAAGCAGACCACTAAGAATGAAATATAATCAACCTTTTATATATTTCATCTCCCGTAGACTTTGTACACAAAGTATAAAAATGAGCCACTTTTGTCATGACATTGTCTTGTTATCAAATTTGGCGGGGCCATTTTTTGTGTGTTCCAGAAATATCACGCATCATGCCCCCCCATTCTTTTTTAGTTCAATTTTCTCTCTCAATCCATCTTTGCTCTAGAATCCATCATTACTAAGGCTTCTCAATAATGCATTCTTATTCAATATTATGTTATGTATCATTCTACAATTTAAAGAGAGGAAAAAATGAACTCTCAGGTTGCCCATTCTGTTTAAATATGTTTTTCTGATTAACCTAAATTCTCATGTATTTACACCTTTAACTTACCATGGAAGAGTGCATGGAACAAAAGTGTATAAATAGTTTTTAAGGTTAAGAAAGAAAATCTTTACTTTGGTTTCGACATACTTGTATCATGTAAACACATGCACTTAAAATTTTTTTATGAAGATTTGAACAGAGATTAAACAAAAAAAAGTGGAGCAACTCTGGCAGTCTCGCCTGCATTATGCGATTCAATATAGCAGCAACTGGTGCTGAATTTGAAAACGACCCATAAGTATAAAAGAATAATAATAAAAATAAAACACCATTCATATAATATAATACTACATTCATTGACCCTAAATGGCCTTTGACCTTAATCATGTGACCTAAGACTTGTGCAAGATGATCAGTGATACTAGATTACCCCCATGTCCACATTTCATGAACTACATATCCACAAACTTTCAAAGTTATAATGGCAATTCAACAATTACCCCCAACACGGCTAAAGTTCATTGACCTTAAATGACATTTGACCTTGGTCATGTAACCTGAACCTCGCACAGGATGTTCAGTGATACTTGATTACTCTTACACTGGATGTCCAAGTTTCATGAACTAGGTCCATATACTTTCAAAGTTATGACATTTTCAAAACTTAACCTTAGGTTAAGATTTTGATGTTGATTCCCCTAGCATGGTCTACCTTCATTGACCCTAAATGACCTTTCACCTTGGTCATGTGACCTGAAACTCAGGCAGGATGTTCAGTAATACTTGATTACCCTTATGTCCAAGTTTCCTGAACTAGGTCCATATACTTTCAAAGTTATGACGTCATTTCAAAAACTTAACCTTAGGTTAAGATTTCAATGTTGACGCTGCCGCCGTCGGAAAAGTGCTTACATGTACCGTAAGTAACGGTGTATTAACCGCACCTTTTTCTCGGCGGGATATAAGCAAAAGTCGGGGGTGCGGTTTATACACGGTGACGGGTCTGAGCCCGCCCGCGTAGCCCCTCCCGAACATGTAAGAAGTCTGCCAGTTCACAACACATCGAGTGGCCGGCCGTAGCCGCCCAGTGCAATGTCGTTTAGAGGGGTATGAGCCGCGGGTAATGGGTAGCGATTATTATGATCTTATGATCAAATACTGTCGTAACAAATGCACCCACCTTCATGACACTAATTTCGACTTTATTCTCGATTCAAAGCAGCGAAGTTCCCTGGCTAAGTTCATAGAGACGCCAAGCATTCTCGGTAATAATTTGTCACAGCTGAGCGAGAGCCAAGAGCTAGCTTGCGTTGTATTTTGGTTTTAGTGCGACTTAAGCTGGCGCTATTCATTTAATTTAACCCCTCAAAGTCCCGTTTCGCGCCAGCTTATTTTTTTCTTTCCCGTTTGCTTTTCATAAGATAAGATACCATGTACACCGTGCACCACGCACGATAGAGACGGCACGAAGCCGTCAAACAACTGGAAAAAATACAAATTTCTTTGTTTCTTGAACCTTCCTGTAATCCCGTATCCAAAATTCATGCTAAGACATTGAATGCTAGACAAATTCTGAAAGTGATTGTGAGGTTGTGATGCAAGAAATGTGAAAGACACAGATCACAATTTGATAAGATGTACTGGTAGTGGTACCGTATCGAAGTTTGAAATGTACATGTACAAGAAAGGCAGTGCTGTGTGTGTGTACACTGTGACTGTGAGGTGAGTGAGTGTGTAAATTGCCAATATTGGCGGGACCTTTCTTTCTTGCTAACATTTGTAGATGAATTGATCAAGAACAGCAGATTTCTGCATACTGGTAATCTCTTTGAATACTTTGAAATCTTTAACTTAGTTTTTGTTTCTTCGTACCTCAAATATGCATGTAAATGTGAGGATTTTTTAAAGTCCAAAGTTGGGGGTGCGGTTTATACACGGGTGCGGTTAATACACCGTTACTTACGGTATGTAGTCTCGCTCTGCTATGCATGCAAAACAAAAATCAATGTAACCCCCCCCCCAAAAAAAAAAAGAGAAGGATGTCATATTAATAATTTGTGACCTGTCATGAAAAGATTATATTTTAATGTTGTGTCTCAGTCTTTTTCCAGGATAACATGGGTAGGGATAAGCCCTCATTATCCAACGATGCATTCACTGAGGTTATTATAGCATTGCATCGAACAGTACACAGCATCAGGTGAGCTGGGACTGTAGATACCTGCAAATGCAATAAAATTCTAATTCTATAGCTAAAGGGGCCACTGAATATTGGGACAAGTTGAAGGAAAGAGAAAACATTTTTAAGCAAAAGACATTTACAAATTTGGAACAAGCATATCGAGAACATTTCTCATCAAATGTTACTTACATATAAAGTAGGATTATGTTATCTTACAATAAAGTATGAGAGCACAAACTCTTGAAATATAAAGTTAGAATTTTGGTGGAACACATGCATCACAAGAACTTCGGAAAAGCCAAATTCAAACTAATTGTATTAATTTTTCTCATAAGATGTTGTTAAGAGATAAACTTTACCTTGAATTGTGCAATTGGATCTTGTGTCTTTAATTGATCTATATTTGTGGCCTGTTGAGTCATTTTTCTGTCTGACACTGGTTGCTTGCGTTGTGATAAAATCTGTAGGATCTGTGAATATAATGAAAAATATTATAAACTTTAGGAATTAGGGCAGAGTCAAAACGTTTAAACACTGTTCAAACTTCAAACGACTGTTAACAGCATTAACGTTAACCTATTTTGACAACCATTTAACCTGTATAGATCTAAGATTAGGGCCCAGGGGGAAAAAAACCTTCCCAAAAAGTTGCTGAAATGTCACATTTTACATCTTTATATGTACATTCAGGAAAAGGCTATATATTTTCCAAATTTACTTGAAATGAATATTCACCTCTTTCTTGACTCTGAAAGATCGTTTTATAATGTTACACTCTGTAAATATTCTAGTCCAACATTTAGACTTTCATTTAGACTTTCAACAGAGTGTAAAACAATAAAAAACAAACCAATCAAACGATCATTTTCATTTAATGTTGCAACACCACTGAAGTCTGCATGTGGGACTACAATATTGACTAAGTGTAACATCATAAAACAATTTTCCAAAGTCGATCGTCGAGAGAGGCTGAATATTCTTCATTTACTTGATAGTTTTCAACTAAATCAAAACGATTTTAAAGAAATCTTTAAAGTAGGTGGCCATTTCATGAATGCAAAATGTGAAATTTCAGCATCTTTTTGGGAAGGTTTTTTCCCCCCCTGGGCCCTACTAACGTTAGATCGATACAGATTAAACAGTTGTCAAAATAGGTAAATGTTTGACGGTCTTTTGAACAGCTTTTAAATGTTTTGACTCGGTCCTAATTCTTATGATTAGGCCTAATACATAATATAAGAAATTTTAAAACAATAGAATACATACATGACATAAGAAAACAAATTTTTTACTTTTTGAAAATTACATTTGAACACAACGTCACAAGTCAATGGCACAAAGAGAATCTAAAAAAAAAATTAATCCGCAGCTTGAGCTTTATTCTAATTAATTATCCAGAGTAAATCATACATATCATTATCATTCATTTAAAGAAAAGTTATCATTTTTTTTATATTGCTTCAAACCACTCTAGGCGACACCCCAATACTTACCCGTGCTAATAAACTGGGACTCCACTCACGCGCATTTGGGCCGCCCTAGCTTAGAACTAAGCAATATTATCTAGAAATTGTTACATTGTAGTCATTAAATATGTTCTATTAAATAAATTGATAATGTTTAATCGGTACTCACCGGTTCTTTTGTTGCATTTTCAGACCATTTCTCACAATTCTTCGTAAATATTTGCGGCAAATTTTGTCGCCATAGACAGCTTAGCATCCATCTTTATTGATAAATGGAGCGCCCTTTATGATAGTTGTTAATGCCGCGGAGAAATCGTTAGGCATTTTGGCCTGTGTTCAAGGCGTTCTTTCTGTTTTATTTTTTATATTGAAGATTGTGCATTTGTTGAATACCGCCGTCTACGTCAGGTATGAGATCGAGTGTATAAATACATCTTCCAAAATAATTATGATTCCGACCTGGCGCTGTTTAACTTCAATCTCTTTCACCTAAATTAGCGATGAATGCTAGCATTATAAAATATATATTATTAACGTCTGACAAAGAATAACCAACCGATCAGCTGACGAGAACGCGAATCACGTGATCTTCATATCAGCTTCGATCGCGAGTCAGAAGAGAAGAGCAGCTGCCCAGAAAATCAGGAAAAAGCCGTGAAAATGTAAGTTCCCCTTCATTTCTTTCATTTTTTTGTTGTTGCTAACGATGCATTTACACTATAAAATTATAATTTAAATAAGAGAAAGGAATATAGCTTGTACTTGTGATATATCCTGTTCTCAGAGATTTCTAACCAAAAATACTACTGATGTTGCCTATGAGGTCCATACATGTAATGTTGGACCTCATTGGTACTAGGAGTGCTTCAAACGCTGATTCTGTCATTCTTGATATCAGAATAATTTATCCTTTTGAAGTAAAATTGTAAAACAAGATGTTCACACACATTTTAATTTTTATTAACGAAAATGCATCCATGACCCATCATGCCCATGGCATGTGTTACTGCATGTCTTTATTCAACCAGACCTTGAGAGAAAATGGAAAGGTGTATAAACATGAAAATTTGCCCTTTTCATTTTAAATGCTTAAGAATGTCACTAGAACTAGAAGTAGAAGTTGAACTAGTACTAGTAGAAGAAGTAGAACCTACGAGTATGATATGAAGTCTAAATTTTACTAAATTTAGAGTTAGACACTAGGCAGAAAGTTGAGAACATCTACTCTAGCCTAGGCTTAGTAGGTTGAGATCTGACGCAATCTCAGTCAGTCACAGCCGTTTCCAAGACGATTAACTAGACTAGATCTATCACTAAAATATATCTCGCATTCAAGCATGTGCAAAAATGCCACATCCAGCTCAATTCGCAATGCCCACACAATACTCAATAGGCGCAGGCCTACTGACGAATGGCCAACGTACGTACAAATGCATGCCTATGGCTATATGGAGCCGGTCATGCCGGTTGTGAACGAACCAGTCATAACTGGATTGCACGGACGATTTTCGATGATAAAAATCAGTATGATACCTCATCAAATTCAAATAAAATATTAGTCGAATGAGACTTATGATGAAGACGCATGAATTATGAATCATAAATTTTCCTTAATGCTATGAGAAACTTGACTATAGAAATTATCTTACCTATTTTCCTTTCTTTAGCTGGCAATTGTCGCGCGCAAATTCAGTTCATTCATCACACGTGAGAATTTCAATTGCACGCGTACTATATACTGCGAATTGCTATCGAGCGAAGATAGCAATGTGAAAGTAGAACTAATTCAAGTCGCAAAATTAAATTTGAAGTACTCCGAGCTGCATGAAACCAAGAGTAAACTTTAGGAAAAAAATTGGGACTTTATACGGGACTTTATATCCGGGCTTTATATATCACGAAAGTAGAATGAGCAAAAGATCCTGCGCCCAGGACTGAACTTCATTTAACCTTATGGATGTATGTAGTAATTTTATACCTTCTGAACTTTGCTTGAATTCCCATGCCCTCAAAATAATGAAGGCCATTATGATTACATTCCATCATCTTGTCTTTTTAATTCTAATATATATTATTCAAGTTCATTCCCGGAGTTCATTTCATTGTACAATGCGTTGAGGAAACCGTCTAAAAAAAAACCTATTTTTTAAACAGCTGGTATCAAGTCATTGCCATTGGTCTAATAAGTCAGAAATATCGAGTCTAAAATAGGTACAATTTTGGGATAGTTATATATAAGTAAGAAACACAAAGACAAACTAATTATTCAAAATTCCTGAAATTAAACTACGAATATGAAGAAATCTGCGCACGCTCGTTCATGAAGGTTTCGACGCATGCGTATCATCTTGACCCGTCTGCTGAAATGGAAAATTTCCTTGAAACCATCCAAATCTTGATCCCTGACACTAGTACTGGCCGATACGGGGGGGGGGGGGGGGGGGGGGGGGGGCAATGGGTCGTGGCCCCCACCCTATTGGCGGCGAAAAAAAGGAAATGAGGGGGGGAGGAGAGGATATAAAAAAAGGAAAAATTAAAGGACGAAGACGAGTGAATAAAATAAGGTGAGGCCGAGAAGACTTGGAAAATAATTTCAAAAAATCTTGCATGTCACTATATGTAAAAATTTCACTCGCGTTTCGAACTCGCATTGTGAGAAAGTTGCTTCAGTCGTCTAAAACATTGTGCATTATAGAGGATAGTAAGCCAGGGTAATTATAATCAATAACTAAGACTTTAGAAGAAAAGGGAAACGGAGAAATGAGTATTTATATAAAAAATATAAGGATTAAACAGTCGAGATTCGTGCAATGAAAACTCATTTGCTCACTAGTTAGAGGTGAGTTGAGCATAAAAAATGGGATCATGATTATCGGGAAAAGCGGTTCCTTATGAAATCCTATAGGATTATAGAATCCTAGTATAGGCCTAATATAAACTTCTGAAAATGCGGAAATGGAACTATGATGCAAACGGTGAAACTGAAAAGGAAAATATTAAAGGAAATTTTTGAATAATAGTTGATATTGTATTGAGAGATGATGCAACATTCAACATTTGGAGCAAAATTCAACTTTGACATTTTAAATTATTAGACTGTTGCGTCAATTAATGTATGTGATTGGAATTATGCTAAAAAAAAAAAAAAAAAATTGTTAGGATATGTGGGAAATACCGCTGTCGTTACAAGGCTAGAGTGTTTCATTGTAACGGAAAAAAATTGATCAGTGTCATCAGTAACTTGTCGTAAAATAAACTTCAAGAATATGTTTATACACCTATATTTATTTTTACAAATTATCCCCCGCTTCCACAATGATGCCATGTGACCCCCCGCCAGTGTATTTAAGGAACGTTTTTATTGGTTTATATCAAAGTTGTTACTATATTTAAAAGTCATTTGAATGATTTAATTCATGCCTTGGATTTATTATAACCATATTCTTATGATAGCGGATAAAACCTTTGCAACAAGCTAAAAGTAAGGATTTGTTCATTATTTTGTTACGGCCAAATTCTTGTAGGAAAGGCGACCGCGTTAGAAATTTTGCGTTTTTTTAAATGCAAAAGTAGGCCGACTCCACTGCTACCATCCTGCCTGTGCCGCTGTGGGGAAATTACAGGTAGGACTATGGTATGCCAATGCTGTATTGAGCACACACTTTAAAAAAATCATTAAAATATCACTTTTGTGACCAAAATTATTAATTTCCATACAGTTGCAATTTAATTTTCATTAGTAACTTAGAATAATTTTTGTATTGACCAGAGCGCTCAAAAACTTGAATTTTGGGCATATTTTTGTGTACGCCCTCTATTGGTGGAAAGTAATATGGCAACAAAATTTACATTTTTCAAGCTCTATTTTTAATCAAGAAAAAAATAATTTAAAGAATCAAATTTGCTTAAGAGCCAAGTTATATACTGTAAAGCTGTAATGGAAACTGACAGTGCAAAAAAATCAAGCATTTGTCCAAAAGAAAAAGAGAAAATAAGCCAAACATTGTCAACCTTATGGACACTATTGGCTTCCCATAATTTTAGCACAGAGTTAGACCATGGTCTAAGTTAAACCTGACTCAGGCGCGTAGCCAGGGGGGGGGGGCGGTCGCCCCCCCAAAAAAAATGCTCCCAAAAAGAAAAAAAAAGAAGGGGAAAAGGAAAAAAAAAGAAAAAGCGAAAGGAGAAAAGGGAAGAAAAGTAAAGCTTCGTTGTTTTTTTCCTCTTTTTTTGTCAAGAGAATAAAAACCTGAACGAGACGTTCTTTTCTCTTTACAAAAAAACTTTCTTCCGCGCTCCGCGCAGGAAAAATATCAAAATTGCTATTCCCTTTTGTTTCCCACACCTTTTTTTCTACTCCGTTTTCCCCTTCCCGGCTGGGGGAATTGTATATTCTTGCCAGAAATTATAAAGTACATGGGCGAGTGTAAAGAGTATGCAAAGTATTTTTAATTGTTTTGCATTGACACAAAATTTCGGCTCATCTGTTCGGAGCGGGGAGACTTTTTCCGTCACTACCCGAATCCCCAAATGCTATTTCTACGCTTTTCAAGAAGTAATTTTTTGCAAAGTATCTGCTCAAAGGGGAGACGTTAAATTCATGCCGTGGTATATGCAAAAATAATTATGTACGATATTACACTTTATTCTGTATCGCTGTACATCCATTTCCTGTCTTGTTTTGCGCCATTGATTTGAAATTTTGAATATCACTGAAGTTTCTTGATCAAACAAAAGGAAGCGCTTAATATGAGCGAAATTACACAATGTTTTTTCTTCCAAAATAAATCACAGAGGTTTCCGTGATTCGCGAGCATGGGAAAGGAAAAGTCCCTTTTCTAACTTGCATCATTCCTTTCAAATTTTGAGCTCGTTTTTCTTCTTAATCGAGTTGTATATAATCTAAGAAATATCAAAATTAGAACAGGTTAAAGTTTCAGAGAAATTTCTATAATTCAGAGCTTCAACGCCATTCGCGGAAGGAATATAGGGCCTATTTTCTTCCTGCATATACCCGTTTTCTGTTTTGACTTGAGTTAACGAAATTTGATGTGGATAAAGTTTTCACAATCAAATCTGATGTGACCAAGATAGGCATAATTATGTATATGTATTATCACCATTGATTGTATTTAATTGTATATAATTGTATTGTTTGTTATCCAGGGCCTCATGGAAGATCAACTTTTGTTGAATGAGCTACCCTGGTGAAATATGAATAAATAAATAAATAAAAAAATAATAATTGTAACATTTCTGTTCTCTATTTTTATAAAACGTTTTAAGCTTCCGCGCTTCGCGCGGTAAGAGGAATTATTTCAAATTCTCCAATCTTTTCCAATTTTTGGGCGCTCATAATTTCTCTTTCGAAAACAATTTGTTTTTAATCACAGCAGGTCAATTGAATTCGAGTTGATAGGGTACTAGAGACGCAAGAGACGCCTTCAGTTTTCAACATTAACGCCTATCGGGAGCTCTGTAAGTGTTGGCACCGTAATATATAATAAGGTCTTTGGTTGGTACACTTCGCGTGCACTTACCGCCCCCTCAAAAATTCAATCCTGGCTACGCGGTTGACCTGACTTCAGAGTACGGGCCCATGTGGATAATTCTTTCACATTGGGTTTGGGTCTCATCTATCCAATGAAACTAAGAATTTTGACAGAATGTTACACTTGAGTGAGCACTGAGTTTTCTGTAAAGCTCGCAGAAATCGGTTTGGGCAGAAATGCTTATTTTCACGCTGTGTCAACAGGTCAAGGAAAACATATAGGCGAAAACAAACTGACTGTGCTGAACATTTTCTCATCATGTTTAGCCAATTGAAATAAACCAGATACATAACATTCTGTAACAACCTTGCCACCCAAATCAACATTTTAATCCTAGGTAAGCACAACCTTTACCTTTTTGTGCCAGCTGGATATGAGGACATAACTGAATGTAAACAAAAGTTTATTTCAGACCTCTCAGTCCAGCATTCTTTCACTACGTTTTTATACGGGGTTTACATTTCTTCTCCACACTTTTCCCAAGCTTGACAATGATTAAAAAACCTTAGCCAGTTTCATGTGAATCACAGCTCCGTGTAAAGCAGGGGCCGATTGCACGAAAGGGTCTTTCCAAGGACCGTCTTTCGTGTCGCCCATCTTTTATGATACGCCATGTGAAACGCATTTCAAATAAATTATCTGCAAATATATTTTAATTGTCCGTTAAAATAAACAAAATATTTCTTTATAAAATGATGTGATATCTCATGAAATCGTATAAAATTTGATTTAAAAGCAAGCTTACGAATTTTATTTGCTTATCATAAATTTCAGAAACACCCCGCTTATAGCGCATCATAAAAGATGGGCGACACGAAAGACGGTCCTTGGAAAGACCCTTTCGTGCAATCGGCCCCAAATCTATATACTTAGACATCATCACGATGGCCTCGGTGTCTCTGTGTGTGTGTGGGGGGGAGGGGGGCGCTATGGCGCTATATAAAATGTTTTGGGCAAGGAAACATGTTAAAAAGGTAAAAGATATCTTCTAATCAATAAAATCTTCATAGCTAAAGTCCATGATTGTGTTCTTCATTGCATGCTTAACGTCTTCTTTTATTTATATAACTATTTTCAAGTTTTGCGCATATCACTTTGCACGAACTTTTCAAAAGTAAGTGTGCTCACTCAAGCGGAAAGATTTTCGACAGGTATATCGTAATTTGCTTAAAGAGATCTGTACCAATGTTTAAATGTGGAAAAAGCTTCAGGATATTACAAAAATACAAATATATAATTTTACAGGATTATTTCTAAATGTAAACTTTTATTGTACGCATTTTATCAAAATTAATGCAAAATCTATATAACAAATTTACAATGACAGTTAAAAGTTACTGAAATTATCAAAGCTGATTGTCTGATATTAAATTTGTTATAGAAATGTTGCGTTAATTTTTGTAACTATCGTGCGTATAAAAAAAAAATAGGCTTAGAAAATAATAATCCTGTAAAATTATATATTTGTAACGAGTTCTATGAAACAGACCCCAGAATATATTTTTAATAAACAAGATGCGGATCTGACTAACAGTGGCGTATCCGGTTGGACCAGTGGAGGGTGGGGGGGGGGGGGGAGTATGATAGCAATATATTGAAAATTCAAAATTTGGGCGACCCCCTCCCACATTATACATGTATAATTAGTTACAATGCAGACGGTTCTTTCTGATTCACTGCATGCATTGCCTACTAAATGCGGAGTCCCTCAAGGAAGCATTTTAGGTCCCATTCTTGTTATGTCTTACATCATTGATATGTGTACTTGTATAACGAATCTAAATTAATTTTATATGCTGATGATAGTATCTTGCTATATTCAGATACAAATCCCAAGATAATTGATAAAAAACTTAGTACAGATTTGGCAAATTGCATCGAATGGATGTCTGACAATAAGCTTAGTTTACACGTTGGGAAAACGGAAAGCATTTTATTTTGTTCGAAACGAAAGTTAAGATATACGCACAATTTCAAGGTTTTATAAATATAATAATCAGGTAATTGATAGAAAAGATTCAGTAAAATATTTGGGAATTACTTTAACAAGTAACCTATCATGGACGGGTTTGGTAGACTCAATCGCCAAAAAGGCAAATACATGAAGTCTAGACGTATTTTATGCTTTGCTTTAATACAATGTCTATTTGACTATGCTAATGCGGCTTGGTACGGTAGTCTGGGTGTTACGGATAAGAAAAAGCTAAGAATAATTCAAAATAAAATTGTAAGATACATAAATGTTTTAGGACCAAGAGCACATGTCGGATGTAATGAACTTGAAAAGGCAGGGTTACTTCATGTAGATCACAGATCACAACAATTAGTATTACACCACGTGCATAAAATATTCTATTCGGATAAATTAGATCATTATATAGCAAATAATTTCACCCGTGTATCAAATATCCATAGGTACGATACTCGAAATAGTAATTTTAATTTTGTATTACCGAAACGTGGAGGACACATAGGGAACACTTTTTATTTTAATGGCATCCAATCTTGGAATGCTCTTCCTAATCAAGTAAAAGCTGTAAAATTTTTTTCTCAATTTAAGAGTGCATTAAAGAAGCACCTAAAACTGGAAGCTACTCGACAACAGTATTACCAGTAAAAATCACACATTTTGTACAGTTGGTTTCTAGTATTGTAAATAATGTAGGGTATGTTAAAATATATTCTTGTTTCATATATTATTGTTTGCTTCAGATGTTTGCAAATTATTTGACTGAAGGATATGTATTTTTTATACCATATTCCAGTACTTGTTGTAGTTTATACTTTTTGTTACAATATATTAATGTTTTATACTAACTTTATGGCCCCATCGGAAATAAGCCTTTCGGCTTTCATGGGCTATCCTGTCAAGGTATTCATCAATTTCATTGTAATCTCCTGTGATATTCTTGACGAATAAAATCAATCAATCAATCAATCAATCATAATCGTTTACATATACCATCTTTAAGCTAAGGTCTTTCACGATTATTTTTTTCCCGATGGCTTTACTGTAATATTTTTTTTGTGTGTGTGATAGACACTGAAATGAATTTAATATTCTAAAGCGAGCGACTGGAGCCGATGAGCAAATTTTTTGGAGGTGGAAGACAAAATGGTGTCCAAAAACTTCTTTCAAGTAGTATGTAATTATCACATGAAGGGATGTGTAGTGGCACATAACCGTGTATATACATGATAATACCATCTGTCACTTTTGGTGATGGTAGTTAAAGACCTATCACGATTTTTTTTCTTCTGATGGCTGTTGTAAAGGTTTTGCTATGATTTAAACTACTAGAATAAATATATCTTAATGTGAGCTAGCATATTTTCTGTAGCTGGAAGACAGACGGAAGACAGAATGGTGTCCAAAAAAGTCTTTCAAGTGGTGTGTAATTATGACATCAAGCGTTATGTATATATACTGCTATAGGGTCCATGCTACTATACAATCTATGAATTTTTGTGATAAGTAGATAACAGTTGAAGACCTATCACGATTTTTTAAAAGGCTATTTTAATGGTTTTGTTGTGAAACTACTGAAATACAGTTAATATCCTAATGCGAGAAAGCGAAGCGAGCGAGCAAAATTTCAGTTATCTTCACCATTTTTTCTGTATCATTTTTCTCGTTGTGTATAATTAATTATCTGGCTACTGTATATTGTAGTTCCGTACTCGACGTGTTTGACGTAGTTTGTAGCTGTACTTCTTTTTTTTCTAGAGCAGCGGCGTAAATATGGGGGGGGGGAGTCTTAGGGGCGCTTTACCCCGTTTATTTTCATGGCTAAGAGAGAAAGGTGAAGTATGATATTATTTTCAAAATATTGATATAAAAATCTATCACAAAATTGGATTTTTTGTAATAAAAATGTTGAAATATTTGCTCGCTTAACCTTTTTTTTAGAGAAATTTTGGCCGATGCGCCATATTTTGACCCTAAAACGTTGGACTCATTATACGTCACTGTTCTAGAATGTATTTTGTTGGCAGTTACTTAAAGGAAAAGGTCCACCCCAACAATTTTTTTTATTTGAATAAAAATAGAAAAAAATCCAACAAGTATAAGACTGAAAATTTTATCAAAATCGAATGTAAAACAAGAAAGTTATGACATTTTAAAGTTTTGCTTCTTTTCACAAAACAGTTACTTATGTACATCCTAGTCGGTATGAAAATGAGTAGTCTATTGACGTCATCCACTCACTATTTCTTTTGTATTTTCTTACATGAAATATGAAATATTCTAATTTTCTCCTCATTGTCAAGTGAAACAACGATTAATTCCTCCCTGAACATTTCTTCGTTTCATTTCATTTCGTTTATTCCATTCCAACATTAACAATTTGTTTTGTACATTTTGATATACAATTTAAGCAGGAAAACATAATAGAACATTTCTATGTACAATAATTATAATCAAAATTCACATATAAACAGGTTTGGAATGGAGGAGGCTGCTATAAGAAGCGGAGCTTGTAGGGTGCAACCTCCTATAGGGAAGTTATCATGTGAAGATCACTTTCCTCAAGATCGCAGCACATTGCAT
This sequence comes from Lytechinus pictus, assembly GCF_037042905.1. NCBI lineage: Eukaryota > Metazoa > Echinodermata > Echinoidea > Temnopleuroida > Toxopneustidae > Lytechinus > Lytechinus pictus. The sequence goes on from NC_087246.1 coordinate 34,174,595, forward strand.
GTGAAGTTATAGCATTGTTTAATACTACAGTCAAGTTGGTCCTTATTCAGTTATTGTCAAATTGGTAAAAAAAACGAAATATTGTATAATTCAAACAATAAAAAAACAATAGAAATAATGAGTGAAGGACATCATTGACTGTCTCATTTGCATGTCACTGAATTGTGCATAGTCCAACTGTTTTGTGAAAAAAGCGAAACTTTAAAATGTCATAACTTTCATATAGTGATATTACATCCGATTTTGATGAAATTTTCAGCGTTATGCTAATTTGATTTTTTTCCTATTTATTCACATCAACATTTTTTCTGTGGTGGACTTGACTTTTAAGTCACTTCAGGGCCCCATCAGAAATAAGCCATTAGTGCGGCTATCCTGTCAAGGTATTTTAATATAAAGTTGTATTTGCATTTCTTATGGAATATCCGGCGAATTATAAATCAATCAATAATTTTTTTTATTAAGATGCGGGAAAAACTTACAAGACTTTTCTCTTTATCCATCATCTGTCGTGATCGACACGATGGTGACAAAATTTACCAGATACTGTCATAAAGCAGAGATTAACTGGAAATGGAATATTCCAATCCCGTGCATCAAGTTGGAACATCGCATTCGATGAGCTGGCAGAAGGAAAGTATACTGCTGCCCTCTATCGCTACTGTTGTGGGAGAGAATAGCTGCGCTCGCCGCACAATAGCCATGATAGCGGCGCCACGGCTCCGATGATGATCTTGTGTAGTCTCAACCAGGAGAATGGTTTTCACAGGCCAGTGATTGGCGGCCAGAATGGGTTGGTTTCAAACGATCAAGGCCACTCGACCGTTTTTTATACATCGCACTCGCTTCAACATGCATTTTCCTTGGATGAATAATACTTTATTCGACGAACTTGGGGAAAGTGCTCATGAATTTTGTTTGCAAGGCTTTTCTTGGTGACTGATAAAGCGTTTTCTGAGAGGTCGCGTTGGAACATCTGAAACAAGAGGGGTGAGACACCGACCAGTATCCCTCGGTGAGAGTGCGGTGACGTGATTAGGAAGCACCTGTATGTGAGTGTGTCGCCGAACCAGGGTGGGGGACATATGCGTATAAAATAAAACTTTAAGCGGGTAAGTCTCACCCCACCCATGTGTATCCATTTATGCATAACTCGATACTTAAGACATTATAGACTTACCACCTTCTCCGCCTATCATCGACACGAAAACTGATAGGATTTCATAGTACGAAAGCAGCACGATGGTGCACCCTAAAGCTACGGCATAGCATAGCTCGCTGCAACCGTCCTGGGATTCTTTACATCTATCTACCTAGCCGTCGCGGAGAAAGAAAAACAAAACCATTTTTTTATCGTCTTGCATATGATACAAGTTGTCAAGTGGATGTATCCAGCTGCAGTTGTTATAATTGATTTTAAGGTGCATAGGCTACCGTGACGCGTGATCATTGCCCACGATGGGATTTACGAGGAAAACGATGACCATGTGGTGGCTGCACACGACATTGATTTATATCATCATGAATATTACAGGTAAGAATTTCTACCTTTTGACATATTAACTTTTGAGGTGTGTTATTCAAGTAAAAAAATGACCTGCGCTCGTTATTATCCAATATTTTAAGATCTCATAATGAAACACTTGACTGGTGGAGATTTTACGAAACAAACATATTAAGATCTAAAATAAATCGATGATGGTGATGACTATGATGATGATGGTAATGATGATGATAATGACGATAATGATGGGAATAACGGAGGATCATGGTGGTGGTGATGATGATGTAATGATGATGACGATAACTGAGGATAATGGTGGTTCGGTGGTGGTGGTGGTGCTGATGATGATGATGGCGATGATGATGATGATGATAATGATGGTAATGGTTACAATTGTGTTTCCTCTATAAAAATTCCGTTTTGGGGGAATGATAATTCTTTGTATCATAAATTCAATTCGTTTAGTATACGAAAGTTGCATGTAACTACTGTACATGCCGCTGAAAATGGGGGCAAACCAGAAAAGTAAATATGGTGATTTCGGTGATAGTGATGATGTTGATAATGCAGCTGTTATCCCTCCTGTTGATGTTGGTGTTGATGGTGATGGTAATATTGATGAGGATGTTGTTGTTGATGATAATGGTGGTGGTGGTATAGTAAGGTAGCTTATCTGTGTCATCTACCATGCATGATTGTAACCGGTATCACCACGGAATCACATCCCTAGTTTCACACACCAATGTGTGCTTATATTAACAAGTACACTTGGATACAAAATGTATAAAACATAAGTATCTAGAATTTTAAAGTTTCTTGAATAATTTTTCGACATGGATTGAACGCCTTTCAAGCATTCATCAGCATCGTTGTTGTTATGATCATGCTGTTCACCACTGAAATGGATATGACTGAGAAACTCGGCATAATAATATCTATAAATCAATATTGCTGTCCTGCACATTGCCTAATGACCCCCCCCCCCCCGAAGTCACCGCCATAGATTTCAGTGAAGAGCTCTGCAAACATAGCAGCTGATTCCACGAGCCATGTTCCACTTTAATTAAAGGGTCAAATTATCAATAAAAACCGAGTTATGCGAAATAAGATTATAAAACGCAATTTATTGTACCTATTCGATATTCCGTTAATGGTTTGAATGATACAAATTATCCTTGGAGTATTAAACATTTAAAGCGATTTCATGTAATCTATTTTTTAAGTTTTCAAGCTTCTTGAAATTGCAATGCTCTTGATTTGAACTCAATATATTATTAAATGACATTGATACACAAAAATATGTCGTTTACATAATTTATGTTACAAAAATAGAAATAAGCAGTAAATTGCACAAAGTAAAATATTTATTTACAACAAATGGAATTTATCAGAAGGTAAAATACATATATATATATATATATATATATATATATATATATATATATATATATATATATATATATATATATATATATATCCACGGATATCGTTTCCAAGACCTCCATCGTACCTTTAATGGTCGGTGCAACTGTGATCAAGTCATTGAAGTGCACAAGATCAACTCATGAAAAAGAAAATAAACTTCTGCAAGATTCTTTGTAGTCAGAGCGTCGGTGCATTACGATCTCAACATCAATATACATTGTCTCTTTTAATCAAAAGGCCTTTCTTTCTGACCAACAATGGTCATGGAAACCCACAGAGGTCATTTTTAACCCTTCAATTGTTCTCTGAAAAACCACAATCACGTGATCTGTCACCTGACATCATTTTGGTCAGCACGATCATTCTCGAGGTATGTTTCGTGAGACTTAAATATTTAGTGGAGGTAAAAAAGCCTTTAATAAGCTATTTTGTTCCATATGATATTGTCAGCCATAGAATTCTAGCAATTCTTTTCAGTGAATGAGAGTTTTATAAAAGATAATCATTTTTTGTTTTTTCAACCTGAAGTTTGACGGGCCTGTTGGGCCTCTGCTTGGTGCAGCCACTGACGCTCAAACTAATAGGCTACAGGGATTGCGCCAGGGCATTTTGATTGAGGGGTGGATGGGGGGGGGGAGACGTTGAAATTAACATTTAAAAAAAATCTAATTTGATAAATGACTAATTGCTTATTTGACCCAATCTGCATTTTACTTAAAGTATTAATTCGATAACCTTGTTTTTTTGTTGTTTCTCTCTTCATATTACGATGAAGGTTAATTTATATAGAAGTATTGTAATTTAAATTTATTGCTATTTTGTGTTATTCCATGTAGGCACCAGCCAATGTCGAAAACCTCTCGACAGAATTTTCCATTATTTTAGGTGATCCCCAGGCATTGGCTGGTGCCCAATTTTACATTTCTTTTGTAATGTTTCTATTGCTGTCATGTTTTCTTGCCTGGAAATGGAATAAATAAATAAACTTTGACGTTGCACTGTTCAAAATTACGCGACCAAGATCTATCTTTTTTTTATACACTTCTTGACTTATCACCCACCCTTTTCACATTTCCTCCTCTTTTTCACTCCTTGATGAACGCTTGACAGATCCACGGTTTGTGTATATCTTTTGGCAATAGGCTATGTGCCCCCCCCCCCCCCCCCCTGCCCGTGGCGTCGCCCTCGGTCAAATAGGACTTAGAGTTTGATAGCTTGCGTAATGTAATTGATATCAAGTTAATGGAGGAGAATAAACAGTACAGTGGGCGAACGTTTAGTAAACCATTAATGTTTCCAAACACCATCCCGACGTCCAGTCATTGATCGCTGCCGTGTCGCTTCTTTTCATCTTCCCCTTCCGCGTGCTAAAAGCATGATGCTCTCTGGACGTGTGGAAACGTTTGCCAAAGTGTCAGGTTTATTTGACATGGCCATTTTTCCCCTACCATATTATCTTCATCCAGTCTTTCCGTTCGCAAAGAGATCTATATATAAATCACTTTAAAAGACAACGACAATAAATATCTTTTTTGTTTTTTCGCCATCCTAGCTCTCTTGGAAAATACAACTTTGATGTAACCCTCATCTGTCCTCTTCATCATCGATGTTGTTTGTCTATTTCTTCATTAATTATTGTCATTTCCAATCTTTCCAATCCTCCATCCACCTCATTTTTCATTTTCTTTGACCCTATAGCTACCCCCTCCCACAGTTCCAGTCTCTACTTTCCCTTCACTCACCTCTTCTCCTTTATCTTGTCGTCCTTCTTCCTTCTCTATACATGCTCACCAATCGATAATTCGTCAAGGATGATTAATGTTATGTACAGAGCAATGGCGTTTAACTTGTATGCGGTGTTGCATGTAACATGCCATGTCTATTTACTAACGATGCAATAAAAGTACTTCATAATGTTCAAGCCTATATCACTCTAAGAACTAAAACTAAAATGTAAAGTCAACACATTTATACAGTTCGAGGAGTGACCACCCGGAGTGACATTTTTTTCAAAATGCAACATTTTTATTTCATGTTAATTTCGTGTGGCGGGGAATAAAAACGTTATCATTGTCGTGTTAATTAATAATTCTCGCATGTCCCAAAGTATAATCTAACATGTTGAAAATGTTTCCATTCATTAATGGTGATTTTCGATTGAGTGTACATGTTGAGGCATCAACAATACAGCGTCAATTAAGGTGGTATGTAGAATAGTAGTATTGACAAGTCGACGTTACCATGGATTACAGAGTATTTTACATTCTTGTTCCAGTGTTTGTTGAACACCTGTCAAGACATCTACATGTGCTAATAACTTGCGTCTGTGCAACGCCTAATGTTAACTCATCCAACATAATACACAGTCAAACTTCACTTGCCCCATCAACGCAACACCATGGTGTGAGAGGATTACGATACTAAAAAAAGTGTGTATTTACCTCCATAAATTTACCGGAATATGATAATAAAAAAGAGAGATGCGGGATATTAAACATCCCAGCAGTATATATTTGGCTTAGGCACGTTATGGGTAAAACTGAACGTTTTGTGTGTAAATAATCTAATAGTAATACGACACTTGAACCTTATGAGTGTCATTTTGAACCAGCAGGCATGCGGGATCCATTTTACCTAATGTAAGATGTACTTGTATAACGAATCTAAATTAATTTTATATGCTGATGATAGTATCTTGCTATATTCAGATACAAATCCCAAGATAATTGATAAAAAACTTAGTACAGATTTGGCAAATTGCATCGAATGGATGTCTGACAATAAGCTTAGTTTACACGTTGGGAAAACGGAAAGCATTTTATTTTGTTCGAAACGAAAGTTAAGATATACGCACAATTTCAAGGTTTTATAAATATAATAATCAGGTAATTGATAGAAAAGATTCAGTAAAATATTTGGGAATTACTTTAACAAGTAACCTATCATGGACGGGTTTGGTAGACTCAATCGCCAAAAAGGCAAATACATGAAGTCTAGACGTATTTTATGCTTTGCTTTAATACAATGTCTATTTGACTATGCTAATGCGGCTTGGTACGGTAGTCTGGGTGTTACGGATAAGAAAAAGCTAAGAATAATTCAAAATAAAATTGTAAGATACATAAATGTTTTAGGACCAAGAGCACATGTCGGATGTAATGAACTTGAAAAGGCAGGGTTACTTCATGTAGATCACAGATCACAACAATTAGTATTACACCACGTGCATAAAATATTCTATTCGGATAAATTAGATCATTATATAGCAAATAATTTCACCCGTGTATCAAATATCCATAGGTACGATACTCGAAATAGTAATTTTAATTTTGTATTACCGAAACGTGGAGGACACATAGGGAACACTTTTTATTTTAATGGCATCCAATCTTGGAATGCTCTTCCTAATCAAGTAAAAGCTGTAAATTTTTTTTCTCAATTTAAGAGTGCATTAAAGAAGCACCTAAAACTGGAAGCTACTCGAGAACAGTATTACCAGTAAAAATCACACATTTTGTACAGTTGGTTTCTAGTATTGTAGATAATGTAGGGTATGTTAAAATATATTCTTGTTTCATATATTATTGTTTGCTTCAGATGTTTGCAAATTATTTGACTGAAGGATATGTATTTTTTATACCATATTCCAGTACTTGTTGTAGTTTATACTTTTTGTTCAATATATTAATGTTTTATACTAACTTTATGGCCCCATCGGAAATAAGCCTTTCGGCTTTCATGGGCTATCCTGTCAAGGTATTCATCAATTTCATTGTAATCTCCTGTGATATTCTTGACGAATAAAATCAATCAATCAATCAATCAATCATAATCGTTTACATATACCATCTTTAAGCTAAGGTCTTTCACGATTATTTTTTTCCCGATGGCTTTACTGTAATATTTTTTGTGTGTGTGTGATAGACACTGAAATGAATTTAATATTCTAAAGCGAGCGACTGGAGCCGATGAGCAAATTTTTTGGAGGTGGAAGACAAAATGGTGTCCAAAAACTTCTTTCAAGTAGTATGTAATTATCACATCAAGGGATGTGTAGTGGCACATAACCGTGTATATACATGATAATACCATCTGTCACTTTTGGTGATGGTAGTTAAAGACCTATCACGATTTTTTTTCTTCTGATGGCTGTTGTAAAGGTTTTGCTATGATTTAAACTACTAAAATAAATAATATCTTAATGTGAGCTAGCATATAACTGTGTACATAAAATTATATACTACTACCATAGTAGTAGCTAGGGTCCATGCTACTATACAATCTATTAATTTTTGTGATAAGTAGATTACAGTTGAAGACCTATCACGATTTTTTAAAAGGCTATTTTAATGGTTTTGTTGTGAAACTACTGAAATATAGTTAATATCCTAATGCGAGAAAGCGAAGCGAGCGAGCAAAATTTCAGTTCATTTTTTCAGTATTATTTTTCTCGTTGTGTATAATTAATTATCTGGCTACTGTATATTGTAGGTCCGTACTCGACGTGTTTGATGTAGTTTGTAGCTGTACTTCTTGTTTTTTCTAGAGCAGCGGCGTAAATATGGGGGGGGGGGGGAGTCTTAGGGGCGCTTTGCCCTGTTTATTTTCATGGCTAAGAGAGAAACGTGAAGTATGATATTATTTTTAAAATATTAATATCAAAATCTATCACAAAATTTGATTTTTTGTAATAAAAATGTTGAAATATTTGCTCGCTTGCTTCGCTCGCTTGCAACCTTTTTTTTAGAGAAATTCTGGCCGATGCGCCATATTTTGACCCTAAAACGTTGGGCTCATTACGTCACTGTTCTAGAATGTATTTTGTTGGCAGTTACTTAAAGGAAAAGTCCACCCCAACAATTTTTTTTATTTGAATAACAATAGAAAAAAATCCAAAAGGTATAACACTGAAAATTTTATCAAAATCGGATGTAAAACAAGAAAGTTATGACATTTTAAAGTTTTGCTTCTTTTCACAAAACAGTTACTTATGTACATCCTAGTCGGTATGAATATGAATGAGAAGACTAATGACGTCATCCACTCACTATTTCTTTTGTATTTTCTTACATGAAATATGAAATATTCTAATTTTCTCCTCATCTTCAAGTGAAACAACGATTAATTCCTCCCTGAACATTTCTTCGTTTCATTTCATTTCGTTTATTCCATTCCAACATTAACAATTTGTTTTGTAAATTTTGATATACAATTTAAAGCAGGAAAACATAATAGCAAATTTCTGTGTACAATAATTATAATCAAATTTCACATATAAACAGGTTTGGAATGGAAGAGGCTGCTATAAGAAGCGTATAGCTCTAGGGTGCAACCTCCTATAGGGAAGTTATCATGTGAAGATCACTTTCCTCAAGATTGCAGCACAATAGCATGTGAAGTTAGCATTGTTTAATATACTACAGTCAAGTTGGTCCTTATTCAGTTATTGTCAAATTGGTAAAAAACCGAAATATTGTATAATTCAAACAATAAAAAAAAACAATAGAAAAAATGAGTGAAGACATCATTGACTGTCTCATTTGCATGTCACTGAATTGTGCATAGTACTGTTTTGTGAAAAAAGCGAAACTTTAAAATGTCATAACTTTCATATTACATCCGATTTTGATGAAATTTTCAGCGTTATGCTAATTTGATTTTTTCCTATTTATTCACATCAACATTTTTTCTGGGGTGGACTTGACCTTTAAGTCACGTCAGGGCCCCATCGGAAATAAGCCATTAATGCGGCTATCCTGTCAAGGTATTTTAATATAAAGTTGTATTTGCATTTCTTACGGAATATCCAGCGAATTATAAATCAATCAATAACAAAAATATTAAGATGCGGGAAACACTTACTAGACTTTTCTTTTTATCCATCATCTGGCGTGATCGACACTATGGTGACAAAATTTACCAGAGACTGTCATAAAGCAGAGATTAACTGGAAATGGAATATTCCAATCCCGTGCATCAAGTTGGAACATCGCATTCGATGAGCTGGCAGAAGGAAAGTATACTGCTGCCCTCTATCGCTACTGTTGTGGGAGAGAATAGCTGCGCTCGCCGCACAATAGCCATGATAGCGGCGCCACGGCTCCGATGATGATCTTGTGTAGTCTCAACCAGGAGAATGGTTTTCACAGGCCAGTGATTGGCGGCCAGAATGGGTTGGTTTCAAACGATCAAGGCCACTCGACCGTTTTTTATACATCGCACTCGCTTCAACATGCATTTTCCTTGGATGAATAATACTTTATTCGACGAACTTGGGGAAAGTGCTCATGAATTTTGTTTGCAAGGCTTTTCTTGGTGACTGATAAAGCGTTTTCTGAGAGGTCGCGTTGGAACATCTGAAACAAGAGGGGTGAGACACCGACCAGTATCCCTCGGTGAGAGTGCGGTGACGTGATTAGGAAGCACCTGTATGTGAGTGTGTCGCCGAACCAGGGTGGGGGACATATGCGTATAAAATAAAACTTTAAGCGGGTAAGTCTCACCCCACCCATGTGTATCCATTTATGCATAACTCGATACTTAAGACATTATAGACTTACCACCTTCTCCGCCTATCATCGACACGAAAACTGATAGGATTTCATAGTACGAAAGCAGCACGATGGTGCACCCTAAAGCTACGGCATAGCATAGCTCGCTGCAACCGTCCTGGGATTCTTTACATCTATCTACCTAGCCGTCGCGGAGAAAGAAAAACAAAACCATTTTTTTATCGTCTTGCATATGACACAAGCTGTCAAGTGGATGTATCCAGCTGCAGTTGTTATAATTGATTTTAAGGTGCATAGGCTACCGTGACGCGTGATCATTGCCCACGATGGGATTTACGAGGAAAACGATGACCATGTGGTGGCTGCACACGACATTGATTTATATCATCATGAATATTACAGGTAAGAATTTCTACCTTTTGACATATTAACTTTTGAGGTGTGTTATTCAAGTAAAAAATGACCTGCGCTCGTTATTATCCAATATTTTAAGATCTCGTAATGAAACACTTGACTGATGGAGATTTTAAGAAACAAACATATTAAGATCTAAAATAAATCGATGATGATGGTGATGACTATGATGATGATGGTGATGATGATGATAATGACGATAATGATGGGAATAACGGAGGATCATGGTGGTGGTGATGATGATGTAATGATGATGACGATAACTGAGGATAATGGTGGTTCGGTGGTGGTGGTGGTGCTGATGATGATGATGGCGATGATGATGATGATGGTAATGGTTACAATTGTGTTTCCTATATAAAAATTCCGTTTTGGGGGAATGATAATTCTTTGTATCATAAATTCAATTCGTTTAGTATACGAAAGTTGCATGTAACTACTGTACATGCCGCTGAAAATGGGGCAAAACGGAAAAGTGAATGGTGATTTCGGTGATAGTGATGATGTTGATGACGCAGCTTTTATCCCTCCTGTTGATGTTGGTGTTGATGGTAATATTGATGAGGATGTTGTTGTTGATGATAATGGTGGTGGTGGTGGTGGTAAGGTAGCTTATCTGTGTCATCTACCATGCATCATTGTAACTGTTTCACCACGGAATTACATCCCTAGTTTCACACACACACACTGACACACACACCCTCACACACACCAATGTGTGCTTATATTAACAAGTACAGTTGGATCAGGGATATGCAACAACATATCCCTGGTTGGATACAAAATGTATAATACATAAATATCTAGAATTTTAAAGTTTCTTGAATAATTTTTCGACATGGATTTAACGCCTTTCAAGCATTCATCAGCATCGTTGTAGTTATGATCATGCTGTTCACCACTGAAATGGATATGACTGAGAAACTCGGCATAATAATATCTATAAATCAATATTGCTGTCCTGCACATTGCCTAATGACCCCCCGAAGTCACCGCCATAGATTTCAGTGAAGAGCTCTGCAAACATAGCAGCTGATTCCACGAGCTATGTTCCACTTTAATGAAAGGGTCAATTATCAATAAAACCCGAGTTATGCGAAATAAGATTATAAAACGCAATTTATTGTACCTATTCGATATTCCGTTAATGGTTTGAATGATATAAATTATCCTTGGAGTATTATACATTTAAAGCGATTTCATGTAATCTATTTTTTAAGTTTTCAAGCTTCTTGAAATTGCAATGCTCTTGATTTGAACTCAATATATTATTAAATGCCATTGATACACAAAATATGTCGTTTACATAATTTATGTTACAAAAATAAACATAAGCAGTAAATTGCACAAAGTAAAATATTTATTTACAACAAATGGAATTTATCAGAAGGTAAAATACATATATATATATCCACGGATATCGTTTCCAAGACCTCCATCGTACCGTCAATGGTCTGTGCAACTTAGATCAAGTCATTGAAGTGCACAAGATCAACTCATGAAAAAGAAAATAAACTTCTGCATGATTCTTTGTAGTCAGAGCGTCGGTGCATTATGATCTCAACATCAATATACATTGTCTCTTTGAATCAAAAGGCCTTTCTTTTAGGCCAACAATGGTCATGGAAACCCACAGAGGTCATTTTTAACCCTTCAATTGTTCTCTGAAAAACCACAATCACGTGATCTGTCACCTGACATCATTTTGGTCAGCACGATCATTCTCGAGGTATGTTTCGTGAGACTTAAATATTTAGTGGAGGTAAATAAGCCTTTAATAAGCTATTTTGTTCCATATGATATTGTCAGCCATAGAATTCTAGCATTTCTTTTCAGTGAATGAGAGTTTTATAAAAGATAAACATTTTTTTTTTCAACCTGAAGTTTGACGGGCCTGTTGGGCCTCTACCTTGGTGCAGCCACTGAAGCTCAATCTAATAGGCTACAGGGATTGCGCCAGGGCATTTTGATAGAGGGGGGTGGGGGGGGCAAGAAGTTGACCTTAACATAAAAAAAAATCTAATTTGATAAATGACTAATTGCTTATTTGACCCAATCTGCATTTTTCTTAAAGTAAAAATTCGATAACCTTGTTTTTTTGTTTCTCTCTTCATATTACGATGAAGGTTAATTTATATAGAAGTATTGTAATTACATGTATGTTTAAATTTATTGCTATTTTGTGTTATTCCATGTAGGCACCAGCCAATGTCGAGAACCTAACCTCTCGACAGAATTTTCCATTATTTTAGGTGATCCCAGGCATTGGCTGGTGCCCAATGTTACATTTCTTTTGTTATGTTTCTATTGCTGTCATGTTTTCTTGCCTGGAAAATGAAATAAATAAATAAATAAACTTTGACGTTGCACTGTTCAAAATTACGCGACCAAGATCTATCTTTTTTTTTATACACTTCTTGACTTATCACCCACCCTTTTCACATTTCCTCCTCTTTTTCACTCCTTGATGAACACTTGACAGATCCACGGTTTGTGTATATCTTTTGGCAATAGGCTATGTGCCCCCCCCCCCCCCTGCCCGTGGCGTCGCCCTTGGTCAAATAGGACTTAGAGTTTGATAGCTTGCGTAATGTAATTGATATCAAGTTAATGGAGGAGAATAAACAGTACAGTGGGCGAACGTTTAGTAAACCATTAATGTTTCCAAACACCATCCCGACGTCCAGTCATTGATCGCTGCCGTGTCGCTTCTTTTCATCTTCCCCTTCCGCGTGCTAAAAGCATGATGCTCTCTGGACGTGTGGAAACGTTTGCCAAAGTGTCAGGTTTATTTGACATGGCCATTTTTTTCCTACCAATTCTCCTACCATATTATCTTCATCCAGTTTTTCCGTTCGCAAAGAGATCTATATATAAATCACTTTAAAAGAGAACGACAATAAATATCTTTTTTGTTTTTTCGCCATCCTAGCTCTCTTGGAAAATACAACTTTGATGTAACCCTCATCTGTCCTCTTCATCATCGATTTTGTTTGTCTATTTCTTCATTAATTATTGTTATTTCCAATCTTTCCAATCCCCCATCCACCTCATTTTTCGTTTTCTTTGACCATAATTATAGCTACCCCCTCCCACAGTTCCAGTCTCTACTTTCCCTTCATTCGCCTCTCTTCCTTTATCTTGTCGTCCTTCTTCCTTCTCTATACATGCTCACCAATCGATAATTCGTCAAGGATGATTAATGTTATGTACAGAGCAATGGCGTTTAACTTGTATGCGGTGTTGCATGTAACATGCCATGTCTATTTACTAACGATGCAATAAAAGTACTTCATAATGTTCAAGCCTATATCACTCTAAAAACTAAAATGTAAAGTCAACACTTTTATACAGGCCGAGGATCGAGTGACCACTTTTTCAAAATGCACCATTTTTTTATTTCGTGTAAATTTCGTCTAACATTTTGAAAATGTTTCCAATTCCATTCATTAATGGTGATTTTCGATCGAGTGTACATGTTGATGTATCAACAAGACAGCATCAATTAAGGTGGTATGTAGAGTGTAGTATTGACAAGTCGACGTAACCATGGATTACAGAGTATTTTACATTCTTGTTCCAGTGTTTGTTGAACACCTGTCAAGACATTTACATGCGCTAATAACTTGCGTCTGTGCAGTACTCTGACGCCTAATGTTAACTTATCTAACATAATACAAAGGCAGGCGTCACTTGCCCCATCAACGCAAAACCATGGTGTGAGAGGATTACGATACTGAAAACAATGTGTATTTACCTCCATGAACTTACCGGAAGATGATAATTGTATATAACAAGAAATGCGGGATATCAAACATCCCAGCAGTATTTGTTTGGCTTAGGCACGTTATAAGTAGAAATGAATGCTTTGTGTGTAAATAATCTAATAGTAATACAACACTTGAAGATGGGAGTATTTAAGATAAAATAGCGGAGAATGAAAGCCAACATTTACAGTAGTTACACATTTCCGTGCTGGTATAACACAGTCTAAAGAAACGGAATCATTATCGTAGGAGAGGTTATTTTCGTCGACGTAAATGACCTACGTCAACATGCGATGAAACTGAATGATAACATTGAAAATATGCTGCGCTTAGTCTCATTCATGACCTAGCGATTGATTAATACTGAATTTGATCGATGTCTAGAACTTCAACCGTGTTCCATTTTATGTACATGGTCATGATGGCGGTGTTATCTTATGCAGTCAGCATTTGCACTATAGCATATAACACACTGTGTTACCTTTGAATGAATGCCTTCTTCTCACTTCGGTTTTTTTGTTGTTGGTTGGTTGTCGCCTTTTTTGTTTTGCCATTGTCAATTTTCTTTTGGTTTTGAAATAATTTGCGTAAACATGATTAAACGAATGTGTTGACTATTCATCATATTAACTTGATTGCTGTAACACCAGTAATCGACTTACATGCTGCTTCCTGGCCCTCGGATCAGTTCATGATTGAATTATGAATATTTTGTTGTCGTCTGTCTGTTTTCAATATTAAGGCTAGAAGCAAACACAATAATCAATTGTATAATACTGTGTGGGGAGGGGGGGGGTGTATATACAACGATTCCCATGAAATAATTCGAGCTGAACAAGCAAAAATTGTTAGCTCTTGTTGTAGAAAATGCAGCATTTTAGGTATAAAAGCTAATACATTTTACAAAACATTTCATCTAAAAATCACAAGGTTAGTACTTTCAACATAATTTTGTCTCAAATGGTTCGTTAATTGTCTGTCTGATTGTCCCCTCCCCCCGGGGGGGCCACTTACATTGACGAGTGGATACCATGCGCGACCAAAAAAACACGTAAAAAGGATGTCCTTTTCACGATAGGGCACGTTACGTACGTAACGTGATAAGGGTGTCAAAAACACAAAAATAATGAAAAAAGGGTGTCTATTTCGCCAGGAAAATTACGTGTTTAGGGTCGAATTTGCGGGAATGATAAAACAAAATTAAAATGTTTTATAAAGGATGTCCATTTTGCCCCAACACTTCGTGTTTAGAGTCCGATTTGCGCGAGGTGTAGGAGGTGGGGTCGTACTAAACCAAATAAGGTAAAGCCGACGACCGAAGGACCCGTAACAATAAAACATTCCTGTACTTGTTTAGGGGTTCATTTCAGGGAATATTTGCCAAGAGAGTCGTTTTGTTTCCAATACTTGTTAAGGGTAGGGTTTCACACGCCAATACTTGTTAAGGGGTGCATTTTCAGAATATGGAAATTACGTGTTTAGGGTGCTTTTCGAGACCCCATGGTCGCGCATGGTATCCATTCGTGAATGGAAGTGGCCCCCCCGGGCCCCTCCCCTCTCTCTACTTCCCACCCCCTCTATCTCTCTCTCTCTCTCTCTCTCCCCGTATGAACCAAGCAATATTATACACATAATTCCAGATCACTCCAAAAAGTACATTGCGCATAATATTCTGAACATTAATTTCAACCGCCATTCATCATCATCATACAGCCCAAGCAGTGTAATCGAGTTCTGTGAATTAACGTCGTAAATGATGAAGACCCGCGCGAACGTATTGTGAAAGATGTTAGGTGTTACGTCTTCGGTGTATACACGCACCTTCAGCCTGGGTCGTAATGAAATTATTCCAAGGGAGCGCCTTTCCCCATTAGACAATACGATCTCATCCAACATGCAATGATGGCGGTAGAGTTAAAGACATGGAATACAAGTAGGAAAAGGGCAATGTCGATATGGCAAAATGTGAAAAAGACGGAGAAAAGGGGAGAGGGCTGGGAGAATTAGAGGAAAGAGAGAATAAAGAGATAGATAGATAGACAGACAGACAGACAGACAGACAGACATGCAGATATATAGATAGATAGATAGATAGACAGACAGACAGACAGACAGGCAGACAGACAGGCAGACAGACAGACAGACAGACAGACAGACAGACAGACAGGCAGGCAGGCAGGCAGACAGACAGACAGACAGACAGACAGACAGACAGACAGACAGACAGGCAGACGGACAGGCAGACGGACAGACAGACAGACAGACAGACAGACAGACAGACAGACAGATAGATAGATAGATAGACAGACAGACAGACAGACAGACAGACAGACAGACAGATAGATAGATAGATAGATAGATAGATAGATAGATAGATAGATAGATAGATAGATAGATAGATAGATAGATAGATAGATAGACAGACAGACAGATAGACAGATATATAGACAGACAGACAGACAGATATATATACAGATAGATAGATAGATAGAGGGGTGACGTGGGAGGGGGGGGGGCAATAGGAATAGGAACATGGATCGCTTTCGTCCGATTATTTAATATCCACAGTAGATTACGCAGTATGAATATTTAACAAGTGCGGGTTCATCGATCACAAGGGGGCGGGGGTGGGGGGGGGGGGTGGCTTTCGCCCAAAGTTTCCCAAACACTGGTTCCGCCTCTGATTTATATACAGAATTTAAATTTTAATCACTAGAGTTATGATCGTCGGTATATCGAAGCACTGCAGCAATCTAATGTATGATGGCTCATTCTCGAGTTCACGCAGTGTAAAGGCATATAAGAGTATAGACTATATCGATACGATACATGATTGTGCGGGAGAAAATTGTATTCCCTGTGCAAAATATCTAAACTACTTTCCTCCCTTTTACCCCATCAATTTCCATTCCTTCCTCCCCCTTCTTTCCCTCTGCTCTCCGCATCTTCCCCCCTCTCCTTTAAACCCATTCCTCTTCCCCCAGTCGTCCTCTCTCAATGCATTTCCCCTTTCTTTCGCTGTACCATTTAGCCATGACCCGAAACGTCATCGAAGTGTAATAATTCAATGAGTCTATCAAAGGGACGAGCGAAAGGAACGTTTGTAATTGTTCAACACGATTGCCTCTGTAGTCCTCTGTCTGTCAGCTTGCCGGCTTTATATGTTATTTTCTTTTAAAGTAATAATTGTGTATTTATCGTAATAATAGTGTTTTTTGTTGCTATACATTTATTTATCTTGAGCTCCTAAATGTCTTAGATATCCATTGTATTATGCAACAATCGATCAATCAGTCAATAAATTGAAAATTCTATGTATATTTATTTTTATTCATTTTTTAATAGATATATTTATCCATCCATCTATCAATCTTTCGCCCTTCGTTTTCATTCAGTATGATTTCAGACTACCTTCCTGTTTTATGCTTGTCTTCAAAATTATTCAGGCTTGCGCAACATTGTGCAGTATAACCTGTTCATCTCTCTATTTTGATCTTATCTGTTAAAGAATAGTTGAGAATATTCATTTATTTGTATATGAATATTTATCGGCACTGATCTTGTAAAAAATTCGACCATGTTGACGTCATGCAGCATCAGAGCGATATCTCTTAATGAAATACCTTGCCCTTGCCTCTCGTTAGTTCGCTTTTCACCATTTTCTGCCTCCAAATTTGGACATCCAAAGATGCGCGCGACCGTATATCGACTGGTTATAAATAAATATATAAATAGACCGGTCGTGATCGATCTCTCGTCATGCTTGATGTACAAATGAAATCCTTACTATTCAACCTCCCCGTAGCTTCTGTAATAATATGATAGTATCTCTCAAAAAGCGAATAATCAAACTGGATTTAGGGATATATCGATTTGCCAATTATGTACCCCCAAGAGCGTTTGTTTTGTATTGTGTCAAAAACATTTATCTATCTCACCATCGTCTTTTACTCCAGTATTTTCTATTCAATTGAACTTTCAAATCAACCCACTGCCTTTCAATCTGGGAGGAACCATTCTCACTTTCGATAATTGGATTAAAAATAATCACAAAAGATACCCCTTCTCTTTACACGTCCAACTCGACGTCAGATGTTAGCGTATAAGGTCTCTGAACCCTGCATTGACAGTACGCAATACCAAAATCGTTTCCGTTACTTCCATGCGACTAATGATAAATTAATTTGACGTACATTATTTATTCATTCATGATCGCTGATCAATCATTTATTCATTTTTGGGGATAAAAGTAATCAAATATTGATGATAAAGTCTGATTTGAAACTAGCGATTGAATTGATCACGATCAGCGGCGGAATAAGTCATAATGGTCGGAAGGGCTGAGTTTGGGCGCTGGTGTTGCAATATTATTTTGCACATTCGTACAATTAAATTGAACAATTGTAATAATTAGTTTTCTCCCCTACCTTCAAATTAGATATGCTAATAAAAGGCAATAGTTCTTGGATAACATCTATATCATGATAGTAAGTTTCAATGGTGCAATATGGATATCTTGAATAAAAGACAATAACATGGAAACAATTGTCATTATTATCCCCCAAAAATTAATTCAGCGTGCAAAGAGTTAATAATGAGAAGACGAAGCAAGCGAGCGAGCCAATAAAATCTTTATTTTCGGTGTATACTATTGTGTATTCAAATCTGTCTGACATTCGAGAAAAATGGAAATCGTGAAGCTGAAAATACGATACAATGATCTTTGAAATAGGGCCTACATTTTTGATACGATGAATTATCTTTATAATTTTTTTGGGGGGGTCCCAACTCCTATACCGGATGTTTCATCGTTGGAATTGTATCAAAATATAAACAAAAATAGGAATTGAACCAGTTATTAGCAAAATATTGTCCCACCTTCTTTCATTGATAGAATAAATTTATAAGCAAGACTGATAGATAACGGTAAGCTTCCTACACATGAAAGCCTACATTCCCCCAAAGTGATGCATGGAAACTATTCCACGTTATTATCACATTACGTGGGTGTTGAAATCCTTTGAAAAAAGTTATTATGAACCTTTACCGAAGCTTGTTTATAGACAGGCTTGCAGACTGCTTGCCCTCAATGTTGAAGTGCTGCAACATTTCCAAGCACCCCTTCTTATTTCCTTTAGAGACCCTCCAAGTCTTCTTGTGTCCGAAAAAAAATGATCAGTGTAAACAGCAGATTCCTTCCGAGGTGTGCTCGCTGCAAGTTGGCAAACCCGATTTCTGTTTACCATTCATTGCCAAATGCAAACTTAATTGGCCAATCGAAGTCAATTTACATCACAGCTTTGGCCTGATCAGACCTCCCGTATCACCCGATAATTATCTGCATCAGATCTTCAATCTTGCCAAGAATGCTGCAGCCGCGGGGAGTAATATTTCAACCTACCTCACTTTTTCTTCATCATCTCTTATTAAGATCTACCCACTTCCCACAGACATTATCTCGAACTATCTTTTAACCCATTCCAATATCGTGGCCAACCTCCATGCAATTACGCGCCAATATTGCATCTTAAATTGCAGGCCGAAATTGCGCTGTGTTACGTTCCATCAGGTTCGACCAAAAGTTTAACGAAGCCTAATAAGTTGGTAATCACTTGTTATTACCTGATACCATGGACTGTAAGTCCATGGTGATACTAACGGCTTGAACTATCTTCAGGCATCCATAGCAGAATGTTTTGAATCAGATAGAGGGGGGGGGGGGGGGGGGGAGGGGCAGACATTTGCAAGAGATGGTGGTCAGTTTTCACCGAATACATTTTGTCATAGGGAGCAATATTAAAATATTCAAGATGACATATTAGCTAGATAAGGAATAAAGCTTTAGAGGGTATTTTTTTTTCACCGAATGATGGGATATTGTTTAAAAAAATATTTTCATTTGAAAATGAAAGTGCCCCTATCAACCCTCCTGAGTATGGTTATGCTCTGGGATAATTCATAGCAAATTATTAACTTTCGAAACACGACATGCTTGGCAAAATGTCAATGCTTGTATTGTGTATAATTTCCAGTCCATACCAAGCAAGGCTTTTCCATATTTTCCTAAAAATTGAAAAAGGAAATATACTATTTTTCAATACAATTGAATGTGGCATGTTAAGGGTTAAATCTACATGAAGATTGAAAGGGATGGCCGTGCCCTATCGAAATTAAAAGGAAAAATTGCTGACTCTGCTCCCATTATTTCTGTAAATTTAAGAAAAGTAAAATCGTGCCCATTAACTCAATCATAGAATACTCCATAATATACCATTTACCGGGCTATTAACTTTCCTCAAAGTCAAAGGACCGGCCAATGCCAAGTTGTTATTACATGTGCTCACATTTTATGTCAAATACGTGGAAGCTTATCATAAAGCATGTATTTCATATGACTCTTGAATACTTGGCAATATATCATATTCCATTTATTTTTATATTAGATCCAATTTTGTGACATAGCTCATGGTATCTTCTAAAACAATGTTGTTGTTTTTTTAAATAGGAGCGCTGGCCGAATGAGGCCGGCGACGACAAATTTGCTTTTTGTCAGTGTAGCTCTCTATAATTTTCTCTCTCTTTGTGTTTAATATACATTTTTAGACAATGATATACTTTTTTTTTCAAATGATCATTCGTTTCTGAAAAAAAAAAGAGTTAAAATCATAACATTAGATTTGGTATAAATTCCGATGGCTTTGTACTCTGATTGAAGCGTCACCGTATCCGACTAACCATACAGATACATGCGTATACCAACCAGTGTTTAATAGAAAAGAAGCACTGTAAACCCAAGTAGGGAAGCTATGGGGAATATTTGCAGATTAGATCAGAAAGAGCTCGAGAGAATATAAAGCTTCTTGGCAAATCTTGTTAAAATGATACGTCGATCTATTCTAGACCAACACTCGATCACAACTCCAAGTGTGCTCGAGATCTTTGCTAGAGAAACCAAGAAGATCCTATAAGAAAACTCGATGTCGTTATTGACTCGGTATATACCTTGACCCTTCCTTTTCAGACACTTACACCGCTGGTAGGTTTCTTCTTCCATCTTCAGAACAATACACTCTTGAGGTTTGTGCAAACAAGACAGAATTAGCTGCCGAGGACGTTCCTTTATTCTATGGCGTTGAGACAAAATAGATAGCGTCTTAAGTGACGGGAACAAAGGCTAGATCGACCAGTGGAGGTCCAAATCTCAATTCGCAATGAGATGCGCTCTAGTGGTCCTGACCACTGTCTAGTCCAAACAAAATTGGTTTGGCACTTTCATAGCTAGCTCTGCTTAAGAATACAGAAGACTAATAAGGGAATAGTGCGATGAGAACTGGTATATGTTTCTGGAGAGTGAATTTAATCCTCCATCGTGTGCATATAATCTAAAAGTAAAGCGAAGTTCATAATACCAGTGGGAAATCTACCTCCCCTTTCTTAAGATATATAGAAAGGGAGTCTTTATCCTCACTCAAGAAGGTTTTAATTGTTAGAATGGTTTGAATATGAAACCATACCAACTGAGATATTGTCAATCTCATGCACATGAAACATGCCAATATTGCCATTCATTTCTTTGACTGTTTGAGAATGTTTTGAATTTGATTTTAAAAAGTTTGATCAGTTTGTTACGGACTCTCATTAAACCAACACATCACTCTTACTTATTATTGTTTGTGCTTATCGTTTGGCGACTGCCAAATTGCAAGACAATAAAAATTATCTTTATCCTTCAGGAAGTCACATGTTCCTAGTTTACGCATCAACAGCTTAAAACGTTGCAAATATATTATGCACCAACCTAGGGGGTCTAAATGTTCTAGATTTCAAAAGAGTATTGACGAATGTGAGGGGGTCTCGATTGCACCATTGTTCTCCGGGTCATGAATGGATTGATGTAGCATTATGCTAAGCAGCTAATGCTTACACACATCAAAGCTTCTTCAAAGACAGTTGACAGTCATTCTTTCAAAGTGGTTCTATACAAAAATGAAGAAAAAAAATTGCCGAATTCTCGGGCACCCGATTCTTTTTCAGATATTCCAACTGCAAATGTTGCTCCCAAAACCACCTCATCTTTCACACAACAGGTTTCTTTTTCGTTATTTTATCTGACTCTTAACTCTAACGAACATCCTTCAATTTTACCAAAACTTTGGCCGGGCTTATACAAAAGAGAAATAAAAAAGAAGAAAAGAAAAGCGAAATGATGGTGGGAACATAGATGACTTGTGTGCAGTGGGAGGGGTAATCATAGTCTGCAGGCACAGACCCTGATTGAAACTTTGATCAACAAGCGTGTCTCCACGCAAAGACTAGCACCTTCAAAACTTGCTGTTTCAATTCAGTACACAATGGGCATGAGTATAGGCTGCACAGTCAGACCCTTAACTCGAGTGAAGGGTTTGCACAGCATATAGGGTAATCATTATTGTCTTGTCGTTTAAGTACCTTGAAAGTCTTCAAGTCTTTCACATCATGAGTTCCAATGGATGTAATGTATACCCACCCCCTGCCTGGAAATGTAAGCTTAATGGTGCTAATATATTGATTACAAATGACCATTGTTGTTCCATTAACGATTATTACCAAAAAGGAAATGTACTGTCATTTCGATTCCGCCGTCAAAGAAACGAGGTGAATTCAATTTCGAACAAAACATGTACTTTTGATGAGTATTGTTGCGTCTTTCATCATGTTATTGTGTGTTGCAGGTGCTAATTGGTTTCGATTTGTATCCACCTTATACATTAAAACCGAATCCTCGCTAAACATGATAGATATCCCATGCTCATATTATTACAATGATCGATATATTGAGAATAAAGAATGATTTTTATCATTATCTACGTATATACACGATAAGGTTACTTGACTTGGATACACATTTACGGCGTATACTAGTATTGGCGCTTTTTTGGTCGAGATTATTTGGTTAATGCACGTGTGGATAACAGTAAGCATGACAGAAACAATGGGACATGCTCTGAACATTGTTGATAATACCCATTTTAGGGACATACGTGGACACCGTCAACGAAATTAGAATGATATCCAACTTTCGAATGATACATGCAGTATAAATTATAATGGTATTTCATCTATGATTGATAGCAACATAAAGTACCGAAGTGATGACGTCACAAAAAAAAATTAGTTTTAGCAATTCAGCATTTTTGATACTATATTTTGGTAGAACATGATGAAAACCCCCCACTTCCAATATTTGGTGGGAATCGGTCCATGGGGGCCTTAGATAAATTATGACCCAATGAATACATAATTAGCCCCATAGGCCTGGTTCTAAATGTTAAGAACCTGATACGCTGATATGCAAAAAGTGAAAATTGATGACGTCACACGTCGGTACTCTATAACCTTTCCGTCATAATTATCAAATGAACTCATATTGTTACCAAATGCTTTAGAATGACAACAGAAATTATGATTATTGGCTCGGGTTTCAAGACACATCCCACGTGAAAAGCAATTAAATACATTCACTTGACATTTTAAATGATACTTAAATGAAAAATAATGTTACAACTGAGATTAGACCTGTGTTGTTTTACGTCACCAAGAAATCCTGTTGAGTCATTTCAAGATAAAGTAATGTATTAACGAATAGAAATGCAATAGGGCAATTCCATAGGTTGGTGGACATGAGCTCAATGTGTCTTTGTACATATAGCCCATCTGAACCGTAACGTGAGTAACCACTTTATCTGCACCCCTTGTAAAAACCATGTGTTCTTTATTTTTTTAATTATATACAAATTTGTCTCCCTAATATACTTCTTTGAAATGGATATAATCAACTTTCATAAAAGCCTTGCATGAGGACACTTTTCACTTATGTCCACTTTTCATTTTATGCATGTCCAAATCATGTAACATGAGTAACCGACACATTTCAAAGATTTGCCAGGAGCATAATGAAATTTCCCAAGTTTTGTTTTTATACAAAGGATAGTCAGACTGCGTACTATGTTGTGATAAAGAGATGTTTAGTTCCTATCAATAATAATGGAGTTAAAGCTCCAAGTATGAGTCAAGGTGTCTCAAAATGTAACGTGAGTAACCGTGGAATAGCCCAATAGCAAATGAGCTTAAACACGTTTTCGAGTATATACGTACATGTATACATGATGTAAACCATTGGGATTCGACAGGCATTGTTTGAGAATAAGTACAAATAAGAAAAACAAACACGTATGTCTGGCTTTAAAATCTAAAGAAAAGATCGAGCCGTTTCTCTTCTCGCAGATATCAAGGTAAGATGGGGAAGGCAGTGAGGGTTGTATACAACCCTTATTATTTTTTTTTTATTATTATAGTTATTATTATTATTATTATTACTACTATTATATTATTATTATTATCATTATCATTTACAGTCAATCTGAGCCTGTTATCCTGTATAAAGATATTTTAATAAATAAATAAATAAAATAATCATCGTCATCATAACTGTGATTATTGTGCATGTGATGACGATCATTGCCATTATTGCCATTATTAACTATATCTTATAGTCTAGTCACCATCATTATCTTCTATTATTGACACGTTTTTTTTTCTCTGAACTGTATTATGAAACGATATATAAATTAAGATTAAAAAAAACTAAAATGCGGTCGAACCATCTTCCATTTTTTCTATCACTATCCGTTCTATGAATGCCCTATCTACTTGAGCTCGTATTGATTGAGGCTTTATAAGTTGAAATGGCGGCCGATTCTCTTTCGGTCATTTAGTCTTCAAAAACTAGTAAAATCGATCAAAAGTCATTTCGCTAAACGACGAGCAAAGAACACATTGTACAATTGCCTTTTAACGACCCTGCGACTTTTTCCCCAAAAGCTGTTCCATTTTAGCTCCTATTGCTCACTTCATTGTATTCATTGATTTCTACCCGTGCTGGAGACATCTGGGGCCGATGACAAAGTTTATTTGGAGATAACTCTAAAGGGCCTTTAGGAGACGTTTTTATTTTCAGGAAATGACAGAGGGGAAGAGGGGCAGTAAAAGTCTCATTTGTGAAAAAAAGAATGAATGGATATTGATTTAATACAGACGCAATTATCGTATGTAGGAGTGAATATCTAGTCTTTTATTACTATATTCGTGTATTTTCTTCCTTTACTCTGATAGGAAAACGCCGTAATGGTAAGGGTCTATAACAAAATACATGTAAATACAAGTATATTGTATAGCAGTATGTAGTTACTAAACGGTGAAAGTATACATGTTTCATCACAATTGCAAGATAACAATTCGAATGCCTTTTCAAAACAGAATATCAGAGATAGATACCTAGATAACTAGATAGATGGATAACGAGAGAGAGAGAGAGAGAGAGGGGGGGGGGGGATGAAGGATTTATGAGAAGTAGTATGGATTTATTTGGAAATGCCCTTTTGGTAAAATTGAGATAATTTGTGTATTAAAAAACAGAAGCTGAAAAATATATAGAGAATGATGATGATGACAAGAACGAAGGCAAAGAAGAAGAAGTTGGCAAAGACGAAAAAAGGGAAGAAGGAGGAGGAAGAGAAGGAAAAAGAGGATGAGGAGAAGAGGAAGATGAAGAAAAAGAAGAAGAAGAAGGACGAGGAGAAGCAGAAGAAGAAGAAAGAAGAAGAAGAAGGAGGAGGAGGAGAAGAGTAGAATAAGAAAAGGAAGAGGAAGCAGAAGAAGAAAAAGCATGAAATGAAGGGCGAAAAGGTGGAAAGGTGGAAGAAAATAGAAGCAATAAACAGGAAATGATATTAAGAAGACTAAGATGGAACGTCATCAGAGCGAGTTATGATACAGTTTTATTCAGAGTAATACTAGCCTTCAAAATAAATTGCGTTTTCGTGTACATTTCGTCTGGTTTTACACTGCTGCTCGAGAGGAATTCAATTCCTAAAAGGATACCAGGAAGAATTAATACCTGTGCATTCGAGCAAATTATTTAATAAATATTTATTGAATTATCTCTGGCGAGAATTTGCAACGCCCCCTTTTCGGGCCGAACATGCACAATATGGTGAAGATGCCCTAAATAATATGATTTCAATAATGATCATAAAATATGGCATGTCAGTTTCTGTACTATTTTATTGATTACCAAAATTATGAAGTAATTTATTTTTGAGAAGTAGGAAAACTCCCCAAAATGTGAAAATGTGTGGGTAAAGATATGTCTGCAGTATCTTCAACTAGAAGTAATTTTTATGGTTAAAATATCGCTAGGATAAAGAATACGAAATTTTATCCCTAATTATGAAATCTATCAACCCACCAATAACCCAGTGACGCCTTTCTCCTGCTCTCAGCGGCAGGACATCAAACATACAATCACTGTGTGTATACATCTGTTTGGTATAAAATAATTGTGCTTGTATCAAATATGAAATATTCGACCGATATTTCAGAACGCGGCATCTGATTGATGGTATCTCTGAAGTCATAAATCATTAAAATTTTGCTTTTATGCTTGATAGCTTGTTTACATAACGACGCAATGATGTATGGTGCATAATCGCAAATCGGTATTTCGTTTTTATGCCTATTTGAATCGCATGGCGTTTGAATAAATGAAAGTTTAAAAAATGATGTAATTTACAATGAAATAATCATTGTAGTGATCATCCTTAAAATTATAAGTATTGTATTTTTTTACTCAATATCTCTCTCAAAATTGAATGAATTTAGACAAGCTCATATATAGTGAATTTTAGTGAATCCAGGCTAAATTTATAGAGTTGATGTAGAACGATGCCTTTGAGTCTTCATTTACTTAGAATTTACGCACCCCATTCATAGATCCTTTTTTTGAAATCTAAATCAATTTTTATTCATTGTAGTTTAATGAATTAAATCGCCGAATTTCTACAATATACACTGTTAGAAAATGTATCCTTAAAATATAAGAAGTTCCTGCAGCAGAGTCTCGACAACACCTGTAATCTTACCAGATTGCGTAATCTTACATTACATCATGTAAATTACAGGAAATTGTATTTGGTGTATGGAACCTTACAAATTTCCTTCTATAAAACGTCCTTTTCCCCTTTTTAAACAGACCTGTTCTGTTAAATTGCAGAAAAATTCCTGTTTTATGAATTTACAGAATGATTCTGTTATTGCTTTCTGCAAAATCTTCTTTTTTTCTGTAAAATCAGGGTTTTTAAAACAGTGTAGCCCGGACGATAATTCAAAGTATTCGAGCATTTCATAGTCCCAAAGTGGTGATTCTGATTTCAATTTCCATATTGCACCCATTTATCAAAATCATCCCAGCTCGGGATTATTCCGAAATATAAATCAGTATAAAGAGAAACTTGCATTGGCATTAAAGAGGGTCCTCGTCAACCTTATACAGCTTAACATTACAAAAACAAAGTTAACATAACATGACATAATTATCTACATTATTATTTGTTATTCTGAAATATATTCATAATCAAATAAACCTATGAGTCTCTTTGGGGATACATGTAAAATAAGTTTGGAATGATGGCCACACCGATAACAAAATACTTTATTCAGCATATTTTATAATTTTAAAAATGACTTCGGGCTTCACGTCTTTATATGAGATTGGTCACCTGATCATTAAGAGCCTAGTTCACTCTGATTGCATCTAAACTCACCCCTTACAGAGTGAATGTTTCACTAATTTTAATCAAATTAATTAACCCTATACATCTGTATGTTATCTGCGAGTGATCTGAGATTTTGGACGCGGCCATCCGGACCATGTTATAATGATTTACTTGAAACACGAATTTCCGCCAAAGAATGTTTATTTAAAAGACTAGATCCATATCTACTTGAGATAAAGAAGATTACCGTATTAGTGTATATGCGTTGTATTTCTGTTGGTATATTGTTCCCAGCCACTATCGTACCCTCCCCTCGGGGGGGGGGGGGCACTAGCGTACCTACGGGGGGCAGTCTGCCCCCCTGACGAGTCACAACCCATGCAAAGGACGTATCCCTGCCCCCCTGACGAGCTTGAAGACATTTTTTTGCCCCCCCTGACGAGCTTGAAGACCTTTTATTTATTTATTTTTTTTTGCTTGTCAAATTTTTTGGCGGATGGTTTTGCCCCCCCCCCCTGTGGAAAATCCTAGGTACGCCACTGGAGGGGGGGAGGGGTGGAAGTGCAGTATAGTGCCACCTGACAGAATATTGATGATTTTTACCCCCTTTTTTCTTATCATAAAATGTTATGCCCTTCTGACGAGGTTTGCCCCCCAAGGTATTCTCAGTCATAGCAGCGTATATAAACAGGAGATCCGGATAGGACGCAGATATAGTAGGAACACGCGTGCCCCTCATGTTGATATACAAAGAGCATTATTACCAGTGCCTCCCCTTTTAAGTGCCCCATTTGGATTTTGCTTGCCACATTTTAAAAGAAATTTCGTTTAGTTGGGGAGTGAGAACTACATTTTATTTTACTTACGGAAAATAGGACAAAATTCGACGCACTAAATACTCCGTCCCTTCATTTACGAAGCCCTGGACCCACTCCTGCCTTTTACATCGTCCTCTCTTCATTAATACCCACTTAGCGCCTAATGTCAGTAAATTTAATATCACCCTTGCTTTAATTATCACTCTCTTAATCATGTTAAATTAGCTAGTAGACTAGTCATGCTAGTAGAGGGGATCGACTGGGTGCATTCTAAGATGACATTCGCGTTATGTTGGAATGACTTACAGTCAATGGTGGTGATGCAACTAATCGGACACTATTTGATGTCAGGCTTATATTATATGCTTATCTATGTTAATAATACTAATGACAGCGAATTCACTCATAAATCATGTTCATCGAATTATTAATTCATTTCAGGAGGACATATACATTGCAATTTTGTTAGCAATTCATTTGTCATTAATTTCGAATAAAAACGAGTGTATTGTAAATGATTCCGTCTGGCAAAAGTATGTTGTACATTGTTCTGAAAAAAAATGAATAAAATGCTTATTTAATACAATTGCATTTTGCAGTGTTCGGGGGTAAATATCATTTTGAACGTCACAATTGCCAGGATCTCGACCACTGGGTTTTGTAAACGCAATATTGCGATTGTTTTGCGGAAAACAAACAAAACAATTACGTAGGCCTAGAATGGGATGAATATAAAGTGGTACTCCTTCTAACGAAAGGTCATTCCAATTTGACTCTTATTGGGGATCCGCCTTTTCAACTCAATAGGTTCATCTCTATTGCATTTACATCGTAGTCCATTTGGTTTGTGCTACAAAGCGAAAGAGCATGATGGCAACTGCACGATGAATGCAATAAAAGGAGGCGATCGCACGTGGTGTGTTGTATAAATGTATATATTTTTTATATTGTATGCATTGAATATTAATGTTAGCAACGTCTTTCAAGTTATTTGAATTACCTCTTATATCTCTCTAATTCTCTATCTCAGAAAAAAAAATTGGTGGACATGGAATAAGATACTAATCAGATACTTTTGATAGGTCTGTTCTATATTCCACGCATGTCTTGCCTTCTAATATATCGGGTATCTTTGAAATAAACTCATTAAATATTATATAAAAAGAATTCCATTTGATTCAAACAGTTTGTTTAATGCAACGTTGGTAAGATTTAAGTTTTTGTCATTTTTTACTCAACATACAGGGGAAAATATTCACTGCCCTTTCGGTTGTGTGATTATTTCATTAAATCCTTTTCGTCACATGATATATCACTCTAAATTCTAAGGATTTAAAATAAATCCAGATCGGTTGTGAAGAATGACCAGCCCAATATGAGATTAAGATTTAAACCTTTGGATTAAAAAAAATAATTCTAAAAGATTTGAATTTAAATCTTGTGAGATTTAAAAGTTAATCCTTAAGATTTAAAATAAATTCAAAATTCGGCTGGTTACTATTCACAGCCGATCTGGATTTATATTAAATCCTTGACATTTAGAGTGTATATACATGCAAAGCAAAGTGTGTTTTATAATGATATCGGATGATCTAGCAAGGCTGACCAGCAAATGTATTCTGCTACATGGGGAAGATACAAAAAAGAAAGTGAATATCCAGTCGGACATTCTTGAGTCGCTGGTTTCCTTTCAGTCATTTTACCAGCTGCTGGTGCTGTAGGAGATCACGTACCAAGTTTGCCACCTACATCTGGAGGCAGGAAACGGGAGGGTGTGCTGGAGAGATATGGGTTTAAGAACCCCCGTCATAATGGAGCAACATGCAGAGTTAGGTTTTAATACATGGCGGTGATGATAATTATATTGATATTGAAAATGCTATGCTATCATGCATCCCTTTTAGAGAAGGAGGATAAAAAAGAACATTTTGTTTCCTTCTGAGTTGGTTACCCGTTTAAGGGGGTCTCTTACGAGGCTTAACATTAGTTTGTGCCTCCAAATTGCAAAGACTTCTCTGCGATGTCTCCTGAAATTGCGGAGTCTTCGAGTAATTCATCTGTTGTTTTTTTAAGGGGTGCGAGTGTTTGGAGACTGCTTCCAGTCTCAGATATATACGTCTCCGCGACTTCTACATCGGTTGCCGAGATGATCTTGCTTCTGAGACGTCGCGGAGACGGCGCTGCAACTGTATACATGAGACATCCTTGAGTCTTCGCCGCGCGCGACTGAGGAGCGTTTCAGAGACGTCTTAGAGAAGTATCCGCGACTTGACCGTTACAAATCGGAGACGTCTCGTCTCTTGAAAGTTGCGTCAAACTTTTGTTTTGTCATAGAGCCATCTTGGAGACCCCATATGAAAAAAAAAATAATAAAAAGATTTGAGACTTCGCGATGACGTCTCCGTTTGAGAGATAAGGCCTTAATCAACGTATCCCTCCAACTATGGATATCCTTTTTATATTAAAAAGGCCAAGTACGCCCCCAGTCCCGTCACAGTCACGCAAAACTGAAGATGATGAATTGTAATCAACGCGATTAAAATGTCAACAGCTGCGAGTGGCACGTACGGTATATTCGTTGTAACCATAGCGGGGTGGTAAAAATGTATCCTGCAGACATGTATACTGGGGGAGAGGCGTATCTACAGAGGGAGCGAAAATGGGAGGGATAGATCCAGGCAAATAGCTTCATCGATGTAGTGTCTTTAAGAAGTGATGTCGTTATCAAAGCGCGTATGTAATTTCCGTAAATCTAACATTATTAAAGGGGAAGTTCACCCTGAATAAAATATTGTTGTAAAGTTAGCAACAACAAAAAAAACATATTGGTGAAGGTTTGAGGAAAAACCGTTAAAGATTAAGAAAGTTATTAGAATTTCAAGTTTTGGATTTGTGACGTTATAAACGAGCAGCGCGGTTGCCCCATATGTTATGTAATATAAAATGCATTAATTTCATTTTTTTAATGGTTCCAGATGACTTATTTTTGGTTTCTTTTCATGATCGGGTGTGAAATGATTTATCTATTGATACACAAAAGGTACAGTGAAAACCATTTTCAATTTTCTGAGAAAATGACATTTCATTGATTTTTTTACCAGTCTATGGAGGAATGCTCACGCATTATTATGACGTCACAAATCAAATAATTAAAATTCTAATAACTTTTTAATTCTTTGATGGACTATCTCAAGCCTTCTGCAATATTTTCTTATTCTTTTGTTGCCATTGTTACAACAAACTTTTTGCCAGGATGACCAGCTATATATATATTTTTTTCAATCATGTGTGCATTGTTACATTGAATTTGATTTTGTTTAAATGTCTTTACGAATTTCATTCTGTCTATGTGGTCGGTAGTGGCCCATCTCCTCAGCCACACATCTGTATTATTTAGCGACCTAATTAAAACCAAGCGCGGGAAAGTCTATCTTACAGGATATATTTCACATCAATCTATAGAAAACATGCCTTTGTCACATCAGCCGTCATAGAAGATCATCGGGATAGGTTTCGAGAAATCTATCTGCAAGCTTATTGAGTAACATCAATCCATCCGCCCTCGAAATGCTATGTATGGGACCAAGGTATTGGCAAGTGATGTTAGATGTTGATTAATGTGCAGCCTGATATTTATAGCAATGAATAATGATACTACTACTACTACTACTACTACTACTACTACTACTACTACTACTACTACTACTACTACTACTATTACTACTACTACTACTACTACTACTACTACTTCTACGACTACTACAACAACAACAACTACTACTACTACTACTACTACTACTACTACTACTACTACTACTACTACTACTACTACAACTAGTACTACTACTACTACAGCTACTTTGCTTTCATTGCGCATCATAACAATGAATGATAATCTCTCTTTATGCGCTTTGGATAGTTTGAAAATAAAAGAATATAGAAATAAAAGAAATGCATCTTTTTAGCAGAGTAGCATGCGTAACCATTAATTTTATATCACTTTCTATTATGAGCCGTAATTTAATGCAGTATGGTCATTGGATGATATATTTTTGGTCGTTGATTTCCACATAGCTTTCGTTATCTCATATAAACATCAATATTTGAATCCGTAACATTTCGGTGATTTCACACCAAACTGCATCTAACGCAAACTACGAATTATTGTGGGACACAAAGGAAAAGTTGGACAATAATTTATAGGGATTGTTTAAATGACTGTTATCATGCCAAATTAAATCGTGTAAAAATGTAATGATGGACTTGAACGACCCCGTCACTTCTTTTTCCCCGGGTTTTTTTTTCTTCTTCTTGTCTATCAGTCTCGTTCTTGGATGAATGATTTCTCCTTTTATATCTCTCATGTATTGGATTATGTTGCCATATTTCAAATTCGTCCAAAGGTCGATGCTATATAGTATTTCAAATTCCTCTCGTTGTGGATCCAACTTTCTTCTCCGTTGGTGTCTCCTACATACACTCCTGTACATTTTTACATCAAAGTGAACTTTTATTATAGAAATACAACAATCTTGCTTTTAAATATAAATCTTTGTATTTATATCTTTATTGGCCTTGATATTTGTTTCTTTCTCACCACCCTTTTTGTTTCTCCCTATCTCTTCCTATGTACAGATGTATGCTTTCATTACATTTTCCCCTTCGATTTCCCTGTCTTCCCACCTCCTCCCTCTTCATTTTTTCTTTCTTTCTTTCTTTCTTTCGTTCTTTCTTTCTTTCTTTCTTTCTTTCTTTCTTTCTTTCTTTCTTTCTTTCTTTCTTTCTTTCTTTCTTTCTTTCTTTCTTTCTTTCTTTCTTTCTTTCTTTCTTTCTTTCTTTCTTTCTTTCTTTCTTTCTTTCTTTCTTTCTTTCTTTCTTTCTTTCTTTCTTTCTTTCTTTCTTTCTTTCTTCCTTCCTTCCTTCCTTCCTTCCTTCCTTCCTTCCTTCCTTCCTTCCTTCCTTCCTTCCTTCCTTTCTTTCTTTCTTTCTTTCTTTCTTTCTTTCTTTCTTTCTTTCTTTCTTTCTTTCTTTCTTTCTTTCTTTCTTTCTTTCTTTCTTTCTTTCTTTCTTTCTTTCTTTCTTTCTTTCTTTCTTTCTTTCTTTCTTTCTTCCTTTCTTTCTTTCTGTCTTTAATATTTTGTTTTTCTTTTTGTCATTCATTCATCTCCTCTCTTTCTTCCCTTTTCTTTCGCTCTCATCACCATGTCCCCACGCATTCATCTCTACTCTATGAATAATACAATTACTGGTGTATAAATATAACACGTGTATATATAAACGCATACCAATTCCTGAAGTGCCATCTCGGAAGAAAATGGCGTCACGTGTAACGAAAGGAGTTGTAACGTAGGGCTCGGCGCCAACGTCTACAAGTGAAAATAGTTCGCATCCCGCCTAGCGGACAAGAGAAATGCAGGCGCCCCCGACACTCCCCGAGGCAAAGTTTCTCTCGTTCCCCCTCATGCTCGGTACTTTTGGCTTAATTTACATAATGACACCTCTGCACGTCCGGCCATGGGCACAGAGACTGGAATTAGATTTTAACAACTTTTGCATCAGTTTGTTACAGTGGCGTATTGAAGCAGGACAACATTGGGGAAGTGAGTTCTTCGGACTCCATGACAAAAAAAAAAGGTTGAAAATATTCAAGCGATCAAAGAAATGGAAATAAACTGTTATTTCTGTCATAGACTTGACTTGTAGAAAGACATATTGATCAGATAATTTCACATACTTGCATACGAGTTTGTGATCCTATTTATTTTGTGGACTACTTTATCAATTAATTTTTACTTCTCATCAAAACATTTTGTATTTATTTTTATTAATTTATTTATTTTATCCACTCATTTATTTAAAGATTGATTGATTTAGTTATTATGGAATATCTTGGATGGGGAGGCTCCAGTCCCTAAACCCGAAATGTAGTATGCTAGTTTTAGGTGGTGGTATTGAATGGTATATGTAAACATCAATATCGAATTAATGTGTTATTTGGAATTTTGAAATTAAGAGGATATAAAGAAACATGTCATTGGATTGATTGGTATAATTACCAAATTTGAACAAAATCAATTAAAAAAACTCTGTTTTATCTAGAAATGAAAAAAAATAGACGGATACAATTTTTTTATTATTTTCTTTTTTACAATATACGCCTTTCTCCTCTTATGCTTTACGTGGATCTAATATTATTGTCAACATTCATTACTTTGGGGCCGAGAGAACCTAATTTTGGCGGGAAATTAGGCCTCGGCGAGACAAATTTGCGAGAATATCGTCCCCACGCAGTTGATGGTACGAAGACAACCAAAACTCGCCCTGAGGCTATGTCGGGAAATTGTATACATCTAGGGTACTACTACTCACACTCAAGTCTATGCCCTTGCCTTTGATTCATAAAAAATGCTACACTTCAGTGAAATGTACGAGTTAAAATGCTGCCACAAGCTTTATCTAAATTGAAATTTGAAGATTAATAGCCTGAAATAAAAAGCAGTTTTTTTACCAGACTGTCAATTCCTTCAGCCGTGATATAAATTACTTTCATTTCATTTAGAATTTATAGTGTGTTTTAGATCTTTTTCAAGGATAATGAATAACATTCTTACTGTTATTATACTCACAGAACGTTCATATAGTGTTATAGGTTGCTACTTTCTTTGGAATGCAGATTTATTTAACGGCCATGTTATGTCATATACGTGATTCTTGATATAATATCGCAAATGGACAGGTGCATTATTCAGGCATTTTTTCATTCAAAACACGTTGAATATCCCGGTAGTACAGTTGAAAAAATAGCACATTGTTTAAGTCTGTCACTCGAACAACAAGTTGTTTAAACTTTTTTTTGTAATTGTTTAAACCTTTTAATCAACTTGTTTAAAGCTTTATACAATATTTGTTAGAGTGATGGGCTTAAACAACACCATGCTTAAATTTGTAAACACCGTTTTTACAGTGTAATAATTTGAGCGTGAAAATAAAGTAAAAATAAAGAGGTCGTTCGTGCGATATGTTTTGGAGCTGACGAAAGTATGCAGTGTAAATAGATTGAAATTAATAAACAAATAATCTTATATATAGATAAGCAAATAGACATAATAGAAGAAGTAATTATTATGTATCATCAAAGTATCAAAAAGATAAAATATGATATTATATAAACAAATGAATAGATATGTATATTAATATATTGAATTTGAGGAGTAATGAATAGAATAATAAAATAATTGATAAATCGATCAATTACAAATTACTTTATATAGATAAATAGATTAACATACATTATAATGTTTAATCCCCTCCCCGGAGTTTGCATGAATGCTTCACTCGACCAGGGGCGGATCTAGGATTTTATAGGGGGGGGGGGGCACATTTTCCCGATGATAATTTGAAAGCAAATATAAAAAGTCCTCACTTTCAAGGGGGGGGGCACACTTGGGTAAAAATGGTATATTTACATTACAAACTTTGATTATGACTCTCAAGGAGGGGGAGGGGGGGGGGGTCCGCTACTGCACTCGACAACATGGTTTTGCTTACAACTAGAATGGACAACACCTTTTCCAGGAGAGGGGTATGTAATTCGATAGGCCATCTAAACAAAGATGATCAATTTTATGGTGTGAACATCTCCCCTACAAACATAACTAGTTGGGTTTGATATTGATTTTTCTCCAAGTGGGCTGTAAACATAAGCGGAGTAACAAAATTAGATACCCTGAGGGGTGTTAGATTATGGGATATCTAGCCTCCATTAGAACTCCATCTAGTCCTTTAGAACTCCATCTATCCCTCCTTACCCCTTAGGACTCCACACTGCAAAAAAACCCAAAATACACAGGTGTTGATTTAACACCAGCAAAGTATCCATACCGGAAAATACCAGGGAAACGTTGACACAACACGAGATAAGAATCAAACCGATATTGGTTTGACACTGATTAGTGTTGTTTAAACGCCTATCTGGTGTTAGCCTAAAGTCAAAGTGGTGTTGTTTCAACTCCTCTCTGGTGTTTTCTTATACACCGAGCTGGTGTTAAATAAACACTGGTGTTTTTGCTGTGCATCTGGTCCTACATATATGATCTAACCCTTTAGAACTCTAGTCCTTCATCTAGCCCTCCATCATTGGAACTCCATCTAGCCCTAACCTCCATTAGAACTGAAAACAGTTTGCAAAGTGTGGACACCCCCATCCCCAATCTTATACACATAATTAATGCCTTTCACTGTTTTTAACGTTGCAGTTCGTAATTTATTATATCATGTAGAAGTGGCTTCATTTAAAAAATAGGTTGTATGTTTAATGCCTAACAGTTTTTTTTAAAATAATGTTTAAGAAGCTATATTGAAACACGCCCTTTGTTTGATTAACCAACGTGGACGCGCATAACTTTGTTAGAAAAAAAACAGATTAGAAACATGGGTTGTCATTCGTGAAAGAGTTTCCCATCCAACTTCATTCACCTGTTAACATGTAATCAATATCTGAAAGATTATCTTTAAGTACTCTGGTGGTTGCTGTTTTTGTATTGAGTACTTTAATCCGCCCGCCCCTTCCCGGCTCATTTTCGCGTATACCTGGACCCCGTCTTACAAAGAGTTAAAATTGATCCAATCAACCTAAGGAAGGCCATCAACATCTAAAATACAGGTTGGTCAAAAATATTTTTTCTGGATTTTTCTGTGGAGCGTTGTGGCCCAGTGGATTGGTCTTCTGACTTTGAAACAGAGGGTCGTGGGTTCGAATCCCAGCCATGGCCTAAGTTCCTTCAGCAAAAAATTTATCCACACTGTGCTGCACTCGACCCAGGTGAGGTAAATGGGCCCCCGGCAGGATTAATTCCTTGAATGCGCTGAGCGATGAAAGGCAGCTCGAGCTAAAGCCGGGGTAATAATAATAATAAACATTGCGCCTCGGAATAGATTATTTCTAGATAGATGGCTTTGTAAAACGGGCCTCCGCCCCAACACCACGCATAATACACAATCATGATCACCAATTTACCCCATTTCAGTGTTCAGATACCAATTTCTAATTTTTATTTTTAATCTTTCTCTTTCTGATATTCTGTTCAATCCCACTATTTTCGGCATGTTTTTATCTACCCCATCTCTTTCCCTTTACGTAAGCCCTCCACCCTTAAACCTCTCTTCACAAACTCTCTCTCTCTCTCTCTCTCTCTTTCACCACTCTTTGACTATCTCTGTATCTATCTATAAAGTGCTTTATTTCAACTTCTATAGATGCAAAATATATTGCATATATTTCTAGAAAATCTTGTGCACCCCGATAAAAAAACCGACCATGCTGTCCCATCGTTTCTCTGTCTTTCTGAATGACTCTTCACTTTTGG
The DNA here is from genome assembly GCF_037042905.1 of Lytechinus pictus. Lineage (NCBI taxonomy): Eukaryota > Metazoa > Echinodermata > Echinoidea > Temnopleuroida > Toxopneustidae > Lytechinus > Lytechinus pictus. Next base: position 34,211,992 of record NC_087246.1, read on the forward strand.
TGGCGGATTTAATGCCCTTTTCTTACATTTCGACATGCACACACTCTTGTTGCTAAAATTCACTGTTTGCTTTCCGTGACTTATCCCCTCTGTTACAACAGACAATTCCCACCCTCCCTCCCTAACCATGCCATATTGAGCACACAAATTGAGGGGGCAGAACATTGTGTATGGGGCAAAAAGTCGACATAAAAAAAAAATGAAAATCTAATTATTAAATTATCCCCTTTTCCATTTTTTTTTATTTATTCTTTTTCTTGGTCATGGAAATATTTTAGAAGGGGGGGGGGGGGTTGGGTTCAAGTGCCCCAACCCCCCATGTATACGACAGTGCTGGCTATTTTCAAGAATCATCTGCCTAGAAAGACCTTTACAGTCCCTTGGTTATTAGTTTTATTATAAGTACGAATAAAGACCACTTCCCCTCTCTTATTCTTAATGTACAAGTTAAACCTTATCACAGAAAATGAGACTCGCAATTAATGTATGGCTAGTACATTATGACCCGATGCATCCATTCTGATAATTAAAAGTAAATCCTTATCGAAAGCTGAGACCAAACAGAATCATCACTATGAGCTAAAGTGTTTAACCACCTCGGTTTATTTTCTTTTTCGATATCCTGCCCTTCGACAGAGTGGATTGTGCGGAATATAATTATGATAATTACGATATTACAATTTTTTTAAATAAAATTTCCCATATCATAAGTTTTTCTTACCCACTTCTGTTCATAATCATTTTCTCACCGTGATGAAAGGTTCGTCAAATGTCTATTATGGTCATTACGGTGTGGTCTTTTGGGCATACAAACGTTAATGTCAATCAAATTATTAAAACGGATTTATTTCTATAAGAAACAATTCATTTCAGATAACAAATCTAGATTCATTGAAATACACGCTTTTTTTTAACTCGAGGCATGAAATACTATTTGCGATAAAACGGCAATATAGGGCTTCATCTGTTTCGACAAGGTCTGATTCTTGTGCTCTTTATGAAATGGCTGATCAATTATTGTTACTTGGCCTGCATCTACGACTTGAAACTAAATCAATGTTAGTGTGTTTTCATCGATTGGTTCCTAATTGCTATCGAAGCTTTTCTAATATTCTGGTTAGCGCGGCAGTATATCTGCACGTATCTTGCAAACCATTATGTTTTAATGTAATGTATTACATTGTCCATCATTTTTGGAGAAATACAATGTTCTCTCAAGATACATTCAACATTCTCTTCAACATTTCTTTATTCTCTTCCACCTATCTTTGATATTCAAAATGAATTTTATTCAGAATGCGTCTTGAAGTACCTGTTCGAGAAGGCCCCCTTAGCACTCTATTAATAACATGCGCGTTCTTAGTCTTTGCGAGTCAGTCGAGTGTAATGATTGCCGTAGTATAACAATGGTTAAAAGCAATGGTCTATTTCATCAACAGAGAGAAGCTATCGATATCCCGATCCGAATTATCGATCAGTCTGAGTCCTTGAAACATTCATTACGATTCGTAGCACGAGGGCGAAATTCCTCGTTAAGCTCCTCTTTTAGATTGTGTAACGGCCAGCTATGTTCAAATAAAAAGTTCGTTAACAGTAATTACTTCAGTGTTATTGTAAATTTTAGTGAAAGAGACTGTTGTAAACATGATATATACAGGGAAACAACCCCGAACTTTAAGTAATTTTATGATTTAAAAGAAGAAGAAGAAAAAGAAGAAGAGGAAGAAGAAGAAGAAAAGAAAAAGAAAAAAGAAGAAGGAGAAGACGAAGAAGAAGAAGAAAGAGGAGGAGGAGAAGAAGAAGAAGAAGAAGGAGGAGGAGAAGAAGAAGAAGAAGAAGAAGAAGGAGAAGAAGAAGAAGAAGAAAGAAGAAAAATAAGAAGAAAAAAGAAGAAGTAGACGAAGGAGAATAAGGAGAAGAAGAAGAAGAAAAGGGAAGAAGGAGAAAACGGAGGAGGAGAAAGGAGACGGTCCATAATATTTTGATAGAGGAAAGGAAATAAAAGAACTTCAATATGGCGTAATATTTTATTTCATTAAAAACATAGGGGTAGGCCTCTTCAACTTGCTCTTTCTGTTTTTAGGACTTTCCGTACTTTCATATTTTTCGCCTGTATTCAGCCTTTTTTTAATCACTCCATTCTCTTCCTCCTTCCTTAATGTCGTCTCTGAACCAAACATTGAAAACAAATCAAACACAGTATGTTTCTTTGAAAGGAGCAGTCGTCTAGATAACCCTGAAGATCAACAAGCTACTGTGAAGGGGTAGTGACGAAGAGGAGGGGGGGGGGGTATCGATTTACGCAGTGCAGTGTGTCATGAAGTCTATTAAAGAAGAATCCATTTCGACTGACAATGCTGCAGTGTACCAAGCGTAGAATACAAGCACTCAATTACAGCGTCATTACCGCCTCTAATTGCGTCTTTAATGCAAACTTTTTATCTTGACTAAAATCGATCAATCTTACTTTAAAGCTACTTGTACTTTTTTTAAAGGATTTTTAAAAAAGAAGTTTCCCGGAAGTTTATGAATGCGTTTGTTTTATACCTCACTTGCCTTGCATATATAGGATTAAAACTAAACATGTTTAATGGGAATTATTACTTTAATATCAAAAGACCATGGGTTTATTACTGTAACATACTACACGCAAGAAACAACAACACAGTAATGGTAACTAAAACGGGAGCATGTATATTTTGTTGAGTAAGAATACACAATATTTGGTGCTAATTTGCTCAATAAACTTGCTTTTCACCTAATATTTTCCCGGCTGTCAGACATGCATGTTCGCGCTTATTATTAATGTTGGGTTAAATGCTTGCTATACTTGTTTAGATAGTAGTGACATTTACCATGTTTATTATATTTTATACTCTCGATAATGATCGAATTGGAGGGGTGCAGATGCGATTCAGGTCAAGACTACGTTAACATAAGATGTTTTGCACTATACCTTAATGATCAATTGATCAGCGGATCACCCCAGGCGTATGCAAAGGCAGTTACCCCACGTTTGTCCACACACAGAGTATTTTTGAATACATATCTAACAACTTATGTTCGTTTGTTTTCTTTAAGTCAACCATGAAAGAGTCTGAAGAGGTATAGGAGAAGCGACTGTTGGCATCCAATGGTACGAGCCCTTATTTAAGAATTTGAAAGGATTCTTGTTTGTCACTTATAGCTGGTGTTTGAACATGTTGAATGGGGGTTGACTGTTAAGAGAAGCCGTACACCATCTTAGAAATGGCCCCCTCGAAGATTGCAATTGCAAGATGAAAGTTCTTAAGCGTCCAATTAGTTTGAATCAAGAATAGTATTTACAGGATGGTTTTGCTGGGAAGGGGAGCGTACTTTGTTAAAGGAGGGTCAGTTGGATGCCAGCAAACGCTGAGAAATGATTTGAACGCATAAGATGACAAAAATGTATGCAAGGCTAAGACATTAAGCAAGGGTCTATCCAACAGTCGAAATATTATTTTATTTTTTTTCTCAGTGTATAACACCTTGGCACATTAGACACAATTATACAACCTTAACTAGTGGCTCCTCATTTTAATTTCTCATTTTTTTTGCTCGATCTAATGAAGGCAAATGTCGACCCATTCTATTTACATGGCCGACCATTTTTGTCGATGAAAACCATTTTTTTTTTGGGGGGGGGGTCGAAGTGACCCCAAAGGTTGAATAGGCTTCAAAACATTAATTTTATGAATCTTCCCTTCAATGTACCTGTTTACTTTGAATATTTTCTATGGGTATTCCAAAGTGTCAATATTTGTTATATAAAAATGGTTGCTGTAAAAAATGAAAACTCACCTCTCATGTACCAACCTACACTTAAGTCTTTAAGATTGGTCAAAATAATCCATCTTTTCGGTGAATATGATTGTGTCCTACCAAAGATAATAATCAAAATCAGCCCAAATTTTAGAGAATCTAGCGAATGATTTTGTTAATTTTGTCCGGAGCTTCGTTGTTTTTGGTCGGAGACGTATTCATTGACATGTCAGTTATTTTTGATCAATCATTGTATTATAGACCTACACAGAGCGGAACATTATTCATTATTATAGTTTTTACCAACAGGAGATTTAGAGGTGTTATAGGGGAAAATCTACTTAGCGTCAACGCACAAAGGCACTTGCGCATGTCATGTGGTGAGATTCGCAGCGTCTTGAATGCTCTTAAGGAATCACCAAAGCAAAGCGAATATACTTTAGTTCACCATTCTCTAGTCCGATTTACTTTCAAGTGACAAAAAGAATTATTCAAAAAGCGACCAGTCCCCCACCAAGAACTTTTATCCGGTCCAGAAAGCCTTATCAATGGCACAATAAATCCTTTTCAGTTGTATTTTGGAGCCGATTGTTGTTTGCCTGTCGTTGTTTATCGTAAAAAAAAACAATTATTTCAAAATAATGAGGGGCTATTTTTTTAATAAGGTGAAAAGTTTTGTTTAAACCCAGCAACGAAAGTTGTTATATATTGCTGTAAAAAACACATTTTAATCAGCTGCACCCCTTGTTTCATTTCTAATTCGAAAATATCGACAAGGACTTTTAAAAATAACTTCATCGCATCGTTTCACATTTCGAATACACTGTCCAATCAAACAATTAGGATTAGATATACCCTAGACACATTAGAACAATTGTGTAATAAAACAAACAGATGAAACAAAGATCGATACTATTGATTGTGTGTGCACTATTTGTGGGTGGCTTCTGATAAGCGTATACAGAGAAGTGGACAAAAACGCAGACAGCATGCGTTGATTTTCGCTATAACGAGGAGAGCTCTTTTGTCGAAATGAAAACGAATTGTATGTTGCAATATCAGGAAAGAAATTATTTAGAATATGGATAGCAAGGTCAGTAATACCAATATATAAATGGATATAAAGAGAAAGAGTGAAGGTGGGTAAAATAGAGCAAAGCTTAACAATAACAATAACAACAACAACTGACAAAATAATATTCTCGAATGTCTTGTCGTCTGCGTCGTTTGTACCCAGCGATGTATTTTTTTCAAGGACTTTATCGAGAAAAGATGAGCAATTGATGAGATTATCTGCATGTCTCATCATATATTGAGTACTTCTCCCACGAATGGAATACATGCTTTAATACCATCTTTATTGCTTTACCAGACAAGAGTCAGTTATCCGATATAAAAGTGCATCTTGCGGTGAAAACACCACTATGTTCACTGTAAGCTCTTCTTCTTCTTCAAGTCATTCCTCCCACGAGCATATATAAGTTAAGGACTGGATGAAAAGAAGCTCATATTGCTGCAGGAATTATATTTATTCTTCATCCGTTAACGTTCTTCACAAGACGTGGAATTCCCCAACGCATTTTTTGCTTTAGAAAGATCTGTTTGAAACATAACAAAACAGATTCGGGTTAATCATAATATACTGGTGGGCGTCGGTATAGATTATTTCTAGATAGGTGGCGCTATTTGAATGGCTAATGTAATAATAACAACCCCCCCCCCGTAAAAAAATTGAACCAAAATTTAGATTATCATTGTGATGGCGGTGGTGACGAAAGTGATGATTGGTGATAATGGCAATGATAATGGTGCATGGTGTTGTTGATGGTGATGATGGTGGTGGTGGTGGTGATTGTGATGGTGGTGATGATGATGGTGATGATGATGGTGATGATGTTAATGGTGGTGATGTTGATGGGTATGATGATGATGTTGATGATGGTGATGATGATGACGATGATGATGATGATGGTGTTTAAATTCAAATAAAATTCCATTTTATTTCCAACAGAAAATAAAATACTAATCAATTCTATACATTTATAATTACATGTTGACGCAGGTGATGATGGTGCTATTGATGGTGATGTTGGTGGTAATGATAGTGATGATGATGGTGATTATAATGTTGATGAATAAAGCTACCATTAATCTCATCATTTGAATACACTTTGTATAATGAAAAATAAATGATGATAATGATACTAATGACCGTCCCTATATGCTGAAACAATTTAACACCCAAACTGATCTTTCTTTTCTCGTCTCGTTCCCATGGTTACAGGCAGTGCAGCATCCAGAGCGGCTGAATTGCTCTACGCAAACTTGACAGAAAACTATAGTATCTTCATTAGACCAGTCAAGAATGAATCAGACCCTGTCATGGTCGAGTTTGGTCTTTCTATTTCACAACTCATAAACATAGTAAGTATACCTCAATCATTTTTTTCTTCATGAATTTATAAATGAATGGGGAGGGATGATGAATAATGCACTTGTTCCTGTCATCATCATCATCATCATCATCGTCATCATCATCATCAGCATCATCATCGTTATCTTCATCAACACCATCGTCATCATCATCATCATCATCGTCGTCATCATCAACATTATCAACACCATCAACACCGTCATCATAATCATCATCGTCATCATCATCATCATCATCATCATCATCATCACCATCATCATCAATATCATAAATAGATATCATCCATGGTGGAAAAAATGATGAGCGGAGTCTTGTAAAAATGAAAGTAACAAAAATTCGAAACACTCCCGATCTTCAGAATCTTGTATGTATGAATACTTTTAAATGAATCGGCAAATAAAGTTGTCATGAATGATGCCTTGTGATAATAGACGTATGTTCTTTGGTTGTTATTAAGATTCTGTTGAGGTGACCAGGCCAGCACCAGCCGATCTTTTTGTTTAATCCGTGATTCGCTCATTGTATTTTGTCACAGAAATACGATTAATAAATGCAAGATGAAAATAATAAGCAAATAATCACCATTTATGTAGGTGTTTGCCAAAATAATTATTACCTCCGAGGTGAGCTTGGATGTCTCTATCTTTCAGAAGCGAAGTTAGGGAAAGATAAAAGCTTTTACTTTCATTTCACCGAGCAAGTGATATTATTTTGTCGTGTCATCTGATACTACCACAACAATTATAAACACAATTAAAACGCCCATTAATTTCACTGATTTTCATTATTTTCTCCCCTCTTTTTATTTATCTTGATTTTGAATCTAATTTCGATTTCCTATTCTTTCTATTTTCTATAAACTCTCACTTTCTGGCTTGCCATCCTCCTTGTCATTCAATTTAAATCCAATTTGTTTTGTACTCCTTTTCTATTGATTTAAATCATCTGCTTGTCCCTTTTAAAACAATCCTTTCCTACAACACCAACCCCCATTCTCATCTTCCAAACAATTTTCATATTTTATAATGTCCCCATTTCCTACCCCCTTTTATCCATCCCCTCCACCCCCCCTCATCTACCACTCTCAATTTCTGCCCCATTTTTTGCTCACATTTTGTTCTCTCCTTTTCAATCAATTTCCAGGATGAAAAGGCTCAAGTTATGACAACAAGCGTCTGGGTCAAGCATGTAAGTTTATCAATTTTCACACAGAATTCCATATAAGGAATAATTGCAGCGCTGACACTGATCTACTTGCTTGATTATCATGATAAGCCCCCCCCCAAAAAAAAAAAAAAAAAAAAAATTAATAGATAAAAAAAAAAAAAAAAAATCATAGTCGTTCCGCAGACTTGGTGATATAAGTCACATGAGACCATACTTTTTTTTTGGAGAAATTTGGAATGGAATGTCTTAAGTCGACATTGCTCGGTAAAAATGGCAAGTTTCAAATAAAATGATATTTACCAGTACCGAGGATTTTACCAATCACTGGTCATTCATAACCTCTTTTTTGTGAAACGGGAACATGCTGATAATGACTACAAAGGTTTTAAGGGAGATATTTCAACAACTGTAAATTGGGACAGGAATAAGAACATGGGAATAGGGAGATTCATTGTTCCAGTTCCAGCGTGAATTACTTCTCAGAATTTAATTGGAAATCCAAGAATACTCGTTTGAAATTTAAACCAAGTTTAATAAAATTATGTAATATAAACAAATTTAGTTAATTCAGGCTTCTCTGAAATAGATGATTTTGATATATTTTTATCGTGATTGTTTAATCTTCATGTTTATGATTTAAACTGACTTTATTTCAATAATTGTATTTGTTAACGGTATACAGGCATGGCAGGACCATCATTTAATGTGGAATCCAGATGATTATGAGGGTATTACTGAGCTCCATATCCCAGCTGAAAATATATGGAGACCTGATATCTTACTATACAACAAGTAAATATGTACCATACATTTATTTTGTTTGTGTGTGTTTTATTTAATTCTTTTACCCCTTCTTTGTTTTTCTTTACTTTCTTTCTTTCTTTCTTCCTTTCTTTCCTTTTCTTTTTTTATCGTTATTTCTTTGATTCCCTCTCTATTTAACGCATTCCGCATGTTTATGAAAGTATGATATGTATCATAAATTTATAAAATTGGTTATTCTTTATTTATTCACATTTTTGTTACTCCTAATATTTCAATATTATAATTTTCCTGCATAGTATTTTCCATTGCTATTCATACGTTAGGAAAATACTAAATATGCTTTATATCATAGTTAAATATTGAGTTTTGTGTTTATTCATCATTTATCTTGCAAATTCCTATATCATTTGCAATATTAATTAATACGTACAAATAATTTCAAATGTAATTTCAACATTGTTGGATAGTAATCATCAACTTTCAACCTCTTTTTTTTTTATACAGTGCCAATGGAAATTTCGATGTGCAGTTTCTTGTAAACGCCATAGTTAAGTACACGGGGAGGGTTACCTGGTTACCCCCTGCTATATACAAGAGCTCTTGTACAATAGACATCGAGTATTTTCCTTTCGATGAGCAATCATGTAAGATGAAGTTTGGTCCATGGACCCACGATACACTCAAGATTAACATGACATCGTCGAACAATGTCGTCGATCAGGAGGATTACTGGCCGAATGGTGAATGGGAGATCGTTGAATCGCCGGCGTTACGTAACGAGATCACTTACCCTTGTTGCGAGGATATATACGTGGATGTAACGTTTTATTTCAAGCTGCATAGGAAACCGTTGTTTTACGTGGTCACACTTGTAGTGCCTTGTCTTCTTATATCCTTCCTTACAATCCTGGTCTTCTTCCTACCCTCAGACGCCCAGGAGAAAATAACCCTCTCCATTTCCATCCTCCTCGCCCTCATCGTGTTCCTCCTCCTCATCCCCGACATCATCCCACCGACATCGACAACGCTGCCCTTGATCGGTCGCTACATGCTATTCACCATGGTGTTGGTAACGCTCTCGATCACGATCACCGTGGTCATAATCAATTTTCATTTCAGGAACGCTCGTACGCACGAGATGTCGTCGTCGATGCATTACATCTTTCTCATACTCATGCCCAAGATACTGTGCATGCCGCGGCCGACGAAACCCTTCGAACACGAGAAGCACAAATCGGCTAAGAAGATGAAGAAGAAATTTGCATCAGCCGGTCTGTGCGGGAGGATTTTTGGCGCGTCTCCCGATAAACGATTCTTAAAGTCGGGAGCACAGTATGTGATTGATACAATTACACCGTCATTACTAGAAGAGATAGAAAGTAGAAATAGAGACATAAACTCGTCGGGTGCGTCATTGCCTAAGGAATGCCTGGAAATGCTGGACTCTCTCGAGGTCATCGCGATGCATATGAAAAGAGAGGATGACGAAGATCAGGTAATAATTTCTTTTGAATAGGAACACAGATAAAAGATAAGAGAATTCTGTTAACAATAATTTGATTTATAATAAAGGAAATTAAGTAACAGCAACATTTAACTGTAGGAGGGCGTTTCTCGAGGAGAAAGAGTGCGTGCTTTTCCAGCTGGTTTCATGGTGGGGAGGGTGACACAATGACTGACCAATGCCAAGACACAAGAGAGTACCTTACAGCACTATGATTTATTACTTGCAAATTGCCAGTAAATATTCATTCACGTTCTGATATCATTTAGATTTATTCCTTAAAACGAATTAATGATTTAAAAAGATATAAATAAATTAAATACAAATAAATTACATAGCATTAGGCGTTCCTTTACTCAACAATCATTTATATCCCATTGCAACCAATACAGTTTAGAGTGAGTATTAAATGATCGAATAATTCTATCGGTTCACCCGATTGCTATACAATGAATAGAGGAAGCAAACCTCGTTGAAACAAGTATTTCCTAATTGAAAGTTTGATGTCGTTGACCAAACTTTCTGATGGCATCTCTGTCTTTATTACAGATAAGCGAAGACTGGCGGTTCATAGCCTTGGTAATGGATCGGATGTTTCTCTTCATCTTTGCCCTGATGTGTCTGAGTGGGACCCTTGGTATCATCCTGCGTGCACCAATACTCTGGGAGAGTGCCGATCATCACAATACCACCAATTACACCAAGCCTATCGTCCTAGAGACCCAGTCATTCTACGATTTCAACCCAACTACTCCTGTCTATTAATCGTGGCAATCTGGAGACTTACTCCTGCATGCGGCGCCATATACCCTCACTCGACTGTTATGGGAAGTGTGAGGACTGTGATCTTCCACACATCACCGGGGTGTTTGGACGTCAAGACTCGGTCTCCTCGGACACAACAAAGAAAGATACTTGTGGGGTTTTTTTATCTGCCATTAAAGGGTTTTCGTTATAGAACGGAGGCTTTGCGGACGGTAGCTCAGAAAACATTGCGGATCCACGCGAAGGTCCTGCGTACGAGGGAACACCCCATCTTTAGGTTTTTCAGGACATTATTCAGGCAATATTACGTCATTCTGGGGACAAGTCGGAACAGTGCTCTACGCAAAACCAAAACAACGCACCGTGTGTTCACTGATAAAGTGTCACTGGCCGCGATGGCAATCGGTCGTGCTCGCTTTAACGGGAGGGAGGGGGGGGGAGAACCAGTTGCAGTCGTCCCACCCTCTCCAGAAATTTTTGAAAACTTACCTTTTTTTTAAAATCACTAAAAGTGAAAAGCAAAAACAACCCCATGACAAGCTCGGGCTCTTCGCACCCTCGCTTTCTTCGAAAGTTTCTTCAACAATTCTAATGCGTCTTTTCTGCTTCCGGCCATGGTTTGATTTTCAATGTTTTTTCTTCTAGTTACTGTCTCCAAAGCTTCCGTCTCCAATCGAAAACACCCTGATTTAACTAGAGCCTATCGACGACACTGTTGAAAATAATATACGAAACTCATACATAAGACTTAATCCCTGAACAATGGCGAAATGATTTCCCAACTGCAACACCTTCTCTTTGGAATTGCGAACATTGTTATGGCAATTATGATTATTATTACTATTTTCATATTTTGTTCTTTAGACTGACTAAACGACCTGACTCGGAATCATACTCCCGACTGCCGCAGTCAATCCATGATTCGACCATCACGTACAACTCATTTTAGAAGCAGTCAACTTGTCTTCAAAGATTCACATTACTCTTGTGACTTCCTGAATATTTCTGCAATTATGCAGACTCTCCGTCCCACGACTACCAATGCACTGAAACATTATCTTTACTAAATAGTTATGAATAATTTTTTTATTTTCATGTCAATCGGTACCAGAAAGACGAGGAAATTGACCGTTGAACAATGACTTAAGATGTAATAGTCGTAGAATCGGAGAGAGCTATTGAAAAGAGGAGTCACTTTTCTTTACAGGAAAATTCAGCTGAACATACCGGACAATAGTAATTCTGTTCTTAACAGATCAAAGGAGGTCTATTCATTTTGGCAATGACAGGACTTTTTAAGGGAAATATCGTTTAAAAAAAATATAATTATGCAATGATCTGTTGGATTTTCTTCGTTTGAATCTTCCACAGTTAATCACGTTTTCTGTATGTGTGTGTGTGCGTGTGTGGGAGGTGTTGGGGGTGTGGGTTGGTGTGTGAAACATCACTAAAGGTATAACACATTTACGAGAAAAGACAGCAACGATAATCTTGTCTTGAATATAATATGAAATATTATGACTATAGTCTTTCTATCGTAACCATTTTATAGCTGCTCTCTGTTATTTGTGTTACAGTCATAGTAGATTAGTGTGGGAGAATCATTTTAATTATGGTCCATAAACTAATCTAACTATTTCTATTTAAGTCTTTTTGTATTCGAACAACTCCTCCCCCTAAAAACGCGTATAATTGTCATTTTAGGTGAATAATACACACGAAGGCGATAATTGTTGGGTTGTTGAGTTGGGTTGGGTATATATAGATGATTACCTTTAAGTTATAAATACATGCAAGATTTGGAGAAAGTTAAATGTTTAGCTTAATGAATTACATTCTCTCTCTTGCAGTGTGCATCTGTAGGCCTGTTCGTTTCCTGAATTCATGTTAAGAGTGGCAATAAATTGGTTTACAAAAAGACATGGTTGGCCAATATAGGCCTAATAGCTATATACAATTCATATTATAAAACCATTATTTCAAAAAATGTATTGAATGAGCCTGTACCACCGATAATTATGTTAAATAAAGATGTATTCATTTTGAAAGCTAAGAATGTATAACAGCAAATATACACCTTTAAAAAAAAGAAACCCATCATATACATTATTGGCTACTATACGCATGATACTATTGTGATTTAAGTCTTTCTCTTTCATTTTCCCCTGAAAAATAGTTGATTTTCTTATTTTTCATGTTTTGCATTTTATCTAAAGAAATATCTTTTCATCAAGATCTTTACATCACATCTCATTATTTAGATCATTAGATCGATAATTTTACATTAATATTTTCTTTGCATTTTAATAAGTGTTAAATTACTTCAGACTGTGATGTATTATGATACAAACAAGAAAAATATTATTTTATTTATTCATCGCCATTTTTAATTTTGACCCTAATTTAGCGAAATGAATTGAAGATATTTATCTTAATTTGACGTCATTTTCCTTTATAAGAAATATGTTGAACGAGTGAATTTACGCATAAAATGAGAATATTATTTTCAGGATATCACTGAGGTCACCCAAAATATGGGGGAAACTTACATTCTCTCCAGTTCATTCAATTCCTAAAACAGACAAAGAGTGAATATTTTTACCCCTCAAGTGTAAAATCAATTAAAAATTACTTTATCACTTACTTTATTTTTTTATTCAATTTAATCAAATCACTTTCCTTATCTGCTGTTTCGATTGAAATCAGGTTTTAATTATTTTCTCTTTTTTTAAGGGGATAACTATTTTGACTAAACTATTAATTCTAGATTCAGAAATCACATTCGTTTTTAGACTCCACTTATGTTTTTATCCAAGTAACATTATTTTTATCAAAATGATTACATCATTGCTTGCTTGCATTTGAATACTTATATGACGATAATACTATGCTATAAACGTTTGTGTAAATAATATATTATATGAGAATGACTGTGTTTATAAACTTATAAACCAATAAGAAGTACTATTTATGATATTAAAACAAGTATTTGAAGTTCTTTACTTACAAAATATAAAAACACTAAAAAAATATTTTTGTGGTATTTGTGTGTTTATTTCTTTCCATTCTTGAAGTTTCGTTCGACCATGGACCTACTGTCAGAGTCGCAGGTCCATGGTTCGACAGCCAGAACTGTGCGACATCCAACAAACTAGGGGCGTTTCATGAAACTGTTCGTATGAGTGAAATGTACACAGATGATACATCGGATTTCAGCTTATACATGGGCCCCATCTTACAAAGAGTTGTGATTGATCCTAATGCAAATTTGTTCAATATATTTTCTAGTATATTCTTACATTCTCTTGAAGATTCAGTGTCATTCTTTTTGTTTATTAAAAGGATTGAGATTATTTCCGGTAGAAAAAATTATGTCATCATGGTTATGGATGGATTTCCATATACATTTGAGATTGATTGGATTAATCGTAACTCTTTGTAAAACAGGGCCCGGATTAAGAATGCGATTTATCACACGAGGAAGTTTCAAACGGCTTCATGAAACGGCACTGGTATAGGTGTGGCATAAAGCTGTTCGCCCGCTGTTCGTATATAAGTTAAAGGTGTGCTCCAGGCTGAAAATAATATGATTTGAACGGTCAGATAAAGAAAAATCAGACAAACAAAACACTGAAAATTTGATCAAAATCGGACAAGGAATACTAATAATAAAGTATATAGCATTCTAAAGATTTTCATTATTCCGCGGAAGCAGTTCTCGACATGTCTTCATGAATATTCAATGAGCAAATTCTTGATGATGTCATATCCCCACTTGTTCTTTTGTATTTTATCATAGGAAATTAGGTTTATTCAAAATTTGTCCTTCAAGAACAAAAAAAAATTGAATGACAACTGATCTAGTGCATTACATATCATGCTGCAACACATTTCATTACAAGAAAGACGTATCATTCCCAAATCTATGAAAAAATAAACAATTATGATTTCATGTAATAACATACGAAAGAGGAAAGTTGGGATGTGACATAATTAGCCCACCTATATTCATGACGACGTGCATATAACTATTTCCACAATATATTGCTAAGCTTTAACATTCAATAACTTCGCTATTTGTTATCAGATTTTGATGAAATTTTCAGCATTTTGCTCTGTGAATTTTACTCTATTTATTTAGATGAAAAACATTATCAGCCCGGAGTACCCCCCTTTAAGAGCGATTTTACAAACGGCTGAGGACTTTTCTTGTTCTAAATACTCCATGTAGCTGACTTAGCACATGAGAGAATGTCCTAGTTGTTCGTTAGGTCTTTCACAACTTTCGGAACAGCTTCATGGAACGATCCAGATATCTTATTAGGTATATACCTAAAACAATCTTATCACCCTGGCTTGGACAAGTTCTTCATAAGTTCATCCGACAGTGATTCGAGAAGATGACATCCTTTCTTCATGCCGCATTATGAAACGCCTTGATAATTAAATAACAAAAAGATAACGGCGTGAGATGAATTCAGCTGTTCAATGTATTATTATCTGTATTGCTTTGATCACATTGAGTTTTGGTTCCCATATACTTTCCAAACAATGATGTTTAATAAAAACATGAAAGTTGAGGCATTTGAAGAGAAGCCCTATATACCATCCATGATATTTTCCTAAAATATCATAAATGAATATACAAACTCATAATACTTCTGCTCATCTATCCAATTAGTGGAATCTCGCTTTAAGTATCCCCATCTGTTCTGATAGCATCTTTGAATCTCTTTAACGATCCATCCAGAACCTCCTTCTCCTCCATGATCAAGGTCGCATTCAAGTTAAAAAACAAAAGACAGACCCCTTCCTTCATCACCTTTAATTAATCTGTCGAATTCATCTCACCCGATACATCCAAGTGGCGCTATTTATTGATGTATGTGCAGGGGGGAATTTGAACTATGTGCGATTGAATGAAAGGTATGTTGGGAACATAGTGGCTCATCAGAATTGGGCTGTTTTGCTTGATACTTTTTTTTGGTAAACTCGATGTGATGACAGAAATGTGGAAAAGCAAAGGTGGATGAGAAAAGAAAGCAAGGCAGAAAGGAAACAAACAGATTAGATGTAGATAATGATTTTTTAAAACATGAAACATGAAACAAAACGGAGAAAATGGAGTATACTGATAAAGGGGCGTCTGCACAGGGGAGAACTAGATACATTGGCCCGTATTCTGAAGTCAGGTTTAACTTAGACCACGGTCTAACTCTGTACTACAATTATGGGAAGCCAAAAAATGAAAAAACAAGTTTATATTTTATATTTCTTATGTTTAATATTTTTGTTTCTTTTTGCTTTCATAATCATGATAATCAAGAAAATACTTCAGTTATCATTCCCAGAAAATTATGAACAATTTGGGTATCATATGAATTAATAAATTGAATGTTTACTGTTAGGGATTCGTGCCCCAATTGGCTCTCCATACTTAAACCACAACTTTAAACCAGGGTTTAATTTAAACTCGACTTCAGAATACGGGCTAGTATCTTGGTGGTGATTTTTTCTTCTTCCCATGATTTTTTTTTCTTCGCGTAAAAAATAAAGAAAAAAAAAACAGGAGAGGAAAGAAATAGCATTGGAAATGGAAGGCTGTGTCATGGACCTACCAAACATCCCTATCACTGAAAAAAGCAAAATGACGTTATTTATTTTGTCTTGCCCCCCCCCCCCCCCCTTCATCTTGAATTACACTGATACCACTCTTGATTTCAATCGCTGACATTCAATCGGTGTTTGGATAATTTAAAACAGAAAAAATGAAAATGCTACGAAAATGTAAGGAATATTCCAAAAAAGTTTGATCTACTTTTAGATTGAAAGGATGCCATTGGCATTCATTCTGATGAGTAGACAAACAGCATTTAAAAAACCCACAAATTTTATTCTTTCACGTTCAGAGGCTCAGTGTGTTGTCATCATGGTCATGGTTATGTTTGAAAGAAAAAAAAAATTAGGTTTCAGAAGGGCACCTCCAGAGTGGGGGAAGCAGGGACGACCACCTCCCGTGATTTTCAAGTAGTGGGAAAAAAGAGAGAGAAAAAATAGGGGGGAAAAGTCGAGTGTATAAAGTATGTGTAGTGTAACTTTATCGTATAAAACCCCCTATAATTCAAATGACATAACATGATATCCTTTCTTGGATCATTTTGGCCCCCTTATCAAAATAACATATCGCCCCTGGTAGGTTTGTAGAGAGAAAGAAAGGAGGAAGGACGAGAGGGAGAGGAAAGAGAAAAACAGAGACAGACAGACTGACAGAAAGAGAGGTACAGTGAGAGAATGGGGTGAAAAAGGGGGTCAGGGTTGTTGGAAAGAATGAGGCTTTGTATGGGGGGGGGTAGAAAAATATAATCATTCATTGGAACTCTTAATCAAAATAATAGAGATGATTCAATTCAAATGACATGAAGTTTATTAGATTGGTGTTAATTAAGCGCTGATCACATTCGATCTAGCATGCTATTTCGGACAGCCGTCTGCTCTGTGGGGTGCTGACGGACACATTCTAACATCGACTTTTTTATGCTTTAATGTATTGTCATGTGGAAAAGGGGAGGGGGCACCCCACATCGTCTCATAAAAATATCCCAACGCCCCACCAGAACCCCTATATACCCGAATTAATATCACATCCCTTCAGTAATGTCTGTTGATGCGTAGCGTTGGCTTACAGCTTTGCTGATGTAGTTTGCTCAACCTGTATTGTAATTAGGTTAAACACACATCTAAATGGATGTAATATTAAACGTGGGATCAAATTATGGTATATATTGCTTACTTTGTATTTCATTCCTTGCTAGGCGTATACATGGTGTGAGAGTATTTGATTTGGGCTTGTATGTTTTGATACGATAACGATTGTTCAAACAAAAACCTGTTTAGAAATATCACTCTGATAAGCGCTGCATAAAATCCGAGTTTTATTATCATTGACGAAATGACGAAAACTAAGCATTTTTTATAGGCATGAACAGAAATGAAGTACTTGTATTGCAAGTCAAAAAATGTATGAGTTCACGCAAGGGAATATTGTTCTTCTTCACTTTCTAGAATGCATGAATCATTATGATCATGTTTTTAGTCAAATCATACCATTAAACTTCTGCATGCCATTCGTAAAAAAAGGACATTCTTATTTTTGCAGGTCTAAATGTTATTTTGAATGACTATAAAATGAATTTCATTTAAAGACATCAACACATCTCTTTTTACCCATTTAAAAGCAGTCTGGAGAATTTTATAGATATTTAGATTAACTAAATGTTTACACTTGCTATATACGGGGACGAACATTTCTAAGCAATGACAAGTTGTTCAAACAGTATACATGTATTTTGATATACGGTTTAGATATATCTTAAAATACCCTATTATAGAGTTTCTGTTCGCAATGGTATTACAGTGTGTGTTTATCACTTCAAATTAGGAAATACCATCTTGAGAAGATATGAACTCATCGCACATCTTTGTGCCAGCATTCAGAGGCGCATAGTATGGAAAGGGGTGTTCATTTTCCATGTTACAAAAAAAAAACAGAGGAAAAAAAATGAAGGTGAAAAGGGAAAAGGAAGAAAGAATGGTATTGAGAATAGATCGCAATATCGTAAAACATTAAGAAAAGTGAATGAAGTAACTTTCAGATTCTCTTGCATCTTTTCTATCAATATAACTACGTGTAACACTGGCATTCTCAGAAATGCCTTTTCGAAAAAAAAAAGGACAGAAATAACATCTACTCCAACATTTAAACAACACTGATTGAAAAAAATAACACATCAACATAATCTCATTTGTATCTTATAATAACCAAAATTCTTTTCAGGTGTACAAATGTGTACACATAATTACAGGCAAAGGTAAAATTCCCGTTTGATCAGCAAAATCATGAATATACAATCATCGAAAATATTTCAAATGAAATTGGGCGTGCTTTAAGATTCCAATGTAACCTTTTGAATATAGTTGATGCACTTGTATAACTCGTTATCTTGACTAATGTCTCCGACATGGTACTCGCCGGGGGGGGGGGGGGGGGGCATGGGGCAACCCCTCTATACATTTACGATTCTTCATATAGTAGGAGGGGGCGTACAAAGAAGCAAGAAGAGTATAAAAATGAGTGGTCTAAGCCATCATCATTTCAGCCATGTTCTGCCCACTGCAAGGTGAATGCCTCCTCAAGTTGGTAGTGTAACTCTATTGCCACTGTCATGACTGTTGTTCAACTGAAGATAAAACCACTGCCATTTATGTCGTATTGCCACCCCCAACTATACATCCTGGTTCCGCCCTCGCGTGCCCCAGGGCCCCATCTTACAAAGAGTTGTGATTGATCTGATCAACCACAACTATGATGGCAAGCAACATCAAAATATAAAATGCAAATTTGTTCAACATATTTTCCAGATATATGATGTATACTCATACATTCATTGTTCTCTTGGAGATTCAGTGTGATTCTTTTTATTTACTAAGGATATTGTGCAAATTTCCTGTATTGAAAATTATGGAATGGATGGATTTCCATACAGTTGAGATTGATTAGATCAATCTTAACTCTTTGTAAGACGGGCCCCGGGTCTCAGGTGTTGTCCTCGGGCTGGCATCTTAAGTCCTTTCGCAGTATCCACAAGTGCCTCATAATTGTTACGTCATAAATATAACTTTCTAAGTTGTGAATTAATCATGCACCCACACACTCAGATTGAAAGAATGAAACGATTCTAGACTATTGAATGTTCCATAATTCATTCTTTTGATTGCATAATGTAAAACGATAAAAGGGCAACTTGTTATTTTAAAGAAAGAAAGAAAATTATAGATTTTAAGAAAAGTATCACAATGGGTGGGGGCGCCCCTGTTAAAGAAGTGAAAAATGGGTAAATCGATTTAAAAAAGGAAGAATTTATAAAGTGAAGTATGTGTCGTGTAACTCTATATTATACCCCTATTTTTAAAGGACAAGTCCACCCCAACAAAAAGTTGATTTGAATAAAAAGAGAAAAATCCAACAAGCATAACACTGAAAATTTCATCAAAATCGGATGTAAAATAAGAAAGTTATGACATTTCAAAGTTTCGCTTAATTTCACAAAACAATTATATGCACATCCTGGTGGGTATGTAAATGAGAAGACTGTGACGTCATCCACTCACTATTTCTTTTGTATTTTATTATATGAAATATGAAATATTCAAATTTTCTCCTCATTGTCAAGTGATACAACAATTAATTCCTCCCTGAACGTGTGGAATTAGCATTTTAATACTATATGGTCCAGTCAAGTTGGTCCTTATTGTCAAATCTGTAACAAATTAAATATTGTATAATTCAAACAATAAAAAACAAAAGAAATAGTGAGTGATTGACATCATCGACTGACTCACCTAGTTATGCATATCACTGTTTTGTGAAAAATAAGCGAAAATTTAAAATGTCATAACTTTCTTATTTTACATCCGATTTTGATGAAATTTTCAGCACTATGCTAGTTTGATTTTTTTCTCTATTTATTCAAGTCAGCATTTTTCCTGTGGTGGACTTGACCTTTAAATTGGGAGGTCATATTTCCCCTATATAACCCCCTCCCCCGACGCTGTCACTGGGCACAGCCCCATATTCACTTTATAGATCCACAACCCTTAACATGGGTTGCTGAATATAGAGGCCAGTCCATACCGGCATAGCATTACAATCAACACGGTCAACAGGCATTGATCGATTTAAAATCAACTATAAATAGGAGTTGGACTCCCTTGAAATACACATTAGGAATGTTTCATTTATGAATCTTTTTATTTCTCCTCCATAACCCGTCTTTCGCTCATCTTTTTTTCATTTACTTTAAGTATGCTGAGATATTAGTGGTGTTGTTTCATAAATTCTTGCAGTATTAGAAAGTTTGAGAGTAGATTTTTTTTGGAAAAGGGGATTGGAGGGAGTGATTCCATTTCCTACATGTTGCAGTGGATTGCTATAGATTTTAATATATATAGAAGCATGACAATAAAAACTGATTTTCTCGGCTTATAGATCTTTGTGTACCAGCCCCTTGTTAAATTTTACTGCCCTTCATGAACTAATATGATCAAGCCCAATATTGACAAGAGAAGATAAACCATCTCCCCTTAAAGTCTTTTTAATTTTCACTTGTTCCTCGTGACGGATTAGGCCATGATCCGCGCTGGAGTCCTCGGGGATTTATGAGAAATCACACCAATTAAAATGTCCTAACTTAATGTCATAAGCATAACTCCCTGCTCAACATGGAAATGGTAGGGTAATATTCAGCCGGTGTCTTTGAGGGGTGGGAATGGTTGTGAGGCAAACCGGACAAATATTCAGGAAATTGAAATGATTAACAAATAATAATAACAATAATACGACCTTGTAAAGTATTCCTGAGTGTGTTCATATCTAACGCTGATGTTGGATAAAATTTTGTGATACATTTAGTTTCATTGGATTATAATAGTAAATTGAATACAAATATATGAATTGAGGAAGATAGAAAAGATAGAGAGGGTGAGAGGGTGTATGTGTGTGTATGAGTGAGAAAGAGACAGAAATAGTGGAGAAAGGTAAATATATGCGAGAGAAAGTGGGGGAAAACAAGAGAAGACATTTACGTGTGTGTGTGTGTGTGTGGGTGGGTATGTGTATGTATATACAGTACATGCATGAATACTAAATAGGCCTAAATTTTAATATAACACCCCCATATGGAGTCATAAACTTTTTTATCTTTGAAAATTAGTCTATATCGCTATTGAAACATTATGGTAAATTTCACAACTTTCCGAATCATCTTGCATATACCCCGTTTTGATAATGAGGTCACTCACCCCATTGCCTCCCAAGACGCCCCCGCGGTCTTTCCATCTCCAAATTGCTTCGGGTGACTTGCTCGCGTGGATACTCACTCGTTACGCCTCTCGGATCAAGTGAAGAATACCTGGGGTTTTCTACGTCGTGGAATGTTTATGGAAAATGTCATCGCAAATTTAGGCCGCCAAGAAAAATATAATTAAGTGGATGACAGTCCTTGATTGGTATGTATTTATACAGAGAGACCCACAACCGATCGACAAATCTTCCTTGAGAATGGCAAACATGCTGTCACTCTGTTAGCCCTAGTAGGGGGCAGCAAATTCCCTTCTTCGTCATGTATCAGTTTCATAACAAGGTTTGTGGGTTATCTCGCCTTTTTGTTAGATTAATTTTTAAGACCTGTCTCATCTTTGAAGTGATTTCCGTGAATTTATTCTTAAAAAAAGGAGGGGGGACGATAATAGAATGCATTTAATTATAAAAAAACGCGTGATGTCGATGAGAATAGTCACTCAAACCAATTAAAGGATGAAAAACTAATATCCACTAAAATCATTAATCGTTTGCACGGATATGAATTAATATATACATTTTAACTGGTGTAATATCTCAGTGAAAGTTGTTCCATAACTGTCTTTGATTTAAGTCGTGAATAAAAGGGGACCAAAGATAAAAGCTTAGGGCACTCCAATTCACGAGTACTTTTGTAATTGCGGATTTTTCTTGTGCAATAGATTAGTTAAACTTGACTTGCAAATTATATGAAAATGATTCCAATCTTTCATGTTCATTTTGTTTTTAGTCGACACCATTACCAGATGTAAGATGTCATGTTCAGTCATCACAACGAACCTTGTACACTGTAAAAAAAATATTGGGTAAAATGCTAACCAGCATGAGGGTAATTATGTGCCCAACCAATTTTGGGCCGTATTTTACCCAATGAGTAAGTTAAAAAAATATAAGCAGGAATTACTTTAGTAATAAACACTGGATAAATAGAAATGCCGAAAAGAAATGCCAAATATTGGTTGGACACATATTTACCCTCACGGAGCATTTTTGCCCAATATTTTATAGAGTGTAGAATAACAAAGGCTTAGGTTAATTCGGATGATATACCATCACTCGGTATGGAACCCCCCCCCCCCCTTCCCCTTGGCTTGGCTGCGACTTAATCGGTCATCCCTTTAAATTGTACAGTTCCAACTTCAATCATGGCAAGGAGAAGCCGTGACATAGCCCTTAGCAAACCTGATACCCCTGCGTCACACTCCATTAAACTCGCCGACTTGTCCCATCACCTCGCCCCAGTCTTTTACCTGAATTGTAATCACGTGACAAACAGCCTGTAGCACGTGGTTTCCGGTTACAACTTTGCGTTTTGTCATTCCGCGCGCGTATTCGGCTGAGCAAGTCGGGTCGATCGCGTTTTCTCGAGAAGCGATCGGGGGAAGCGAATTGTTTTTGGAGGGGCGGAAGAAGGGGAAGACTAGGGTATATTGCCTTATTGGGCTAAAATATTGATAGCTTTACTTTTACTTGTTCAAAATGTATAGGCTCCAGCAGGCGTGATGCTACAGAGAGGGAAAGGGATTGGGCCTATAGGGCTAAGGCTCCCACCCCAAGGGCCGATAGGAACGATTTTGAAGAGGGGGTGCTGGTTTGGAAAAAAAATTACAACCTTAAAAAAAATAGCATACCAACCTTATTTCGAGGGGATTTTGAGTATGTTGTATAACATCCGCATCACGCCCAGGAAAATTCTACAAAATCTCCGCTTCCCATCTCCATACGTACATCCCCATCCCTCAATGATCGGCAATGGTCACAATTATCACGTTTAATCGAAATTAGCTATGGTAAATGTATATATATAACATAAAATAAATATATATATCTTTCTTTCGTTTTGTGAATGCCATGTTTTGACCAAGTAATTTTAGATGACATTTTTTTAGACTTTCTGACACAGATAGCCAAATTGTGAACTACATTGTCGATTTTACTGCAAGAAACTTATCTAAAAAGATATGTAAACTTGTGTATACTAGTGTATGAAGGGTTCAGCCCAAATTTGCTTAACCCTATTGCAGGTCACCCGATATTATTACTAGTATGTGGTTCATCTGTTTAAATGCAATCCTCACAAGTGACACGACTGTCACCGCCTCTGTCTGAAGGCGGTGCGTGTATGTCTACCCCACACACTCTACTCCCAAACTGCTCACGGCTCGACATCCATCGGCCTAATTGACACCCGATATCCTCCGATCGATACTATCAATAAATGCCGCGCGCAATCAGGGCGCACACACGTTGAGTGCTCCATGCGCAGCGAGAGCTACCAAAATTACGTTCCCATAGCTGCTTACACGCGAGGAAGGTCAGCAATGATTATGCATTTTTAAATCCATATTTTTCTTCAAATATGGTAGAGCAGTAATGATGCACTTTAGTCGCCCTTTAAACTGCAATCCCATGATAAATGAAGAAAGTTTAATTACAATATTTGTAAAACCAGCGCTATAAGTAAGCATTGGGAACGTAGCTTTGATGTGATCATAGAATTACATGCGGATGGTAGGCTAGCTGTGTTAGAATATGAGCCTGAGGACTAAGTATTGGATACATTTGGAAACGTGTTTGGAAGCACGGGCAGGCATTTTTCCAGGGGTAAAAAGCACTTCCAATTTGAGATCCTTTCACTGGTTTCAGCTATCCATTTTCGTAAACAAGCCTTCCCCACTTACCTTATATACAACCAGGATTCTTTAAAGGTACCCGTTATCTGGCGCTGAAATGGATTTGATTATTGTTGAACGAGCACGCTTTCAAAGTTGTTTTTAGCGAGTTCTTCTGTTAGGCCTTTGCACAGATAAATGTCAACAAAATTTTTGTGTAATGCATATGCTATTTCTCTGTCCAAAAGTTTGAAAAAAAAAGCAAATAAGTAAAAATTTATTTGCTAAAACATTTATAAGGAATGAATAGTGTAATAAACACACACTCACATCCCAATATATATATAATTATGTTTATATACGTATAGATCCATATATTCATCATGTCCATATGAATTATGTGTTAGTAAGTAAACTTAGAAGCCAAGTTGGATGAATGTTTGAGGAATTTTGACGAAAATATTACAATTTTTAATTCAACCTTCTCTTCATTCTTGTTTGCCTGGAATTATCAAATAATCTCTCGAATATCAAAAGATAACTCTGAAAAGGTTGTGAAGCAATTTATCGATACAAAGATTGGATAGTTGGATACTTCTAGGCCTATATAATAATAGTCTACTTCTCCTTGGCTCGGTGAATCAAATTTAAGGTGCAAAACATATATAACCCTGTTCACGGCTGTAAACTGCGCACGAGCAGAAAAAGGTAATTGGAGACAACCATGAAGGTGGCTTTCAAATTCACTGACATAGGCATTTGTGATTTGATGATTATTCATGTATTCCTTTCAAAATATTTATCGCATCCAAGCTAAAGAGTAATAAATAGAGCCTTCATAATCACTGGTATTTGACAGTAGCCTAAACAATAGTCAAATGTGCCAAAGGCAGACAATAAAACAGATTTCCAAACTTTATACCTGATGTACTATTCTAGTCACCTGGTCTATACAATGCCTTTTGTTCTTAGAATTTGAATACTCTACCGGTAAAGTTTACGCAACATCTACATTTGAAAATGATAGTGCTTATCCTAATGAAAAATCACAAAGGTCATTTGAGAAAAGTTGATCATGAGCTAACCATGAACTGGCTTATTATGAGCGGTCATTGGGCGGTTGATGTGCCACTGCGCCCCGGTAGTATGTCCCCTTCTTGCCCGCCCTTCATTCCTCGAACATCACATCCTTCCTATCTAAGAAGTCATTGTCTACCTTCCATCCTACACCATGCAGGGTATTAGATTGATATAGCATACCAGTCTCGTTAATCTTCTTTGCTTTCATACCACCATCCATTATGCTACGGTCAGATCAACGAAACAAACTCCAAAACGATCAATGATAGGTCATAGGAAATAACGTGATATAGCTTTGATCGGCATTTCGTCTTCGACGATCGGTGCGACCTCTCTGCCTGCTTGGCGTGACGAAAAGACATATATCCTTTCTAATAACTTTACTAATGTGTTTCCTTCGTGAGCCAAAAGAATTATCGGCATCCAGGCCGGTGCCTCGTCGGGTATACTGTATAGGCCTTCTTTTTGCTGGAGTATCATTTCCCACTGTCATAATCAACCCATTCAATTCACATAGGTTTTTAACATAGCGATTGGATTTAAGATTTCAGAATGACCGTCAGTCCTAAATTGGACTATATTATTTATTGTAGTTTCTCGCAGTACGTATGACTTAATAATTTGTAAACAATGACAATTTTAAAGCATACCCTTTGATAATAATTGATTTCAATTAAGCACTTTTCACCAAATTTAGAACATATTGTTATAAACATTCATAAAAAAGGGATAAAAATTATATATATTTTTGACATCTAACTTATGGAAGATTAGAATGCTTTACTTTATACCTGACTTAACTCACCCCCCCCCCTTTTTTTAAGTGAGGGCCTTAAACATTTATATCATTTATGGAAAGGTGAATAGTGCCTTTAAGAAGATTCTTTTCATTCCGCTAATGTGCATCTCTGATATAAGTTGATAATATAACCTAGCGATCGATTTCAAGTACGTCAAGTATTGTTTGGTTGTTCCAAGTGCCTCTTCAGATTCTTAACGTGATCTCGCCTTCTCAAGGTATCCAGGGGTCATCTTCACACTGGCCACATGTCAACCTCTACCTTCCTTATTTACAGGGGCAACTGAACTGATTTGAAAATGGGAGGGGCTGAGCTGAAAGTGTGTGTGCGGGGAGTGGGGTACGTGCTTGACCATGCTAAAAATCATAAATCCCCTACTGGAAAAGAACACAGTGGCCCGTATTCTGAAGTCAGGTTTAACTTAGACCATGGTCTAACTCTGTGTTAAAATTATGGGAAGCCAAAAGTTTTATTAAGTTGTATGTTTCTGATGTTTACTGTGCTCTTTCCTGATTCATCGATAGTGAATACAATAATCTATTTATATTTCCTACACAATTATGAATGATCAGAGAGGTGAAATATTATATCACTACTGTTAGTGATTTATGTAACAATTGGCTATCCATACTTAAACCACAACTTTAAACCTGAGTTAAATTTAAACCCGACTTCAGAATACGAGCCAGTGTCTCACAGTGTGATCACAGTGGCCCGTATTCTGCAGTCGGGTTTAATTCAAACTCTGGTTTTAAGTTGTGGATTAACTATGGAAAGCCAGTTGTTACATAAATCTCTAACAGTAGAGGTTCTCAATGAATCAGCTCATTTGACTCCAAAACCATTATTAACTGCCTGGGAAGGATAAGTATAACAATAATTGTCTTCACCATTAAATAATTAGTGAAGAGCACAGTTTACATGAGAAGCATTCACTGTAAACAAAATTTTGACACGTTTGTTTTCCTATAATTTTAGCACAGAGTTA
Source organism: Lytechinus pictus (assembly GCF_037042905.1). Taxonomy (NCBI): domain Eukaryota; kingdom Metazoa; phylum Echinodermata; class Echinoidea; order Temnopleuroida; family Toxopneustidae; genus Lytechinus; species Lytechinus pictus. The sequence goes on from NC_087246.1 coordinate 34,238,805, forward strand.
GACCATGGTCTAAGTTAAACCCGACTTCAGAATACTGGCCAGTGTGTTCACATAGTGGACTGTGTAAAAATATCATTCACGCTTTTAAAGTGCTCAAATTCAACAGTGTGAAGATATCTTCACACTGTGGACACCTCGACAGTGTGACTGTTCACAGCGTGTCCAAGAAGTGGATTAAGTAAAATATGTGATCCATACTGTGAACACACTGAGGAACACAGCGTTCCTTCCAGGAGGGTCAGACAGTCATTTTAAAGATTTGTACTGAACTACTGAATCTCATTCTTTTTTTTGCAGGAGTTTCTGCATTTTATTCATAAATCAATAATAATTCATTATTGATAATTCATCCCGATAGGCTGAAGGTTTAAACCATTTTAACGAATTTCGACATGGGAATTCCTGCCTTGGATCCACTTGCATGCACCAACAGGGTACCCCCAACATGTCACCCTTTCATTGAAATTGTATGCAACATTTCCTTTATTCTTGATAGGAATGTCTCCGGCATGTATAAGTGGGCCACTCGAAACCTGATGAATTTCAACCATGAACATAATTCGCCCCACCTTTTCCACATAAAATGCATCATTATATTGAACAGTGGTAAGACTGGACAATCTTTTCGAGTCTTGTATAAGTATATATTTCATATCTATTCATAACTTTTCACTTACTCCCGAACAAAATATTTACCTATCAACCCTTTGCCAGAGTTTGCGCACAGTCACACCCCACACACGCATGTGATGTTGTGACTACATCGGTACATCGTTGATTGCTAATACCAGTGCCCATCTCTCAGCTGTCGCCGAGTTGCCCGGGGGAGAGTAAGCTGTAGTTGGTGGAGACGCGTTTTTAAACGAACGCCCAAACATTGACTTTCACTTATCGTTGTTTGCAAAGATTACAATCGTACAACAGGAACCTTAAAGATCCCTGGCGTCGATATGTCACACCTATCCCTATCTTGGTTAGACGTGTCCTGAAGGGTGTCTTCAAATATCTTTGGGTCATGTAACATACCTTTCTTGTCAACTCGACGCTGTGCCATCCATTTCCTGACACGCGGAAGTAATGTCTGTCGTATAAATAAACCAGAATACTTAAAGATGACGAGAAAATGGGCTGACAAGGAACATGTATGTTTGTTGGATAAAATAACACCAAATGCTGTGTGAATCTTAGAAATATTTGTGCATATTTATCACTGCATGAAACAGGCGCCGGTAAGACCGAGCATGTCTCTTGTTTTTTAAACATAAAGAGTAGCAATTACTTTCATTATCGCGATTGAAGCCGTGTGAGTTACTGTGACGATGACTATAGTGCCTATTAAAAAAAACTTTCTTGCAATAGTTACGTCATCAATGGTAAAATATGCATTATATTATTTCGGATTGTGTTAGAAACATAAAGAAACTTCGTTACCATGGTTAAGCCTACAGAGTAACAGCCATATCCCAGTTACAGTGGTTACCTCATGGTTGAGTAAAGATTATCGTAAGAAGATGGGGGTAAATATGAGAAAGATGTGGAGCGGAAGGAAGTAGTCGAAGAAAAGGAGGGCGACGATTGCACGGGGTGCTAATGTGTGAATGATGTAATGGAGATGATGATGATGATAATGATGATGGTAATGATGGTTATAGTGTGTGATGGTGTTGGTTGGTATTGGTGGTGGTGGTGATGATGGGGATAATGATGGTAGTAATGATGATGATCATGATGATTGTGATGGTGGTGATGATGATGATGATGGTGATGATGGTGGTGGTGTTGGTTGTGGTATTGACGATAATGTATACGATGGTGGAGATGGTATGATTGTTACATGATTGTGATACCATGCTATCAACATGATCAAGGTATGCTAATAAGATATCACAAGATAAAGAAAATAATGCAATATCATATATAAGAACACAATTAAAATCACCAGTTAATCATGTTTCATTGAGCTTAATCTAGCATTCCTACCGTAATTGAGCCTACCTTTTAATTTGTCCTCCAAATTATTATTCATGCGCTCTTTTAATGGACAATCTAATTCTATTCGAGTAAAAAAACATGGATAGAATATATACGTGACGTGTATTGGGGCAGGGGAATTGCTAGAGCCGTTGGCACATGTTTTTGTTTTCAAATTGTTCCAGACAATATATCAGAAGAGATCCATTAACGCTTACATGGTGCTGGCTCCATCCCGTGATTTATTTTTACTATTACCTCCATTCATAGCCAAATGTTGTTTTAAGATCATTGATATTGAAACATAATTAAAGATAATAATGATTATGTTTACAGTTAGGAACTTTCAGTAAGCGTCCTGACTGAAAGTCTTCAGAGACATTGCCTCAAGGAGCTTGGTGTTGTCGTGTCTCTTTATATAGTTCTCTTGGGTTATTTGGAGGCGGTACAATGATAAATTATCTGAATACTGGAGATTCGTGGTTCGAATTACACCTATATAACGATAACATTTATGGTCGGCTCCCAGACGTAAATAATCATATCTGATTGATACTCGTCTGTAAAAACCAAAATACACAAATACGCAGCCTCACACACGCACGCGCGCACACGCACACATACCCACCACCACACACTCACATACCACACACACACCCACACACCCTCTCACACACACACTTGCATTTGCAGTGACGCCATATTACAATTGCACGATTAGCCACGATTGAAAGTAGATATCCAATCTTGTAAAAAAAATTGTAGGACACTTTCCCATTAAGTAGATTGGCAGGAATCATATGATACTGTATATATCCGATAGGAACTAATGAGTTTCGACATGAGATAGCGCCCAATTCATTACCGAAAATTAGTTCATCGCAATCACGACAATCGCAGATAAACTCTTCCAACAAATGTTTCCATTCATCATGATTATTATTTTCATTCACGTTATGATTGGGACGAATAGGAAACGTGTGGTTCTGTGGTCACTTATATAGGACGTCAAGGCCAGATACAATTCAAATTTTCTGTTCATGTGGAGATAATAATAATAATAATGATAATAATAACGGTATATTTACCCAGGGTAGCCACTTCAGTTCCGAAAACTATTCTCCCAGTGGGCCCTGCTATTATTAGGAGAAAAAAAATAAATGAATGGAAATGACATATTGAGCCATAAATATTGGTTTTAAAATATATGATACTCTATATCTTTCACCAGTATTAACGATAGAATAAATATTGCCTTGAAAAGCTTATATTAAGATGTCCCGTGCAGAAATACAATGATGTTTTGATATACTTATGGAACATTTTTTTTGTCATCACATACGATTATCAATGCGATTCCCAACCTAAACTTCCAGCAGATCTTCACAAGTGTTTTCTCAGAAATCTATATTCAATGTGTTACTAACTTCTTCTATTTTCTAAATTATTTCGTTGTCTTTTGGGGTCACATTCGAGATATTGTTGGTTTTTTTAAATTTCATTTTTGATTACCTTGGCAGCATGTTCATCAGCAACCTCGCTTTATAATATCAATATTTCGGTATATTTCAATTGAATTCTCATGTTTTAGGCAGACCAGAGCTCTGTTTGTTTCTCTTTTCCGATCTCTTTTATTACAATGTACATGGAATCCAAACCATAATCGTTAGTGCGACGCGAGACCGATACGAACCACGTGATCACTCATCTCCACAAATGTTTGTGGAATACCGCAGTTGCATTGCGGATCTCAGTTATTTGCATTTTCAATTTCTAGGCAATTTACGTTCCGGTTATGGGATGATTGGAAAGAAATTGAAACAAGAATCATATGAGATTCTTTCATATTTGGGAGGCCGGGTTTGAGGGATGAATTTATCCATTACGAAACCCCCAAATTTCAATGCATGTGGAATGCACTTTTGGTCACCGTTATAGACAGAATGTGAACTAGATCTAGGGCGATTCCATCTCGTCTTGCATATTTATCGCAATTAGTTTAAGTACTTGTAGGTTGTTAATGACAGAAATATATGAAATATTTGTGAAGAGGGTACACATACCGTTATATTGCCTCTAACAAAGAAAGTATTTTTTATTATTATCGTGCTCTTACTTTTCACAATGTGAAAAGTATTCTCATTGAAATTCTCATCTAAATTTTCGGCTTTTATAGGCCGATATAAATTCACCCATTAAGAGATATTTTTTTTTCTTAAGCTGGGCCACTGTACTGAATATACAAAGAGTTAAGTGGTGAAGTCTAAAAAAAGAAACAAATTGAGGATAGTCCTGTACATATATATAGCAGCAAAGCTAATGCAAAACTGTATCTTATTTTTTTATGAAGAGGTTCTCTCTGTCATTATTTGGTTTTTATTGCCCCCAGACTCCTTCCAAAAATATGATAAGCAAAAAAGGGGGAAATCACCCCACAACGCTTAATATTTATCTTCAAGTGTTGACAACATACGTGGATATATATACCAAGTGTGACGTAGACAATCAACGTAATTATACAAAGTTAAAGCTCGCAGATCGTGAAATTTGAATTAATAATAATAATAACATAGGGTATTTATATTGCGCACATATCCACCTTGTATAGGTGCTCAAGGCGCTCCTATATTACCCGGCTAAGCTAGGCGTTCAAAGCGCAATTATGTTAGATTATAACGGCCTACAAATGTGCACTAATGTATCTTCTGTATAAAGCTGTGGCAAAGTTCAAAGCTAAAATCAATAGCCCTGGATCCAACTTGCAAACTAACCAGACCAGTTAGAAACCAAAGAAGCCACCGTTTCGCTAAATTCTTCTATCAACATAATAACATGTAATAAACGGCGTGTCCTTAAGACGAGAGTGGCATACGTTCGCAGGTGTTTCCTTTCCTCGTATGTAGATCTCCATTTTATACCCCATCGCTCCAAAATGGGTTATTTGAGTAGATCGGTCAATATTTTAGGGGCAATTTGGGAGAAATATCGATGAGAGAAGGTACATTTACCGAGGAACGCTTGGGCACTCGGGATTTAATAAAATGGAGGCGCAGCAAGCTGTTACGTTAACTATTCCCAATTTTCCGACTCATCCTTTTGAATATCAAGCTTGCACGCAGTCTTGGCTCCGAATTCATTTTACGAATATGAGTTTCGAAATGAATTGTACATTTTGCCTCTATGCAAGAGTGTTTTCCCTTTTTATAAACTGCAAAATCAATTTAAAACTGGACAGTTTTGATGTAGGTATAAGGGATCGTGTATTTTATACATTGATTGTATATGTTTTTATATTTATTATTGTAAACTCACATCTTTAGTCTTTGGTCTAATTGAATTACTAGTAGTACAATGTAACAAGTTGATGTTATGTTATGTTATGTATGCAAATGACTTCTTCTTAGTGCTATATATTATAGAGATGAAATGGAGGCATAAAATAATAACCACCCCCCAAAAAAAGATTAGATAAATTTTGAGCAAATTATCTGCAGAATACTGGTTTGTAGAATAAGTTATTCAGCATTGAACGTGCAAGTGAAGGAGGCAATTTCAGGGAAACTCAGACAATGAAATGAAATACGAAATTAGGAATGAGAATATTTTCCCCTCAACATATTTAGTGATATTTTGTCTATTACTCTTCTAAGGGTGCGTTTAGGCGCCACTTTTTTACCCTAGAATCATGATTTGAATCATGATTCAAATCATGATTCTGCAGAATACGAAGCAATAAGCTTATTGAAACTTCCTGGGTTGAGGGGGAGGGAGGGGGTATACATCCATACAAGCCAAACTTACTATTTTTTAGCACTACCCTTCTATCTTTCTTCCTCTTCACATAATACAGGCTGCGGGAAATCCAGCGGAGGGGAGGGGGGTATTGTACGGTCCCTCTGCATGGGAGCCACTTTCGGGGTGGGGTTAAAAGGGAAAAGAGTATGGAAAGGAAAATGGGAAGAAAAGGGAGAGAAGAAAAATGCAAAGGACCTTTACCAGAGTCAAAGATTTCGAAAGGGTGCTGATACTTCGGGTGCCCTTTGCACATGCATGAGAAGTTTGGAACTGTGGAAGATCCTACAAAGGCACTATCTTTGACCCCCTTGGTCTCTGTCTCTCTCCCTCTCTCTATCTTTCTCTCTGTTTTTGTTTGTCTCTCCCATTGTCTCACTCTTTGTCGTAATGTATCTCTCCGTCTCTCTCTATGTACCTACTGTATTCCCTATTTCCCCTGTATCTGTCTTCCGCCCTTTCTCTCAGTCGCCCTTAAAAACTTTGCCACCCCTTCTTCTTGGACATGATGGTATGAAGACTTCTCAATCCCAGGGTTCATACGAGCACAGTCATATCCCGAACCATTTCCCGCCAAACCGAGCCAATAAAACTCACCCGTGTTCATGCATGTCGTCTGCTTAATATTGTATCCATTCACGCGTCAAAGAAACGGCGGAAAACATGGAAGATTTATGACACAGGAATTCGTGTTTTTTCTTATAAACCTTAGAAGAAGAGAGTTGGACTCGCATCTGGGTGACAGCTTTATCATGTAGGCATGAAGTATCAGAAAATGTGTGAGTGCCATGTGTAGCAATGTTTCCTATCCTTCTGAAGGCCAGGGTTGATACGGTGTATATTGATTTTACACAGAAAACAACACATGCATCTCCACCTTCTAAAGCCATTAATCTTCTTTTATCTGTTCACCTTACAGTTTTGCACTTATTTCTCTGTCTACGAATTGCGCTTGTGTGTAAGAGGATCACAACAGTGATGTATCTTCATGATAAACTTTAGTTCTGTTATTATTCATATGGAATTATTGAATAAACTCATACGACGTGATTTAGTTGAAAATTGTTAATATTGCATAAAAAAAATTGCTGAAGATAATAAATCACCAAATGAAAGTAAATTAATGCAATTCATCTGAAGTCACATATGCACTGCTCAAAGAAAAAAAAAAGAAGAAGACCAAGCACGCTTTGTTGACCCTACCGTATCGACTACATGAATTTGTAATTGAAAATGATGGCATCTAAAGTTTTTGAAGCTGAACCATTTCATTGAATGAGCCTATTTCGAATGCACGTATTCGTAGATGTTGTATAATCATCATCCCGAATCTTTCTAGATTACGTTTATTCCACAATTCAATTTCATGATTATCATTTACGTAGAGAGAATGAGAACATGGCCTACGGGAGAAACCTTATAAAGACCTATTTTATTTAGACCGTAGTAGAATGATAAAAATCATATTTTGTGAGTTGTGACAGATTTTCAAACAATATATATAAAGAATATTCGTACTGTACCATTCTCGTTTTCATATCTTTTTTGGGGGAAACAGCGACAAGCTACCCCCCCCCCCATCTACACGCCAGTGCCTCCCATCTTTCGCCTTAATTATTGATGGAAAGATGCAACACCCGTCAGTGGATAGTAAGATCTACCCTCAACTATCTTCCGCCTTGTTGATGGAAAGATGTAACGCCCGTCATCAATGGATAGTAAGATCTAACTCATCGGTTGTAGTCATATTGAGCAGCATCTCCAATGCCCCCAGGCCTAATTCGAGTAATTGAATCAGATTTGACCTTCATAAGTCATTCGACCTTGACTGACTCGATCACGATGTATGATTACTATTCCATCGACTGATTACGGTGCCAAGTAGCCTACCCTCGCAGTCAGATAAAATAATGTAGGTAAGTAATCCCAAATGCGATCCCGATTCCATGCAAGTAAAAACAACATCCATAATCATCTTGTGAAGACGTATTTTGAAGAGGTTAAGACAGAGATACCAAAGAGCTGACCTCCTCTATACTCGGATTTTAAGACTGTTTAAAATGAATTTACAGTCATGGAATATTCAGAGGCAGTGTGATCCATGTATCTCCTGATTCGAATAACGCGAGAGAGAAACAGAGAAAGGGAGGGGGGGGAGTGGGAGGGGGTTGTCATTTCAAAATTATAAAACAGTATCTTTTTTATTTTGCAGACAATATACCTGATTAAAAATTCGAGAATAAAATAGTTCCAAAATATAGCATTACAAATTTAGTTGCTCGGCAACCACACTCTAAAAAAAATTGGGTAAAAGTGCTCCATGAGGGTAATTATGTGTCCAACCAACATTGGGCATTTCTTTTGGGCATGTTTATTTATCAAGTGTGATGAAAATTTGCCCATTCTAAAGTAATTGCTGCCTATTTTTTAACCTTACTGGACAATATGCTTTCCGCATTGGGTAAAATACTGCCCCAAATTTTTAGGATACATAATTACCATCATGCTGGTTAAAACGTTACCCAATATTTTTTCACAATGAAGGTAGATTGGGAATTCAAGGCAGATGATTTGTGTTCGTAAACACAGGATTTTTAAAATGAAGGAACATTATTTCGGAGTTAGGTACCAAATTTTGAATACAAAATCAAATTCAAATCAAATTATGTTTATTCATATTCATTTTCTTTAGAAATTCAATTTGATACGGGGGGGGGGGGCATGCATGAGCCCTACGTCCCGACAGCTACGCCATTGATTTCTGGGAAATAATGGATACATTGAACCTTATTGGTCTTTCATTACGTAGTCTGACACAAGTATACCTACTTCCGGTCTTCTGGGAATGCAATCAGCATCTTCAAATACTAAGTCAAATATCTTCTCACGCTAGTGGTGCAAATACGGGACACTGGTTCGAAACGTTTGACAGAGTATAGATAAGAGTGGGGTACGAAATGGCGACAGAGAGAAACGGAGAGAAAATGAAAAGGAAATAATGTCATATTTTTTAAATGAAGGGGAGATAGATAAAGAAAGAGAGAGAGAGGGTGGAGGGGAGGGGAAGGGATGAAAGAGGGAGGGAGGGAGAAGCGACGAGAGAGGGAGGTGTATCTGCTTCTGTCTCCCTATCTCTTGAGGTGCCGTGGCCGAGTGGTCTAAGGCGCCTGGCTATACATGGAAAGTCCGGGGTTCGATCCCCGGCCGCGGCACCTATGCCCGTGAGCAAGGCATTTAATCTACAATGCTCTTTTATCATGCTTTCAAATAAATGGAAATGCTATATGCATTATTGGAAACTAGATGTGCACTTGTTTAAAAAAAAAAAAAAAAATCTCTCTCAATTTCTAGGGGAGGGCATTATGCAAGTCGTCGAACATTTTGTATCGCAGACTACTTGGAATAAGGCCATACAGGCTTCTTCTACGGCACAACTGATTTCAAAACAATACCAAAAAAAGTTCTTCCTGTATATTCGATAGATAAAAGTCACTGCAGTAGATTCAATGAAAAAAATAAAGTGTTAGCAGAGCGAGGTTTCGATCCTCGGACCTCTGGGTTATGGGCCCAGCACGCTTCCGCTGCGCCACTCTGCTTCACGGTAAGTCCCCTAGTATCTTCACATAATGAACCCAGTTTAATGATCATGAGAAAAATCTCTAAGAACGAATGAAATGACAGCAAGAAACAATTAAAAACATATATAGCAGAGCGAACCTTTAAAAGACTTCTCATTAATGGGCTAGAGCAATTTTGCTTTTATAATGAAGAATATTTTGTATTAGAAAATCAAGCAAAAGAAATAGACTTCCTTTCATTTTAATCAAAAAATTAAACGAAAAAAAATCATAGGCCTTCTAGCAGAGCGAGGTTTCGATCCTCGGACCTCTGGGTTATGGGCCCAGCACGCTTCCGCTGCGCCACTCTGCTTCCCGATATATACTACTCTCTTTTCATAATGATTCAATTTTTATCAATTATGAAAACGATGTAAAGGAGTGAATGAAAGGGCAACAAGGAACAATTGAAAAAAATACAGATTTAGCAGAGCGACTTTGCAAAATACTCCCCATACATGGACCAAAGCATCGCTAATTTGCTTCTATATATATGCATGATGAACAGTGCTTAGAAAATCACGCAAAAATTCAGATATTCAGATATTCAGATATTCAAAATTTATTGTCATGCTCAAAAATAAAAATTACATTGGCACAAAAATCATATTCCGGCTGTTGGTATACAAAGAACAATATATAACATATAATAAATAAATTACAAAAATAATGGCATTAAATAATATACAAAGCAAAAATTACACAAAGACCTAATACTAACCCAGAACAATATGATACCCTGCAAGGGCAGCTGCACTGAAAACTTTACCTGGTGCCGAGGGGGGAAATGCCTCGAGCACGGTGCCAGTCCAACACATCCATGGGCCCCGGTTCGACATTGAAACAATCACAACACATCACACTACAAAAACACAAAAAACCCATCCACACCACACCATGCCGATAAACACACCCCCAAAACTCCACACCAAAAACACACCACACACCACAGAAACATCTCACACCACAACACAACACACCATACCAACCCACACTACACACTACAAGTCATCGATAACAATGATGTCGAAACGGCACCCATCCAGTGCTGGACACCACCACCACGCCCGGCGGTCCCCCCTCAGGACCAAGCAGCATTGCCTCAGCACAGCCGCCCCCGCAACGTATAAAAGTAATATAGCATGACAATTAAGTACAATACAAGAAATCAATTGGATTAAAATACATGTTGGAGTAAGTACTTGGCGGTATTTCGGTTTCAGTTTGAAGGGTATTGCCCACTAACAAAACAATATTGCACATGATATAAATTTAAGGGGGGGGGGGGGGGCTCATCGTTTAAACTCTGCATTGTACAGAACCATTGCATTTGTGAGGAAAGAACATCTAAACCTACTAGTCCTTATTCTTGGTAACCGGATCCGCCCAGACCTATTAAAAACTACAAAGTCATGGAGGGGATGGGTATCGTCTCTGATGATACTATGTAGCTTATCCAAGACTGCTTTGTAAGCTATGTCTTCCAACTGGGGTATTGGCAAACCTATCACTTTACTGGCATTTTTTATTGCCTTGCTCAGCCTATCCTTATTCTGGGAAGTTAGACCAAAAAACCAGATAGCACAGGAAAAAGAAATGATAGGTTTGATCAAACTTTCAAAACAGAACAGAAGAGTCTCTCTTTTGACGCTGAAAGATTTCAACTTCCTCAGAAAGTATACTCTCTGGTTCGCCTTTGAGACAATTTTTTGAGTGTTAACATTCCAGTTCAGATCATTATCTATGTGGGTGCCAAGATATTTGTATTCTGACACTATCTCAATTTCATCTTGATCAATGACAATTGGGCAAGGGTCATAATTCTTTTTCCGAAAATCCACTATCATTTCTTTTGTTTTCTTAGTGTTTAACAACAATGACATCTGTTTGCAACTTGCAACAAAATCAGCTACCTTATTCCTGTACTCAACTTCATTATTGTCTTTAACTAGTCCAATTATACATGTGTCATCTGCATATTTAACTACCTTACAGTGTTCTGTATTAGACTGATTATCTGAATCGCTTGTGAAAAGAGTATACAACATTGGCGACAATACACAACCTTGCGGAGTGCCTGTGTTGAGAATTTTTTCTTCAGAGAGCACATCCCCCATTCTTACTCTTTGGGGCCTATTTGTCATGAAATCTCCTATCCATAGTAAAAGCCGTGGGTTGACATTCATGTCATACAGCTTTCTAATCAACATGTGAGGTACAATAGTGTTGAAAGCCGACGTGAAATCTGCAAACAAAATTCTAACATATGTAAGTGGTTTGTCAAGATGACCTAATACAGTGTGAGTCAAAAAAGCACATGCATCTTCAACACCCCTGTTATCTTGATATGCAAACTGAAGTGGGTCCACAATGTTCTTTGTTTCTTCCTTTAAAATATCTCTAACAACCTTTTCAAAACATTTCATAATCACAGGTGTTAAAGCTATAGGTCTGAAATCATTTAACTGCCTTGGTTTGGCAACTTTGGGTACAGGGGATATAATGGCAGATTTCCACAACAATGGAATTGTGTGCGAGTCTAATGACCATTGGAATAATCGACTAAAAATGCCACACAACTGTTGACTACATGATTTTAACATTCTTCCGCCTAACCCATCTGGGCCTGTTGCTTTACTACTCTTTATTGACTTAAGCACCTTCCTAACAACCTCTTCAGTAATAACATTCCTGTCTTGCTCTGTTACATGACCTAAAATAGACTTTACTTCCATTTTAATCGAAAATTATTATGAAGACACATTGCGATTACAGTATCAATAATGAAAAGGAACTCTAAGAATGAATGGAATGACAAGAAACAATCAAAAAATAATAATTTAGCAAAACTATTTTGTATTCATGGGCCCAAGCACCCTAGAGCCATTTTGCTTTTATATTGAACAATAACTTGTACTAGAAAATCATGCACAAGAAATAGACATCCTTCCAGTTTAGTTGAATATATTAAAAACGAGAAAAAATGTATTAGCAAAGGTTTTGGTACTCTGACGTCTGGGTTTACTCTGCTTTACCAATTTTTTTGTCCTCCCAATTTGATTTAAACCATATTATCTATATGAGGGGAATAACATTAAAATAACAAGTAATTCTATGAACAAAGTGAGCAGAGCGAAGTTTCAAAGGACTTTTCATGTATTTGCCGAGTTCATGTCCTATGCGTATAACTTTGCTTCTTTAACAACCGGAATTTTGATGAAAAATGTTATACGTCGATGATAAAAACAAAAGAAAGAAAATATATTAGCAGAGCGAGGTTTCGATCCTCGGACCTCTGGGTTATGGGCCCAGCACGCTTCCGCTGCGCCACTCTGCTTCACGATAAATGCCAGGTTCTTTCATCATGATTCCAATTATGAGGATAATCTGTACAAATGAATGACAAACAAGAGACAACTTCAAAACAAATTTAGCAGAGCGATACTTCAAGACTTTTTATAGCCAAGCGCAGCAATATTTTTCTTCTATGTATATAATGAACACTGCTAACAAAATCATGCAAATAAAAAGACTTTTCTTCCTTTTTTAATCGTAAATATGAACGAAACCAAAAATGGTATTAGCAGAGCGAGGTTTCGATCCTCGGACCTCTGGGTTATGGGCCCAGCACGCTTCCGCTGCGCCACTCTGCTTCATGGTAAGTACCCGAGTATCTTTTCATGAACCAATTTTAATGATCATGAGAATAATCTCTAAGAACGAATAAAATTACCCTGAGAAACAAATAAAAACAAATTTAGCAGAGCGAATATTTAAAAGACTTCTCATTCATGGGCCAATGCAGAGCCATTTTGGTTTTATAATGAAGATTATTTTGTATTCGAAAATTATGCAAAACAAATACATTTTCTATCATTTAAATCAAAAATATTAAACGAAAAAAAAAACAACAATCAGAATAGCAGAGCGAGGTTTCGATCCTCGGACCTCTGGGTTATGGGCCCAGCACGCTTCCGCTGCGCCACTCTGCTTCGCGGTAACTGGAGTATCTTTTCATAATGATTAAATTTTAGCAATCATGAAAACAACGTAAAGGAGCTAATGAAAGGGCAACAAGGAACAATTAATAAACAAATTTAGCAGAGCGACTTTGCAAAATACTCCTCGTACATGGACCAATGCATCGCTAGTTTGCTTCTATATACGCATATTGATCAGTGCTTAGAAAATCATGCAAAGATAGACTTTACTTCCATTTTAATTGAAAATTATTATGAAGACACATTGCTATTACAGTATTAATAATGAGAAGGAACTCTAAGAATGAATGGAATGACAAGAAACAATTAAAAATAATAATAATGCAAAACTATTTTTTATTCATGGGCCCAAGCACCCTAAAGCCATTTTGCCTTTATATTGAACAATAACTTGTACTAGAAAATCATGCACAAGAAATATACATCCTTCCAGTTTAGTTGAAAATATTATAACGATAAAAAATGTATTAGCAAAGGTTTTGAAACTCTGACGTCTGGGTTTACTCTGCTTTACCAATTTTTTTTTGTCCTCCCAATTTGATATAAACCATATTATCTATATGAGGGGAATAAAATTAAAATAACAAGTAATTTTATAAACAAAGTGAGCAGAGCGAAGTTTCAAAGGACTTTTCATTAATTGGCCAAGTATACATGTCCTATGCGTAACTTTGCTTCTTTAACAACCGGAATTTTGATGAAAAATGTTAAACGTCGATTCGATAAACCCAAAGGAAAGAAAATATATTAGCATAGCGAGGTTTCGATCCTCGGACCTCTGGGTTATGGGCCCAGCACGCTTCCGCTGCGCCACTCTGCTTCATTGGAATTACTGGGATATCTCCACACAAATCAATGTAATTGAGAAGGAATGAGATGAAAATAAATAGTTACAAAAAAGTACATTTAGCAGATTAGATTTCTCATTCATGGCTCAATATTTTTTTGCGTAACTTTTTTCTAATAAGTCAAAAGAAATATGACTATTTCTTTTCAATTAAATATATCAAACGATCGGTTAAGAAAACAAAATATGTTAGCAGAGCGAGGTTTCGATCCTCGGACCTCTGGGTTATGGGCACAGCACGCTTCCGCTGCGCCACTCTGCTTCCCGATAAATACTACTCTCTTTCCATAATGATTCCATTTTAACAATTATGAAAACGATGTAAAGGAGTGAATGAAAGGGCAACAAGGAACAATTGAAAAAAATACAAATTTAGCAGAGCGACTTTGAAAAAATACTCCCCATACATGGACCAAAGCATCGCTAATTTGCTTCTATATATATGCATGATGAACAGTGCTTAGAAAATCACGCAAAAATAGACTTTACTTCCATTTTAATCGAAAATTATTATGAAGACACATTGCGATTACAGTATCAATAATGAGAAGGAACTCTAAGAATGAATGGAATGACAAGAAACAATCAAAAAATAATAATTTAGCAAAACTATTTTGTATTCATGGGCCCAAGCACCCTAAAGCCATTTTGCCTTTATATTGAACAATAACTTGTACTAGAAAATCATGCACAAGAAATAGACATCCTTCCAGTTTAGTTGAATATATTAAAAACGAGAAAAAAATGTATTAGCAAAGGTTTTGGTACTCTGACGTCTGGGTTTACTCTGCTTTACCAATTTTTTTGTCCCCCCCCCCCAATTTAATTTAAACCATATTATCTATAAGAGGGGAATACAATTAAAATAACAACTAATTTCATGAACAAAGTGAGCAGAGCGAAGTTTCAAAGGACTTTTCATGTATTTGCCGAGTTCATGTCCTATGCGTTTTGCTTCTTTAACAACCGGAATTTTGATGAAAAATGTTATACGTCGATGATAAAAACAAAACAAAGAAAATATATTAGCAGAGCGAGGTTTCGATCCTCGGACCGCTGGGTTATGGGCCCAGCACGTTTCCGCTGCGCCACTCTGCTTCATTGGAATTACTAGGATATCTCCACACAATTTAATGTAAATGAGAAGGAATGAGATGAAAATAAATAAATAGTTACAAAAAAAAGTACATTTAGCAGATTAGATTTCTCATTCATGGCTGAATATAACTTAGTCGTTTTTGCCTAACTTATTTTTTAATAAGTCAAAAGAAATATAATGTTATTCATTTTCAATTGAATATATCAAACGATCGGTAAAGAGGAAAAGATATGTTAGCAGAGCGAGGTTTCGATCCTCGGACCTCTGGGTTATGGGCCCAGCACGCTTCCGCTGCGCCACTCTGCTTTTTTGGAATTACTAGGATATCTCCACATAATTCAATGGAAATGATAATTATATACGAAGGAATTAAATGAAAATAAATAGTTACGAACATACATTTAGCAGATTAGATTTCTCATTCATGGCTGAATATAACTTAGTCGTTTTTGCCTAACTTATTTTCTATTAAGTCAAAAGAAATAAAATGTTATTCATTTTCAGTTGAATATATCAAACGATCGGTAAAGAGGAAAAAATATGTTAGCAGAGCGAGGTTTCGATCCTCGGACCTCTGGGTTATGGGCCCAGCACGCTTCCGCTGCGCCACTCTGCTTCACGATAAATGCTATGTACTTTTCATCATGATTTTAATTATTAGAATAATCTGTACAAATGAATGACAACAAATTACAACTTCAAAACAAATTAAGCAGAGCGATACTTTAAGCCTTTATGTAGCCCAGCGCAGCGATATTTTGCTTCTGTGTATATAATGAACAGTGCTTAAAAAATCATGCAAATAAATAAACTTTTCTTCCTTTTTTAATCGAAAATATGAACGAAATAAAACATGGTATTAGCAGAGCGAGGTTTCGATCCTCGGACCTCTGGGTTATGGGCCCAGCACGCTTCCGCTGCGCCACTCTGCTTTTTTGGAATTACTGGGATATCTCCACATAATTCAATGGAAATGATAATTCCCGGCGGTGATAATTATATACGAAGGAACGAAATAAAAATAAATAGTTACGAAAACATACATTTAGCTGATTAGATTTCTCATTCATGGCTGAATATAACTTAGTCATTTTTGCGTAACTTTTTTCTATTTCTATAAGTCAAAAGAAATATAATACTATTCATTTTCAATTAAATATCGGTACAGAGGAAAAAACGTTAGCAGAGCGAGGTTTCGATCCTCGGACCTCTGGGTTATGGGCCCAGCACGCTTCCGCTGCGCCACTCTGCTTCACGATAAATGCCAGGTTCTTTCATCATGATTCCAATTATGAGGATAATCTGTACAAATGAATGACATCAAGAAACAACTTCAAAACAAATTTAGCAGAGCGATACTTCAAGACTTTTTATAGCCAAGCGCAGCAATATTTTTCTTCTATGTATATAATGAACACTGCTAACAAAATCATGCAAATAAAAAGACTTTTCTTCCTTTTTTAATCGTAAATATGAACGAAACCAAAAATGGTATTAGCAGAGCGAGGTTTCGATCCTCGGACCTCTGGGTTATGGGCCCAGCACGCTTCCGCTGCGCCACTCTGCTTCATGGTAAGTACCCGAGTATCTTTTCATGAACCAATTTTAATGATCATGAGAATAATCTCTAAGAACGAATAAAATTACCCTGAGAAACAAATAAAAACAAATTTAGCAGAGCGAATATTTAAAAGACTTCTCATTCATGGGCCAATGCAGAGCCATTTTGGTTTTATAATGAAGATTATTTTGTATTCGAAAATTATGCAAAACAAATACATTTTCTATCATTTAAATCAAAAATATTAAACGAAAAAAAAAACAACAATCAGAATAGCAGAGCGAGGTTTCGATCCTCGGACCTCTGGGTTATGGGCCCAGCACGCTTCCGCTGCGCCACTCTGCTTCGCGGTAACTGGAGTATCTTTTCATAATGATTAAATTTTAGCAATCATGAAAACAACGTAAAGGAGCTAATGAAAGGGCAACAAGGAACAATTAATAAACAAATTTAGCAGAGCGACTTTGCAAAATACTCCTCGTACATGGACCAATGCATCGCTAGTTTGCTTCTATATATGCATGATGAACAGTGCTTAGAAAATCATGCAAAGATAGACTTTACTTCCATTTTAATTGAAAATTATTATGAAGACACATTGCTATTACAGTATTAATAATGAGAAGGAACTCTAAGAATGAATGGAATGACAAGAAACAATTAAAAATAATAATAATGCAAAACTATTTTTTATTCATGGGCCCAAGCACCCTAAAGCCATTTTGCCTTTATATTGAACAATAACTTGTACTAGAAAATCATGCACAAGAAATATACATCCTTCCAGTTTAGTTGAAAATATTATAACGATAAAAAATGTATTAGCAAAGGTTTTGAAACTCTGACGTCTGGGTTTACTCTGCTTTACCAATTTTTTTTTGTCCTCCCAATTTGATATAAACCATATTATCTATATGAGGGGAATAAAATTAAAATAACAAGTAATTTTATAAACAAAGTGAGCAGAGCGAAGTTTCAAAGGACTTTTCATTAATTGGCCAAGTATACATGTCCTATGCGTAACTTTGCTTCTTTAACAACCGGAATTTTGATGAAAAGTGTTAAACGTCGATTCGATAAACCCAAAGGAAAGAAAATATATTAGCATAGCGAGGTTTCGATCCTCGGACCTCTGGGTTATGGGCCCAGCACGCTTCCGCTGCGCCACTCTGCTTCATTGGAATTACTGGGATATCTCCACACAAATCAATGTAATTGAGAAGGAATGAGATGAAAATAAATAGTTACAAAAAAGTACATTTAGCAGATTAGATTTCTCATTCATGGCTCAATATTTTTTTGCGTAACTTTTTTCTAATAAGTCAAAAGAAATATGACTATTTCTTTTCAATTAAATATATCAAACGATCGGTTAAGAAAACAAAATATGTTAGCAGAGCGAGGTTTCGATCCTCGGACCTCTGGGTTATGGGCACAGCACGCTTCCGCTGCGCCACTCTGCTTCCCGATAAATACTACTCTCTTTCCATAATGATTCCATTTTAACAATTATGAAAACGATGTAAAGGAGTGAATGAAAGGGCAACAAGGAACAATTGAAAAAAATACAAATTTAGCAGAGCGACTTTGAAAAAATACTCCCCATACATGGACCAAAGCATCGCTAATTTGCTTCTATATATATGCATGATGAACAGTGCTTAGAAAATCACGCAAAAATAGACTTTACTTCCATTTTAATCGAAAATTATTATGAAGACACATTGCGATTACAGTATCAATAATGAGAAGGAACTCTAAGAATGAATGGAATGACAAGAAACAATCAAAAAATAATAATTTAGCAAAACTATTTTGTATTCATGGGCCCAAGCACCCTAAAGCCATTTTGCCTTTATATTGAACAATAACTTGTACTAGAAAATCATGCACAAGAAATAGACATCCTTCCAGTTTAGTTGAATATATTAAAAACGAGAAAAAAATGTATTAGCAAAGGTTTTGGTACTCTGACGTCTGGGTTTACTCTGCTTTACCAATTTTTTTGTCCCCCCCCCCAATTTAATTTAAACCATATTATCTATAAGAGGGGAATACAATTAAAATAACAACTAATTTCATGAACAAAGTGAGCAGAGCGAAGTTTCAAAGGACTTTTCATGTATTTGCCGAGTTCATGTCCTATGCGTTTTGCTTCTTTAACAACCGGAATTTTGATGAAAAATGTTATACGTCGATGATAAAAACAAAACAAAGAAAATATATTAGCAGAGCGAGGTTTCGATCCTCGGACCGCTGGGTTATGGGCCCAGCACGTTTCCGCTGCGCCACTCTGCTTCATTGGAATTACTAGGATATCTCCACACAATTTAATGTAAATGAGAAGGAATGAGATGAAAATAAATAAATAGTTACAAAAAAAAGTACATTTAGCAGATTAGATTTCTCATTCATGGCTGAATATAACTTAGTCGTTTTTGCCTAACTTATTTTTTAATAAGTCAAAAGAAATATAATGTTATTCATTTTCAATTGAATATATCAAACGATCGGTAAAGAGGAAAAGATATGTTAGCAGAGCGAGGTTTCGATCCTCGGACCTCTGGGTTATGGGCCCAGCACGCTTCCGCTGCGCCACTCTGCTTTTTTGGAATTACTAGGATATCTCCACATAATTCAATGGAAATGATAATTATATACGAAGGAATTAAATGAAAATAAATAGTTACGAACATACATTTAGCAGATTAGATTTCTCATTCATGGCTGAATATAACTTAGTCGTTTTTGCCTAACTTATTTTCTATTAAGTCAAAAGAAATAAAATGTTATTCATTTTCAGTTGAATATATCAAACGATCGGTAAAGAGGAAAAAATATGTTAGCAGAGCGAGGTTTCGATCCTCGGACCTCTGGGTTATGGGCCCAGCACGCTTCCGCTGCGCCACTCTGCTTCACGATAAATGCTATGTACTTTTCATCATGATTTTAATTATTAGAATAATCTGTACAAATGAATGACAACAAATTACAACTTCAAAACAAATTAAGCAGAGCGATACTTTAAGCCTTTATGTAGCCCAGCGCAGCGATATTTTGCTTCTGTGTATATAATGAACAGTGCTTAAAAAATCATGCAAATAAATAAACTTTTCTTCCTTTTTTAATCGAAAATATGAACGAAATAAAACATGGTATTAGCAGAGCGAGGTTTCGATCCTCGGACCTCTGGGTTATGGGCCCAGCACGCTTCCGCTGCGCCACTCTGCTTTTTTGGAATTACTGGGATATCTCCACATAATTCAATGGAAATGATAATTCCCGGCGGTGATAATTATATACGAAGGAACGAAATAAAAATAAATAGTTACGAAAACATACATTTAGCTGATTAGATTTCTCATTCATGGCTGAATATAACTTAGTCATTTTTGCGTAACTTTTTTCTATTTCTATAAGTCAAAAGAAATATAATACTATTCATTTTCAATTAAATATCGGTACAGAGGAAAAAACGTTAGCAGAGCGAGGTTTCGATCCTCGGACCTCTGGGTTATGGGCCCAGCACGCTTCCGCTGCGCCACTCTGCTTCACGATAAATGCCAGGTTCTTTCATCATGATTCCAATTATGAGGATAATCTGTACAAATGAATGACATAAAGAAACAACTTCAAAACAAATTTAGCAGAGCGATACTTCAAGACTTTTTATAGCCAAGCGCAGCAATATTTTTCTTCTATGTATATAATGAACACTGCTAACAAAATCATGCAAATAAAAAGAATTTTCTTTATTTTCTAATCGAAAATATGAACGAAACCAAAAATGGTATTAGCAGAGCGAGGTTTCGATCCTCGGACCTCTGGGTTATGGGCCCAGCACGCTTCCGCTGCGCCACTCTGCTTTTTTGGAATTACTGGGATATCTCCACATAATTCAATGGAAATGATAATTCCCGGCGGTGATAATTATATACGAAGGAACGAAATAAAAATAAATAGTTACGAAAACATACATTTAGCTGATTAGATTTCTCATTCATGGCTGAATATAACTTAGTCATTTTTGCGTAACTTTTTTCTATTTTTATAAGTCAAAAGAAATATAATACTATTCATTTTCAATTAAATATCGGTACAGAGGAAAAAACGTTAGCAGAGCGAGGTTTCGATCTTCGGACCTCTGGGTTATGGGCCCAGCACGCTTCTGCTGCGCCACTCTGCTTCATGGTAAGTACCCGAGTATCTTTTCATAATGAACCGATGTTAATGTTCATGATAATAATCTCTAAGAACAAATAAAATTACCCTGAGAAACAAATAAAAGCAAATTTAGCAGAGCGAATCTTCAAAAGACTTCTCATTCATGGGCCAATGCCGAGCCATTTTGCTTTTATAATGAAGATTATTTTGTATTCGAAAATTATGCAAAACAAATACATTTCCTATCATTTAATTCGAAAATATTAAACGAAAAAACAACAACAATCAAAATAGCAGAGCGAGGTTTCGATCCTCGGACCTCTGGGTTATGGGCCCAGCACGGTTCCGCTGCGCCACTCTGCTTCGCGGTAACTGGTGTATTTTTTCATAATGATTAAATTTTAGCAAATATGAAAACAACGTAAAGGAGCCAATGAAAGGGCAACAAGGAACAATTAATAAACAAATTTAGCAGAGCGACTTTGCAAAATACTCCTCGTACATGGACCAATGCATCGCTAGTTTGCTTCTATATACGCATATTGATCAGTGCTTAGAAAACCATGCAAAAATAGACTTTACTTCCATTTTAATCGAAAATTATTATGAAGACACATTGCGATTACAGTATCAATAATGAAAAGGAACTCTAAGAATGAATGGAATGACAAGAAACAATCAAAAAATAATAATTTAGCAAAACTATTTTGTATTCATGGGCCCAAGCACCCTAGAGCCATTTTGCTTTTATATTGAACAATAACTTGTACTAGAAAATCATGCACAAGAAATAGACATCCTTCCAGTTTAGTTGAAAATATTATAACGAGAAAAAATGTATTAGCAAAGGTTTTGATACTCTGACGTCTGGGTTTACTCTGCTTTACCAATTTTTTTTTAGTCCTCCCAATTTAATTTAAACCATTGGGAGTGGAATAAACTGAAATAAAAAATAATTTTCTAAACAAAGTAAGCAGAGCAAAGTTTCAAAAGACTTCATTTATTGGCCAAGTATACATGTCCTGTGCGTAAGTTTGCTTCTTTAACAACAGGAATTTTGATGAAAAATGTTAAACGTCGATTCGATAAAAACAAAAGAAGGAAAATATATTAGCAGAGCGAGGTTTCGATCCTCGGACCTATGAGTTATGGGCACAGCACGCTTCCGCTGCGCCACTCTGCTTTATTGGAATTATTTGGATATCTTCACATAATTCAATGTAAATGATAATTATATACGAAGGAATGAAATGAAAATAAATAGTTACGAACATACATTTAGCAGATTAGATTTCTCATTCATGGCTGAATATAACTTAGTCGTTTTTGCCTAACTTAGTTTCTAATAAGTCAAAAGAAATATAATGTTGTTCATTTTCAATTGAATATATCAAACGATCGGTAAAGAGGAAAAAATATGTTAGCAGAGCGAGGTTTCGATCCTCGGACCTCTGGGTTATGGGCCCAGCACGCTTCCGCTGCGCCACTCTGCTTCACGATAAATGCCAGGTTCTTTCATCATGATTCCAATTATGAGGATAATCTGTACAAATGAATGACAAACAAGAAACAACTTCAAAACAAATTTAGCAGAGCGATACTTCAAGACTTTTTATAGCCAAGCGCAGCAATATTTTTCTTCTATGTATATAATGAACACTGCTAACAAAATCATGCAAATAAAAAGACTTTTCTTTCTTTTTTAATCGAAAATATGAACGAAACCAAAAATGGTATTAGCAGAGCGAGGTTTCGATCCTCGGACCTCTGGGTTATGGGCCCAGCACGCTTCCGCTGCGCCACTCTGCTTCATGGTAAGTACCCGAGTATCTTTTCATGAACCAATTTTAATGATCATGAGAATAATCTCTAAGAACGAATAAAATTACCCTGAGAAACAAATAAAAACAAATTTAGCAGAGCGAATATTTAAAAGACTTCTCATTCATGGGCCAATGCAGAGCCATTTATTTTGTATTCGAAAATTATGCAAAACAAATACATTTTCTATCATTTAAATCAAAAATATTAAACGAAAAAAACAACAACAATCAAAATAGCAGAGCGAGGTTTCGATCCTCGGACCTCTGGGTTATGGGCCCAGCACGCTTCCGCTGCGCCACTCTGCTTCGCGGTAACTGGAGTATCTTTTCATAATGATTAAATTTTAGCAATCATGAAAACAACGTAAAGGAGCTAATGAAAGGGCAACAAGGAACAATTAATAAACAAATTTAGCAGAGCGACTTTGCAAAATACTCCTCGTACATGGACCAATGCATCGCTAGTTTGCTTCTATATACGCATATTGATCAGTGCTGAGAAAATCATGGAAAGATAGACTTTACTTCCATTTTAATTGAAAATTATTATGAAGACACATTACTATTACAGTATTAATAATGAGAAGGAACTCTAAGAATGAATGGAATGACAAGAAACAATTAAAAATAATAATAATGCAAAACTATTTTTTATTCATGGGCCCAAGCACCCTAAAGCCATTTTGCCTTTATATTGAACAATAACTTGTACTAGAAAATCATGCACAAGAAATATACATCCTTCCAGTTTAGTTGAAAATATTATAACGATAAAAAATGTATTAGCAAAGGTTTTGATACTCTGACGTCTGGGTTTACTCTGCTTTACCAATTTTTTTTGTCCTCCCAATTTGATTTAAACCATATTATCTATATGAGGGGAATAACATTAAAATAACAACTAATTTTATAAACAAAGTGAGCAGAGCGAAGTTTCAAAGGACTTTTCATTAATTGGCCAAGTATACATGTCCTATGCGTAACTTTGCTTCTTTAACAACCGGAATTTTGATGAAAAATGTTAAACGTCGATTCGATAAACCCAAAGGAAAGAAAATATATTAGCATAGCGAGGTTTCGATCCTCGGACCTCTGGGTTATGGGCCCAGCACGCTTCCGCTGCGCCACTCTGCTTCATTGGAATTACTGGGATATCTCCACACAAATCAATGTAAATGAGAAGGAATGAGATGAAAATAAATAGTTACAAAAAAGTACATTTAGCAGATTAGATTTCTCATTCATGGCTCAATATTTTTTTGCGTAACTTTTTTCTAATAAGTCAAAAGAAATATGACTATTTCTTTTCAATTAAATATATTAAACGATCGGTTAAGAAAACAATATGTTAGCAGAGCGAGGTTTCGATCCTCGGACCTCTGGGTTATGGGCACAGCACGCTTCCGCTGCGCCACTTTGCTTCCCGATAAATACTACTCTCTTTCCATAATGATTCCATTTTAACAATTATGAAAACGATGTAAAGGAGTGAATGAAAGGGCAACAAGGAACAATTGAAAAAAATACAAATTTAGCAGAGCGACTTTGAAAAAATACTCCCCATACATGGACCAAAGCATCGCTAATTTGCTTCTATATATATGCATGATGAACAGTGCTTAGAAAATCACGCAAAAATAGACTTTACTTCCATTCTAATCGAAAATTATTATGAAGACACATTGCGATTACAGTATCAATAATGAGAAGGAACTCTAAGAATGAATGGAATGACAAGAAACAATCAAAAAATAATAATTTAGCAAAACTATTTTGTATTCATGGGCCCAAGCACCCTAGAGCCATTTTGCTTTTATATTGAACAATAACTTGTACTAGAAAATCATGCACAAGAAATAGACATCCTTCCAGTTTAGTTGAAAATATTATAACGATAAAAAATGTATTAGCAAAGGTTTTGATACTCTGACGTCTGGGTTTACTCTGATTTACCAATTTTAGTTGTCCTCCCAATTTGATTTAAACCATATTATCTATATGAGGGGAATAAAATTAAAATAACAAGTAATTTTATAAACAAAGTGAGCAGAGCGAAGTTTCAAAGGACTTTTCATGTATTTGCCGAGTTCATGTCCTATGCGTATAACTTTGCTTCTTTAACAACCGGAATTTTGATGAAAAATGTTATACGTCGATGATAAAAACAAAAGAAAGAAAATATATTAGCAGAGCGAGGTTTCGATCCTCGGACCTCTGGGTTATGGGCCCAGCACGCTTCCGCTGCGCCACTCTGCTTTATTGGAATTACTGGGATATCTCCACACAATTCAATGTAAATGAGAAGGAATGAGATGAAAATAAATAAAAAATTCTGCTGCGCCACTCTGCTTCACGATAAATGCTAGCTTCTTTTCATCATGATTGCAATTATTATAGAATAATCTGTACAATGAATGACAAGAAACAACTTCAAAACAAATTTGGCAGAGTGATACTTCAAGACTTTTATAGCCCAGCGCAGCAATATTTTACTTCTATGTATATAATGAACAATGCATGCAAAATCATGCAAATAAATAGACTTTTCTTCCCTTTTTTAATCGAAAATATGAAGGGAAAAAATGGTATTAGCAGAGCGAGGTTTCGATCCTCGGACCTCTGGGTTATGGGCCCAGCACGCTTCCGCTGCGCCACTCTGCTTTATTGGAATTATAGGGATATCTCCAGATAATTCAATGTAAATTATAATTATATCAAAAGTAATAAAATGAAAATAAATAATTACGAAAGCATACATTTAGCAGAATAGATTTCGCATTGTTCAATATAACTTAGTCATTTTTGCGTAACTTTTTTCTAATAAGTCAAAAGAAGTTACTTCTTTTCAATTAACATGATCAAATATATCAAATGACCAGTAAAGTGGAAAAAATATGTTAGCAGAGCGAGGTTTCGATCCTCGGATCTCTGGGTTATGGGCCCAGCACGCTTCCGCTGCGCCACTCTGCTTCACATAAAATGTCTGTCTCTTTTCATCATGATTCCAATTATGAGAATAATCTGTACAAATGAATGACAAGAAACAACTTCAAAACAAATTTGGCAGAGTGATACTTCAAGACTTTTATAGCCCAGCGAAGCAATGCTTTAGTTTTATATATATAATGAACAATGTTTGCAAAATCATGCAAATAAAGAGAATTTTCTCCCCTTTTTAAACTAAAATATAAAGCAAAAAAAAAAGGTATTAGCAGAGCGAGGTTTCGATCCTCGGACCTCTGGGTTATGGGCCCAGCACGCTTCCGCTGCGCCACTCTGCTTTATTGGAATTATAGGGATATCTCCAGATAATTCAATGTTAATGATAATTATATCAAAAGGAATAAAATGAAAATAAATAATTACGAAAGCATACACTTAGCAGAATAGATTTCGCATTGTTCAATATAACTTAGTCATTTTTGCATAACTCTTTTCTAATACGTAAAAAGAAGTAACTTCTTTCCAATTAACATGATTAAATATATCAAACGACCAGTAAAGGGGAGACAATATGTTAGCAGAGCGAGGTTTCGATCCTCGGACCTCTGGGTTATGGGCCCAGCACGCTTCCGCTGCGCCACTCTGCTTCATGAGAAATACGATGATACCTCCACATAATTTAATGTAAATGATAATTATACATGTATAAGAAGGAATGGAATGAAAATAATTAGTTGCGAAAACTTACATTTAGCAGAATAGATTTCGCATTGCTCAATATTACATACACGCGTTATAGCATATCCATATCCCCTCCTCCTCCGTCTCATTACTTTACTATGAATTTTGTTATGAATTGAATTGACTCGTTATAATCCATGTGCATATTATCTCTTTACTTTATGTTTGTTTATGTATATTCATTTTATTTTACCCTGTACACTGTTCGTCTAGAACAGATAACCTGGGCGCATTGTAATTGTTTCCCTTTTTATCAATAAAAGGTGATTTATAATATATGTATAATGCAAATACTATTTTCTTCCTTTTTTTAATCGAACATTATTAACGAAATAAAGTGTATTAGCAGAGCGAGGTTTCGATCCTCGGACATCTGGGTTATGGGCCCAGCACGCTTCCGCTGCGCCACTCTGCTTCGCAATAAATGCCAGGTTCTTTTCATCATGATTCCAATTATGAGAATAATCGGTAAAAACGATGGACAACATGAAACATTTAAAACAAACTTAGCAAAGTGATACTTCAAGACTTTTTATTCATTAGCCAGCGCAGCAATATTTTGCTTCTACATATATATATTTAACAGTGCTTTAAAAATGCTTTAAAAATAATGCAAATAAATAGATTTTTCTTCATTTTTTTAATCGAAAATATCAACGAAAAATGTATTAGCAGAGCGAGGTTTCGATCCTCGTACCTCTGGGTTATGGGCCCAGCACGATTCCGCTGCGCCACTCTGCTGCATGTTAAGTACAAGAGTATCTTTTCATAATAAACCAATTTTAATGATCATGGGCATAACCTCTAAGAATGAATAAAATTACCGCTAGAAACAAATAAAAATAAATCTAGCAGAGCGAATCTTCAAAAGACTTCTCATTTATGGGGCAATGCAGAGCCATTTTGCTTTTATAATGAAGATTATTTTGTATTAGAAAATTGTGCAAAACAAATACATTTCCTATCATTTTAATCGAAAATATTAGACGAAAAAACAACAACAATCAAATAAGCAGAGCAATGTTTCGATCCTCGGACCTCTGGATTATGGGCGCAGCACTCTTCCGCTGCCCCACAATGCTTAACGATAAATACCAGTCTCTTTTTTATAATGATTTCAATTATAAGAATATCTGTAAAAACGATGGACAACAAGAAACAATTAAAAACAAATTTAGCAGAGTGATACTTCAAGACTTTTTATTCAGTTGCTAGCGCAGAAATATTTTGCTTCTACACTGTAAAAAATGAAGTGCTAATTCAGCACTTAAAGTGCTTGTATAGTGA
Organism: Lytechinus pictus; assembly: GCF_037042905.1. NCBI lineage: Eukaryota > Metazoa > Echinodermata > Echinoidea > Temnopleuroida > Toxopneustidae > Lytechinus > Lytechinus pictus. Next base: position 34,266,651 of record NC_087246.1, read on the forward strand.
CTGCTCTACGAGTGCTGATTTTCTAGTTTAAATTTGAACTAAAAAATCAGCGCTCGAAGTGCAGTCACTATGCAAGCACTGTAAGTGCTAAATTAGCACTTCATTTTTTTACAGTGTGTATATATATATATATATATATATATATATATATATATATATATATATATATATATATATCATGCAAATAGACTTTTCTTCCTTTTTTTAATCGAACATATTAACAAAAAAAGGTGTATTAGCAGAGGGAGGTTTCGATCCTCGGACATGTGGGTTATGGGCCCTGCACCCTTCCGCTTGGCCACTCTGCTTTAGTGGAATGACTGGGATATCTTCACATAATTCAATGTAAATGATAATAATATAAGAAAGAATGAAATGAAAATAAATAGTTACGAAAACATACATTTAGCAGATTAGATTTCTCATTCATCGCTGAATATAAAACTTAGTCATTTTTGCGTAGATTTTTTTTCTTCCAATATGTCAAAAGAAATACACTACTCAAAAAAAGTTAAGGACCACTTTTTAAAACGTACATAAAGATTTTATACAAGGTGTTTTATTTCTGGAAATACCTCAGTACAACTGTCCTAAATGTCCTTAAACACGCTGTAATCAATTTCACGCATGGGTGGTTTCAGTTGTTGCACAATGTCTCTCGCATCACTGCACATCCTGAAAAGTGGGCCCCGAGGGGTATCAGCTACCGACATGAAGTGGTAAAAACGAATGTCTGAGTGTCTTTCAGGCAGTTCAGTAACGAGTGTGACCACCTCCTGCAGCAATAACGGCTTCACAGCGCTGTCTCATGGAGCTGATGAGGCGATTGATGTCTCTGACGTCCAGTGCATCCCATGCAGCCTCCAGAGCCACACCCAGCTGCTGCAGTCCAAGTGGATGGGCTTCGAGCTGCTCGAGACTCCTCCCCATCATGTCCCAGACGTGCTCTATCGGGTTTAAGTCCGGGGACCTCGCTGGCCACTCCATACGCTCAATCCCCTGGCCCTCAAGGAACTCGGTCACCACCCAAGCTCGGTGGGCACGGGCATTGTCATCCATGAAAATGATGTTTTGTCCCACATTTTCTGCAAATGGCACCACTATAGGTTCAAGGACCTCATCCCTGTACCTCACTCCTGTCATTGCTCCCCCTGGGACCACGTAGAGACGAGTACGGTTGGCGTAGGTGATGCCTCCCCACACCATGACGCTGCCCCCCCCCATAACGGTCATGTTCTGCAATACAGGGGTCTGCAAATCTCTCTCCTGGTCGCCTCCAGACTCTCGAACGTCCATCATTGTGGTCAAGGGAAAATCTGCTCTCATCTGTGAACAGAACTCTACGCCATTGCTGTCTGGTCCATCTGACATGCTCCCGGGCCCAGTTGAGACGAATTCTTCTGTGAGCAGGGGTGAGTGGGACACACTGAGCTGGCCGTCTGGCATGCATATTGGCTCTGTGAAGTCGGTTACGGATTGTTTGAGTGGAAACAATCACTCCAGTTGCTGCAGCGAAGTCATTGTTGAGGCGGCGTGCACTGTGAAAGCGGTTGCGGAGGCTGAGATTCGTCAAGTAGCGATCATCTCTAGGGGTTGTCGAAACTGGTCGGCCACTGCGGGGTCTCTCGGAGTATAGCCCTGTCTCTCGGTGTCTTTGATTTGCTCTGCTAATGACACTGTGCCATCATTCTGGCTACTCTTCGCTGACTGAGGCCAGCTTCCAGCATCCCTAGGGCTCTGGCTACATCTGTTTCACTTAGGTGGTGTCTTGGCATTGCTGTTGTAGGCAAGTTGTTGATTGTACAGACTAAAGACGGAAAATGCTTTGGAAGACACTTGTCTTATGGCCCACTGCAATGATGCCAGAGACATCATGAAAGAACTGCATGTGTGAAATTGATGTCATTGTGTTTGATGGCATTCTGGACAGCTGTATCTTGGCATTGCTATTGTCAGCAAGTTGTTGATTGTAGAGACTAAAGACAGAAAATGCTTTGGAAGCCACTTTTGTACGGGCACATTGCAATGATGCAAGAGACATGAAAGAACTGCATGTGTGAAATTGATTTCATTGTGTTTGATGGCATCCTGGACAGCTGTATCTTGGCATTGCTGTTGTCAGCAATTTGTTGATTGTAGAGACTAAAGACAGAAAATGCATTTGAATCCACATTTGTACCACTTCACAATGGGCCCACTTTTCAGGATATGCAATAATGCGAGAGACATCATGCAACAACTGAAACCACCCATGTGTGAAATTGTTACAGGGTGTTTGAGGAGATTCAAGACAGCCATATTCGGGTATTTCTAGAAATACAACACCCGGTTTGAAAATTGTATACACACATTAAAAAGTGGTCCTTAACTTTTTTTGAGTAGTGTATGTTATTCCTTTTCAATTGAATATTACAAAAGATCGGTTAAGAGGAAATAGTATGTTAGCAGAGCGAGGTTTCGATCCTCGGACCTCTGGGTTATGGGCCCAGCACGCTTCCGCTGCGCCACTCTGCTTCACGATAAATGCAAGTTTCTTTTCATCATGATTGCAATTATGAGAATAATATGTACAAATGAATGACAACAAGTAACAACTTCAAAACAAATTTAGCAGACGGATACTTCAAGACTTTCTATAGCCCAGCGCAGCAATATTTTGCTTCTATGTATATAATGAACAGTGCTTACAAAATCATGCAAATGAATAGACTTTTCTTCCTTTTTTAATCGAAAATATGAACGAAACCAAAAATGGTATTAGCAGAGCGAGGTTTCGATCCTCGGACCTCTGGGTTATGGGCCCAGCACGCTTCCGCTGCGCCACTCTGCTTCACGATAAATGCAAGTTTCTTTTCATCATGATTGCAATTATGAGAATAATATGTACAAATGAATGACAACAAGTAACAACTTCAAAACAAATTTAGCAGACTGATACTTCAAGACTTTCTATAGCCCAGCGCAGCAATATTTTGCTTCTATGTATATAATGAACAGTGCTTACAAAATCATGCAAATGAATAGACTTTTCTTCCCTTTTTAATCGAAAATATGAACGAAACAAAAAATGGTATTAGCAGAGCGAGGTTTCGATCCTCGGACCTCTGGGTTATGGGCCCAGCACGCTTCCGCTGCGCCACTCTGCTTTACGATAATGTCGAAGATACCTCCACATAATTCAATGTTAATGATAATTTTATAAGAAGGAATGAAATGAAAATAAATAGTTGCGAAAACATACATTTAGCAGAATAGATTTTTCACTCATGCCTCAATATAACTCAGTCATTTTTGCGTAACTTTTTTTTCTCCAATAAATCAAAAGAAATATGGGGCCTGTTTCATACAGGACTTACAACTGTTGTAACTTTGTTATTATGACAACTACCATAGAAACCTTGATTCTGATTGGCTGCCGAGCCCTGTTACCATGGTAGTTGTCATAATGGCAAAGTTAAAAAGTTGTAAGTCCTTTATGAAACGGGTCCATGATGCTACTTCTTTTCAATTAAATATATTAAACGACCAGTAAAGAGGAAAAAAATATATTAGCAGAGCGAGGTTTCGATTCTCGGACCTCTTGGTCGTGGGCCCAGCACGCTTCCGCCGCGCCACTCTGCTTTTTGGGAATTACTGGGATATCTCCACATAATTCAATGTAAATGATAATTATATAAGAATATGAGGAATAACGTGAAAATAAATAGTTGCGAAATCATACATATAGCAGGTCAGATTTCTTATTCATGGGTCAATATAACTTAGTCATTTTTGCTTAACTTTGTTTCTAATAAGTCAAGATATATGACTTTATTCCTTTTCAATCAAATATATTAAACCACCAGTAAAAAGGAAAAAATATATACTAGCAGAGCGAGGTTTCGATCCTCGGACCTCTGGGTTATGGGCCCAGCACGCTTCCGCTGCGCCACTCTGCTTCATTGGAATTTCAATGAATCCTCCACATAATTCAATGTAAATGATAAAAGATTTCGCATTCAACGGTCAATATAACTTAGTCATTTTGCATAACTTCATTTTATTAAGTCAAAGGAAATATGATGTTATTTCTTTTTAATCAAAAATATTAAACCACCAGTAAAGAGGAAAAAATATATATTAGCAGAGGGAGGTTTCGATCCTCGGACCTCTGGGTTATGGGCCCAGCACGCTTCCGCTGCGCCACTCTGCTTCATGAGAAATACAAAGATATCTCCACATAATTCAATGTAAATGATAATTATATAAGAAGGAATGAAATGAAAATAAAGTTGCGAAAACATACATTTAGCAGAATAGATTTCGCATTCAACGGTCAATATAACTAAGTCATTTTGCGTAACTTTGTTTTTATTAAGTCAAAAGAAATATGGCGTTATATATTTTCAATTTAATATATTAAACGATCAGTAAAGATGAAAAAAATATGTTAGCAGAGCGAGGTTTCGATCCTCGGACCTCTGGGTTATGGGCCCAGCACGCTTCCACTGCGCCACTCTGCTTCACGATAAATACCATCTCTTTTCATAATGATTGCAATTATGAGAATAATCTGTTAAAACAATGGACAACAAGAAACAATTCAAAAAAATTAGCAGAGTGATTCTTTAAGACTTTTTATTCATTATCTAGCGCAGAAATACTTCCTTTTTTAACTGAACATAATTTTATTAACGAAAAAAGGGTGTATTAGCAGAGCGAGGTTTCGATCCTCGGCCCTCTGGGTTATGGGCCCAGCACGCTTCCGCTGCGCCACTCTGCTTCACGATAAATACCAGTCTCTTTTCATAATGATTGCAATTATGAGAATAATCTGTAAAAACAATGGACAACAAGAAACAATTAAAAAAAATTAGCAGAGTGATACTTTAAGACTTTTTATTCATTATCTAGCGCAGAAATACTTCCTTTTTTAACTGAACATAAGTTTATTAACGAAAAAAAAGTGTATTAGCAGAGCGAGGTTTCGATCCTCGGACCTCTGGGTTATGGGCCCAGCACGCTTCCGCTGCACCACTCTGCTTCACACGGCTATTGATCAGTAATAACATGGTTTTAAATAAAATCATCTTCGGGTATAACATTATGGCCATCTTTTTTCTAATACTACAATTGTATTCAAATCCATTCTGCCACCCACCTTGTTATGAATAAAATATGGGTAGGAAAGCTCGATATTATCCTCCAGTTCTAAAAATTATTTTGGAGAGGAGCCGTGGTGTAGTGGTTCTGACTCTCGCCTTGTAAACAGAGTGTCGTTTGTTCGAATCCCACCGCGGTCTGACGTTCTTTGGCAAGGCGTTAATTCACACTTTGCCACACTCGACCCAGGTGCGAAATGGGTACCCGGTAGGATGTAGCTTGTCCAGTACTGTGTGCGCGTCACCGGCGACTGACTGGAATACTCCCCAGGGAGAGGAGGATGTGCACACATTGTGTGCGGGAATGACTGATTGAATCCAATGACCGGGGTAATAATATATCTGTAAAGCGCTTAGACACGTCGTTCCGATGTATTAAGCGCTAATAAAAAAGCGGGTTATTACTATTTTAATACGATTTAATCAAATAATTTATCATTTCCTTTTAACATGTCTGATAAAAAACCCTGTGTCGAGGAAAAACTTTGAATTTCCTTAAAATAAAATTTACAGAAATCATTAATGCGTGTTTTGGCATTATAATTTTTTTAATAACTATTGAAATGTACCAGCATTATCGTAAAGTAGTCAACGGAATATCTAATTTGAATATTGTAGATTGCTCTACCCTGCGGTAAATAACTGATAATTTCTTTTTAATCCCTGGGTAAAGGAAAAACTTTGATTTCCCCAAAATATAATACAGAAATAATTAATTCGTGTATTGGCATTATGTCCTTTTTTAAACAATGAAATGTACCAGCATTATCTTGATATAGTCAATAGAATATTTCCATTTTATTATTGTAGATTCCTCTACCCTACCATTCTTATAGAAACACTTTCTATCAAACAGTACTCTAATAACGAAAATAGCAGGTCCTATATTGGTTGATATCAATAGATACAGTTCCCACTTGAAAAATTAATGAAATGAAGGCTTTCAAAATAAGAAAAGAATTACAGAAAAAAAGGGAAGGTCGTGCATTCAAAAGATATATTCGCCGGTCGCTGTATCATACGAGGCACTCGGGAATATCTGGGTGAAATGCATAATGGATAATAAACTTATATCAAATTGCAGAAGAAGTGGGTTAGGGCACTCACCGTACGTACTGTCGATTGGTTTTCTCTATTTAGGATGTGACATAGATTCTATACCAGGGACAAAAGAATAAAAGATGACCGGGAAACTCTGGACAGGGAGTACCTCCCACCTCCCTGCACTGACGCTATGAGGTAAAAAATAAATACAAATATTTTTATGCTCACTTGTAAATAAATCAACATTATGAATTTAAATGTTATGCAAATTTTGAAGGAATAAAGGGCTACTCCAGACTGAATATATAATCATTTGATTTTGATGAATAGAGGAAACGTACATAAATAACCACAAAAATGCATCTGAACTGAGTAAAATATAACGAAGTTATGAAATTTGATGTTTTGGATATTTCGAGTGAAACAGTTATATGAATGTCATTTTCAATATTCAATAAACAGGTTAAATATGTTATTATCATTATCATTATTATCATTATAAGAACTGGTTATTTTAGAGGCATCCAGTCCTGCGTTTAGAACTAACTTTTAGTACCCTTAGGTAACAGTTTACCCATCGGATATACATGGCGACACGCATACAGCCGTTCACCGCGGAATGATTGAAAAACTGAGAGCTAAGATTCGATGACACTGTTCTTTATTATCTGGTTTCGATGGAATTTCCTCGGTGTTTTTCAGGATTCGTGAATTTATCTAGAAGATTGATAATAGCAGCAATATCCTTCATAAAATGTATGAGGCAAGTTAATACATACAATTTGACGGATATAGATAATTGTCTTGACCTTGCTTATCTTCCTGATCTTATCATTCTTTCTGTTTTGTCTAGGTCCAGGTCTTGTTCTTATTCTAGCACTTTTCGTGCTCTTGTTCTTGTTCAAGTTATTCTTGTCATTTTGTGTTGGAACTTAATCCTGCAGACCTATTTGTTATTGTTGTTCTTATACGTGTTCATGGTCTTGTTGTCCCTCTGTTCCTATTCTTGATCTTGGTCTTGTTATCCTTCTTTCTCTTGTCCTAGCTCTTGTTCTCTGTCTTGAAGTTTTTTTCTTTACTTGTACTTGATGTTCCTTAATTATTTTTTTTTGCATTTGCATTCTTTTAATAATTTCATGTCAAAAAATTCGCTGCTCCTGTTTTTGTCCTTGTTCGGGCTATTGCTCACATTCCACACCTTGTTCTTATTGGTGTTCTTATTCATCATGGCGACTGGTGGTAAAGGTAGGACGAGGTGACTTTATGGAGCCTCATCAAAGAGTCAAGCTCATCATATTTCATAATTTATTCGCAGTGGTTGACTACGTGACGACCCCATAAGTCACGTTTTAATCACCCGCGCACCCTTTACGACCAAAACATCTGTTCTTCGCTTAGCTGCTGGCATATATTCCCTGGTGATTTACGCTCAACCAGGCGCCTCCTAACTACCACAATGATGTAAAACTCATCTTTCTTTAAAAACAAAATGAAAGGTGAATTCTTCCATGGGCTTCGCGGATTAATGAAGACTGGAGTTCTGGGGTGCCTGCTTTGCTCTTTTAATTACATGTATTTGATTCTGTCTATCAATTTCCTAGGATCATTATAAGTCATGAGCACACTTTTGTCATGTTCGTCACAATAAGGAGCTTTAGATTCCGCAAAACCTATAGCCCATGATGCGGTTCTAGCTTCTCCTCCTGATCCATGCGCAGTAAGCCTGATTTCCCAAATTCAGAATCATGGATGAGAAATCCGAAGCTTCATGATGATGAAAAGGACGGACAGAGAGGAATAAATACATTAATGTTTTACTTCGCAAGGGACATGAAGGATAACGACTGCTCTAATCCTTTGGACCATTTCTTAGACCTGGATTATTTCTGAGACAAAGTTGCTGTGAAAGGGATCGTCATGGCTTGTGCATCTTGCATTTCGGTCAAGACAATGGGATACAACGATAATAATTACAATATTTTTTGTCAGACGTTTATTCCAAATTATTTTAATATGCTTAACACCATCTAGTTTCTATTCGAACTTCCACGATACAGAAACTTCAATATGTGGGGATTATGTAATTTGATGTCGATGATTTCTTAATAAAGATTAATGAAATGTTCTGTTAGGTTCTCAATTTCACACCAAAAGTGTCACCGCTCTGCCACTCATTAATACCTTGCTACGTGTTCCAGTTTTAGCCTCTAGTTTCTGACTACTAGTACCGCCCTTTCATGCGACCCTATGCACTCTGCAAGAAGCCAAGGTAACCACATCATGTAGTAGATTTATGGTTAATACCAATTGGAAAGGAAAGTGAAGCCCCCTTTATTACCCTCGATAAAGAGTTCCGGTGATTAATAAACGATTGGCCCAATATTATTAGATTAGACATGATTTTACACAGACCACGTGATATCTGATGACGTCATGATCTGTCCAACTTGATGTTTCGCCATGGTTACGTCTCTTAAACAAATGGCCACTGTAATATGTTTTAACAGAATAAGAGATAACGCAGGCCACAACCTATTTTTATAAGGTTATTTAATGAGTTCATTCTCTAAATATGAACAAAAAATAGAATGAGTTCATATCTTCCTAAGATTAAAGGAGAAGAGAAAGAAGTATGAAACATAGAGGAGAGCCACGTGGGAAAATGGAGAACATCAGAAATTAAGAGAGGGAAATAAATGGAAAACCTTAGACCATAATAATTAAACGCAATTAACGTATATTCCATCGATTTAGATCAACGACAAAAAAGAAATGAATTAGCCTGAGTATTGTTGTATAAGGGATATTACATTATCTGGGAAACGTTAATGAAATGATTTCAAATATGCACCGTGATCGAGTGACCGATGGTCGATATGGCGGGGATGGGGTGAGGGCATGGTCCTCCTACACAACCCCTTCTATTTACAGTGTATACTTTTTTTTACGTGTGTGTCGATGAACAGCCCAGGCGCGAGAGGATTTTTCATAACCTTATACACAGTGGAAATACACCATGGTTCAAAACCGATGTACCTCATTTCAGCACGATCGGTAGACCAATCGGATGAAAGGTTAACAACCTTTGTATGAGGATAAACTTATCAAAGTGACGACATGGCCAAAGCAAAGGCTGTCCTACATACTCCATTAATTATCTAAGTTTATTACGACGCCTCGTAAAACCTCAAGAATTAATGGACTTGCAGGAGTGAAGACCTCAGTCGAAACTTGATTATAGCAAGTGAACGATAGAGAGAATATCCTATTCACTGAACGAGTTTCAACAGTCTTTCTTTTCATTTTGGCTTAAATACGGTTAAATTTTTTTTCTTTGCGTGAAAGAATATATGATAAGAAACGAAATGATTCTGAATTCCAACTTTATTGTCACGCTGGATTTTTGATAGAGCTATCTTGATTTGGTAATTGTACGAGTAATGTACTGTCAGACAAAAGAAAATATAAACATTGGCACAGCGAGAATTAGACCCTTCCACCATAAGGTTATTGGACCATCACGTTTTTGCTGCACCACCTCCCACCTTGAAATTTTTTGTAGGTTTCATCGTATTCAAAGAAGAATAAAAGATTAAATGCCAGCAAACAGCGATGATAATGCTATAATGTAAAGCGCCGATAAAAGAAAAGTTTTCGCTTAATATTTCTTTCTGTAACCACGGTAATAAAGTATGTCTGTATCGTTATAGAGGGACGGTGTATACTCCTGCAACCTCTGAAGAATTTTATTTATTCGATATTCGAAAATGAAAAGAAACACGACAAGACAGCATAATGACAAAACAGTCATCTTCCTGACTTAACAACAGGTGTTCTCTGGTTTCTACGACACAAAAGAAGAAAAATACTAATCTCTGCAAACTATTCAGAAACGAATGCTCCAAATCGATTAGACATTATCTTCAGCATCAAACAGAGTCTTTTATTATTTAGGTTGTGGAAAGAAACGCATCCAGCACGAATCAATCTGTTTTTAACCAGTCTTCATCCGATCTCAAGGGCCTTGACCGCATGGAATGCTGCCTGAAGGCCTCAAGAGAAAGGGTCACTGGCTGGTCGTCATAAGATGCGGTTTATAAGAGCGGAACGCTTTCATGGCGGGCTTTTGACATGCAATCTTTCAAAGTTTTTGACAAGTGTTGTCCGTCTAGTCTGGCGAAGCTTATAAATGGTTCTAGTGTTCCATGAAAGGTCTCAGTCAAGGCTCTGACATCTTCATCATTAGAATCTCGTAAAACTCTGGGGAATACCAAATGTCCATCTCTGGTAGCCACAAGATTTCTTTCCAGAGATGAGTGTTTCATGAATGAAAAAGGGATCCCAACTCAACAAACAACTGGAATACATAGCAAGCCGAATGTCTCTCTTTAACAAAAACAAAATGCATATTTGAAACATGAAAGCGTCGAGTTGAAAATAACATACTTCCTGTGAGTATGTGATTTATGAACATCAATATTTTGTCTCGATCCATTTAAAAAATCCCTTTCTCCCTATTCTCCTCTTCACCCTCCTCTTATACTCTCTACCTCCCTTTCCAATCTCTTGATGAATTTATTCTTTCATTCCGTTTCCTCTTTTGCTTTTTTTACTCTTTCATGTCACATATCTCATCTCTCTCTCTTCTTCTTTTTTAATCTCTCTCTCTTATTCACTCCATAATGCTACTCATTTCCCTTCTATATAATTAATTCTATTTCGACCCCCCCCCCTTTTGCTCTGTCACCCCACGCACCTGCATAATCCCTCTTTCTTGTCATTACATTCTGATTTACTACTTTCGGTCGTTTAGCCCCGTTCTCTTACACGCTCTTCGTTTCTCTTTCATAGATTCTGTTTTAATATTTTAATCTAAGGAAGATATGTACTTATTTTAGTAAATCATGATTTGTTTTTTTAAATCAAGCCCAGAATAAAATCAAATAAAATGGCTAAGATCGTACTAAGCCATGTCTGACCTTAAACATATGTCTTTCATATCGGTCATGCATTAATAGGTCAGCCGTGGTTTTTATTGGTCGCTCACTGGGAGATCTTTCGTTTGACCGCTGCCATAGTTGTCCACTTTTGGTCTATAACGTTGACACTGCGGGGTTTCCATTCTACTGTATTTGTGAGGGTGTGAGAGGGTATGTGGGGTTGTTTGTGGGTGTGTGGTGGTGTGTCTCTGTGCGGGCGTTTTAACATGAACCCTAACACGGTATTACAGACATAACTACAAGTTAATTTTGCTAACGTCAATCTAGGACGTGACCGGGGCTTGAGCCTTGAACCTTGAATTTTCGGTCCGACGCGCTGGTAAAAATATATTATATCTGAACCGCAATATACTTTTGCCCCGCAAATATACATTAGCGGAACTTTGGAGGAGGGAGGGGGTGAAGTTCATTTTAATGGTTACACATCTAAGACATTGGACAAGCATATGCATAATACATGCATGGATGTCGTGTGGAGATAATAGCTCTCAGTACTAATGGCTATTGTTTGAGGCCCACGTAGGTGTAATTCCAGTATCAGAGATAGTTTTTAAGTCATACCCTTTCACAGCCAATTGAACTATTCGGCAAGCTCAGAGATGTTCTTAATGAACAGTGACACTGAAAGAGAGTGAGAAGGAAGAGGCTGAAATGAAATGTAAATAGTCGGTCTCCTAACGATCCATTAGTCAGTTATAATTCAGTTGGTACATATTTCTTGGATCACTCCATTGTTCACAAAATAGAAGACTGATAGGCATAACAGGATGGAGAAAGCATAGTAAGGAATAAGGCAGTTGTAAGTGCACGTTCTTTCCTATACCTTTCATAATAACTCTGAATTAAAATAGTTGTCAAGTCCCTCAAGAAATTCAGAATAAGTGGAATGGAATCTTCAATCAAAACACTTATAAATTTATATAGACAGGATAGAATGTGCCTGAATAGCTCAACAAGGTGAACTCATGACAACATAATGTATATTTTCTTTCGTATTTTACTTTTCTTTTACTATTATTATTATTATTTTACAAAATGAGCATCATTAGTATTATATTGATTGCATCATCACCAACATCATCAATCATCATCATCATCATCGTCATCACCATCATCATCATCATCGTCATCACCATCATCATCATCATCATCATCAGCTACTAGCTACTTCTATTACTACTTACTACTACGACTACAACTTCTACTACTACTACTACTACTACTACTACTACTACTACTACTACTACTACTACTACTACTACTACTACTACTACTACTACTACTACTACTACAACTTCTACTACTACTACTACTACTACTACTACTACTACTACTACTACTACTACTACTACTACTACGTCTAGCTACTACTACTACTACTACTACTACTACTACTACTACTACTACTACTACTACTACTACTACTACCACTACTACTAGCTAATACTACTTCTACTACTTTTATATTCCTATAGGGCGCTTCGATGTAGCCCATCTCCACACAGAAGCAACAAAGCGATTCAGAAATCCGCGGTTCAAGCCCTGCAGGGTTCATGTCTCTCGGTTGTTGACGTCGTTGGCCGGCCCTCAGACGTCGATGATCATATCTGACTGATGCATGTCTGTAAAGAAATGATCAAGGACACACCCTCACAAAATTCACACATCCACACACCCCATTTAACAAAAATGTCACCCTTTTACAAGAATTCGCCAAAAATGTTGAGTTAAACTAAAATATAATGAAATTACACAACCATTCTACCATGGAGCTATTAATAGCTCTATGATTCTACTCTCATCCTAATAGAGCTAGAGAATGAAAGAAAAGAAGGCAATATAAATTATATTTGTATTAAGAGTTTTCACTTTGGAAATCAATGGAGCGAAATTCAATAAATTGCATCAACATATAAAAGTAGAAGAATCTCAAGAGGGGAATATTGTCCGGTGCAAAACGATCCCATGGCTGGGAATGATGTATGAATGTGGATTTGTTTAAGTGGTTTAAGTGCAGAGTTAGAGGATAATTGGCTCGTAGCAGCTTGACTATCTATCAAGCAAATGGCGCCTATATTACATGACTTCCGCCAAGCTGCAAAGATGGATTGCTAACAAACTACGGTCACTATGAAATACGAATTACTTAACTTTGATAGAATACCTTTTTATTTTGATCGATTAAAAAGTACTCTGAGATAAAATAAATAGGCATATAAAAACATGGGTCAAATCAGTGCATTTTTACTATTCACGATTTGTGTCTAATCTGCTGCTCGCTTATAATATGCGCTCATTTTGAGCGCTTTATCTTCTTTGCCATTCACATTTTTATAACATAAAAATCTGTAATACATATTGAGGCAAACATCATTAAATTTCTGACATCGTTTGACAAATTTTCCGAGTTTACGAAGACTCATACTTTTTAAATCTAAAAATCAGAATATCTAAAATACAGTGTTGTGGTGTCTTTTCTGCAGTTGCCATAACTGATAGAGATTGATGTTTATTTTTTTTTCAATTAGAAGTACTGTTGTACTGTGTGATGGTATCCTTTAATATGTACACTATCATAGTCGACAAATTCAGACTCAATTCTTTTCAAAAGAATGTATATGTGTTCAACTGATGTTTATCAGTTTTATGATTCATGAAGGTGATGATGACGGGGATTTTTTTATTTTATTCATACAATTTGACAAGTTTTACTCGTTACATGAACGGATCTAGACCATAATGATTGAAATACAGCCCTTCAATGGAGATAAAAGATGATATCCTATCATGAATGTAACACACTCAAGTTCTTTGCACTCTTCGGTGAGCGGAAGGGTCACAAAGCAAACTTCTGTATCAATCATCATCTCTGTATATGTTAGGCGTTGAGCTGGTAGACGCCCCTATGTACACCTGTTCATGGGTTTCATGTAGAGCAATGTGAAACGAACAGAGAAACGACAGTTGTGAGGCATAGATCATGGTCAGGGATGGCGGCGGGATTACTCCATTCTTTGAGGGGCTAATACCACATCCCTATTGGATTAAAAGCCCCAAATACAAAATGAAACCCGCTTTGTCTGCGATATACTCTTGCAAGTGACAAATGACTCGGGGATTGGAACTTATTCGTTTCTTTTTGCGGTCTTGAATTTTTCGAGCCGTCGTTTGAACGGTGGCAGACGAATTTCTGCCTAACTCTACATATCCGAGTTACTTCCTTTTCAGTGTGTCAAGCTTGTCCTTATTTGTTAACGTTAAGTATGAAAATGTTGAATTAAACAAGAATTGGGGAGAAAAGAGAACATGCATTTTTGTTTGGTACAGCTTTCGTGATTTTCGTGAAAAATCATATTTCTCTTTACACATCGTTGCTCAGAATTTACGTACTGTTTTATTTTTATTCACCCCCAAACTCAACCAAATATTGGCTAACCCTGTTTTCACGGTGTTAGAGCGTATCTTACCGTTTGCTTATCCAATGTATTGAGGTATTTTATCCCAATTCTTACAGTCTGTCTGTCCCCCTCTCTTCCAATCTCTCTTCACTCCCGTTCCCTTTCTCTCTCTCTCTCACACCTTTTCTCTTTCTATGTCTATTTCCCGCATCGGTTCTCTGCTTCCACTGTCTTGATCTCAATGAGCAGCTTCTTGAAACCGTTGCAGAAAAGTTGCGATTTGTTACATGAAAAAACAAAAGACAACTCTCCAATATTTGATTCTTATTATCAATTAAATTCAATTTGGTTTACGTGTGTTTCATTGCAGCTCTTTCTTCAAGGGGTTGGATAGAAAGTCTGATGAAAAAGAATCATCCCTTGCTTTTATATATACATGTCCCATTGAATAAAAATCAATAATCTCTAATCCCCATCAATATCAGAAAGTGAGTGCTGTGTAATTCAATCAGTGATGATGTATTACACTTTGACCCACAGTGTACCAATAATAGTATCACATCTGTTGATTGTAATCTATTTACCAAAGCTGTTGCAATAATATTTTCATATTATATCGACTGACTATATGCTGAGAGATCCAACACGTTCTCTATGCATAGTTATCTGTTTTTAAGGGCTCCGAATTATTTTGTATTCAGCGATTACCAAAATTGTATACAAAATATCATAAATCTATTGTGAATGAAGATTAGTTAGCACGTTCTGAAGACGAAAAGAAGAAACTAATTATATTATATAATTTCATACTTTTTTCAAAAGCATTTCCCCTTTACTGAAGATTTTTTTTTATTTTTTTTTATTTTACTGTCACAATATTGTATAATATTAATGTATACTACATTTTTACTACAATACTACTCTATAACAAGCTAACAGAATGAATATTACCCGACCAAATTAGAAATCCGAAGCTTTACCAATGTGTGACTTAAAATGCACCTCTTGCGAGTATTCCACAATCACATCCCATGCATCGTACAGTCCCTGCTCGATCCGTGTTAAGCAAGCAATTATTAAAAGGTACCTTTACCGAGACCTTCGGAGCCTTCATAAAATAAAGTTTGCATTGGAAGAGTGGTGTGAAAAAAGGGGGAAAGTAACGTGACATGGTCAAACCAAACATGGAGACAAAAAATGGGGGTTTCTTTACTTTTCGAGAATGTCAGCAGCGCAGGTATGAATATTTATAGTGTATCGTGTTTCCGCCCAACATGAGCCCATGTTGTGACAATGCATTTTCTTCAAGTGGTAGCGTCTCTGAAGGCATGGTTAGCAAACAGAACACGAGACGAGGGCGCGAAAATACCAGGAGCAAAAATGAGGGAGAAGCTGTAAATATTTATGATGATATGGTATTTCAATATAAGCTTTGTCCTTGTAACTTGATCTGGTGCCGATTAGTGGAACGAGCGATGCACGATCATGACAGATAGGGTGAAGAAGAAGAAGGAGAAGAAGAAGAAGAAGAAGAAAAAGAAAAAGAAGAAGAAAAAGAAGAAGAAGACAAAAGATGAAGAAGAAGAAGGAGAAGAAGAAGAAGGAGAAGAAGAAGAGGAAGAAGAAGAAGAAGGAAGAGGAGCAGATGAATAAGAAGAAGATTGAAGAAGAAGAAGAAAAAAGAAGAAGAAAAAAAGAAGGAGAAGAAGAAGAAGAATTTCAGGGAAAAGCGTTAAAAAAGTGAAATTAAATGTGAAGGAGAGAGAAGGGGGATTAATCACGATCACTTAAAAAACATCTATATAGATTGTCTTTTTCTTTATTAAACTTATATTTCATTCAAATATCTATTTATCCTAACACTGACGTTGATTCTTTCTTTTTTGGCAAAATGAAATCGAATCGAAAATTTGAACTAAGCCTCAATATAATTTTGTTGGTTTGCACAGTGATTGCAGGCGACAAAAAAAAAGAAGGTTAATCATGATGATGTCGAGAGATGAGTGATATCCTATTAGAACCAGAGGGGAAGAAGAGCAGGACGAGGTGAACCAGAGCAGAACATTGGAAATTATTATTGGGAACTTAAATAGACACACTACAAGAGAGAGAGAGAGAGAGAGGGGGAGAGAGAGAGGGGGGATGGGGGGAGAAGGGGGGTTAAGAGGGTGAGGGGAGAGATAAATTGAAATAAAGAGAGGGGGAAAAGAGAGAGCAACAAAAAAGGATGGGTAGAATGAGAGGGGCGAGGTGGGATGCAAGAGATATAGACAGCGACAGATATATAGGGAGAAAGAGAAATCCAGAGAGATATGGACAGATAGTATGAAAGAGATAGAGGAGTTAAAGGTTGGTAGATTAAGGGGGGGGGGGACAGGGAGATATATATATTTTCGACTCGAATGGAGAGAAGTAGTTTATTGGTTTATCGGTATGCTTTGGGGATTACAAGGTCAGATGTACTTATAATATCAACACAATTTTTCAAGAAATGAATGTTGCTTCAAATCCCCGCTATAGTAATCTTAAAGTGCCAAACTGCGGATATATCAAGGATGTACATTTGTGTTTTTTTTTCCAGGGGGACAAAGTGTTGCAAATGTTCGTAAAGTTATATCTGCTAGTGAACAAAGTGACTTAGCTATTCAGGAGCTGGTACACATTTTAGGGAGATTAATGTGACAAACTTAAGTATAAAACGTACATGTAAAACAAATTTCAGAGGAAGGGGCACTTGCCTCCACTTCACTCCATCGAGCGTTTTGGTTAGCTATTGAAAGTGTTTTAGAGAAAATTTATCATATTATTTTTCCTGTCTCTCGTACCTTCTTCCACACTTACCGTGACCCCTCAATTTGAAAACTCAACAACACACATGTTCTAATCAATTTACAGCTGCTTTAAAAAAGCATATTAATTAAAGATTTGTGTAAACTGGAGTTTTGCAGTGTGATAATATTTTGATTTTGATTTTTTATAAATGAGTGAACAGCATTGATCAGAATGGTATTGGCGTCCGTTTGCATCCATGGCATTTGAGGACAACAACACGATAATGTTGAAATTACAATGTGTGAGAAGTGCGACGATATTGGTTAAAGAAAAAAACAAGTATATTTAGGGAAAATATTTCCGTTATAGAAAGCCCAAATAAAAATATGTTGGAGAATGGTTTGTTTGAGAATGCCATAACATTAAACCCAAACATTAGGTAAAATCACTATGACTTTTGATACCTTCACTCTACAGTGCGAAGGAAATAAAGCACTCAGATATAAATCTCTCTCTGTATTTATCAGCTCATAAAGCTTTATCTCAGGTTCCTCTATTTACCTCGCAAATCCCTCGCAATTCGTTAAGGGCCGTGCTTTTAAAGCTAATACACCCCGATACTTTGCATAAATCTATCTGGGAAAACGCCGCGTAAAACTTATCTCTAAACGACGCCACTGGGGTCCGCTGCCCTGTATGCTTTCGTTCAATAAAAGTGAAATATAAGATTCCGATTGATAAAAGGCTCATCGCTGGAGCTTTTAGCTAAAATTGCCTCGGACGTGTCTGCACTCGAGGATAGGATTGTCGCCATTGCCACATTCTTCCAAGAGGATTTGTGAAAATGGCCTGTGCTTTTGGTGAGTATGACGTGCGCCCGACCAAGTAAGTGGTGAAAATCAAACAATGAACTGGTATTTTATCAATAATTGGGTCGTAATGACATCATATACACTAAAAAAAAAAAATGGGTAAAAGTGCTCCATGAGGGTAATTATGTGTCCTACCAACATTAAGTATTTCTTATGGGCATTTTTATTCAACCAGTGCGATGAAAATTTTGCCCATTCTAAAGTAATTGCTGCTTATTTTTTTAACCTTACTGGACAATATGCTTCCCGCAGTGGGTAAAATGCTGCTCAAAATTGGTTGGACACATAGTTACCCTCGTGGTGATAAAAGTTTTACACAATATTTTTTTTACATTGTCGGTCAATCCTCACCAATATTTTCTGTCAATCACGCATTTGCCAAGAAATTGATCAAGGATCTAGTCGTGGCCGACACTTTCCCTGTGGACTTTTTCAAAGTGATTCGGCCCAAGGCCGGCAAAATGTGGACTCGAGACCAAATCTATCCCTGACGATGCCTGTTTTTAACAGTGCATTTCCTCATATTTCAATAAAAAAATACGCAAGGATTCGGAGAGTTTAATATTTGCATTATCTGCATTTACAATTCTCTAAATAACTGTGTCCTTTCATCTATTAAAAAAAAAGAAAATCAAAACAAAAACAACAACATTGATCATAGAGAACGAGAGAAACGATTCTGAAGGATAAAAAAGACCATCCCCTTTCTCTTTTCTGGTCGATGTTGCAAGATTTCAACTGAATGATTTAAAGCTTTATAATGCAAAAGCGACGCAGGTTGACGTTTCATTTCCGGTGGTTCAGAATTCATTTGCATTCATTACATTTTTTCCGTCGAAATGGTCAAATAAAGATATTTGTTGCCATTTCGTTGATAAATGCAAATAGATTCAATAGCGCATATATTTAGCGGAATACCCAATTAACATAGATCACGATACTTTGATTATAGTCCAACAGGTTGTCATCTGTGTTTGTATTCTTTTTAAATAACTCTTTAAAAGAAACCGTATAAAAGTGCTGAAACTTTAAAAAAGATTATATTTCAAAATTACCATTATATAATTCTTTGAATAAATAAATTTGTGTATCTAGAAGATAATTCCCATAGGCCCCTATTTGTGAATATCATCTTTCCATTTGGCAAGGGGGGGGGGGGCGAATTGCAAATATCAACACACTAAATAAGTAGAGACAAATAAGAACGAAGATTAATTCTTTTGACATGTAATTCAAATCTCGGTGACCCATCATTCGCTCCTGCAACAAACTCCCGTGTTTTAATATCAGATTACATAGATAGGGTTTGGATTTGTACCAGGATTAGGGTTTTTGGTTAGGTTTCAATCCTGGCTTAATGGCCAAATGTCATGTAATCCACTTTAGTGTCAGTGTGAATAAGCCTTGAAGATGGAGAAAGAATGTACCTCGGGCTTATTATCGAAGCAAGGGCGAACTGAACGGATGGAGTGGAGCGAAGAAGGGCCCCCACTTGAGTTGTAGCCGGTAGGGGGTGCACACCCTCAAAAAACCATCTGGCGGCGTAGTTTGATAAATAGGAGTCCCCGCTTTATTGAATTAAGCGTTATAGATCCTCTCCCAGCGTGCATACGTGAGATAATGCAATTCGATCTCCGGTTGCGCTTATCCCATGAGTGTGTGTGGGTGATCAAGTGTGGGATGTGTGCGCATGTGCGCTATCGGATTATCGTACGGATCATCCTTCTTGTATTCAAGTAGATTTGAATGCAGACACAAGTCATGTTATTTGATTCAAATATATGGATATTAACCTCATTAAAAGGTCGCACATGACTTTGAATGAAAAAGCCTTTATTCTATGATTTCATCTCTCAGAATAACAAATGTGTTAAATCCACTGCATATTTTTATTAATTGACCTATGATTTAAACAATCCATCGAGGCTTTCTTGGAAGTGCCGTGGTCATCTGTCTAACTATTTTGACTCTTGGATGTGGGTTAAAACTTCAACCTTCGGCCATTGAGGTTGTTTGGAATGCTTTTCCGATAACGATCTACAGTAGATGGGAACTTACTACGTAATATCGAACGCGCTGAGATGATGCTGATTTTTACGATTATTCTGATGATTCTTATTATTACTATTATAATTAACATTGTTATCATTCTCATTATCACCAGTACTTTTAATGTTGTAATCGTTGTTGTAGTAAATATTATCATCATTATCGCCATCATTGTTATTATTATTATTGTTATTACTATAATTACGACCACTATTATCAGCATCAGAGCCATTATCATTTCTATTATTACTATTGCTATGCAATTACAACAAACATCATCACTGTTTGAATGCATTTCCTCTTACGATCTACAGTAGATCGGAACTCCCTACTCAATTAATACCAATATCCCTGCTGAAAAGTACAAAGTAGTGTCATGCAGTGTGATTAGACTCTGCTCACAGTGTGTTTACACTTTTGACTACACAGAGATGTAATTGTTGAAATGCTCAAATATAACACATTAGAATTATTGTACTTTATGTTGTTTCTAGCATGGATATAGGCTTGCCTCCTGATAACTGGATATTTTTTGTGACGTGAAAAGAACTCTTACATATACATGGTTCAATCACTGTCTTGAAGAATGAGGTCTAGTGCACTTTCCGTTATTCCTCCTCCTCCTCTGAAAGAAAAAAAAAACAGCACCCACCAGGTAAAGCAGAAAGAGCAACCAGTTGCGTTTCAAATAGGAACTTAATACCCCCTTCTCCATTTGCAAGAGTCGGGTGAGTGGAAAGCGGGTAAGAATTTGGTATATGATCTTGGTAGGGGTGTATCAGTTCACCTCTCCCACTCCCTGGCGATTAAGGTAGGCGGTTAACATAGTTCCCATTAGGTCAACCGTGATCCCTTTATAGACACATGATCCAGCTGGGAGACGTGGCTATACTGTTGTAACGGCAATTCGCTGCTGCGTCGCCGCGCCGTATCATGAAGAACATTAAAGTACCAATGTCATACTGCCATGTTAGATGCCGAGCTCACAATTCATGAGCAGACAAGGCTTACGACGTGCTCTGAAAGATAGCCTCGAGGTGAAGTCAGCCCCTGATTTACCGCCAATTTAAGCAATTTGTCTAATAAGCCGCTGGATAGATAAACGGGGGACCTTAAAGCTCAAGGATCAAAACTCCATGCACGGAGCACCATGCAAAGTACACGTGGGAGAGTCAATTTTGTACTTGACGCATTTACCGTGTTCACGAGCTATATATACAACAGATGCGTTCCCAAAATTGACGTTTTGTGGAAGACTGCAGTCGCGCTCATTTACGGGGTTATAAAAACCCTGCTTCACTTCTCAATCACTGATTAACAACGCAATATAGCTTTTTGTGCTTTCTTGGTCGTTAACGAATAAAGAATATAGTTCAAAGTTCAAAGTTATTTTCAACATTTCCATAAAGAATAAGATCTATTTACAACACGAGCATATCAAATCATAACAATATATTCAGATGATAGACAAAGGACAAACAGAACATAAAGAATACATTATACAAATGTCGTAATGTCGTAATCATGTAAATGTTTTTATACGTGTCATCTGTACAATAATATACAATCATTCACGCATTCTTAGACGTAGATGTAGATTTTCAAGATCAAGACAACAGTAGGCCTACATGTGAAATAACATAGATTTTGTCGATATTATAAAAAAAATAATTGTAGGCGTACTCACTGTTAGAAGGCCAGATTACAAAAATATTAAATAAAGGTTAGCTAGGTGATTGTACAATATTGATCATTCTTGTACAGTTTAAATTACATTTACGGCTCTTTAACCTTTTTTCTTCACAATACAGATTGATTATTTTGAATAAAATCTAAAATATATATTTCACTTTATGTACCGAAAATAAATGGAATACTTTCCTGACAATGGTTTCTGGCATTACACAAACATGTCAAATGAATCTTGATCTCTATCGTGGTATTCTATAATTTATCTTGAATCTATCGAGGAAACACGACCTGTCAAGATTTAATTCCCAAAATGATAAATGAGAACATCTCTCTGGAGGTGCAACTTGGAGTCTAAGAAAAACAATCTGTAGTCGTATCTCATGCTAGAATAAACCAGATCCAAGTATATACAAATTCAAAAGTAGAGATAACATTGTTTATGATGTTTCGGAGCATGATATTTAGAGGTGTGCACTAAAGTCTGGAGTATGATTTATATCGATGACATATCGATATTTCTTAACGTGTGAAAGTACAAAAATATTTTAACAGTATAAGGCATTTAAAAATGATAAGTACAAAAGACATTCCTAGCACATATTGACTTTTAAAATTAATTGGCCGAAATAACCAATGTTCTGAAATTATGTGTCCCATTGAAAATTTGTAAAATCTAACCTAACGAAATTATAAATTATGATTTAACATGATTTGGGGTTTCGTTTGGCAATTCTTTTGGTCGGACACATATTCCCCGCAAATAAGTTATTTTTTATTAATTCTTATAAGTAGTCTACTTTGATGAAATTGGATGAAATTGAAAGAGAATCTTTGTTTGGTAAAAACGATACAGAAATATCATGTCAATCAATATTTTGAGTTCGATTTTTAAAACATTTTTTTTAACCAGCAACACAATGTACGTTTCCTTTCACTAAACATTTTGAGTGGGGGAATATTCTCCCTCTCTCTTTCTTCTCATGCCTTATACAAATTGACATTACAGATGAATGGAAACTTGATAACTATTATTCCTTTATGAGGTGCCATTATGCTAGCAATTATCATGTAACAGGTTAGGTGATCATCAGAAAACAACAATGAAAACCCTGTGTGGACCTCATCATTTGGCAACGGATGTTAATTGAATTAGGGTCGATGATGAGGGTTTCGACTATTATTAATCCGTTTCATTCATTCGTCTGACTGTGGAAAGATGGCGCGAATATTTGGGTCAGTCGAATTAAGATGGCCAGATGACTACAATATTGTCGATGATGATGAGTGTTTCAACTAGTAATTTATTTCATTCATCTGTTCAACAGTGGAAAGATGGCGTGGAGATTTGGGTCAGTCGAATTAAGATGACCAGATGACCACCAATATTGTTGTACTGACCATTGAATGGAATGAGAGGTCCCAGTGACATCAGATAAGCAGCTGCCCAACTTAATCGCCACCCGATCTTTGATGCTTGATAAACAAGAAAATTAAAGTTTGAAAATTGACTTGACTATCTTAATAGTACATCCGATTACGAGAAGTCATTTAAAGGGTATTTTCAATTATTGCAACCGTTGCATGTATTCACAATTCTGTTTCAGGGCAATGGATATTGACTTTTGAAAACCTTTAATATCTAATTAATCGTCTTTTTTTTTCTTCAAGGGTATTATTACCCTAAGTTTTAATTTCTCTACTAGGAGGAAAACATGCATGAATAATTCATGGCCTCATTGAAAAATGAGAATTCTGAAATAATGTAAAATCATACAAAAAGTGGTCCGATCTATACATGTACATTGTTTTCTAGGAAATTTCATATCCTGGAAATCCCCTTGATAAAACATATACTATCTGATAGAGCAATTACTATTTGGGAGGGAAGGGGGGTATAGACCTGTCGTTCTCGATATAATAAGAAAAATATGAATGTGACTCCGCTGAAGACGTGGCAATAAACCTATAAACCTGAATCTAATATCACGAGGATCTTATTTCATTACCTTTTTTTCTTCGGTAAAATATGCTTCATCAAAAATTGAGAAATATAATACTCCTTTGATGAAGCAACCAGGTATGATTTCATCATGAAATGATATTGAGAGTAACGAGGTTATGCCATTACACTTCGGTCTTAAGAGCAAGCATGTGCACTTTTGTAGAGAGTATGAATGGTTTTACAACAAGCATGTTAATATGATCAGGAGCGGCGAGAAAGAAGTTTTTAATGAAGTGGGGAGGGGGAAGGCAAGGGGACCTACTACCCCTCCCCCCGAATGACGACAAATAAAGGCGTAATTATATTTCTCAATTACAACTCCTATCTTCATCATTCTTATTTCAAGTCTTTTTTTTTCTTCCTGGCACTGTTTTTCTCCTTTTTTTATTGCTCATTAACAAATAATTAGGGGCATTTTTCTTCCCTGATACATATGGCACTTTCCTCCCTCCGTCTCTCTCAACCTACTCTCTCCCTCTCGCTCTTCATCCATCACACACCCTCCCCCCACACACACCCATACGCACGCATGCGCGCACACATTCTTTCTTTTAATCTCTCTCTCTCTCTTTCTATTTATGTTTTGGATGTTAAACAGAAATAAGAGGAAAGTGTCAACATACGAATATTTTACGCATCGTATCATATAAACGTATCCTATGACATTTCATATTATGTCGTGATGATTAAAAAATGGTGACGGAAAATGACTGCCCTATCGTCATTTATCACCATTACTACCATTACTACATAGTCCTCTTAACACTCTAATTCCATGCACTGTTCACGTGAGTACACCTAACACAATCAACATCATCATCATCACCACCTCCAAATCACTATTATCGTCGCCGTCATCATCACGATCAAAGAAATGTCAACTGAGTTTAGGCAGCAGTTCATGCAATGAATACATAGAATAAACGGATGAAAAAGGCAGGAGGAACTTGTCGCTCTTCCCATGCATTTTTCATCGGCAGGGGGTGAGGAAAGGCGCGCTTCGCTGATGGACGATTCACTTGGCGGGAAAATTGGCAACACCAAGATGCAGATAGCAGACGTTGAGAGTACGCTGGATGACGCAACGCGTTAATGATTGATCCAGCGTTGCTTCTGAATTCATCTCAGTAAGAATTTAGGGATTGAATGTGTTCTGCAGCAGCCGCTTTCCCTAATATGATATCAGAATTGTTGACACACAACTCTTATTACGATTGTTCACGTCGACGTTATTTTTATTGAATATTATGCATGAAAGTTGGACGGATAGGGGGAAGGGTATTTAAGTTTTAAAAATATATAGCCAACCTATCATCGGTCTACTAATAGATGGTAATGAAAATGATAACAATAAATGTTAATAAAAATAACAATAATTATAATAATGATAATAATAATAATTATAATAATGGTAATAATAATCATTATAATAATAATGATAATAATAATAATAATAATAATGATAATATTGGTAATGTCTTATTGAACGCAAACACCATCCAAAGACGCTCACGGCACTAGCGCAGCAGCAGTTCCAACCTGCAATATTGTGTTAACCGATACTTCGTATATTGATACGTTAAACAACCTAACATTACTCCTGAGAGATTGAGTAAAAAATTGAGAAAAATTCTAGTGAAATATCACAAAATATTATCTTGTTTTGAAAAAAAAGTTCAATAAACATCTTGTTTATTTTGTACGTCATCTTTACCATCTTCCTCGTCGTACTATTTATCAATTCCGAATTTCGCCGTCTCCGCCATACCTCGTTTCCACACGCACTCACGCCTATAGTAGTACATGTAGTAGTAATAATAGTGTGTGAGAGGGTGTGTGTGGGTGTGTGTGCGAGAGTTGTTTGGGTGTTGATGTGAGGTTTAGAAAATCAAAATGAATGAAAGTCTTGTACGGAAAGAAAAGAAAAAAAAACAGATTTGAATTTGTAGATTTGAATTGATTTCTTTTTAGTGTTTGATGTAAGGTAATTCTATTACGTTTGTTATAATTGTATTATTGTTTTAATGGAGAAAACATCAATGTATAATTTGACATTCCTATCTTCATTGATTATGTATGATTTATTGTATCAATTCTTATGTTTGAAGAGGAAGGAATAAAATATCATTTGAAATTGATAAAAGAAAAAAAATCAAAGACATTTTTTTTACAAAGATTATAGGAGATAATAAATCTGGTCGAATGTAGCGTCAAAAGATATTAAGAACCTACGATCAGATAATATATCTCGGATTTTTTACATCAAAATAAAACGAAATAAAAAGGAAGGGTATTAAAAAATAAACCTGAACGTTGTTACCAGGCTTATGAAACAGTCATAACATCTTCAACGATTCATTGATCAATGTACTCAATTTATCGTTGCCTTTGCTTGTCTGCAAAAGGACCTTGTTTCAGCATCCTCTTCAAGTAGAGAGTCTACTTAGAGGCTCCTTCGTTCCCATTAAATCAAGCATTCCTAGCAGGTAGCTTCTATTTTTCTTTAATTATTAACGTCAGGGAGGAGCAGGTGGTTTTTGAAAATTTCAATCACATTTTTAGTTTCTTTAGCCCGGAAGATGTGGCAGAATCAGCGAAAGATGATTTGCATTGAACCGCCTTTCTTCGATCATCAATTTTTCATAAGTACATATGCCCTTCATGGTATAGTGATGAAACATGGATAGGAACTGTTTCAAATGATTTGGGTCAAAAGGTTTGGGGCTTGTTAAAAATGTTACATGCTGGAACTCATAGAGTGTCGTGGCTCCATGCCTCTTATGACAGAGAGAAATGGAAAGTAATTGTACTAAACATTATATAACGTTTTATCGTAATATTTAGAGTTTAGAGGCGGCATCGATGTATTTTATTAGGGGCAGGAGAACCAACCTGCTGAATGGGATGACGTCATCTGTATAACCCACCGACAGATACCTGTATTTATAACTCTGTCCGCAGAGTTGTACACCTCGTTTATGTAAACAAACTCTTTCCGATGAAATTATATCCCTTTTCCATTCGTTGTGACCGTATAGCTGCATTCACTGTGCTGAAAAAAGGGCGGGAAATTACCATTCACATTACCCCCAAGAAACGAGCAATTCCTTGTCAATCGAAGAAGGAAGGGGCAACCTATATGTCAGAAAGCCCGCTACTTCAGCTGTTCTTGTTACTACATTGACGTGATCACGTGACCTAGCTCAATGTTTCGTCAGCGTCAAAGAGGAAGATAATAATCAATTTTTGTTAGCCGCGAGGCCTGTTACAAGACTCGGGCCGAACGAGATGGCACGAAAGAGAGGAAGGTTGAACTCACATTCCCCAGGTCATTACCTGAGGATATGAGTAGTGTTACACTTACAGAGAGAGGGGTGGTGGGCAAGGAGGTAGGGGATGGGGCAGGGTGTGGTAGAAGGGGGATAGAAATAGATGAAGAGATAGATAGATAGACAGATATATGGATGGATAGATAGATAGATGGATAGATAGATAGATGGATGGATGGATAGATAGATATATAGATGGATAGATAGATAGATAGATAGATAGATGGATGGATGGATAGATAGATGGATGGATGGATGGATGGATAGATAGATAGATAGATAGATAGATAGATAGATGGATGGATGGCTGGATAGATAGAGAGATGGATGGATGGATGAATAGATATAGATAGATGGATATACATATAGGTAGAGAGAGATAAATAGAGAGAGTGTGTGGGTGAGTTTGTGGGTGTGTGTGTGTTAGTGAGTGTGTTACGCTTGATGAGTCTGTGCGTTGTGAAAGAGATCAAACTTCAATGAGCGAGGGTGGTACGTCACTTTAGCGAAATAAACTGACCTAATCGCTTCTGCTCAATTATGTTTATTGAATGATGAACAGCATCATCGAAGTCCAAAACCTGGAAGTGATACGAGTGTACTGCCAAATTTCCTTTATCAGCATCGAAGGTGGAGATTAATATATTGCAATGGCTGTTTAGATATGACAAACGGTGTTGTAGCTTATGATTATAAAGATATACTCTATAATTCAGCTCGTAAAAGAAAAATAACGTACACTGCAAAAAAAAAGCCGGTGTTAATTTAACACTAGCTTGGTATCTACGTGTATATCGGTCCACACCAGAGAGGTGCTGAAACAATACCGATTTGTTAACACTAATTCGGCATTCAAGCAACACGAATTATAGTGTTAAACCATGGAGCTATAGCTCTATGGTTAAACCAATATCGCTTTGATTCTTAACTGATGTTCTTCCACATCTCTCTGGTGTGGACCGATATAGATACCGGGCTGGTGTTATATCAACACCGGTGTTTTTGCAGTGTACCCTTGTTACGCACTGTTTAATTATACTGTAGAGTACAATATAGACTAATCCGTATTTATAAAGAGTGGATAATTGGATACTGGGAATTATATCATCACGATTAAACATAGAATGTCTTCACTTTCACTGCTGGCATAACTTATTTCTAAAGTTAACAGATCTTGTAAATAAAAGGCTCTCTTCTATTCAGAGATGGTTGAATGTTCTGAAATGAAATTACATGACCCAGTTCTAGATAATTATTCACTCTCGGTATACATAGCTTCACGTGGAACGAACGCAATTGTCATACAATCCAATAAAGATCAGCGAATCATCTCTCTCTATCTCCCTTCCATCTCTCTCTCTCTCTCTCCACCTCTCTCCTTCCTTTGTCTTCTATCTCTTATCCTATCTCTTATTGGCACGCTCTCCCCTTATCCCATATACTTGCCCTTCTCCCCGACTCCACCATCTCTCTCTCTATTTACTATATACCGTACATCTACATGTATCCCACATACTTATTATCCTTTATGTTTTCCTTTCTCGTATCTACCTCTCCATCTGCATATTTGCTATATTTTTTTTCTAATCCTTAAAAAATTCCAAGCCAGACTGGAATACGTAAGCTGTGATCCGGCGAAAATGTTATCACTATATTAGTCGTAAGAAATACCCCATTTTGGGTTATTTCTTAAAGGAACGGAAGTATGGACAAATTCCCTTCATTGACGAACGGAGTTTTTAAGAGTGTATCTCTCTTTCATTCCCTCTATTAATATTTATCAGGAGTTAGCAACAAGAAAATTATACTCTTTGCAAGAGTTTAATATATATCTATTTTTTCATAGATAAAGAAGTTTTTCATCTGGTTCTTTTTTTCTGCTTCCCCCTGTCTCTCTCTCTTCCTCCCCTCTCTCTCTTTAGGGATATCCCATCGCTGTTCCAACGAGCCGGATATTAACTTCTCTTGTCCGTGGAGGTCATACGGGCAGATAAATCACTTCTGAGTTAGGAGCTCCATTTCTCCGAAGTCGACCACCAAACGGTTTCATTTCGCGACGTCAACGCCTTGGCGAATAGTTCTTTGACATTCTTGCACACATTGATCACTTGAAAATCGCAATATCCGGGTGTGTGTGTGTGTGTGTGGGGGGGGGGGGGGTTGGGGCCAAAGACGTTATAATATATATATGTGGGGCACAACCTCAACGTCATTGCAGTAGAGACACGTGCGACCAGAGCATTGCGTAAAATTTGTACTTTTGGGGCTTGTTGAGGCGCGATATTGTATGTGTGACGCAAATAAGGTGCTGAATTAAGCACTTTATAAAGTGCTTAATTCAGCACTTTATGGGTTCTTATACAGTGAATGCACTTCTGGGGCCTGTAATACAAAGCTCAGTAATGATCGTAGAACATTTTAAGAAAAGATTGATTCCATTGACTACAATGTAAATCGTAAAAAAAATCGAGCTTACATTTGTGTTACGGGACCCTGGACGTTGATATTTAGCACTTAGGATGTTAATACAACACCTCGGGTGCTCAATGTAGCACATCACGTGCTGCTTTTACTACCGGAAGTCCTAATATTCATCAAAGCTAAATGCACTCCCTGTATACGAGCTCCTAAAATACGGATGAGCCATCTACTTGACAAAAAGTTTTATTTTTGCCATGTCGATTTAACAGCCTTATCATGTCGAAATACGTTTTTTCTCTCAAGTCGATTTATAAAAAGTGACATGTCGTCATAGCGACGTTACTTTCCCAGCCCTGAATTGATTTATATTGTATTCTCAACGTATACCTGTTAAAAAGTCAACTTGGCAAGAAAACGTATCTCGACATGTCGAAGTAATATAACTTTGGATAAGTCGAAATGGCTGGATAACATATCGCACTTTTTTTTCAGAATAAAGCTATTAAGTCGAAATAACAAGATGAACTATCTCACCAACTCGTTAAGAAGATGGTTTCCGTACAAAATGGCTGAATTCGACACTATTATGATTCACAGTACAGGATGTCAAATTGTACAATATAAAGGAAATGTAATACATAGACTTTTCGGGAGTTGAAAGCCCTAAAATCAAGTTCAAGGGGGTCACTTTCCGAAATTTTGAAACTGCTTTATGGTTAATTTTTCTCACTATTTTTTCTGGATTTCTGTGCATCTCATGTTTATTCGGGACCATTTTGTATAAGATTTTTGATAAGCCTACTTGATATTGGGGCTATTAGATACAAATAATAATTGTGGAAGTACGAGATTAGGATATTTGAAAACACAAAACAAACACAAAAAACCTTTATTCGTAGATGTGAGAATCTGTGGTCGTGGCGTCGTGCATGTTTAGTTGAATGCCCAACCACAGACGCTCATATTTTGCTTAGTTGACACTTATCAAATTGGTAAATGCAGATTCCATAGAACTTTAAATTGTTGCTTTAGAAGCTCGTGATAATTCGATACCAAGATTCATTTTTCGATTTATTCAAATTCAAATCAGTAATCATCGGGTAATTGAAGAAAAATTTGGAGAGATACTGAAATAATATTTAGTCCGAAGTTCATTCATTTTGAAAAATAGCAGTCCAAGTCGAAGATTCAGAAAAAAAAACATCCGAGCGTAGAATGCTCAAAAGGCATGAATAATACATGACTATTGAAATGGTTTAACATCTACTCTCTTAACGGTCAATGTCACACCGTTTGTAAAGAAGAAAAATTATTTTTGTTCTTTATATACATATTTTTTTTTCAGTTCACGCTCTGTCAAGTTTATTCGTATTTTCTGGAGGATTACATACCATTTTGTATTCCAAGTCGAGTGCAAGACATGTATTTATTTAGTGTGACTCCATTGGACTTGAAAATCGCCAGCTTTCCCTAGAGTGCATAAATATTTTCCATTTAGCGGTCGATTCATAATAGTAAACCAAAATGTAGGAAAACATTCATAAACGTTGAAAAGGTGATTTTCATATTCCTCTTGCAGAGTCAAATTTCTCGTCTTTTCTTCGTTATGAAAAAAAAAGGAAATGAAGTGCATGCAATGTCAAAGAAGAAGAGGTTCCACACATTTAATCCTTCAGATAGATATGTACACGCACCCTCAAAAACTCGCACACCCGCTCATACACCCAAACATACACACATACAATATATATATACGCACACATACAGTGTATGTGTGCGTCACACTTTCGAAAACAAAAAGGGAGGGGATGGACGCATATAATAATTTATTTAGGCTGATGTCATGAATTTTGTTTTAACCCTTGCTTAAAAATCATGTGCAACAACCTATACCACAACTACTACCAACACCACGTTTAAGGCCAAAGCCAGGGTTTTTGGTGGGGGGGGGGGGGAGCAACCTAAAAAAGATCCTCTTTTAATAGAATTATATAGGTTGCCAATATGATTTTAATGACACAATCTTTTCTTTTCAATGCTATTTTCTTTGTTTGTTCATTTTCTTCATCTCTTTTCTAGTAGACTCTTTCTCTTATTTTATTTCATTACTTAATGTAGTAAGGGGGCGGGTGCCCATTTCCCGACAATTCAAAATTATGCAAAAGCTGTAGGCCTATATTATATTCCATTGTCATTCCTGCTAATTTTCAATTTTGGTCAAACAGTGGTTTTGAGAAAGGTGTAACAAATACTTTGTAAGCGGAATGAAAGGACTCATTCATTTCAGTTAACCTATAAATAATCACTTATTAGAGAAATGTGAGGAATTTACAAGGGGTTTCTAGGCAACCAGCTTTTCAAGCAGCGCCCGCACTGTTGAGCTTTGGTAATCTATTTCGTCCCAATGCGAAATCAGACGACACCGAGAGATAGATAGATTGCGCGGGAAAAATATGTCTGGATCGGAGAGCTTTGAACGGGTTTCATGCCCTCTTTGGATTGTTGCGTGTGAAAACTTGAAATGATAGCGTTGAAATTGCCAGAAAGAACATGTTCATGAAGACTGAGCTTAAGCTACCACACGTTTCTGACTGTAAAGTGTTTACGCGGAAGGATTCGTGCCTCAATGAGTTTGGATTGAGATAAAAACGTGACTACAGCTTACGTACGAGCTTTGATTCCAAGTGCCTGACAGTGACTGGAAGACCCTACATCTGCCGAACTTTACAAGCGGCATATCAGCACGAACAACGCCATGAGTTGCGGCGTGGAAAGCAGGGTAAGACGCGCCTTAAAAGAGACACCCCTGAATCAGAAAATGGCCAGCAAGACGTTATTACTCTTCGTATTCATCGGGATATTGCTGGGGAGTCTGCCGTGTGGTAAGTAAATATTTAGATGTATGTAATTCCAAACTCTTGGCATTCGGTATGGCAAGGATGCAGAGTTGATGTCTACCAGAAAGTATTTGATTACAACAATGAGATGATGGAATTCAATTACGAGTTCGACCACGCATAAAATGATTTTGCATCCATCCCTGTACACGAGATGTTCGGTCAAATCAAATTTCATTATAAAATATTGAGTGTGCAGGAAGAGTTGAATACTATGGTGTGCAGAGAAGATGTGTGTTAAAGATGAAATATAAGTTAATGCTATGCAATAAACGACAATATTTAGACGCTGCGAGAAAAAGTCAGGTTGGTTATCGTAATGCCCTTCAACAACATTGAAGGCCTATGTAAAACTAATTGGGATATTTAAATCAGCAACATTAATTGCTCGGAGTGCATCATACGTGTTGAGTTTAATACACAAGTTGAAGAAGAACCATGCTTTGGTATAATCTAGACAGGAATGGTTTTGGAAGTTGGGGAGGGTGGGGGCTGACCATGAACAAAATTACAATCAGATGATCATTTTTATGTTTTTGTATACGGTTTTTGTAAAAAAAAAACAAGGGATGAAGCCCCCCAGCCCCCCCCCCCCCCCCCCGGTTCCGCGGCCCCTGTTAGAAACAAATCGGAAAACTCAAAGTGGGTAATGCATTCCTTCATCAAAGTTAAATTGAATAAAAGATCAACCATGAATATAAATAAAGAGGAGAACATGATGGTACCATAAAAAGGGTGTACTGCATGCTTGCATAAGGAGTTCATATCTGGGTTTAAACAACTCCAAAAGCATGTTTTTTAGACTTAGTTCAAACAAAACGAATGTCCTGCCCATAATAGGCTTTAAAAATCGCAACAGAACCAAAAGTCTTGAAAATCTATTAATTTGACCACATTTCTTTAAAAGAGGTCAGTGGAAAAATATTAGGAATATAACATGCCCAGCACTGCTGAAGGAACTAGAAAAGTCATGCATGGCTGATCTTGAGGTAAACAACTGCTCCCTTCTTATAAAGTCATGCATACAGCATTGTAATTCTTGTTATTCGTAGAATAACGATGCCATTATGCGTTCTGACCTACAGCGATGAACTTATTTACTAACATCAAATTTATGTGCACTTTGCAAAGAAATGATCATGACATCCCTTAAGTTGTCAGAGCTTTGCCTGACACCGCACCAAGTAATATACTAAAGTTGGATTTCCAGTATTGTATTTTTGTACTGGAAGCACTTCAAAGACCTTGTTACGAGGTTTTCAGGGAAGAAACACCCATCAAATCTCAATTGGGGAATAATACTTTTTTAAAAGAAAAAATCATACATTGTAAGAGCAAAGCGTTGTATTTTAATTGAGGTTTTTGGTTATGAATGATTTGAGGGAAATGATTAGGTTTTGTGTTTGCCTTAAAGCCCCTTTCACAATTGACGTACGACCATTTGCGACCTTTTGGTCGTGCGACAGGCTGCAACAGGCATCAATCGCTAGTCATCTCATAAGATCGCACAGAGGCTTTCACAGTTGCAACAGCTGTCGTACAACAAAACAACCAGTAAACCCCGATGCACGAGTAAGTCGCATATACTCTTATTGTGCTCGTGCGATCACATGCGAGTGTTGCACGAGGGATTGCGAGTGGAACGGTCGCATACATGCGAATGAAACGGTAGTGCAATGTTGTAAGCCGTTGCGATCGGTCTTGCAACAGTCTTATGGCCCATATTATTATCGCAACCAGTCGCAAGACAGGTCTCTGTACATGTAGGTCGCTTGCACATGTGCAAGTGTTGCACGACCTCCAGTCAAGTAAATGCGACTACTTAGTTGTGCCACCTCTCGCACCAAGTCGTACAACGTTGAAAGACACTCGCACGATGATCGCCCGACCGATGGTACGACCCCGGGTACGGTCTGATGCGAGTGAATCGATCGTATTTGATCGCGTTCGGATTTTGAACATGTTCAAAGTTCAGATGTGACCAGTCACGACCACCTCGAGTTCGTGCGACCGTCTACAACGACTGCGAGTGCTCGCAAGACACCAAGAGATCGATCGTGCAACAACAAGAAAAAACTGTTGCAGGCAGTCGTAAACTGGTCGGACGTCAATTGTGAAAGGGGCTGAACGGTCGCATACATGCGAATGCAACGGTAGTGGAATGTAGTAAGCCGTAATTTCGATCGGTCTTGCAACAGTCTCATATTATCGCACCCAGTCGCAAGACTGGTCTCTGTAGGTCTCCAGCACATATGCAAGTGTTGTACGACCTCCAGTCGACTAAATGCGACTATACTTAGTTGTGCCACCTCTCGCACCAAGTCGTACAACGTTGAACAACACTCACACGATGATCGCCCGACCGATGGTACGACCTGTTGCGAGTGAATCAATCGTATTTGATCGCGTTTGGATTTTGAACATGTTCAAAGTTCAGATGCGACCAGTCACGATCACCTCCGACCACCTCGAGTTTGTGCCATCGTCTACAACGACTGCGAGTGCTCGCAAGACACCATGGGATCGATCGTGCAACAACAAGAAAAAACTGTTGCAGGTGGTCGTAAACAGGTCGTACGTCAATTGTGAAAGGGGCTTTAGGTGCAAATGTCATTGATTACATAATATGCCGTGTCAAAAGCAAATAAAAGCGGGTAAAAGATTTATAGCTGGTCACGAGACCGCAGGAATCGGCCACTGAAGGCTCTTCCACAGAGTTAACAAGTCAAGTGGCTATAAAGTATGTAAACAGAATTATAGATGTGTGTGGATATTTTAATGAGGTAAATACTTTCTCAGAGTCACGCATGCCATTCCATTTTTTTGATAATACCCATTACACCGCAACATCATTATTATGTAAAACCCGTACATGAACACCATCAAATCGCCATCATTACAGGGGTGGGATGATAATTGCTGTTGAATAATGCGCATTTTAATGTAATATTCATCACCGATTGGTCAACGAGGCATTAAAAGGGTCTTGTAAACATGGTTAAAATGTTATGGTTTATTGTGTGATTCTCAGCCACTATCAGGAGGCTAAAAGGGTTATCATGTTATTATCGTTTACATGACACGATAGTTCCGTTAAATGATCCAACTTCCCTATATGAAAATGCAAACAGATGAGGGAAGGGTCGCGGAGTGGGGAAGGGCGGGGGGATCTGGTAACTGTAGTTTGCAATTTTTGCATCATGACTTGTATTCACTTGACGGCTATGATAAATGGCAGTTATCACTTTATCTACAGAAATATCCTTTTTATCTCCATTTGATCACCCCGGCTCACCTTCCGGTGGTAACGTTTTTCTTCCCGATTCTTCTCTTTTCTTTTATCAACCCTTTTAATATGAATGATCTCCTGTATCATTGTTCAGACCTGATGCTTCTTTGCTATAATTCCCATCTTCCATGTCTTCATCTTCATCTCGATGAAGGTATTATCCTTTATTTCTATCTCCTTATTTCTCACGCATGATGACTTACCGTTGCACTCTGACTACCCCCTTTACATTTTTTTCTTACTTTTGTCATCCATATCCCTCTTAACCTTAGTGTCATCCTATCCCCTTACTTATACCTCTCTTTCTATCCCGCTCTTCAGTTTCCTCTCCCCCCCCCCTCTCCCGCTCCGTCTTACTGTTTTCTCTTCATCTCCCCCTCTCTCTCTCTCCCTCTTTCTCCCTCTACATATATATTTTCTTCCTCTCGCACTTTCTTTCTCTTTCTTCCCCCCTCTCTCTGGTTTCTTCCCCTCCTCCCCCTCCTCCTTCTACTCTGTTTCTCTATGTCTCTACCTTCCATTTACCCTTTCCATCCTCCCTTCCTCATCCTTTCTTTCCCCCTTTCTCCACACTGTAAAAATATTGTGGTGTTATGACTGACACCAGTTGGTGTTAATAGAGGACCACATCATAAAGATGGAACATAACACAAAAGAGTGTAAATGAAACAACCAAAGGTGTTATAATAACACATATATGTGTTAAACTAACACTGTCAATTTAACACCCGTGTAAAATAATATGGTGTGGTCCTCTATGTACACTGGTTAACACCACAGTTTTTGCTGTGCATTTTCTGTCTTCCAATACAGGTCTTTTATTGACCTTTGTGGCCCCCATGACCATCCATTATCCTTGTTTCCCCTCGCACCCTTTCCAATCATTCCCTTGTCTCTCATTCTCTTACCTTCTTACATGCTCTCTCTCCAATGGAAGATTCAATATCAGATTCAAATTACCCTTCATTGCTCGGAGGTAGACAGATGTTCCGAACTAGATTCTCAGACCCAGAATAATCAAGGAGTAATTACAGACTTCATTGAACTTGGAGGCTCCTCCTCGTGTATGGTCTTTCATTTAAAGAGAAGGTCGAAATCTAAAAAAAGAAAAACAGTTCTGAGTCATATCATATTTTGTTACAGGGCAAGAGTATTAACAAAGTGAATTAAAAAACAGCTTATTTGTATGAGGGTTCCATCAGAGCAATTAATTATTATCACGAAAACAAACAAACAAACAAATAAACAGACAACCCCCTCCCCCCAAAAAAAAACATACCCACGTAGGATTTATTGGATATGTCAAAAACATAACAGTAGAATTTAAGTGCTTTGTCTTTTTGGATAAAGCTCCTTCTAAAAAAAATAATGATACCAAGATCATTGAATTTATTAATTAATTATTTTTACGAAAACAAACAAACAAACAAATAAACATGCAACCCCCTCCCCCCAAAAAAAACATACCCACGTAGTATTTATTGGATATGTCAAAAACATAACAGTATCATTTAAGTGCTTTGTCTTTTTGGATAAAGCTCCTTTAAAAAAAAAAAAGATACCAAGATCATTGAATTTTGAAAAGTAGAAACAGTCAAATTATCAAAGTATTGAAAATGCACATTTTCGCTTCGGCCTTTTCTGATTGCCTTGTACATGTATGCAGTAAATTGGGTGGTAAGAGTACGATTGTATTGTTTAAAGGACCCCCAGAACTGCAAGACAATTAATCAATAGTGTGTAACCATACTTTTCTAAAAGATGTTTTGACAGCATAATACCTTCTTCATAAAAAAATAGTAGGTTCACATCTACTCTAGATCTGCCAGGATGCTTAACATTGAAAGATTTAACTTTTGAATGTTTCCATGGCAAAGAAGAATAGTGTAGTAGGTTTCACGGGACACCATGTATCTTTCTTGGGCAAGTGTTGGTCCTGAAAAGGACCACCCAATCTCAACGTTTCGACAATAAGAACACTTGTCGAAACGTCGAGATTGGGTGGTCCTTTTCAGGACCAACACTTGCCCAGGAAAGATACATGGTGTACCATGAAACCTACTACACTATTGAAAGATTTCCAGGGGAATATCCTGTTTGGGACGATGACGATTATTGTACGGGATTAAATATCGTTTTTATATTGTTTAGGAGGGGTTATATTGAAAAGGCCTTCAAATATGCTTTTAAAATGCTCTCACATTCTATAAGCTATATGACTCCTAAACAGCTGGAATTTTCAGTTCTTGTATCTTTGTGCAATTGTAACTACCAGCAAACTTGAGCCAATTAATACCTTAATTTTGATGATTCCCTTACCTTACAGCATACCCTTTATTCTTCATCGTATCATCATTATTATTATGCACATTTCCCTGTCAGTCTGAGGCAGTTTCTTCCAATATAATGGTTTTCCAACATTTTGA
Organism: Lytechinus pictus; assembly: GCF_037042905.1. NCBI lineage: Eukaryota > Metazoa > Echinodermata > Echinoidea > Temnopleuroida > Toxopneustidae > Lytechinus > Lytechinus pictus. The sequence continues at coordinate 34,304,983 of NC_087246.1, forward strand.
TTACAAATAAAAAAAAAAACTGTCATAGATTATCGATTGAGACAGCATTCGCGAAGTTGCTTACATTCTTCGCAAAGTAGCTCTACTTCTGAAAATACATTTTGTGCTGTATGGAACAAAAAAAAAAAAACAGTTTGTGCTGTATGGAACAAGAAAACCCTCCAAATATAATTTGGTTTTGAAGCTACATGTATCCTATAACCACATTTCAAGAATAATTCTGACCTCCTCCAGGCATTGAGTCTTTAAGATACTGATCCTAAAGTGAGATAGAACTTCAAAATAAACAGATTGTGACGTTTGACCTCCACGTCAACTTGGATTTAAACTGATACTTCCAAGGGGTACTATATGATAATGCCAAGATGAGTGAGGATTTATACTTGATCAGGGTTGAGGTTGTGTACTCATTGCAATGATGAAAGTAACGATAATGATCATCATGCATGATGTTGACAATAATAATGATGACGGTGAAGTTGATAATAATGATGATGAATAACATTAATTTTATAACAACTTTTACACTGTAAAAACTGTGGTGACACCAGTTGGTGTTGATAGTGGACTACACCCTGGGGTGTTAAAATTACATCCTAGAGATCGAACATAACACCAGCGAGTGTAAATGTCACAACCAAAGGTGTTGTAATAACACCTATAGGTGTTAAACTAACACTATCAATTTAACACCGGTGTAAAATAACTGGTGTGGTCCTCTATGTACACCGGTTGAAACCACAGTTTTTGCTGTGTACTACGATACTGAATAAGCCATTTCGGTAGTGACAGAAAGTGAAATTCATTCTAATTAGGTCTGTCTATAGTGCTTTTCTGTGCTCTACTTTGATTTTACAAATGGGATAGGCCAAACTTTGTTTTAACTGAATTGTTGTTAAGATATATCTCAATTGAGTTTGTTTTTTTAAATAGCAAAGAAATAAGTATTAATCCTCTTCTATAGATTAAAGTAGGTGAAATGGCAATACGATACAAGATGAAATATCTATTAATGTGAAACCACGCCCAAAATCAAATCTCCTTGCCCTTGTCAGGATAAATTACATACAAATTAAAAAACAAATTGTTGAATACGTCAACGTTTATTTGATGATATCTAAAAGTGTGCAGATAAAATGATTATTTGTCTAGAAGCATATCAATTGTGAAAAAAATAATTATATAGTGAATTATGACATGAACAAGAGGTTTCGTGGCATTCAGTCACCAAACTACTTGAGAGAATGTTTTCCGCTGTATTTCTCCCCCCATCTCGAGAAACTCTGTAAATCTCGATTTGCCCCTGTCAAGATCCGCCTATACAAGACGTGGAAAAAAGGTAAACCTCTTGACACGTTCGTATGCCCAAGACCATGAGCAAATGCAATCACACCGCACGATTCTTAATTGAATGCTTAGCTCTTTCTATTTACCGTTAAACAGCTATGTCATCCGATCGTGCTTTGTATGAAGTGGGTCTCCTTCCTCATCCAATTCCCACGATGTGATACGGGGTAACTCTGATATATACCCCATTCATATACGCCACATTTCCGCAATTTTTTCAGTCATTTTAAAGATGATGATACTCCCTCTGATGGTTTATTATATGAGCGGTGGGTTCCTCCTTCATAATTTATGCTTCTTTTTTTTCAAGGATAAGACAATAGGCATACCACCGCGGTATTGGCACGATACTGCGGTAAGCAGGGCTTATAAACTCCTTCATAACTGCGTAAGAGTATTGTTGCGCAATGATTTCAATGTTGCGTAGATGAGGTATATTAGATGTATATTGCAGCATTCTGACTGACCCCAAAAGTAAAAATTATGCAGTTTTGCTTAATTCTAAGGCGTAAATTGAACGGGAAATTAAAGATAGGTCCTATTTATTTTTTTTAACAGTAAGAAACCATTGAAACATACGATTTTTACTCCCTCTTGAGACTTGCTATTGCACTCCTAATATTAAGCCCCCTGTTCCAGATTTTTGGCGTTTCGACATCCTAAACTCATTTCTCGTCTAAACTAGCAAATAGTTCCCCTTTTGTAGAGGTTTTTTTGTCGCTTGTCGTACACATCAATGTAGTTAAAGTGTCCCCACCCCCACGAGAGAGATATTTCATCATTTGCGAAGACCCATGGTAAAGTGAATTGGTATTAGAGAGAGCTGAAGAAATGTTTAGCCAGATTGGAATGCGTTGATGAGGTTGACTTGCAGTCCAGCGAAGGAAAAGTATTTATCGCGTAAAATCCTCCGATGATCCACAGTCCACACAAACTAGTGTGAGGTCTTTATTCCTAATCTTAATTTCTTAAAGGAAAAGTACACTCTAGAACAAAAAATCGTTTAATAAAAGGCAGGGGGAAGAAACATATCAATAAGAGTTCGTAGAATAGCCAATAAAAGTTTTTAAAGGGGTTTTGAAATTTAAGTTTTAATGTCATGCTCTCTCAAAAGAAGTGCTCTCGAATCAGGCTGCTTGTAGTTGTGTTTATTTTTTCAGAAAAGATCATTTTCACATTTTTTTTTTCACTAATGCATCTAATGTATCTTTAGAGACATTATTCATGCACACTTCTGTGAAAATAATAAATGATTTATCATTATGACATTGAAAAGTTTCTCTCATATATTCGTTTTGAAATGTTTACAACTAACTACCTTGACTTCAGGTTGGAAAACGGCAAAAAGAAAGCTAACTCTATAATCCATTGGCTGTAATTATTAAATCTTTTAAGTCGAGTTTGTGGATGAATTTCATTAAGTCTTAATGCCTCCGTCACAAGGGATTGTGGATGTCTTGGGGGGGAAACCCGTTCCGATTAGTTTTTGTGTGTGTATTATTTGGCGATGACCGTACGGTCGTCATGCAGTTCAGCGGTTTTCTTATCCTCTATATTACGATATCGGACAGATATCGTACGATTTTTAGGCTGGGGCTGCGCACTGGTCTCTTCCAGTCGATTGGTATTAGACAGCAGGGGAGCGTTTCATGAAAGGACTTGTCGGATGTTTTATCCGACAAGTACTGTTTTATCCGACAGTTACTATGGTAACAGTGACTCTCAGCCAATCATTATCAAGGAAAGTTGTCAGATCTGACAACTTGTCGGACGAAAATGTTGATGAAACGCCCCCCTGGTTTCCCTTACACCTTTTGTGGCAAATAGTTGTAGACTATAACTCCACTGGGTAAGTCAGCAGTGGCCCCTTGAATGCCCCCTTCCCGTTTTGCAGTAAGTATGAACATTATTTTAGTTTTAAAGAACGTTTCGATGGTTTGCTTACTTTTTTGTTTGCTCGCTTGTCATAATCTATTATCATGATCAACATGATCAAAGGAATTCGCAAGTGAATGTGTGACACCACCTTTTTTTTTAAATACTAAAAATCTGTCGAACAAATGAACTTTCTCTGCCCAAATTATAATGTCCATGGGGTCTGTTCTTATAAAGACTGACAACTGTTGTAACTTTGCCATCATTACCGCATACATTCGTAATTCCGAAGCTTCGTTATTCCGAAGGTTCGGATATTCCGAAGGTTCGTTATTCCGAAGGTTCGTATTTCCGAAGGCTCGTAATTCCAAAGGTTCGTTAGTCCGAAAACGAAATGAGGTTCGTAATTCCGAAGGTTCGTTTGTCCGAAAACGAAATGAGGTTCGTAATTCCGAAGGTTCGTTAGTCCGAAAACAGAATGATTAACGAACCTTATTTCGTTTTCGTACTAACGAACCTTCGGAACAACGAACCTTATTTCGTTTTCGGATTATCGAACCTTCGGAATAACGCCACAAATGTTCGGAATAACGAACCCTTTTACGTTTTCGGATTAACGAACATCGAGGTATAGGCAATTTACGTGTTTCGGAATTACGAACCTTCGGAATAAAGAACCTTCGGAATTACGAAGTGTAAACATTGTAACTACCAACAGATATCCGGATTGTGATTGGCTGCTGAGCCTCGTTACCATGGTAAGTACTATCATGGCAAAGTTATCATAGTTGTAATTCTTCATGAAAGAGGCCCCTGGACCAACCCCTGCCTTGACCAACTGAAATTGAAATCGAGCTGACCACATCAGAGTCTCCTTCATGCACCTTTCATATCCGTTCGCTAAAATAATGTTTTCCCTGGGTGGTTGTTGTGGATGTTATTTCCATGGTAACCGAATGAAAACAAACATGTCATTAACTGACACCCAGCTGAACAAACTGGATCGATCGATAGCCGTCACCGTACATGTCTCAAATCGATTCCTAGACACGTCCAGAAATTCTACATCAAATTTCGACCGAGTTTTCCCCCTTCTTTCCTCCTTTTTTTTTAAATCGTAGTCGTCCTAGCAATATTCTCATCAGTGGAAGCAATATCAGATTTGTTTATAAAGCGAATATTTCTGGACGAGGTGAAGTGAGAAGTGAGAGAACATGGAGAATGCCGGGAACTAGTGCGTGAGAGACGTGTTTTCGATGAAAAGGGAAATATCAAGGGATTTCGTATTAAATGATGGAGTATAATGGATAAACATAATCCTGCCAGAAATCAATGAAAGAAATTTTAAGGGGAATAATAATTATGAAATACATATGGTGAAACATCAAATACAAGGCGATAAAGAAATCCATGCTTACATTTCGCACTTTGCGTATCAGAAGTTTGTTTGAACTACCATTCTTAGTTATACACTTAGTTATTCCTCTTGCCATTTTAATTTGTAATCTTTTTTTCATGACGACTATACCACAAGATGGGTATGGCTATTTCATAGTCGTAAGAGCGTGCTCAAACAATGTTGGCAAAGATCTGCCTCTCGTGGTTATTTTCTCAAGGATGTCCTTTCTGCCTTTATGATGAATAACATCAGTGACAATCCTGTGTCAATACATCTCATGTAGTGCAGATGATTTTGTCATGTAGCACAAACAGGTTCAGCAATCGACAGATCAATGGCTTCGTTGTTTCCCCACATTGTTTCTAAAAGATCGCGAAGAGAATGTAAGTAGAAATCACATCCAGAACATTGCCGAAACGTCCCTCCATCCTTGCTTACCTCTTCATGAGATAAGAAGATACTCTAGGCGACTTTCGTCTCCTCTCGTCCCCTCACCCTCTTTTCTTTTTGTCTTGTTCGTTCTACCATCGCTCGTTACTCGTAAGATTTATTTCTTAGCATCAGAAGGCCCATTTAATGCGAGCAAATAAATGGTGATGGGAGACGGAATGCTTGGGCTCGCTCGCTCGCTGCCAGCCACCAAGTAAATCTGTCACAGAAGGAAAGAAAACAAGGGACCCTGGAAGAAGGGAGTGAAAAGAGACTCGCAGAGATGGCTGCAATCCATTAATTAGGGTACTCTTTCAGCGGCTTGGTTTTACCAAGCAAACCAGGAAGCCATCTTTACTTACCATTAGTTTATATTTCCAGTCCTGCTAAAGGAAGGGCGGCGGCCTGCTAAAGGGGAGGGGGCAGGGGCAACCGCCCATGGTTTTCAAGTGATAAAAACTTGAAGAAAAAAGGGGGAATGGAAAGAGAAAGAAAGAAAGAAAGGAAGAAAGAAAGAAAGAAGAATGAAATTAGAGGGATGGGTCAAAGAGCTTGTATGATACCCTCATCCGAAGTAACGAATCGGAAAGAAGAAGAATGAAATTAGAGGGATGGGTCGAAGAGCTGTATGGCACCCTCTTCTGAAGTAACGAATCGGATACCTTCATGCAAAAAGGTGTTAGTAATACAGCTATCAACTTTTTTCTTTTCTTGTTCAATCTCATTGTCGATGTGTCTTAGCAGATATTGGTAACTCAAAATAAAGCTCCTCAAATAGAAAAAAATACCGAACTTAAACATAAAATAAAGCATAGTAGTAATTATCCATTTTATGTAGCTTATAAAACGGATATTCAAATTAGTTACAAAACGTTATCAGAAATTATCGGTTGTATAAGGACATTCTTATAGACGGCGCCAGTCTTTTATCTTAACTGTACGCGGTCTAGTTTTTGTCCTCTACATTTATCATGATTATGGCCATCCTTTAAAAAATTAAATGTCACTCTGAACTAATCACCGTGAATATATCCATATTTGTGCATCCTAGACGCAATCTACGTTTCCAGTAATTACATTGATGTATTTAGACATGTCCCCATAAATAACGTATCGATAAAAACAAACTCCATATATCTCAAAAACGATTTACGCTCATGACGTATGTCACTGACATTTTACCCCACATAACCACTAAAACTGATTGCGGTAGAGTATACCACGTCGTACCTTGTCGTCTGAACTTTAAATGGCTACTCTATGTTGACGATTATGTATAGCGTCTGTTGGGTAGGAATGTAATAAAGGGCGCTGGGATGGCTTAATACGACTACAGGAAACACAGTCATTAGTTGGTGTCGGGCCTACTTTCCTTCCCCGCTGTGAGAATGTCATCTTGGGAAGACAGTTGGTGCGAGTTCATCAGCTATCGCATGGTGATGGCATTCAGAGAAACCGTTTACACTCGGGGGAAAAAAAGAATTTTGTAAAACTCGTTAAACTTACTCAATTCAAATTCATATCATAATTATGGCTCTACATGCAAAAGGGACTATTTCATACTCTGCAGTTTGGAAGCCACCATGTATGTGAATCCGTAATTATTTCTCCTATGAACTTGCGTATGGGATCCCAGTCCAACTCTATAATTTTCAACTAGCATGGAAGTTTGCTCAAACATTTCAGACACTTGTGCAGTGAGGGTATTTGAAGAAAAAAAATCCATGCAATCTAGCATAAATTATCTACTTGCGAAATTTTAATTATCACACCATTAATGTGAAGGCATGTAAATGCATTTTTCAGGGTCAACTGGCTTCTGTTCATAAATTTCCTCTAAAGTCATCTCTACAGGATGACCCGTATAAATTCGTGATCTTTTGTAATCTTTCCTTTTTTACAATATGGGTATATAATTGAGACGGTACACACAAAGTAAATGAATTTAAATGGTGATTAAGGGACTTACATTTGAATCCACCCCACCCCAACAAAACAAAATGATAATATAAAAAAAAGAATAAGACCCACCTTTGCTGCGTATTAAGGCGCTATATATACTCACTGGAAATCTTAGATGATATTCTCCACAAAATATAAAGGGTTAAATTGATGATAAAAATAACGGTTTTATTATTACAACCACGGAACCACCCCAGATATTTATCCACACGCTCTGATTTCTTCTAAAAACAGTGATAATATGTTTCTGGGGAACTTGGTGAATCAATATTGTAATAATTTTCTTCAGAAATTCAACCAATATGGTATGGGGGAAGGTTTCATGGTCCTCCCAGATTACGAGGGGTACAAATCATGATACAAACGAAAGCTTTGCGAAAGAAGCTAAAGAAGCTATTAACGGGGAAGTTCACCCTGACAAGAAAATGTTCATTGTAAAAATAGCAGAAAAATGATAAAAAATATTGGCGAAGATTTGAGAAATATCTATCAAAGAATAAAAAAGTTATTTGAATTTTAATCATTTGATTTGTGACGTCACATGCGAGCAGCTTTCCTACATATCGACAGGTAAAAACAAAATCATTGAAATGTCACTTTCTCAATAATTTGACAACTGTTCTTATTGTACTTCCAGTACATCAATTAAAAAAAATTTCACACGCGCTTCTAAAAATAAGTCATAACGAACCATAATGGGGCAGCTGTTCGTTTATGACGTAACAATTCAAAAAAATCAAATTCTAATAACTTTCTTGAAATTTAATGGATTTTCCTCAAACCTTCACCAATACGTTAAATCATTTTTTCCTGCTATTTTTACAACAAACTTTTTGTCAGGGTGAACTACCCCTTTAAGATGCTAAATTTGACCAATATGGTATGAGGGGGAAAATGTATTTCTGTCTCTATTTTGTGACGGGTATTGTCAACCCAAAAGCTATTTCGAATAGTATCTTCGACCATAGTAGTATTCCACAATCTTGTAAATTATTTCCTAGCACAACTAAAAGTACAGTACTCTGAATAAGTCTATTAAACCCACGCATGTTATAGTCACCGCCGAATTCTGCTTAATCCATATAGCTCGGATCGTTCGATTTAGGAATGATTTATTATACTACGCTTCGTGAAATGTGTGATCCATCTTCTTTTGGGATCCCTGTGTCGAGGGAATTAATAATTCTATCATCCGCGACCTTACCCCATTACATGTCATAATCGTATCTTCTGAATTTCTAGGCCATGGCAGCCGTAGTAGAAGATGACGAAGGACGATGGAATCTTTTCATGGCGTATCGTTTTGTTTCAAACGATTGGAGTATCGATCATCAAAAAATGGATCGCGATCATAAAACCAGTAAAAATTTCCGTATATTCGACACTGTATAAAACAGATTTGAAATGATGAGAATACTTTGGGTAGAAATTAGTGTTTATTCTTATTTTGTAAGATTTGTGATTCTTCACCACTTCATTGAAGAAATTTCATTGCCAATTTGATGGCTGTAAATTAAAAACTTTTGCCCTTCAGAAAATAATTCAATAATCTGCTTTTTCCTTTGCGTATGGAACATAATTTAAAAATGCAATTATGATTTTGCAATGATAATACAGCGGACACAATTGTTTCATCTTGACTAATGACTAATGATTATATTAGGAAAAGAAAACCCACACAATCAAAATGGGAAATTGACCCTAATTTGATAAAATAGGGGTCTTAAAAAATCCAAATCATTATGATCAGGTTAAAAGGGTCCCTATTATGGTGAAAAGAGTATTTACAATATGAAAAGTGCACTGGGTTTTTTAAAAGGTACATTATATTGTCATCTATTAAAAGGGTTATTTTATTGATGAAATGGGTACTTTTAGAAGGTGGGGCACATTGCCCCTTGCCTCCTCACCCCGCTGGGGCAGCGCATATTCTCTGTTCTTGTCAATCACTCTATAACTGGGACAGAATACGGCTATCAAATAGTCGGACGGAGCGAATCTGACAGCCAATGTAATTCATTTAACTCAAAAAGGGAAAATGAAGAGAAATGCCCAGACCGGATCACGTCGCGATTGTATACTCGTCTATTAAAGGCGGGAAGGTGACACTTATAATCGAGTTATATCGCGATAGGTATCGCCATACCGGAGTACCGTTGCCTGCCGTCTGCTTTTATTTCGTTGGCGCAAATTTCAAATGTACTCTGTTTGAAAAAGGGCAAGCTATATATGTACTGCTTTTACGTTATGCGTGATCTAGGATTTGGACTTTCCTATCATTATTAGATCTGAAACTACTAGTAGTCTACTAGGGCTATATGTTGTGATATCTCACTTGGAGTTCATATACGCAAGGTTCTTAGTTCGAACTTATTAGAACCTTTCCTGATACTAAGATCTTAGGTTGCTTCTAGACCAGACTCATGGTCGTCCTCGTCATTTGTCACCATTAATGCACACATTTAAAGGTCAAGTCCACCCCAGAAAATTGTTGATTGGAAATGATAGCGAAAAATCAAGCAAGCATAACGCTGAAAATTTTATCAAAATTTGATGTAAAATAAGAGAGATTTGACATTCTAAAGTTTCGCTAATTCCCATGTTCAGGGAAGAATTAATCTTGTTTTAGCTGACAATGAGTAGAAAATTAGAATGTTTAATATTTCATATAATGAAATACAAAAGAAATAGTGAGTGGGTGACGTTATCAGTCTCCTCATTTGCATACCGACCAGGATGCGCATTATAACTGTTTTAATGAATTAAACGAAACTTGAAAATGTCATAACTTTCTTGTTCTACATCCGATTTTGATGAAATTTTCAATGTTATGCTTGTTGGATTTTTCCCTTTTATTCAAATCAATTTTTTTTAGGTGGACTTGTCCTTTAATGAGTCCTGAAAAATGTAGATGCTAGTAACAATCACCTTTTAAAAATTATTTTAACGGTATAAGATAAATGGGCACAAGGGGGTTGTCAGGTGGTCACCAAAAAAGAAGGCAAAAATGGAGGAATTGGGATAAAAGGGGAGAACAAAATAAGAAAAGCAGAATAGAAAGCAATGTAATTCTTTCATATAAAAAATACAAAAGTTAAAGAGAAGTCTTCGTTGTCAAAAAAATTATATTCACCTTCTGCAGTTGCGCTATGTGCAATAGAAAGGAATATTCACTTTTACAGCACTTGCTTCTTCTTTTCTGTACTTTTCCGTGAGCAATGTATGGAGATTCAGGCTTTATATTAGAGTAGAAAAAGTATTGCAAGTCGTATTCTACTTTTCTTGTACGCATGTATTTGGGTAGGATACGTTGTAAACTATACCCCTCCTCTTTGCATAATACCCCTCTCTGCCATGTATGAAACATGTGTGTGCCTATTCTCTGTAATCAGTCAGTGATAGATTAACCTAATATTTTAATGTTTTATGAAAACATATTTATATAACATGATTTTTTTTCAACAGTGTACCACAAGATGTCACATTAAAAAAACACTTAATTTTCATCACGTGATTTTATTTCATGTAATGTATGAATCGGATTTTTAAAAACGTATTATCATATAATTCTAGATTTTAAGGTATAGGATGTTCAGTTCTTGAGATTTTCCGCCAAGGTCAAGGTCATTTGAATAGGCAAATGACGTAATGATATCGAATATGCCTTTGCATGAATCTGCCATAATCGATTTGAAGATCAAGTGAAATTTGAGATACGAACGGTATTGCCTCTTGGCCAAAGAGTCGTGTGGCTTACAAGAGCATGGGTCGTTTCAGGGGAAAGCTTCCTGCATTTGGAGCTTTGTGGTCCAGTGGATTGGTCTCCCGACTTATTAGTAGAGGGTCGTGGGTTCAAATCCCCGCCATGGCGTGATTTGCTCCAGCAAGCAGTTTGATCCACGTTGTGCTGCACTCAATCCAGGTGAAGACTATGGGTACCAGGCAGGAATTAATTCCTTGAAATGTTTGTGACTTGCAAAAGTCTTGCTGGGCTAATGCCAGGGTGACGTTATCCAAGGTCACGTAAGGAGCGCATAGAGACGTCAAATTACGTGACATGCACAAGAATTGAATATTAATATTATCATGTTTCACTTTTGTTGTAAATGGAAGTTTTAATAGTCGATAAAATGTGTGATCCAAATCATCAATCCTTTTTCAGTATGCAGGTACGGTAGTTCTTTGATTTCAACTGCTTAAAGGTCGTATTTGTAAGTATGCAGCAAGCAAGATGTCACTAATATAGTATCATTATC